>NC_060125.1:185608439-186955939 GCF_021461395.2 Schistocerca americana | reverse complement strand
TTTAAATTTGTCTCTGAATGGTTCTTGAACGAAACTGTAATTAAAACATCATCATTTGAGTCGTATGCGCAGCATTTCGTCACTCAGGCCAATTGGTTTGCGCAAACTTTTTTCAATTTAGATGTCGTTTGTTTCTCCTCAGAAATTATATTAATGCAAGTGATCTGCTTTAATAAATATTAGAACCACACTGAATAAACTTTCGAGATTCAAACTCGCGATGGACGTTGTCAAAATTTAATAATCTTGTCAAATAAATTACGTAACATAATTCTTTACAAATAAATTCTCGGAACACGTATTTAAACTTTAGTAGCATCCACTAGTGTATTATCTTCCTACATATAGACGTGAACCTGAGCCTTGACAAGACAGAACTGAACATTTACAACATGATTAAACTTTCTATGACGTCATTGTTGTAGAAACATTACAAATTCTTAATTTTCAATTTTTAGAAGCACGGCGCAACAACTCGGTTTCAGGATCTTCTGTTGCTCTTTGGCTGTCGACCCGCGACGTTTAGTGGCCAGCAATTTTCTCTCTGGTCCCGGCAGCGAAGATACTGTCTCCGTTCGTTGCGCCGCCCTCTCCGTACATGAAACATAAAAAATAAATACAAAACTTTAGGCAATTCACAATCATTACAAATATTACAAAAATACATAAACAAAAAACTAAATTGAACTTATATTCACCTGCAAACTGGGCTGACACTGGTGGATGGGTGACGCTTCAATTTCGCGTCCCACTACACCTGTCCTTTCGACATATTCAGATTTTTCCCAAGAATCTCACTGCTGTCAATTTCAGATTTTAATTAGCTTTTTGTACCTATTAGAAGAGCTCAGTGAATTTTATGAGTCTTCAAAGTCTTGTACTTTGTTACGAATGACGATTCTGCAGTTGACCCTTGGCATTTACGATGAAACACTGTAAGCAAGCTTGGACTTCTCGACCTTCGTCACGTTTACGCCACTCTCGACAGAAACCTGTGAAGTCAAGAGAGGAGGCACTCTACCAATTGTGTATTTTAGTTTGGTATGTCTGACAAAACTGTAGTGAAATCGCCGTTTAGTCAGTCCACTCTGTTTGTCACAAAAATTTGCTTAAGAACAGACAATAGGAATATCTGTGGATCGAGCACTGAGATATTCAGAACAGGATTTTTCCTTTCAGTATTCGTTACCTGCAAGCCCCAGTGGCTTTGTGGAAGTTATGTGAGAAAAGTAACTGATGTAAGGTAATAGTCTTTCCTGGAATCCTTTTGCAGTTAATGCAGATATTTTCTCCATTTGCGATAAGTTATGAGAAAGGGAAAAAGTGACGTCTACGTAAAAGTTAAAGCAGAGGAAATTAATGTTCACCCTTTTTTCTTTCTTTAAACTCAATCTCCGATAAAGCGATGCCAGTGCCATCTACCTGCGTGACAGAACTCCTCCGGGTGAAAAAGTAATTGGAGCAGCACAGAACACTTGCATCAACCAGGAACGTAATTAGTGTGCGCGAAAGCTTTAGTGAAACTGTTACTGTAACGTTCAACTATTTAACATCTGTGTCTGTAACGCGGTGAAAACTGTATGACTAATTTGTCATTAATTAGGGAGAAACGGTTTTGAATAATTTTTAATTACAGTTCTATTCCATAAAGTGTTGGTATTCAGTTTTACGCGATTTGACTTTCCCACCCTCCCTACTGCTGACTGACTATCCAACAAACTAATTTTCTGGAACTGTATATAGAATTATATTTAATCTGGCTGACAGCTTTTTTGGTGGAGATTGAAATTGAGTTTTCTTGCAGAATGCATCTGAAAAGCACTCGTGCTACGAGTACTTTGCTGTAGTGAGAAACAGATTTGTGGATACAACTGTTTTCACACGATGATGTTTGTAGGAATCGTTATTTTTTATTGTCCCAGAGGTGGTATAAGATTCTTCCACATTTACAGGAAAGATGGTGGCTACTGACTCTTTCCTGTCAAAACAGAGCTTTGACACACTTTCCTGATATCTGAATATTTTGAATGTCTGTGGACACAAAAATAACAGGGGTACATTTGCGAACCTTTCTTTCCAAAAAAAGCTTACCACATGTTGTGCCTCCACTTGCATATCACATTGCAGTATCTGTTTCATTGATTACTATTATTATTGTACTTCACTTTGAATTCCATTATCACAGACAGCACATTTTTTACGGGTACAAATGTTATCTTGACGACCGTATTGATGATTTTCAGTTACTCTAGTTACGCTGAGCTGTACTTACAAGGGGACAGCATCTGCTCGTCATCACCGATTTCGTGCAAATTTATGGTATGATATGAAAGAGACAGACGTGGGAGTTCCCGATGGCCATGCGTTAAAAAAAGGAGCATTTTTCAAGCAGGCCGGGCGAGGTATGAGACGCAATTTGGGCGTAGTTTTCAGGCAGTGATTGGCACTACGAGAATAGTACAGAATTGTAATCGGAGGGTCGTGGGGTTAACCCCCTACATAATTTTTCTTAAATTTTAAATTTTTATGTCACTTACGCAGCAAATAACATATGCTTAGCATATTTTATCGACTAATATTTTCATAAAAAGCATGAAAAGAATAGAAAGAATAGATAAATGAAAATTGGGGAATGCAAGTAACTTTCTAAAGACGGTACTTAACAGTATCCACGAAGACTCTGCAAACAACATTCCAAGAAGGGCCGGCCGGTGTGGCCGTGCGGTTCTAGGAGCTTCAGTCTGGAACCGCGTGACCGCTACGGTCGCAGGTTCGAATCCTGCCTCGGGCATGGATGTCTGTGATGTCCTTAGGTTAGTTTGGTTTAAGTAGTTCTAAATTCGAGGGGACTGATGACCTCAGATGTTAAGTCCCATAGTGCTCAGAGCCATTTGAACCATTTTTTTCCCAAGAAGGGAATAGAATTAAAGCGTACAGATAACAATGCGGGATTTATAGCGTGGGCGACATGCCGAGGAAATTATTGCTTCTCCTGTTTTTCGATGACAACACCCCAGATTGTGCTAATCATCAACTGTAAAATAATAATAGAATTTAATTTCGTGCATGGTGTGTTCGTGTGCACCTAATAATCCCCTCCTGGATATTTGATTGCAATCTCAAATTTTCCTTTGTCTTCTTGCCTGTGCCTTTTATGTAAATACTAATAAATATAATACAGTGCATTATTTCGGTCTATTTCCAGAATAGATGAGAAGTTTCCACACAGGGACTCAACCCCAGGAACCTCGGAATACCGTTTGTACTCTTCCCGCTGCGTCAAGAGAGGCCTGAAAACTGTGGTGGCGTAATTGGCTCAGAAATCCCTCGACCCACGTCATGTATGCCATAGTTTCTTAATTATAGGCCAGCTGGAGTTCCCATTTCTGTCACTTTCATTTCTGGTCGAGCCCTATATATTCGACAAAACTGGACGAAATCGGTGACGACGAGTAAGCACGATCCCCTTGTTAGGTAGTATCACGGACGAAGGCCGACTGTATGCGGTTAATCTTTCGATGTTACGAATTACATAACATCATACAGTTCGTCTTTCCACGTATTACGGCTTACATCCGTAGCAGCAGCAATATTCCCCACTCCTATTACAAGTAAACATAGGAATAAAAACAGAACAATACGTGTAGTATTATAGTTTCGGTCTAGGAGTAAAATGTTAGCAAGAGCGTTAAGCCATTAGTCACATGTCATGCCCCATTTTATGCTGACGGCAAGTGCAGTACTCAGTGACACTATGATAAAGTCAAAAGCTCAAACGTTATGACCTCACGTTTAAAACCTTCGGCGCAACTTTCCGTGCAAATATAGCTTCTATCATGCCATTCAAACGGCCGTAACACCACCACCAACAACAAAAACAACAATGACAACACCAACACAGGAGTTACCATATTCA
Source organism: Schistocerca americana (assembly GCF_021461395.2). Taxonomy (NCBI): domain Eukaryota; kingdom Metazoa; phylum Arthropoda; class Insecta; order Orthoptera; family Acrididae; genus Schistocerca; species Schistocerca americana. Next base: position 186,952,023 of record NC_060125.1, on the reverse strand, counting down.
GGAGTCCCGTAATGTTCTTCTCAGAACTACCGAAAAGTCATATCACTGAATTCGACTCGTATAGATTTTCTATACAGACTCAAAAAATAGTTGAGTTCCATGAAATAAAATTAATTCACTATCTGGGAGATTAAAGAAGTTTGGAAACACGTACGCTTCTCAAAAGCTGCTGGTGACTTTCGCTCCACCTTGAAAATACGTTACAAATCAGGAAGTTTTTGAGGTGAACAATTTAGGCAGCTCAACTCACATATTCCGTGACGTGGCGTTCGAAATATTAGGATGTGTAATTTGTCTTGTTTAGCTCTGCAATGTGCTGTCAATCCGCCTATAGTTCGGCAGTTTTTGAAAAAGAAAATGAAACCTAAGTATTCTGTTATAATTAAAGGGAATATTTTTGAATTCAGTACACCGCTATGAAGGTGACCCATGTTTTACCTCAGAAAGACAGTGAGGGGACCAATTATGTCGGACGTCCTGAAATATTTTTTCGTTGTTTCCCATTTCATATTCAGAGAAATGTCCGTGGCTGTTTCTTTCCATAGGAGGTAAAGGTCGATAATTTTCAACTCATTTAAAATCAATAGTAAAGGAAACTGATTGAGGATTTCTGCTTGAATGGTTGCCTTAAAATTTCGTGCTCGTGTTAGTAAGAATCTGAAAGTCTATTGCATTTATTACGTGATACTGTCTGAAAACTGATGCCTTATTTACAATATTAAACATAAAACACATTATAATTCGCATCAAGTGCTTTCAGAACTTCTTCGCATTATAAAGGGGATGTCTCATCGCTTTTAGCTCTGCTTTGTTAACAAGAGGTCGTTGCCCATGGTGCAGTGCGATGTTCATGGGCGTCGCTAATTAACATAAATTTAGACCAGGCTATGTGCATGTCAATGGGTTTGTGCATAAGCAAAGGATCTGAAACTATCTCAGTTTCCTTTGGTCTTTGTTATCATTAACATCGATTTTCTGAGCAACGGAAAATTTCATTATCACACGAACTCAAGAATACGAGATGGTGAGTGGAAAATTTTTATCTACATTTCACTAATTGATTTCATTTGCCTCTCTAGTACCCATTATGTGGAGGTGCCAAGTTAGTTTGCAAGAATGGATTAAGTTTGGATCTTTGCGGCTCATAAATGAAAGAGAGCGAGTCAATGATAACAAATAATTGCTATTAATTCTCTTAATACATAACATGGCCACCGATCTTTACAATGAGAGACCACTGAGAACGTCTTCAGTTTATGAAACATGGACAACAATTCAATTCACATTAAATAACAAAGGGATGCTACGGCAGACGCACATCGTTTTTATATGCATGTTGGGTAAGGAGAGTTACACAGAACAATGAAACGGAAATATCCATTCAGACTCACAAAAAAATTTATGCTACGATTCAGACATAAAAACATCTAAATACTAGCAGGTGCTCAGTTACTACAATACATTCAAACCGGGTAGGATGAAAGGATGTCGAACACAGGCATGTCACTGGTCAGACACCGAACAAGTGATTAAATACATTAAATCCTATAAATGCCAGACTAGGAGAAATTAATTAAACATGCCTGTTCTCGTTCAGTTCATAATTTTATGTACTACAAGAGGAAGCATAGCACGATACGTGGCAGATGCTGCCAGTGACTAACATGTGTAACATCGAACGGCACTCCCTTAGAGTGGGTACAAATATTTCCAGAAAGTCGGCCACAAAATGATTCAACGAAATCGGTTAATTTAAACACCTCACGATTAGCTTTCGTCGACTACTGTGACACGTGGCGTGGTCACCAACAAAAGGATCAACACTAGGTCACTAATGAATATACTAAAATCTTACGAATTTTGATACAAGAGATTTTAAAATCTTTCTGAACAAACGTGCGATTAATTGTAGACGTAAACTAAAGCGCGAAACACTAAACACATTTATCTTCAAGTAGATGTGAAAGCACTTCCTCACACACAGAGGCTACCTCACCAAGCTTCTTGTAAACTCGAAAATTAGTAAATATATCAGAAAACATAACCATAAAAATAACTACTGAATTGCAGTACTAAGATGAAACTGATTAAAAGTTACGAGGCGTAACTCCAAACTATTGGAACAAACTCAAGGAAGAATCTTCCATTCCTACAGAGCGACAACCACCAGAAAAGTGACGGTGGGTCCGCAGATTTCAACAGGTCTGTTCTCGCTCAGGGAGGGGGATGACTAGTACTGTACTGGTGTAAGCTGGCGCCAGCACACCATGTGGCATAGAGGTCGCGAGCGATGGAGGCCAACAACAGATCGCAGGAAACGCGCCGCCAATGCACTCTCGGCCTCCAGTATTTACATCGCCGCTGGGGACCGGTGGGCGTGTGTGTTCCACGTGCCCTTAGCGCTAGGATTTCACCCGGAACAAGTCCCGCCCATTCACCCCGCTCCACGCCTATCCATAGTGTAAGGCCCTCCCCTAAACGGCCGCCAGTTCCGCAAACTGGAAGCTACAACAAAGTTGTTATCGTCGCAGTTCAACACGTGTTATACTGTGATGAAATTCAGTAACGATAAGAAATTTAAGCTTTTCTGGATAGTAATGTAATATGAATCTCCATTATTAAAGAAATAAAAATATTTATACAGAATTGAAAGCATCGCCAGCAATAGAAAACAAAAAATAACGTGATGTTATTTAAGGACAATAAGGAGAAATTTTCATTAACTAATTCACTTACTATAATACGTTTATTTGAGGGAAACAGCAGAGCAAACATACAATGCGAAAACAATGGTCTTGAATCTGTCACGTCGGCAGTAAAGCCACGGATGCACTCGAATAACTCTGTTGTCTAAAATCACCATTATATAGAAATAAGTGAAAGTTGTTTTGTTTATGTAGGCCCTCATAGTAGCTCACGAAAGTTAAAGAATATAAGAATGTCATAAAGTAGAAATGCCTAATGAAAGCAGTAAGATATTTGCATGTATGACATATTTCGTTAGTATTTGCATGGGTAATGGGTGAATTTTAACTTGTAAATTCTTCCAGTACCATACCTGCGCATTATAAACGAGGTTACAAAGAATTGTAGCTGTTTCTGTGTGATTGGTGACCTATATGCTGTTGCATACGTCTCAGGAAAATAATGTGTCGTTATTCTTTGTCCTGTCTGTTTGAATGACATTTACGAAATTAATAAATCTTTTGGTTAAAAACAATTTTAAAAAAATAATAATGTTATGTTTATGTTTGTCACAGAGCAGTTATGGAGGAAATATATGCTGCGGTGTTTCATGGCTGTAAAACGTCCTTCATGCTGTGCTAGTTCTTCTTTCACCCCTAAAATTTTTCAGCAAAACTATTCAGTGAATAACACGCGAAATCAGCTTGGGTCGATCTAGCAACAACAAAGTAATTTTGATGCCCTCTGGAAGTATAGTGAACATTGGAGCTTGTTTCACATATACTGTCTGAGTTCTGAAACTTAAGTGTCAATTATACTGTGGTTCCTCTTTCTCCAAACAAATTATTCTCTGAGGGTAGGTTTATCCTGTTTTAGCTTTGGGTGCTTTTCCTCACATAGAAGTATGTTTCTTCATAGGCTATTCATCTGGATACTGAGTTCTCGTATTTAAAGAATTCAGTGCTACATTGTTTTCTGTAATGTTTGCTGTGGAAGTACTTGGCACAGCTGAGGCCAATTGTGCACGTTTCTTGTAATGTGTCTTTTAACTACCTGGGAAAATTTAAGACCTAGCAAGATATTAATGTAACATTCACTCCAAACGCAGCCGAACGCGGTAAGCCACGTGGGTCAACTGAAACGATGCCCAGGCGCCGAACAAAGACCGGGAAAACCGGGGGTGAATGGGCGGGACTTGTTCCGGGTGAAATCCTAGCGCTAACGATTCCTGTGTGTTCCAGTCTGTCGCACCGAGTTCCGGTGTCATCAGTGGCAGCCCACGGGAATCGCAGTAGCAGCTAGCCCTCCCGCTAACTCAGAGACGGGCAGCACATAACAACCCATATAGTGTACACAGTGGACTCTGTACTTCACCAGCAGTGAGGCTAACGTGAAATATACAGAAGAGCATGCAACACAACGAATATCTTGAGTTAAGTAAACTTTCCATTCTTACGAATAAAGAACACAGTTAATCTATGCATGCAGTTTGTGTTACTGAAAGAGGATACCTGCCACCAAACAACATCCTATCCTTGCTCCAGCTCTACAGAGACAACGAGACGATAAAAAAGTACCATTACCTATCTTGTCAGCTGCTGGACAGCGTGGTTCGAAGCAACTGAACGTCGCTGACATGCCTTGCGTTTTCCGCTAATCCTCCAACTACCAAAATACTAAAATGCTGGCTCAGCTCGGGAAGGCTGCAGTTGAGTCTCTGGTCCATGCAGTATTTTTAAAACGGACTAAATAATCCTTCCACTTGTTCAGGGAAGTTTACAGGATGGAAGATACTTTAGGAAGTTCCAGTAGGTGAAAAAAAGCATTATTCCGCTCATAATTCCTCCAGAGTAGGAATGGGGTTTTGTGTTACTCTCGTACTCATAACGCGTTTGGAGATGCCAAACGGCAGATCGTATAAAGCAGAAAGATAGTACCATTTTGCTGTCCAGTATTTTCTGTTTCTGTTTTCATTCACTATTTTCTACGTCGAAACAAGGCCCCAGGAGTAGACAATATTCCATTAGAACTACTGATAGCCTTGGCTGAGTCAGCCATGACAAAACTCTTTCATAATCCCACAGAAAGCAGGTGTTGGCAAGTGTGAAAAATACCGAACTATGAGTTTAATAATTCACGGTTGCAAAATACGAACACGAATTCTTTACAGACGAATTTATAAACGTAGAAGCCGACCTCGGGGAAGATCAGTTTGAATTCGGTAGAAATTTTGGAACACGCATGGCAAAACTGACCCTACCATGTGTCTTCGAAGGTAGGTTAAGGAAAGACAACCCTACGTTTCTAGCATTTGTAGACTTAGAGAAAGCTTTTGACAACGTTGACTGGAATACTCTCTTTCAAGTTCTGTAGGTGGCAGAGGTGAAATACGGGGAGCGAAAGGCTATTTACAGTTTGTACAGAAACCAGATGGCAGTTATAAGAGTCGAGGGACATGAAAGGGAAGCAGTGGTTGGGAAGGGAGTGACGCAGGGTTGTAGCCTATCCCCGATGTTATTCAATCTGTACATTGAGCAAGCAGTAAAGGAAACATAAGAAAAATTTGGAGTAGCAATCAAAATCCAAGGAGAAGAAATAAAAATATGTTTGCCGACGACATTGTAATTCCGTCAGAGACAGCAAAAGACCTGGAAGAGCATCTGAACGGAATGGACAATGTCTTGAAAGGGGGATGTAAGATGAACATCAACAAAAGCAAAATGAGGATAATGGAAAGTCGTCGAATTAAATCAAGTGATGCTGAGGGAATTAGATTAGCAAATGAGACACTTAAAGTAGTAGATAGGTCTTGTGACTTGGGCAGTAAAATAACTGATGATGCTCGAAGTAGAGAGGATATAAAATGTAAAGTGGCTATGGCAAGGAAAGCGTTTCTGAAAAAGAGACATTTGTTAACATTGGGTATAGGTTAGAGTGTCACGAAGTTCTTTCTGAACGTATTTGTACAGTGTGTAGCTACGTATGGACGTGAAGCATGGCCGCGCGGTTTGAGGCGAGATCGATGACGTAAGCAGTTTGGTCCCTTAAGAAATTCACACACATCTGAACATTTGAGTGAAGCATGGACGATAAACAGTTTAGACAAAAGGAGAATAGAAGCTTTCGAATTGTGGTGCTACAAAAGAATGCTGAAGATAAGATGGGTAGATCACGTAACTAATGAGTTGGTACTGAACAGAACTGGGGAGAAGAGGAATTTGTGACACAACTTGACTAGAAGAAGGAATCGGTTGGTAGGACACATTTTGCGACATAAACGGATCACCATTGTAGTACTGGACGGAAGTGTGGAGGGTAAAAGTCGTAGAGGGAGACCAAGAGATGAATACACCAAGCAGATTCAGAAGGATCTAAGTTGCGGTAGTTACTCAGAGATGAAGAGGCTTGCACACGATTGCATAGCATGGAGAGCTGCATCAAACCAGTCTCTGCACTGAAGACCACAACAACAGCAACATTTTCTGACGGCGGTTCGTAATTCCCGGAGAGCCAAGCCATGAGTGCAGTCGAATGATTTCTTATCTATACTCCAACAGCAGATCAATGCACTTCAGTCGTTTGTGCGCGTGGTCACTAGTTCCTCGATCGCCTCGTCTTCATTCTTTCATCTACCGAGGAACACATTACATGATTATACATACAGAGAGCCCCCTGTTATCAGCTTGCAGATCAGTGGTCGCACCGGTTTACTGTGGTAAAATATGAGTCATAGGTGCATTCTAAACGAAAATATTCGTTCTAGCAAGGTATTTCAGGCTGCGTTTCCCATTTTTTTTTTTCAAAAATCGTGAAGGTTTGTGCGGATAATAAGCTAGCCGTATGGGTGGGAACTTAGTGTGTATGTTTTAATTTCTACCCTACACCAAACGAAAGAAGATAACCGTACTGGGATGTGAGCAGTAGAGCACCGGTAAAATTAGCAGTGCCTTCGAACGAGCCTTCACTTGTCTAAGGAGAAATGCAAAGTTTAAGGGCTGACAATAAATTGTGGTCTCTTTAAGTCCGGCAGCTAATGGTGGGACCCGCTGCGTCCCCATAAACAGTGGGACCATCCCTCTGCGGTCAACCCGCACGCATACCGCCTGAGTAACGTCTCGATTTAGGTGCCATTAAATCCCTCCACCTAGAGTGTCTGAGATTGCATACGGTGGTCGCATCGGGCGCTCGCCGCATCTAATCTAGCCGCTCGCTGCTCTAAGTTAGCTGTGAAATCCCTCACCCGCCTGTTGGGTACTCCGCTAGCTATCCAGACCCTAAGCCGTAGGCTTTATGCAGATTAAATGTCACGGATTAAGCAGCACTTAGCACGTGACTTAAATCCTTAGCGGGACTAGCGGCTTAATTAAGTGATTAAATCACGACTGTAGAATCTGGTTTTTATTTGTCGCCCAAGCTGTTTCCCTGAAACCGACGGGAGCTACTCTTATACAGATATCTGGCATAACGGCCAGCAATTCTGTGAATAACATGAATAAAACAACATTAGCGGCAGATCAGTCTCTGCATTTAACAACTAGCAAGTAGGTTTTATAGTAATGAAAGCCAGTTTTCGGGTATTTAATTGGCTACTGTGTAAGCTATGGGGTGGGAAATTCTCTTATTTTTGAGGCCTTTCTATACTGCGTCCCTAACAGCTAGGACTCGCTCAAGCGGTTCAGATTATTGGATTTCTTTTAATCTGCCTCGAAACTGGTTTGATGTGGTCCTGTACGAACTCCTCTCCGCTCACTTCTCTCCATATCAGAGTAGTATTTTCGCTCTAAGTTTATAATTGTTGTAGTATATATTCCAATTTCTGTCTCAGCCAAATTTCTTTGGCCCCTGCAACACCCTCTGGTACCATGGAAGCCGTTTTATGAAGTATATTCAAAAACTGATAAAACCCGCCTCGATTGCGAAAAAAGCACCTAGTGTTAAGTGTTAACCCAGGTTTCGGCGTAGATAACTACGCCTTCTTCAGAACAACAATAAAACCCACAAGTGCCTAAGAAGACCTTTGTCAATGATTAAAAGAACACCATAGCTATACATTTATAAGCGAAAAAGAAAGGAAACACAAACAGTGCATATGTACAAAGTCAAAACCACTACTTAACTTAATGGTGTGAAGCGTACACCATTAAGTTAAGTAGTGGTTTTGACTTTGTACGCCGGCCGCGGCGGCCAAGCGGTTTTAGGCGCTTCAGTCCGGAACCGCGCGACCGCTACGGTCGCAGGTTCGAATCCTGCCTCGGGCACGGATGTATGTGATGTCCTTTGGTTAGTTAGGTTTAAGTAGTTCTAAGTTCTAGGGGACTGACGACCTCAAATGTTAAGTCCCACAGTACTCAGAGCCATTTGAAACATTTTTTGACTTTGTACATATGTACTGTTTGTGTTTCCTTTCTTTTTTGTTTATAAATTATATCTATGCTGTTCTTTTAATCATTGACAAAGGTCTTCTTAGGCAGTTGTGGGTTTTATTGTTGTTCTGAAGAAGGTGTGGTTATCTACACCGAAACCTGGGTTCACACTTAACACTAGGTGCTTTTTTCGCAATCGAGGCGGGTTTTAGTTTTTTAATATATTAACCAACGATTGCTGACGCGCTGCTATGTTGAAGGGTCTGTTTTCTGAAGTCTTAATATATGTCCTATCAGCCTGTCCCTCCTTACAGTAACTGAATTGCACAAATTCTTCTGCTCTCCAGTTCTGAAAATAACGTCCTCATTTCCAGTATCCTTCTGTAATCAGATTTTCTTCGTATCCAGTTTCCCATAGCCCACGCCATATTTAAGTGGATGTATATTTTGGTGCATGCTAAATATTCGCGATCCCGTTATTTAACAAAGTAATAGAAAAAATGTTATACTTTATATTTCTAATGAAACGTCATACTTCCTTGACGCTTCTTAGTGTATGGCAAAAATAGCCAGGAAGTGATTCACGTATGAACGACAACGTTGTTTTTAGAGTGCATTTTCAGACGCATTCCCTTGTCAAGTGCGCTGGAATCGAGCCGTTGTCTTCCATATTACAAAATCATTCCTAACTATTTTTCCAGGAAGTTGCACTGACAACAGCAGGGGTCGTTGTGTTATTTATTAGTCTTCCAAGAGGTGTCGACCGTCATGAAAAAGCTTCTTCCTTTCATTATTAAAGAAAAAGAACATAATTTCCTTTACGTGATGGCGGAAAAAATAATACAAATGTTATTTTCACAGAGAAATAAATAAATGTTATTCGGCGTACAGCGTTTTCTGGGATCCGAATTACTTTACCTGGTTAGACGTTCCAGTGGGTAACACACTGGATTTTTATTTGGAGAGAATGAAATTTCTGTCGAGCTGGGGACCGCAGCAACTGACTGTTTTGAAAATAATTTATAATTTATTACCTCATACAATCACATTTATTTCACATTATAAATTACAGGTCGTGGTTTAGTCCCTGAACTACGCGGAAACCACGTTCACAGTTATTTTCATTGGATTTTCATTGAGGAGCAGTATTGTCTAAATCCCCGTCCAGTCATCATGCTTATCCTCAGTTTCCCCAGATTGGTCGACTCGAATACCGAGATGGTTACTGAGCTGTGTTACTACTCTACTTACGTGCTGGAGAAACCAAAATTGCAATTTAACCACAGCTACTAAAAGAAGATAGGAAGCTCGGGATCTTTGCTGTTGGACAAACTTGTGGTTGGTACATAATTTTAATTGCGACTAAAGAACAAATTTCATTATTACACAATTACAGGATCAGAATAACAATATAAAAATTTAATTCGGACCTTTATCCTCTTAAGAAAATGTACAACATACTTTAACAGTCCGTTTTTTTTCTTTTTTTTTTTTTTTAAAAAAAAGAAAAAGGTGCAAATGGAATTACCAAAAATCAAGTCTTTAAATTTCGGTCTCTTGTCCTTCACCAAACTTGGAAAAACTATGTGATTAGATCAAGAATTAATATAACAAACAGTATTTTAAAAATAATAATTGCAAAAGATCACAGACAGTCACCACCATAAGCACACTGTCAAGTTCATTGCTTATGTAACCAAAATTTACACAACACTAGTGATTCACCTTGAGATACTTATGAAAAGATCTCGTCTGTCCTGACGGACAGGCCGGATATTTAACTAAAGGATGGAAGCGCGGCTTATGGACGGTGGTACTCGGAAGAATCGAGTAGAAAGCAACCGCCAAGCAATTTCGAAGATGATCAGGCTGCAAGCCAGGGCAGAAAACACGCCTAACACATACACGATCTCAGCCAGCCCGCCAAGGCGACAAACCACATCTGCCCCACATACCAGACCATTTCTGCAATAGCAAATTATTCACGCGGCAGACAAATTCAACTGCTTCTTCAAGACCATGCAAAGCTTACTAACTACGTGACTATCTGTTTCATAACTGAAAACCAAACTGAGACATTTACCGAATACAACAACAATTAAAATTACACTGCCTTAACAAAAGCTCTGCCCTTCATATTAAAAGAACGTCTAAAGCCAAAACTGGGCGAAGAGCACACTAACATACTACACCAAAATAACACGGCAAGGAACCTTTAAAACAAGCAGTAAAACTCTATTCCCCTTTGCATTTGCTGAAATAATTAGACTCCGCTCCGCGGAAACAACACTTCGAAACCTTAGACTTCGTATGTTCCGTATAACACTCTCTTACTCAAAACCATCCTTAACTGGTCTCCGGTAGATGCAACATGCCACCGTAAGTTTCACAAATCTTAACAGGTTAACAGCAGAATATGAATCATACGTAACTTCATGCTTCCAGCTACGCAATGAGAAGATGTGCAGCATGAGATGACGGACCGCCACCGTTTCGCACGCGTCGACTAATCAGGCCCGTACACCCGGCGCGCGGAAAAACGGCAAGAACGGCGAGGCCCAGGCACAGCGGATCGAGACGAGGGCCTGCTTTCAAAACATGTTGCCTCGTTGAACGCCGACCAGAGAAAGACCCCGGCCACACGCCAAGCCGGAAAACAAAAGGCGGAACAGTCAGAGATACAAGACCAGACGTGTGTCGATTATCAGCGACGCAAGTGGAGCGTAACTAGCGCCAGGACACAGAAATTTCCCTTCCTCTACCCGAGCTTGTGCCTAATGGATAACGATCTCACAATCAACAGGAGTTCGAAAACTAACCATCTTCTCCTTTTTTCTTGTTCGGTATCGTTAACCGTTAATGAAATATCGAGGTTATTACCTTCGTCCTCAACAGGTTTCGCAAAACCGTTTAATTATCTGTACACATATTTATTATTTCCTTATAAGTAAACTATTACTTCCTATTCCCTACATTTAAATTTCCCACATTCCCAGAGCATACACACATGAAAAACAAATGAGCATCAAACTACCACACCACAGAACAAATAAAATACGAACGAAAAACACTCAACGATTCTTGTACAGTAAACTCTCACAACCAACACACACTGAAAGTGAAGTGTTCAACCGAAATGTGTTCCAGACCACCGAAAATCTGACAAGCTGGTGTACGCACTCCAACTAACAAGAAGACCACACAGCAATCGGATCTTTTTATCTTTTTATACATACTGTACGTGAAGTTCAGGACTCAAATATTAGATAGTGAAAGCTGTTCGACATCTCACAAAAATCCTCCAGGAATTCAGTTTCAAAGTTTTTCCAGTCTATTTAATATCCTAAAGTAAGAACGTTTTTTCAGCTGGCCGTGTGGCTCTGTGGTGGAATGCTTACATGTCACATCGGTGACATGGGTTTGATTCCATGAAGTAAATTTTTAAACAAAGATGCTTGTTCTACGAACATTTCCATGAAGCGTACATAAAAAGGTAAAATTAAATTATAAATTTTAAATTTAAACAATTTTTATTAGCAATCTTTTATAAAAGAAAGGTAATTAAGAATTTATGTTACCAATGAAAACTGGATTTTTGTGCACAATATTCAATTAAAAACGAAAAAGGCTTCGTTTCCCATACAAATTAAAATTGAATATGATTTAATTAGCATATATTTGATGAATTTTATGTTTAAGTGACGTAGGTATTCGAACTGAACGAAAAACAAACAAGGAAATAACGACTGTAGAGAGAACTGAGCCGGCCGCGGTTCTGGCACTGCAGTCCGGAACCGCGAGACTGCTACGGTCGCAGGTTCGAATCCTGCCTCGGGCATTGGTGTGTGTGATGTCCTTAGGTTAGTTAGGTTTAAGTAGTTCTAAGTTCTAGGGGACTTATGACCTAAGATGTTGATTCCCATAGTGCCATCTTTTTGTGTATTTTACGCTGTGTGGAAGTACTCTTAGTGGAACATACACGTTTATTTAAAAATCTGTGTCGTCCAGTAACCGAACTTGGGGTCCCCGCGTGGCAGCCACACTGTCCGTCGAAAAACTCAACCTTACTTTAGTTTATTAAATAGTCTCAGAAAACTCCTACGTAGATCTTCTCCAGATTTTTGATAGTTGCATGGACTTCCTTTTGCTGATTGACACTTGAGTTCTGAACTCCTCGTCCCATAAATATAAAAAAACTACACAAATCCGATTGCCGTGTGATATCTTAGTAAGTATAGCTACAGGACAATAAAAAATTGAAAAATAAGATCACAACATCGTAAGCAGAACAAAATAGTAATTTAACATTACAAAAACTGAGTTCCAAAAAGTGGGTTCTCACGTAACGATAAGATAATAAACCTAAGTAACTAAAACAGCAGCGTATCTGGAACCGTTGTATAGATCGTTTATTGTACACGAGTAACAAACAGATATTACAGGCCACGGAACATTCTTCAAAATTAAAAAGAAGCGTCACACGTTCGGCAAAAAGCCAGCGGTCTTTTAGTTACCTGCATATGTGGACCACATCTCCGGAAAACTATAGAAGTAATGAAGGAACGACCGAAAACATCAAAAAATGACTCTGTTATTGTTGCTGGTAGATCGGTCATTCAACTCTCAAAAGTTGGTTGGCACTGCAAAATGGCGCTTATCCGAGAAATTCGCTGTTGTCAATTTTACTTTGCAGTCTCTATCTTCTCGTTTGTGAATTCCTTTCCATATTTTGTAACTTTAAGTTATTTACATTGTCATGCGGTTACGCACAATCATATGACAAATTTGATTGACTAGGCAGATACTCACGCAACCCTATAAGTTAGAAGCTCTAACGATGTCGTTGCTTTCGTGCGACTACTGACAGGCCACTGTGAAGTGTCGCATTCAGCTGCATTAAACGATTCCCACTGGACAGACGCACGGCTAACCTGGCGCCTAGTGTCATCACAACTGTGCCGGCCTGCGCACATCGTGAGTTGGTTTGCAAAGAACAGATGGAAACGTAAAACATGACACGTGAAGCCCATTTCATGCTACTATTTGACTGAGTTTTCGTTCTGAAAGGACTATTAAACGCCTATTGTTGACGACGCTTCCAATTTTCACTGCAGTTTCTAAGCAAAATAGCCGGCCGGGGTGGCCGAGCGGTTCTAGGCACTATGGTCGCAGGTTCGAATCCTGCCTCGGGCATGGATGTGTGTGATGTCTTTAGGTTAGTTAGGTTTAATTAGTTCTATGTTCTAGGGGACTGATGACCTCAGATGTTAAGTCCCATAGTGCTCAGAGCCATTTTCTTTTTACCTCAGATGTTACGTCCCATAGTGCTCAGAGCCATTCGAACCATTCTAAGCAAAATAGGCTAACCCTAAACCGTGTGGCTTTGCGCCTTCATGGATCGTAATCAACGAATGGGTTCCTAAGAAAACCGAATCGAAGTAGGACATAGACAGTTTACTGTCGCAAATGACAGTAATCACACCTTCATTTTCCTCATTTCTCTAACATTAAAATGGAAATTTATTAATTATTAATACTAGTTGTGTAGATCACAGTAGGGCTGAACGGGTTTCCAGTGTTCACGCGCTATTTTGTGGTACAGAAAAACAGACTGGCTCAACTAGTGGATTACGGAACAGTTCTTCTCGATATTTGAACTAGAGTGGCTCTATATTGGAAATTGGTGGCAAGTTCCGTGGGACCAAACTGCTAAGGTCATCGGTCCCTAGGCTTACATACTAATTACTCTAACTTAAACTAACTTACACTAAGGACAACACACACGCCTATGCCAAAGGGAGGACTCGAACCTCCGACGGGGGGAACCGCGCGAACCGTGTCAAGGCGCCCCAGACCGCACGGCTACCCCACGTGGCAGAGCGGCTCTAAGAAATGTGTAATTTGTTCCACTTGTGGATTAAAATAACTGCTAATATCAAGATCCTAGATGCCACCATGCCCCAGGGACGAAAGTTACAGAAACATTTGCACACGTTCACGAAAATAAATACGTAGATGTGAGGTTAGTCAGATTTCCTGGGTGCCTGTGATAGGTTCTCTTCCACAGTACGAGATCCTTTGTTACCTTACCACCTCTCTTTCGTTTGCACGTTGTCACTCAGCTTGTGCATCCTAATGGTTCAAAAAGGTCCTGTTAAGAGTTAACTGGTAAGTCTGGAATACATAACAAACAAATTAACTATAGGATAACAGGGTCGCCACTAAGTTCTATCACATAGTAAGGAATTAAAGAATGTTCGATAGATAGTCATATCAAAGACCGAACAGTGAAGCAGCATGTATACCAACGTATCGGGCTTCTTTAATGGTCTGAAGAGACGAAAATCGCTTTCCTTCAAATCGCCTTCTGCAACCTTTCCAAAGTGGGACAAGAAATGGCATCATTCGCAGTCCCGTTATGGGTAAGGACTGCGGCTGATAGTAAAATAACGACATAGCGATATATTTTCAAAAAGTTATGATGTATATCGACGATATTTAACTATGGATATGCCAGTATCGAAATGGCAATTTCATGTGCCGATATTTTTCTTTTATATTTTTTTCACAGTTTTTGGTAAATTTTTGGAATTTTTCTTTTGAAACTGTATTAGAACATAATTTTACTTTCAATGTCCGAAGGAATTTTACTACTTTTTGATCGCTCATCACGTCCAGTCCTTCTCTTTTACTGTGTGGTCCAAGTATAGGAGGTACAAAGAAGAATTCCGACTGCACTGAGGGATGACTGAATGAAATAACAAAATTTCCAATATGAAAAAGTAGCACACCAGTTGCATTAAAAAACAGTCAAACATCTAGTATGTTATTTCTTCACATCGGCATTCTTCAAAACAGTTGCTGAAAATGATGACTAAAAATCTAAATAACAAGATCAGTCTCTGCGATGGGTTGAGACGTGTGAGGGCAAATGCTGACTTCATCGGCGCTTCCAACAGTTCCGGACAAATCCGATACGTGACGCAACCGAACGATGGACCCATCGGACACCTTTTATTGTGTCACTCAATTCTTGCTCTAAGGGGAGAAGCAGATGTACAGAATACCTAATGATAAATCAATAGTTATATATACAGCTCCAAAACCAGCTGTATATTAACAATGTGCAGCCGATATTTTTATAGGCCGTTAAGTCGATATCTTTTCCGTCGATATATCGACACGTTTCCCCGATAACCGAGGGCCGAGAAAGATATTTTTATAATATTGATACGGCGGATTCCTGATACTTATTAAAATATCAACAGTCCTAGCAACGACATCAACCAGCAGCAGGCCGTTACTTTACTGTCGGACACTGCGGGAGACGAAGTCTCTGAATGACAATGGAGCTTTCGTTGTCTTCGGTGTCATATGAAGAATCTACATTTCATCCGCTGTGAGAATACAGTGTAGATATGGAGCATCGTTCGTCTGCGTAATAGATCCTCTACTTTTTACGATTTACATAAACGATCTGGTTGATGGTTTTCACAGCGGCCTTTGACTGTTTGCCGATGATACTGTAGTCTACAGGAAAGTAGTATCACACGAAAGTTGTGAACAAATCAATGAGGATTTGCAGAAAATAAATGAGTGGTGTAATGACTGGCAGTTATCTCTCAATTTTAATAAGTGTAACACACTGCGCATAACAAGGCCAAAATCCCCATTATTGTATGAGTACAAAATAAATGATCAGTCTTTGGAAGAGGTAACATCAGTCAAGTATCTGGGTGTGAGTATTCGAAATGATCTCAAATGGAATGATCAGATTACACAAGCAACGGGTAAGGCGAACTCTAGATTGCGGTTTATTGGTAGAATCCTGAAGCGATGCAGTCCTTCAACAAAGGAAATAGCTTACAATACGTTAGTTCGTCCAATCTTAGAGTATTGTTCATCTGTATGGGGCCCTTTCCAGTTGGGTCTGATTCAAGAGGTTGAGAAGGTCCAAAGAAGAGCGACAAGATTCGTGACTGGTACATTTAGCCATCGCGAGAGCGTTACAAATCTCATAGAGAGTTTGAAGTGGGACATACTTGCAGATAGACGACGCGCTAAACAGAAGGGGCTGCACACAAAATTCCGAAATCCAATCTTCACCGAGGATGTAGAGCGTATTATCACCAACTTTCAAATCGCGTAATGATCATCATTCAAAGATAAGGGAAATAAGAGCTCGTACTGAGGCGTTCAGACAGTCGTTTTACCCTCGCGCGATCCGCGAGTGGAACAGAGGGGGGGGAGGGGAGGAGGGAAATATGACTTTGGCGCGAATTGTGCCCTCCGCCACACACCGCTTGGTGGCTAGCGGAGTATATATGTAGAAGTGCTGGACAGAGAACCTGGCTAATGAAGCTGTTGCTGCAGTACCCAGCGACTCGGGCAGCCCAACGTCGTATGCAACATGTCCACTACTCTGTCAATGGGGATGTCGAGCTCATGCGCAGTTTACTTCTGAGGAATGCGACACGACCGCCCGGATCTGCGCTCATCTGGCACATCTGTTCTAACTTTATCAAGTTCCTGCCGTTAACACCTTTGTTTTCTCACTCTTCCACCATTTGACAAAGAATTGTACTTCACTACCCGCCCCTGCCAGTTGCCGTTGAAACCTCTGATAGTATCTACTAAATAGGCATGGAACGTGATCTGCATGAGGTAGTGACAGACCTATCACAATTCTTGTTCCATTATGAGTGACCCACTGTCAAAATAAATGGACATCAGTAACGTGCTGTTACATATTATTGCTACTTATCATCAGCTAATTTAAACCACCACCTTGCATAACAGCGAATTTCAAAAACTTTCAACGAAGTGCTTCTACATAAATGATGATACAAACTTGCATGGATTTGAAATTACTCAAAACGCTATAAGTATTCTATTTTCAAAAAGCCATCCGATTTTACAGCGATGTATCTTTCACATGCATGCACGTACAGACTTTGAGTACTTCGTACAACTACACACAGTGATCAACGAGAACATTATGACCACCGACCTACTATTTAATAAGCTCGTCCAGGCGATAGTAGCGTCACCTGGTGACGAATGGCTGCTACTCACACACACGCACGGTGCATATACCGGGTGATCAAAAAGTCAGTATAAATTTGAAAACTGAATAAATCACGGAATAATGTAGGTAGGCCGGCCGAAGTGGCCGTGCGGTTAAAGGCGCTGCAGTCTGGAACCGCAAGGCCGCTACGGTCGCAGGTTCGAATCCTGCCTCGGGCATGGATGTTTGTGATGTCCTTAGGTTGGTTAGGTTTAACTAGTTCTAAGTTCTAGGGGAGTAATGACCACAGCAGTTGAGTCCCATAGTGCTCAGAGCCATTTGAACCAATGTAGGTAGAGACGTACAAATTGACACACATGCTTGGAATGACATGGGGCGTTATTAGAACAAAAAAAAAAAAATACAATAGTTCAAAAAATGTCCGACAGATAGCGCTTCATCTGATCAGAATAGCAATAATTAGCATAACAAAGTAAGACAAAGCAAAGATAATGTTCTTTACAGAAAATGCTCAATATGTCCACCATCAGTCCTCAACAATAGCTGTAGTTGAGGAATAATGTTGTGAACAGCACTGTAAAGCGTGTCTTTCAGCATCCCTAGAGATGTCGATCGATCACGATACACTTGCGACTTCAGGTACCCCAAAGCCAATAATCGCACAGCCTGAGGTCTAGGGACCTGGGAGGCCAAGCATGACGAAAGTGACGGCTGAACACACGATCATCACGAAACGACGCGCATCTGTCGGAAATTTTGTGAACTTTGTTTTTTTTTTTTTGTTCTATAAAACCCCATTTCATTCCAAGCATGTGTGTCAATTTTTACTTCTCTATCTACATTATTCCGTGGTTTATTAAGTTTTCAAGTTTATACTGACTTTTTGATCACCCGGTAGTTTCAGTGAGCGTGGTGTCCGCATGTACTCGTAGAATGGAGAAGGCGCGCGATCTATCTGAATTTCACTAAGGGCAGATTGTGATAGCCCGGAGGCTTGGCACGAGCATTTCGGAAACTCTACGATTTGTCGTGTGTTCGACGAATACTGCGGTAACTGTCTTCAACACGTGGTGAAACAGAGGTGAAACGACGTACAGACGTCGTGGGGCTGGGCGCCCACCCCCCATCACAGATGTAGGACGTCGTAGGCGGGGCAGTCTGGTAAAAATGACAGGCGGTGAACTGTGGCGGAACTAACATCGGACTTCAATGCTGGGCGGTGTAAAAGTGTGTATGAACACGAAGTGCATCGAACACTCCTAACGATGGGCCTCCGCAGCCGACGACCCACGCATGTACCAAAGTTAGCACCACAACATCGGCATCTACGACTGAAAAGGGCACGTGCCCAGTGACACTGGACATTGTCGTAGAGGCAGAGCGTTGCAGGGGCTGCTGAATTCCAGTATATTCTTCATCATGCCGGTGGGAGGGCGCGAATCCGTCGTCTTCCAGGGTAACAGCTCCTTGTCACCCGTACTGTGGGACCGAGACAAGCTGGCGCCGGCTCCATTATGCTCTAGGGAACACTCGCGTGGACATCCATCGGTTTAGTGGAGCCCGTGCAAGGCACCACGACGGCCACGGAGAATCGTACACTAGTTGCGGACCACGTACACCCCTTCGTGACGATCATGTTTCCCGACGGCAGTGGCATTTATCAGCAAGATAATTTGCCATGTCATAAGGCCAGGAGTGTAATGGAATGGTTCGAGGAACACAGTGGTGAGTTCCAAATGACGTGCTGGTCCCCCTACGAGGCAGAACCGAACCAGATCCAACACACCTAGGATGTGATCGAACGTGGCGTCAGAGCTCATTGCTACCTTCCCGGAATTTACGGAAATTAGTTGACGTCCCATTAGATGTGGTGCCCACTCCCTCCAGCGACCTACCATGGCGTCATTGCTTCCATGGCATGACACGTCGCCGCTGTTATCCGTGCCGGCCATGGACATGCCGTCGTAGTGTTCCGGCTCATCGGTGTATGATAAGTGTTTTAATTTGCTTATTACAAATGTTCAATATGCCCTCTAAATTCGTCTCCTTACCTTGACATCCTTTCTAGAGTTAATACAGTCACTGCTGTCGTTATGTGACGTCGAAGAACACCCGAAGTTGATTGAAGAAGTATACTGATTGCGTCTTTCACAATACCCACTTTTTTTAATTCACATACTGCAAAATCAAGCGATTTTGGTGGCCAATGACGTAATGCGAGATTCTTACGCGAATTACGGTCGATCCTTCGTTGAAGTTAAGAAATACAGGTGGTAGTGCGGCAGTGCTCCGTACTGTTGAAAATTTAAATTTCCAGAATATTCTCACGATCATGGAAGGAGTCAGATCTGCAACTCTGTTTTCCGTAGAAAAGGATACAACCAGGAACGTTTCCACGGAAAACACTACACAGCACACGAAGGCCTGAATCATTTCTCTCGTGTTCTTCTATGGTTAAAACCTACATTTTCGTTATAACTGTTTATACTATTCGTGTCTCTTAAAATCCTGGCACACGGGAACAGGTATAATATCTCGGCACTTACGTTTTAATTATATTACGATGTGGAAGTATAACATTGTACTCACGAGTAATTAATTGCACAACAGATTTTATATCAATTCATACGATGTAATCTGACTCCAAAAAATGTTGTTGAGAGAATTTGCGATATGCAAACTTGAATCTTGATAACTGAAATTCCTGAGACTTTGTCTTACAATTAAGACAGTGCTCTAATGTGTCTGCTACACATATGTACACTGATCAGCCAGAACATTATGACCACCTACCTAGGAGTTGGTATGTCCACCCTTGGCACCTCTACATCTACATAGATACTCTGCAAATCACATTCAAGTGCCTGGCAGAGGGTTCATCGAATCACCTTCGCCGGCCGAAGTGGCCGTGCGGTTAAAGGCGCTGCAGTCTGGAACCGCAAGACCGCTACGGTCGCAGGTTCGAATCCTGCCTCGGGCATGGATGTTTGTGATGTCCTTAGGTTAGTTAGGTTTAACTAGTTCTAAGTTCTAGGGGACTAATGACCTCAGCAGTTGAGTCCCATAGTGCTCAGAGCCATTTGAACCATTTGAATCAGCTTCACAATTCTCTATTATACCAATCTCGTATTGCGCGCGGAAAGAATGAACACCTATATCCATCCGTACGAACTCCGATTTCTCTTATGGTATTTACTCCCTATGTAGGTCGGTGTCAAAATATTTTCGCATTCGGAGTAAAAGGTTGGTGATTGAAATTTCGTGAGAAGATTTCGCCTCAACGAAAAATGCCTATGTTTTAATGACGTCCACCCCAAATCCTGTATCATTTCAGTGACACTCTCTCTCTCATATTTCGCGATAATACAAAACGTGCCGCTCTTCTTTGAACTTTCTCGATGTACTCCATCAGTCCTATCTGGTAAGGATCCCACAACACGCAGCAGTATTCTAAAAGAGGACGGACAGGCGTAGTGTAGGCAGTCTCCTTAGTAGGTCTGTTACATTTTCCAAGTGTCCTGCCAATAAAAAGCAGTCTTTGGTTAGCCTTACTCACAACATTTTCTGTGTGTTCCTTCCAGTTTAAGTTGTTCGTAATTGTAATACCTAGGTAATTTTAATACCTAGGTATTTAGTTGAATTTACGGCTTTTAGGTTAGACTGATTTATCGTGTAACCGAAGTTTAACGAGTTCCTTTTAGCACTCATGTGGATGACCTCACACTTTTCGTTATTTGGGGTCAACTGCCACTTTTCGCACCATTCAGATATTTTTTGTAAATCGTTTTGCAGTTTTTTTTGTCTTCTGTCGATAAGCGACAGCGTCATCTGCAAACAACCAAAGACGGCTGCTCAGATTGTCTCTAAAATCGTTTATATAGATAAGGAATCGCAAAGGCCCTATAACGCTACCTTGGGGAACGCCAGAAATCACTTCTGTTTTACTCAATGACTTTCCGTCAATTACTACGAACTGTGACCTCTCTGACAGGAAGTCACAAATCCAGTCACATAACTGAGATGATACTCCATAAGCGCGTAGTTTCACTACGAACAGCTTCTGTAGTACAGTGTTGAAAGCCCGGCGGAAATCCAGGAATACGGACTCGATCTGAAATCCCTTGTGAAAAGCACTCTACACTTCATGTGAATAAAGAGCTAGTTGTGTTTCACAGGAACGATGTTTTCTAAACCCATGTTGACTGTGTGTCAATAGACCGTTTTCTTCGAGGTAATTAATAATGTTTGAACACAATATATGTTCTAAACTCCTGCTGCTTGTCGACATTAACGATATGGGCCTGTAATTTAGTGGATTACTCGTACTACCTTTCTTGAATATTGGTGTGACCTGTGCAACTTCCTAGTCTTGGGGTACGGGTCTTTCGTCGAGCCAACGGTTGTATATGATTGTTAAGTATGGAGTTAATTCATCAGCATACTCCGAAAGGAACCTAGTTGGTATACAGTCTGGGCCAGAAGACTTGCCTTTATTAAGTGATTTAAGTTGCTCCACTGCTCCGAGGATATTTACTTCTACGTTACTCATGTTGGCAGCTGTTCTCGATTCGAATTCTGGAATATTTACTTCGTCCTCTTTTGTGAAGGAATTTCAGAAGGCTGTGTTTAGTAACTCTGCTTTGGCAGCACTGTCTTCGATAGCATCTCCATTGTTATCGCGCAGAGAAGGCACTGATTGTTTCTTGTCGCTAACATACTTCACATACGAGCAGAATCTCTTTGGATTTTCTGCCAGGTTTCGAGACAAAGTTTCGTTTTGGAAACTGTTACAGCGATCTCGCATTTAAGTCCGCGCTAAATTTCGAGCTTCCGTAAAAGATCGCCACTCTTGGGGATTTTGAGTCTGTTTAAATTCGGCATGTTTGTTTCATTGTTCCCGCAACAGTGTTCTAACCCGTTTTGTGTACCAAGGAGAATCAGCTCCGTCGTTTGTTAGTTTATTAGGTACAAATCTCTCAATTGCTGCCGATACTATTTCTTTGAATTTAAGCCACATCTGGTCTACACTTACATTATAATTTGGAATGAGTTGAGATTGTCTCTTAGAAAGGCGTCAAGTGATTTTTTATCTGCTTTTTTAAGTAGGTATATATTTCGCTTATTTTTTTAGGGTTTGTGGATTACAATATTCAGTCTCGCTACGACAACTCAGTGTTCACAGATAACAGAAGCGTCGTGTTGTGGCATGGAAGCGATGAGGGCTTAGTAGGTCGCTGGAGAAAATAACTGAAATATGTGCAGAAATTAGAAAACTCAGTGAAACACCTTGAGTAATTGGCGATGCTTCGTGAAAGATTACTCATGCCATTGGTGGTGCCAGGCTTCATGGGCGTGGTGCCAGGCTTCATGGGCGTTGTAGTTACTGTCCTGCAGGCAAATAGTAGTGCAACACGAAAGTTTTCTAGGCGTAAGTCCGCGGGGTCCTGATAATGAAATTTCTTAATGAACTGGAAATTTTTGGTCGTTCTTTATTCTTGTCCAAACGCTCAGCAATGACTGTGGTCTTCTTATGGATGGTGGTGGAATATTACTAAATACCGGCAGCCAGTGCGTGTTTGTGAGATGGATATAGTCAGTGATGAGGCGCATTGCTTAACTGATCTGCGTGTCAATTATTTTAGTGTGAACACTGTTCAGCCAGGTGGAACAGTGACGGAGTATGAAAAAGCTATAGTTGATGATTCTGTTAAAGAATAATAATTTCGTTTTTGTAAGGGCTGTTGGGGAATAACTCTGTCAATTTTCTGTGAGGCAACAGGGACTGGTAAATAACAAAAGTTCCGGAAAGAACATCCCCTTGCAGCGCTTTCACCAAACTTGTTCGGTGAGAACAGGCAGTGTAGTACGTCCACTGGGCACCTCTGCGCTACGCCGTCGCACCGGCGGCCGCATTCATTACACTTTGCACGCCCGGTAAACGCATAAACTCTGTGTTTCCTTCTCGCTGAGCCTTCCGCGAAATCTCCGCAGCTCTAAACCAACGTGGAAATAAAGTATTTCATTAAGGTTTTTAACTGCCGGTGAAATGAAATATTTAATTCTATTTGCGGGGATTAGAATGTAATAACCTTTATGGCTTTGAAAGGCACAGCGCTGCCTGGGAACGTTTAAAACGCTCGCGTTTTCACTATCCTGCTGCTTTGCTCCACTTTATGGCGTCTGGTTCTGATGAAGAATTTTGGGGAAGTGTCCGTCTCTTGGCCTCTCGGAAACCTGGCATTTGGGAACTACATGAAACGCACTTTCGAACACACTCGTGAGTTGAATGTTCGGGGATACGGTCCACCTTAAAAAACCACAATAATGAGCCAACCATAGATTTCATTGATACTAAAGAAACTGTCATAACTAAAAACTGAAAAAACGAAATAGAGAATTGCTCGCGAAGGTGAGTTAATGAGAAGAAAAACTGGGAGAGAGAAATTCACAACAAACGAAAGAATTATATAGAATATTGCAAAGGTAAATGATTTGATATAACCGAAGTAACTGTGTTCTGAATTACCTGAAGACTGTCAGCTGTGAAGGAAATGGTGTGACGCTCATGCGACATACAGCCAATTACACGAGGCCCACAGCCAGACAACCTCTCCAGCAGTTGCCACACTTTCACCCCCATAAGTACACCTCCCACTTACACTATGATTCAGTTCCAGTCAACTTGCTGTCCTGTGTGATCTTCCGCTGTAAGCTTGTTTATTTTCATTTATAACGGTTGCAGAAATTTAGTTTTATTTGTGGGATACTTTGTTCGTTGTGTTACAATACCACGATATTTATAAACCTAGTGATGTGTCCTTTGAAATGAAACTGAAAATTTAACTCATATTATTTCGTATCAGTGATCACTAACAGGGTCCTGCTTTGAAGACGATGAAAATGTGAGTTATACTTAAGATTTTGTTCCTGTAATTTGTTCACTTGAATGCATTAACAAAAATGTTCCTCGCACGTCGAAAATTCGGTAACGCTGTGAAGAAAAATATTTTCGTAAACTTTCCGTAAATTAGCTTAAAAAATTACTCACGTAAATAAAGCTAAAATGAAAACCTAGATTAGTTCTTCAAGAACAAACTGGCGTCAAATCTATCTTTGTACACTGAATAGTTAGCGAGTTTGAGTGAGCTGAATGAAATATAAGATTTCGCGCTTTTCTACGGGTTGCGGCAATTCTCTTTCGCGTCTTCACTTCCCTTATAAGTTAGAGTGAAGGAACCGTAATGGGATGGCAACGGTACGAAAGATCATTATAGTCGACTCTAGTTAAATTTATGCAAACCATATGCTTCCTCTATTGTCATCATCTTGGATAAAAACTTTTTTGGGAATGCGAGCCCGTCATCATATTGTTTTTACACTACCCCGATGAAGTAGACGAGCTATAGTGGCCGAAACGTTGGTTATCTTTGGGGCCCTGAGGCTAGAATCTGAAGTGAGGCTCATGGCCCTTCCTACGAGACTGCCTCCTCGCCTTTCCCATCTCACTACAACGTCGCCCACACCTCATCGCACTTCCAGTAACCCCCCGCCCCCCCCCCCCCTCTCGTTCTCACCCTCTTCTCTACACAAACACGCTACGCAGTTACTTTGGCCAAAAAGTACGAAAATCCTTTACCAGATCTATATTTTATTTTTATGGTTTAGTAAAACGAAATATAACCTCAGCTATATTTTCTGTGATAATGTTCCTGTGTAAATCATGTACTGCTCTGCACAGAAATTCCGTTGCATAGTGTTGTCTCTTGATTTGAAACCTGTTATATTTGTGCCACTGTCTTCTATACGCAGAAAATTTCGTCAGTGATGAGATTTTGCTCCAGATTGTGATTGTGATTGAGACTGTCTCCTCGGCTTTCCCATCTCACTACTAAGTCGGCCACACCTCATCGCACTTTCCCTAACCCCCCCCCCCCCCCTCTCTCGTTTGGGGGGCCATCGTATGTTCGGCTGTTCGGCATATGTGGATTGAGAGCTGTCGGCCGCTGTGTCCGAGCGGTTCTAGGTGCTTCAATGTGGACCGTGCGACTGCTACGGTCGCAGGTTCGAATCCTGCCTCGAGCATGGATGTGTGTGATGTCATTAGGTTAGTTAGGTGTAAGTAGTTCTAAGTTCTAGGCGACTGATGACCTCCGATGTTAAGTCCCATAGTGCTCACAGCCATTTGAACCATTTTTTTTATTTTGTTTGAGAGCTACCGCTTTTTTCACTTCTGATTTTATATTTCACCATTTGCCAAAAACCAAATGTATCATCACCTCACAACCAGTCAGCTGTCCAGTAAAATACAAACATGTTAAATTTAGATTCAAATAGCCTTACATAATTTATAAAACCCGCAATCGATAGACACTTGCTATTTTAAAATTCACGCAATAAGCAATTAAATAACATCATGTATATACCAAACATGCGAAACCTGAAAACCGGGGATGACACATATCAAACAGCCGAAAATGAATCCGGCCTTCCCCCGCCACCACCCCTCACCCGTTGCGAACTACACCAAAATGGGACGTTATCACTTACTGTAATAGCAACCTTTTTAAAATTATACGTATCTATTTCAGCCTCAGGTTACATATCAGGTTTCTTCTCATTACCAGATCTCCGTCGCATGTTAGGCTTAAGAAGAAAGAACGAGTGATAGTAAAAAATACTAGGAAATAAAATATCAACTTAAATTAATTACTGTACACAATCATAAGTACATGAATACTCGTACATTACACAGTAAATCGTCAGTTGATATCCCCGGAAAGGCACTCATCATGTAAACACTTCTACGCTATGATTGTTACCCTTTGATTGTTAGAACTGAAGGTTATAGTTGACTGCGTAATAATATAAACTACTAATTGTTAACTCAGAGATATAAGATAAAGAAAATTCAAATTGTAAAACCGATTGTGATAGGCCATCTCAAAGAGAAAACTAGTAAAAAATTATGTAAGTACTGGAGCAGGTAAGTTAGATGCGCACTAGAAACAGAAGAGATGACGCGCAGCTGTCTATGAGATCCGCGATTGACTAACTTGTATCTGGCGGTAGCAAATGTACACTAAACAGTAGGTATGAAATAATTGATAAATCAAGATACTATTAGACAAGCGTTAGCCGACAGAAAAAGGAACCCTGATAAAAAAAAGTAAAAAACAGAGCGAAAATACCTTATAACTAAGGCTGCCAAATGTCCGCGTTTTCCGGTATTTGTTCTAGTTTTGAGGGCGCCAGAGACTTTCCTGAGTGGAGGGAGGATGGTCTTCTTATACAAAACCCGGTCCTCGTTTGTGTCTAAAGAAATGTGATTAACTGGAGACAAACAGATTTCAATAAATCTTTGTTTCTCCTTTGCACATATTTTCCATATTTGTTTATTGATAACTATGAGAAGCAGCCGGAAGACTTGCGTACTCTGGAAAATAATCCTATTTCACCCAAATGTCCAGCGTTTTCGACGTCTTTGTCCGGGGTCGGCTATGTAAGCGATGCTACGCCGAATAATAACATATCAGAAAATACTTCAGAATAGTGCTTTTTACGAAAATAGCTTTGTCCACGTAACAAAAAATTTGCAATAATAACAATAACAAAAATAACATAAAGTTTTGTTTGACTTCGGCTTAAGACAGTGTTACTACTCAGGGAACATACACGTTGAAAGCACCGATGATGGCTGTTAATCAGTTGAAATAGATTTGCAAAAGCAAATAAAGAAACCATGATCTTGCGACTGGTTGTTGCTTAATTGGTAATTTTATGGTTTACGGTCGCTTCACAACTTGGGAACCATATGAAGCCCACCATTCAGAACTTACAAGATCTTTAGGTGCCTCAGAGCCCTAAAAAGCAACAGCTCACAATCCTCATGTGCCGATCACTTTATGGCTCACCATAAACCAAGAAAAGTAGGCACAGCCTTAAGAATACTTAAATCCATCCACCGCCGCAGCGTATGAACAGACATTACTGAAAATTCGAGTCTGACAGATGACGACAACAAATCGAGATTTATGCCCTAATACATTGTTTGAATTCATTAGAATTTATATTTTTAAAATCAGTGCCTTTTTTTGGATTCTTATAAATTTACAGGGCTTTGCGTAGGCTGGAAATGAATCTGTCTGAGGATCGTGCCAGCCATTGTTCACGATCCATGAGATGTGTAATGTACAAGTAACGAAATACGTGAAGTTCTGGGACAGTTTACGCAAGTAATGACGCGAGGATCTCAGGGTCTCAGACTGTGCGTTTTATTGCTGTAAAGTAAATTAAATTTTCCTGTAACTGCCAACTGGCAGTTAATGCTGGAAGTGTTTCCAGTTACATGCATTATTTAAGAATATACATCGTAATTTGCTAAAACCCTCCATATATAAAGTAGATTCACATAAAAATCCTCTCTCTCTCTCTCTTTTACACACACACACACACACACACACACACACACACACACACACACACAAGCAGCCAGTTCTCAGTTAATCGCACACTTTTTCTCGTTGTTTTTGTCGCTAATTATCTAACTGTGTGTGTGTTTCACATACGAGCCAAAAGCTAACGAGAATGTCAGTCAACTTGATTCCCGGCAAACAGTTTTTGGGCCGAGTGCTGAAGGAACAGCAACTAAAATGAAACCTGAGTCGGTCAGAGTCCATAATAAACCAAATGAAATGTTGTAGGTAAAATGTGGTCAGACTATAATACGGCCTCAGAAATACATAAAGATAGCCAATGACTATATTTTATTCAACAGGGAACGTCGCAGGAATGTATAGCCAAGTTTTATATTTCGTAAACAGAGACTATAATGTGACTAGGAGACTACCATCGATCTCCAAGTAGTGACTTGGATCAAGACAACTTGCAGTGACGAATTTGAGATCTAAGTTTTGTTTTATCTCTGTCATCTAGGACAGCTGAAATTCAGCGAATTTGACGCCAAGTGGAACGAAACAAGGTGGTATAAAGGAGCGGAAGAGATGTGAACACAGTGGTAGATGAAGAACAATTCTGGAATGATGTTCATGTGATGCTGATCTGTCTTCAGCACGGTATTATAATATGCAAAAACAACTGTGAGCACGAAACGACAGATTCAGGTAATATGTACTATATTTAATGCAGCGAAAATTACGTTTTTTGATCACTTTCAGAAATAAAAAATCGCATTATAACTCCTGCTTTTGTCAGTTGCTGTCTTTCGTAAAGAAAGAAGGATTAAAGATTTAACCGTATCGTTTCATTTCGTTCAAGACTGCCTTCGATTACAATTTGG
This sequence comes from Schistocerca americana, assembly GCF_021461395.2. Taxonomy (NCBI): domain Eukaryota; kingdom Metazoa; phylum Arthropoda; class Insecta; order Orthoptera; family Acrididae; genus Schistocerca; species Schistocerca americana. Next base: position 186,923,651 of record NC_060125.1, on the reverse strand, counting down.
ATTTGTTTAAGAAGAAACACAATGTGCATCTCCAAGATGCTACAGAACTGAAGTTGCTGCCCACAAGCCATAGCTACCGGAATATTCTTAGCGAACTCGATTAACTCTATTAAATACACCAGGAGGTCATTGTTGTTTTCTGGTTTGTTTGGTGTTATCCGGGTTCACATATGTTCAGCACAACATTTAAAAAAAGCCTACTTGTGAACGTAATAATATTCTTCCTTGAATCTTCCTGATTGTTGAGCCACCTCCACTGGCAACGAGTAAGAAATTTTCAATTCTTTTGCATGTTTTCTTTTCTCCACGTTTTCTCGCATCACTTTGGTGTTTTTCTTTCGTACTTGTAAATTATGTTGATTACAACGGCGATATGTGGTACAGTTCAGCAATGGTAAGCTTCCTTAATGATGTAATCTATCCATACGGAATGTAAAATTAATCGATGAATTCCAGAAAGCTCGGGAGATCTTTTCCCACGAGAGATAACCGTTGTCGACACTACCGCAAAAAACGCAATGTAATTAAGATTCAAATAAATTACTACGATTTCCAACCGTTTTAATCTGCCGGGAAGTTCCAATAACAACGTTATTTTTTATGCTGATGCGCTGTGTAGCGGAATATATTATAATGAACGGAAACCAAATAATATAGTCGAACACATAATTTTAAATGAACTTATACTTTAGAAATAATTTTAACTCTAAAGATTTTTGCACGATAAAAGCGTATATGCGTATCGGCATTCACAATGTACACGTTTTGTACACATGCAGTTAGAAAGCTTCATTAAACATCGAGTGTGGGTAAGAAGTGTAACTCCTAAAATCGTAGAAGTCGCAGTTTTATACACTAAGGATGACTTTTTTGGAGAAATAAGCGGATTATGGGCTAGCAGTTGACAGTGGGATGATGTTGACTCTCTCATAAGATGACGAAACCAACGACAGAATTGCGTTCGATAATATTCATTATGACGTTACCAACAGCAAGGTACAAGGCTGTGCGAAAAAATTATGTTGGGTTCTTCCGTTATTTCCATCTGTGATGTTGGACACCATTTTATACGATATGCGGAAGAGGCGATACCACAGCGTTTGCTTATCGTTCCCAACTTCCCTTACGTTTGGACTAATACTTTAGCCAACAATGTATGTAGATTTCCAAAATATATAGGGCACAAATTTACTCAATCTCTGATAGCACACATTTAGAAAACATACGAGTGAGAATGTTAAAAGTTCGTTGCTTCCGACTTACGGTAATGTGGCGTATTACCTTGTGGCTGGATTCCGTTGTGCTGATTCGACAATGTGTCTGTCCATAATTATACCGAGAGAACAAGCATGCGCCCGTTCCTGCTCCACATTATCTGTTCGTCCACCACAGCCAAATTTCGTGCAAGTTTCCTCTCATCGTAGTGATGGAAGCTTCACGCCACCAACCTGGTAGCGAAAATACGTACGTTGGCAATGCAGCTTAGGCTGTTGTCAGAGCACAAATACAAAATAGAACGTTTTCAGGCCGTCGAATCACAGAAGAAAAGATATATTCTACACTACGCTGACACATGCTACGTGCGCCTCCATATTACCCAGCCAACCATGCATTGTTTTCATCGCTCTGTACTATCGATTCTTGCTATCGATTTCAAGAGTGCATTGTAAACATTGTATTTGGCAAGGACATTACTAATTCTGACATAAAAATGTAAAAAAAAAATTTGATTACTGTCCGTTATACAATAACTATCACATAGAAACGATCTTCACATTATGAAAAAAAATATATGAACTAGCTAAGAAGGCTATATAGTTATGGCAACCTAGAAATTTTCCCATTATCAAAGCCAACATGCCGCTGAGATTACCAGGTGTAGAAGCATGAAACCGGAATTTGGTTGCAATAACTACACGTCTGTTGTTAGAAACTGATAAACAATATTAGATTCAAAATAATCTCTATTGCTAGTTATACATTTCTCCCATCTCTCCGGCATGCTGTCATTCACACGCAAAAAAAAAAAAAAAAAAAAAAAAAAAAAAAAAAAAAAAAAAAAAAACAGTTGTTCTTTTAAAGCGAACCACTCAGTGAGCCATTTTCGCATATTTTCATGCGAACTGAAGCGTTGCTCAGAGAGAGAGCGTGTCCCAGTGATGTAAACAGACGGTAGTCGGACGGAGCCAAATCTGGCGGATAAGCCGGATGCCGTAGTATTTTCCAACCGAACGCCTGGATCGTTTCCCTGACGCGTTTTGCTGTGTGTGATGGAGCGTTATCGTGGAGTAATATGACTTTGTATTGCTTTTTTCCATATTCCGGTCGTTTCTCATGTAGTGCTCGATTTAAATCAATCGTGTTAACGGTTTCACCACGTTTTAAAACCTCGTAATAGATGACACCATCCTGAGCCCACCAAACGCAGAGCATTGTCTTCTTTCCAAAGCGATTTGGTCTTGCAGTGGATGTCGATGGTTTGCCTGGATTCACCCATGATTTACAAGGCTTAGGATTCTCAAAATATATCAATTTTTCATCACCTGTCACTATTCGATGGAGAAACGACTTTCTTTTGTGTGTGGCGCGCAGCACTTCACGAGTTGTTTCCTGTCCAAGAGAAACGTCTCTCTGCGTCACATTCAATCGTTCCGCGAGTTCCTGTTGAGTTCGAGTTTCATCTTCATCCAATAACGCCTGCGTTTCGTTGTCTTCGATCTCCTTCGGTGGTTTCCAGCGCTCGTCGTTTCTTAAGTCAAAATCATCACTTTTGAATTTTTTGAACCACTGGAAACACTGCGTTTTCTCAAAATCATGTTCGCCGAAACCTTCGACAAGCATTCGATGCGATTCTGCAGCAGTTTTCTTCAAATAATAGCAGAAAACCAATGCTGTGCGCAAATCGTAGTTCGTAGGGACAAAACTCAAAATGTTTACTGGTTTGAAAACAGATACCGATGCATGGAGCTTGGGTTACTGTGTGTTGACATTTGTCATCAGCTGTTACAGGAAGCAGATGGCGTTGCAGACGCTGTCCCACGTGCCCTGCACTGAAGGCTAGCACCGTCTGTGGGGGAATTCCGGCTTCATAGTTCTGCACTGGTATTCGTTAACAGTTACAGTCCCTTTACTTCTCAATAATACAGTGGCGCCACAATCTCTAATATCATATCGAGGGCCTTGGACACGGTTTGCTTTCTTGCTTCGTAATGCGCTTAAACTTTTTTGTCGTATCTCATGATTTTTCTTTTCGAAAGTTTTTATTGTATTTGAGTATGTAGTTATTCCAGTACAAACGATTTATAGTGTAACGTTCTTTTTTAAAAAAGTTTTGTTTGTGTTTCTGTTTGCCAATGAATATGTAATGCGTAATGTTTGTGTTGTTGAGCAGATGGTGTGCTTAATCAGTTTTCCTGTTATCCAAAAAGTTAAACAATTTAATATTCTGTATATAATAAATAATGTATATAATAAAATCAATCCCTCTAAAATTTACCCAGTCTCGTGAGCACCGAGTTCTAGGGCCCTGTCTAATAAACTGATAAAAGTCCCTGTGCAAATAAACAATCAAATAAATTTTCTTATACTGTCGCAACGGATGTAATCTCTTGATATTATGTTCTCTCCACAGTATACATAGAAAATATCCAGTCCTGGCACGGCGAATGGAGTGCTGGCCGTAAAATAGCTTCATACAAATAATATCAGCAGATTGGTTGATAAATGAATAACCTTGCAAATGTTCAGTGAAAATACTGGATAGTAGCTCAGCGCTGTGCAATGCTGCCCGCATTGAAGCTATTACAAACATTAAACTTTTCAGATTCTAGCACATTAATATTTTTTTTACTCTGATTGAAAAATGATTTCTTTAAAAAAATATTCATTGGGTTAAAATAAACACGACATTGAAGAGGATGAGGTACTGATAAGGGAATATCTTTAGAGGAAATGTTTCAGTGTGAAAATTGTATTCAAAATAAAATTTCTCCTTCACAAAATCTGGTATGAAACATTTTACATTAACTTAAAAATCAGTGAACTTCTCAACTGTTATAATATTCTCACTTACTGTCGTAATTTTTAAGCACTTGGATCGTTACATGCAAACAGCCTTGACATCGTTTGTCAAAATAGATTCCAAAGTTTGACTTCTCTGTATCAGGATTACAAAACCACAAAATATTACAAATCGCTTATACCTAATGAACCTATACATTAAACCTAATGGAAAATACTTGGTTCCTACATTCAAGGGCCAGTACTACAAAAATTAGCCAAAACCAAATCGGGTTGCTGCATACTTAAAACTAAATATAAAAAATTTCATACCTTTCAAATTTGTTCCAGTTGTTTCACCCTTGAGTGCTCGCCGCTGCTAGCTGAGTGGTCAGCATGACAGAATATCAATTCTAAGGGCCCGGGTTCGATTCCCGGCCGGGTCGGAGATTTTATCCGCTCAGGGACTGGGTGTTGTGTTGTCCTAAGTATTATTTTCATCCCCATCGACGCGCACGTCGCCGAAATGGCGTCAAATCGAAAGACTTGCACCCAGTGAACGGTCTACACTACGGGAGGCCCTAGTCACACGACAGGTTATTTACCTTTGAGTTACAGTATCATTCATCACTTCATTTTATAAAAACTATATTATGCTGCGTCCATAGACAGCTAGCCACTAGCTTTAGGCCTTACATCCTACCTATAACAGAGTGCAACAGCAACTGCTGCTGTGCTCCGCGCGCCCCTGTTAACAATCGATTCTGCCACTTAGGCAACATCTTTGGTTCAGTGCTATCAAAAATACAATCTCTTCTACATATGAGAATCGTTTCAGGTCATTTTTCATTAATTATATTACAAAATCCTCTCTACTTCGACCATCATCAGCAGTTATTTTACTCCCCAAATAGCCAAACTCATTTACTACTTTAAGTCTCTCATTTCCTAATCTAATTCCCTCAGCATCACCCGACTTAATTTGGCTACATTATTTAGAGTGAGAATGGCCAGGAAAGTATTCTGAAGAAGAGAAATTTATTAACATCGAGTATAGATTAAGTGTCAGGAAGTCGATTCTGAAAGCATTTGTATGTAGTGTAGACACGTATGGAAGTGAAACATGGACGATAAATAGTTTGGACAAGAAGAGAATAGAAGCTTTCGAAATGTGATGCTACAGAAGAATGCTGAAGATTAGACGGTTATATCACATAACTAATAAGGAGGTACTGAATAAAATTGGGGAGAAGGAAAATTTGTGGCACGACTAGAAGAAGGGATCGGTTGGTAGGACATGTTCTGAGGCATCAAGGGATCGCCAGTATAATACTGGAGAGCAGCATGGAGGGTAAAAATTGTAGAGGGAGACCAAGAGATGAATAGGCTAAGCAGATTCAGAAGGATGTACGTTGCAGTAGGTACTGGGAGATGAAGAAGCTTGCACAGGATAGAGTAGGATGGTGAGCTGCATCAAACTAGTCTCTGGACTGAAGACCACAACAACAACGACAGCAACATAACAAAATCGGGTTTCACGTACAGGTGGACTCCTCACAATATAGTCACATGCATTGTTCCTCATTGACACGTGAAAATATGTACAATATTGGATCAAAAATATCCGACATCCCTACATAACACGGAACTGACCACTAAATATCACGAGAAGTGGACCCAGCAGTATAAAATGAGGTGCAAAGTATTGAGCAGTAATAACAGAATTCGTCACTGAGCATTAACAGCAGAACACGTCGGTGATGAGATCATGGACCAGTTACTGGGTGTCACCTGAGTGACAGATCTTCCAGGGGTGTGTCAACCATTCTACAGCAGACGATTGTGGGTGATGTGAATACAAAGTGGAAACATGAAGGAACGACCAGTGCTACAACAAAGATATGCAAACCTCATCTACTGATGGACAGGGATCGACGAGTATTGCGGAGGCTGGTTGACAAAAATTAAATGAAATTTGCAGGAGGAATCACTAGTAGGGTCCGAAGTACCACTTGCTGACCAGGTGGCACAGTAAGTTTGTATAGGGAGTTAAGAAGAATGGATTGCAGCGATCAAGCAGCTCCTCCTAAGCCCCACACCTCTACAGTCAGTGTCAGGTGTGAGGTAACGGGCGAGTTGTGGTGCCATGAAAATATTCTAAGTTCAGAGTTGGCGTGGCCGTGCTGGGGCCTCTGGACGGGCCGCTGTTCGTCGGCGGCCACGTGGTGCCGAACGTTAGCCGGGGTCCAGCGACAGCATGGCTGGGAATTCCACGGTGATGCTGTGTCGATGAAGGAGACATGCCTGAAGATGGCAGACTTCGTGAAACCATCATGGCAGACATTTCACAGTTCGTATAGAAATTCATAACAGCCAGAGGAATCATGATACCTTCAAAAGAAACATGCACATTATCATTATTTGCATGACAATTCTGATGGTGTAATCAGATTTTTCAATATCTTTATTAGTTTAAAGTTTAGTATCTGACTGTAAATTGTACAAGTAACACCCAGCAACGAATTTGCAAAATCTAAACATTTCATCCGATTTTGTCGATCGACGTGTCTTTAGAAAGCTATTAGTGTATACATAAATTGGTATAAATTACAGGCATGTAACTTGAATAGTACATGGGTTATTGGAGGTCAAAGTGCCCGGTTATTATCGATCGCGTCAGGTCATAAGTACTCCACAGTGACACGAAAAAACAGTGGCATCATGCTTATAAATACACTCCTGGAAATGGAAAAAAGAACACATTGACACCGGTGTGTCAGACCCACCATACTTGCTCCGGACACTGCGAGAGGGCTGTACAAGCAATAATCACACGCACGGCACAGCGGACACACCAGGAACCGCGGTGTTGGCCGTCGAATGGCGCTAGCTGCGCAGCATTTGTGCACCGCCGCCACAGTGTCAGCCAGTTTGCCGTGGCATACGAAGCTCCATCGCAGTATTTAACACTGGTAGCATGCCGCGACAGCGTGGACGTGAACCGTATGTGCAGTTGACGGACTTTGAGCGAGGGCGTATAGTGGGCATGCGGGAGGCCGGGTGGACGTACCGCCGAATTGCTCAACATGTGGGGCGTGAGGTCTCCACAGTACATCGATGTTGTCGCCAGTGGTCGGCGGAAGGTGCACGTGCCCGTCGACCTGGGACCGGACCGCAGCGACGCACGGATGCACGCCAAGACCGTAGGATCCTACGCAGTGCCGTAGGGGACCGCACCGCCACTTCCCAGCAAATTAGGGACACTGTTGCTCCTGGGGTATCGGCGAGGACCATTCGCAACCGTCTCCATGAAGCTGGGCTACGGTCCCGCACACCGTTAGGCCGTCTTCCGCTCACGCCCCAACATCGTGCAGCCCGCCTCCAGTGGTGTCGCGACAGGCGTGAATGGAGGGACGAATGGAGACGTGTCGTCTTCAGCGATGAGAGTCGCTTCTGCTTTGGTGCCAATGATGGTCGTATGCGTGTTTGGCGCCGTGCAGGTGAGCGCCACAATCAGGACTGCATACGACCGAGGCACACAGGGCCAACACCCGGCATCATGGTGTGGGGAGAGATCTCCTACACTGGCCGTATACCACTGGTGATCGTCGAGGGGACACTGAATAGTGCACGGTACCTCCAAACCGTCATCGAACCCATCGTTCTGCCATTCCTAGATCGGCAAGGGAACTTGCTGTTCCAACAGGACAATGCACGTCCGCATGTATCCCGTGCCACCCAACGTGCTCTAGAAGGTGTAAGTCAACTACCCTGGCCAGCAAGATCTCCGGATCTGTCCCCCATTGAGCATGTTTGGGACTGGATGAAGCGTCGTCTCACGCGGTCTGCACGTCCAGCACGAACGCTGGTCCAACTGAGGCGCCAGGTGGAAATGGCATGGCAAGCCGTTCCACAGGACTACATCCAGCATCTCTACGATCGTCTCCATGGGAGAATAGCAGCCTGCATTGCTGCGAAAGGTGGATATACACTGTACTAGTGCCGACATTGTGCATGCTCTGTTGCCTGTGTCTATGTGCCTGTGGTTCTGTCAGTGTGATCATGTGACGTATCTGACCCCAGGATTGTGTCAATAAAGTTTCCCCTTCCTGGGACAATGAATTCACGGTGTTCTTATTTCAATTTCCAGGAGTGTATATTTATTCATTTATGTCTTTATTTATATCCGATGTATGCAATTCATGACGAAATTGGTCAATTATTTACTGTGCTTCAGGAAGCACAGAGACGTTAGGCTACTGTCCTACTTTTGTTTGCTATTCCTTTGATATATGTCCGTTTAATTTGTTTACGTTTCTACTAATGTGTGTTAGAACGTGTTTATGGTCCAGCCATAGGAATATTTATTTAATTTAAAGTTATTTAAATGTAAATCCAGTATTTTGAAAGTGTTTCATTATGTTTGTGAATGGGCGTTGGCTTGAAAACATGGCGGGAGCGCTCTAGCCAATCACAGCGCCCGTAAATGGGAAGACTGGATGGAAGTGGGAGAAGAGCATTGGTACGGGACAGGACACGGGAGGTGCTGGACGCGACGCCGGCGGCGGACGCACTGCCGCGTGAGAGACTTGGAGTGTGGAGGGTTTGCGAGTGGGCGCAAGAGATAGAAATACTTCGGAGTGTGGACTTGTGAACTTGTGAGATTTCTGAGGTTTCTACAGTGAAGACGTAGTATGCGTTTAGAAGTGAATATCTCGCGAGCTATGTTGTCGTTCATAATTAATTACGTGCAGTAGGAATCCATTTTTTCCCTGTTAGTCAACTTATATTTTATTTAATTGCTGGAGCATTAAGTGTTTAGCAGAAATATACCGCATTCTCAAAAAGACTTTTACTATTGTACTCAAAGTCATTGAGATAGTACCTGCAGATTTTATTTAATTGCAATCTTTCATTTATAAATGTATTTGTTACGTTATAAATTCTCAATTGCCGAGTGATAGGAACCTTTGACAATTCGATTCATACTGTATACTGTAGACTCAGCAGTATTTGGCTTGTAATGCGGCAACTACGTATTCCAGCCCCTAGACAACGAAACCAGCCATATTTCAACTCTGAGTCACAGGGTACGTAGTTGAGGGCCACCACATCACCTCATTTCGTTTCTTATTTGAAACCCCGCACAAGCGATGCTTGAGGTGGTGTAAAGAACGACACCGCTAGCGGTGGGTTACAGGAAACTAGTAATTTGGAGTTACGAATCACGCTGTACCCTGTGGCAGTCCGATGGGAGAGTTTGGATTTGGCGAATGCACGGACAACGTTACCTGCCAACGTGTGTAGTGACAAAAATTAAGCGCGCAGGAGGTGGTGTAGTTTTTCGGGTTAGGGTGTGGTCCTCTCCTATTGCGCTTAAAAAAACTCTAAATTCGGTATGATATGAACGCATTTTAGAGCTTTGCGTACTGTGTACAGTAGAGAAACATTTCGGAGACGATAATCGTTTGTATCAGCATAACAATGCGCCCTCTTATAAAGCAATGCGCCCATGGTCTGTAGACAATAACGTTCCTGAAATGGAGTGCACTACCCAAAGTCTCAATCTGAACCCAATGGAATACCCGAGGGGTGAGTTAAAACGTAGAGTTGGCTCCAGACCCCAGCGTCCAAAATCACTACATAACTGCGGTTTCGGCGCTGGAGGAAGTATGGCCTGCAATTGCTCCACTGACCTTCACACACATCGATACTGTTCCCAGCAGAGTTCAAGCGTCGTTAAGGGGAAGAGGGAGAGGGGGGGATACACTACAAATTAAGGTCCACTAAGAGGTGTCGGGATACTTTCACCAGGGTAGGGTAGATCTCCCATTAAACTGTCCAATATCCACTGGAGCACCTTTTCGCTCAATCTGGTCACCTAAAAAACAATTAAAAGGGCGAGAAGTCGCGGGCATACTATACAGTCCAAAATAAACATGTCTTTGCGCTGGCACCAAACCTACACAAAATTTCTGACGTGATGACGTTTCCGTCATCGGCTGTAATTATTGTTCGTTATAAACTATTGGCTAATTTAAGATATTATAGCATTCTCATATTTATGTGCATGATGATAAGCTACTAAGCTGCCAACCACCAGTATAAGGCGGGCAAACATATAATTTAGAACAAATAGTCCTACAGGACTATTGGTTATGAGGTATTCTATTACTTTTTTTTTGCTATGTGGGAATTTCCCGTTTCCATTGATACGTTTTCTTGCAACAATTTAGAGACTTTTGCACCATGGTACAAAACTTCATTGTGGCTCGTAGACAGGGTAGCAAACTCCATATACGAAATTAATTTTTACTTCAAGTTGTCAATTTCCCTAATGTTTGACGATATAATACAAAACAGAAAGCAGATGTTGACAGATGTGGAAATTACCGAACAATCAGTTTAATAAGTCACAGCTGCAAAATACTAACGCGAATACTTTACAGCCGAATGGAAAAACTGGTAGAAGCGAACCTCGGCGAAGATTAGTTTGGATTCCGCAGAAATTTTGGAACACGTGAGGCAATACTGACCCTACGACTTACCTTAAAAATACACTCCAGGAAATGGAAAAAAGAACACATTGACACCGGTGTGTCAGACCCACCATACTTGCTCCGGACACTGCGAGAGGGCTGTACAAGCGATGATCACACGCACGGCACAGCGGACACACCAGGAACCGCGGTGTTGGCCGTCGAATGGGTGCTAGCTGCGCAGCATTTGTGCACCGCCGCCGTCAGTGTCAGCCAGTTTGCCGTGGCATACGGAGCTCCATCACAGTCTTTAACACTGGTAGCATGCCGCGACAGCGTGGACGTGAACCGTATGTGCAGTTGACGGACTTTGAGCGAGGGCGTATAGTGGGCATGCGGAAGGCCGGGTGGACGTACCGCCGAATTGCTCAACACGTGGGGCGTGAGGTCTCCACAGTACATCGATGTTGTCGCCAGTGGTCGGCGGAAGGTGCACGTGCCCGTCGACCTGGGACCGGACCGCAGCGACGCACGGATGCGCGCCAAGACCGTAGGATCCTACGCAGTGCCGTAGGGGACCGCACCGCCACTTCCCAGCAAATTAGGGACACTGTTGCTTCTGGGGTATCGGCGAGGGCCATTCGCAACCGTCTCCATGAAGCTGGGCTACGGTCCGGCACACCGTTAGGCCGTCTTCCGCTCACGCCCCAACATCGTGCAGCCCGCCTCCAGTGGTGTCGAGACAGGCGTGAATGGAGGGGCGAATGGAGACGTGTCGTCTTCAGCGATGAGAGTCGCTTCTGCCTTGGTGCCAATGATGGTCGTATGCGTGTTTGGCGCCGTGCAGGTGAGCGCCACAATCAGGACTGCATACGACCGAGGCACACAGGGCCAACACCCGGCATCATGGTGTGGGGAGCGATCTGCTACACTGGCCGTACACCACTGGTGATCGTCGAGGGGACACTGAATAGTGCACGGTACATCCAAACCGTCATCGAACCCATCGTTCTACCATTCCTAGACCGGCAAGGGAACTTGCTGTTCCAACAGGACAATGCACGTCCGCATGTATCCCGTGCCACCCAACGTGCTCTAGAAGGTGTAAGTCAACTACCCTGGCCAGCAAGATCTCCGGATCTGTCCCCCATTGAGCATGTTTGGGACTGGATGAAGCGTCGTCTCACGAGGTCTGCAAGTCCAGCACGAACGCTGGTCCAACTGAGGCGCCAGGTGGAAATGGCATGGCAAGCCGTTCCACAGGACTACATCCAGCATCTCTACGATCGTTTCCATGGGAGAATAGCAGCCTGCATTGCTGCGAAAGGTGGATATACACTGTACTAGTGCCGACATTGTGCATGCTCTGTTGCCTGTGTCTATGTGCCTGTGGTTCTGTCAGTGTGATCATGTGATGTATCTGACCCCAGGAATGTGTCAATAAAGTTTCCCCTTCCTGGGACAATGAATTCACGGTGTTCTTATTTCAATTTCCAGGAGTGTAGATTAAGGAAAGGCAAACCTACATTTCTAGCAGTTGTAGACTTAGAGAAAGCTTATGGCAATAATGACTGGAATACTCTCTTTTAAATTCTAAAGGTGGCAGGGGTAAAATACAGGAGCGAAAGGCTATTTTCAATTTGTACAGAAACCAAATGGCAGTTATAAGAGTCGAGGGACATGAAAGGGAAGCAGCGGTTGGGAAGGGAGTGAGACAGGGTTGTAGCCTGTCCCCGATGTTATTCAATCTGTATATTGAGCAAGCAGTAAAGGAAACAAAAGAAAAATTCGGAGTAGGTGTTAAAGTCCATGGAGATGAAATAAAAACGTTGAGGTACGCCGATGACATTGTAATTCTGTCGGAGACAGCAAAGGACTTGGAAGAGCAGTTGAACGGAATGGACAGTGTATTGAAAGGAGGATATAAGATGAACATCAACAAAAGCAAAACGAGGATAATGGAATGTAGTCGAATTAAGTCGGGTGATGCTGACGGAATTAGATAAGGAAATGAGACACTTAAAGTAGTAAGAGAGTTTTGCTATTTGGGGAGCAAAATAACTGATGATGGTCGAAGTATAGAGGATATAAAATGTAGACTGGAAATGGCAAGGAAAGTGTTTCTGAAGAAGAGAAATTTGTTAACATCGAATATAGATTTAAGTGTCAGGAAGCCGTTTCTGAAAGTATTTGTATGGAGTGTAGCCATATATGGAAGTGAAACATGGACAGCAAATAGTTTGGACAAGAAGAGAATAGAAGCTTTCGAAATGTGGTGCTACAGAAGAATGCTGAAGATTAGATGGGTAGATCACATAACTAATGAGGAGGTATTGAATAGAACTGAGTAGAAGAGGAGTTTGTAGCACAAATTGACAAGAAGAAGGGACCAGTTGGTAGGACATGTTCTGGGGCATCAATGGATCACAAATTTAGCATTGTAGGGCAGCGTGGAGGGTAAAAGTCGTAGAGGGAGATGAAGAGATGAATACACTAAGCAGATTCAGAAGAATGTAGGTTGCAGTAAGTACTGGGAGATGAAGAAGCTTGCACAGGATAGAATAGCATGGAGAGCTGCATCAAACCAGTCTCAGCACTGAAGACAACAACAACAACAACAACAACAATACAAAACAGTTGCAACCTGTCGATATACAGGGCGGACCATTTTAATCCGTAGTGGAGAATAACTCGCGACTGAGACGAGATACAGCAACACATTTTACATAAAAGTTGTAGGTGGAAAAGAGGCTCACGCATTGCCACTAATAGATGTGACCTTAAATGTAATTTTTAAGGTGATTTGGAGAGTAAAGTGATTTTTTTAAATGGGAATACTGATATTTTACTTAAGATTTGAAAAGAGTACTCATTTACGTATAAAATGACAGACTATTCAAGGTCATGGCTAGGTTCAATGAAGTTCAAATAAGCAAATACATTTTTGGTTCTACTTGGGGTTAATTCGGTGTAGTGAAGGGGAACAGGAAAATACAATGTTAGATACAAACTGGAAGGGTCATCTCTAGGAATTAGAGACGAGGGGACTCACTCAGCGACTTGTAAATCGGTGTTCTACGACTTACTCGTATTTACGTTACTTCTATGATGCAAATGTCAAAATAACATTAATACTTTATGACATATTTAGTTTTGCCCATAAACACGTTATTTAAAACTTAAAAGTTCAAACATGTCTTCCCCTTTTCCACACCCGACGTCAGAAAACTCAAACTTCGAGTGACCTTCCATAATTAACTTTAAGATTATGGTTATTGGTTGTGATATGTGACCCCTTATGCTCCTTCCAGTTGGTATCTAACATTGTATTTTGCTGTATCCGTCCTCTATACCAAGTTAATCCCTACAAGATCTGAAAACATATTTGCTTATTTGACCTTCATTGAACCTTGCCATGACTTTAAATAATGTGTCGTTTTATACCTAAAATTTGCCGCGCTTTCCAAATATCAAGTTAGATATTAGGGTTCCCATTTTAAAAAATCGCTTTAACCTCTAAATCGCCCTGAAAATCACATTCAAGGTCACGGCCATTAGTAGCAATGCATGACCTTTCTTCTCACCAACTTTTATCTGAAACGTTTTGCTGCATCTCATCTCTATCCCGACTTATTTCCCATTATGAATTAAAATGGTCCGCCTTGTATATGCACCCTGTTATAAAGCAGCATCTGTGAGGTAATGATATGTGGACAATAACGTTCTTTAAATCGAGCGTTCTGCCCAGAGTCCCGATCTTAACCCGGTGGAACACCCTAGGGATGACCTACAACGTCGACTTTGCTCGCTGATGACGTCCACGTAAAATTTTAGTGAAAACAACCTACACTACCTTCACCTGCAAAGTGTATTTGCCATCTCTGAAGTGAAATAACAAACTAATAAACATCATCTTCATATTCACTGAAACTAGTTACCACATTAGGTATTTGTATATCTTTGGTGTGCTTATGGTTACACCGCCCTGCATCTAGGTATGCACCTTGTGCAGCTTGTTGTGGCTACATATCGAGCAAGATATGCAACAGAATACGGACATCTGCTCAGCATTAAACGCTAATGAGTTTGTAACACGTTGTTTTGTTTGTTCATCGCTTTAAAGCTCTTCATGTATGAAGGGAAACTAATGTAGTAATAACAAGTGAATGTATCCAAAATTTCCTGCTGTTCAAGATATGTCAACACGACCCGGATTGTCATATTGAGTTAGTAAATAAATGTTATGGTGAAGTGAGTTTTCGTACTCATCTACCTTCGTTGTATGAGGACTACCAAATATGTTTATTTCACATAGCGATTTCGCAGTGTTACCGCTCTGTTTTCGGTGGAACTGAATATGGGACGAAAGAACGGGGTACTCTGTTACCTCCAAACATTAGAAACCTAAAATCCGCCTCTGTAGCTGTGTGATCAGCGCCGCTGCCTGCCTTGCAGAGCATCCATATTCTATTCACGGTATTGCAAGGAATTTTTCCTCTTAATGTCTCTTAGTGTAAATTGAGCAATTACTTGGCCGAGTAGTCGGGCTCCAGGTGACGAAAACTAACAATGGTCGGGAGAAGAGCGGCGTTATGACCCCACGCTTCCTCATACCGCCATTGGCAGAGAATGAGACGGCAGCTGGTCGGTACCGATGGTCCCACCAATTTTACGTAAAGAATGATTGCAGCTGTGTGCCCATTGCATTCCGCCATCTCAATTCTTCCACCTTCATTCTTAAGAGCCTGGGATAATGAATTCGGGTAAAATGAAACTGTCAATATCGCTTAATTTCGACTACAGTTTTTAGTACAGTTTTACTTATAAATCGATCACTGTCATATTTTGTGCAGGTGGTAGCCCACAGCTCTTAAATACTAGAAGACGTTCTTGTCTAAGAGCCGCGAAGAGCTGCTGATGAGACGAACCTGTATTCCGTGAAGATTCAACCAAAATATGGCTACCTACAATATATATCTCGCATAAAGACCATGAAGATAAAATTATAGAGATTCGACCCCACACACAGCAATTGATACTCCCGCGAACCACTCGCGATTGGAACAGGAAAAAAACGGGAAGTAATACTGGTACATAATGTACCTTCCGCCATACAGCATGCAGTGGCTTGCGAAATATAGATGTAGATGTATTCGGTAGCAAGTGTCTAGCAACATTACATTACGATGTTCAGTTAATCGAAGCAGGTGTTGAATAAAGCTTCATTTCAATGGCAGCTCACGGTAGTCCTTAAATACGACTTTTTTAAAGCGATCTCTATTGCTCTTAAAAATTTTTACACGAAGAGGGTATCCTGTGATCTTATAACTTGACTGAAACAGAGGTCAAATGAATACTATTAAATTATAATTGAAGAGTACAAAAACGCTATTTGGAGATTTTTGACTACACTACTTATTTTTACTACAATTACATGGCATCGTGTGTCACCATCAGACAGCAAAGGGAACGCCATGTAGAAACAACCATTCTTCGCTCCCACTTGCCATCTGTACCATTTGTTGTAATTTCTGCAGTTCATTACTCTGATGACACTGTGTAATACGGATGTCCCAGCCGCGCTTCTTTACTTCAGGATTTTTCCTTCCAATGTCCTTTTTGTGAATCTCTTACGTCGAACTAGGTGTCCAATTAATTTAGTTTGTCTTCTCTGAATGGTGTCAATATCATGTTATGTTTAACTTCTTTTACTGATTGTTCGTCAGTTTTAATTCAATCCAGGATGTTTCCGTGGCTCCTCTGCATATTCACATCTCTGTTGCTTCTAGTTTTTTTTTCTCGTTTCCACAGAGCCCTTCCTTTACAACATTAGTTTCAAATTATCAGAGTAGATGTTTTGATTATTTTTTCACGTTAAGAAGGTTGTTTGTTAATCGAATTCTCTTCTTTCCGAATGCTTCTGTTAACATCTGCATTAGTATTTTATTTCTTGTTTTAATATGTCCCTGTTTTGCTGTTCGATTTATATACCACAGTTATTTTGGTCTTCTTAGCGTTTATTCTGTTTGTGGTTATCTAAGGCATCAGACAGAATTCTTAAGAAAAGGCCCATGTTCTGGCATAGCATCAGCAAATTGGACAAATTGTATTTGTTATCCATCTCTTTGGTGCTGCTTTTCATTCTTTGTACTCCACTTTATTTAAAAATAAATAACATGAATAGGGAGAGACATGACCGACTTGTCGGACTCTTCTTCTCATCTCAATCTGTTTCTTAGTGCCTTTGATATCTATTTCTGTGCTCTGTTTTTGTATAGACTGAGAATCAGTCTTTTATCTCTCCAGTCTATTACGGTTGTTTTCAGCTTTGCTAACAGTGTCTTCCAGTTCACTTTGTCGAAAGCCTTTTCCGGCTTAATGAATACGGCATGTGTACTCCCATTCATCTCAGTCCTTCTGTAAGTAGGCTGTTCAGGTTTTATGTTGGTAACGCCACGTAGCGCTCTGTATGAAAATCACTACCTGTGCTGTGTGAAGTCCGTGGCCGGTTTGCATTGTTGGAATTTGCTATTGTAGTGTTGGGCAGTTGGCTCTTAACAGCGCGTAGCGTTGCGCATTTGGAGGTGAGCCGCCAGCAGTGGTGGATGTGGGGAGAGAGACGGCGGAGTTTTGAGAGCGGATGATCTGGACGTGTGTCCATCAGAGGCAGTAAATTTGTAAGACTGGATGTCATGAAGTGCTATATATATTATGACTTTTGAACACTATTAAGGTAAATACATTGTTTGTTCTTTATTAAAATCTTTCATTTCGCTAACTACGCCTATCAGTAGTTAGTGACATCAGTAGTTTGAATCTTTTATTTAGCTGGCAGTAGTGGCGCTCGCTGTATTGCAGTAGTTCGAATAACGAAGATTGTTGTGAGGTAAGTGATTTGTGAAAGGTATAGGTTAATGTTAGTCGGGGCCATTCTTTTGTAGGGATTATTAAAAGTCAGATTGCGTTGCGCTAAAAATATTGTGTGTCAGTTTAAGCACAGTCATTTATAATTTTTGTAAGGGGACGTTTGACTTCTTTATAAGATTATTCGTAGTGCCACTATAGCTCGCCTGGTTCATTTCCTTCCCTAAATCCAAATTGATCTTCTCCTAAATGTTGTTTAACTTCAATCTGTAGACTTTCTTTCTCTATAATTTTTTATTCATCGTATAGTAATGCCAAGGATTTGTAATTTGAGCAATCATCGCATTTTCTTTCTTAATTGATTAATTTTTATTAGTTCCATTGGCGTTGTTCCCTCCTCATAGCAGACATACGTAAATTTGTACAGTTGTTTTTTCGCCTTGGAGTAGTAATGGAATGGCGAATCGAAGGCCGCCGGAAGTCCGCTCGCCTACGAAATGTCCTCAGCTGCTCGGCAGAAACCGAACCGATTTCGTGTGTTGGCGCAGCGCATAAAACGGCGTCGATTCAGAAATAGATATCGTGCTCACAACTTCTTAATCTTCCCTCTTAAAGTATGCATAAACTGGAAGAGGCACGCAATTCCGCGCTTGGAATAGAGTTCGGAGCACGGAACGCTTTCGCTGTACCTGAACTGTTTAGTGAAAGGAGTACGAGTGAGGTGGAAGGATGGGAAGCGGCAGTGTGTGTGTGTTAAGGGTGGGAGGGGGGGGGAGTGGGGAGAGGATTTGGGGAGCGGGGGCGCTTCGTTGATGCAGACTGGCTCCACGCAGCCGAAGGCAACTCTGGCGCTCTTCTCAGACAGGAGGTCTTTCTGCGGTTCTTTTCGTGGAACGGCCACCTCGGTGATTACGCGGACGCAGTCGGCGTCGTCTCCCGAGGGACCGCTGAGTGGGCTCTGCGGCCCTTCTGAAGAGAGTCGTAAATGAGTCCCGTAATTAACACTACCGGCGTCTCTCAGGATCAGCTCAAGTGCGAGTGCGGGCCGGTGGTCCCAGCCACAGCGCACACCTCAAACGGCTCGACTGCCCCCCACAAAAAAGAAGGGCCACATGAAAACCGAGACTTTCTGTCTCAGAAGTGCGTTCCCAGAACGACACAGGGCGATTTTTTTCCAAGTTTCCCGCGGGTGTGTTCATTAACGGGCACACAGTACCGCAAAGGGAAAACCAAAGTCATCGAGACCGCATAAGTTCGAACGTTATTACAATTGGAAGGGGAACTTCTACTTTTGGTGAAATACGTACTGTGTTAATTTTACGTGATATTTCTGAATTATCAGTATAAACTCGTAAGACTATAGAGAGCAGCTAGGTAATAGTTTGAATGGTAGTTCATGTGTCAAGGTGTTCCATGGCCCGAGTTCAACTACATAAAAAAAAAATTGTATCCTCCCCACTTCCTTCTTGTCTGCAGAGTGTAAGATGATACATACATAGTTACTGTTGCAAATATATTTAATGCAGATCTATTGTTATTCTCGTGTAGTCGAAAACTATGCGTTATGGCATGTATGTTCTGATTACTTTCCTTTTTTAATCTGGTTCTATACTGAAAACATGCACAAATTTCATACGTTATTTAGATAATTACTCTCCAGCATTTTTACTTACATTCTGCATATTATGCACCATAATTTGTTTCCTCATATTTTTAATATTTATGTTATGATTCATGTTCCTCATTGTACTCAGGCTTTTAATTTGTGTACTCTCCCCCTTGCCCCCTGATTTGGAGTTAGGACTGCATTTATACATTGCTACATGTTCTCATACACGAAACTTTTGTAAGTATGCTTTATATAAACAACTTTATTAGCAATATATGGTCTGTTTTAAAATCTGCACAGTAGACATAAAGAAAACAAAAAGTACTAAACACTTCCCATTCAAGGAATTACGTGCGACAACTGATTCAGTAGTATCTGACTGGAGTTTCCCCAGCTCTATCATGTCCACGGCGTGTTTGATAGGATATAGTGGAATTATGTTCTTTTTGTGTTTACAGATAAACACGAGTTGTTTTAATAGAATAGAATTCATCGGTTTCCGGAAGACTTCCTCATCATCTATTTCATACTGGAATTTGAGTTCTCCGTTACATTTCCATATTACGCTGAAAGTGGTAAATAATACATTAGTACAAGCGGAGATGTGAAGGAAAGATGACAAAGCCGGATGAAAAAACTGTTTGTTGCTAAGTATGCGAAAAAGCAGTTAATGGTGAGACACATTTTCAGACTATGCAACACTGAAAATAAATAACAAGAGAACATGAGAAAACGAAAAATGATAGAGTTAATTTTCTATTGGCAGGTTTTGATTGTTTCTCAACTTTTAGTGTGGAATGTTTTTGTCGCTGATATTCCAGTACGAAGGTCAACTAATGCTTTACAGTTTTGTGCCCACAATTCGAATGTCGGACCACAATTCGATTTCGAAAAAATGCGCTAAAAATAACTCAACACGAATTAGTCACAGACTTTCTCACAAATCTCATCGTTTGTGTCACGCGTCGACTAATCCGTGTATAGAAAGAGACTTCCAGTTTTCACGATTCCCTAATATACCGAGCACCTAGAGTGTCATTCAAGAATATCTTTGCAAGATGACGTCAGTGTCAGAGATAGAGAAGAATAACGCTGTCTGACGATGTTCACAAGGTTGAAGCCGGTGGTTGATAACCAGACATTTTTGTGACTGTATTTAAAGTTTATACACCATATGGAACTGTCTTTTGAAGACCGAAATTATGTCGCTGTGCTTCTCGACGCTCTCATTTTTTGTCTCCACGAAAGCCCGTAAAGTATATTAAAAAACCATCTGCAGAATACCTGCCGAAAACAGTTCCGATTTCGAGCTGCTGTCAAGTACATTTGACGAGTGCAAAGATGTTACTGAGACGTGAAGTCGCAACTTTTCCCTGTCGGGTAAAGCAGCAGCTGCCACTAATCTATACTGTAATGACTATATAAGGCCAATAAGGTTGATGCCAAAAATCTCGAAAAGTTCTTGAGCGATTTACTTCAAATTTCTTCATGATACTCGAATAAACGTTTGCACGTACAGAGGCTGCATTTTTTTTAATATACAGCGTGTAATGGGTATAAGTATAGACATTTTCATAACACATCGGTGTTTTCTTCTCTGCGTCGAACGATCTTCCTGTAGACACGTCTCATAATGTGCTATCTGATGTTTTCTGCAGAGTCGTTACTGTTCGACTAACTGCACTCCCCTTTCAGTATTGACATGAGTCCATCTACCCACACTTCAACACCTGACCTGCTGCCCAGGCAAAAATAACCATTACTATCTTGCTCTTGCAACATGTACTTGGTGGTATTACCAAATCTAAAAACATATCACTTATAATAGCTATAATTACTAGACTGCAAATGACGTAAATACTGATGTAAGGTTGTTCATTACACTGTGCGCAGTCACCAATAGAAATATGTGCACTATACCCACTACTCCTTATACTTCTATATGGTACATGCGCACACTGAAAATAAATCGCAGCACCAAAAAAAATATTAATGTAGTATAATGAAAGTTATGGAATACATTTGCCTATGTAACATATTAAAGTGATTAACTTTGCAAGAACACAAGTTAATATAAGCCCTAAATAAGTTATTGTAAGTGTGTATTGCTTGTGCATTAATAACTAGTATAGACGCCAGAATGTTGAATGCAAGCACGCAAATGTGCATCCATTGTGTTGTACATGTGCCGGCTGTCACTTTGTGTGATGGATTTCCATGCTTGTTGAACTTGGTCGGGCAGTACAGCGACGGTTAATGATGTTTGTGGACGACGCTGGACATGTTCTATGATGTCCCACATTTGCTCGGTTGGAGATAGATCTGGTGATCGAATAGGTCAAGGAAACAGGTCGACTGTGGTGTCACCGCCAGACACCACACTTGCTAGGTGGTAGCCTTTAAATAGGCCGCAGTCCATTAGTATACGCCGGACCCGCGTGTCGCCACTGTCAGTAATTGCAGACCGACCGCCACCACACGGCAGGTCTAGAGAGACGTCCTGGCACTCGCCCCAGTTGTACAGCCGACGTTCATAGCAATGGTTCATTGACCGATACGATCTCATTTGCCGAGACGATAGTTAGCATAGCCTTCAGCTACATTTGATACGACCTAGCAAGGCGCGTATTCAATTGATAATTAATATTATGAAGCATGTACCGTAACGAGAGATGTTCTACAATTGTGGATTAAAGTTAAGTATTATATCAACTACTTACTTTATTTGCAATTCTCAAGATATTGTCCTGTTCCAGACCTCACGCCAGTTAGCGTGTAATTAAACGCGTGCATTTCGGCCTCCTCTAGAAAATCAGTGTTGGCTCTTCTGCCAACACTACATCGACACTATGTAGAGCATGTTGGGTTACAACAGCGGTATGTGGTCGAGCGTTGTCCTGTTGGAAAACACTCTGGAATGCTGTTTCTTCTTGGTATTGTGATATTTTTCCCGTCGATAGATATAAGGTATCATATATATATATATATATATATGTGATACCCTAATAAACATTTGGAATCGTGTGGGCTACTGATACATATACAACAGATGTAATTCCAGATATTTTTATGCGTCGTACCTTAATATGTACTCACACAGTGTGTTTTTCCTGTTTTCCTCTGTTCCCAACAGTCTTCCCACAAACATATCACAATCTTTATGACGTAATATTTTCTGCGTGGTCATAACTGCACCACTATGTTGACTGCACCCATCAGTATAGATTAAACATTTCGCATCCATCATCTGGCTTGCATTAAAATTTGGAGGCACTAACCAACTTGAAAACGTACATCTCATAATAGCTGTAATTATTACTCTATAAATGATATAATTACTGATGTAATGTTGTACAGTACACCACCCTCATTCACCAAGAGAATTATCTGCACTTATTCATGTGAACATGAATAAAACCAACAAACTGCAGGGACGGATTCCTGACTGGAATGGAGGAGAAGAGATCCTACGAACATGTGTTTGGAAGTGGATGGTGCACGTGCAACGACAAAAAATCATCCCAGAATACAGTACAATGCTGTATCGCATCCACGGCGAAACAGACGTTGAAGGTGGCCTCCATGGGATTGCAGGTGGTAGAGATAGCAGGTGTTGTCATGCAGGACGCACATAACCGTACTTTGGCTTACACCATGTGGGCTGCTACCTACCTGACAGGTGTACTAGCGGTCGTCTCACTATCCTGTAGAACATTGTCCTCCAAATATGGTGTACGCACAGTCCGCCGCTTCCCTGCACGTTCGTCTGTCTGAAAGGACCCATGAGCACGCAAACTCGCAAAAAGGGTTTGAAATGTGTGATGTGGTTGACGTCTGTGAGGGTACTAAGTTTGGTATAACCGCGCTGCCTATCGGCCGCTTCCGTCTGATTGGTCGAACACAAACACCATCTCGGCCTGTTCCCGAAGTGAGCACCGGACCATTCAGCCGCTTACAGTACGCTGCCCCAATCACTCAGCCTGAAACACACAAGAAACACACGGCACGTGGTCAGAGGAAGTGTCATTCGTCAGCGCCATCTATCGTGGCAACGATGCGTTTCCAGACACATGTCCATACGACCTTTTTTCGACAATTTCCAATCAGAAACTCGTTCTTCCAGTTTGTCGGTTTTATTGATGTTCACCCTGTACATTAAGCAAAAGGTGTCAGCGGTAATTTCGAAAATTTCTTGCCTGAATTACTTCAAATTTTCACATGATGCTGTACTAAACAGTCAGTCGACATTGGCTGAATATTTCTTTAGACAACAATGTACAGGTTTTCTGTTGAAATCGTCCATGAAAAAGAAAATGCTGTGCTGAAAACTGTGCGTCTCGTCTTTTTTCTCGCAGTCAGGTTTAAGTACATCAGCAGGGCATTTAAACATTTAGAGTCGCGCGGCGAAGCCTTTGCGGTCTCGGGCGCCTTATCACGGCTCGCGAGGCTCCCCCCCTCCCCCCCCCCCCCAACCCCCAGCCGCCCGCTCGAGTGTGTGCGTTGTCCTTAGCGCAAGTTATTTTAAGTTGGATTAAGTAGTACGTAAGCCTAGGGACCGATGAACTAAGCAGTTTGCTATCCTAGTCCTTACAACAAATTTCCAATTTTTTTTAAACATTTAGACTAATTCATGCGTGTGGAGTGTCCCACACTGTGACTCGTATCGAGATGTCTGAATTATAACAACCTTTCACCTAAACCAATATATGTAAATATACGCGCCTTAAAGCAAAACACCTTTATTTCGGATGCACTCTTCGTGCGATGTCTTGCGGGAATAAGGTGAGGCTGCAAGCAATGGATGCGCATTTCATTCGACCCCTTATGAGGCTGCGAGCGGTCAGCATACTGTAGAGTGTGACATATGGGAATTTTGGTTGGATGGGAAGCTTGCTTGGATAACCGAAGGCGACCACTCCAATAAGAGAGAAATGTGGGTTCAAGTTCCAGCCCGGCAGAAATTTTCACTTGTCGCCACGGGATTTATTTCATTGCAGCTGATCTCGGAATTTATCTGTCGTCATGTATATTGGGCTACAGGATCGTGAAAGGTGTTCTTTCACACATGTCTGAAACAGCAGACACAATGCATATACATACGTGTGTTGTATTGGCAAATAATGATACCTCCAGTGCGCACGCACTCGTCGTTCAACTTCTTGCAAAGATTAGATGAGGCTGTCAGCAATGAGGATATTAGACAGGGGACACTACGTATGTAGCGCGCAACATACGGGAATTTAGGCTGGGCGGGAAGCGTTCTGGGATAGCTGAAGTGGCTAAGGTGACCTCTCGTGATAAACGTGAAATTTTTGTTTGATTCCCGGTCCAGCACAAATTTGCACTTGTTGCCTTCGATATATTTCAGTGCCCGAGTGCAGCTAATGGAATTTTTCTTTCATCATTAGACTAATTTGCTCCTCTCATGTATATTTCTTTTCTTACACGTTACTGTAAACAAATTTGGTATATAGAAGTATAGTTTGTTTTTGTTCTTCATCACAGTTGGTTTTAACGGGAAACAAGTAGAATGTATTTACAATTTATTTGCTTATTATTGAAATATTGCTATGAAACCTGAATCGTCCGAAACTTTGTAACCCCACCCGTTCACAGACGAGAGCTATGCGAAATACAGTCATTGAAGATACTACACTCAAGATCCAGCGACCAATGATCCCAACCGATTTACACACTCACTTTTAGCGATTGCATTTCCAATCAAGATTTCTTTGGCAAAGAGAATAAGCAAAGTTTAAAGTCTGAAAGCAGTGGAAAGAGGAAATTGACAGGGAACGGGGGTAGAAAATGGACGTACAGAGGGGGTAGGAGGAGAGGGACGGAGAGAAGGGGAGGAGGAGATGGAGAGAGATGGGAAGGAGGATGATATGGATAGAGAGACGACTGTGACGGGGATATTGACAAGGATGGAGGAGGAGGTGGACATAGAGAGGAAGAAAAGGAGAATAGGATGTATATTCAGTACCCATACATACGCTATGTGATCAAAAGTATCTGAACACCCCCAAAGCCGGCCGTGGTGGCCGAGCGGTTCTAGGCGCTACAGTCTGGAACCGTGAAACCGCTAGGGTCGCAGGTTCGAATCCCGCCTCGGGCATGGATGTGTGTGTGATGTTCTTAGGTTAGTTAGGTTTAAGTAGTTCTAATTTCTAGGGGACTGATGACTTCAGAAGTTAAGTCCCATAGTGCATTGTGCTGCCACCTCTAGCCAGGTACTCCATATCAGCGATATCAGTAGTCATTAGACATCGTGAAAGAGCAGAATGGGGCGCTCCGCGGAACTCACGGACTTCGAACGTGGTCGGGTGATTGTGTGTCACTTCTGTCATACGTCTGTAAGCGAGATTTCCACACTCCTAAACATGCCTAGATCCACTGTTTCCGATGAGATAGTGAAGTAGAAACGTGAATTGACACTTGCACGACAAAAGCGTACAGGCCGACCTCGTCTGTTGACTGACAGAGACCGCCGACAGTTGAAGAGGGTCGTAATGCGTTATAGGGAGACGTCTGTCCAGACCATCACACAGGAATTCCAAACTGCATCAGGATCCACTGCAAGTTAGGCGGGGGGGTGAGAAAACTTGGCTTTCATGGTTCAGCCTCTGCTCATAAGCCACACAACACGCCGGTAAATGTCAAACGACTCCTCGGTTGGTCTGAAGAGCGTATACATTGACGTGAACAGTGGAAAAACGTTTTGTGGAGTGACAAATGATGGTACACAACATGATGATCTGATGGCAGGATGTGGACATGGCGGATGCCCGGTGAACGTCATCTGCCAGCGTGCGTAGTGCCAACAGTAAAATTCGGAGGCAGTTGTGGTATGGTGTGGTCGTGGTTTTCATGGAGGGGGCTTGCACCCCTTGTTGTTTTGCGTGGTACTATCACAGCACAGGCCTACATTGGTGTTTTAAGCACCTTCTTGCCTCCCACTGTTGAAGAGCACTTCGGGGATGGCGATTGCATCTTTCAACGCCATCGAGCACCTGTTCGTAATACACGGCCTGTGGCGGAGTGGTTACACGACAATAACACCCCTGTAATGGACTGGCCTGCAGAGTCCTTACCTGAATCCTATAGAAAACCTTTGGGATGTTTTGGAACGCCAGCTTCGTGTCAGGCCTCACCGACCTACATCGATACCTCTCCTCAGTGCAGCACTCGGTGAAGAATGGGACGCCATCCCTCCAGAAAGCTTCCAGCATCTGATCGAACGTATGCCTGCGAGAGTGGAAGCTGTCATCAAGGCTAAGGATGGGCCAACTCCATATCGAATTCCAGCATTACCGATAGAGGGAGCCACGAACTTGTAAGTCATTTTCAGCCAGGTTTCCGGATACTCTTGATCGCTTAGTGTACTTAGGCGTTGCAAAGCATTGCCGGGTTCGCTAGTAAGATTATAATTCAACAATTGTCTTTCTGATACAGGTATAATAACTCTAATTGAGTACATTCACAGAAACACTCCCAATGAAATTTAAAAAAATTTGCATGAAGCGCAAGTACAGAATTTTAAAAAGTGGTGTGGTGTACTTCGTTTCATTTCTTTGTGACATCCGAACCTCCTGTCTTTTGACTCATACGCTGCGTCAGAAGGGTGCTTTTCACAGAACGGAATGAGACCAGAGAGCGATAAAAGAGGGTGGACCTGGATTACGAAGTGTACTCTGACATGTGTGACATTCTGCCCTGAAGGTACTAAGGAGAAAAAAAGTCTTCATGATGCAGGCGGAGGTAAGTCAAATTAGAACTGTCTGATAATCTTTTTGTCTGTACTCCGCTGGAAAATGGAAGGTTTCATATCCTTTCGTTATTTTCACTGCGCGTTACGCGAAGTGGACCAAGAACAGTGCAGTGCTTTCTCTTCGTTTAACCACGATATTTTCTTTTCCCTGCAGTTCGAGTCGCGCATACTAAATCTGTCATATAGCAGCTCTGGCGTAGACATGACACATAAAGAGGATGTTTCATTCAGTTCCCTGCTTCGCTTGTCCATCTAGTGTCCGTAATGTTTCCATTCAGCGCTTCTGCTGCCCTTCGTCCTCTTCGCACTTTTATCTCCCATTTGATTCTTGGACCTACAGACGACGCATAGCGGCGTTAGAATAGCCATAAAACATTCTAAAAACTAACAGGAGCGTACTTGTAGACCTTTACAGCAGTTTTTTTGACAGACAGTTTGTGGTTTCACTTTTTTACTAAGCACCGTGTGGTGTAGAAAGGCAAGGAGAAAATACAACTTCACTGAGATCTTGCGGTAGAATAATCTAAGTGCCAACCTGATCTGGATGACTGTATTCTTAATACAGTTTTTCAAGGCAGTCGCGCTGCGTGTACAACACATAAATTTGGCTGTTTGTGCGGCAGCGCTAATTAATTTTAATTGCCGAATATTGGAGTTGGCTTCTACATTTTCGAAAGTGAGGAACTGGATGGTTGTATTTATATATGGCCGTACGTCTCTTGCGTTTATATAGTAGTCGATTTTATGGAATCAGGCAGTTCACCAGGTCGATATGAGTGCGTGACAGAATGTCAGAAAGGAGCTATCGTGTTGGGCGTGGCGCAGCCACCACCATGAAAAACGCAGCGCGAGTTGTTAGTCCATCACGCCTGAATTTGCAACATGTCTACGAGGAATGGGGTGCCATCGGCACCCGTGTAGTACGGTGTCAGAACAGCCCGACCAGTAGGCCCGGCGATGAGTGCCACTCCTTGTCAATGATAAATGGTTTAAAACCAGGATGGAATTGCTCCTTTCAGTGCATGCAGATACTTCGCATCTAGTTTCCGACCGAACTTTAAAAAGGGAACTACGTGCAAGAGACATATGGAATTACGTAGTGAAGGCCACTGCTCACATGTACGTAAATAAAAATGTAGATGTTCGTTTGTTAATAATCTTAAAATCGCCGAAAGTTTTTCGCGAGTTGCTTTGAAATTTTGACGCAGCATTGAATGTAAACACGTGCCTGTTTTTAGATCCCACTGCAGCGTCATCATTTTACCCTCCCGTCCGTCCCTCCCCCCCCCTCCGCTCTCTCTCTCTCTCTCTCTCTCTCCCTCTCTCTCTCTCCCTCCCATCTCTCTCTCACTCTCTTTCTCTGTATCTGAAGTCCGTCTGCTTTGGTCTTAGCTGAGTGTTTACGTGCTTGTCTACCATGTACCGAGCCCGGGTTCGATTCCCGGCCGGGTTGGAGGTGTACTCCGCTCGGGGCTGGGTGTTGTGTTGTCCTCATCATCACCGACGTGCAATTCGCTTAATGTGGCGTCACCTGAGATGAAACTTGCACCAGGTGGCTCAACTCCCCCGAATGGGCCTCAGGCCAACAATGCCACGCTGTCACTTTTTTCTGTATCTGAAGTCCCTTGCTCATGTCTTTCCATACAAAGGGGCAAATCTCAGGTACTGCGACAGGGACTAATAGATACACTGACTAATGAGGAAGGTTTTGATACGTTTTGTAAATATTTCGTACAAACTGTCTTAATTATGTCTAGTTAAAAGCTAAGTCATGAAAACGAAGCCATTGACACCTAGCGAACAACATCCATATATCGAGAGAACAGTAGTGTCTCGAGATGGTATCAGGAATGATATGATTCGCATCTGGTGTGTTCTTCTAGTTGACTGGAAACCGAAAAGTTGTGGGAACGATGCCTACCTGGGTGACTTTCTTTCACTCTGCCTTTTAACCCAGCATTCACATCTCAATGACGTGAAGGTACGCATTTCGAAATATGACAACAATTACAGACTGCCAGTTTATGCTTCCCTCGGATTATCAGTCGCAAATCAGACTCTAAATTAATAGTAAATTCTTCAAAGAACGGGCCGTGAGACACTCAGCCTTGGAGTACCGTAATAAGTTTCATCAGTAACGGAATAATAACCACATCGTCTTCAGGCTGTGATGCGAGACTTACAATTTAAAACAGTCCAGTATTTTTATCCGATGGTGTCCCTGCAATGGTTTGAGAATAGTTGCATAGAAAACAAATTGCGAACCAAAAAAATGGTGTTTTATTTTCACTCCTCCAGTAAAACGATTTCCGGAAAAGTACTTCAATAACTTTGCTAAGTTAACGTACAGTGCATTATTTCAGCAGGGCAACAGATGACTCAGCTTTCAGTTTTAGCCTACCTTGATCCAAATTTGGATACGATTCTTTGCATGGCGAAGAAGTCTGCCAGAAAGAGTCGACGAAAAAGTATTGCGACAATGAGTCTCAACAATGCGTAACAGTGCGTACTGAGTTTCACAAGAGGAGAGCTGTCACACTTTTCGCTAAGAATGTACATCATGCGTGTTTCTTATGTTTTCTTTTGTTTGTGTAACCTCAGCCAGCTTCCGATACATATTGAATCATTCACACACACACGAGTTGCGCACAGATTTACACTGGTTGTGAGCATATTACATACATCAAGATGTGTTTGGATCACTGCCTTGAGCTGTCACATCAAACGCCATTTCAGTATGGAACACATAACATTCACGACTCCAGACAACTTTACTGCCGTACGCTACTTACATTACGTTAAATTATATGAAAGTATGAAATGCATTCCCAAATCGTGAACATGATTGTACAACAGCTGTACGATTTACCCGTAACATATGAGAATTTGTACCCAGCCGGGACTCGAACCGGTATCTGCCGCTTTTACGCGAGCGGTCACCTTCACTGCCTTAGTCATTCGCGCACGCCTCCAGTATCGACCAAACTTTCCATACGTCCAAGTCTCATAGTGCTCGGACACAAATAGTGTGATTCCCGAACAGGGAGAGACATTATTTCACTCTCATCCATATTCGAAATAACACAGCATCGAACTGTACAGCCACTCTAAATTACAGACACTATCCTACTCTACTGTATTTCATGCCAAAGTAAGGCAATCTAACGAGTAAAATAACGTGACTCCCTACGCGGGAAATACAGCAATTGCGAAGTACGGAACGTAGACTCACAGTGACATACAGATGTTCGGTTCGGTCCTGGAGGGGCGATCGGATGGCCGAGACAGTCCACGCGGCTGCTCACGTAAAGCACGAACTCCGGTTTTGACGAGTACTGGCCCCGCACAAATTTTCGTATGTCTCTAGTAAGCTAGCCAGCTAGTTAGCTGTTGTACAGTCGTATTCGCAATTTGCGACTGCGTTTCATAATTTAATACGGCTGTCAATCGTCAGTATGCATGACTGAAGGAAAAGTGCATCAAACTATATGAACACTGTAGAATACAGACATTGTCCTGCTTTGTTATACGAAAGTAATGATATTCTCTGAAATTTATTCTGTCCTCTGCGCAGTGGTCTGAAAATAAAATGCGCAACGTCACTCAAGTTGTCTGGAATAGATACACTCCTGGAAATGGAAAAAAGAACACATTGACACCGGTGTGTCAGACCCACCATACTTGCTCCGGACACTGCGAGAGGGCTGTACAAGCAATGATCACACGCACGGCACAGCGGACACACCAGGAACCGCGGTGTTGGCCGTCGAATGGCGCTAGCTGCGCAGCATTTGTGCACCGCCGCCGTCAGTGTCAGCCAGTTTGCCGTGGCATACGGAGCTCCATCGCAGTCTTTAACACTGGTAGCATGCCGCGACAGCGTGGACGTGAACCGTATATGCAGTTGACGGACTTTGAGCGAGGGCGTATAGTGGGCATGCGGGAGGCCGGGTGGACGTGCCGCCGAATTGCTCAACACGTGGGGCGTGAGGTCTCCACAGTACATCGATGTTGTCGCCAGTGGTCAGCGGAAGGTGCACGTGCCCGTCGACCTGGGACCGGACCGCAGCGACGCACGGATGCACGCCAAGACCGTAGGATCCTACGCAGTGCCGTAGGGGACCGCACCGCCACTTCCCAGCAAATTAGGGACACTGTTGCTCCTGGGGTATCGGCGAGGACCATTCGCAACCGTCTCCATGAAGCTGGGCTACGGTCCCGCACACCGTTAGGCCGTCTTCCGCTCACGCCCCAACATCGTGCAGCCCGCCTCCAGTGGTGTCGCGACAGGCGTGAATGGAGGGACGAATGGAGACGTGTCGTCTTCAGCGATGAGAGTCGCTTCTGCCTTGGTGCCAATGATGGTCGTATGCGTGTTTGGCGCCGTGCAGGTGAGCGCCACAATCAGGACTGCATACGACCGAGGCACACAGGGCCAACACCCGGCTTCATGGTGTGGGGAGCGATCTCCTACACTGGCCGTACACCACTGGAGATCGTCGAGGGGACACTGAATAGTGCACGGTACATCCAAACCGTCATTGAACCCATCGTTCTACCATTCCTAGACCGGCAAGGGAACTTGCTGTTCCAACTGGACAATGCACGTCCGCATGTATCCCGTGCGACCCAATGTGCTCTAGAAGGTGTAAGTCAACTACCCTGGCCAGCAAGATCTCCGGATCTGTCCCCCATTGAGCATGTTTGGGACTGGATGAAGCGTCGTCTCACGCGGTCTGCACGTCCAGCACGAATGCTGGTCCAACTGAGGCGCCAGGTGGAAATGGCATGGCAAGCCGTTCCACAGGACTACATCCAGCATCTCTACGATCGTCTCCATGGGAAAATAGCAGCCTGCATTGCTGCGAAAGGTGGATATACACTGTACTAGTGCCGACATTGTGCATGCTCTGTTGCCTGTGTCTATGTGCCTGTGGTTCTGTCAGTGTGATCATGTGATGTATCTGACCCCAGGAATGTGTCAATAAAGTTTCCCCTTCCTGGGACAATTAATTCACGGTGTTCTTGTTTCAATTTCCAGGAGTGTATTTACGGCCAGTCGTGCGAAACCGGGCCGGGTCGCTAGTAATATACTGTATAAATACATATCTAATACAGCAACGGGAAACTTTATAACCAAAAAACTCGGAGGGTAGTTTATCGATTTACTTCACACTTCTGCTCGATACTTTACATATAAAATCTTGGCCGATTTCCTTCATACTTTTACATGATGCTCAAATGGACATTCTGATGGACATAGGCTATACAGGGTGGCCCGTTGATAGTGAGCGGGCCAAATATCTCACGAAACAAGCATCAAACGAAAAAACTACAAAGAACGAAACTCGTCTAGCTTGAAGGGGGAAACCAGATGGCTCTATGATTGGCCCGCTGGATGGCGCTGCCATAGGTCAAACGGATATCAACTGCGTTTTTTAAAATAGGAACCCCCAATTCATTACATATTCGTGTAGTACGTAAAGAAATATGAACGTTTTAGTTGGACCACTTTTTTCGCTTTGTGATAGATGGCGCTGTAATAGTCGCCAACGTATCAGTACGTGGTATCACGTAGCATTCCGCCAGTGCGGACGATATTAGCTTCGTGATGGGTTACCCGTGTTAAAATGGACCATTTACCAGTTGCGGAAAAGGTCGAAATCTTGTTGATGTATGGCTATTGTGATCAAAATGCCCAACGGGCGATGCTATTGATGCTGATCGGTGTCCTGGACGACATCATCCAACTGCCCGGACCGTTCGCCGGATAGTTACGTTATTTAAGGAAACAGTAAGTATTTAGCCACATGTGAAACATCAACGACGACCTGCAACAAATGATGATGAGCAAGTAGGTGTTTTAGCTGCTGTCGCGGCTAATCCGCACATCAGTTACAGACAAATTGCGTGAGAATCGGGAATCTCAAAAACGTTGGTGTTGAGAATGCTAAATCAACATCGATTGCACCCGTACCATACCTCTATACACCAGGAATTAAATGGCGACGACTTTGAACGTCGTGTACAGTTCTGCCACTGGGCACAAGAGAAATTACGGGACGATGACAGTTTTTTTGCGCGCGTTCTATTTAGCGACGAAGCGTCATTCACCAACAGCGGTAACGTAAACCGGCGTAATATTCACTACTGGGCAACGGAAAATCCACGATGACTGCGACAAGTGGAACATCAGCGACTTTGGCGGGTTAATGTATGGTGCGGCAATATGGGGGAAGGATAATTGGCCCCCATTTATAAATGGCAATCTAAATGGTGCAATGTATACTGATTTTCTGCGTAATGTTCTACCGATGTTACTACAAGATGTTTCACTGCATGACAGAATGGCAATGTACTTCCAACATGATGGACGTCCGGCACATAGCTCGCGTGCGGTTGAAGCGGTATTGAATAGCACATTTCATGACAGGTGGATTGGTCGTCGAAGCACCATACCATGGCCCGGACGTTCACCGGATTTGACGCTCCCGGATTTCTTTCTGTGGGGAAAGTTGGATATTTGCTATCGTGATCCACCGACAACGCCTGACGACATGCGTCAACTCATTGTCAGTGCATGTGCGAACTACTCCCTGTTGAGAGGAATGTCGTTATACGTATTGCCAAATGCAGTGAGGTTGACGGACATCGTTTTGAGCATTTATTGCATTAATGTGGTATTTACAGGTAATCACGCTGTAACAGCATGCGTTCTCAGAAATGATAAGTTCACAAAGGTGCATGTATCACCTTGGAACAACCGAAATAAAATGTTGCAACGTACCTACGTTCTGTATTTTAATTTAAAAAACTTACCTGTTACCAACTGTTAGTCCAAAATTGTGAGCCATATGTTTGTGACTATTACAGCGCCATCTATAACAAAGCGAAAGAAGTGGTCCAACTAAAACATACATATTTCTCTACGTACTACACGAATATGAAATAAAAATGGGGGTTCCTATTTTAAAAAAACGCAGTTGATATCCGTTTGACCTATGGCAGCGCCATCTGGCGGGTCAACCACAACGCCATCTGGTTTCCCTCTTCAAGCTAGACAAGTTTCGTTCTTCGTAGCTTTTTCGTTTGATGCTTGTTTCGTGAGATATTTGGCCCGGTCACGATAAATGGACCGCACTGTATATGTTTTCTGATATATGTAGCAAATAATATGCATGTAATATACACTCCTGGAAATTGAAATAAGAACACCGTGAATTCATTGTCCCAGGAAGGGGAAACTTTATTGACACATTCCTGGGGTCAGATACATCACATGATCACACTGACAGAACCACAGGCACATAGACACAGGCAACAGAGCATGCACAATGTCGGCACTAGTACAGTGTATATCCACCTTTCGCAGCAATGCAGGCTGCTATTCTCCCATGGAGACGATCGTAGAGATGCTGGATGTAGTCCTGTGGAACGGCTTGCCATGCCATTTCCACCTGGCGCCTCAGTTGGACCAGCGTTCGTGCTGGACGTGCAGACCGCGTGAGACGACGCTTCATCCAGTCCCAAACATGCTCAATGGGGGACAGATCCGGAGATCTTGCTGGCCAGGGTAGTTGACTTACACCTTCTAGAGCACGTTGGGTGGCACGGGATACATGCGGACGTGCATTGTCCTGTTGGAACAGCAAGTTCCCTTGCCGGTCTAGGAATGGTAGAACGATGGGTTCGATGACGGTTTGGATGTACCGTGCACTATTCAGTGTCCCCTCGACGATCACCAGTGGTGTACGGCCAGTGTAGGAGATCGCTCCCCACACAATGATGCCGGGTGTTGGCCCTGTGTGCCTCGGTCGTATGCAGTCCTGATTGTGGCGCTCACCTGCACGGCGCCAAACACGCATACGACCATCATTGGCACCAAGGCAGAAGCGACTCTCATCGCTGAAGGCGACACGTCTCCATTCGTCCCTCCATTCACGCCTGTCGCGACACCACTGGAGGCGGGCTGCACGATGTTGGGGCGTGAGCGGAAGACGGCCTAACGGTGTGCGGGACCGTAGCCCAGTGTCGCTAATTTGCTGGGAAGTGGCGGTGCGGTCCCCTACGGCACTGCGTAGGATCCTACGGTCTTGGCGTGCATCCGTGCGTCGCTGCGGTCCGGTCCCAGGTCGACGGGCACGTGCACCTTCCGCCGACCACTGGCGACAACATCGATGTACTGTGGAGACCTCACGCCCCACGTGTTGAGCAATTCGGCGGTACGTCCACCCGGCCTCCCGCATGCCCACTATACGCCCTCGCTCAAAGTCCGTCAACTGCACATACGGTTCACGTCCACGCTGTCGCGGCATGCTACCAGTGTTAAAGACTGCGATGGAGCTCCGTATGCCACGGCAAACTGGCTGACACTGACGGCGGCGGTGCACCAATGCTGCGCAGCTAGCGCCATTCGACGGCCAACACCGCGGTTCCTGGTGTGTCCGCTGTGCCGTGCGTGTGATCATTGCTTGTACAGCCCTCTCGCAGTGTCCGGAGCAAGTATGGTGGGTCTGACACACCGGTGTCAATATGTTCTTTTTTCCATTTCCAGGAGTGTATAAAGGTGAAAAGTTTTTACCAGAAATCTTGAAAATTTCTTGGCCGATATAATATATATGAGGCAAACATTGTTAGCAAATATTTCGAAAATTTCTTGGTCGATTTACTTAAAGTTTTCACAGCACACTTCAATGAATAATACCATGGATATTGGTTGTATATGTTTTTAAGTGACAATAGACAGGTTTCCTGTCGAATGTGATTGTGAGAAAGAAAACGCTGTGTTCGCTCTGCTGTGAGTGGGTGCCATTTTTTTTTTCTTTCTCGCAGTTGGTTTCAACTACATGAGACGGGGCTTATGGAAAGCAGGAACTGTGCGCACGAACCATCCTATCCTGCTTGCTAACTGAAGGGGCCCATGTTCGATTCCCGTCGGGGTTGGAGGTTTTCTCCGCTGGGAGACTGGGTGCTGTGGCGTTCTTACACTCTTATCGTCATGATTAACATTCCACTTTTGAAACAGCTGAATGGGCACGTCCCGAAAGTCAATGAAAGAGATATCATCTCATCCACAGCCGCGACCCATTTGCTCGTATGTCGCTACAAACATCCAGCTTTGGAGGGGGGGGGGGGGGGCTCTACCTGTTATCGGGGAACAACACTGAAGCGGACCCTGTACTTCAGAATGTTGATTGGCAGGTAGCGGTCTGAGTATGTAGGAAGCGGTTCGATCAAATGGTTCGAATGGCTCTGAGCACTATGGGACTTAACATCTGGGGTCATAAGTCCCCTAGGACTCGGATTTACTTAAACCTAACTAACCTACAGAAATCACATACATCTATGCCCGATGCAGGATTCCAGACTGAAGCGGTTTGTCACTGGAATCAACACACTCCACTACGGATCCGGCAAGGAAGCCATCGTCCACACACAAAGGCGAACGAGTTTGGGCAGGCTAATTTGGCGAGCAGCTCGGTCGTCCGCTTGGCCCGTGCATGGGGTCCTTTACACGAAATATTACCAAGAAGCAGATGCTATAGATTTTGACTGCGTACATCATTGTCCATTTCCTGGTTCTTGGCTTTAAGTGATAGCGCCTTGTTAATCTGGCAGGTGGAATATCCATTACTCTAAACGCTGGCTGCAAGAGGGCGAACTTTTTAGGCAAATTATCTTGATCTCAGACTGTTTAAGTTATGTGTGTCTTAAGCACTGTCACAGTTTGTGGCAGTTGATGAAAATCTGATGATTGTAGATACGAATCGGTGTTAATGGGTGGATGATGAAGGTTTTGGAGTGCTATCATTCTTCCGTCTAATCTGTTGATAGTCGGTTCGTCGGAGATAGAATGAATGAAGCACTATTTCGTCGGCAGCCCGTGTTGGTTCTCAAATATGACTACCTGCAGTTATTTAGGAACTTTGAGGTGCCACCTGAACAAAATATATCATGAAATACAGCCTGCAGTAGCGCCTGTAGTGCACGCCTTATGTAGAACCAGGAAATAATAAGATAAATAGAATTATGAGGTTTTCATATGTTCACCTTCACTGTACTTAGACAAAGACGAATGAGCGCACTGCGCAAGTTGTGAGTAATATCCTTCACTCTGTGTTTAGTTATAGTTGTGGTTCAC
The DNA here is from genome assembly GCF_021461395.2 of Schistocerca americana. NCBI lineage: Eukaryota > Metazoa > Arthropoda > Insecta > Orthoptera > Acrididae > Schistocerca > Schistocerca americana. Next base: position 186,886,788 of record NC_060125.1, on the reverse strand, counting down.
ATACTATTCAGTCAGTTATGCATTGCTGGGAGCAGTCTTATCTGAGGCATAATAACGAGCGGTTGAGTTTTTCAGAGAATGAGAACTGTTATTTGTGAATCTGGGAGAAATTATCTAGAGATGTGGAGATGAATACTTATTTATAAAACTATTTAGTTCTTTGTATTAATGGAAAAGGTTTTTGGAAGAATTGGTAAAGGTGGCCCATACATGTGCAGGAATAAGATGATTGTCTGTCGTAACTATTAACAGAAGGAAATCTTTGTCTCTCAAATAACTAATAATATATATGACTATTGTTAATTTGATCTCTTTGTTTTCATTATTTCACAAACTATGCAGTTGGCTGAGATGCCTGTAATTTTTATACTGAGAGAATTTTGAAGTTGTTAGAGTCTTCTTATTTTGTACAACTCTTTTTGTCAATAATAAGTCTAATTCTCAAGAACGATATTTCTCTTAAGTAAAAACCAACTCTATCAGTAAACTTTTGAATATTTTGTCGTCAGTGCATTGCACTTCACGCCACATGCAGCAACAGATCTTTTCTGACGAGAAAAGTCGGCTACTGTGACCGAGCGGTTCAAGGCGCTTGAGTCCGGAACCGCACTGCTGCTACGGTCGCACGTTCGAATCCTGCCTCGGGCATGGATGTGTGTGATGTCCTTAAGTTTAAGTCTATGGGACTGATGACCTCAGATGTTAAGTCCCATAGCGCTTAGAACCATTTGAACCATTTTGACAAGAAAAAATAGTAGATTAATTTTATTTAGCTGTTGCATCTGCTGATTTGTATTTGCTTGACCTTGCATTCTTATGAGGGAACAGTACGTAGTCAGAACTATAGAATTATAAGGTGTTGAGGTGTTGTGCTAAGCAAGCAGATTATTTTTCAGTGAATAGTGTTGGTAATGGAGTACAGTTACTTTTCTGAGTAGTGCAGTATTTTTTTTTTTCATTATTCCAGGTCAAACATTGCACATCATATCACGCAACTTTCATAATATACTTTGGTATTGAGTTTCGGTTATCTAGTTGCTTTTTTTTTTTTTTTTTTTTTTTTTTTTTTTTTTTTTTTTTTTTTTTTTTTTTGCACACATTTACTTTCTTTTGGCAGTTAATTATATTCGTTTTCATTATTTCAAATTCTGCATTTCATTAAGTTTAAAGTTCTGTTTCACGGCACTGTTCACACCACATACGCAACACAGGGTCGACCAACAAACAGTATTGCTCAACACTTGAACGTGAAATCAGAAGTACACATTACACGAGGATAACGAATATTCAGTTTACACATATAGACAATTTTTTTTTAAAGAGAGCTTACACAAGAAACTAAACATGATACACCAACGAGTTTGCCGTTCTGATCGGAAATTGCGCGGTGCTGCTGGGTGGAGCGCGGGAACGCGAGAAGCGAGGCAGGGTACTTTGTGAGTACCTCCGTTCCTCGCCACGCGCCGAATTCCGGGAGTTGCAACTGCAGCGGAGCGTTTTAATTCACCGGCCGCGGCGGCTTTAGTGCCTCATCCGCGCGCCAGTAGCGCCACCGTCGCGAGACCGAGCTTTGTAAACTCGCGCCGCGGTTCCTAGGCCGCGCATTCCCGTCTCTCTTCCACGGCAATGCCTGCCCGCCCGCTCTCTCTCTCTCTCTCTCTCTTCTGCTCGCACTTGCTCGAGTCTGCTCGCTACGCCACCAAATTTGGTTTGAATGGATATTGCAGTTTGGGGAAAGTTTCTTGGCGCACGGTTGGCGGCGCTGACCGCACCATTTCCGCTAACTGTCCCGCAAGTTGCGGAGGCGCGGCGCTCGCAGGTACTGCACGCCGGCAGCGAAAATGCAGCCGCCTCGCGCCGACCTAATGTAGTCGTTACGTTGTCCCCGTGTAATGAAATTATAATTGGGCCGGGCGCCGCGCCATTTTCGGTCGAGGGCGAGGCAGACAATGGCGGACGAGCACGAAGGGTGCGCGCTAACTTTGAAATAATAAATAATAAATATTGTACCTGCGCGCGCGCGTGTGGGTGCGCGCCTGTGTCGGATGTAATTTGGGAAACGAGCGGCAAACAAATTGCTGCTAAACGCGGACGACGTCCCCTCGTTAGTGCGGCACGCTACGCCGCCGAGGCGGCGGCGTGGCTTTCCCCTGCTCGTGCTGCCAACCACCAATTGCTTGTTACCTCAACACCATTTCGTGGGTGCTCTGTGTATGTGCCTATCCGATTCGGTCTTTTCCGTTTTACTTTGCTCCGTTTCCTTATTTGATTCATGCCTATTACCACTCAGGTATTTTCATCTTTTAACCTCAGAAAAAATTGTAGGTATTTTAACGCCACCTACATCTTCGTCAAGGAGTCTACAGCGACATGAATACTCTGCAGATCATACGTAAGTGCTCCACAGAACCACGATTCCTCGACCGTTCCACTCTCGAATAGCAGGTGAGTAAAACGAACACCAAAATTATTCCGCCGGACGTGGTGGCCGAGCGGTTCTAGGCGCTACAGTCTGGAACCGCGCGACCGCTTCGGGCGCAGGTTCGAATCCTGCCTTGGGCATGGATGTTTGTGATGTCTGCTGTAGCGCCTAGAACCGCTCGGCCACCCAGCCCGGCTGATTACATAAGGAAAAGAAAGAAATGGTTGAATCCAACTGAAGCAACGTCACCCCGTGCAAACGTTTGCGCGCGTCCAGAAAAGATAACGTTATTCATTTGGTGGAACAGCGACGGTGTGGTGTACTACCAGTTGCTTCACCGAGTTGTAACCATTACTCTCCGTTGTCAACAACTGAGACGTCTTGCAGACGCAGCTCTATAACAACGACCAAGATTTTCTGTGAAGTGGTGGTTCTCCACGATAACGTCCGCCCGCATTCTGCTGGACTGGCCAAAAACATTATACAGGGTGTTACAAAAAGGTACGGCCAAACTTTCAGGAAACATTCCTCAAACACAAAGAAAGAAAATATGTTATGTGGACATGTGTCCGGAAACGCTTACTTTCCATGTTAGAGTTCATTTTATTACTTCTCTTCAAATCACATTAATCATGGAATGGAAACACACAGCAACAGAACGTACCAGAGCGACTTCAAACACTTTGTTACAGGAAATGTTCAAAAAGTCCTCCGTTAGCGAGGATACATGCATCCACCCTCCGTCGCATGGAATCCCTGATGCGCTGATGCAGCCCTGGAGAATGGCGTATTGTATCACAGCCGCCCACAATACGAGCACGAAGAGTCTCTACATTTGGTACCGGGGTTGTGTAGACAAGAGCTTTCAAATGCCCCCATAAATGAAAGTCAAGAGGGTTGAGGTCAGGAGAGCGTGGAGGCCATGGAATTGGTCCGCCTCTACCAGTCCATCGGTCACCGAATCTGTTGTCGAGAAGCGTACGAACACTTCGACTGAAGTGTGCAGGAGCTCCATCGTGCATGAACCACATGTTGTGTCGTACTTGTAAAGGCACATGTTCTAGCAGCACAGGTAGAGTATCCCGTATGAAATCATGATAACGTGCTCCATTGAGCGTAGGTGGAAGAACATAGTGACGAAACTAAAATGAGCTCTAACATGGAAATTAAGCGTTTCCGGACACATTTGTGTGTGAGGAATGTTCCCTGAAAATTTGGCCGTAACTTTTTGTAACACCCTGTATAGGAGAGTGCACTACCTTATTCACCTGATTTCGTGTCCTCATATTTTCGCCGCGCGGGATTAGCCGAGCGGTCTAGGGCGCTGCCGTCATGGGCTGTGCGGCAGGTCCCGGCGGAGGTTCGAGTCCTCCCTCGGGCATGGGTGTGTGTGTGTTTGTCCTTAGGATAATTTAGGTTAAGTAGTGTGTGAGCTTAGGGACTGATTAACTTAGCAGTTAAGTATCATAAGATTTCACACACATTTGAACATTTTTCCTCATATTTTCACCTTTTCTGCTCTCTATTTCCGCATGAAAATGCGCTCCTAACATGGCATGACGAGTTCTTCGCCTCGAAACCACTTGATTTCTACAGCCGAGGAATCGACAAGTTACTCCAGCGTTACCAGACTTTTGTAGATAGTGAAGGAGAATATGTTATTGATGACTAAAGATTCTGTTACGTATATCTGTCCTGTTTATTAAACTTATGGATGAATGGTACGAATTTATGCACCAACTTATATTTTCGCATTCAGAGGGGAAAAGCGATGATTGAAATTCGTGAAAAGATCTTACCGTAACGATGAATGCATTTGTTCCAACGATATCCGCGTCAACTAGCTCATATTCGTGACACACTCTCCGTTATTTCGCGACAGTGCAAAACTTCCGTTTCACCGGATGACGTTCCGTCAGTTAGCCCGCACAACGCGCTGTCGTACTTCGTAACACGAAATTACAAATCCATTTGAAGTGTGACTGTTGGTCCTGCACTTTCATTTTCTTCCCATCGTATTTCATTGTGTAGTTCGCTATGTTTATCTTTGCTATACTTGAGTCGGCTATAATAAGCTTCGGTTAATCGATACAGGCACTGTAGGAACCTCTTTGCTTGGTCACTGCCGTAATTTTACGATTTTGGTGAATCTGTTTGCTTTCGACCAGTGGGAGTCGATCGCGGTTTGCAGCCCATGTGGACTCTAATGCATGGAAGAAATTCTCCATTACGGTACTGTTTTCTACTCGAGAGTGTCTGCTGTTCCTGTTCGACGGGGTGTTTGTTGGTAGAGCTCCGTTTGGAGAAACAACTGCTTTTGCCTGGTGTAGGTCCATGCTGTTGTGGAGATTCTACAATGAATAAAAGCTAGGGCGAGATTATTTCGATCTGCTTCCCGTGGTGAAACTTGGTTATTGTTGGGAGGTTGTATTGGCATTGTTAGATTGCGATCAATTCTCGAGTTGGAAATGGGCCAAGTGCTTGCGCGAAGTAAAATGGGATCTCATAGGTTGATAATCCTTATTTCAATGGCAGATGATTACAGCGTCGTGTATTAATTCTTAAGTATAAAATAGTTCCGTTTATTCAAGATCTGAGATATGAGAAAACGATGTTTCTTTTACTTGCCGTAAACCTAAATTCCTTACATGTAAGTCTGAATATGCCTGCGGGGCTGTTATTCCCTTGTATTCAGTGACAATATAATTGCTTAGCAATCTACTTCTTTCGAATTTTACTCGCAGTATACGCTATCATTCAGTATATTCAGGCACTAGAGGGAGATGGGCACCTTCTTTTTGAAACCTATAGTATAGCTTTGCGATCAACAACCACTCGAGCTGTATCGGTAATCAGTCTCTGAACTCTGGTAAGACATAGGTATTACCGACACTTCTTCTTTGCATTCTCTTAATTTCCATGTGCTGATAAAGGCAGGTCGACTGGTGTTTTTTGGCTGATTGCTGTTTGTTAAGCGCTGTGCGCTCAGTCACACGACTTAATTATTTCTGCACATCATATCGATGATAATAGATAGCTCTGTAAGCAGAAAGCTAACATGTTTAGTTTGGTTCACTGCCTTCAAGAGTCACCACTCAATGCGCAATACACAAGTATTGGCCGCGCAAGCGCATTTTTTCTCAGTTGCGCTGAATTTAGGAAACCGCGCGCATGTGTGGCTATTTCTATTGAATTTCAGTGGTCGGATAGCGTTTTCTGTTTGTTTTCTGGGACACTATATTTATAAATTTGCATAATTTGCAGATACGAAGGCTTGATTGTAACTCCCTACGGGAGTAGTCTTCGATTTTTGCGTCACACGAACATCTTTCGTCGTCGCGTAGCTGAGATGACACTCGATAGGTACGCAGTTATGTTGGAAGCCGCTTGTGGGAAACAATGTCCAAACAATACTGGAAATCTGGTAATATGGAATTAATTTGAGATCCCCTTCGTTAGAACTTAATAATTCCTGTGAATAAAGAGTCAATAGCGTTTCGCAAGAACGATATTTCCTAATGCGTCAATAAATCGTAGTAATAAAACATAAATTGAAGCGCCAAAGAAACTCATATAGGCATGCGTAACCAAGTACAGATATGTAAACAGGCAGAATACGGCGCTGCGGTCGGCAACGACTATACAATACAATAAGTGTCTGGCGCAGTTGTTAGATCGGTTACTGCCGCTACAATGGCAGGTTATCAGGATTTAAGTGAGTTTGAACATGGTGTTATAGTCGGTGCACGAGCGATGGAACATAGCATTTTCGAGGTAGTGATGAGGTCGGATTTTCCCCTACGAACATTTCATGAGAGTACCGTGTATATCAGGAACCTGCAAAATTTCAAATCTCCGAAATCGCTGCGGGTGGAAAAAGATCCTGCAAGAACGGGACTAACGTTCAACGTGACAGAAGTGCAACCCTTCCGAAAATTGCTGCAGATTTCAATGCTGGGCCATCAACAAGTGTCAGCGTGCGAACCATTCATCAAAACATCATCGATATGGGCTTTCGGAGTCGAAGACCCACTTGCGTATCCTTGATGACTGCACGACACAAAGCTTTACGCCTCGCTTGGCCCGTCAACATCTACAATGGACTTTTGATGATTGGAAACATATTGCCTGGTCGGCCGTGTCTCGATCAAATTGTATCGAATGGATGAAGGTGTACGGGTATGGAGACAACCTCATGAATCCATAAACCCTGCATGTCAGCAGGGAAGTGTTCAAGCTGGTGGAGCTTCTGTAATGGTGTGGGGCGTGTGCAGATGGAGTGATATGGGAGCACTGATACGTCTTGATACGACTCTAACAGGTGACACGTACGTAAGCATCCCGTCTGATCACCTGCAGCTATTCGTGTCCATTGTGCATTCCGACAGGCTTGGGAAATTCCAGGAGGACAATGCGACACCCCAAACGTCCAGAATTGCTACAGAGTGGCTCGAGGAACACTCTTTTGAGTTTAAACACTTCCGCTGGCCACCAAACTCCCCATATATGAACGTTATTGAGCATGCCTTGCAACGTGATATTCAGAAGAGATCTCCACGCCTGGTGGTCGATGCTTTTCCAGTATATTCAAGTTCGCAAAGTGAAATCGTACTACAAGTCGTATGAGTCCACCCTGAAGAAACAGATTGCTCCGTTCTATCTATGATTTCGCTGGAAACAGTCTTGTTTTTAAGCGTGTGGTATTCCGCTGGAAAGCTTCACTGTTGGGATACCCGTATCCAATTTAGTTTTCTTGAGTGTAGTTCAGGCGCAGAGAATTTACCTTCTAAATTTTCTGGACGCGTAACATTATACAGGGTGGCCTATTGATAGTGACTGGGCCAAATATCTCACGAAATAAACATCAAACGAAAAATCCAAATGAGAAACGCTTCAGATAATGAGCGGCAGAATTTAAATGGAAGCCTCTGAACTGCCGCAAAATCGAAAAGGTGGCCACAGTAGATTTTATTATTCTAGTATCGAAAGTATGCAGAAACTATTTGAATGAATCTTTTTTTTCCTGCACATGCTGTTACCGTAATTATAACCGCAGCTCTTAACTGTGGCTCAATTTTGTTATCTTGAATGTATCCAGATGTCAGCTAGCTTCAACAGCCCTTATGTACAAGAGGTGGACAAAAATATGGAAACACCAGAAACACAACATCTTACCATGTCTAATACGCCTAGGAAAATCACTGATATTCTAAACAGCTTCTCGTCGTCTCGTAATGGGTAAATACACGTTATGTATGGTACTCAAGGGAATATATAGACCATACTTCTCGCAAAATAGGGGCAAGCTAATGGTAATGGGTAGCGATCACACACCTTTCTCTCCAAGGGAGACTCAATGATATTGACATCTGATCACTGTGGTGACCAGAGAAGATGCGACACTAGGGCCGTCCTCGTGCTCAAAAAAGCCTGTTCTGGACGGTGCTATCTGTGTGAAAAGGGGCCCTGTCGCCTTAGAAGAAAGCATCACCAGTGGGGAACAAACAATGCACCATGAAATGAACCTAATCAGCCAAAATGGTCACATAATCTTTGACAGGAAAATGATTTTGCAGAGTAACCATGAGGTCAATGAAATACCACTATGGGGTTGCCCAGTTCATCATCGAAACCCCCTCTCTCCGCCCCCCATTTTGCACTCTTGAGACGTTAACTCGACCAGAAGTTGGAAACACTGCATTAGCTATCACAGCACTGACCACGCTAGTCTGTGCTCTGAATATCTCAGAACCTTTGCACATTTATTGCATTCTACATCAAATGAAATATGCATAATGTATTCAAGCCTTGATCTCCTACTATTTGACTGGCAACCCTGGTCTCTCCATTACCAAAATAGTTTTTCCTTGATGCCTAAGGACGTGTCCTCTCAGCCTATCCCTTCTATTAGTTAAATTTTGACAAAAATGTCTTTTCCCCTCATTTAGATTCAGTATTTCGTCATTTACACGGTCTACCCATAACAGAAACACATTAAAACAGTTTCTATTCTCTTCTTGCTTGATTTCTCGAAGTTTACGTTTCGCTTTCATTTAATGCTACATTATACACAATTATTTTCATAAAGACCTGAGTTTATATTCATTGTAAACACATTCCTCTCGTTCAAACAAGCTTTCCTTATTACTTACTTTTGCCTTCGTCAAACATCTTGTTGCATTAACAGCAGAACTCGCCGAGTCCTTTAAGTATCTTCCTCAGCGACACCTGATTTAATTCGAATACACTCTATCACTCTTCTGTTACGGTTAATAATGTTCTTCTCATAAACATCTCTGACAGGATAGTACTGTCATCGTTTTTGTTGCTTATACAGAACTATAATCCCGTTTCAAAATTTCTTCTTTATTGTCTTTCGTGGCAGTTCTGTGTTTACAGTGAATCGTTAAACGCTATAATTACGACTCAGCGGCACATGATGTCCTTTGATAGGACGACTAAGTTTATTTTTTACAATGTATCAGAGCCAAAAATGGCGACTTTTTCTAACAGTAATTTCAGTTCCAAACAATATCACCCTTTTTTTATTTTTTATAAAGGATTAACTACTAAACGTAAGAAACCTGTTCTGGAATACCTAACATCTACATCAGTTCAAACAGACGAAAATATTTTGCTGCTGAGGGGAAATGCGTGTTCTACGCCACTCGTGTTTAGGAATGTTCGAGAAGATGTACTAACGGTAATTCGACATCTGTTTGCTGAGTTAATGAACTGCATCAACCCACATCGAGTGTGCTACCTTATAAAAGTCGAAAATACGTCTCGAAGAGCGATATTAACGAAAAAAATGGCACAGATTTGTTTGCGTACTTTTTCTTTTACTGTGTTTCCATTTATTACTCGTTCTTCGTAATTTTTTTTCACCAGAAACGAAGTTATTAGCGACGTAGCATTCGTGCTCGCTAGAGGGCTTTGCAAAAGAACCAAGCAGCGTCTTTTAATAAGCAACGCTCTCACAATTCTTGCGAATTTATTCTAGGGGAACGAACATAAAATAATGAAGAATGCTATACGAAGGCTGCCAGTGATGGCGTACGTATTGTGGAGATGAGACTGAAATAGCTAGTAGTCGGCAGAACGTATCTGCTACTAAATTCCTTGTCAAGCACCATTCACCAAGAGGGTAACCGGAAAACAAAGAGAATATAGGTGGCAGGATAAGGAGTGTAATAAACACGGTACAGTATTCATGAAATATCATTTTGGAGTGAAGCGGGGGGTAACTTAAAACTCGTGATCACGATCACATTTCGTGGCAGAAGTAGTAGATTCATACACAAATTTTTGTTTTCCTTTCCAGTGGAATAAGTAAAAATTCCCCCCCCATGAACCATGGACCTTGCCGTTGGTGGGGAGGCTTGCGTGCCTCAGCGATACAGATAGCCGTACCGTAGGTACAACCACAACGGAGGGGTATCTGTTAAGAGGCCAGACAAACGTGTGGTTCCTGAAGAGGGGTAGCAGCCTTTTCAGTAGTTGCAAGGGCAACAGTCTGAATGATTGACTGATCTGGCCTTGTAACAATAACCAAAACGGCCTTGCTGTACTGGTACTGCGAACGACTGAAAGCAAGGGGAAACTACGGCCGTAATTTTTCCCGAGGGCATGCAGCTTTACTGTATGATTAAATGATGATGGCGTCCTCTTCGGTAAAATATTCCGGAGGTAAAATAGTCCCCCATTCGGATCTCCGGGCGGGGACTACTCAAGAGGATGTCGTTATCAGGAGAAAGAAAACTGGCGTTCTACGGATCGGAGCGTGGAATGTCAGATCCCTTAATCGGGCAGGTAGGTTAGAAAATTTAAAAAGGGAAATGGATAGGTTAAAGTTAGATATTGTGGGAATTAGTGCAGTTCGGTGGCAGGAGGAACAAGACTTTTGGACAGGTGACTACAGGGTTATAAACACAAAATCAAATAGGGGTAATGCAGGAGTAGGTTTAATAATGAATAGGAAAATAGGAATGCGGGTAAGCTACTACAAACAGCATAGTGAACGCATTATTGTGGCCAAGATAGATACGAAGCCCACACCTACTACAGTAGTACAAGTTTACACGCCAACTAGCTCTGCAGATGACGAAGAAATTGAAGAAATTTATGATGAAATAAAAGAAATTATTCAGATAGTGAAGGGAGACGAAAATTTAATAGTCATGGGTGACTGGAATTCGAGTGTAGAAAGAGGGAGAGAAGGAAACGTAGTAGGTGAATATGGATTGGGGCTAAGAAATGAAAGAGGAAGCCGCCTGATAGAATTTTGCACAGAGCACAACTTAATCATAGCTAATACTTGGTTTAAGAATCATGATAGAAGGTTGTATACATGGAAGAACCCTGGAGATACTAAAAGGTATCAGATAGATTATATAGTGGTAAGACAGAGATTTAGGAACCAGGTTTTAAATTGTAAGACATTTCCAGGGGCAGATGTGGACTCTGACCACAATCTGTTGGTTATGACCTGTAGATTAAAACTGAAGAAACTGCAAGAAGGTGAGAATTTAAGGAGATGGGACCTGGATAAACTGAAAGATCTAGAGGTTGTAAAGAGTTTCAGGGAGAGCATAAGGGAACAATTGAAAGGAATGGGGGAAAGAAATACAGTAGAGGAAGAATGGGTAGCTCTGAGGGATGAAGTAGTGAAGGCAGCAGACGATCAAGTAGGTAAAAAGAAGAGGGTTAGTAAAAATCCTTGGGTAACAGAAGAAATATTGAATTTAATTGATGAAAGGAGAAAATATAAAAATGCAGTAAATGAAGCAGGCAAAAAGGAATACAAACGTCTCAAAAATGAGATCGACAGGAAGTGCAAAATGGCTAAGCAGGGATGGCTAGAGGACAAATGTAAGGATGTAGAGGCTTATCTCACTAGGGGTAAGATAGATACTGCCTACAGGAAAATTAAAGAGACCTTTGGAGATAAGAGAACCACATGTATGAACATCAAGAGCTCAGATGGAAACCCAGTTCTAAGCAAAGAAGGGAAAGCAGAAAGGTGGAAGGAGTATATAGAGAGTCTATACAAGGGCGATGCACTTGAGGACAATATTATGGAAATGGAAGAGGATGTAGATGAAGATGAAATGGGAGATATGATACTGCGTGAAGAGTTTGACAGAGCACTGAAGGACCTGAGTCGAAACAAGGCCCCCGGAGTAGACAACATTCCATTGGAACTACTGACGGCCGTGGGAGAGCCAGTCCTGACAAAACTCTACCATCTGGTGAGCAAGATGTATGAAACAGGTGAAATACCCTCAGACTTCAAGAAGAATATAAGAATTCCAATCCCAAAGAAAGCAGGTGTTGACAGATGTGAAAATTACCGAATAATCAGTTTAATAAGCCACAGCTGCAAAGTACTAACACGAATTCTTTACAGACGAATGGAAAAACTAGTAGAAGCCGACCTCGGGGAAGATCAGTTTGGATTCCGTAGAAATACTGGAACACGTGAGGCAATACTGACCTTACGACTTATCTTAGAAGAAAGATTAAGGAAAGGCAAACCTACGTTTCTAGCATTTGTAGACTTAGAGAAAGCTTTTGACAATGTTGACTGGAATACTCTCTTTCAAATTCTGAAGGTGGCAGGGGTAAAATACAGGGAGCGAAAGGCTATTTACAACTTGTACAGAAACCAGATGGCAGTTATAAGAGTTGAGGGACATGAAAGGGAAGCAGTGGTTGGGAAGGGAGTAAGACAGGGCTGTAGCCTCTCCCCGATGTTGTTCAATCTCTATATTGACCAAGCAGTAAAGGAAACAAAAGAAAAATTTGGCGTAGGTATTAAAATCCATGGAGAAGAAATAAAAACTTTGAGGTTCGCCGATGACATTGTAATTCTGTCAGAGACAGCAAAGTACTTGGAAGAGCAGTTGAACGGAATGGATGGTGTCTTGAAGGGAGGATATAAGATGAACATCAACAAAAGCAAAACGAGGATAATGGAATGTAGTCGAGTTAAGTTGGGTGATGCTGAGGGTATTAGATTAGGAAATGAGACACTTAAAGTAGTAAAGGAGTTTTGCTATTTGGGGAGCAAAATAACTGATGATGGTCGAAGTAGAGAGGATATAAAATGTAGACTGGCAATGGCAAGGAAAGCGTTTCTGAAGAAGAGAAATTTGTTAACATCGAGTATAGATTTAAGTGTCAGGAAGTTATTTCTGAAAGTATTTGTATGGAGTGTAGCCATGTATGGAAGTGAAACATGGACGGTAAATAGTTTGGACAAGAAGAGAATAGAAGTTTTTGAAATGTGGTGCTACAGAAGAATGCTGAAGATTAGATGGGTAGATCACATAACTAATGAGGAAGTATTGAATAGGATTGGGGAGAAGAGAAGTTTGTGGCACAACTTGACCAGAAGAAGGGATCGGTTGGTAGGACATGTTCTGAGGCATCAAGGGATCACCAATTTAGTATTGGAGGGCAGCGTGGAGGGTAAAAATCGTAGGGGGAGACCAAGAGATGAATACACTAAGCAGATTCAGAAGGATGTAGGTTGCAGTAGGTACTGGGAGATGAAGAAGCTTGCACAGGATAGAGTAGCATGGAGAGCTGCATCAAACCAGTCTCAGGACTGAAGACCACAACAACAACAACAAGTAAAAATTATGATACTTTTTGTCAGTTTTCAGTGACATTCATGACAAATTTTCTAAAATTTAACTATTTACGAGTGAGTTTTATTCACATACAACTTTCGCATGTAACCATGGCAATATAAAATAAAACTCCTTTTTTTGTATTTCTGTCCAACTTCTTTGGGAACAAGTGAAATAATGTGTAAGTTATAGGGTTAAAAATTCCTCTATGTATTAAACTTAAAAATAACAGATATTTTGTATTTCCAGTTTTAATGTTGAGTTTAATGGAAAGCACTTTTTTTTAATTAGAAAATCGAATAGGTCTATTCTTTCTGGTTTCACAAAAAGCTTTTAAAGCTGTCACGAACTATCTTAAATGGAAATGAATTGTTTATATTTTTAATAACTGTCACAAGAACATACTTCAGAAATTTCATTTTTTATTTATTTTTATTTTATTTTTTTGCAGAGAATATCTATGTATGGCATCACTTATTTTATAAGAGACAACAGTCCATTTCCAAAATAATTAGAATTAGATCTCCTTTTAAAGTTTTTACAAAGAGCTCAAGGAAAGGCAACTGTTATGGTAGAAGCTGTGAAGGAGTGGTAAGGCGTAGAGCCGAAATGAATTCCGACGTACTTCAAAATAAATTTATTAACAACAATTCTTACTCAACAGCTGTTAGAAAACATTGTCTTTGAGCCCAAAGCAATTATAACATCAATTAAAAGTTTCAACTTAAGCTCGATAACTATTTGTGATAAAAGGACTGAAAATGCTTGAGGCTATTTCAAAATGCATATAGTAACTTTTGAACAAATTTAGAATAAGAAATTAAGTATTCAGATAAATCCAACTTAACAAAAACGCTTGAAATACACAAGAAACTACAACGGAACACCTTTATCACAAATTTTGTGCACACGAGTTTGTCGTTCTACAATTTAAAATGTGCTCGATTGCTGTACAGGAGTACCGAGCAAATTACAAAAGGTAATTACTTAACTCGAGAACAAATCTGCATGCGCTGCTACCTCAGTGGGTTTGCAGAGCCGTAATCTTGTAATCTTGTTGTATTTCACACGTCTGTCTTGCGCACACTTCCTGGCAATACATTACACAAATCATTAAATTGACGTGATAATACCTGAAACATAAATCAGTTGCCACTGGTACCACACATGCAAACCATAATGGCCTCCCACCAGGGCAAACTCAATGAAAACGTTGTAACGTGAGCAGTCCAAACAAACGAATGACCGATCATGAAATATTGGAACTAACGGCGTTCCACAAGGGCAGACTCAACTACAATTTTGCTAGACGAGCAGCTACTATATACAGATGCGCAAGTAATCAATAATATAGTTACTCAGCTCCACTTGGAATTATCCAGTACTCGTGTGACAATGCAACCGGGGAGTAGCAACACTATAATGACGGCTACGGAGACATCCAACCGTTGCTTTAACCACAGATCTCCTTCGCGCAACACTAGTACTGTGCAACTGAAACACTCTTGCATGCAAAGGGGGAGCTGCTTTCCAAATTACAGGTTCTCAAACAACGGCTCCCACCTACAAGCAGGCCGCGCTGTCACTCCAGGTGCGGCCGACTCGTTTTCTGGTACATAACACGGGTCGCTCCCAGCACGGGGTCCCGCTCGCCACCTTGCGAGGTGCCGGGGCTAGCAGTGTATTTAACACTAAATTCTTCTAGAATCTACATATGTAAATGATGCTCTAAGCCCCCCCCCCCCCTATTCTAACTCCGACTTTTGCTGTTGCACAAGGATTAAAAAAAATACGCGAACTGACTCTAATCAACCCTGCCAGTGGAGTAGAAGAGAGTTTGGCACCTGCAATAATTTAATTTGATAAATAAATTAAATAAACGAAGGTTTCATTAACATAGTGAGGAATGATAGGGTTGCTCTACCGATTAACAGAATGAAAGTTCTGTCCAAAATAAGAATATGATTTATTAAGACTAAACACAAAATAATAAACATAAAACACATGAAACATTTACAATACATCAAATTGGCTCAAATTGGATACTCAAACAAACGCTGTGAATGTGAAGTTGTCCCTAAACTAGATTGTGAGGATTATGACGAAGTGGTATGTGGAGCCAATTCCTTGCAACTCAAATCTTAAGGGAAAACACATAGCCAACCCAACATTAATTGCTGCTACCCAAGACAGAACAAAGTCAGAAAAAGACGAACAGGCGCGCTCTGCTGAGCTCTGATTATCACCTAGGAAAATCCCTGTCTGCCGGTGCTGCGGACATACCTTACCAATCTGTCTTCTTAACTGCAAGAACACGATTTGGCGTACCGGAGGCGATGGCTGGTTGTTTCGACGTCCTCGACCGAAAGGCGAGAGCCGACTACCTAGAGCACCCGTACAGGCCGAACACACAACATTCCCGCCCCCACGACAGTGGCCGTGGTTAAACGTTCCAATCAGCAACTCGAAAACCGGCGGAAAATTCCACTCTATTGCCGGAGCACTACCATTCCACCAATGGAGATTCTTGGCGCCAATTTCTGCGTTGATTTTGCTACGTCACGGAGCTATGCCCTGAGCAAGCCAATCACAGTTACTATTTTTGCAGAAAGCGCGGGAATTTTCCCGCTACAACTGCCTGGGTACACAAGTCATTCCCACGCCTCGCTGGTAGCCCACCAGAAAGTGTTTTCGCTAAGTTTCTGTGAAGTAACGGAACCTCTAGCTCAGCCGCTACTTCAGACCCCTCCGGGCGTGTCTTTTGACAATGTCGGCGTCTGCAAAGCATTCACTCGACTTCTTCACACCCGTCGGCTTAACCCTTTCCAGATCAGCAGATCCCGCCTGTCACTGGACCACCCGGGTGACGAGAGACGCTGTGTGGGAAGTCCTCGTGTGAAGCAATAGCGACTTTTCACTGCATGCAATTAGAGAGGAAAATCGTAAGATAGAAATATGAGAAGGAGCTCATGCCACCTCTCAACCTTCCTCATGCCGCTGCTAACTCAAGACTCCTTTGTTCGCCCGAGCCGCGCCACCTCGTGGTCCACATTCGTACCACAAGCCTCTCTGGCAAAGAGCTTCTACATAACCAGCGATGCTACCAGAGAGGCACAAGTCGAGAAATACCAAACTTTGCGGAAGGTTTCGACGTACGGTACAGCAACTAATATCTGATGGAGGGGAGAAGATACCTAATTAAGTGGGAAAACGTTCATGGACATGCCCTGCTTGGAACAATAGCTATATTTGTTAAGTTTGAGACGAACTCATCGGCATATCATTCTTCAACATTTTGAGAGTAATTACAGTATTTAGAACTTAGAGTTTATTTGCTTTAAACATACACTACTGCCCATTAGAATTGCTACACCAAGAAGTAATGCAGATGATAAACGGGTATTCATTGGACAAATATATTATACTAGAACTGACATGTGATTACATTTTCACGCAATTTGGGTGCATAGATCATGAGAAATCAGCACCCAGAACAACCACCTCTGGCCGTAATAACGGCCTTGATACGCCCGGGCATTGAGTCAAACAGAGCTTGGATGGCGTGTACAGGTACAGCTGCCCATACAGATTCAACACGATACCACAGTTCATCAAGAGTAGTGACTGGCGTATTGTGATGAGCCAGTTGCTCGGCCAACATTGACCAGACGTTTTAAGTTGGTGAGAGTTCTGGAGAATGTGCTGGCCAGGGCAGCAGTCGAACATTTTCTGTATCCAGAAAGGCCCGTACAGGGCCTGTAACATGTGGTCGTGCATTATCCTGTTGAAATGTAGTGTTTCGCAGGGATCGAATGAAGGTTAGAGCCCCGGGTCGTAACACATCTGAAATATAACGTACACTGTTCAAAGTACCGTCAGTGCGAGCTAGAGGTGACCGAGACATGTAACCAATGGCACCCCATGCGATCACGCCGGGTATTACGCCAGTATGGCTATGACGAATACACGCTTCCCATGTGCGTTCACCGCGATGTCGCCAAACACGGATGCGACCATCACGATGCTGCAAACAGAACCTGGATTCATCCGAAAGATGACGTTTTGGCATTCGTGCACCCAGGTTCGTCGTTGAGGACACCATCGCAGGCGCTCCTGTCTGTGATGCAGCGTCAAGGGTAACCGCAGCCATGGTCTCCATCTGTTGACTCAGAGATCGAGACGTGGCTGCACGATCCGTTACAGCCATGCCTGTCATCTCGATTGCTAGTGATACGAGGCCGTTGGGATCCAGCACGGCGTTCCGTATTACCCTCCTGAACCCACCGATTCCATATTCTGCTAACAGTCATTGGATCTCGACCAACGCGAGCTGCAGTGTCGCGATACGATAAACCGCAATCGCTATAGGCTACAATCCGACCTTTATCAAAGTCGGAAACGTGATGGTACGCATTTCCTCTCCTTACACGAGGCATCACAACAACGTTTCACCAGGTAACGCCTGTCAACTGCTGTTTGTGTACGAGAAATCGGTTGGAAACTTTCCTCATGTCAGCCCCGTTGTAGGTGTCGCCACCGGCGCCAACCTTGTGTGAATGCTCTGAAAAGCTAATCAATTGCATACCACAGCATTTTCTTCCTGTCGGTTGAACTTCACGTCTGTAGCACGTCATCTTCGTGGTGTAGCTATTTTAATGGCCAGTAGTGTAAATGTAGTTCGCTTCACACGTTCCTTGTGGAAACATAGAGGTGACTGTGTTTTCTGCTTCCGCTTTTAGGACAACACGTGCACTTTTGTTGAAATCTCTGGGAAACTCACATGGCTCACACTGCTTTGAAACGTGCTTTTGAAGTACTCTGGCTTAAGACATACCCAAAGTGGCTTACTCGCGTGACCACTGCTCGTGGGAGCGCCTGGTGGGAAACCTCCCAGATTGTCGCCACTGTCTACCCACTACCTAAAACTTGCTGGTGTCATGTCTCGTCGCATTGCAACAAATGGGAAAAACATGGGCTAAAATGGCAAGATTCACAGATGCTGTTCTTTCATCCAGCAAGTTTACGAAAATGCAACTTTATTCGCTTAGAGAATAAGGATGCACATGAGAACTCCACACATCAAACTTCCATTGGAGGAAAGCGGAATATATTATCTTCTGCTAACCTTCGCACCTCCACTTCAAGAGATAACACCTAGGTTCCCCACGTTCTGCTAGGCGGCGTCTTCCTAAACAGTCCGTGTACACTCACTAAAGAGCAACACCCACCTTGAAAATAGACAAACGACTAAGTCAGCATCTACCCCAGGGTGTGGACTTCCACTCGCGAAATATTTCGACGTTTTCTGCACGGGGACAACCCGTTCATTCGTCACTGACTACCGACTTCCAAAATACACTCCACAGCAACATTACCTCCGCCCCAGAGTGCAGAAATGTAGCTTCGTGCTCTCCACAAGGTCTTTCAACTTACACCTCAATTTCACCTGTTCAAAAACAGCCACGCAATTACTTTGACATGCGGGCATTAGGGCTGATCAGCCTCTACAGCAGAATGTTGGCACTTCGGTTGGCCGTTTCTCCTAACGCTCGTAGTACGGCTATAAGACGCCGCTGCCTGCCGGAACTTTAAAAAATTTGTTCCGAAAGGGTAATAGGAAACGCCATCTATCCTGAGATAATTGCTCGACTCTGAAGACAGCGGTGTCAGACAAGACCACCACCATTTAGCTGGTTCAACGAAAAACCAGCCGTTTATCACCAGGCTGGAAAACAGACCCTGTCCTGCTGAAACCAGTGTCGCCCACAATAACGATCAGCATTAGCCGCGGTCCGGACCTGGAACTGATCTAGGGGTGGTTTGACAATTCTGGTAAAAAAGGAAGAGGAAACGTTTGTTCGTTAAACAGTTCACTTTTCTTCTTGACATTGTCTTCTCCGAGGGATATACATTTGGCCCAGCGATCCTCCAGCTTTTTCATACCATCGGAAAAAAAGTTTCTGTCAAATACTGAAAAATACTCATTGGTTGGAACTATAACGTCCTCGAGGTTTGGAATGGGGTCCAGGACATGGTCACAAAGAATTGTGATCAGGGACCTAACGCCACCACACTCCCTTTCCCCTCTGCCGTAAAGGGAAAGGGAAGTTATCATTGCGTGGTGTACACGAACGGTCACCTATCCAAGTATTGGCCACGCCTGACGGTTCCTAACTTTGTCAGTCTGAGGGTTGTCAGTACACCCACCTCGGTACGGCCGTTGAGAGCGCCGTAATAAGATTTGACGTAAGTTTTGAAGGAACATAATAAAATTATTAACAAGAAGCGTGAAACTGATAAATGACAATCAAATTACAGTGTATTTGATTAGGGGGAAAGTGAACGTTTAGTGATAAGCATAGCGAACGTATTACACGCGGAAATTATAATGTTCAGACTACCTATTACTATATTTTCTTGTAACGACACAAATAACAGGAGCAGGCACCAGTCCGTTCCACATGAAACAAAGGCGATACCCTACTTCTATGCACAGACATTCCAATAGTCTGATAAAGACAAACTTTAAATATGGCTGGCATGGATTACCGAGATCCTTATGCAGCAGACAAATTGACGAAACAGCGTTTCTAAACTTTTATATCACTATTTTTGTGCTGGCACAGCGCTGCAAGCCTCGAAAGCTGTATACGATCATCCACAGTTTCTGTATGACGCACTATGATTGTTTAGTAGTTGTTGATTCCTCTCAATGACTGTTATACGTTTATGTCGATTAACACCGCTTATAACGACAAAAAAATAGTTTGGATGCAGGGACAGCTACCTTAGACACAAGGAGCCATTAGAAGGTGTGTGGTGGGGGTACTTCGTTGGGGGGGGGGGGGGGGGGAAGGGGGGAGGAGAACGATTGTCGGCTTAGCCGCCGTATAGGCTCAGATCTATCTCATTTTGTTTTCAGAGTCAAACAGTGAACTGCATAATAAATATGGCCAGCATTTTACAAGTACTGAAACGCATCCACTGGAAACATATTAGGTTCTAGTATCCTGTCAAATGTACACGGCTACCTGCAATTTACGAAAGTTATCATCGAAGACGAAGGGCTAAGAGAAAAATCAAGTTCCTCCGAAATGTATTGGAAAACTATAATTACGTTGTAATTATTCCTTTGACATTAAACAAACGTAACATTGTAAAATACTGTAATTAGTTTATCTTCCAACCATTTATTGTCTTCCGTTGTCAGACACTCGGAAATAATTGTACCAATTAAATTTCAGCTGCCTAGGGTAACCTGTAAAATAGTTTTTATTTGATATACTGCATTTTGTACCTACAGCGATATAGTTCCCTACAGGAAGTTATGGATTTATTGGTGCGTGAAACAAATTCAGTCACCAAAGCGGCGAGCAAAAGCTAATTATTATAATCGTTTAGCAATTAATATACAGGAAAAACTCAATTTTAATTAAACTTTTTTTCGCTGGTACGGCAACAGTGAGCGTCCGACTGTTACGTAAATATTTCCAAATACCGAAGTGTTTAATAATGAAACTGATAGAAATTTTATTCCGCTGCCAATATTTAGAAATACAGTCCATATATGATAAGTAAGACCACTCCAAGTTTAGATTGTGATCACTTGTTCTCAAGGTGCTTATATGTAGACAACTGGACCGTTATTTAGTTATGAAATGAACCTCATTTTCAGTTAGCAGCAGTCTAAATCGTTACGGAACCAGAACATCAGACGAGGTATAGCGCGTAATTGCAAGGCAGTTCGTGCCCTACATTGTACCTAATGTTAGCTACGAATATCAAAAACTTAATTAACGTGTCTTGGCGCTTCGAACTAGCATCCAACTGTCGTGATCAGTCACACACACAAATTTGGCCATCCGATCACGCCTCCAGGTTTGACCGAAACGTTATCATTCATGTTTAGCTCCAATTTTTCCAGAATCTGCCGTCAGGGTGTAACATCACAAGAGGAATGAATATGGCGGACTATCGTGGTTAACTCTCAACTGAAGTACAAATCAATCGATTTAAATCCATTGAATGGTTCCAATCAGTGACATCACTGAAATCCGTTTCCGTTGCGATAAGCAGGTGATACGAATTCGAAAACCAGTTTGGCATATATATGTGTGTGCGTGCGTGTGTGTCTGTGTGTGTTCCAAGGTCAGCTTCTCTGATCATATCCCATTTGAGTGATATTGTCGTTGCCGATTCAATTAATTTCATTTCAACGAGTTTCAGTTGTCTTCAGGAGCAATTAGCTGGATGCTGCCTTATGAGAAAGGGCACAAACCGCCAGTTTTAATTCTCCCACCCAGTTAGACAGTAATCTATGGTGTAGCTAGAAAAGTTTGTTTAGTGATGAGTAAACGACATGCCTCTAAGACCATGTGTGTTTGTGCGTGCACAACAGCGTATCATTACGGTAATTCATATCTATTTAATTTGTTTCTGCTTTTTGTTTACACACTTCACAGACAGAACCAAATTACATACATAGTACACTTAATAATTACAACAAATTTATACTTGTACATACGTGCAAGAAATACACTCAAAACGAAGAAAAACAAGAGCACTCAATGCTTTGCTTCCTCTTTGAAGAAGTATACCTAGATGTGTTTGTTACTTCAACGTAAAAGTATGAGTAACTTCCTTGTAAGGTTATAGGTGTATCGACCATTGCTATAAGCAGACTATTAGGACCTATTCTGGTAAGAATAAAGTATTTCCAAGTTCATGATCCCAGATGAATTTTCGTTGCTGGGACGGAATCAGTTACCAATTCGTTACTAAAAACACACTTCATATCAAAGCCTGTGGGGCGTCTAGATGTGCAAGAATCACATTCGAGCCGGCTTTGTCTAAACTTTTCCCTGCTTATTTTTCTCTTGTAACCTGCTCACTGCATGTTTATCTACAGGGTGTTCGGGAATTCCCGCTGCAAACTTCTAGGTCTTGTAGAGCGAAATGAGTACATAATATTTTGAATAGGAACTCATATCCGGAAACGTACCGTTTCCGTTCTATGAGAGTTCCAGATCAGAAGTTTAACTCATCCACTTCTGTTTGAGGAACTGATTTAAACGTGACACGGTACAATTATTAGGTAGCAATTCGAAACGAAACATAACGAAAAGTCCACTTCTCGTTAAGCGTATTTGTGTGTATTAACAATTAAACATTATGTGTTTAAATTGTTCCATGAACAGTATTGATGCATTACAACAGGGGCACGATGTGGCGACGGCCAACGACGTTAACAGCCATTGCACCTCCGAAGATTGTTGTGTTACACGCTCCCTTACGTTGTCTCTCTTCTCTTAGTTTCTAGTACAGCGGCCAGAACCCGTACCGTCTCTACAGGAATCCCGTAAATTAAACTTTGCTTACGGCCCCGCAAGATGCAGTCCACGTCGTCCTGTATACCCTACTGTACACCACAATAAGCAATTCCGAGAATTTTCTCTTTACCTCGGCAGACGTGGACGCATTAAACGTCTGAACTGAAACCGTCTTAGAACGGAAACGGTACGTTTCCGGACATGGGTTCCTATTCAAAATACTATGTACTCACTCCCATCTACAAGTCCTAGAAATATGTAACGGGAATTTCCGAACACCCTTTATAATAATAACACTTTCGGTATTTAGTAGTTTGACGAGAGACGTGTTCCACTGCATTCATCGAATTGTTGGCTTTCAGAAATAAGTATGTTTTTGAGTGGAGAGTTACGAGCTACTCTGCTAGCCATTAAAATTGGAGGACCAGGGGGGATAGCAAATAAAGAAATTTTACTTAATGTGCTGCTTTAGCTTAACCATCCATCTTAGTGCCTGGCGAATGTCGATGTTCTA
The DNA here is from genome assembly GCF_021461395.2 of Schistocerca americana. Lineage (NCBI taxonomy): Eukaryota > Metazoa > Arthropoda > Insecta > Orthoptera > Acrididae > Schistocerca > Schistocerca americana. The sequence goes on along the minus strand of NC_060125.1, from coordinate 186,863,886 downwards.
GTTTCTTGGCAATACATGGGCAGATGTACTCAGCGATTGAGAGATCTGGAGAACTCGCTGGCCAGAGAAACCGTGCAATATACGATAGACAGCACAGCCAACCTGCCGTCTTGCGTTATCGTGTTGAAACCCAACATACCGGAGACCGCGAAGTTAAGCTACGGTCACTGGCCGTAACATCTCAATCCTGCTGCCCGAATTACAGAGTATGCGAACCGGAGCTGATACTATTTTGTACGCAATGGCGTTCCAGACGACCACGTCAGTTGCTGGTCCCACATGACTGATGACTAATGGAATCTGACAGTGTTTGTCTCCTCAGAGTATGCGTCCTTCGTGATACTGTACTAAGAACCGGTATTCCTGTGAAAAGACGAGAGGTGGCACTCCTATGTCCGTGTAGTTCTTGGGGGATCGGCATACCTTTCTACGTTGCCACCCCAAGGGAAGCCGCATCAATGGCTGCTTCCATGACTGTCCTTGTTGGTCTGGGCATCATCGCCTTTTTGTGTGGATACTTTTCCAACAAGCTCAGGTCCTGAAACAAGGTGCACGACTTGCCTGTTCTATCTTGCGCGGACAATATTTGAATCCTCTCGCGCTCTAGTCACATGGAAACGATGATATCGCGAAGGAGTTATAAACCCCCTGAACCCATCGGTTCCACATTCGCATAACAATGATGGATTCCGACCAACGTGAACAGCCGTATCGCAGAACTACAAACTGCAGTCTCAGTAAGCCTGTCGAACTATCTCAGGGGTGTCCAACCTCTTAGCTTATTTATACCACATCGGAACAAGACGACTATTCTTGGGACGCACAACGAAAGAATAGCATCATGTGCGGGATATTCAGTTTATCATAACTTTACGTAAACGAAATTTTATGGTGTTTTCTCTTTTGCCGATTGTGTGATGGATGCTCACTTCTTGCTCCACATTGGCACTTACTTTAGGCCGCATGCTAGCTGCAGGCCACGGGTTGGACATCCTTGAATTATGTTCTCTCACGAAGCACAACACGATCTTCTTAGAAACAAACATCTACATCTGTAATCCGATAGCTCCCCTGTGATAATATGTACGCTATTGTGTCTACCATCATTCCTATGTTCTTATTTATTATTAGTCCAGCATCTGCCTTTGTTCCATTTAATTTTGGGTTGACAGCCCTGTACTTATCTGCACAGAAATCCTGTCCTATCTAAATAATCACTTTAATAACTAGACTCTATCTTACTTCTCTTTTATGTACTCTTGCCAATGTACTCGATGAAGGTGTGTAACATTCCAGGCTCTGACCTGTAGAATGAGATTTTTTTTATAGCGACACTCTTCAGATTAGTTCCCTCCTGGATATCCGGATGGGGAACTGTTGTACTTACAGAGTATTGTACCCTAGGGGATAGAGGGGTCCCATCATTATTAAGCTCAAATCCATACACATATGTGTGTATGCGCGCGCGCGTGTGCGTGTGTGTGTGTGTGTGTGTGTGTGTGTGTGTGTTGCACATCTCCTCCTAAACCATTAGGCTGATTTCATCCAAAAAATTGGTACATACCATTTTCTGTCTGGAAACATGGCAAAGCTGCACTTATCACTCAGCCATTGAGTTGGGCTCTGGGTGAATGTAGTTTGGGTAATTTGTGCGTCATGAGCTACTCTGCCTCAAGGCCTATGCAGGGCGTCCATAATTAAAGTTCCAGTTTCAGAAAACTGTAGAAAAAGAACTACTGCTCAGACTGACGTCAAATTCGAATAGCATATTACCCACGCAGGGGAAAGGTCAGTAAACAAAAAAATTAACGAAAATTTTACCAACAGGTGACGCTTTAAGCGTCTTCACATAAATAGGTTCGGCTACAAACGACATTCGAATCTCCAAATGACCGATATTGTTTGAGTTGTATGTTACATCATTCGTTGGGTCTACTGTTTAATGTGCATGACCGTACAAGTTAGGCAGGCAACAGTTGTGGCAACGTTATTTAGTAATTTTTATAAAGCGAGGCCACAGTCATAACATTTCTTTAAAGTTAGTACCGCCATTAGACTGTTGTTTATTTGCAGTGTTACATTTACACTTAAACGATCAAGATTTCGGCTTCAAAGTGCCATTATCAAGTGTTTTATGTGTTATACAGTGCCTAAGATGGCATACTCTCGTATTTAAAATTCAATTCTGACCAAGCTCAAAGGCCTGCAAATTCATGGGACGGTCCAAAGTTCACCTGTCTATAGAAATTAAGAACTGTTTCTTGAATTTTGTACAGCAACCTACTCTTATCGTGAAAATAGTTCCTTACACATTTTAATATGTGTAGTTTGGAGAAGCCCAATATTTTCTGTCCTGATTAACATTTAACATTTCCTGGTTTTCTGGTAATTCCTGTATTAATCCAAGCCTTTTCATTTGATTGACTTTCATCACTTGTGAAACCAATCACTCTTGCTCCAGCTTATTCCAACAGTACGGTTATCTGCATCAATATTTTAGCTGGGATATCAGCACACATCGCATTTTTGCTTGCATAGACGGCAGCTTCTTGGACGCAGCTATAAAGGAATAAACATGAATACCAAAGCACCGTTCTCCAAAGTATTCTTTTTTTCTTCTGGAGTTAAATCACCTATGTCTACAAAGCCATCCACTTAGAGTGAGGAGATATTAAAGTGAATGTCTTCCCTTAATTTAACTTAATTTTCGTTACGTTCGTCTTTAAATACATCTCTGATAGCATTTATGGCACCATATGAGCATTTAAATCCTTTCCAGAGCTTTCTCGAATGATTTTCAGAAATAAATAAAATGTCGTGTGACGAGGGCCTCCCGTCGGGTAGACCACTCGCCTGGTGCAAGTCTTTCGTTTTGACACCACTTCGGTGACTTGCACGTCAATGGGGATGAAATGATGATGAGGACAGCGCAACACCCAGTCCCCAAGCGGAGGATCGAACCCGGGCTCTAAGGATTGACAGTCTGTCGCGCTGACCACTCAGCTACCGGGGGCGGACACAGAGGAAGTTAAGTCGTCCTTTCGACAATGCCTGGAGCAAGCCCTCCAGAATAAATTCATCACTATATCGAATGCGAGTCGGGGTTGTTTGGCACTTTTTAAGCATAGTGTCTTATGACTGGCTACTGTTTTTTATTCAGGAAATTCGACATACTACATGCAAATGACTTAGATTGCGTTACAGCAGAAACTTTCTTTTCAAACAAAATTACTCTTTCTTTCCCTCTCTCTCAGTAGATGATTCTGTGTTCTCACTACCATTCTTTTAAGATTTTTGACTTTATGTTTGAGACTGTCGATAATTTTTCTGGCATGTGCCTTGAAACGTCCCCTTTGAACAATTTTACATGAGTGTGCTTAACCTGACACACAATATTTTTAGCGCAACGCAATCTGACTTTCAAAACTCCCTACTAAAGAATGGCCCTGACAAACATTAAACTATACCTTTCACAAATCACTTACCTCACAAAAATCTTCGCTGCTCAAGCTACTGCAATACAGCGAGCGCCACTACTGCCAGCTAAATAAAAGATTCAAACTACTGAAGGCACTAACTACTGATAGGGGTAGTTAGCAAATGAAAGATATTAATAGAGAGCAAACAATGTATTTACCTTAATATCATCACAAATCATAATATATATATCAGTTCATGACAAATTACAAACCTCCGCCATCTCTCTCCCCACATCCACCACTGCTGGCGGCTCACCTCCAACTGCGCAACGCTACGCGCTGTTCACAGCCAGCTGCCTAACACTACAATGGCGAGTATTACAACAATGCAAAGCAGCCACAGACTGCACACAGCACAGCCAGTGATTTTCATATTGAGCGCTACGTAACGTTGCCAATAAGAAAACATAAACAGCCTACTTACATAGAGAAAACATAAACAGCCTACTTACATAGCCCCCATGCTCCCCACAAAAATTTTTACAAATTGGATGGGGCAGTGGCCAATACAGATTTGAAAAAATTTTTCATAATTACAATAACAAAGAAATCAAATGCACGCACTTATTGATATTATGTTGGTCAAAAGCTAAAATTGTCTCACAGTCCATAAAGACAGTCCTAATCGTACATCATAACAGTAATTACAGGTTTTTTTTCACAAAGTCTCATTAGTAAAAGAAATTGCACACAGAAGTAGTGGATTTCCATGCAGTCTTGAAGAAGTAGTGTTGTCCTTCCAACGGAAAGACAATGCTGACTCTTGACATGCTGACAGATAACGGGCCACAACAGAGCAAACCCACAGCAGAGTCAGTCGTAGTTTGGAAGAATATTGGTAGGTAGGTCATCACAGAGCAGACCCACTGTAGTCCTGGTAGAGAGTATGGTATTGGTGGATCATCAAAGATGTAGACCCACTGTAGTCCTTGTAGAGATAGCCAGCAGCCATCTGTTGTGACTGTGCAGGTGCACAATCACCATTGAAGAGTCTTGCGGATAATATAGCAAGTCCATAAACCATCACTTGTGCACTCACAAAGTTTTTGGAATTGTCCTTAGAACCAGCAATGCTGTTATCCAGTCCCTTGCAGAATTATTAACAAACGTGCAAACACTAACAGTCCCTACTTCTCACATATTGTCCATGTACTATGACCAACAGAAACGTGTGCAGTGAAATGTAACTTACATGTTAATAATATCATGAACTGGTGACAATTACAATTTTATAACATAAGAATACAATAACAAAGGTACAAAATACATTATTAAAAACATAACAATACAGATAACATTTGTAGTAAAACAGGCTTTACAAAAGAATAGAAATAAACATATACATCAATGTTACAGGAATTATGACATAAGTACATACATAGATCAGAATAATTATTGAAACATCAACTTTACACATGAGCATTAAAACAAAACAATAAACAATGTCTAAACATCTTTACAAAGTAAATAACACATTATTAATGCCAATTGTATTTGAGGATAACAGTATTCCTCATCATAGTGAATGTAGCTTAATATTAAAAGAAAAAATTCTATGAAATTACACAGAGACAGGAAGAAACAAATACACAAGGGTACACACACACATAGTGGGATAACACCAATAGGAAAGGACAGGGTTCGTTTTCAGTGTAACATTTGGTACTGCAGTCCAACCCAAAACTTCATATATCTTTCCTCTTATTTCATCCTTTGTTTCCACCAAAAAAATCCTATCCAAGCATGCTTTCTGTATTCTGTTCATATTTCTTTCAAAATAATTATTTCTGATTGTACAATACTCATTTGGGCCCAAATCCTTTTTATATAACTTCGCAATGCATTCTTTACCTATTCTCCATAGTCAGTTTCTCATATAGTCTACCCCCTCTTAAGCAAACTTAAATCTTCTGAGCTCAGATGCTAAACTAAGGAACGAGGCAATGCAGCAGCACAAAACAATTAATATAAACAGCAATGAAAAAAATGGAAAATTGCAAAGCAAGCTACAGTATAAATTAGCAAAAGTCAAATTCAATAACACTATGCCTGGCAAACAGCAGCAACTTATACCTAAACATGACATAGCGCAAGCAGAAAAAATATTACAGTAAAAACAACAATGCAGATAAGGGAAATGTGTATTCACATCTTAATATCTATGTAATTAAAGTGGTGCACCACAACAACTGATTGTAAAAAGAAATATTACCATGTACTTGAAAAGAAAATTATGTGTTACTGTTACTAGATCCTTCTTATTGTTCTTTCCTTTCCAAGTGCTCCTTTTTTAAAGAATGTGGATCATAAAATAATTATTTAATAGATCTGTTGACAGAAAGTGTTCACATTAGCAAATGCATTTTATTTTATAAAAGCAATGCTGCAACACAGCTGGAAAACAGATGTCAAATGAAATAAGCAACTATGAAAAGCAAAGCATAAAAATATCATTCAGTAGTCATGTGACATTTCATAAGTTAGTAGCTCTCAACTCTCGTAGAAAGACGCTTGTCGTAATCAGGTGTGCAGATGTAAAAATATTTCTTGTCATTTTATTAGGCATTTCAGTAAATATCGTAAATTAAGAGCTAGTGTAATCATATGTTTTCAAGTTCGACCGTGTCGTTTTTGCGATGCTTTCTCTAAAGGGATGACAATGGCCAGGATAATGGCCTTCCCTTTCTTTTTTTTTTTCTTTCTTCCTGTGCTCTGAAAGGCACGCGCTAATGACTTTTTCTCCAGGCGTCTGACACAGCTGGGTGCCCATGACGCATTACGTGCAGGTGGTCACTTAACTTTCGTACGGAAATATTTACGACAGCAATTTTCGCTAAAGTGACAGTCTCACATAAAAATACTTCACAGGTCAAGAATTAGCGTTGCAAATCTGTAGAAACAAAATCCTATGAATATAACAGTGTCCAAAAAATGTTCAGTGGCATTGTGATACATTCACACATGTCATAACTCTTAAAGTACGATTCTTGGTTTCCAACATCCTTTTTCACAAGTCAAGAGTCCCTACCCACTATTCATTACTCCTTACCTCATTATACATATACATATTCGTCGACACTTCTTCAATATTTCATCGTGAGAAATACGTAGCATAATAAACATTCCTCAACAACATAATACACATCATCGTCGTAATAATATCATAAAACTTCAGTCAAATCTCAAAATCGTCGTAACTTCCTCCAATAATTTCTAAGCCTAAAAAGAATTCTCTGCTCATTTAAATAATGTCATCTACCTCAAACGTACTTTAAAATCATGAATCCATACCAAATACATCATTCAAAGCTCTCATAGTATCACAATGGTTCCAAAAAAATATGAACAGTTTCACAAAGTACAGACAAAATACAGTTTCATAAGTGTGAAGTTATCCAGCTGTGTAATTACGTAAACATCTGTCACTGATATAGTAAAAACGTTTGTCTGTCTCAGTTAAATGATCAGATAGCTGTGTAATTATGTGTTGGAGAAATATGGTACCGATGTGTAAAGTTGTATAAGCAAATACCATATTAGCTAGGGTTCCTTGTGGTTGCCACACACATGGTACACAAAGTAAGCGCGTACCCCCCTGAGGATAAATGTAATTATGCCCTCAGGTGTTACAAATTACAGCAATGGAATGAAATGTATCACGGAAAACTTTCTTTGTAATTAAAAATCTTTAAAAATAAATGTTTCAAGTACAAAATTAATCACTCAAATACGTGTACCGTAGCGCTAAATGTGCGTCTTGTTGCAACATAATCTGTGTGGAAGTGTCGTAGTTATCGTCCTCTGAAAGCTAAGTTCTGCAGAAGCCAATGTACTTACCTCATGATAAACAAAAGTGAAATGCTTTGCGTAGAGATATCTTAGTTATTACGCTTATTGTTGTGATGATGAAAGTACTGTGCTGTAACGTATTGTTGTGCTATGGAAAAGGCTGTCTCCTTGTAGCTATACCACAAAAGTTACTAATAAAACATGTTTTTCTTTCCAGAAGAATTCAGAAAACTGTGCAGATATAAAACAGATACACCGCAAAAGCAACATTGTAAATTGTCACTCATTAGTAGCGTCGTGATAAAAATCGTGTAGCTGTCACATAAACTAACCTCTGTGTCATCTGGTATCTCTCAGAAAGCACTTTAAATTCAGAATGTATTTTCAAATAAACCAAAATGTTGCATTAAAATCTCATTAGCAGTACTGGTAAATGTTCTAAGTATGTGAGACTTATAGTCGTTACGTAATCGTGCAACAAACAAGCAAGAATGTACACACACAATAACACTGTGACGTCTGTTTACTATAACAATGCATTCGTCATTTCTGTTTAAATAAGTTCTCTTGGTTCTTGATTGGATATTTAACTTCAAACATTGTTGTATGTTAACAGTTTCTTATGTCTGACAAAGCATACTAGTAATGTGAAGCGAAAAATTTTATGACAAAGACTAAGTTAAAAAGCAGATTATCTCTCAGTAAGCGGTTTTACATGTGAAATGTGGTACAATCTTTACTCTTCATAGTACTCAGAGTTTGAACTTGAATGCAATTGTCAGGCGGTATATGTCGGTAAAGAATACTGGAGTTTTTCTCAAGGTTAGCGTCTATGTTATTTTTCTCTGAGCCACCTGGCGCACGCGGCTGCCTGCTGTGCGAGTCATTGTCTGTCTCTTTGTTGGCGCGCGTCGTTATTGGGATTAGGAGACCTAACTTCTACAAATTCGCCTTGCCGAGAGGGCCCTGCTCTGTTTGAATCCCGCCAGTTCTGATGAAATTCACGTCTGTCGTTTTGTCGGTAGTTTACATAGTTTCTTGTTTGTCGGTCATGTGGTGGAGAATTTCTCCCTGAATCGTAACTCTGCGCCGAACTGTTGCGTCTGAAGTTATTCTGCCTCCCTTGATAATACTTGTTTTGATTCCCATATTGTCTGTTTCTCTTATTGTCTCTGTCATATTCATTACTACGGAAATGCGATCTTTCTCTGTAACTATTATTACTCTGCCAGTGGTTGTCATATGGGTGGTGTCTGTTTTGGTCACGATATGTGTTGTGAGAATAGCCTTGTCGTGTCCAGTTATTATTTCTTTCATCGTGGAATTGTGACAGATGTGACCTGTAATTGTTGTGCTCCTGTTTCCGCGTTCCCCGATTGTCATTGTCAATTTCCAATTCTTGTAACAGACCCTGAAAAGCTTCAATGTCATCTTTGCAACGTCCTGCTAAAATAATATGTCGTAAATGTTCAGGCAGTTTGATTAAGCAAATGCGGATGAGTTCTGAGGGGCTGTATGGGTTTGACAGGTATTGATTCTTGTGCAACATGTCTTCAAAATATTTCACAAGACTGGAAAATTCAGATTGTTCGAAGTGTTTCATCATTATGATGTTATGTTTTACACGGTCTTGTGTAGCTTGAGACCAATATGCTGAGAGGAAGGCATGGTAAAACTCTCCTTCACTGTGGCAATCGTGAATTACCGATCGCATTCTTACAGCTGGTTCATTCTCCAAGTAGCCACACATAAATTCTAATCTGTGTTCTAACGACCAGTTGGGAGGAAAACAATGAGAGAATTGATGGAGCCATGCTTGTGGATGAATGTCGTTGCCAGAATTCTTAAATGTTTTGAATTTACGTGTAGTAATGAACAGCTTATAGTCAAAATCATCATGTCGGCAAGTCGCATATCGGTCATTGTTAGGTCGTGTCGGCCGTTCCATCTCAAAATTCGGTGCACATTGCCAATTTCTTTCATAACTTCCGAAATGCCCTGTGTTATTATTTTGCGGCTTTTCCGTGTTTCTAAGTCCCTCTTCCCGTGTTGGAGAGCGAGTGTCTTCTGAAATACGTAATTCTTGTATTACCTGTGTCAGCTGATCTTGTACTTCCCGGATTTCTCTTTGGTGTTGCGTATCAATTTGATTCAGATTTTGTTTCAGTTTCCTAATTTGTGCGTTCTGTTCTGTGTCATTAAAGACTACCGGTTTTGCGTCATTCAGATTATCATCTACCTTCGCAGATAAATTATTTAGCTGATCCGAAAGTTCAACTACTTTCTCTGATAATGAACACATTTCCTCAGTGTGTTTTTCTGAACCAAGTTTCAGAGTGTCCATTTGTGTTGAAATCGAATCTACTGTGTCCTTTAAGTTATCCTGAGTTTTTGCAAGTTGCGTAACCGAATCGGTAGATGCAACTGAGTCAATTTTAGCTTGCAAAGTGTTGTGATTTTCATGAACAATAGTTTGCAGTTCTTTTATGGCTGCTTCGTGATTCTGTAATGCATTTTCATGACGCGAAAAAATAGGTTGAAAATGCTCACAAATTTGAGTTTTTACGTCATTACAGACTTTTTGACATTTCGATTCAATGTTATGTAACTCAGCAGTTAAATCCTCACGTGTTTGTTCGAGAGTTTGTTCCAATGAGTCTAACTTTTTGAGATTTTGTTCCACTGTGTCTAACTGTTGCTGTGTTTGTCTCTGGTGTTGTTCCATTGTGTCTAACTGTTGCTGTGTTTGTCTCTGGTGTTGTTCCATTGTGTCTAACTTTTCAAGCTTTTGCTGTGTTTGTCTCTGATTTTGTTCCATTTGTTGCATTAATTGCAATAATAATGTATTAGTGTCTGGAATCTGTTTCTCTACGCTTTTCGGCAGTGCATTTGCACCGGCAACATTCACATTTTGACAAGCAGAAAATGCGTCTTGACTTATTTGAGAAAACGGTGATAACCCAAAACCTGAATCTACAGTATTTGCGAAATTGTGTCCTGTCATTTCGGATTCCTGAGGCGAGCTGTTGCCGACCGATCGATCGATAATGCTTCCCTGTTCACTACCTGTTTCACTGTCTACACCATTGTTTGCAGCCCGCTCCATTTCCCTATTCACAATTACCAAATTACTACTTTGAACATCAGTTAATTCATTACTCTGCGGCGCTAACACACTGCCTTCGTCTTCACTGTCATTTCTCAGTTTACTTTGGAGCCTAGTATTACGTTTTTCACACGCCATTATTGTCACAGTATTTCACACGACAACACAGAAAAACACAATTTGAAGATCAAAAATAAGAGAACACATTAACATAGCACTGAAAATAATATCTAGTTAATTGCAAGCGCAGCTGCGAAATACTTGCTGCAAATCTACATGCATGCCACAAGTGTTTTACTATACAACAATGAAAGACTGCAACTACAAAGGAAATTCTCTCTACAATTACGCGCTAGCAATAAACAAAATCTACACTAAATACACAAACTACAAGAAAAAATCAGAAGATTCCAGTGAGGTATCCTAGGCTAAGGGTCGACATATGAAACGTCCCCTTTGAACAATTTTACATGACTGTGCTTAACCTGACACACAATATTTTTAGCGCAACGCAATCTGACTTTCAAAACTCCCTACTAAAGAATGGCCCTGACAAACATTAAACTATACCTTTCACAAATCACTTACCTCACAAAAATCTTCGCTGCTCAAGCTACTGCAATACAGCGAGCGCCACTACTGCCAGCTAAATAAAAGATTCAAACTACTGAAGGCACTAACTACTGATAGGGGTAGTTAGCAAATGAAAGATATTAATAGAGAGCAAACAATGTATTTACCTTAATATCATCACAAATCATAATATATATATCAGTTCATGACAAATTACAAACCTCCGCCATCTCTCTCCCCACATCCACCACTGCTGGCGGCTCACCTCCAACTGCGCAACGCTACGCGCTGTTCACAGCCAGCTGCCTAACACTACAATGGCGAGTATTACAACAATGCAAAGCAGCCACAGACTGCACACAGCACAGCCAGTGATTTTCATATTGAGCGCTACGTAACGTTGCCAATAAGAAAACATAAACAGCCTACTTACATAGAGAAAACATAAACAGCCTACTTACAGCCTCACTATCTGTTACATGGGAAGCACATGGTACTGCAACTAGTGCACAAATCGCTGAAGTTTTTGTACGTAATGGGACTTTTCACTGTTCTCCTTGGTGGAGATTTGCGTTCTTTCAAGTGAGTTGTTATATAGCTTGGCAAGTTTGGAAACATATGAGGCTCTGATCCTGGCTTTAAATATCATGTTCTCGGTATTTCAAACCTGTTTCCTTCTATAACGAATAAGTCCACTTTAACAAGCAGTTCATCAGCGAAATGTATGTCACACAAGTGTGATTTATTTGTTAGTTGAATATCCTTCCTTGGAATAGCTTTAGCCCACTTAGCGAAATCACTGGCGGTCTTTGGGGGTGTAAAACGGTGCCTACTTGTTGCAGATGACTTGTCGTATCCTGATCGACACCCGGTAAGGAAACAGCACGGCATAGTCACTAATGCAGTTTTCTTCGTCGGATAGCAATAATTCAGTGCATCACACAAATGATAAGAAACGCGTAAAAAGTCTACAAACACGTATTTAAATTTTAATGCACTGTTACTTTTTGATAAAAAATTCTTTTAAAAGCACGAAACACAAGTAAACACGACAACAATTCTAGAAGGATCTTACGAGACGCACTGTTAGAAGTCTACTTTAGCTAGCCTCAAACGGCCGCTGTGCAGTCTGGCGGAGGGCGCACCAAGTACTGTTGTAAAAGATATGACGAAAACAAAAGTAACGACACTCGGTAGTATTAAAGCTAGAAACTGTATACAAGGTGTTCATAAATACACTTTCAATTTCAAAACGCTGTAGAAACAGAATCACTGCTCAGAATGACGTCAAATTCGAACAACATATTATTAACATTAGGGGAAACGTCTTGGGAAAAGAAACGAAAATTTGACCAACAGATGGCGCTGTAAGCGTCATAATATGTACACCAACAGTTGTGCGGCACAGGATTGTTCCTCAGTTTGCGTCCGTGACACCTTATCCGACATTACTGACTCCATGATGAATTGCACGCAGCTGGTAACGCTCTACTACAAGGACGCTGAGTTGCGCCAGTAGCCCTGTGAAAGTTGCGGGCAGTCAGGGGTATGAAATAACGCATTGTTCCGGTGTCTGCTAAAGGTCTGGAGAGAATGATTACAAAATTAGAGAAGAGAGGTTCTTCTGAAGTGCAGTGTGGAAGAGGCTGATAAGTAGTTGATTAACTGACAGATGTGTGTCAAAGATGTGGCCATATGTTTACAGGAGGGGTCGAGCGGTGATATGCAAACACGCAGTGCAAGGGAAATAGTTCGAACGTTGGATATACGTGAGAACGCGTGCATAAAATCCTTGAAATATACAGAATCAGTCATGGTCAGAAGTTTCTTTCTGCTGACCTGCCAGCAAGACAAACGTTCGCTCAGCAATTTCTTGCTCGCATGGAAGTGGACAGTGAATGGCCATGGAACATTCTGTGGACGGACGAAGCCCATATCCATCTCCAAGGACATGTCATCGCACAGAGCTGCCGAATATGGGTAACGGTAGGTCCGCACGCACATCAGCTAGTACCATTTCATTCTGGATAGTGTTTTATATATATATATATATATATATATATATATATATATATATATATATATATATATAGTCACCGAATCTGTTGTTGAGAAGCGTACGAATACTTCGACTGAAATGTGCAGGAGCTCCATCGTGCATGAACCCCATGTTGTGTCGTACTTGTAAAGGCACATGTTCTAACAGCACAGGTAGAGTATCCCGTATGATATCATGATAAAGTGCTCCATTGAGCGTAGGTGGAAGAACATGGGGCCCAATCAAGACATCACCAACAATGCCTGCCCAAACGTTCACAGAAAATCTGTGTTGATGACGTGATTGCACAATTGTGTGCGGATCCTCTTCATCCCACACATGTTGATTGTGAAAATTTACAATTTGATCACGTTGGAATGAAGCCTCATCCGTAAAGAGAACATTTGCACTGAAATGAGGATTGACACATTGTTGGATGAGCCATTCGCAGAAGTGTACCCGTGGAGGTCAATCAGCTGCTGATAGTGCCTGCACATGCTGTACACGGTACGGAAACAACTGGTTCTCCCGTAGCACTCTCCCTACAGTGACGTGGTCAACGTTACCTTGTACAGCAGCAACTTCTCTGACGCTGACATTAGGGTTATCGTCCATTGCAGGTGTCCTCGTCGTTGTAGGTCTTCCCCAGTCGCGAGTCATAGGCTGGAATGTTCCGTGCTCCCTAAGACGCCGATCAATTGCTTCGAACGTCTTCCTGTCGGGACACCTTCGTTCTGGAAATCTGTCTCGATACAAACGTACCGCGCCACAGCTATTGCCCCGTGCTAATCCATACATCAAATGGGCATCTGCCAAATCCGCATTTGTAAACATAGCACTGACTGCAAAACCTCGTTCGTGATGAACGCTAACCTGTTGATGCTACGTACTGATGTGCTTGATGCTAGTACTGTAGAGCAATGAGCCGCATGTCAACACAAGCACCGAAGTGAACATTACCTTCCTTCAATTGGGCCAATTGGCGGTGAATCGAGGAAGTACAGTACATACTGACGAAACTAAAATGAGCTCTAACATGGAAATGAAGCGTTTTCGGACACATGTCCACATAACATGTTTTCTTTATTTGTGTGTGAGGAATGTTTCCTGAAAGTTTGGCCGTACCTTTATTTTTAATTTATCAATTTATCAGGATGATTCTTTCTCTGACGGATATTACCTTTTCTTATCACATTTACTTACGTGCATAAGTAAATATGAAACGGGTTCTTGAAGGGCCGCTGTTATTCATGTACCAACTTTAGATTGTGAACGTAATGACTAAAATATAGTTGCCGTTAACTGAACTGAATGTAATTTTGTTAATTTCTATTTACTGATTGTAAAACAAGGCTCGAGAGAATTTCGATTGTTGCCGTGGAGCGGCCAAGATAAATTGTATAATTAAAATGAACTTTAACGTTAAATTAATTATCTGTTGCAATTTAGAAAGGTTCTTACAACGAAATCTCTCGTATTTACAATTACTGTTAACACTTTGAAAAATAAATTCATACTTCGGCGCGTAATAGCCGACCAGAGGCTGCATCGGAATATGAGCTTCCCACAGCGCAAATTACTGAAAAGAATGCTTATTAGAAATAATTAGCCGCTGTGACCATTTGAGGTGACAACTATTACAAAGAAATTCATTTTGTGATAACAATAATTAGTTTATTTTAGCAGAACACAAAATAACTTACATAAAATATGTGTAGCCGCTCAATGGCTGCCTTCCGTATCGTGAAACAAAACGGTGTGTGTATCGTAAAGTACGTCCGTCTTCCTCGGCCGTACAATCGCGTCTCTTAGCGATCCTTCTTTATTTTCACAGGCATGTTTTAAATAAAGGTACTACTTTTAAATTATCGCTGCATATCAGGTTTTTTTCAAGAAAATTAACTGTATCTTTTATACTAATTATGTTCATAAAATGCGTTAAGTGTTTACAAATTTTTTTTAGTTCACCCTTATCACTTCACAATATTGCTCACTGCTTACAACCGATAAAAATCCCAATATTTATGTGACGTACCGTCACAATACGTGAATGTGTCGTGTAGGTTGTAGAGATGGGCAAAACTGTTCTTTTCAGAGATCGGATCAGAACTGTTCACTCCCTGAAATGAACTAGCTCTTTTTCATGACTCACCACTCATTCACAACAGAAAATAAATGGAAGGCACATTGCCCTTTAAACTTGGTTTATTCCAGTACTATACGTGTATTTTGATCTTATTTGATCCTATTTTGAAGTAACACAGATAATGAGTAAGAATTTTGTATTGTTTATTGAAATTTCCACGATATGATAAAGTTTTTGATTATTGATTTATTTTGCACTATCGTGGTTTTTTGGGTTATTGGAAAATGTTGTAACTTGAGATTTACATTAACAATTTATTTGGCTATAATGTATTAAAATTTCATTAACCTCGTACAAATACATCGCAAGCCATATATTTTTAAAGTGAACATTTCCTTCCGAAGACGCCTAAAATCGCAAAATCCGTATTAAAATAAGAAAAAAATATATAAATTTGACTGTAAGACCAAAGTGCTGCATATAGCCTTCCACAGAATAAAACAAGGAAAATATTGGTGTATCACTTTTGCTATACGTTTATCGGTTCGCTCGTAATTAAAGTGTAAATTCGAGTGACCATAATAAAAAATCCTATAGTAAGAGGAGCCGTCAGGAACCTAATCTGATCAGTTTAAACAAATAAAAATAAAATAAAAACAAATGATGCATACATAACATAATTATGTAATACACATAACGGTATTACTACGAAGAACAATATCCAGTAGAGACGAACTCCGATGCAGAGGCGCTGAGTCAAGCAGGTCAAGACGCGAGCTGTATTACTGTGTGAGCCAAGACCGCAGAGACCAGAGTGACACCTGAGTTGCTTTGCTCAACGCTCTGGCTAGAGTCGAGAACGGTTGGGTGAGCGTTGAGCGGGCGATTTCCGAGGGTGGGGGGAGCGGTGAACTGCCACCACTCACCCGCTCGGAGACAATTCGTCCGTTCTCTTGCGAGCAGGTTGTTGCAAGTAGTTCTTATGTTCTCCGCTAGAAGGCTCTCTGTCCTGTTGCTCGCATCAACTGCCCAGAGGGCAGGACGTGCGACTGAAACGATCGCCGACGGAGTGCTATGCTAAGGTGCGCCAGACACTGCACGAGGCAGAGGAAGCACAGAGAGGGCACGGCATATGTGAAACACAAAATCCAATGGGGCACTGCACAATGCAGGCAGCCAAGGCAGAAGCAGGGTAGAGTAAGGCGCTGGCTGTGTTGTGTGGCGTGCAGTGTGTTCTAACCAGCAGAGGCCCCATTGGTCTGCTCCGACCCTCTCTCTCTCTCTCTCTCTCTCTCTCTCTCTGCTGTGGGAAACGTTTGGAGCTACCGTTCTTTTTTTCTGAATCACTGATTGTTCACTCCTTTGAAAGATTCAACTCTATGAATTAGTTCAGGAGCGGATCCCCCATCTCTAGTAGGTTGATGGAATCGTAGGGTCGTATTTTTTTCATGGAGTTGAGTCCTGCGGGTACTGCTAACTGTCCCGTTACTGGTAAACGCTGTGAGCTTCTTTTGCGCACCAGCGTCTTTCCAGTCCTTAGGTAGAGTGGATGTTTGGGTAGGATCACTTTTATGCACGATGGCGCCCCTCCGCACATTCCACAGCCAGTGGAGCGACTGCTGTCTGCATTTCGGAAATGAAAGAGAGTTATCAGCCGTTATTTCCCTACAGCTCGGCTGTCCAGTCACCTGGCCTTAATACGTGTGACTTCTGGCTGTGTGATTATCTGAAAGAAGTTGTGTTCAGTGGTCCAGCTATGAATGAATACGAAGTTGGCTTTTCAATTATTCAGAAATTCAACTGCAAAAGCAATTAAAATTTTCCACAAAACTAACCTAAAGAATTTTAGCGGCAGTGAAAACACGGAACTATTCACGAAGGATATTAATACTGCACCAGATGTGCTCATCTCTAGAATACCACATAACTCACTCCACAAAGATTCGCTTTACACAAAATATTAACTGACTTTTAGGAAACCATCTGCTCATAAAACAACACATTTTCCTCAAACAGAACGATGAAATCTCTGAGAGTAACGCTAAAGAGTACAGTGGAAGTTTCGCAGTATTCTTGATCAAAGGTTTTAAGTACATAATGACAGGAAAATTCAACCAAAACCTTCCGAAACGTTATTTTGAAATTTTGTGGTCTATAAATTGTGATGACCATCCATCAACTGTAGGTTTTCTGTTACTACATATGTCACATTGTGTGTATGTCTTCGTTAAGATAACTATATCTGCATCTGTTAACTGGGAACCGAATTCTGAATCACGTCATAAAGACAACATGGTTATAGCGGACTGGGAAAATGATCTTATATTTATATGAAGATACTAACTGTTCTCGAAAGAACAGATACCATTGATGACCGTGCAGCTTCTCTAGAATAAATGATAATTAATTGAAACCCTCAACTGCCGACAGGTATTGTTGATATACCTCGATGGGGACAGCTGAAAATGTGTGCCCCGACCGGGACTCGAACCCGGGATCTGCTGCTTATACGGCAGACGCTCTATCCATCCGAGCCACCGAGGACACAGATAGGGACTTATCCCTTCCACACTGCCCGTGAGACCCACATCCCCAACTGTCCATAATTCTTCATATGTAGTGTACCTATTTCTTATACATACGACATTTCAAAACAATGTTTAGTTTATTACATAGCAGGTTAAATTGTCAAAAAACTTAATAAACAGAACGGCTGTGTGAAGCGTGGTGAAACCCTTGTGAATGAACTGTCGTCTGAGACAATAGCTACAACCTTCACTACCATAAAGGACTTCGGATCAATAAACGGCATTTCTTATTTGACTTACTCGTCCGAACGCGTTTTCATCATTCTTTTACAGGGTGAAGTAGTTCTTGAAAAGAAACTGTCTTCCATCTTAAATCAATGGGGTGATATATTTTATGAGTGTTTAGACAGCACTGAGGAAATTGAATGCGGAAAAGAGGATTTAGGTTATTGTGTGGAAAATAAACTTGACATTGCCGGTAAATTAATTTTCCATTTCATAAAGTGCCCCTTTTTCCTTCGCATGAAAGAAATCAACAATCAGTTCTTTTCAGAGAATACTGAGAAGTCGTCAAGCAAGCTTTCCGAAGTTAATTAACAGGCACAAATTATATGGGTGATTTTATATTATCTTTTATTTCCTATGTTTTAGTCTGTATTATTGATTGGTATGTGCCCGAATAGATGATTTTTTTGCATAATAAGCTGTACTTGATTTTTGTCAGTGTATTTTATTGGCTTATTACACGTGACCCTATGTTTCGTAATTGCCTTAAAGGACCCCAACGTTTTACTTTTTCAATGCAGATTGCATAGTTCACTTGTCTTAATCTTATACAGCGTTTCAAAATTGTGTGCGATCCGACTAGTACATGTATTGAAACGTTCGCCGCCCAGCGCTAAGCGATGGTAGAGCCGCCTAGCGGCAGGCCCGAGAAGACTAGATGAGTGCCTACACTTCTTCTTCTGGACGCTATGATACTACTCTATTTTTTGTGTTAAGCCTTTGGTGTAATATTATCCCTCTTAATGAGTTGATTCTTACAGTGTTTTAAATTCGGTCAATATTTATATGAAACACTTCGACTCTAGTAATGCCATCGTTTCTCTCTCTACTCTATAATCCTCATATGCTGCCGTGCCTTTACCAACACATGCCACCGACCTTCCGCTTACGCACCCACCCCATGCTCTCCCAACGAAACTTCAACCATCTTCCCCTCCCAGATCATGAACTCCACCCTGAAATTTACCCATCCTACCACCCATAGGCCCACTGCACCCAGTCTATCCTATCAGGGCTTTCTCTCCCTCCCCACCTCACATTTCCTTTCCCTCTTTTTTCCCATTCTGCCTTTCTTCCCCATCCCTCTTTTTGCCAACAATTGTTAGTGTTAGCATTTCCCCGTCTACTCCACTCCATATTCTGCACAACTTACACTCCTACCCCATTGCTGTTATGCACCAGCCCTCCACCCTTATACCACCACATTCCTACCCTTTTCACCGGCCAGCCTTTATCCCTTCAACTATTAACTTCTTATCCCATGGCAAGTCCTTCCAGTCTCTAGTGACTTCTTTCATATATCCGTGTTTCGGCAACATGTTTTAGATGTACGCTTATTGTATTTCATTTTACACCTTATTATTATTGTTTTCAGCTACCAGCGTGAAAAGTCAGCCATCGTATATCTCAAAACTTCCATTTCATTTTTCACCTATAAGAGGTTTTAAATTAAGTGTATATATCTGCGCTGTTGCGATGTCCCACCCATGTTAATCATAATATGGATGCGTATTCGCCTTTAATTGACCATGAGCGGCGATCGGACTCTTAAAAATTTGTGGGCAGACACTTACATGTAGTAAGAAATTAGCTATCAGTTTACTGACTACTCTCCAGAATGCAGAGCTTCTATCCTACCACACAATTAGAAGTTTGATTAAGGGAACCGAAAAGTAGAAGAGGACAGCACAGATATTAACTGGCAACACTTTGAGATGACGATGTTACACTGTAAATGATTATTGTGGACACCATATATGTACTGAATTAATTAGCAGGAAAAGGAATACTTTCACATGCACAAAACACCTCTGTCGTAAACTTGATAAACTTAAGATTAAATGAGCTGTGAAATAATCAGTGAACATAATGTGCTAAGCAGTGAAACGCGCAGCTAGTGAGATGGTGCTTTTATTAGTAGTGTACCTAGTAATCATTAATTTCGTATTACTTCACAATACCGGATCACTCTTTATATAAATTTACTCCGTATTGTTGTTGAAACATTACTCCGTCTGTCGAAACAAGCCTACAGTGATGCCATTAGACTTTCAGTAATCAGAAAAGCACTGTACCCTGCACTTTAACAGACTGTAAGTTACTTTCATCACATGCAAATGAATTTATGAAATCGTGTACCCTGAAATGCCACTACATAAATTTTCTGTTGTACGTAAGAAAAATTACGCAGTACCTTTCGATGTCTTGTTCTGCAACACTGATTTCAATTTTTGTAATATTTATAATACAATAATTTGTAAGTTTCTTTGATAACACTACGTTGTTTTACTCAGTGATGCCAAGAACAGAAATTTAGAGCTTGTTATATTTGGCACCAGCTCACGTATCTTTACAGAGAGATGAGGTCACTACTTCGACAATCTGGCGTCCTACGAGAATGAAAATCGTTACACACTGATACACTGAACTGATCCAATAAAAAATATACTTTCGTCTTTTCTCAGGTGGTGAGTAATGACTTCAAGAAGAATATAATAATTCCAATCCCAAAGAATGCAGGTGTTGACAGATGTGAAAATTACCGAACTATCAGTTTAATAAGTCACAGATGCAAGATACTAACGCGAATTCTTTACAGACGAATGGAAAACTAGTAGAAGCCGACCTCGGGGAAGATCAGTTTGGATTCCGTAGAAATATCGGAACACGTGAGGCAATACTGACCCTACGACTTATCTTAGAAGCTAGATTAGGGAAAGGCAAACCTACGTTTCTAGCATTTGTATACTTAGAGAAAGCTTTTGACAATGTTGGCTGGAATACTCTCTTTCAAATTCTGAAGGTGGCAGGGGTAAAATACAGGGAGCGAAAAGCTATTTACAATTTGTACAGAAACCAGATGGCAGTTATAAGAGTCGAGGGACATGAAAGGGGAGCAGTGGTTGGGAAGGGAGTGAGACAGGGTTGTAGCCTCTCCCCAATGTTATTCAATCTGTATATTGAGCAAGCAGTAAAGGAAACAAAAGAAAAATTCGGAGTAGGTATTAAAGTGCATGGAGAAGAAATAAAAACTTTGAGGTTCGCCGATGACATTGTAATTCTGTCAGAGACAGCAAAGGACTTGGAAGAGCAGTTGAACCGAATGGACAGTGTCTTGAAAGGAGGATATTAGATGAACATCAACAAAAGCAAAACGAGGATAAGGGAATGTAGTCGAATTAAGTCGGGTGGTGCTGAGGGAGTTAGATTAGGAAATGAGACACTTAAAGTAGTAAAGAAGTTTTGCTATTTGGCCGGCCGGTGTGGCCGTACGGTTAAAGGCGCTTCAGTCTGAAACCGCGTGACCGCTACGGTCGCAGGTTCGAATCCTGCCTCGGGCATGGATGTGTGTGATGTCCTTAGGTTAGTTTGGTTTAATTAGTTCTAAGTTCTAGGCGACTGATGACCTCAGAAGTTAAGTCGCATAGTGCTCAGAGCCATTTGAACCATTTTTTTTTTGCTATTTGGGGAGCAAAATAACTGATGATGGTCGAACTAGAGAGGATATAAAATGTAGACTGACAATGGCAAGGAAAGCGATTCTGAAGAAGAGAAATTTGTTAACATCGAGTACAGATTTAAGTGTCAGGAAGTCGTTTCTGAAAGTATTTGTATGGAGTGTAGCCATGTATGGAAGTGAAACATGGACGATAGCTAGTTTGGACAAGAAGAGAATAGAAGCTTTCGAAACGTGGTGCCACAGAAGAATGCTGAAGATTAGATGGGTAGATCACATAACTAATGAGGAAGAATTGAATAGGATTGGGGAGAAGAGAAGTTTGTGGCACAACTTGACTATAAGAAGGGATCGGTTGGTAGGACATGTTCTGAGGCATCAAGGGATCACCAGTTTAGTATTGGAGGGCAGCGTGGAGGGTAAAAATCGTAGAGGGAGACCAAAGGATGAATACAGTAACCAGATTCAGAAGGATGTAGGTTGCAGTAGGTACTGGGAGATGAAGCAGCTTGCGCAGGATAGAGTAGCTTGGAGAGCTGCATCAAACCAGTCTTTGGACTGAAGACCACAACAACAACAACAACAACAACGAGTAATGCGTATACTCTCTAACGAGCATTGCTTCAGTAGCTTAGATGTCGTACTACCATCATACGTGGCCAGCACAATAGATCTTGCTGCAACGTAATGGACGTTGTAAGCCAGCACACAACAACTTCAAACTGGCCCACAAAAATATATAGCCACCTCTTCTTTCTTGGATAAAATCTGCTTACAACGCTGCAGAATTAATAGTAGCAACTTTTATCTCGTCTATCCGAGGCTTATGTAACAATTACGCTCAATTTTGCCCACCGCAACGTAATACAAAGGGGTCCAAAAAAATGTATCCACTGTTTAAAAGTCCATAATTGGCAAACTAATTGGCGGAGTTGTCCCATCTTTGGCAGTGTAATAGTTTGTAGTTCCGGCAATCGCCACACAAGCGTTGTATTGCGTTGTTTTGTTTATGACGGTCGCCAGATAGTCAGTGTTTTGTTGTTATTTGCACCTAGTTACTCGAGTAAACATGGCTGGCTCAAGGCTTACATTCTATGAAAGGAAAATTTTGAAGTGGTATTTTATGCACGAAAACATTAATGAGGTTCAAAGGCGATAGGGAAATGAGTATCAAACAGAAGCACCGACCCCTTTAACGATTCGTCGCATTCGAGACAAAATTTGAAGCCGAAGGCTGTGTTAAAGATGTACACAAACAACGGTCTGGACGACCTGTAACAGTAACAAGTCCAGCAAACTCCCGTCATGTGTTACAACAATTCACTCGCTCACCACAGAAGTCTGTGAGACAGTGTGCCCGTGAAACTGGAGTGAGTCGCTCAAGTGTTCGGCGAATTTTGAAGACAGCAAAGTGAAAGTGCTTCATCCCACGATTGCTACACGCAATGAATGTGGACGACTCAGATCGTAGAATGGAGTACTGCGAGTGGTTTACTAACATGGTGCGCAACGATGAAGAGTTTGCAGAGATGATTGTGTGGTCAGATGAGGCACAGTTAAAACTCAATGGTACAGTAAATCGCCACAATTGCGTCTACTGGGCCGCCGAAAATCCGAACTTCTATGTAGACAAAGCCGTGAATTTGCCAGGAGTAAATGTGTGGTGTGGGTTGTCTTACCGGGGCTTGATAGAGCCATTTTTCATTGACGGCACAGTTACCGGTGAGGTGTACCTTCAGAAGCTTCAGACATCCATTTTACCTGCCATCCGAGACTTGTATGGAGACAAGATGGTGCCCCAGCCCACTACCAAAACCGTGGGCGTATCTCGATGAAAATCTACCAGGAAGATGGATAGGCCGTAGAGGTGCTGTGGAGTATGCACCACGTTCCCCAAACCTACCTCCTCTGGACATTTACCTGTGGTGAACACTAAAGGACGTCGTTTATCGACAAAAGCCACGCACATTGGATGAAATTGGAGAATCCATCGTACATTCATATGCAAATATCCAACTGAACACGTTGCAGTCAGTAGTTCGTGCTGCAGTTCGGCGGCATTGTTTGTGTGTGGGTGTTAATGGTGACCATTTTGAGGGCCTACGGTGATAGCTTTAAGTTGGACACTTTAAGCTGCACTTTCACCAAAAGTGAGACAACTCCGTCAATTAGTTTGCAAGTTATGGACTTTTAAACAGCGGATACATCTTTTTGGACCCCTCTGTATACTTGTTCGCCATTTCACGCGTAACCCGAGACTGTCTTCCACTTCTAGTGAGTAAAATGGCGGTAAGGCTGCCGCCAATACCCTTCCGTGGGGAAGCCCCTACTGATTGTGTCTTAAGACTAAAGTGATGACCCTGTCAATTTGTATTTACTTATGTCCATGACAATTACAATGATGAAAGCAGTTTTACAAAATACGTATAACAATACACAAGTCATGATTTAAACAGTGAAGTTCAAAGCATCATATCTACGCTTTAAGATTTCTCCTTTATCTGTCTGGTGGCAGCACCGTACGGTGATGGGTGAACACATTTTGTCACTGTTACTGCTACGTGGCAGTGGCATAATCCTACCATACTTGCTCTTATACTTCACTGCCTTCTATATATTGTTGTCCATTTATGCACGGCTAAATCTCGTAACAACAAGTTACGAAAAAAAATTGTATTTTTGACATGTATCAGTTTCTACAAGGTGGCAACGACACTTGCATCATCGTTAATCTGTCTGTTTCTTGTCTTTTTATTTTCTTTTTTGCTGAAGAGCGGATTGCCTGTACTGCTGAGAGTCTAACCCTCCGCTCCCGTGGGGCACAGTGGGATGAAATAACAATAAACAAAAAAGTATATGAAATACTGAATATTAAATTTTTTGCCCTTGGAAGCTGTTGTGCGGCAACCCGAAACTAGGAAATGGCGACCAGGTGACAGTTTTAGCGACGATTTTACGGTTGTTGAACGTCGCACCCACGGCGCTGTAGTTTTAACGGCTAGCAGTGTACATCCACTTGGTGCACAAAAACACAGTTCTAGTATGAAGAGATGAGAGCTTCAGTATTTAGTGCTGGCAGAGCAAGTATACGAAGCTGTGTGCTGTCGGCAGCAGCTCGCGTCAGTTGTTAGTGACGTCAGGTAGAGCGGCGCAGTGGGGGAGGCTGGTGGAGGTGCGCGGCTTGGCTCTGGGCTCGGAATGTTTGTAAAGGCCCGGTGCGCCGCGGGGAGGGCAGCGAGGCGGGGGCTGTTTTAAGAGGCTAAGTTGGGATTTGTTTCTGGCCCGAGATTTATAGCGCCGGGGAATGTTTCCCGCTGAAAGTTACAAGGGTGCCGAAGGCTGTGGCCCCTTGGGAGGCGGGGGCGGAGCGGGCGGGGATTGTGGAGAGCGACGGCGGCCAACTTGCGGGTCAGGGGTCACGGGCGCAGGTAGGCGAGTAGGCCGACCACCTGCCGGGCGCTGACGTCTCCATCACGCCGCGTCCAAGTAGCATGACGGAGTTATGTCTCGCCGGATGGGCGGTCCTCTTATTTAAGGCTCTGAAATCCCTTCCTGGAAGGAACAGTAAAGTGCTGATGAATTCCTAGAATTTAAGCGCCCTCATCGGAAACCTTACGACCGAAAAAAGATTTTAGTGCTTTGGACTTACTTCAAGGGGTGACGTAGGTGAAAGAAACCAAACTGTGCAGAAATTTTTTATTGTCTCTTTATTTACTACAAGGTATTGAAATTTCAATTCATGAAGACTACGTTCCAGTTCCACTTCTTAGTGTGATACAAATGGTAATTGGCAAAAGCTTGCTCAGGCCCACGCTCCTGTCTTGTTTCGTATTTCCTCATACGCTGAAGAGCGAAAGAAACTGGTACACCCGCCTAATATCGCGTAGGGCCCCCGCAAGCACACAGAAGAGCGGCAACACGGTGTGGCGCATGGAAGTAGTGTTGGAGGCAACTGACACCGCGAAATCTCTAGGGCTGTCCATAAATGCCTAAGAGTACGAGGGGGCAGAGATCTCTTCTGAACAGCACGTTGCAAGGCATCCCAGATATGCTCAGTTATGATCATGTCTGGGGAGTTTGGCTACCAGCGGAAGTGTTTAAACTCAGAAGAGTGTTCGTGAAGCCACTCTGTAGCAATTCTGGACGTGTGGGGTGTCGCTGGATTGTCCAAATCCCTGGGAATGCACAACTGACATGAATTTGTAAGTAGGCTGTTTAGGTTTTTATGTTGGTAACGCCATGTAGCGCTCTATATGAAAATCACTTACTGTGCTGTGTGCAGTCTGTGGCTGTTTTGCATTGTTGGAATTTGCTATTGTAGTGTTGGGCAGTTGGCTGTTAACAGCCCGTAGCGTTGCACAGTTGGAGGTGAGCCGCCAGCAGTGGTGGATGTGGGGAGAGAGATGGCGGAGTTTTGAGAGCGGATGATCTGGATGTGTGTCCATCAGAGACAGTAAATTTGTAAGACCGGATGTCATGAACTGATATATATATATATATATATATGACTTTTGAACACTATTAAGGTAAAAACATTGTTTGTTCTCTATCAAAATCTTTCATTTGCTAACTATGCCTATCAGTAATTAGTCTCTCCTCAGTAGTTAGAATCTTTTATTTAGCTGGCAGTAGTGGCCCTCGCTGTATTGCAGTAGTTCGAGTAATGAAGATTTTTGTGAGGTAAGTGATTCATGAAAGGTATAAGTTATTGTTAGTCAGGGCCATTCTTTTGTAGGTATTTTTGAAAGTCAGATTGCCTTGCGCTAAAAATATTGTGTGTCAGCTTAGTGATGATCAGAATAAGTAAAGAGAGAAATGTCTGAGTACGTTCAGTTTTGCTCAGCTGTTTGAAAATCAAATAACGTAAGAGGTTTATCAGCACAAAAAAAAATGGCTCTGAGCACTATGGGACTTAACATCTGAGGTCATCAGTCCCCTAGAACTTAGAACTACGTAAACCTAACTAACCTAAGGACATCACACACATCCATGCCCGAGGCAGGATTCGAACCTGCGACCGTAGCAGTCGCGCCATTCCGGACTACAGCGCCTAGAACCGCATGGCCACCGCGGCCGGCTTTATCAGCACAGTAATTCACTAATTTTTCTAAGGGGACGTTTCAAATGGATGCAGGTGATCAGACAGGAAGCTGTTGGAGTCGTATCAAGACTTATCAGGAGTCCCATATCATTCAAACTGCACACGCCCCACACCATTACAGAGCCTCTACCAGCTTGAACAGCCCCCTGCTGACATGCAGGGTCCATGGATTCATGAGATTGTCTCCATACCCGTACATGTCCACTCACTCAATACAATTGGAAACGAGACTCGTCTTTACCAGGCAACATGTTTCCAGCCATCAACAGTCCAATGTCGATAGTGACGGGCCCAGGCGAGGCGTAAGGCTTTGTGCCGTGCGGTCATCAAGGGTACAGCAGTATGCCTTCGGTTCCGAAAGCCCATATCGACAATGTTTCGTTGAACAGTTCGCACGCTGACACTTGTTGATGGCCCAGCATTGAAGTCTGCAGGAATTTGCGGAAGGGTTGCACTTATGTCACATTGAACGTTCTCTTCAGTCGTCGTTGGGCCTGTTCTTGCAGGATCTTTTTGCGGCCGCAGCGGTGCTGGAGATTTGATGTTCTACCGGATTCCTGATATTCACGGTTATTTCGTGAAATGGTCATACGGGAAAATCTCCATCGCTATCTCGCAGACGGTGTGCCCCATCGCTCGTGCTTTGCCACGTTCAGACTCACTTAAATCTTGATAACCTGCCATTGTAGCAGCAGTAACCGATCTAACAACTGCGCCAGACACTTGTTGTCTTATATAGGCGTTGCCGACCGCAGCGCCGTGTTGTGCCTGTTTACATATCTCTGTATTTGAATACTCATACCTATACAAGTTTCTTTGGCACTTCGGTGTGTTATGTATTCGTGTGGCGTTGCTTCCTCTTTGATGCAATCGCCGTGCAGGGAATGTTTTTGTTGCACATCAAGAAGACCGTGGAATAGCATCACTCGCACTGATTTTGTATTCCTTGGCTTATGGTGTTTGTTTACATATAATTGTAAGGGAGTAAAGTTTAAAAAATTTGTGTAAATCTGTTGTTACAATCTGCAGCATGCCTCGTTCCAGTAAAGTATAATCACTACACTTTAATAATCGTGGCAGATATCTGCAGAGTCTAGGATTTGATCTAGGAGTTTTCACATTGTCGACAATAAAGAAAATGGTAACAGGAGAACTGCTGCTGCTGACATTATTGCTATTCAATTTGAAAATCAAATTAACCAAAGCAGACTCGCCAAGAAAAGAGTGCTTTGGGATGAAGAGGAGTATGCATTTGATTTGAAACATATCACCCACAGAAGGTAAGGCCTGTAGAGCATCTTACTACGACGACGAGCACAGTAATAGCGTGCATAAGTATTCCACGACATGTACAATTCTATGTGTTGTGTTATTCTTTGATTTTCAACTTAGTTTAGTATTCCATGCTTCATGTGTTAGTGAATCCGATACCAATGCATGCGAATATTAACGTAATGTAATACGTGGAAATAAATCATTTACTCTCAGAAGTCAACCACAGGCGTTATAAAAACACAGTCAGAACAGATTCGGTTTCCCATAAGTTAAATTTTCGAGTCTCGGTCCGGCACACGGTTTTAATCTGCCAGGAAGTTTCATACCAGTGCACGCTCCACTGCAGAGTGAAAGTTTCATTCTATTAATAAGAGTATTTCACAATAGGATCACCGATTTACAAAGCTGTTCCAGAATGTATTCTGTTTTCAAAGATTCACAACATACATAACCTCAACATCGAAAATGATTCTCGGCTTGTTGTTTACGACTGAAATCACAAATATAAAAGTAACCTTTCCCTAGAAAATATAATATTATGTAACATTTAGAAGCTGTCAGTATTGACTGATATATAAAACAATAAAGTCTTACCTTAATAATGAAAACACATGATTGTTCCAAAAATATCAATGAGCTGGAACATCATAAACTTTACCTTGACTCCTCGTTGTTTCAGGTAATGCTGTATGTGCCTAGAGAACGTAGTTCTTGTTTTGCCGCAAGAGGACTGCTCGGATTAACAATAACGAGGTGGATCCAGTGAGTCCCTACCATTATAGTAGGGACAAAGTGAAAATATTACGGAGGCCGCTTTAGGAAACCACTTAGGATGAAAAAGTTAAGACTCCTGTTCTGCCGAACGGTAGCAATCACGTCGACCATAGCAAATCACGTGATTCACAATTCAGTTTACCAAGTTTGGTGTGCAGTGTTTTATCATTTGGAATTTACTGTTATGGTCATATTTGCCACTGTTGCGTGTGTTTGGTTTCTTTGCAGTGAATGTTAGGCATTATCGCGAAAGGGAGGCAGCAGTTGAGAAGGGAGTGATACAGGGTTGCTATTCAAGATGTGTACTGGCCAGGAAGTAAAGTAAGCTAAAGATAACCGGCATTTAATATTCCTGGAGCAGAGATAAAAACTTCCCGGTGACGTTGTGAAAACTGTCAGAGATGCCAAAAGGCTTAAAAGATCTGTGAAACGGAGTGGATAGTAGTTTCTTGGCTTGTGTGCCCGTAATGTCCGTAGTAGTTTTACAATTGTTAAGCTTATTTATAATCTGTCTGCGCAGCTACAAAGAAAACACGAATCTTGTAGTGTTGGCAGAAAAGCCAACACTGTTTTTCTAGAGGAGGCCGAAATGCACGCGTTTAATTACACGCTGACTGGCGTGAGGTCTGGAACAGGACAATATCTTGAGAATTGCAAATAAAGTAAGTAGTTGATGTAATACTTAACTTTAATCCACAATTGTAGAACATCTCTCGTTACGGTACATGCTTCATAATATTAATTATCAATTGAATACGGCGCCTTGCTAGGTCGTAGCAAATGTAGCTGAAGGCTATGCTAACTATCGTCTCGGCAAATGAGAGCGTATTTGTCAGTGAACCATTGCTATGAACGTCGGCTGTACAACTGGGCGAGTGCCAGTACGTCTCTCTAGACCTGCCGTGTGGTGGCGCTCGGTCTGCAATCCTGACATTGGCGACACGCGGGTTCGACGTATACTAACGGACCGCGGCCGATTTAAAGGCTACCACCTAGCAAGTGTGGTGTCTGGCGGTGACACCACAAATCTTTTTTACACCATTTAAATCGCAATTGATGGGGTGTGAAATTTACAGCTGTGCAGTGGAAATAAATAAAGGACTAAGGGCCACAAAACTGATTTCGAGTTATTCTTTTTTTTTTGTTTTTATAAAAAATTTTTAATAAGGAAACCTGAACAATATTTTTTAATGATTGCTTACAGTAAGAGTCATACATTTATTGCAAAAAAAATTAAGTTCACTTCTTTTGTCAATGAAAATAGGTATTTCATTCTCAAAGACGCAGAACGAGCTAAATGCCACACAGTTGACGGCAAAAACGAGTTAACTGCCATTGTAAGAAATTTAGAGCAGTTATCAGTTTTTAATAATAAATATTCACAGATTCATTTTACAGATACACTGCCATGTGATTAAGTGGTTTTTACTCGTAATTCTACTTCTAATTTTATAGAGCACAAAGAAATTTTGATTGATTAACCGTTCGAAAAAGGTTCTAATACCTACTATCAAATACGATATCTATCTGTTGCAGATCCCTTTTCTTTACAACTGACAGGTTGTCATAACACCGACGACGACGCTTTATGTTCACACACTTATCGATCATCGAAACCACTAAATAGGAGTTTTGCTGCACATAATGTTTAAGGACATAAAAGTCCTGGAAAAGAGATTTTCTTTGTGTATATGAGACACAAACACACGAATGTTTGTATTTGAAGCTGAACTGAAACAAGACAAGATGTAGATTTATTTAGTCACCACACGGGCTAGGAGTGGAACAGATAAGTAACTCCTTTGTAAAATTTCCACAAAACGACCATATATTACATAATAGCATTAGGTGTTAATAGGTGCATTTTTTCGTTACAGTTGGACCATAGTGAAGAGGTCCTCGGAACATTTAGTATACACCTCTTGTGTAGGCTCAGTTTTTGCTTCTACCGACAAGTTTTTCTGTTTACGTAAGGTTTCCCTTCACTTCTAATAATCTTTCTTTTGTCACGAATTGATTCTCCTTTTATTGTTTTTCTGCTCATGCCACTGTGTGAATCCACCGTTTTCATAATATACTTTTCAGAGGTTAATGAAAAAATGGAATGCGTGTGCAGTGTTTGTCGCAGACAATGCTCGCAAACAATTACCAAGTTCTGTGACACTTAGGTCGCTTTAGCCTCACCACTGGGCTGGCCATGCCGCTCATGGCATTTTTCGGGCCTAGGCCGATGCAAATTTGTAAAAAGCGGTGCATGTTCATAGCGTTTCTACGACGCATGAAATACATAAACATGGAAAAAATCAGCAGCGACCGAGACTGGAAAGCGCTGGTTCCAGTCTCGTTTCGGTCGTTATATATTTTCGTTTCTTTCCGTTCAGTTCGAATATCTACGTCATTTATATATAAAATTCATCAAATATATGCTAATTAACACCAATATAATCGCCATTTTTATGAAAACCGCACATATTCTTATTTCTGATTACATACCGCACACTAAAATCTAGTTTTCCTTTGAAATATGTAACTCTATTTACTGATATTTTATAAAAGATTCTTAATAACGATTTTTTAAATTGAAACAAAATTATGATATAAGCTTTTTCATTGTAATGTGTTTTACGCTTCACACACATGTTCACGGTATATGCACCTTCGTTTAAGGTTTTAGCACCACCAGGAACAGAACCTAGGCTACTCACGGGGTAGGAAGCATTCTACCACAAAGCTAAGAGGCTCGTCAGATACACTCTCTTCCTTTTGCGAATTAAAGACATTCGGAAATCATCAACGTCGATTTTCTCAAGAATTTTCTGGAATGCATCCAACTAATGTGGGTGCTAGACATTTCAGTTCTGAACTTGAGGTAACGTAACTACAAAACACAAAAATTTGAGTGCCGTGTCCTCTCCTTGTAAGCGAAGAAACGAATAATTCGTAGATTTTTCTGTTAGAGCAAAGAAGTTAGAGGTTCGAGTCCTGAGAATGACTCAGAATCATGAACGACTTAGATCAGTTGCTCTTGCTTAATATTCTTTAAATCTTTATATTGAATAGCGTCTACATGCTCAAGAGATATTCTATGTGAGATTTTACACATGTTCAAAGCAATTTTACACTGATCAGTATATGGTGTTCCTAAATTTATATTACTGATCGAGTACCTGCAGCAGAGTCCAGTCGTGATGTTCTGAATAGGGATTTTTACCCATAAACATATTAGTACGGAACTGTGGGACTAAATAGAGAAATTATGTCTTGTCTCAGTGCTAATATGAGTGCCAATCACATCACCGAAGTTGAGCGCTGTTGAGCTGGGCTAGCACTTGGATTGGTGAACCGCCCGGTTCGGACGAGTGCTTTTGGCAAGTGGGGTGCAGTCAAACCTTGCGAAGTCAGTTGAGGAGCTACTTGAATGAGAAGTAGCGGCTCCCGTCACGAAAACAACGGCCGGAAAAGCGATGTGCTGACCACATACCTCTCCATATACACATCCCATGACGCCTATCGACTGAGGATGACACGGCGGTCGACTGGTGCCGTTGGAGCTTCCCAGGCCTGTTCGAAAGGAGAGAGAATGTTTTCCAGTATCTTGCATACGCTCTCATGCAGTAACTGCGGCGCTTTTAATCGGTAAATTTTTAACCAGTTAATGTGGTAACTGTAGTAAACCACAAGAGAAAGGAAGTACATTCAGAGTGCAATATGACGGGGCTGGTAAAAGTTTCGTTTGTGTGGTAGCGTTTGACATTGTTACTACATTGGTTGGATAGGAATGTAATAATTAAAGTCAATTAGTACCACTTTTTTTCAGAGCAGATACTGGAAACTGAGATACATTATTTCCATGTTTACTCTCGTAGCACAGAGATAGTAGATTTACAAACTGACATCCCGTTAAAACTGCAATCTCCCAAAGTCTGTCATAGTAATTTACAAATATCCTGTGTGCTGGATGAAATGTAAATCATGTCATCGATCGAGATCTTCACAAATTTCGCCAAATAACTTTCTCCTAATCAAATAAATTCGCTGCGTACCAAACACGTTTACGATTATTAATGAAATATATATAAGTCGCGATTACATTTTTTGTTCTGCAATCTGGAACAAAATGAGACTTTCATATAGCAGTGGCGCGTCGTGATAAATTCACAATATTGACAGCGGAGGACGACCGGGCGTTAGCTGTTACATATATTTTTGCGGTCGCGTTTTCAAAACTGCTGTAACGGGCATCAGCTAATAACTTTCATTTCAGTGTCTGTGGTTTATAAATTATCAGACAGAACACGGTGTTGTGTCGCTACACTCATGCATTCATAATTGGTGGCTTTGCGGTTGATTTGCAATACGAGCGCCATGAGTTAGGTTCCTCCATAATTATTGGCAACGCTGTTTCATTTTTCCCGAGAGCCAGATTTCGTTATTCTGGCGCGGCGTGGCGTTTGAGTTGTCAAACGTGTGTTTCATTCGTCACTACTAAGTTACGTCCAGTTGCCGCGCTATCCCCCTCTCTTCCTTCCCCCTTCACCAGCCTCAACCACCCACTCAAATGCAGCACTGGTTATTGAAATCTGTAAACCTTTGATGATTCTGGTGACGCTCAACACACGGGCTTTTACGTCGTCCGCAGAGCGCGTAGTTCCTACCGTAGAGAACCAAAATTGTACTTCTTGTTTGAAATATAAAAATTACACTGAGATGACAAAACTCATGTCGGACCTCCTCTTGCCCGGCGTAGTGCTGAAACTCGATGTGGTGTTGTCTCAACAAGTCTTGCAAGCCTCGAGCAGAAATATTGAGCCATGCTACCTCTAAGAGGCGAAAATGTTGGCCGTGCAGGATTTTGTACACGAACTGACCTCTCAGTTACGTCCCATAAATGATAGATGGGATTCATGTCGGGCGACATACGTGGCCAACTCATTCCCTCGAAGTGTCCAGAATGTTCTTCAAACCAACCGTGAACAATTGTAGCCGAGTGATATGGCACATTGTCATCCACAAAAGTTCTATCCTTGTTTGGGAGCACGAAGTACATTAACGGTTGCAGATACTCTCCAAGTAGCCGATCATGACCATCTTCAGTCAATGATTGGTTCAGTTGGGCCACCATTCCGTGTAAACACAGCCCACGCCACTATGGGACCACACAAATATGGACAGTGTCTCGTTGATAACTTGGGCCCATGGCTTCGTGGAGTCTGCGCCACACTCGAACCCTACCATCAGCTCTTACCAACTGAACTCGGGACTCATCTGACCAGGTCACGGTTTTCCAGTTGACTAGAATCCATCCGATATGGTCACGAGCCCAGGAGAGGCGCTGCGGACGATGTCGTGCTGTTAACAAAGGCATTCGCATCGGTCGTTTGCTGCCGTAGCCCATTAACGCCAAATTTCACAGCACATTGATTTGTGTTATTATTTTACGCAGTGCTGCTTCTCTGTTACCACTGACAAATCTAGGTGAACGGCGCGTCTCTTGGGCGTTTGCCGGGGATATCCCATGCGTCTAGCTCCAACTACCATTCTGCGTTCAAAGCCTGTTAATTCTCGACGTGCGGGCAAAATCACGTAGGTAACCTTTTCACATGAATCACGTGAGTATAAATGACAGCTCCGCCATCGCACTGCCTTTTAGACATTGTGTACGCGATATTACTTCCATCTGTATATGTCCATATCGCTATTAGATGACTTTCGTCACCTGTGTAAACAACTAAGGTACTGTCAGCCAAAATGAATACTTTGAATACGAAAATTTTAGGTTAGTCTTCACTCTTACGTCTGTGAATACTAACTGAAAGAAAAATTAACTGTAACCACTCCCATTCATGATTACTCCTATTTCACGTTTCTGAGTATTATACTTTCATCACCATCAAATGACAGCACCGGCTGCACTTTTACTTTCGATCAACACGGCCAGTTTCGGCCACAAAACCCCATTTTCCACTGGCGTGAGTCTATCGTTGTGGGAGTAACAGAGAGTCACTGAGGCGTGGGCGATGAGTTGTTATGTCTTTCTGGGTAATTCATTTGATTAGTTAAATACGTAATGTAATGAAGACTGACGAGCAGAACGTGACCGCTGCAAGAGAATGCCACAGATCACCTAAAATAACTGCATACAATCTTTAATGACTTATTGACATAAACGCGTCTAATTATGTATCCTCCGAAATGCGTAATGGGAATAATAATAAATCTTACTGTCTACAGTAACATGTATTTTCAATTGAACCAAATTGCTCTTATTTTTCTCTGGGCCGGTGCGTAGTCGTACGAAACTTGTGAAATGAAAAAAAATTTCACTTTCGACAATAATTGTTTATTTTCCACTGTTGCCAATGTCGGCTATTATGCCATTTTCGAGGAGACCTGCAAAGAAGAGGATCATAATTACGTACAACATTAAGAAAAGAAAGAACACATAAATAAGATGGCAAAATTACAGGGCATGGCGCTTATTACTCAAATAACCGGGTGACAATTGTTGAACTATATAAAAGAAAACCTAAATTAGTTACAAACTGGCGCGTGCACACACTTTCTTCAACATGCAAACGTCACTACAAATATTCGGATTGAGGTTACGACATCTTCAACATCCCTGCTATGATTGGCGATGACGTAGTGCAAACCAATAGCTAAATTCTGCATGACCCGCTGAAGTGTCGGAACATCGATGCTGTCGATGACCTGAATAGCTGTTTCACCTCGGCAATGGTTTTGGAGTTATTGCTGTACACCTTGTCTTTAACATAGCCCCACAAAAAGAAGTCGCATGTGTTCAGATACGGAGAATATGACGGCCAATCGAGGTCCATGCTACTGGTCTCTGTGAACCCCAAAGCCAGAATGCGGTCCCCAAAGTGCTCCTCCAGGACATCAAACGCTCTTCTGCTTCGATGAGTCGAGCTCCATCTTGGATGAACCACGTCTTGTCGAAATCAGAGTCACTTTGGATAATGGCGACGAAATCATATTCCAAAATCTTCAAGTACCGTGCGGTAGTCACCGTGTCACCAAGGAATATGGCACCTATTATTCCGTGACTGGGTATTACACACCACGTAGTCATCCGTTGAGGGTGAAGAGACTTTTCGATCGCGAAATGAGGATTCTCAGCCCCCCAAATGCGCCAGTTTTGCTTATTAACAATCTCATCCAAGTGAAAGTGTGCTTCGTTGCTAAACCAAATTATACAGCGTATACTAATTCCCAGCATGCCTCGCCGTCTGTCATGCAGTTTGAACGTCCTAATGCAAAGCGTTCAGAGGTTATGACGATTTTATTTTATATAGTTCAATAATTGTCACCCTATAGGTAAAAAATCACTTGACGTGCATGTCCACCAGTCACCAAGGTATCGAGTCATTAGGATATGGAGGCAAACATAAAACCTACATGCCGTCGTTTTTCTAAATATTTCTTTGGTTACCTAAGAAAGTATACCGGGCTCTCCGATTAATAAGAGTCAGGGACTTCCCACCCTAATAACCAGCAAGCTGGTAGTTTGGCATTGAAGTTAGCAGTTGGGAAAACTTGGGGTGAGATTTCCAATTCCGGCATTTGCCGTAAAATCAATTGAAGCCTCCCGAAAATCTTTGAAGGAACTAGTGGATGCGATTTACACTGCCTGACAAAAAAAGTGAGACACACAGAACGGTAGGAGGTAACGAAACGAAATTTCACAAGTTAAGAGGGTACAAAATCGAGTCAAACTTAAAAAGAGCTTGGCGGTTTGAGTCCAGTTATAATTATGACGTTTCGCACTACCTGGACTGAAGGCATGTATTGATTCGGTTGCGAAGGATGTCATAAAACCGTTTCATACTCTCCAAGGCAAGCTGGCTCTCAACTTTTGTAATTGATCCTTGACATCACAATACTGGAAGTGGGACGGAGGTGACGTCCTAGCTCGTTCCACTCAAGTTCTATCAGGGGCACATATGGTGATTTTTCTTGCCACGGGAGTACCTCAACACCACACAGGACGTTCATAGAGACACGTGTCTCTTGTGGACGAGCTTTGTCCTGCTGAAAAAAGCACCAGGGTATTGTCGTACTAGAGGTAACACACAAGGACGCAGGATGTCTGTGACCTACCATTATGCCCACAGAAGTCCCTCAATCACATGAGGTCGTACCAGATTACTCCCCACACCATCACGCCAGTAGTATCACAGTCATACAGCTCCAAAACACTGAAAGAATGGGATATCTCTCCAGGCCGACGATAGTCATTCAGGTAAGCGCAAACAGCGATTCTTTCGCTGAACACAATCTGACGCCATTTGTGAGCAGTGTTTGCTATCCCGTCAGAGTCCCACTCAAAACGCAGGAGTTTGTGTTGTTGTATTAATGGCAGCCTGTGTTCGGTGGTAGTTCACTAGTCCGGCATCTGTAAGGCTCCGGACAATGGTGCGGGATGTCACTGAGTCCAAAATCGGGCCACTGTCACATCCGAATGTACCACAAATCTGGATATCGGATGAATCGACCAACTGGAGGAATGGAGACCCACAGTGAGGCCCCTTCCTGACTCTTGCAGGTGCTGACTGATAATTCTGTCTCATACGAGTACGCGACATGTCCATGTCCTTTACGGCGATCACTCAACATCTGACTCTATTCATGCCTCTTATATATCCTACCAGGCCTGGTAACAACTCTAACGCACGCTGGTGCCTGTTCTGTCGCAGAGAACTGTAGATCCAATCATTTACACGCCCACCGATGCTGCGTGTTTGGCCGAAGTTACAGTGACACACGACTATGTTTTCTGAATGCTTCAGCTTTTTTGTCAGGCCCTGTGTGTTTAAAACTGGGAAAATGTCTCAAACAAAAATCATGTCCTCCTAATATGACATCTGTACATTTGTGACGTATTATGCAACCTGTTCCTATTATACACTCTTACGAAATTCCTTTGTATACAACGACAGTAAGGTCCATACTTGAATAACACATTATTATGAATATATTTGTTTGCTTCGACTGTAATGATTAATGGAGTAGGAATTAAAATTTATAGTGAACAAATAAAAACTTTGAGGTTTTCCGAAGACACTTTAATTCTGTCAGAGACAGTCAAGGACTTGGAAGAGCACTTGAAAGGAATGGGCAGTGTCTTGAAAGGAGGATATAAGATGAACATCAATAAAAGCAAAACAAGAGTAAAGGAATGTAGTCGAACACTTAATGTAAAAGATGAGTTTTGTTGTTTGGCCGGCAAAACGACTGATGATGGCCGAAGTAGAGAGGGTATAAAATGTAGACTGGCAATGGCAAGAAAAGAGTTTCTGAAGAAGAGAAGTCTGTTAACACAGAAAGCAGATTGAAGTGTTCATCATTTTGATTTGCAGCTCCTTGTATTGGCCGTGTTTGCAGTTAAAATTGTTGGATGTGAGGTCCGCCAGTTATGCAAAACGCAGTTTTTTCTCAGTACTCAGGGCACCCTACTTAACACATTAAAGGAACTTTAAAAATAAAAACAGCACAAACAGATAAAGTCTACACAGACACACACCCACACCCACATACGCACACGCACACACACACACACACACACACACACACACACACACACATACACGAAAAATAGATACACTAAAATCTGCAAAGACCATTTACACACAAAAGGAATACCATATAAAAGACAACACACAGCGCTAAGAAGCGTATAGAGAACACACACACACACACACACACACACACACACACACACACACACACACAAAGATAAAATGCAAAAAAAATTCAAATTTGGCGCCAATCTCTCTGGTGAACAAATGAGCACTGACTGGGCTGGGACACACAACAAACCACAATCACACTGTGTTTTGGTGAAGTGAAAAGTGTTTTACTACGTTCTTTGTGGAAAATACTTGTTATAGTTACGTGTGCATCACAACACGTCACCATGATGCGAGAATGAAAGTGCTTGCCACACGAAAACGTAAGTAAAAACGAATATAGGTGTGAAAACATAGCGACTAACTGAATTACATTCTAAGAGATAGGTTAACTCTCAGCAAAAAACTTTCTCATGAACATAGTTTGGTTGCAGATGACAAGCTACCTGTAGTAATTAACACAAAAGTGATCTGGAAAATTCATGCACACCAAATGTAAAGGTATTTACAAAAAGAAACGATCTCTTGTTTGAACATCCACATAATTTTATAATAATTTAACAAAAATGATCACATTACAGAATAAATAAAAACGAAAACCCATTGATGATGGCACTGTGGTGCCGAGACATGTTTGGGTACTGAGAGAAAAAGGTGTTTTGCACAACTGGCGGACCTCACATCCAACAGATTTAAGAATTTCGAAGTCTTTTCTGAATGTATGCAGTGTCGCCATGTATGGAAGTGAAACATCGACGATAAACAGCTTAGACAAGAAGAGAATAGAAGCTTATGAGATGAGATGCTACATAAAATGCTGAAGATTAGATGAGCAGCTCACGCAACTAACAAGGAAGTACTAAACAGAATGTGGGAGACAATAAATTTGTTGCACAACACCAGTTTTGTACTGGAGGAAAGTGTGTGTGTGTGTGTGTGTGTGGTGTGTGTTGTCGGGGGGGGGGGGGGGGGGGGAGGACAAAATTCGCAGAGGGAGACCAAGAGATGAATGCAATAGGCAGTTTCAAAAGGATGTTGGTTGCAATAGTTATTCGGAGATGAAGAGGCTTGCACAGTATAGAGTGGGATGGAGAGCAGCACCAAACCAGTTTTCGGACTAAAGATCACAACAGCAACGACAACAATAATGAGATATGTTGTGATCTTTCAGCTTCCACATCCCTCGTTTCTAATGACCATCTTTATGTCGACACGAATAAGAACAACGCCGTAACGGGCGCTCCCTTACTTGCGTTACTACCTGTTACGAGATTGCTGGTGCTCTGATAGCTTATTTCATGACAGTTGACAAACACTATGCTATGTTCTCGTTTCAGCTACTACTTACAAAATGTTTTCGCCTCGATAGCAGGGATGACAGTTAATCTCTCCTAAAACCCTAAAACTATTACATAAGATGTTCTTTCGTCAAAAACAATAAAACAATAATAATAAATAAGGAGCAATGTAATAGTTATTACTGTCGAAAAACTGCATTGATAGCACTAAGCACGCAATACACTTACGTTTTGCAAGGCATAGCGATTATTAGAAACTCTTCTATTTTGTACTTTTTATTAGTACTCATCCAGCGTTACTGCACTTTATACCTAAATTGTTAAAAAAACTGAATGATTATTAATTTAATTACGTTAATAGATTTGTTCTATTCTTGTAGTGTTAACACTCCATTCTGAAGCTGGCTTAGAAATAACTGTTCTGTGCATCATTAGCTGGTCGTAATATTCACAATACGTAAATAAGCTATCGCGAACGTAGCCGGCGCAGTAATTTAACCTTGTGTTGGGAGCATTACTCAGTGCTTGAAAGCTGGTAACACGCGCGTGAATCTCGCGACTGGCGTTTGCGTGCTTGTGTGCGCGAGAGTGTCGTTCGCCATAAATTCCAGTTCCACTGCGTAACGCTCGCGATGTGTGCGCTGAGATTGTTTCCGGCCGCGTTGATTCCAGGTGAAACATATACGCCGGCTAACGCACCCAGCTAGCACTCCGTTGCTATCGCTCTTTCTCTCCTAATCGATCCGGCCTCTCCCTCTGTCCCTCGCTCATTGTTAGCAAGCTATTTCCGATGACGTTGCCTACGGCGTGTCATTATGCGAATGCTGTACCTTCTGCAAAGCTCATCGTTTGCAAGTTGTGGAAGATTGGATTCCCAATGAATGGCTAAGCTCCAGGGTACACAATCGCATAAGAGCAAGCACCCACGGATATCGCGAAATCAAAACTTGGGAGCCGTGTGAATGATGTTCTCCGGTGCATGATTTACGGTTATTATGCGCACGCTGTCCCAGATCTCGCGGTCGATAAAGAAAAGGCTTCGTTAAGCGATATTTGTCAAAGATTCCGGTCAGAACCAGTAACAGTGTTACTTCAGTTCTTATTTTAAGCCCACGCAATTATATAAGATAATTATAGGTTCGCCATGACAAACTCATTCCACTAGGGGAGCAAGATTTATGACACTTGTAAATACAATCGCACTTTAAGAAGAATGTAATAAAACCAATTCCAAGGAACGTAAGTGTTGGCAGCTGTGCGTATTACCAAACTATCTGTTTAATAAGTCATGGTTGCAAAATACTGGTACTACCTGTTCACAGAAGAACGGAAAGACTGGTAGAAGCTGTCCATGGGGAAGATGATTTTGCATTCCGGAGAAATGTAGGAACACAAAAGGCAATATTGGCCTTATGACGTATCTAAGAACATAGGTTCAAGAAGGCTTAACTACGTTTATTGCATTTCTAGATTCGGAGAAAGCTTTTGACAATGGAAAATATTCATTGAAGCTCTGAAAAGATCACATATAAAACACAGGCTGCGAAAGATTACCTACAACTTGGGCGGAGACCCTACTGCAGTTAGAAGAGTTGAAGAACGTGAAAGGGAAACCGTAGTTGAGAAGATAATGAGAAAGGTTTGTAGTCTATCCACCATGTTACTCAATCTTTACATTGATCAAGCAGTAAACGATATTAAGGACAAATTTGGAAAGGGAATTAAAGTTGAGGGAGGAGAGGAGGGAGAAGAGGAGTTTGTGGCACAACTTGACTAGAAGAAGGGATCGGTTGGTAGGACATGTTCTGAGGCATCAAGGGATCCAATTTAGTATTGGAGGGCAGCGTGGAGGGTAAAAATGGTAGAGGGAGACCAAGAGATGAATACAATAAGCAGATTCAGAAGGATGTAGGCTGCAGTACGTACTGGGAGATGAAGTAGCTTGCACAGGATAGAGTAGCATGGAGAGCAGCATCAAACCAGTCTTTGGACTGAAGACCACAACAACAACATCTATCTCGGATGTGCGCATGTCTTTGTACGAGGAAATGATGCTTTGGGCTCAACCTTTCCTCTCTTTTCCTTATCTTAGCGTGAAAACAGCATTTATCGTGACCATTAACACTACAGGATAAGATCTGTAGGTGTTGTTCACGGACCAATTGATGACGAGCCAGCAGAGATGCACATACGTCGACCCGCAGATTTTTGGGATTTTAGCTTAGAGCATGGGGTACACATACACCTGATTTTTGAACCTTCACCATTGCATGCAGATGTCTCGCTATACTGGAATGATCATATTTCATTACATTGCCAGTTCTCGATTAAACTGACGTGGATCATTGCGTATTAATGCTCTAATGGTTCTTTACTTACGTGACCACTGCGGCACTCCAACCCCAGTTCTCGATACCAGTGATATCGTACCACTTTTCTGCGAAGTAACAGACGTATTTTTGTGACAATATTCACATTTGGTTTTATTAATGTATAGGTACTCCGATGTATCGATATAATACAGTGATATGGTTCTTGTGTGTATTCATTTCTGTGAGACTGTCATAATCTTTGACTTACTTGCAACCGTTTTGGCGCGAATGCGCACAGAGCAGTCTTTGTTTCACTTTGCAGAAGTGAGGTTGTTATTTCGATTTGTAAAAGAGCAGTCAAATCTTGTGTTTGGTTAAAGTTGAAATTAAATATATGAAGATTGATACAAAACTGTTTCCTTGATGATGTGACAATTAAGAAGAAGTATATGTGAATTTACAAGAAAAATTTAATAAGAATGTGGATCGTGAACACCAAGTCAAAAATTATTTCTACCATACCATTGATCTGATCTGGGATTGTTTCATCATTAAGAATTTCCTGAAAAACGCATTTGTTCGGTCTTCAAATATTGCTAAAATGCAGATCTGGACCTTCTAGCAGTCAAAGTGGAATCACCCTAGAATCAACAAGATGACCCATAACAACTTCGACGAAATCTACCTGGGAATCCATTCAAGATAAGTGCCAAAATTAATCGCTTTTTTACAGTGACTTCATTATTTCCAATCTGACGATACCATCCACAGTCAGTAACTTTGTTGTTGCCCGATAAAGCGAACATATGCTGCGTGAGCAACATTATTAATCTGATTTCTAACCTACTTTGCAAATGGTGGTATTGTTAGAATGCGTTACAACGATCTTCATCAAAGCCCGCCCGTCTTCCTGAATGTGGAGAGAGAGTAATGCCAAAACGTTCATTCTGAAAAGATAAAACTATTTTTGGCGTGCTCTGTCGAGAGGCACACAGCGCAAATATTTCTGGCTGCCTCGTCAGCTGGCACCTTCTATTGAACTCAAACAGAAGAATAAGTCGGAAATGATACTATTTCTCCTGCTGGCGCTCCATTTTCTAGAGTCCACAGCACCAGTCAGTGTCTGCAAATGACAAAATGACAATATGTTAGCTCAAATAGCAAAAGCAACTGACAGTCGAAAAATGATAATCGATAAATGGACCCATAGGAACCGGAATACCAACATGAGAAGCAAAAACGTTACGAATTTATGCGCCAAGTCAATAATTATTTTTAT
The DNA here is from genome assembly GCF_021461395.2 of Schistocerca americana. NCBI lineage: Eukaryota > Metazoa > Arthropoda > Insecta > Orthoptera > Acrididae > Schistocerca > Schistocerca americana. The sequence goes on along the minus strand of NC_060125.1, from coordinate 186,820,856 downwards.
GCAGGTATGAGTTTAGGAGAAATGTATTTAATGTATTCAAGCGGCTCACAGGAATGTGTGAGTAAAAATGGGCTGTAGGAGCTGTGGCATTCAGTTTCCTCTGACTACACGTATCGACCCACTTTCCACAGCACGCCGGCAGCATCACGAAGTGCATTAACTCGTTTGCCGAAGACGGGGGAAATGAATAGTTACCGCGACCTGTGGGAACGACAGCGCAACAGCAGCAGCAGCGGCGGCGGTCGCTAACAGAATCGAGGCATCGAAATTACCGCCGGCCCTAACAAGGGCTAATGAACGGTCGACGCGGGCAGCGCATGAATTACGAGAGGAGGGCCCCCAACGGCAGCGGCGGTGGCGCCCGAGCCCGCAGCGGCTGTCGGGGCAGACATGGCGCCTCGGTACTCCTACGGCCCACTGCTGGTCTCTGCCTGACCGCAGAGACTGGCCCACGGCAGCGGAAACTGAAAGTGGGAGCGTAACGGAGAACGGAATTTTTGTTGACATCTTCCTTGAATAAAATGTTCTTCACCTGCGCTCCACTGATTTACGAGCAAGGACTCGATTTTTCGACTGCTTCTCCCTTCGTCATCGTTGGAAATAACCCATGTAACGCACCATTGTCTGGACGTCGTCGATCGACTTCTGCGTTCGCGGCCGGATACTAGCCCCGGTGGATCCACTAGAGGTGCGGTAATAAACATGCAAGTAGCGGATACACTACAATGAAGAGCCAAAGAAATTGGTACACCTGCTTAATATCTTGTAGGGACACCGCGAGCACGCATAAGTGATGCAACACGACGTGGCATGATCTCGACTAATGTCTGAAGTAGTGTTGGAGGGATAGTAGCGGATACACTGCTAATGGGCCGGCCGGGGTGGCCGAGCGGTTCTAGGCGCTTCAGTCCGGAACTTGCGACTGGTTTTTAAATTGTTTTACTTGTCGTGGTATGGCACTTGTGAGATATTCTTTTAGGCTTTTGGTTATTTTTCGTATTCTTCAAGGAGTATTTGTTTTAATAGTTGCAAAATGCGTTTCTTCACATCTGTGCTGCACTTGAACGAAAACTGCCTTTGGGCATAGCTCCATATCCGCCCTACACACTACATCCTATTATAATAAATTTCTTTCGAATTTCACTATACTTGGTGAAATATGATTACAGGGAGAAATCGCACTTTCATAAAAGTTTTTTCACTATGTAGTTATTTTTGCGACCTAGTTTTACTGCCGAAAGTATTATTGTGCATACTACTAGGTCACAAAAATAAATAATTGGTGAAACAAGTTGCAAAAATGTGTTTATCCCTTCGTTATTTTTATGGAAGAATGTGGATTACTGGCAGTTGCTTTAAAACTCTGATTGCATTAAGGTTTTCTTTCCATTGTCCGACAAATCGTTAAGATTTAAAAATGAAACAACTGCCAGTTCTCTGTTGTTTTTCTTCTTAAATACAACTGCTGTTTAACTTTTCGTGTGTGATTTACTGTCATGGTTCAAATCTTTCACTATTTTTCTCTCTTTCATTATAATTATATCATTTGCAGTGCCTTCATTAACATACTTCCACAAAGAAGCAAAGAACGCCAAGTTTTCGGTAGTGAGGTCTTCAGTTAAAAAGCTTTTGTAGTTTGATGAAAGACCACGGGATATCAGTGCTCTGTATACAAATTATTCACTCTGTTCCATCCCTTTATCTCTTCAAAGAATACATTGCCATTTTTAATCAATAATAGAAACACATTCTGTTAGAGCTTATGAGAAAATTTTACTGCTGTTGTGAGTGATTTACGTCTGAGAAGCTATTACAAAAGTTGATAAAGTACAAATATTTTTTACGCTCCACCTCAGCTTTTTCCGATGTTCTCCAGGTTGTAAAAGTAGTTGGTATGCGTATCAGGTGATTGTCTGTTAAAATATTGATTGAATGAAGAGGGGTAGAGTTTCATGAAACTTGCGGATGTGGTGTTAAGTTGATCATAGCTGCCGCCGATTCTTAGATTCAAATGCGTTTGTAACCACTTTACGAAAGGCAAACCCTACTCGTCCAGCTGAAGATCAAGTCTTTCAGTAGGAAAGAGATACATTTTCCTGTACAGTTTCAGGGAATGTTATTGAATATATTTGGCAATCAGACGTAAAACTAATTAAAATTTGTCCAATAAATTTACCGCTCATCTTTCGATATTAATCCAAGGCTTCGAATTCAGATTCTCACCTCTGATTCTCTTATACTACTCTTTTTCCATTGACGTTAAATGATATTCCTTACAATCGTACCGTTATTCTTTTCAGTGTCAGGCCCATTGACTCTATCATTATGTTCCAATAACGCAAAGAGAAGATTCGTGTACGTTAGTATTTTATTTTTTCAGACATCGGTCCTCTGACTAGTTTGATGCGCCCCGTCACGAATTCCTCTTCTGTGCTAATTTCTTTATCTCAGAGTAGCACTTGCCACCTACGTCCTCAACTCTTTGCTGGATTTATTTCAGTCTCTGCCTTCCTCTACAGTTTTTACCCTCTGCAGCTCCCTCTAGTACCATGGAAGTTATTCCGTGATGTCTTAACAGACGTCCTACCATCCCGTCCCTTCTTCTTGTCAGTGTTTTCCAAATATTTATTTCCTCACCGATTTTCCGAAGAACTTCTTCATTCCTTTCCTTGTCAGTCCATCTAACTTTCAACATTTTTCTGTAGCACAGCATCTCAGATGCTTCGATTTTCTTATTTTCTGGTTTTCCGTCAATATATGTTTCACTACCATATGATGCTGTGCTCCAGACGTACGTTGTCACAATTTTCTTTCTCAGATTAAGACCTATGTTTGATACTAGTAGACTTCTATTGGCCAGGAATGCCCTCTTTCCCTGTGCTTGTCTGCTTTTTGTGTCCTCGTAGCTCCGTCAGGCATGGGTTATTTTGTTGACTAGGTAGCAAAATTCCTTAACTTCATCTAATTTACGATCACCAACCCTTAAGTTCCTCGCTGTTCTCATTTCTGCTACTTCTCATTACCCTTCGTCGTTCTTCTGTTTACTCTCAATCCGTATTCTGTACTCATTAAAACGTTCATTGCATTCAGCAGATCCCATAATTCTTCGTCAGTTTCACTAAGTATAGCAGTGTCATCGGCGAATCTTATCACTGACATCGTATCACCTTGTATTTTAATTCCACTGTGGAACCTTTCGTTTACGTTCATCATTGCTTCATTGATGTACGGATTGAACAGTAGGGGCGAAAGACTACATCCCCGTCTTACACCCTTTTTAATCCGAAAACTTCGTTCTTGATCCTCCAGTCTAATTGTTACTTCTTGGCTTTTGTACATATTGTATATTACCCGTCTTTTCCTATATCTTACCCCTATTTTTCCCAGAATTTCGAATATCTCACAGCAATTCACAGTGTCAAAAGCTTTTTCCAGGTCGACAGATCCTATAAACGTGCCTTGATTTTTATTTAGTCTTGCTTCCCTTATGGACTGCAATATCAGGACTGGCTCACTAGAGTCTTTACTTTTCCTTGTGTCACACTTCAGTAATCAGAGTAGTATGTTCTCCTTATTTTTTTACTTCGTTTCTGTCTTCAGGATCTAACTGTTTGTTTTATGGGCGGGCAAGAAGAACGAAAGAACAATTGAAACACATTAAAATTCAAAGAAAACTCCTAACGAAAGATTCATTCTCTTCTGAATTGATTGTTGCAAATGCACAGCACCACCCATGGCGCTTTGAATTTTTTTAACTGACGCCGTATGGTCTAAGGTCCGACTGCGTTGCTTAGTGTTCACCGTAGATGGCTGCTATGCCGAGGACTCGGCTTCTATTCTCGGTACGCCCAAGGATTTTTTCTTGATTGGAGGATTGATATGCGACGCACTAACTCTCTCGGTGCCGAATGATGGCTTGATTGAGGAGCAGCGGCTCCACCGCCTGGAAATTCGGTAAAACGGCCGGAAGAGAAGTGGGCCGACCACATGCCCCCCCCCCCTCCCCAAATCCACACCGGCATGACGCTGAATGGCAGAGGATGACACGGCGGTCGGTCGACATTTCTTGGGCCTTCAGGGCCTGGACAAGGAGCTCGTATGGTACAGGACATGAAGATGTTACGGGATATGTAAATCTTTTATGGAGTTGAAAATAAATATTTAACGCTATTGGAGTGGTTTTATGGTAACTTTGATCCTCATATGCTTTCTATCAGCCGTGATACACAACATGGACAAAGTAGTTACACGGCTCGATACAATGTCGAACGTGTCAGAATGTTTACGTGTATATATTGGCTACATAATTTGATTTTTACTTTAAACCGACAGTAATACTTGACAAACTTTTCTGGAATTCATCTAAGGAACAGAACGCGTTGTTGAGCAGAACTGATTTCAATCTATTTTGAAATGTGATTTCATTTTCCGTTATCATCTTCAGTTCACAGGGGAGATGGATACCTCGCTGCTTCTGTGCAGAAGTAATCTTAAATTGTGAAAAATGAGATCATTTTGATTTTGAATGTTGTATTTATGAACGCTGCTATTCTTTCCTGATTTCGACTGATTCGTCATAAAAACAGACATCATTAGAGAGTCAATGAATTGGGAAGCTGTTGTTAGTATCCAATTCTTTTTCACCAACGTGAGTTTCAATGACGGAGGCCACGTATTACTCTTGCGACATTTTTCTGTGCAATGAATGCCTTACGTGAAATTGTGAAACTGCCCCAGAAAATTGTTCCATACGACATTAACAAGTGGAAGTATGTGAATGATGATAATTGTTGCCTCGCTTAATCGTTTCAGACTGTCGATAGTATGTGGTTTTGGGTTTTCGCCTTTCCGATTTATATATTTCCTTTCCCTCGTGCTCCGTTGTTAAGAGTGATATAAATTGAGTTATAAAGAACTGGATGACACGTGTTCGTCTTTTTGCGTTACGTGGTAAACCACTTAGCGAGAACCAACCATATCCGGATATTTCATTTATTGCCCCTTATGTTGTAGCATCTCAGCAAAGAGCAATATTTTTGATCAGTGTATATATCACTATCAGTATCAGTATATCATATAAACATGTCCAGGATCAATAGCAATCCCAGTATGGAATTACGTGCTTCACTAGTAGTAATTCGTCGGCAGTCAGAAGAGGTTCCACGGTGAAAACTATGTGAGCGATTTAATATGAACTTAAGATCCCTATCAGTTAAATATGAAGTGAACCGCTTAGTCACTGTGCGCTGAAAACCGAAGAATTTTCTCCAAAAGAATTTTGTGATCTGCACTGACAAAACACCAAAAATTCCGGTAGGGAAAATTATGCTATTCAGAATTATTTACATACGGTCGATGAAGTGACAGACGGTGTGTTCCGTGAAGAGTGCCTTCTGGAATAAGAAATCTTACATTTGTTGCTATACTCAAGCACCACTGAAAATCTTAACTTTCAAAAATAAAAGAAATGTAAGTAATGTAATTGTAACTATGTCAGGTAAATGCAATTTTAACATTAAAACTGAAATTTTGTGTTCCTCATGAGAAGTTCTCCTTCACTTTCACGGTTTCCCTGACAGAACTTAGAGCTGCGTCGAACTTATTGAAATATTGTAATACTGATTCCTGCAGATACAATATTCTTTTCTTACGAACAGGTCGTACAGAGATTGCTTGTCATGTTTACCTCATATTTACCCCTTGTCTTTACAACGGTAATAGCTCATTATTGAAATCGATACTGTTTTGACGCAGCACGACACCAGTGAATTACACTGGTTTTTATCTGAGACTAAGTCTCTTCAGTAATACGAGGGTTGTTTTTTAAGTAAGGGCCGTTCGCGCGTGTAGTCTCGTAGTTCGCGCGGACGCCGCAACAGGCCACCGCACCACTTGCCGGCATCCTTCCCGTTCACACTGATGCAAGTTGCAGCTCTGTAGCTGACGTGTACGCATCGCTGTGCTACTTCATAATGTTTACGATTATTAAATCGCCCGCCGCGTGTGAGATACGGTCAGTGATACGTTTTTTGACCGCGAGAAACCTATCAGCTGCAGAAATTCATCGTTAGTTAGCAGAAGTTTATGGCTTGAATGCAATGAGTGAAGGTAAAGTGCGTCAATGGGTTAGAGAGTTTAAAAATGGCCGTCAAAACGTCCATGACGAAGAACGCTCAGGCCGGCCCTCTGTGATCACTGATGATTTGGTGGCTGCAGTCGAAACAAAGATTCGCGAGGACAGAAGATTCACAATTTCCACTCTTTCTTTGGAATTTCCACAAGTTTTAAGATCGGTTTTGTATAAAATTGTGTCTGAAAACCTAAACTTTAAGAAACTGTGTTCTCTGTGGGTACCCAGACTCCTTACAGAGGACCACAAAGGGAAGAGATTCGCCACTTCATTGGACTTTTTGATTCGTAACGAGGAAGAAGGGGATGACATATTGAGTCAAATTGTCACTGGAGATGAAACATGGGTATCCCATATCACTCCCGAAAGCAAGCGACAATCGATGGAATGGCGACACACAACCTCACTCATCAAGGTCAAAGCCAAACAGACGCTGTCAAAGCGCAAGATAATGGCAACTGTGTTCTGGGACCGGCGCGGTGTTTTGCTAGTGGACTTTATGCCACGAGGAACGGCAATCAACTCAGATGCCTACTGTGCAACTCAAAAGAAGCTCCGCAGAGCAATTCAAAACAAAAGGCGCGGCATGCTGACAAAAGGAGTTTTGCTCCTGCACGATAACGCTAGGCCTCACACCTCTCAAAAGACTCGGGATTTGATTGATTCTTTTGGCTGGGAAGTTTTGGACCATGCGCCATACAGCCCCGACCTTGCTCCTAGCGATTTTCACCTTTTCCGGTACCAGAAACACCATCTTGACGGGCAGCGCTTCAATGACGACGATGAAGTGAAAGCGGCCGTGAACTCTTGGCTGTCGGAGCAGGAGGCCGAATTCTTTGAAGAGGGAATTAAAAACTAAGTTGTACGGTATGACAAGTACTTAAATAAACAAGGCAACTATGTAGAAAAATAGGTAAAAGTGTGTAGAATCAGAAAATAAAAGTTTTTTTACAGAAGTATTTCTATCTTTTTTTAAAAATAAAAACGGCCCTTACTTAAAAAATGGTTCAAATGGCTCTGAGCACTATGCGACTCAACTGCTGAGGTCATCAGTCGCCTAGAACTTAGAACTAATTAAACCTAACTAACCTAAGGACAGCACACAACACCCAGCCATCACGAGGCAGAGAAAATCCCTGACCCCGCCGGGAATCGAACCCGGGAACCCGGGCGTGGGAAGCGAGAACGCTACCGCACGACCACGAGATGCGGGCCCTTACTTAAAAAAACAACCCTCGTAAATTCGTGTTTTGTAACAGATGATTAAAGTCTTCTTTTGTCTTGACCAGTGTCTTCGCCACTATAAAGTAGTGTTTGTCTTGTGCCTGGCGCCAGGGTTCTCTGTTCACATCATCTTAGTGACGGAGTGGCGCAAGCCGGCCGCGGGCGCTCGCCAGTAATTGATACACGAGAACGCGCAAAGGGCCGCAGCTCTAACGAGCCGCACCCCAGCAGAGGGCTCGCGCCCTTGGGCAGCTGGCGATGCTATCATCCGGCACAGCTCAGAGGACGCCTTTGTTACGGCGCCAAGAAAGCGATAACACTCGGCTGGGGTGCATCCCTTCAACTTCAGTGGTCGTAATGACCTTCCCACTCACGGACACCCAGTGTTTGCAGAGCGTTCTTTGAGAGCGGTCATGTTTCATGCGTCTCCCTCCGTAGCACGCTGGCTCGCGCCCGACTCCTTCTCATGAGAACGTGTACGACATACGTACAACATTTCACGAGAAGGTCGATGGTTCCAATTCTGTTCCCGACAATCTCTACTTGGTTTTTCGTGGCGCCGAGATATACGTCGCTCTCCTTAAAAGGTCGCATGCTTATCCCAAAAGAGTGCATTCCAGACTTTGGTGCCAGCAGAGTACTGTAGATTATACTGTCATTACTCTAAATAGTATTCAGTCGACATGTCGGTCCCAAACTTGAAAGCCAAAGCCATGAAACCCAAATCTTTTATAATAACTACTCAAAAAAACAAAAAGAATTGAATGTTACTGATTACAGCCGATTTTCTGGCAATATTAAGAGAGAACTCTACTTACTAGATGATTAGTTAGTACAACATGGGGAATAAGTGAAATGACATGGTTGCAGCTATCGTCGACTCTTGGTGTGACAGAGGTCGACTTCTAGACGATTTTCCTTTCATTACACGTTTATGCAGTTTCTATAACATGGAGCTACTTACTGAAATGACGAAACGGTGGTATCTGAACATAAAAAAGCTTTTCTCTGAGCTCATGGTGAGAGCTGACCTGCAGCACATGTTTGCTGCGTCAACTACGAGTCTGCAGGCCACGAGTTTACCCTAAAATGCTGAGAAATCACGTAATATAAAATAATGCTTGTGGCATTGTGTCCGTACTTTAAATTTTTGAGTGCCATTAGCATCAAACTATTCATTCATGTTGAAAGTACTTATCTTTGGGAAAACTGTGATAAACAGCGTTTGTCGTGGACATAAAAGTTTTCTGGGTGTGATACCGTGTTATATTGTTTAAAACTACTGCTGGAGAAAACCAACGTTTCGGCCACGGTCTAGGCCCAGAAGAAGACAGCTGCAAACTTCATTAAAAAAATATATATATCCGACTTTGGTTGGTACGCTCCATGACTACGTTCGGTTTCATATGTGTTAATATGGTAGGATACGAGAGGGTAGAGGTATCCAAGCATGGACGTAGGTCATTGAATCGCTGACTGGTTTTGTAGAGGTATATGATGACGTAATGAGAATTTCAAAATGGACCACATATGTTAAATGGACAACCAATATCAATAAAGCGCATATCAAGAAAGTATGTAATCTCTCACATAATGAAATAAATAGTGACTGCATACCTCAGAGACGCTATCGATGGAGAGGTTAAATCTCCGAAGATTAGTTTATTTTAAAAGTTTATTTATTTTTTGTCACATTATTTACTCATATTTACAGCCTGTAATTTGATACGCTAATATACGCCACACAATACACATTTTTAAACAACGAAAACTAAAAATAGTATTTATTATTTAATCTGATACTTACAAACATTACGAAAAAAACATATTACAAAAAGTTCGCCGGCCGCGGTGGCCGTGTGGTTCTAGGCACTTCAGTCCAGAACCGCGTGACTGCTACGGTCGCAGGTTCGAATCCTGCCTCGGGCGTGGATGTGTGTGATGTCCTTAGGTTAGTTACGTTTAAGTAGTTCTAAGTTCTAGGGGAATGATAACCTCAGATGAGTCCCATAGTGCTCAGAGCCATTTGAACCATTTTTGAACAAAAAGTTCCAAAGTTATAACTAACAAAGGATAAAGGTACAAAACTACTTTCTACCATTACAGGACTATTTCAGAACTGTTAACCAGTTACCCAACTATTATTACTATAGAGTCTGTGAGTAAATTCGTGGCAATTTTAAAGTCAATTTATTAGGCAACATCAAAAATGAAGACAGTTGTTTCCGCTACCGGATCAGCTCTAAAACTATCGCAGCCAGCATACGTAGTCTGCTGTATTCCTTGGGAGTAGGACAACACGACAGCAACATTTCTACTATGACAATCGGCCAAGGATTGCCAAGATTTAGGCTCGCCGGCCATGCTCGGGTCCGAGTGCGAAAACACTCAGCCTCGCTTCACATTTCTGCCACGGCTACGCTTCGCTGTCTGAATGCGTGAAGGGGGAAGAGGGAAAAACAGCGAAAGAGCCGCATTTAAATGGCAGTTCGGTCGTGCTGCATACGACTTTTTCATATTTCACTTTGTTCAGCAACATAAATCACATAAAACAAGTTTTCAGTGTTAATTAAATATTTTTGGCGCACTGAAGACGTAGTATAATTTGTACCTGGTACCAGCTGTCTTCATACATACATATGCAGACAATTTCACAGTTTCGCATTCGGGTTGCCACGTAGTCGAGACTTATTTAGTTTCGTAATCGAAAAAAGTCGACCAAAATTTTGTAGCACTTTGGCAGTCTCATTATGGAGACTTGGAAAATGTACCTGTGAAAAACAATGTAGAAGTCCTGGACAGTTTTAACGTAAAAAGATTTGTAATTGAAATTAGAATTACCTTGCAGATCAATCAGTTACATCTGCACATGCTCGAGGGTGCTTCTAACTGAAGCGGCAAATGACCTCGAAAACAGATGTAAGGTTAACAGTGTCCTCAAAACCATTATAAAACTGTCGTTGTAATTCCTGTAAGGTCACAATGAATTCTTCGGACCTCGCGCTTCCTTCAATGCCAGTGATCTTAGGGAATTTGGTTGCCTTTGTCAGAATGTGTCCCTTCTACAACGTGATTTTCTTTTTAAGTGGATCAAAGTCAAATTAAAAAGACGTTAGCGTGCAATGTCTTATGGTGAGCAGAGTGCAGTCAAGTTCACGTAACATGTGAAGTCTACAATTTATTCCGGATGGTATAATTTTCGTTTCTGCCCTCCTTAGCCGGCCGTTGTGGCCGAGCGGTTCTAGGCGCTTCATTCCGGAACCACGCAGCTTTATGGTCGCAGGTTCGAATCCTGCCTCGGGCATGGGTGTGTGTGATGTCCTTAGTCAGGTTTAAGTAGTTCTAAGTCTAGGGGACTGATGACCTCAGATGTTAAGTCCCATAGTGCTTAGAGCCATTTTAACCATTTTGCCCTCCTTTCTCCTTCATAGATTAGATTAGATTATATTCAGTTCTCGTTCTGTAGACCCAAAAAGGAGATGATTTTCGTGTATGTGGAACATGTCAGAAAGTATAACACTGGACATTCGAATATTACACTCATTTCACTGATCATTTGTCAGGAGATCGTCAAGACATGTGAATACATTACTGTAAACTGAAACTGATAATATTTAAAGTATTAAGAAACTGTCAGAATGAAATACAGTTATGCACTTTCAACAAATTTATCATAAACAAAGTACCGAATCTTGACTGTTGTGACCAAGTGCTGTCAAAACTGAGATCTAACACACATTTTTATTTAAGCTGGTCTAAGAGTCCCTGATAAGATATTCATCTGTAGGAGTTGCCTACCAACAAGTCTTTCAAACTCTCCTTATACGGTGCTTATCTGAAACCAAGGTTTTAATGATTACTGGAAATTTATTGAAAATATTTGTTTCTGAATATTGGACCCCTTTTTGGACCAAGGTAAGAGATTTTAGGTCTTTATGTAGATTGTTGTAATTCCTGATATTTATACTATGTATTGAGGTACAGGTTGGAATTAGAGACATATTATTTGCAACAAATTTCATTAAGGAATAAATATAATGAGAAGCAGTGATTAGAATACCCAGTTTCCTGAATTGGTTTCTACATGATGTTCTGGAATTTACACCACAGATGAGTCTTATTGCATACTTTTGCACTCTATAAACTTTTGCTCGGTTTGACGAGTTACTCCTAAATATGATCCTGTTTGACGTAACAGAATGACAGTAAGCAAAGTTCGCAAGTTTGGTTGGTTGTTTGATTTGGAGGAATGGCACCAAACAGAGAGGTCATGTGTCCCGTCGCATTAGGGAAGGATGGGGAAGGAAATCGGCAGTGCCCTTTCAAAGGAACCATCCCAGCATTTGCCTGAAGCAGTCTAGGAATTACGGAAAAACTAAATCCACCAGAATGCGAGTCCATTGTGCTAACCACTGCGCCACCTCGCTCGTTTTTGCAAGGTTTTTTTATGTACCGGGTGATCAAAAAGTAAGAATAAATTTGAAAATTTAATAAACCACGGAATAATGTAGATAGAGAGGTAAAAATAGACACACATGCTTGGAATGACATGGGGTTTTATTAGAACAAAAAAAAACAAAGTTCACAAAATGTCCGACAGATGTCGCTGGATAGCAAAACGTCAGTGACTGCGCATGACAATCGTGTATAAAAGGAGCTGTAACGAGAGAGAGAATCAGATGCGCCAGCAGTCGCAGCGTGTTGACGTTACCTGAAAAGGCGCTTTTAGCGAAGCTGTATTATCAGAATGGGGAATGTGGTAGTTCAGCGTTACGATCTTATCGCCATAGCAAGGGGATTCGAACGGGTAAAGGTCCGTTGACAAATGCAGCTAGGCGAGAATGATTTCGAATTTCGAAGCCACGGGTCGTTTAGACGAAAGACCCCGTAGCACAAGGCTTAATGCTGCTGAGACAGTTCAGGAAGAAATGGAGACTGTAGCGGGTTCGTCTATGCACGGGGAAGTCAGCGCTCGTGCAGTCGCACGTCGCACCGGCATTCCATACACTATTGTTTGGTTGGCACTTAGGCGTACCCTCCGATGCTATCCGTACAAAATCCATCGGTATCATGAACTGTTACCTGGCGATTTAGTGAAGCGGAAGGCATGTGCGGTGTGGGCGTTTCAAAAGATGGCGGAAGATGACGATTGGTTGAGTAACGTGTTGTGGACCGACGAAGCTCATTTCACGCTCCGAGGGTCTGTCAACGCCCACAACTGTAGAATTTGGCTACCGAAAATCCTAGAACTGTCGTGGAAACTTCATTGCGCGACGAGAAAGTCACGGTATGGGTTGGATTTACCACATCTACCATTATTGGCCCTTTTTTCTTCGAGGAAGTGCGTGATTCTGGATTTGTAACTGCTACCGTGACGGGTGAGAGGTACGCCGATATGTTACAGAATCGCATCATCCCCAGCCTGGCTGATAAACACCTGCTGGAACGTACGATGTTTATGCAGGATGGCGCTCCACCCCATATTGCTAGACGCGTGAAAGATCTCTTGCGCGCGTCGTTTGGTGATGATCGTGTGCTTAGCCGCCACTTTTGTCATGCTTGGCCTCCCAGGTCCCCACACCTCAGTCCGTGCGATTATTGGCTTTGGGGTTACCTGAAGTCGCAAGTGTATCGTGATCGACCGACATCTCTAGGGATGCTGAAAGACAACATCCGTCGCCAATGCCTCACCATAACTCCGGACATGCTCTATAGTGCTGTTCACAACATTGTTCCTCGACTACAGCTATTGTTGAGGAATGATGGTGGACATACTGAGCATTTCCTGTAAAGAACATCATCTTTGCTTTGTCTTACTTTGTTATACTAATTATTGATATTCTGATCAGATGAAGCACCATCTGTCGGACATTTTTTGAACTTTTGTATTTTTTTGGTTCTAATAAAACCCCATGTCATTCCAAGCATGTGTGTCAATTTGTACCTCTCTATCTACATTATTCCGTGATTTATTCAGTTTTCAAATTTATACTGACTTTTTGATCACCCGGTATATCTCTTACATCTGTTATCATTTGCACTGCAAATACAGACTTATTTACAGGCTTCAGCAGTTCTGTGCTATGCCCTTCCCATCTGAATTGTTGATCGAGTTGTAGCCCCGGAAATTTAACACTGTCAACCTCATCTACCTGCATGTTTTCACATGCTGAAAGAAAATCTCCTACAGGTCCTGAACTGCATATAGTGGGTCTTTCCAAAGTTTAATAACAGTGAATTAGCTTTAAACCATTTGTTTAAGTCAGTGAAAACTTTATTATCAGCCATTTATAAATCTCTGCTTGACTTGCTATTTATTGCAATGTTTGTATCATTTGAAAGTGGAACAGACTTTGCGTCTGGCAGTGTAACAGACAAGATGTCACTAATGTATACAAGAAAAAGCAACGGAACAAAGATGGAACTTTGAAGAACACTACATGTAATTAATTTCCAATCAGATGAAGACTGATTGCTTATTCCACAGGTATTTCGCAAGGACATACTTTCTTCCCTGTTAGTTACGTAAGACTCGAACCAATTTGTCACTGCCAGTGACATGATAAAATTCTAATTTACTGAAGACAATGCTGTGATTCACACATTCAAAGACTTTTGAGAGGTCACTGAATATGTCAGTAGCCTCTAATTAGTTATCTAATGAATTAAATACATTCGCACTGTACGCGAATATCTATATCGGAACCCTTAAGGAACCCGAACTGTGACTTGGGTTACATTGTTTACAGTCATATGCGTAAGAAGATGCTTGAACACAACCTTTCCAAATATTTTTGAAAAAACTGGCAAAAGTGAAACTGTTCGATAGTTTGATGGTATCTCTTTACCCCTCTTCTTGTAAATAGGCTTAACGTCAGCATATTTTAGCCAGTCTGGAAATGTTCCACTGATAAAAGATTGATTACATAAATAACTTAAGATACAACTCAACTCTCATGAAAACTCATTGATTAACTTTATTGATAAATCATAATCATTAGAATACTTTTGATTTGAAGGATTTTATAATGAATGCTACTTCTTTCAAAGAAGTGAGTGTCATTTCCATTTTACAAGTGTAATTTGTAGAGGCTGGTCTCACATATTACATTGCACTGTTTACTGAACCTGATAACCGCAAGCAGTCAGTAACAGAAACAAAGTACTTGTTTAAGAGACTTGCAACACTACATGAACTTGTTACCGATGTTTCATTTATTTTAATGCTATCTGTATCTCTTCCTTTCTGGCTCCACCTGTCTCTGCCTGCACTATATGCCTTACAGTTTTTATTTTTTTGCCTAATGTAATTATGTTTTTCTCATAATAAAGTTGCTTAGATTTTCGGATTACTTGATTCAGTATTTTTGTCTCACATGATACATTTATTTCTTGTGTAATCCTTGGTTTATTTCTAGACTTTGGTTTGATTTGCCGAACGCAGAAAGTTGTGCCGATCACAAAATGCCGCACCACAGTGCTGAATGAAATCGTGCGCTGTTCCGGGTGCTTCCGACAAAGACCGAGCAAAGCCGAATGACAGCTCGTGTCTCGGCCCGCACATGCCGCACGCGTGAAGTTTGGGAGGCCGTGTCCTGCCTTGCTCTAATGGTTTATTATACACATTTCTGTACTCAGTTGCCCCAAGGGGATGGGAAGTCTTGAAAACCGTTACATTCAACTGCTCTCTCTCCATTGCCTTGTCAGAATGGCAGAATGCTCACGTGTGAATGAATGACTCTGAAGTCTTTCTTGGCCGGATGGATACTGTAGCTGCTATGTCGTACAAGATGCGCCAGTTCGATTCTGTCCTCAGTGCCGCTTTTGCATCGAGCGTCCTTAATGTCTGACGACCATTGTCAGCTACATCTCTGTAGAGCGCACAGTCCCGCAACGTGTGGTTCAAATGGTTCAAATGGCTCTGAGCACTATGGGACTTAACATCTTTGGTCATCAGTCCCCTAGAACTTAGAACTACTTAAACCTAACTAACCTAAGGACATCACACACATCCATGCCCGAGGCAGGATTCGAACCTGCGACCGTAGCAGTCGCGCAGTTCCGGACTGAGCGCCTAGAACCGCTAGACCACCGCGGCCGGCACAACGTGTGCTTTCGAGTGCCCATACTGCAGCAAGCACAACTGTCATTCATCTGTCTTATGATTTTGTATTGATACGTAGCATATGGGCCTTCACTGCTCAGTTAATGTATCATTTGGCCCGAGGGGTAATGAAACCTCGTTTTTAGTACAGAGCTGAGGTTAGAGAGAAATTCATATGTTCTGATGCCTGAGCTTGATGTGAAGCATGCATTTTGCCAGAGTTTTGATATGGCATCTGCTACAAACAATTTCTTATTGACCTGAGATTATAATGTCTTTCGCATTTCCGTTTGATTCCTACTGTGTAGTCCTTTCACTACCCAGCTAACGCACGATAGGTCATCAGAGAACCAATGGGAATTTGTTGCAAGTTATTACTATTTATCAGTATCCCGCTGATAAAGGGAAGTCTGCTACTGGTCTGCAGAATGCGTATGATTACACACGGCACATGTACATTATGCTCTCTTCAAGTTTCACTGTTAACTTTCCGCTCCGCATTGTCGCATCGAATTACTTCGCGCCTGCAGATAGGCAACCCAATAAACAGAAAGCGGGCTGCTGCCGCACATTCCCAGGTCATTCGTGCCAATAAACTGAGTGCAGTTTTTGTATAGTCATGTATTAAAACGGTGGAGGTAGTTATGAATAACCATGTAGGACTATGCCCACTACTACTTACACTGGGAATCAGAATGGTGGGAAATCTTTCTTCCATTTTGTTATTTCTGACTATGATATTAACTAATTTTTATAAGTCATCCGTCTTTTGGTGGGTTCAATGTATCCCACTGCGACCTCCTCGTTTGTGCCAACCTCTTCATCACAGAGGAGCACTCACAGCCTATCTCCTCAGCTGTTCGTTGGATGTATCTCCTATAGTTTTAACGCTATACAGTTCGCTCTAATGTCAAGGAGGCTATTCCCTACTTTATTAACACGTCCTATCACCATGTCCTTTCTTCTGGTGAGTGTTTTCTTTATGCTCCTTTCTTTGCCGATTCTTCGAAGTATCTCCTCATTCCTTAACTTATCAGGCTACCTTACTTTCCTTCTGTAGCACTACATCTCAAGGGCTCCGATTCCCTTCTTTTCCAGCTTTCCCACATTCCGTGATTCACTGACGTAGAGTGCTGTTCTCGAAACGTAGATTCCCAGAAATTTCTTCCTCGGTTTGAGGCCAACATTTGGTACTGTGAGTATTCTCTTCGACAGGAATGTCCTCTTTGCCTGTACTAATAAGCCCCTTACTTCCTCCTTGCTTCACCTGTCATTTGTTACTTGTCTTCAAATTTCTCAGAATCCCATAACTTCGTCTACTCCGTGGTCACCAACTTTGATGTTACGTTTATCGCCAATTCCATTTCCACTACTCTTCAATACTGTCATCTTCCTTCAGTTTATACTCAATCTATATTCTATACTCGTTGCACTCTTCACTCCATTCAACACATATTTTTAATTATTAACCTTCTCCGATGACAGCAACGTCATCTGCGCATTTTGTCATTAATATGTTTTTCATCTGAAGTTTAATCGCACTCTTAAACCTTCGTGTTATTTCTAACATAGCTTATTAGATGTACAGATTGAGCAGTAGGGCTGAGGTACTTGGTCCATGCGTTACATCCTTGTTAATTCGAGCGCTTCTTTCTTCGCCCTCGATTCTTATTGTTCCCTCTTGGTTCCTGTAAGTAATGTATTCGTCATTTCCTACATCTTACTTCTATTTTTCTCAGAATTTCCAACGTCTTTCACCACCTTATGCTGTGTAACTATTTTTCCAAGTAATCATACGAACGTATCTGGATATTTCTTAAACTGTGCTTTCATTATCAACTGCAGCGTCAGAACTGTCTATCTGGTGCCCATATTTTTCCTAAAGCCGAACTGATCATCACCAAAGGGCTGCTCAGATTTCTTTCCCATTTTTCTGTATATGATTCTTGTTAGCAATTTAGATGCATGAACAGCTAAGCTTATTGTGGAATTATTTCCTAACTTACCTGCTCTCGCTATCTTCGGGAGTGTGTAGGTGATATATCTCCAAAAATCTGAAGTTATATCTCCAGTCTTATCAATCAAAATAACCATGCATTAACGATATACCGGGTGGGGCAAAAAGTAAAGCGGCCCGGACCGGTGGCCACGATTGGCCGTGAATGTATGCATATAACCAGTAGGAAAAGACCTACAGTTACTTCCAACAGGATGGAGCAATTGCCCATACAGCTGACCGAACCTTGGAGCACGTTTACACAGTCTTCACCCATGACAGAGTTGTTAGCAGAGGTCTGTCTGGTCGCCATACTAGCTGGTCAAACAGGTCCCATGACGTGTCAGTGTCCGATTACTTTGTGTGTGGAGCCCTGAAGTCTAACGTGTGTGGCACTAGTCCTCATAGAGATAAAGAACTGCAGCAGAACTTTACTGATGAGACTACAGCAATCCCACCAGTCCATCTTCGATCCACCTTCAGCAACTTACTGACCAGGGGCCAAAAGTGCCAAGAGATGAATAGTGGTCACTTTCAACACCTACTGTAGTCAGGTTAGTACTGTATTTCATTTCCTCTGCTGTGATTCCTTCTCCCTGGAACTCTGTTCTCTGCGCCACTTTTATTTCCCCCACCGTATATATATATATATATATATATATATATATATATATATATATATACAGGGTGTTTCACAAATGACCGGTATATTTGAAACGGCAATAAAAACTAAACGAGCAGCGATAGAAATACACCGTTTGTTGCAATATGCTTGGGACAACAGTACATTTTCAGGCGGACAAACTTTCGAAATTACAGTAGTTACAATTTTCAACAACAGATGGCGCTGCAAGTGATGTGAAACATATAGAAGACAACGCAGTCTGTGGGTGCGCCATTCTGTACGTCGTCTTTCTGCTGTAAGCGTGTGCTGTTCACAACGTCCAAGTGTGCTGTAGACAACATGGTTTATTCCTTAGAACAGAGGATTTTTCTGGTGTTGGAATTCCACCGCCTAGAACACAGTGTTGTTGCAACAAGATGAAGTTTTCAACGGAGGTTTAATGTAACCAAAGGACCGAAAAGCGATACAATAAAGGATCTGTTTGAAAAATTTCAACGGACTGGGAACGTGACGGATGAACGTGCTGGAAAGGTAGGGCGACCGCGTACGGCAACCACAGAGGGCAATGCGCAGCTAGTGCACCAGGTGATCCAACAGCAGCCTCGGGTTTCCGTTCGCCGTGTTGCAGCTGCGGTCCAAATGACGCCAACGTCCACGTATCGTCTCATGCGCCAGAGTTTACACCTCTGTCCATACAAAATTTAAACGCGGCAACCCCTCAGCGCCGCTACCATTGCTGCACGAGAGACATTCGCTAACGATATAGTGCACAGGATTGATGACGGCGATATGCATGTGGGCAGCATTTGGTTTACTGACGAAGCTTATTTTTACCTGGACGGCTTCGTCAATAAACAGAACTGGCGCATATGGGGAACCGAAAAGCCCCATGTTGCAGTCCCATCGTCCCTGCATCCTCAAAAAGTACTGGTCTGGGCCGCCATTTCTTCCAAAGCAATCATTGGCCCATTTTTCAGATCCGAAACGATTACTGCATCACGCTATCTGGACATTCTTCGTGAATTTGTGGCGGTACAAACTGCCTTAGACGACACTGCGAACACCTCGTGGTTTATGCAAAATGGTGCCCGGCCACATCGCACGGCCGACGTCTTTAATTTCCTGAATGAATATTTCGATGATCGTGTGATTGCTTTGGGCTATCCGAAACATACAGGAGGCGGCGTGGATTGGCCTCCCTATTCGCCAGACATGAACCCCTGTGACTTCTTTCTGTGGGGACACTTGAAAGACCAGGTGTACCGCCAGAATCCAGAAACAATTGAACAGCTGAAGCAGTACATCTCATCTGCATGTGAAGCCATTCCGCCAGACACGTTGTCAAAGGTTTCGGGTAATTTCATTCAGAGACTACGCCATATTATTGCTACGCATGGTGGATATGTGGAAAATATCGTACTATAGAGTTTCCCAGACCGCAGCGCCATCTGTTGTTGAAAATTGTAACTACTGTAATTTCGAAATTTTGTCTGCCTGAAAATGTACTGTTGTCCCAAGCATATTGCAACAAACGGTGTATTTCTATCGCTGCTCGTTTAGTTTTTATTGCCGTTTCAAATATACCGGTCATTTTTGAAACACCATATATATATATATATATATATATATATATATATATATTGTAAGTAGGCTGTTTATGTTTTCTTATTGGCAACGTTACGTAGCGCTCAATATGAAAATCACTGGCTGTGCTGTGTGCAGTCTGTGGCTGCTTTGCATTGTTGTAATACTCGCCATTGTAGTGTTAGGCAGCTGGCTGTGAACAGCGCGTAGCGTTGCGCAGTTGGAGGTGAGCCGCCAGCAGTGGTGGATGTGGGGAGAGAGATGGCGGAGTTTTGAAATTTGTCATGAACTGCTATATTTATATATGATGATATCAAGGTAAATACATTGTTTGTTCTCTATTAATATCTTTCATTTGCTAACTATCCCTATCAGTAGTTAGTGCCTTCCATAGTTTGAATATTTTATTTAGCTGGCAGTAGTGGCGCTCGCTGTATTGCAGTAGCTTGAGCAGCGAAGATTTTTGTGAGGTAAGTGATTTGTGAAAGGTATAGTTTAATGTTAGTCAGGGCCATTCTTTTGTAGGGAATTTTGAAAGTCAGATTGCGTTGCGCTAAAAAAATATTGTGTGTCAGTTTAAGCACAGTCATGCATAATTGTTCAAAGGGGACGTTTTAATATATATATATATATATATATATATATATATATATATATATATATATATATATATATATATATATATTCGGAAAGTAAGTTCCAGTCAGTCACGAAATGGAAACCACTGTACAAATCCGATGAAACTTTGCACATATGTGTTGGACAGTGTATCTAGTACGTCCGTCAATCGCGTCACGCCGCTCTTTCCAGTTCCGAGCGCACGGTGAGCACTTAAAGATGGCTAACAAAAAGTATCTCCCACTAAGTATGAGGACCTGAGAGATTTGGCCTGATATCATGCAACGCACATAACATAACTGTCACACAGTTCCTTCTCATTTACAGTTATCGGACGCACTCTGCAGGAGCAGTAAAGATGCTCCTCCAGCGTTTTCGATGGGAAGTGTTTGAACAGCCACAATACAGCCCGGAACTGGCTCCTGCAGAGTTTTGTCTCTGCTCACAAGAAGACAACATTTTGGTAGAGACTACGAGCTGTAGACCAGCATAGAGAATTAACGGAAAGTACAGGCGGCTGCTTGTTATGACGAGGGTATTGGAAAGTTGGTACAACGCTACGACAAACGTCTAAATCGGAGCAATTACTACATAGAGAAGCGGTTGTGGACTTGTAACGGAACATCCTCCTCTAGCTTTTTCTTTCACTTTTCCTCATCAGAGAATTTCGGACAGGTCAATATTATCTCAGTTGCTTTTCTGAAAACTTTCATGGTGCGAGCTAAAATTGATGAAAAGGAGTTACTTTATAAAATATTTTAGTTTCGATGCTGTAATCGATAAGTACTAGTTCTAAATTACAGTTAAAATAATTTTTTTTGAAACACTTGAAAGTACGAATTATTTGCACACTTAAAATTTCTATTAATAATTACAGAATCTTGTACTGTTTACTATGGTTATTTCTGGATTCATTGAGAAAATAATACTCGAAATTAATAATGTATCAGAAACTAGTAGGAATTCATTTGTTAAGAAAAATTGTAAACCCTTTGGAATATTGATTGCTATTTCCCCAGAGTGTGAGAGTCGTTACCTTGCATCTGGTTTGATCGGACGTATTAATAGGTGCGAACAATGTAATTTCGGATTTGTTAATGTGAAAAATCAAAACACTGTATGATATATTAAAATGGGAGAAAATCAGTGGAAAATATATTTATATAAAAAGTTCTGCAACAAACATATTCCAATTTATTTAGTTCAAAAAACCGTGAGGACCTGAAGTTAGATTTTCGGGAGGGGCAAGAACACAAGGTGTAGGTAACTACTGCATTTAAAACATTTTTTTTTTTCACTGTGGTTTCCATTTGGCGACCGATTGGAACTTACTTTACGAATGGCACTCGCATATACACTACTGGCCATTAAAACTGCTACACCACGAAGATGACGTGCTACAGCGACACGAAGAAGATGCTGTGATATGCAAATTATTAGCTTTTCAGAGCATTCACACAAGGTTGGCGCCGGTGGCGACACCTACAGCGTGCTGACATGAGGAAGGTTTGCAACCGATTTCTCATACACAAACAGCAGTTGACCGGCTTTGCCTGGTGAAACGTTGTTGTGATGCCTCGTGTAAGGAGGAGAAATGCGTACCATCACGTTTCCGACTTTGATAAAGGTCGGATTGTAGCCTACCGCGATTGCAGTTTATCGTATCGCGACATTGCTGCTCGCGTTGGTCGAGATCCAATGACTGTTAGCAGAATATGGAATCGGTGGATTCACGAGGGTAATACGGAACGCCGTGCTGGATACCAACGGCCTCGTATCACTAGCAGTCGAGATGACAGGCATCTTATCCGCATGGCTGTAACGGATCGTGCAACCACGTCTCGATCCCTGAGTCAACAGATGGGGACGTTTGCAGACAACAACCATCTGCACGAACATTTGGACGACGTTTGCAGCAGCATGGACTGTCAACTCGGAGACCATGGCTGCGGCTACCCTTGACGCTGCATCACAGACAGGAGCGCCTGCGATGGTGTACTCGACGACGAACCTGGGTGCACCATTGGCAAAACGTCATTTTTTCGGACGAATTCAGGTTCTGTTTACAGCATCATTATGGTCGTATCCGTGTTTGGCGACATCGCGGTAAACGCACATTGGAAGCGTGTATTCGTCATCGCCATACTGGCGTATCACCCGGAGTTGGGTCAGCCATTGGTTACACGTCTCAGTGACCTCTTGTTCGCATTGACGGCACTTTGAACAGAGGACGTTACATTTCAGATGTGTTACGACCCGAGGCTCTACCCATCGTTCGATCCCTGCGAAACCCTACATTTCAGCAGGATAACGCACGACCGCATGTTGCAGATCCTGCACGTGCCTTTCTGGATACAGAAAATGTTCGAGTGCTGCCCTGGCCAGCACATTCTCCAGATCTCTCACCAATTGAAAAGCATCTGGTCATGCCGGCCGGTGTGGCCGTGCGGTTCTAGGCGCATCAGTCTGGAACCGCGTGACCGTTACGGTCGCAGGTTCGAATCCTGCCTCGTGCATGGATGTGTGTGATGTCCTTAGGTTAGTTAGGTTTAAGTAGTTGTAAGTTCTAGGGGACTGATGACCACAGATGTTGTCCTATGGTGCTCAGAGCCATTTGAACCATCTGGTCAATGGTGGTCTAGCAACTGGCTCGTCACAATACGCCAGTCACTACTCTTGATGAACTGTGGTATCGTGTTGAAGCTGCATGGGCAGCTAGCTGTACCTGTACACGCCATCCAAGCTCTGTTTGACTCAATGCCCAGGCGTATCAAGGCCGTTATTAAGGCCAGAGGATGTTGTTCTGGGTACTGATTTCTCGGGATCTATGCACCCAAATTGCGTGAAAATGTAGTCACATGTCAGTTATAGTATAATGTATTTGTCTAATGAATACCCGTTTATCATCTGCATTTCTTCTTGGTGTAGCAATTTTAATGGCCAGTAGTGTACAAAAACTTGATATTGATACACTTACGAGCAAATGTCTTTTAATCTCAGTATCACTATTGGTTGAATTCTTGTGACCAATGGAGCTGTCTTCACAAGCTGTAATCTGCGAGCTCAGACAAGAGCGCAAGACTTCGGTCAACGGCGGTGCGCCGCCCTTGACTGCTATAGCGTCGGCAGCCACCCCGTCCGATAGTAATAGGCCGGTGCCCTCGCGCCTCCAATATCTGCGGAGAGCAGGCGCTATACGGCAGGCGGCGATGCGGCGTGCAGTGTAATTGCATACTTCTGGCCGCGACGGATCCGCGCTCCGCCATTACCGCATTTCACGCCGCTTCCGGCCGGCCGTCGATAACCGAGGCCGTACACATGGCGGACGAGGCAAAATGGCGCCGCCGCGACGCGACGCACTTGGGCTGGGAAAGGCCACGTCGTCCCTCCTGTTGAATAATGGATATTTAATAAGCTGCTTCAGTCGAGCCGCGCAATTTGGTGCCCGCGTTCAATGCGAAGATGCAGATCAGAATGGTGATTGAAAGAATGTAGCGACCTGCATAGGAAGATAGCACTTTACCACCCAGCTAAGCAGGCGAACGGCGCTTTCACCACACCAGAGGGAGAAGCTACATGACACATCTTGTTCATCACGGAGTGGCTTACTGTTAAAATTCCGGGAGAGTACGTTCGAGTCAATACACAGCTTCCTCCTACGTACATCTTGTGAAAGGGTCGTGAAGGTGAGGTGAGAGAGATTGCAAGATCCCCTCGCTTCTAAACTGATACTGTTATTACTCAGCTTAGCCGCGAGTCCGTACAGGGTGGTATATGTGACGTATAGTATAACTCGTCAGCATTTCCACCCGGAATTTGCGAGTGTAAGTCGGATCTCCCTTGATCCGCCTTGGTGGGTCGTGTCGTCGGATTTCCTCCTACCTGTGCGCGGTGCAGCTCTCGTACATGTCGTCCCGTGCAGATTCTTCATTGGCGCATTCGATGTCTCTGTCGGTGGAAGCTAATTATCTGAAATTGCTGTCGATCAACTTTGGAGAATCTATTTACTCTAAATTAACATTCAGAATGCCGTAATATCTCTTTTATTCCTATTAGATCAATAATGAAACACTCATGTCACAAACTACTGGTAATCGAGCGCATGGCTACCATCGAAAAA
Organism: Schistocerca americana; assembly: GCF_021461395.2. Lineage (NCBI taxonomy): Eukaryota > Metazoa > Arthropoda > Insecta > Orthoptera > Acrididae > Schistocerca > Schistocerca americana. The sequence continues at coordinate 186,796,455 of NC_060125.1, read as the reverse complement.
GACAGGGAGAGCTCTTAACGCCGACTGCCGACTTTTATTATTTTTTTTTTATTTGGCCTTTGAGTGTGTACTCAATTTAGCCATCAGCAACACATAGTGACAATGTACACATAATTGAATAAACAAATACAGAAATGCATATTTACAAGAATGAAAAGCTTAACTGTTACAGTTTTGTCATAATGTTTTAAAAATTGAATTGAGTTGAATTGGAAAATAATTAAAAGTGTCTTGGCTTACAATTCACACCACTTCTGAAATATCTTCATCACCAAGACATATTTGTAATTTATGTTCACCATTAAAACCTTCAGATTGTAACCAGTACTCTTGATCTGTCACTGTATATAGACGAACGTCTTTAGTACACAAAAGAGAAGAAGCTGATTGAGGAAGATGGTAGCCCATACTCAGCAATGTCTTCAGAAAGACCAACCGTTCGCGGTCAAATTCGGGGTACATAAATAAGATGTGGTTGACATCAGCTTCCGACTCAGGATCACACTCACATGCTGGTGAACTGTAAACGTTGATCCGATGTAGATGTTGAGGGAAAGAGGCATGATTGAAGCGGAGTCTTATGATGGTAGAAATCGTGGATCGGTCGAGATGTGTCCTCATGAACCACGGCTGTGAAGGAATCTGGCGCGCAGTCCGTATCTCTTACTAGTTTCGTCACAGTTCGTGGATTTCCGATCAAGTTCGTACTTGCTAAAATATACATTTGATAATGAACAGGTGTGAATTTTAACGAGGAAAATTATGATAAATAGTTTTAAACATCCAGAGGCTCCTCCTAGTAATCATGTTGTCATAAATGACTTTTATTATTAAATATAAATAAACAAAATCGGTGACTTTGGCGCCAAGATGGCGGTACTTCCCGTCATGTATATTTCCCAGGCTGACGCTTGTTGCTACGGTCCAGCGTCGAGCCCCACCCCACTACCCGTGACATATCGTCGCTTCGTCACCTAGCCAGCCAGCGTGGGAAATGCTCTCCGACTCATGGCCGGCTATGGACTACAGCACTTCCTAACTATCGTGAATACATCAATAACAAAAAATATTTTATTAAAACTAGTAAAATTGTCTTCCTACGTAAGAGGCACCTTAAAAAGATTCGAGCAGACACGGAGGCCTGCCATCAGTCGTACTTACCGCGCACCATTCGTGATTGGAAGAAAAAGGAGGAACCTGAAAATGGAGCCCAAAGTACCCTCCACCACACATATTAAAGTGGCTTGCAGAGTACAGATGTAGATGTACCAGGTGTAGAACTATGAAACCGGGATTTGGTTGCAACTGATGACCGATAATTTATTCAAAATAATCTCTATTGCTGTTTATACATTTCTCCCGCCTCTCCGACAGGTTAGTAATGCCGTGACAAAAAACAGTTCTTCTTTTGAAGCGAATCTTCCTAAATCCCGGAATCGACGTGTTAACGCGCAGCTATCCGGCCGGGCTTTAAAAACACCGTAACCAATTAATTCATCTGTATTACACGTAGTTCAGCACAACACTGTATTATCATCCAGTATTATTCAAATTAAAATCGTTTCTAACAAAACAGGTAAGATACTGAGTAAATAAAGTGAAGTGAAATTGATGTTAAAGTCATCAGTACTATACTAAACTGAGCCCATCTGCGCATTGTTATTTCATACTCTATTCCACACATGTTCAAGCTTTAACCACTGCCACGGACAGACTTCCCTCTGGCTGTTATATATCACGACGCCACTCGTATTTTTGTGAATCCGTGCTGATTGCCGCTAGTCTAGCTCTGATACTAACTTTTGCACGTTGCTGTTTAACCAAACAAATACTTATTCGTGACACTTAAACATAAATTGAGGAGTGTCAGTGGCAAACGTTCGAGTAAGGATGATAACAATCTCTGGTTTTCAGGCACCAAATGTAATTACTGATGACCATAATTATTGGTCTCTTAGGTTATACAGACCTGAAGAAAATACTTCCTAACGCATAACGCGACTGGGCAGTCTGGACAGTCCTCTGATGAAATTTACGATGAGAACTTGTAGCTGCTAGATAGAAAAAGTACTGAATGCTTGACCTGTGGGTCTTCATTGCAAGAAATGGAAAAAGGCCTTAAAGGCGTCATTTCGTCGTCTCTTATTTCCACATTAAGTACTTTGTCGCAGTACTTTAAATCATATGAGCAGAGAATCGACGACTTGGCGATGAGTGTATTGTCTCTCGAAACGGGTTGCTGTAAGTGTAAAGTACAGCTAAAGTAATAGGATGCTAATAGTTATTACTGAGAGAGCATAACTGCTATCTCTTACTACAAATGGACAGTATTAAACTCAATTTTGTCATAAGAACTGTGTTTGTACTTGTACCTCTACAAGTGTACTCTGCGAGCCATTGTACTGTGCGTGGCAGAGCGTACACTGAACCATTATCATCGATTTTCTTTCCTATTGCTTTCTCATACGGTGGGAGGCCAATATCAGTCTCTACGAGCCTCTATAAGTGCCCTAATCTATCTTACCCAATTCTCACAAACCCTACTCGACATGCTGTATGGTGCCTACATAATCGTCGCACCAAATGGGTTTCCTGAAAGCTACGTCATTATTTTTCAAATTTAGTTCAAAATGGTTCAAATGGCTCTGAGCACTATGGGACTCAACTGCTGTTGTCATAAGTCCCCTAGAACTTAGAACTACTTAAACCTAACTAACCTAAGGACAGCACACAACACCCAGCCATCACGAGGCAGAGAAAATCCCTGACCCCGCCGGGAATCGAACCCGGGAACCCGAGCGTGGGAAGCGAGAACGCTACCGCACGACCACGAGATGCGGGCTTCAAATTTAGTTTTCCATTCAGTTACACCTGGCATATACATAACGGAAAAATACTATAGAACAGCCGTTTTACATCCGATTTAATTTCAAGACGAAGATCATGGTCGCAGTACACTCCTAACAAATCTAAGTCTTCCATTCTCTAATACTAATTTTACGTGATGGTCGAATTTCATATGGTATCTTAGTATTACCCTCAAATACTTACAGGATTTTATGTGCTAATCACGTTCCCCACTAATTTCGTAATCAGATACAATTGTGGTATTTCTCCTTATTACAGACATTCATATTCAATTAAAACTGTCATTAATTGTTGCAAGTAAAAATTTTGTCCAAGTCTTTCTGCAATTCCGTATGATAGTCCAATGACATTACTGTACTGCCTCATCAGGAATCAATCTGATAGCGCTGGTGATCCTATTTGATGAACTGTTTATGCTGTATGTATTCAGAATATTAGACACCCTAGGGCCTAGGCAATCGATATTAGTATCTGTGGAATATTCAATGTCCAGTGTAACGCTGAAAGACGGCAAGTCTCTTGGACTTGCCTTTTCTTCCACTTAATCTAGTCTCCTCCGATCGAACAGGCCTTGAAAGGCCCAACAGTACCGACCGGCCGCCGTGTCATCCTCAGCCCACAGGCGTCAATGGATGCTTAGAAAGTCCCTGACCCAGCCGAGAATCGAACCCGGGCCCCTTAGGACGGAAGTCCGTCACGCTGACCATTCAGCTATCGGGGCGGACATTTCGGAGAACAAAGAGGGTCACGGGAACAGGTATATCGGCAGAACTAAGGGAGGCTTGGGCTGGTGCTTTCTCTCAACGGAAGGCAAGGTGGAGGACATGGCTTGAGCAGCAGTGAATCCACTAACCACAGGCGGAGGAGAACTCGTAGTGGGCTACGATGCTCTATCTCAGAGGCAGACAGAGTCCTTCGTGAGGCGATGAGCCGGCAAATAGGCAATTGCTCTCGGCTAAGCAGCGTGCATTTCGCTGATTCTGCAGATATTGGCATGATGTTTCCTGTGGAACTTCGTGCGTGATCAGTATCTGTTAGGCTTTTGAAAAACATTTCGCCTCAGCACCCCAAATGGGCCGGCACTGCAGGCTCTCCGACGCTATGTCGCCGGGACGGCTCTTGCGTTTCTCTAGGGTCACGTAGACTCCCATGCTACCCTGATTACCGAGTGCGCAAAGTGTTTTGACCGGGGAGCTGGCTGTGACATCAGAAAGTTTACCGCTGAACGGTTGTCCCATGCCATGAGATAGGATTGGACGAACGGAAATTGCCCGTGTTCTGGAGGCAGGCTGTACAGTACGCAGACAGATATGTGATTGGTACATGAGAGAACTATCCGAATGGCGATTTTTAACTTTTTGGTGTACACTCGCCGTGAAGTATTTTGCGAATCTGAGTAGAATGAGAGGAGGTTAGAACTCGCACAGTGGCCGTGAAGGAGACAGGAGTGTTGGAGATTAGATACCGGCGGTGACGCGACCGAGGAGAGAACGATTCACTCTCACGACGTGACAATGGGTCTGAATGAGAAAAGGACACAGAGGTCCACCGTTCAAGGTGACGCAGAGGTGCACTGGTCCCCACATTCTTCAAAAATGGTTCAAATGGCTCTGAGCACTATGGGACTTAACATCTGAGATCATCAGTCCCCTAGACTTAGAACTACTTAGACCTAACTAACCTAAGGACATCACACACGTCCATGTCCGAGGCAGGATTCGAACCTGCGGCCGTAGCAGTCGCGCGGTTCCCTATTGAAGCGCCTAGGACCGCTCGGCCACCGCGGCCGGCTCACCACATTCTAGACCGCTACAGGTGTACAGTTATCATTTCGCAGCATTCGCATTAGGGATTTTTAATGTGAATTTCACCCACTGCTGAATGTTCTTATAGTAGTTGCAATTACTATCCGATTTAACCATACTGAGGTAGTTTCCCCGTTAGCAGTTCACAATCACCGTCAGACTTACAGTCAGATTACTTTAATGATATGTACAGTAGAGGTTGTAGTCTATTTTTCCACCCTCTTTCCAACTCTGTCAACCGTACATGAGTACACATTTAATTTTATTGTGGAAATAAGTATGTCATTACCTTGAATGTTGTCTGGTACACTATTTCGCTCCAATAACGTTTATTAATTTCATTAATTTGTATGAGAAACGATAGAAGTAGTCTTAGAACTGCTCAGGGCCAAGTACTTTTGTCATTTGTGTTTTGTTTCCGTTGCATTTAATTTTTCATTAGTGTAACTCAGGGGTGGAGCTGTGTCACAGAAATATTTAGATGCAGAACTTCATTGGAGGTACCCACATACCTGCTACCTAACAGGAATGTTATTACGTTTTATGTTATATTCGACAAATGTTCTTCGAACCCTCACATATTTCCGAAGATTCTGAGTGCGATCGTCACCTTATCTGTAATCGACTAGGTGGCACACTATCGAAAGCATTTTGGAAAACTACGTTTTTTTCTTACGTAAGCGTCAGAGAATAGAAAATAGAGCAGGTGGCACGAGTGCTTCTGCACCGGAGCACAAGACGAGGAGCCGGGAGAACGTGCGACTACAAAGACGCAGGCACCGGTCGGCGCGTCTTCTTGGGGGGGCGAGGCAGCCGGACTGCGCGGCCAGAGGAACCGAACTGGCTCCGCAGCGAGTCACGGCGGCTCGGCCGTGAGTTACACGCGGGTCCTAATCGCGCCGGAGGCAATTACGGTGCCGCGGGCCCCCGGGGGCAGCAGGCGTGGGGGTGGCGCGGGCGGTCGGGGGCTGTGGGGGCGGGCGTCGCGTGGCGTCGCGGTCACGTCGCGCGAGTGGCGCCCAGGGGGGCCCTAGCGCCGAGGCGGCCCGTAAACACCGGATCAGCGCGCCTCCCCAGGGCCGGCCCACTGCAACCTTTGCCTCCCGGCCGCTCGGTCACACGCACGTACCCAGCCCCAGCCTGCTCCCGTCCCACCTGCCGTACGGTTTGCTCACCGACTTTTAGTTCTGACATCACGTTCACATAATACGTCGTCTCCGTCAGCTGAAATGGTATTACGAATATACAATGAAGAGTCAAAAGTCATGGGATAGCAATATGCACATCCACAGACGGCGGTAGCATCGCTTACACAAGGCATAAGAGGGCAGTTATTTGTCCGCAGCCGGCCGAAGTGGCCGTGCGGTTAAAGGCGCTGCAGTCTGGAACCGCAAGACCGCTACGGTCGCAGGTTCGAATCCTGCCTCGGGCATGGATGTTTGTGATATCCTTAGGTTAGTTAGGTTTAACTAGTTCTAAGTTCTAGGGGACTAATGACCTCGGCAGTTGAGTCCCATAGTGCTCAGAGCCATTTGAACCATTTGTCCGCAGTTTATTCTTGTGAAAATATTTCCCACTTGACTGTCGGCGCAAGACGGGAATTAACACACCTTGAACGGGGAATGGTACTTGGAGCTGGACGCATGTGACAGACCATTTCGCAATTGTTGTAGGTCATTCAACATTCCCAGATCCACAGTGTCAAGAGCGTGCCGAGAATATCAAATTTGCGGCATTACTCCTCATCGCAGACTGCAGGCTGGCCGACGGCCTTCGCTTAACGACCGAGAGCAGCGGCGTTTCTTTACAGTTGTTAGTGTTAAAGAACCGGAGAAATCAATGTGGGACGTACGACGAACGCATCCGTTAGGACAGTGAGGCGAAGTATTGCGTTGATTGGTTATGGCAGCAGACGACCGTCGCGTGTGCCTTTGCTAACTGCGTGACATCGCCTGCAGCGCCTCTCCTGGGCTCGGTTGGAACCTGGGAAACCGCGGCCTGGTTCGTGAGAGCTGATGGCAGTGTTAAGCCGTCGCCACGCGGACCGTGCTGTTGAACGTTAACGTTGAACGTGTCAAGTTCAACGTGCTGCTGAACGCTCAGGCACGATGCGACTTGTGCATACGGTACGTGGGCCCCAATGTGGTATACGCGATCGCAACGCACTCCAGCGGCAGTTGGGGGATATTTCTAGTTCGTAAATCACACTGATTACTCAACGGGCGTAAGTAAAATTCCCACGTTAGCTCTATCAAAATGCACATTTCCTTCATCGTCCACGAAAAGGAAAGTACCATGTCCAATCAACAAGGACACAGGCTTATAAAAGTTTCATTACAAACAGTGCGGTACAAATTTGGAATACTTCTCCGCATAAGATAAACATTATTTCATCATTCCCACATTTTAGTAAAACCCCTAGGTCAGTTTTACTTGATCACTGTTCCTACCCAGTAGCAGAATCTTTGCAACATGTGATTTACGAAGCGTAAAAGAAGAAAGGAGCAAAATATTTTTATACAAGTAGCGCAAGCTGTCCTGCAGATTAAGCCAATCGAACAAAGTCACCCCTCAAAAAAAGATGAGCTTATATTTACATAACATCAGATATTATAACATATACTTATATTAAACTAATAACAAAGTATCAGAACCTAATAAAAACGCGAATGTTAGGAAAAAAAAATTGGATGTGTTAAAACGCAAACACTGTCCCAACAAAGACTCATTCCTGAATAGAAACTCTACTCATTACGCTAAACCAACAACACGGTCTTTGAACTTAGCCATATTGTATTGTCCGTGCTAAAAACGTTAATCGTAGGTAATTATTTACTAATTGAAATTTAATTATAACTAATTGAACCAAGAACGATGCGTTTTGGGTGGATCTTCAGTGTGTCGCTGACTTCAAATAGCATACTCTCATAATACTCAAGTTACAATTATTCTTTTGCCACGAATGTGATCTTTCTCATTATTTTATTGGAGCGAATAACACAACTTACAACGGGCTTTCCAGTGATTCTCAATTTGCAGGTGCTCAGAAACGGCATATATACATATAGGCTTGAAATGAATTCCAATACGACGCCTCACAACTCTGTACTGAAGGGAGACGGCGTGCGTGTGACGTAGGTGGCGTTGTACCATCTCATTCGTCAACGCTCAGACGCACGCTCACAATATCTGACATGCCAGATACTGCTCTGCACGTTCGGAAAGAGTCCCGAACGTGCAATTCCACGCTATGACATCAGAAACTCGGCACGCTCAACGCTCAACGTTCGGATGCATGGTCCTTGTGCCGACGGCTTTAGTGTGTGGCGCATACCCCACCAAGCCATGGACCATAGTTGTCAACAAGGTACTGTTCAACGTGGTGGTGACTCCATCAGGGTGTGGACCGTGTTTAAATTTCGTAACGTAACTTCAATCATTAACACTATACCGTACAAATTCACAGGCCGGATATTACTGCGGTATTCGCAGACGGGTAAAAAGTAGCGAACCATATAAAAATTATTTGACTGCGTTAGTTTTGTTTGAGTCCTTCTTTTACACTTTACACTTCATTTCATTAATTCCAGGTAATTCAAATTTTAATCTGCCTCTCGCTGACTTCGAAGTTTTCCAGCAAAGATCAGTTGTCCAAACATTTCATATCGAATTGGTAGACTGTTCATATTTCTCGTTAATCTATTAATCATCTTTCTTCTAAATAAGTATTGTTAGTTAAATAGTTATGCTACCTTGGAAAGTGATACTGATGAAGCATGCCACAAGTAAATTTCGCAACCCTAATTACTACTCTCCTAACACTAGTCTTTAATAGTTACGTCATCAACGGAACATGAAATCCTAAATTTTTGCTTTCCACATTGCTTTCGCTACATCTGCTGATTTCTAAATATTTCTTAAACGTATGTTGCAATTGGGCTATAACCATGCTTCTGAGCGATTGATTTGTATGCATAGATTCAAACGAAATACTAGCCCAAAACTGAATAGCACCTGTTGTGCAACATTCATAAGAATTTCGCCGGGTTACGTACGGAATTATCCTTGCCACAGCTCTACACGCTAATGAAAATAAATATTTTTCTGAACTTCAACAAATTGTTTATCGTTTCATCAGACAAACTGACGGGACACTGTCAGTACCTGGCCAATTTAGATTTTTCTCACCATGATATAATTTTATCATGTATATAAGCAGTGAATTACGTGTGACGCAAAGCAAATGTTATGAGAGCAACAGATGGGCGTAATTTGAGAGGCGTTCATTAAACGGCACCTTTCTGAATGCGGCTTGTTTAGTGGCGGCAAACTGAGGATGAATTATTCATGCGTGCGCTGTCAGGTATGAAAGCTGTCCGTCGAGCCGCGGCGTTACGCGTCCGTTTCCACACGTTACCTTCCCCCGCCGTGCTATCAGGGGTCAAACGAAACCCTGTCAGGTGGACCACGACGATTTATGACTGCCATACATAATCCTCTTCAATATTCAGTACATCTTAATAATAAGATGTTCTCCCTAGCTTCAAATTCCTCAGAGAAATGTAGCTGAACAAAGACATTACCCCAGTGTATATCTTTTATGGTGGACAACTGTGACCCTGGATTTCTATAGATCTCATGGACAGACACTTTTTCTCGCCGATGATATTAGATCGAATTCATATAACGAAAAGAACCCCCTCCCCCCTCCGTTCCCTCTAAAATGAAGGAAATACAACACTTCTTCTATTATGTGTCCGCGACTCCGTGGAAGGAGGTTATAATTCTTCCACTGAAGACATCGCTTGGTGTCACAGTTTGTCAGGAGTCGGGCTTTTCGGCACTATAGATCCCCCACCACTCCACAAAACTTACCAAGTAACTGTAACTCGTTACTTCCGTTTCTCATCCTAATTAAGTACGACATGTATGACAGGTCACTGTTGCTAGTAGTAACCAAGCAGGTGTACTAGACGAAGGAAAAGCGTGATAGATGAAGGGGGCAGGGGAGGAAAAGACTGTAGGTGTTTGGCCGGCCTAAGTGGCCGCGCGGTTCTGGCGCTGCAGTCTGGAACCGCGAGACCGCTACGGTCGCAGGTTCGAATCCTGCCTCGGGCATGGATGTGTGTGATGTCCTTAGGTTAGTTAGGTTTAACTAGTTCTAAGTTCTAGGGGACTAATGACCTCAGCAGTTGAGTCCCATAGTGCTCAGAGCCATTTGAACCATTTGAACCTGTAGGTGTTTGCCTTGGATGTACTGTGTACATGCCGCTGACTCGTAAGTCACTAGAAACAACCTAACTAAAAGCTGCATACGTTTAAATTGTGCAGTACAGAGTAACATTTTGTCTAATTGTAATTCTGGTGTCCAGTACTGATCCGTCTAACGCTCCTGCTGTTAATTCCTGTTGCTCCCGGCACCAAATATTCCCAAGATGAGTAGAAAACTTTCATCCAATTATTATTGTTCAAAGTGACATAAAAAAGGACATAAGAATAAAGGAGGGGTGGACAAAAATACCGAAACAACGTAAACAACGCACATTACCATGCCTAATACAGTGTAAGAAAAGCGTTGGCATTCAGAACAGATAACCGTCGTCTCTAAATGGATAAATACAGGTTCTGTATGGTTTCTTAAGGTAATATCATGCTATTCTTCCTGAAAAATGTGGCAAGTACTGGTAACTATGATGAAAGAGAATAGCGATAGCGCACTATTTCTCCAATATCGACCACAAAGGCTAAATAATATTGAGATAAGTTTACTGTGTGGACAGGGGAGCTGCGACAGTCCATCCTCGTGCTCACAGAATGGTCCTGATCAGCCAAAATGGTCACAAAACCCTTGGCGGTAATGCGGCCTTTCAGAGTACCTATTGGGGTCATGGAATGTGGTCGCCGAGACCATCACCGAACGCCAACCATGTTCCACTCAAGGGACGTATATTCGGCCAGAAGTTGGAAACAGTGTGAAACATGACTCAGCCGACCCAATGACGTTCTCCCCCTGCTCCATACTCCAAGTTTTATGGGTAGGGCATGAAATTTTCCTGTTACGGGGATTTGTATCACTGATGAGTGGTTCTGGAATTCCAGCTCGCTGCTTATGGAGCCCCTTTCAAATTTTTTTTTTTTTTTTTTGTGCTGAAGGGTTCGCGAATGCGACATTGAGCTCTGCAGTGACTTTTTCAGCTGTCTTCCTCTTAGTTTCTGTCACAATTCTCTTCAATGACCATGTAACGATAATTCGACACACACTTTTGCCCACATTGTGGCTTAGCGAATGATGTTGTTCCTCTTTCCCTGCATGCACTGTAAATCGTAGATACCATGCCTCTTGAAACAACAAACGTGTGAGTTCCCTTGGGTGTGGAAGCATCGACCAAGCGAGCATCAACAGCTTCCCCACGTTCGAATGCACTGAGCTCCGACATAATGCACTCACAGCTACACTGAACTCTTTTATAACCGCGACTGACACTTCCAGCGTATTGAGGACGCTGAACGCGTGCCGTTCGTTGTCAAATGCAACAGTGCAATCTGCAGTCTTGTCTAGCATCAGCATCTGCTTTCAAGCATGCATTTCTCGCGGTGTTTGCGTATTTTTGTGCATTCCCCGCATACGACATAAAAAAGAAATGTAGATTGAGATCTGTATCTGAATATAATTGCTCAGCTTTTTTGATCTTTACAAGATGACAAATGAAAGTGCAGAAATATTAGTTTAACGTACCATTTCATCTCCCTTGGCCACAATAAACTCTAGAGACTGTTCCCGTTCTCTGAAAGAAGCAAGCTTTAGCCAACCTTGAGGGGGTGGTCCTATCTTTAATAAAATTCTTCTAAATCGGTTTTTCTTCTGTGTCTGTTACGCTTATTAAGGGCGAGTAGTTGTCATGATAGGAACTGTTTCCCACCTCCTATTGGAAATTAACGTTGCACAACCTGGCAGGAAGCCACTATTTGCTGAGGAGCGCCGTCAGCGACAGCAGCAAAAAAATCACAAACATCACCTGTCTCGAAACAATATATGTGTACACCAGCTGTCTGTGAAACGCTTAAATCAGTGATTCTTAACCGCCATGCCGCGACACATTGGTGTATCGCGAATACGTGTCAGATGTATCGCGAGATTTTTAATTTCTTCTGATCTTCTGCAGATAAAATATCTAGAACATAACAAATTCATCCCGAAGTTATTTCATGGAGTAGCCAAATTTGGAATAAATAGTCCATTATCGCACGTGATTATACGCTTAGTAATAAATGAGTGGCTTTCTTTTTGCATCTAGGAAAAAAATTACATGTTGGGGTGGTTCGAAAGTTTCAAACTTGCTTTGGTGGGCCCCAAAGGAGAAAAGGATGGATAAACGTGTGCATAGTCCACATAGAAATCACTACTATTTTTAGTCTTGCGATTGTGAATTCCTTACTTTATCCTAAATTCATCTTTATCATTAACCACAACCACCAATACGGAGTATTGCTAAATCCCTGAAGAAGTTTCTCCAAGACGTTCGGCTACCAACTTTACACACTATTTTGATTGCACGCTTCTGTAGAATAAACCACTTTTTCAAGTCAATCTAAAATACGCGAAGTATGGCAGCAATCGAGCCTGTAGGTCAACAGAGTGAGGGAGATTTTTGAGTACAAAGCAGGCAGAAGCGAGTTTTTAAGTTAACTTATCTACAAAATTGAGCAGTAGCGGAAGAGAATGAATTCGGCTATTTTGGAAGCAAAATCGCGCTTGGCGGCAGAAGCAACGACGGCAAAAGAAGGAAGAAAGGAAATTCCTCCTTGTGTGAAACATCCGCCATTATTGAAGAATACATTTCTGATATTGTATGTTTGGAACACAAGATTGTATGTATGTGACTCATGTACTGCGGAGAAACCGGAAAAGAAGAAAATCGAAACCTGTGAGACGAGGTACTACAGAACGGGGTTGAAAATTGGGTAGATTGAGAAGACGTTAGGCGGTACTCTTAGGAGAGGACGAACATATGAAGAACGTCGACAATAATAGGTTATAAGTTAAGCCATCAAGGAGCAACTACTATTGCACCAGACTGTAAAGTATTAAAACTTTGGGGGCTGATAGAGATTGGAATATATTCAACAAGTCATAGACGACGTTGTGTGTAAGTGCTACTTTGAGATTAAGCTGGCACAGGAGATGAAGACATGTCAGAAGACTGAAGAAAGTCCCTCTCATCGCCCATAAAAAAAATCCCTCCTTAAGTATTATTATTTCTCTTAAACCGTCATGCATGAGTGGTTACCTTGTTGAAACGTAGTCGTGTTAATAAAGAATGTCACGTGTGAACGCAGAGCTAGAAGTCATGAGGTAGTGAAATAGTTAATCGCTGAGCTGTTAAAACCGTAATTTCCAGATGAAATTTCTCACAGATTGCGTTTCGAATCCTATTGATATCAACGTCCTAGTACTGGTGTATGTCCCACTTCTGATTCTCGGCGTTGCGTTACTCACTACGGGCCCAACCACATTATTCATCCCAATTGCTCAGAACTCAAACAACCAAGATTAAATGTTCGAAACGGACCGTATTTGTCTCTGATAGGTGAAATGAAGGCTGCCTTCATATCCTTAGGAGAGTGATTTGTAACCTGTAGGTAAAATGGAACCACTGGCCTCCTTTTTTTCATGCTGTAATGTAACGGAATTCTTTTGCTGCTGTTACTATTTTGCTATATTATTTACATTTTCATACATCTTCTCACCAACACATTTGGCCGAATAAGTGGTACTCGATTCTCATTTGGAGTATCTGATACGTTTTTTGTTCCGTTCCCATTCATGGTCATTTAGAGGAGAAGCACTGCCCGTTGTAATCTTTCCATGGACTGGTCGTTAGATCGTACTTTCACTTCCCTCATTTTACCTAAGCGCTTAGGACCTATTTCCAAATATATAGGGAAAATAATTAAATCAGTTCACTTGCGCCGATGATTGGTTGTTATTGATTTATCGTGACATCTGAAAAGTTCTGCTAGAGCAGCATTCGGCCGTGGATTTCTATTTATAGCGAACAGACAGATGAATAATAACTCGGTAAATGATGTCTACTTTCATTTCAGTGCTTACAGTATAGCCACTCACAAATACTCTGAGAGAGAAATTTTGATTTAATCTTCCGACGTAATATCAGGGAAATAATAGTGATACTGAATGTCTGGGTCAATCAAACTCGATGTGGCACAAGTTTTGAACTGTCACGGCAAATGAATCCCTTGTCATTTGCATAAAGTTATTTCGGATTCAAGATCTGATGTAAATGTTCGCGACTGAGAGGAAATAGTATTACATGTTTTTTTAATTAAAAAGACATAATTGATCATTGTTATTGGCGAAAGTATTGGTAATACGAAAGACACATTTGCTAATCAAAAGTGAAATTATGCTACAAGACGTTTTTTTTCAGAACTAATAACCCTTTGTATTCTCTTTTATATTTCTCCTAATGTTACAAGTAACTGCAGGCAACACAGTGACAGTAGTAATATCGCAAAATAAACACATACCATCGCCGTATCGAAAGCCTCGTTCCTGAGAAAGTAGCATCAGTGAACAAACGTAGCTACAATCTCACCATTACCTGAAGATTTTTAAATTATAACTGCGAAAATATGAGACCTAAGATGGGTACACGTGGCAAATACATTTTATGACACAAATTGCATTTGTTACGATACACATACACTATGTGATCAAATGTATCCGGACACGTGGCTGAAAATGACTTACGAGTCCGTGGCGCCCTGCATCGGTAATGCTGAAATTCAAAATGGTGTTGGCCCACCCTTAGCCTTGATGACACCTTCCACTCTCGCAGGCATACGTTCAGTCAGGTGCTGGAAGGTTTCACCAGCTGCGACATAGTCGCGATTATAAACAGTGATCCAATACTGTCAAATGTTTTTTTATTCCAGTCTTTGATCACAATATAAATTCCTTTGACGATGACCGGTTTCAGTCAGTAATGACCATCTTCAGATGGAATGAGATGGTGACACCTTGCCAGTGCCTGGACATTCAAGGGAAGAGAAAAGCAGTGGAAAGGGATTTTAAGGGCGGGAGAACACTTTGGGGAAGAAAACTGTTCAGCTCTGTTCGTGTATGTGAGAGTGACACAGGGATACAGAGAGTTGTTCTGATAGAGCCTTGGATGATTCAGCTTGCCCTACTAACGGTTGCTGCTTTTAACCGTAGCTTTGTCAACATCTGCTGTCTTGTTGACGCTCTGCTGCTGATGGTGACGTTCGCTGTTGATCTCGTTGCTACCTTCCTGTTCATCCTCGGCGTTTACTCAAGTGTCTTCAGATTGTAGACAACAACGTGTTACGCCATAAAAAAGCTGCCTCTAATAATAACTGAAATAAAACTGCCAGGGAGAAAATTTATCTCTGAGCGACTGGACAATATTGTTTTTTTCTGAGTTAGTTATTCATTGTAAGGATTTTATAGTACTGTTGATGTTCATTTCTAATGGTTTACTAAATCTATTTGGCAACATATATTCCCTACAATGCAGACCATTTTCCTTTTTTTCCGGACTGAATGCAAAGTGTAGCGTATTATCACTGACTTGTAGTAGCAACGTGGCACCAAATCAATGAACGAATCGAACCCTCCAGCAAAAACTACCTCATAAATTATCCTATAAACTCAAGACTCAGTGCCAGTTTATTAAACCAGGGGAGCGACCATAGTACAAGAATAACAGACGTTATCTTGTGGCAAGAAATGGGAAGCAGGAAGGTTCCATCCAGTGGCTCGCAGATCACTCCCAGCCTGCGCTGCACAGCAGTACTGACTGCCGGAATGCGATCAGCAGAGTTGCGTCCAAACCGTAAGCGGCGATATCTGTAGGACAAGTAGGCTTACATTTTGCCGTTCAAAACGCCAGCGACGGCGTTCACTCGCCCATTACAGTCTGAGGCAGTTTTGATCACTTGACAGTAGGAGATGACCTCTTGACATGTGGACCACCAATGAAGAACTAACAAGACACCGTCGCACTACCGGCCGGGGTGGCCAAGCGGTTCTAGGCGCTACAGTCTGGAACCGCAAGACCGCTACGGTCGCAGGTTCGAATCCTGCCTCGGGCATGAGTATGTGTGATGTCCTTAGGTTAGTTAGGTTTAAGCAGTTCTAAGTTCTAGGGGACTGATGACCTCAGAAGTTAAGTCCCATAGTGCTCAGAGCCATTTGAACCATTTGAACACTGTCGAACTCTCGACTCAAACAGCCCACACCCGTCGCAGCCCACTAACGTCTCCACCGTCAACGACGGTGCACACTGCATTACGACCGTGGAGACAAAATGGCGGACATCGTGAGATAAGGTCACAATGCTTACTGCAGAAATTGACATCTTGGCTAACATGTGCGCTGCAAGCTATTCGCGCTGAGGTTTGTCCCTTCTTTTTAATGTCTGAATCAGATTCACAATGGAGGCGTAAGGATGTAGCCCCTTATGCAAGACCTTGTGCACTGTTAACCGATTGGTTTAGTTTAGATAGTTTCATTTTACATGGATTATTTCCACGATAAGCCGTAATAATGTGGAACGAGTAATTTTATATTCACACGCATTCGGGATGATGACGGTTCAATCCCGCGTCCGGCCACCCTGGTTTAGGTTTTCCGTGATTTCTCTAAATCGCTCCAGGCAAATGCCGGGATGGTTCCTTTGAAAGGGCACGGCCTACTTCCTTCCCCGTCCCTCCCTAATCCGATGAGACCGATGACCTCGCTGTCTGGTCTCCTCCCCCAAACAATCCAAAATTTATATTAACATCAGATATTACAGGGTGATTCAAAAAGAATACCACAACTTTAGGAATTTAAAACTCTGCAACGACAAAAGGCAGAGCTAAGCACTATCTGTCGGCGAATTAAGGGAGCTATATAGTTTCATTTAGTTGTACATTTGTTCGCTTGAGGCGCTGTTGACTAGGCGTCAGCGTCAGTTGATGCTAAGATGGCGACCGCTCAACAGAAAGCTTTTTGTGTTATTGAGTACGGCAGAAGTGAATCGATGACAGTTGTTCAGCGTGCATTTCGAACGAAGTATGGTGTTAAACCTCCTGATGGGTGGTGTATTAAACGTTGGTATAAACAGTTTACAGAGAATGGGTGTTTGTGCAAAGGGAAAAGTTCTGGACGGCCGAGAACGAGTGATGAAAATGTAGCACGCATCCAGCAAGCATTTGTTCGCAGCCCAGGAAAATCGACTCGCAGAGCTAGCAGAGAGCTGCAAATTCCACAATCAACTGTATGGAGAGTCCTACGAAAAAGGTTAGTTATGAAACCTTATCCCGAAGCGATGGATCGGCCGCCAGGCAGCCCGTGACAGAGCACTTCATCACTGGCCTCCAAGAAGCCCTGGTCTTACCCCCTGCGATTTTTTCTTATGGGGGTATGTTAAGGATATGGTGTTTCGGCCACCTCTCCCAGCCACCATTGATGATTTGAAACGAGAAATAACAGCAGCTATCCAAACTGTTACGCCTGATATGCTACAGAGGGTGTGGAACGAGTTGGAGTATTGGGTTGATATTGCTCGAGTGTCTGGAGGGGGCCATATTTAACATCTCTGAACTTGTTTTTGAGTGAAAAAAAAAACCTTTTTAAATACTCTTTGTAATGATGTGTAACAGAAGGTTATATTATGTTTCTTTCATGAAATACACATTTTTAAAGTTGTGGTATTCTTTTTGAATCACCCTGTATATTGTAAATATTCCTGCATGCTTATCATCGACAAGGTGTCTTCAATTTTTATTTATTTTTATTGATAGTAATAAAGAAGACATACAGATGTGGGTACACACCACGTTTTCTTTTACGCTGAGCTTTCTCCCGTGGGGTTCAGTTTTCTCGTTATATCTTTAGAATCTTGAAATAAAAAAATTAAATAACTCTAAGAGTTGTCTTGTCACACGTTTAAAACCAATGATTATTACCTAGTAACGTTTTAAAGTTACTAAGGTCTAATTGTAAAGTTAATTTAGGGCCAGCCTGCATAAAAGCAGCAATACAACTCATTTCAAAGTGCCATACGCCATGGGCAGAATAATCGTGGCACTCGACTTCTCTCGACAACCCGTTGTGAAATATTCCAGTGACTAGGTCCAAGTTCATTTCTCGTGCACTCCGTCTAACGATTGACCGCCGGGGCCGCTGGTTGTCTACCACGAAATATTCCATAAGCACCTTGTGCCAGGCTAATTATTCGTGGCCAATTAAACGCTCGTGAGTCACGCAGCAGAGCAAGTAAGAGAGGCTCTCCACTAATTGGAACGCTGTCACACAGCACGCCTCGCCGCTTGCAGCCAGATTCGTCCTTCTCCCGACACAGAAGCGCTCGCCGGCACCGTAAATTACCGTAAGAACCAGTGTGCTCCATACAACTCCAAAACAACTTTAATACTATTAAATTTACACGAATCAAGAGGAAACGGCACACTAAAAGAGTTTAAAACATTCAGCGAATGATATCGTCAAACAAAGAAAACAGAGGACGTAAATTACATTAGCTTATTCTCCATCAAAGATTGCCGCAATACACTAGCTGAAAATGGCTGGCACAGACTGTTTTTGAAATCGATATACACTACCTGATCAAAAATACCCGTACACTTCTTAGCAGAAATTATTGGGTTGGAGCGTAGTTTTGTAGCGTTCCCATAAGTCTAATAAAAACAACAATACACTTAAAAGGGTCTTAAGTCGTAGTTAATGTATTCTTCTTCACTATTTACATCAGTCTGCCAAAGTTTGGGATAGTTTCCGACTCCGCGACTGCAGGAATCATGTGGTTTCGAGGCAAAGAACTCATCGAACCATGTTCGCAGCACATTTTCATCCGGGAAGGAAGTTACTTCCAGGCTGTTCGATACAGAGCGGAAAAGGTGAAAATATGAGGCCACGAGATCACGTAAATTAGGTGGGTGTGGTATAACTTAATAAACTAACTCCTGTATAGTGTTTCTTGCCGCCTAGCAGAATGCGGGCGGGCGTTATCGTGGAGTAACAACACATCACGCAGTCTTCCTGGTCGTTATTCCTGAATTACGTGTGCAGGAGTATCAATTGTTGACAATTAATGTCGCCAGTGATGTTTACACATCGGAGAAGCAACACAGTCGCTGTTGCACCAGAAGCGTAACATTGTCTTTTGTGGATGCGCGCAGGTCTTTGTACGTGGAGATGCTGGTTGTTTGAGTTCAGTCTTTCCTTATTTTTCCTTATGTTAGCATAAAGATACCCTTTGTCGCCACTATAGTGCGCGTCATTTACGACGGCGGCCCAGTTTAGGTTCGTTCTGCGCATCTGACGACACAAAACACAGTCAGCCAACGAACAGCGAACGACGTTGCCAGAGCTCGACTGCAGTGCAGAGCACGGACGATTGGCTTCAGTTTTAGAAACATTCAGTCATAAATAAAGTAATTGAACGAAAGCAATGTCTTGATAGCAGACTTTCTTTTATAGAAAGTTTGGAAACAGCATTCTTTATACCAGTTGCTTCATATTCTATTAATTAATTAAACCAAACAATCAATAAGCCTCCTAATTCAGGTGATAGCAATGAAAGGTGTTCGTATCATTCTCATGAACCGATTTTTCGCAATAAAGAACAGCGGTAATTGTTTATTTCCTATTGTACTTCGACGAAACGTGAATAATTCATAGTCATACCAACAGTGTTTGTCGGTATTGTGCGCGATACTTTTACACTTCTCCCGGAGTTTGTTTTAAATGATGAGTTGCGTTAGTGTAATGGTTAAGGTGTTTGAGTGCTAAGCGAAAGTTTCTGAGTACAAACCTAGTTCGGTGCTTATTATTTTGTTTATTTAAAAACAATATCGAAGTGTCTTACTTCATGAATTTTATTCGTTTGAATGTAATTTTTTGAAATTTCTAGTTCTTTGTCTGTTCATTATAATCATAATAAGTTTTCGGTTTTTCTAATTTTGTCCTCCAATATTTCTTTTCATAGCAAATAAAAACAACGAAAAGCCATACAATATCGATGTTAACTGTTTTGTTTGTATATCTTCTCTTCCGCAGTCGCTGTTTTACTATTCATATTGAAATATATTCTTTGCGACAGTAGTAAAAGTATTATTTAGAGCAGAAATTCGGCTCGTACGTTGCCGAGCCACTTGAATGTCTGACGCAATTCTTTGCTTTGCTGCTTTGCAACATCATCATATTCAATGATTTCGTCAACTGATCTATGTTTTGGCAAGTATTTGCTGTCCGTTGTGACGAACACAAAGTTTTTGCGCACTGCACCTCACTGACAATATATTTTAGTTTCTATGTTTTATTACGTCCACAATTCAGTTTTGTGTACTTCGCCAATTTTGTTTTAATCAGAACTTTTTAGAAAAAAGCGAAATGACTCTGGTATAAATAAAACTTTTATTACAGTCGCGAAAGACGGAATATTTCTCAATATTACATACGACACCTATCTGGTACT
Organism: Schistocerca americana; assembly: GCF_021461395.2. Classification (NCBI taxonomy): domain Eukaryota; kingdom Metazoa; phylum Arthropoda; class Insecta; order Orthoptera; family Acrididae; genus Schistocerca; species Schistocerca americana. The sequence goes on along the minus strand of NC_060125.1, from coordinate 186,776,258 downwards.
TAAATTAAATGAGCTATTGTTATACAGTAAATTTTATATGAAATGTAGGTATATTGTCCACATTTCATTCTCAATATTATGGCAGCTAAAATCGACCATACGGAAAGTATACGCTGTGGACTTTTACCTCTGCAAACTCTTCAAAATTTCGTGCAATGGTTTACTACATTTAATCCTGCACAATAACTGCGTTGAACATCGAAACAAAATTAAGTCATTTATGGGGGGAGGATATCAATGAAGAAGATGTGTATAAATCAAATTTTTGGGCCAAATAGTTTTTGTGAAATCGAATGATAAGTGTGTCAAAGCAGTCGAAACACCATGTGTCAGCACAGGCGAGCAATGCAGTGATGGCAAAATCGCGTACAGCGTGGAATGCGGGGAGCACGTCACTGTTAGCAGCGAAAGGGTTAATGCGGCCGTGGTGGCTTTACTTCGTAAACTGCGCGCTCCCCCCCAAAACGTAAGCTTGCGAACTATGCTATACTATGGCGCTGCTTCTATTGGCGCGTGCGTCGTGTGCAACTGGCAACGCAGCAATCTCCCGCGTCTGGGCGGGCATGCGCGAGCCGCCAAGATAAAAGAATTGAACTATAGTAACGATACAGATAAAAATGGTCTGCGTTGTTCACGAACCAATTGAAGATGACCAGACATAAATGCACGTATGGCCACCAGCTGATTTTTGTGATTTTGGCTTCGAGAATGCAGTACCCATACACACGTTGCTCACTGTTACGCATATGTCGAACGGTAGTGGAATGACGATAGTTCATCACATTTTGACAGTTCTCGAGTACGCTGACTTGGAGAATTGTGGATTAATGCGTTTAAACAACCTTCATCAAACCCCGAACATCTTTCTGAACGCGGAGTGTCACTAATGCCAAAACGATTCCTCTTAAGCCGAAAAAAACACTTTCCTGTCGTGCTCTGTCCAGTGGCATTATCCCCATACACGGCACTAATGTTTGTGGTTGCCTCCGCTGATGTCACCCATGTACTGAACTCATACATAAGAATATGTAGGAAATCTTCCCATTTCTTATTTAGCACTCCATTTTGTAGTGTCCATTGCTCCATCCACTATCTCCAAGTGACAAAATGTCAGTATGTGAACTCAAATTGCAACAGTGAACTAAAAATAAAAAATGACAATTTATTGCTCGAGTATCATGTCGTTTTTGGAAACCCAGAATCTACTATGTAGGAATCAACATGGATTCCGGAAACAGCGATCGTGTGAGACCCAACTCGCTTTATTTGTTCATGAGACCCAGAAAATATTAGATACAGGCTCCCAGGTAGATGCTATTTTTCTTGACTTCCGGAAGGCGTTCGATACAGTTCCGCACTGTCGCCTGATAAACAAAGTAAGAGCCTACGGAATATCAGACCAGCTGTGTGGCTGGATTGAAGAGTTTTTAGCAAACAGAACACAGCATGTTGTTATCAATGGAGAGACGTCTACAGACGTTAAAGTAACCTCTGGCGTGCCACAGGGGAGTGTTATGGGACCATTGCTTTTCACAATATATATAAATGACCTAGTACATAGTGTCGGAAGTTCCATGCGGCTTTTCGCGGATGATGCTGTAGTATACAGAGAAGTTGCAGCATTAGAAAATTGTAGCGAAATGCAGGAAGATCTGCAGCGGATAGGCACTTGGTGCAGGGAGTGGCAACTGACCCTTAACATAGACAAATGTAATGTATTGCGAATACATAGAAAGAAGGATGCTTTATTGTATGATTATATGATAGCGGAACAAACACTGGTAGCAGTTACTTCTGTAAAATATCTGGGAGTATGCGTGCGGAACGATTTGAAGTGGAATGATCATATAAAATTAATTGTTGGTAAGGTGGGCACCAGGTTGAGATTCATTGGGAGAGTGCTTAGAAAATGTAGTCCATCAACAAAGGAGGTGGCTTACAAAACACTCGTTCGACCTATACTTGAGTATTGCTCATCAGTGTGGGATCCGTACCAGATCGGTCTGACGGAGGAGATAGAGAAGATCCAAAGAAGAGCGCCGCGTTTCGTCACAGGGTTATTTGGTAACCGTGATAGCGTTACGGAGATGTTTAATAAACTCAAGTGGCAGACTCTGCAAGAGAGGCGCTCTGCATCGCGGTGTAGCTTGCTCGCCAGGTTTCGAGAGGGTGCGTTTCTGGATGAGGTATCGAATATATTGCTTCCCCCTACTTTTACCTCCCGAGGAGATCACGAATGTAAAATTAGAGAGATTAGAGCGCGCACGGAGGCTTTCAGACAGTCGTTCTTCCCGCGAACCATACGCGACTGTAACAGGAAAGGGAGATAATGACAGTGGCACGTAAAGTGCCCTCCGCCACACACCGTTGGGTGGCTTGCGGAGTATAAATGTAGATGTAGATGTAGATAACTAAACACGTAGGAACCGGAATACCTACATGCAGGACAAAAACGATGCGAACTTATACACCAACCTAATAATATGGGACCTCTCCTCCCTTCGCTCTTATGACACCTTTAACGCTGCTGGCGACACGTTTAGTGAGGTGGCTGACTGTCTGTGGAGGATAGGGAGCTTATTCTGCATCAAGAGCCGAAACTAGAGAAAGTTATGACGTTGGACTCTGGAGGACGGAACGAAGGCGACTTTCTAACACATCCCAGAGTGAAACTTCCTGGCAGATTAAAACTGTGTGCTGGACCGAGCCTCCAACTCTGGACCTTTGCCTCTCGCGGGCAAGTGCTCTACCATGTGAGCTACCCAAGCACGACTCACGCCCCGTCCTCACAGCATTACTTCTGCCAGTGCGAGGACGGGGCGTGAGTCGTGCTTGGGTAGCTCATATGGTAGAGCACTTGCCCGCGAAAGGCAAAGGTCCCGAGTTTGAATCTCAGTCCGGCACACAGTTTTAATCTGCCACGCTGTTTCATATCAGCGCATACTCCGCTGCAGAGTGAAAAATCTCATTCTGGACATCCCAGAGTGTTCCACTGGGTGAAGAGGAGACTCTGGGCAGGCGAGTATATCTCAGAACTGTTATTACCCACAAACCATTGGGTCACAGATGTCACTTTATGGCAGGGTGCGTTTTCATGCTGATACAAATAATCATAGTCTCTGTACTGTTCGTCTAGTGCACGTAGTAAACTGTTGTTGTTGTGGTCTTCAGTCCAGAGACCGGTGGTTTGATGCAGCTCTCCATGCTACTCTATCCTGTGCAAGCTTCTTCATCTCCCAGTATCTACTGCAGCCTACATCCTCCTGAATCTACTTAGTGTATTCGTCTCTTGGTCTCCCTCTATGATTTTTACCCTCCACGCTGCCCTCCAATGCTAAATTTGTGATCCCTTGATGTCTCAGAACATGTCATACCAACCGGTCCCTTCTTCTTGTTAAGTTGTGCCACAAACTCCTCTTCTCCCAAATTCTATACAGTACCTCCTCATTAGTTATGTGATCTACCCATCTAATCTTCAGCATTCTTCTGCAGCACCACATTTCGAAAGCTTATATTCTCTTCTTGTCCAAACAATTTATCGTCCATGTTTCACTTCCACACATGGCCATAGTAAACTATACTGTACAATTAGCATTTTCTGCACCAGGAGACCACGCTATAACAAACAAACAAAAAAAATTCCCATACGGTAACACCACTCCTCAGTAATTTACTTTTGGTGTTACACATGGTGTCAGGTAACATTCTGCAGGCACCTCGCCAAACCCAGAGCCAATAATCTCAGAATACAGCGTGATTCATCCCTCCAAATCACTCGTTCCCAGCCATCCAAATCACCCACTGTCCAATGGCGTCGCTCTGTATACCGTCCTCCGTAATGTTGGACAGTCCCTTTCTATCAGTGTATGAGATCTGCTTGATCTTTTGCTGTGGGTTTCCCTTCACATTTTCACCTCACAATCACGTTACCAACAGCCGACTTGGGTATTTTTGGAAGAGATGCTATTTCCATGAGCGATATGTTACTCACGTTACATCCAATGACCAGTCCACTTGCGAAGCCCCTGACCTGTAATGACCGACACATTGTGCTGTTACTGCTTCTGTTCTGACAACAAAATACTCCCCGTCTCCTTTAGCGCTGATGGACAGCCTTTCGTGACAGCTAGATTCCGCTTTACGTAGTACTGTCCTGATACCTTCGAACAGATGGTGCACGTACTAATATTACACATCTTGGGTTCTCTTGTATTTGTGCAAATTTTGTGGGTACAAGAAACTGTATCGTAAAAGGTGATTAACGCGATCGTGGACATAGTCATTATACACCACTGCCCATTAAAATCGCTACACCAAGAAGAAATGCAGACGATAAACGGGTATTCATTGGACAAATATATTATACTAGAATTGACATGTGATTACATTTTCACACAATTTGGGTGCATAGATCCTGAGAAATCAGTACCCAGAACAACCACCTCTGGCAGTAATAACGGCCTTGATACGCCTGGGCATAGTCAAACAGAGCCTGGATGGCGTCTACAGGCACAGCTGCCCATCGAGCTTCAACACGATACCACAGTTCATCAAGACTAGTGACTGGGGTATTGTGACGCGCCAGTTGCTCGGCCACCATTCACCAGACGTTTTCAGTTGGTGAGAGATCTGGAGAATGTGCTGGCCAGGGCAGCAGTCGAACATTTTCTGAATCCAGAAATGCCCGTACAAGACCTGCAACATGCAGTCGTGCATTAGCCTGCTGATCGAATGAAGGGTAGAGACACGGGTCGTAACACATTTGAAATGTACGTCCACTGTTCAAAGTGCCGTCAGTGGGAACAAGAGGTGACAGACGTATAACCAATGGCACCCCATACCATCACCCCGGGTGATACGCTAGTATGGCGATGACGAATACACGCTTCCAATGTGCGTTGACCGCGATGTCGCCAAACACGGATACGGCCATCATGATGCTGTAAACAGAACCTGGATTCATCCGAAAAAATGACGTTTTGCCATTCGTGCACCCAGGTTCGTCGTTGAGTACACGATCGCAGGCGCTACTGTCTGTGATGTAGCGTCAAGGGTAACGGCAGCCATGGTCTCCGAGCTGATAGTCCATGCTGCTGCAAACGTCGTCAAACTGTTCAAAAATGCCTCCGAGCGCTGTTCAATTTAACTTCTGAGATCATCAGTCGCCTAGAACTTAGAACTAATTAAACCTAATTAACCTAAGGACATCACACACATCCATGCCCGAGGCAGGATTCGATCCTGCGACCGGAGCGGTCGCTCGGTACCAGACTGTAGCGCCTAGAACCGCACGGCCATTCCGGCCGGCTCGAACTGTTCGTGCAGATAGTTGTTGTCTTGCAAACGTCCCCATCTGTTGACTCAGGGATCGAGACGTGGCTGCACGAACCGTTACGGCCATGCAGATGCCTGTCATCTCGACTGATACGAGGCCGTTGGGATCCAGCACGGCGTTCCGTATTACCCCCCTGAACCCACCGATTCCATATTCTGCAACGCGAGCAGCAATGTCGCGATACGATAAACTGTAATCGCGATAGGCTACAATCCGACTTTTATCAAAGTCGGAAACGTGATGGTACGCATTTCTCCTCCTTATACGAGGTATCACAACGTTTCACCAGGCAACGCCGGTCAACTGCTGTTTGTGTGTGAGAAATCGGTGTGGAAACTTTCCCCATATCAGCACGTTGTAGGTGTCGCCACCGGCGCCAACCTTGTGTGAATGCTCTGAAAAGCTAATCATTTGCATATCACAGCATCTTCTTCCTGTCGATTAAATTTAGCGTCTGTAGCACGTCATGTTCGTGGTGTAGCAATTTTAATGGCCAGTAGTGTAGGTACCTCTTTGTGACACATGTAATCTGGTCAATAGAGCCATTGTTGCTCTGTCGTCGGAGAAAATTGGTAGTCCCAGGTCTTCTTCCCAGTACAGACGGTTTCCGGAGGAGAAAGGATTTGTCACATCAACTGTCGAATTACCAATAATTCGTGTTGCTATCTGGTGGTCACTGACATTGTGGTGCCCAGGATGGGAACGGACCATACGCTATACCAAATAGGCGTGGCATTATGGACTTTTTTCACTGTCCTTTGCATCAATGTCTTTATGCTGTCCGCTTGTAGTTTCACTGGCAGACAAGCTGGATCTAGTGCGATGTGAAAAGTTTCTTCTACTTCAAGAAAGCGGTAGGATAAGAAATGAGCCCTTGGTGAAACTGCTTTATCTTCGGTAGGATAACATGAAAAAGTATCGGTGAAAATGCTTTAGGAAAATGTTCGGTGATCGATTTTCGGTGTTTTTTGAGGATGACCTTTGACTTCTAATGGATTTGTTCGTGATATTGAACAAGGGTCGTCATTCGTATGTGACACATCAGCAGCACTGTACTTAGGGTGTGGCATTTAGATACACCTGTGAGTCTTCTGCACTTGAATGCTAACACAGATGAAGTATCATTTACATGCAACGAGAAAAGAAGTGGACTACAGAACGAACCGCGGGGGGGTCTAGATAACGGGCTGTTTGAGACCCGGCTCATAATAGACCCTCGGTTGTTTTTTCAACCAAATACCATGAGAGTTAGTGGTGAGAGATTACCAGTTTCTCATTTACCTTCGAGCCAAGGAAAACCTCTGGAAACCTAAGTTGGAACCGATAGATTTTCAGCTACTTTTATGCTCAGGATGTCCGTAATTAAAGTTTCAATTCCAAAACGCTGTAGAAAGGAAACCACTGCTCAGAATGACGTCACATCTGAACGGCATATTATTGGCGCAAGAGGAAACGTCATTGAAAAAAAAAATTAGCGAAATTTGACCAATAGATAGCGCTATAAGCGTCAGAATATGCGACCGGGAGGCCCAACATCTCCGTTCTGCTGACAAAGATCTTTTACAAGAACTGTGATTTTGCGCCAGTAGCCCTGAAGAAGCTGCTGACACTCACAGGTGTGAAGAAAGGCACTGGTCCGTCCTCTGTTAAAGATATGGAGAAAATGATAACAAAATTCGAAAAGACAGTTCTTTTGAAGTGCAGTGAGGCGGAGGGAGGAAAGCAATTGATGCGACTTCTGTCGAAGATGTGACCACAGGAGGAGTACAGCGGTGGCGTGCAAACATGCACTACACAGGGAATTGCCTGAACGTCGGATATGCCTGCGAGCACGGTGCATAAAATCCTACGAAATTTCCTGCATTGCTATGGACAGAAAATCACCCTTGTTGAGAAGTTGCTTCCTGCTGGTCTGCCAGCAAGACAAACGATCGCTCCGGAATTTTTTGCTCGCCAGGAAGTGGATAATGAATGCCCATGGAGCGTTCTGTAGACAGAAAGGCCCATTTCCAACTCGAAGGACATGTCAATACGCAAAATTGCAGAATATTGGCAACGAAAAATCCACACGCACATCAACTGGTACCACTTCATTCTGCAAAGGTGACAGTCATGAGAGTTGACGGCATTGTTTATCGTAGGGGCGTATTTTTTCCAGGAGATGAGTTCTGCGGCTGCTGTTACCTGTACCGTCACTGGTAAACCCTATGAGAGTATTTTGCGCACCAATGTCAATTCAGCCCTTCAACAGCTTGTATGTATCGGTAGGATCATTTTTATGCAAGATGGTACTCGTCTGCACATTGCTCAGCCAGTGGAGTGGCTGTTACAGAGGCACTTCCGAAATGCTAGAATTATCAGCCGTTTTTCCTTACAGCCCTGCCGTCCTGTATACCTGACCGTAGTGCGTGTGACTTCGGGCTGTGAGGTTATCTGAGAGATGTTGTGTTCAGTGCTCCAAATACGAACTTAACTGAACTGAAGAGACATATTCTGAACATGACCTCCCCTCTCCCCAGAGCCCAAGACACTCCGATCTGCTGTGAAACATGCTGTTTCTCGATTTCATCTTATGGTAGAAAACGGTCAACAGCATACTGAACATGTCTTGTGTCGGTCTCACTACAGCTGGCAACCGATGTTATTGTGCTTTCTCGATTTCATCTTATGGTAGAAAACAGCATACTGAACATATCTCGGTCTCATGACAGCTAGCAACCGATGTTATTTTGCTTTTTATGAGGTGTTCGGTCTCAGGACAATTACAAACTAATTTTTCGCATCCTGTGTGGTACTACCTTCCCGTAGTATATAGGCTTATTTCACAATGTTACAACTGTTGTACAGTCAACAACACTACAAAGTGCGGACCGTTTCCTTCTGCATCAATTATATACTGATCAAGTTTGACGTCACCGGCAAGTTTCCTAGAGCGTTAAACCCCTGCACCCAGAATTGTTCTATCGCACAATGTGTAATTTAACAACCATTTGTTAACATTAAATCGTCAGATGCACCGAAGTACAGCATTCCACCTGCAAGAGAGATGTGTTTACTCTGTTGACTGTTGTTGGTCTGTGGTGACATGAATCTAAAGCAAACATTAGACATAAATGACACACGCCGTTACGGCGTGCGATGGAGAAGAGACGTGCAAATCTTGAACGTAATTGTAACTCACTGTTGTCTGCCATTAAATGCCATTTTATTTTACTTTGCTATTGTGACGAATGGGGTAAAAGTACTGATGAGAAGAGGCTTTAATTCTCCTCAAGGATATATTAGAGTGTTGAAAATTTATTAAACAATTTTTATTTTATAAATGGTGCATTTCCAAGAACGAACGTGTGTACAAGGCTTCTGTAAGTCATTGGGACATTTGGTTTGTGATGTTTCCTGGCAAATCTGTATCACGGTCTTAGGATACCCTAGGGACTGCTTTAAAGAATGACTAAAGTGATCTGCTGTCCCATCCTCGAACCAATAGATGAATAAACTGCATTGCATCAGTTTCCAATAGCTGTACACGAAGTTCCAAATGTTTCCAGAAGTTTACAGGCAACCGGCGGCGATCTGCATCTGCTGTATTAATTACTGTATTACAGTTGTAGGCAGGGAGTATTGAATTTTCAACCACATGCAAGGAGGAGTCTAATCAAGAGCATTCGAGACAATGAAGAGAATCTGCATTTGCTCTGAATAAATAATATCGAACGCTGTTAACTCAACTGTAACGTAAAGAGAACCTTACCCGTGACGAAATAAATTAGTTTCAAGGATTTTTTTCAGGCAATTTTCAGTAATCGATATATGTTTCAAGAAACTCATGACACTGAACTGCATTAATGTTTATTTTTATTTTTTTGGTAGATACTGGTTTCGGCCGTAAGCAATCATCTGGTACCTAACGACACTTCAATTTGTAGAAAAATGTTAAGTAAACATAAACTGGCGCTTAGCAATCACGTTGTAATATACTTACGAGAATCACAATTCGTCATTGTATTGTAACATGAAGCACTGAAAATTTTAATCGACATGAAACGCGTAATAAAAAACTCATTTATAGCATTTACAAGTGCAGCAATCGTCTTATTGATATGAGATGATAATAACAAATACAAAGTGACTTAGCATCACAGCCCAAAGATCTCGTTATGCTGAAGATGTACCTATGAAAATATATCAGTATATACATCGTTCAATTAAAAATGTGACAAATAATGTAAAGAGAGCTAAATCTTAACTCCACTATCGTCATGTAGCAATGTATTTTTTTTATAGTAAAATCATGCCAACCTAGCACACGGAGAAAGACATAATGAAAAGCATACAAGGTCACAGTTACCTTGTTACGATAGACTGGGAATGTAACATGGTACAACTTATAGTATTACAGTATTGTACAAATTACAATACAGTCTAAAACAAAAACGAGACCTAATATAAAAATGATCCAGTAATAATCACATACTTAAAGCTGTGACTGGGTAAGGTAAATGGAAATGTCGTGTGACGAGGGCCTCCCGTTGGGTAGACCGTTCGCCTGGTGCAGGTCTTTCGATTTGACGCCACTTCGGCGACCTGCGCGTCGATGGAGATGAAATGATGATGATTATTAGGACATCACAACACCCAGTCCCTGAGCGGAGAAAATCTCAGACCCAGCCGGGAATCGAACCCGGGCCCTTAGGATTGACAGTCTGTCACGCTGACCACTCAGCTACCGGGGCGGACACTGGGTAAGGTGAAATGTTGTAATAGTGTGGCTCATCTAAGTCATTACATATCCTGTCCATAAGCCTTCCCAGCTCTATATAACTTGCACATGATGTTCGTTGAAGAGCCAAGGAAACTGGTACACCTGCCTAATATCGTGTAGGGCAGCACGACGTGGCATGCACTCGACTGACGTATGAAGTAGAGCTGGACGGAATTGACAACATTAATCCTGCAGGGCTGTCCATAAATCCGTTAACGGTACGAGGGGGTGGAGATCTCTTGTGAACAGCACGTTGTGAGACATTCCAGATACGCTCAATGGTGTTTATGTCTGGGGAGTTTTCTGGCCAGCGGGAGTGTTTAAACTAAGAAGAGTGTTCCTGGAGCCACTCTGTAGCAATTCTGGACGCGTGGGGTGTCGCACTGTCCTGTTGGAATTGCCAAAGTCCATCTGAATGCACAATGGACATGAATGGATCCAGGAGATCAGACATGATGCTTAAGTACATGTCTCCTGCCAGAGTCGTGACTAGACGTATGCCGACCAGTGTGGCCGAACGGTTCCGGGCGCTTCAGTCTGGAACCGCGCGACCGCTACGGTCGCAGGTTCGAATCCTGCTTCGGGCATGGATGTGTGTGATGTCCTTAGGTTTACGTAGTTCTAAGTTCTAGGGGACCCTCGTCACACGACATTTCCATTTACCTTACCCAGTCACAGCTTTAAGTATGTGATTATTACTGGATCATTTTTATATTAGGTCTCGTTTTTGTTTTAGACTGTATTGTAATTTGTACAATACTGTAATACTATAAGTTGTACCATGTTACATTCCCAGTCTATCGTAACAAGGTAACTGTGACCTTGTATGCTTTTCATTATGTCTTTCTCCGTGTGCTAGGTTGGCATGATTTTACTATAAAAAAAATACATTGCTACATGACGATAGTGGAGTTAAGATTTAGCTCTCTTTACATTATTTGTCACATTTTTAATTGAACGATGTATATACTGATATATTTTCATAGGTACATCTGAGGTCTCAGATGTTAAATCCTATAGTGCTCAGAGCCATTTGAACCATTTTGAACTAGACGTATCTGGGGTCCCATATCACTCCCTGCACACGCCCCACACCATTACAGAGTATCCATCAGGTTGAGCAGTCCCCTGCTGACATGCAAGGTCCATAGATTCATGAGGTTGTCTCCAAACTCGTACATGTCCATCTACTCGATACAATTGAGACTCGTCCACCCAGGCTACATGTTTCATGTCATCAACAGACCAATGTCGATGTTGATGGACCCAGGAGAGACGTAAAGCTTTTTGTCGTGCAGTCATCGAGGATACACGAGTGGTCCTTTGGCCCCGAAAACCTATGTCGATCATGTTTCGTTGAAAGGTTCGCACGCTGACATTTGTTAAAAAAAAAAAAAAAAAAAAAGTTCAAATGTTTGTGAAATCTCATGGGACTTAACTGCTAAGGTCATCAGTCCCTAAGCTACTTAACCTAAATTAACCTAAGGACAAGCACACACCCCCATGCCCGAGGGAGCACTCGAACCCCCTCCGGGACCAGCCGGACATTTGTTGATGGCCCAGCAATGAAGTCTGCAGCAACTTGGGTAAGGGCTGCACTTCTGTTACGCTGAACGATTCTCTTCAGTCGTCGTTGATCCCGTTCCTCTACTATCTTTTTCCGGCCGCAGCGATGTCGGAAACTTGATGTTTTACAGTATTCGTGATATTCACGGTACACTCGTGAAATGGTCTTACGGGAAAACCCCCACCTCTTCTCTACCTCGTAGATGCTGTGTCCCATCGCTCGTATCCCGACTATAATACCACGTTCAAACTCACTTTAATCTTGATAATCTGCCATTTTAGCAGCAATAACCGATGTAACAACTGCGCCACACTCTTGTCGACTTACGTAGGCTTTGCCGATCGCAGCGCCGTATTCTATCAGTTTACATATCTCTGTATTTGGATACGCAGGCCTGTACCAGTTTCTTTGGCATTTCAGTGTAAATGTCATATACAAGATACTACTACAAAATAATAATAAAATCCAATTGATGCCTTTCAGCGTCATAAGTTTTTTGAAAAATAATTTCAAGGAGCTGATAAAAAGGCACTCCATCATCAGGCCACAAGTGGCCCATTGGGTCCATCCGACCGCCGTGTCATCCTCACTGAGGATGCGGATGGGAGGTGCGTGTGGTCAGCACACCGCTCTCCCGGTCGTTACGATGGTTTACTTTGACTGGAGCCGCTACTATTCGGTCGAGTAGCTCCTCAATGGGCATCACGAAGTTGAGTGCACCCCGAAAAATGGCAACAGCGTATGGCGGCCCGGATGGTCACCCATCCAAGTGCCGGCCACGCCCGAAAGCGCTTAACTTCGGTGATCTCACGGGAACCGGTAAGGAGCTTATATAGTTACTTCGTAATTACTTACTACAGCTGATTATTTCCTTGAGGTGTAGGAGTGGTTATTTATATGATCCTCAGCCACATTTGAATTTTAAAGGTGATGTTTTAACGGAGACCCAGTATATCTGGGATAACTTTATTTGCCCAGCGACAGGTTTGTTGAGGAAGTGAAGTTTTCATAAATGTATGTTTCCTTTACCGGGCACAATTCTGAAACAACAGTTGAGCGGTAGCTTGGAGAAGTGACGCCGCGCGACACAGACGTTTGGTGAGACGGCGGCGTGAGGCGGGTTACCGCAGAGCAAACAGCTGTGGGCTCCGCGACACACCGCGAGGCGACGGCGCCCGGTCGATGGCCTCGGCAAGGCAAGTGGTGCGGTGTGTGGCGGCGGGTGTTTTCCCAGCACTTGGCCCAGGTGCGGCGGCGCCTGTGTACCGCCGTGTCGAGGGCTTGTTTGCACGGGGCGGCGGCGAATGCACTCCATCACGGCGCCGCCGGCCACAGGCGTCGCGCGGGGGAGGTGTCGCCGCCTCGCGGCCCCACCCACGCCCTCCCGTCGCAGCTCTCCGCAGAGTAGCGTCTCCATTCCTCCTGCACGTGACAGAGGGATGTACACGCTCTCGGACGCAAAATCTGCGTAGTCAGCTCGGTAGTAAATACGCTGTCAAGGTCGCAATTCCGAGTAAAGCGCACGTTTCGTACGTCTCGGTAACGTTCATCGTCGTCAACGATGTACCTGCAACGGATAGTGGACGCTTGAGGCTTCTCATCGACGTACATATCCTGAAAACCACTGCGAAGTGCACAGCAGAGGGTACTTAGCATACGAGCATATCTTAGCGTTTCTTCCCATTCCAATCACATGCGGACGTCAGAAAGGATGACTGCTAGCTACCTCTTCCATGCTGCAATAAGTTGTGTCTTGTTATCACGGTCCCTACGGCAGCCATACCGCTACTGCTGAAGAATATCTCTGGATTCTTCATTTTGTAAGTAGGCTCAAAAAAAAAAAAAAAAATGGCTCTGAGCACTATGGGACTCAACTGCTGAGGTCATTAGTCCCCTAGAACTTAGAACTAGTTAAACCTAACTAACCTAAGGACATCACACACATCCATGCCCGAGGCAGGATTCGAACCTGCGACCGTTCCAGACTGCAGCGCCAGAACCGCGCCAGAACCGCGCGGCCACTTCGGCTGGCTTATAAGTAGGCATTCGCGGAATTATTTGCATCTGTTCTACCGTCCTGGTATGGGTCCAACCGAAGTCCTTGATCAATTGTCTTTGTCGCAAAAAAAAAAAAGAAAAAAAAATCCTTAATTTTTGAGATTATAGAATGACGAGCCACAGGGTGATGCAAAATACGAGTTATAAAGTGTTTGTCTACTATGGTTTAATCGTATGCCGTTAATGATTCTCCACGTGCTGTACTACAGCTCTGAAAATGCTATAGCTCACTCACTATATCTCATTTCACATTTCAGAATGGAAGCACACTCACTGGAACCGCGGTATTGTGAACCCACAATTTCAAAACGCTATTCCAATTCATCCACAGAAAGTAACTGTTCGGTGCACGGTCATGAATTATTGGGTTCATTTTTATTGAAGAGTCTGTCGCAGAAGACAAATACAAGCAAGTCCAGGACATTAATTTGTACCACCTGCACGACGCAGCAGTATGATCTGAAACTACTCTTTCATACAGCGTGGAGAGCTTCCACACCTTACTGCAGACGCCTTCCATTTTCTTCAGGCGACATTCAGACCCCGGATCGTCGCCCTCGACATCTAAGCATTCACTGGACACGGGGTGGAATGCCGCCTGTATAGTCACGATATCAAACCGTGTTATTGCTTCTTATGTTGTTCTCTAAAGGACAGAGTCTTGAAAAATGTTCGGCCAACACTCCTAGATATTCGGTTTTTTTTAAAAATCTTATGGGACTTAACTGCTAAGGTCATCAGTCCCTAAGCTTACACACTACTTAACCTAAATCGTCCTAAGGACAAACAAACACAGCCATGCCCGAGGGAGGACTCTAACCTCCGCCGGGACCAGCCACACAGTCCATGACTGCAGCGCCTTAGACCGCTCGGCTAATCACCCGCGGCCAACATATTCGTTCTACAATTTACAGAGAGATTCGAGCACCTCAAAGTGACGTTCTTCAAAAGGTCGTCAGGGAATTCATTTCAGGACTCTACATACTTATTGCCGCAGAAGGAAACCACTTAAAGCTTTCTAACGCCACTTTGTACCATGTTCTGAAGTAAGATCTAATGCTGGTAATAGCAAAATGCGTCAAGTGAAGCGAAAAGTAAAATGAATGGTTTTTTTTTTTTTTTTTTTTTTTTTTTTTTTTTTTTTTTTTTTTTTTTTTTTTTTTTTACGACTGAAGGAATTCTTGGTTACAATGATGACAACTGAGAAATATTCACAGAAGTGACACATAAATTGTTTGGAGGCTCCCCAAATTCCAGGTGCAGTCTCCTTTGCAGAATGACTGCGTTTTCCCTGTATAATAACAACGAACCCAAGTCTGCCACCTACGTTACCTACGACTAAACCCATGTGACCATTCCATTTCATATCCCTCTGCTAATTAAATGTAGCTATTTGTATGATTTGATTGACTCACTGACGTTGTAGATACAGGATAAAGCTTTCCTTCATTTTATGTAGAGAACATCTTACATTTCTGAAAATTTTGAACAAGTTCCCAGTCTTTGCACTACTTTGAAATCTTATTAAAATCTTACTAGGGAGTTTGTGCATCTATTTTCAGATGATACTTCCTCATAGAAACCTGCATCGTTTGCGAAGAGTCCGAGTTTACCATTAAACTTGTATGACAGATCATTAATATACAGGGTGTATCAAAAAGGCTCTTTCGATTTAAAAAAAAAATCATAACTATTATGTCATTTGAGGTGTATGCGAAACAAGGGGTACTGTTGAAAAGAGCAAGCTCTCGGGTTTTACATGGTTCCCGCTAGATAGCAGCAGCGTGCGCCCACTTCACTTCTAGTAAAAATTGTGTCGGGACAACAAAAAATGGTTCAAATGGCTCTGAGCACTATGGGACTTAACATCTGTGGTCATCAGTCCCCTAGAACTTAGAACTACTTAAACCTAACTAACCTAAGGCCATCACTCACATCCATGCCCAAGGCAGGATTCGAACCTGCGACCGTAGCAGTCGCGCGGTTCCGGACTGAGCGCCTAGATCGGGACAACAGAAATCGTTTTGTGTTGTACGCTTTGCGCAGTGCGGGTTAGTAATAACTCTTCAGCGTGGCTTTCGTACTAGGCATGGTGTGGATCCTGCTACAGTACAGAGCATTAGACGATGGCATGAACAAATCCGAGAAACAGGTTGTTTGTATGGAGGCAAATCGCCGGGCCGTCCCCGAGTGTCTGACATAAGCACATCCGCCATAGTTTCAGAAGGACTCGGCATAAATCCGTTCGCCGTGCACCCCGACAGGTCAACATGCCCCCGATGTCCGTCTGGCGTGTGTTGAGTCGACGTTTACGCATGAAACCATAAAAACCTCAGCTACTGTAAGCTTTTTGTGAACGTGACAAACAAGAACGTGTGGACTTCCGTAATTTCGTTCTTGGAAAGATGGAGGATGACAGTTTTCTTCCACTCTTAGTGTTTCGTTACGAGGAAACTCGTAAACACGGTCGTCATCGTAAACATGTCTCTGCAGATGCTGCTCGCCGACCGTGGCCCGTGTTTGTTACAACACGCAACTGAACGTCGGAGGTTTCAAGCGTCAACTTTAGGTTACAATATCTCCGGATGTAATTTACATTTTACAATGCAACAAACCGCACTGATTACGTATTTGTTTATATGTTCAGATGTGCTAACAAAACTAACGGGGTTCCATTTAAAAAAACGTAGGTTTGTGTTAAAAACATACTTCCGTGCATTTTTTATGGTTTGTATTAACCAATTACACTAGCCCCTCTCCTCACGTTCGGTCTGTGGAATCGGTTCGTCAGTATTTGATGTGGTTTACGAAATATATCCAGCGGTAGTGTTAGGTGACTCACCCTGTATATGCTGTGCATCTCAGTAGGGGGATATTGAATGCCTATGAAAAGGTATGTAAAAACTTTTTAATTTTCCCGTTTATCAAAAACTAAAATTCATTGTATTTGTTTTTTTTCAGAAATACAGACGTGCCAAATCGGATGATTCCTTTTGATAGACCTTGTATATACGATCAGCAACGTTCGCAACATACTTTCCGGGTCCTCGCATGCAGTAACTTCTCCATCCATGCTGCGTCCTCCCTAACAAGAAATGATGTCTGAGACCCCGGAAAAATCGTACTTTTGCAAGCAAAGATTGGTGGTGCTGCCTAGTGTAATGTTTTTCAGAATGCTTTCGGGTTGCGAATGATCGATGCTTTCAAAATCCGTGCTGGTTTGCATGGAAATGGCTCTTCTGTTCGAAACACCTTATTATAGTGGGTAATGATGCAACCAGCCACAAATCCTTTTTACTTGTAGCTCGAAAGCCGTTATGGCATTAAAATAAAACATTTAAAAAGTATTTGAGGCTGGTTTCGCCATTCTCCAACTACACTGCTGGCCACCGTAACTGCAACACCCTGAAGGAAGCATCCGAATCAAATGAAATTTACACCATGAGTTTGCAGCGATGAGATATGCAACTGATTAGAATTTCAGCGCAGACGCACATCACGCGCGCCTGTGGCGCCACCTCATAGCGCCATTTAAGGCTTGGCGATTTCTACATCTACATCTACATCTACATTGATACTCCGCAAGCCACCCAACGGTGTGTGGCGGAGGGCACTTTACGTGCCACTGTCATTACCTCCCTTTCCTGTTCCAGTCGCGTATGGTTCGCGGGAAGAACGACTGTCTGAAAGCCTCCGTGCGCGCTCTAATCTCTCTAATTTTACATTCGTGATCTCCTCGGGAGGTATAAGTAGGGGGAAGCAATATATTCGATACCTCATCCAGAAACGCACCCTCTCGAAACCTGGCGAGCAAGTTACACCGCGATGCAGAGCGCCTCTCTTGCAGAGTCTGCCACTTGAGTTTATTAAACATCTCCGTAACGCTATCACGGTTACCAAATAACCCTGTGACGAAACGCGCCGCTCTTCTTTGGATCTTCTCTATCTCCTCCGCCAGACCGATCTGGTACGGATCCCACACTGATGAGCAATACTCAAGTATAGGTCGAACGAGTGTTTTGTAAGCCACCTCCTTTGTTGATGGACTACATTTTCTAAGCTCTCTCCCAATGAATCTCAACCTGGTACCCGCCTTACCAACAATTAATTTTATATGATCATTCCACTTCAAATCGTTCCGCACGCATACTCCCAGATATTTTACAGAAGTAACTGCTACCAGTGTTTGTTCCGCTATCATATAATCATACAATAAAGGATCCTTCTTTCTATGTATTCGCAATACATTACATTTGTCTATGTTAAGGGTCAGTTGCCACTCCCTGCACCAAGTGCCTATCCGCTGCAGATCTTCCTGCATTTCGCTACAATTTTCTAATGCTGCAACTTCTCTGTATACTACAGCATCATCCGCGAAAAGCCGCATGGAACTTCCGACACTATCTACTAGGTCATTTATATATATTGTGAAAAGCAATGATCCCATAACACTCCCCTGTGGCACGCCAGAGGTTACTTTAACGTCTGTAGACGTCTCTCCATTGAGAACAACATGCTGTGTTCTGTTTGCTAAAAACTCTTCAATCCAGCCACACAGCTGGTCTGATATTCCGTAGGCTCTTACTTTGTTTATCAGGCGACAGTGCGGAACTGTATCGAACGCCTCCCGGAAGTCAAGAAAAATAGCATCTACCTGGGAGCCTGTATCTAATATTTTCTGGGTCTCATGAACAAATAAAGCGAGTTGGGTCTCACACGATCGCTGTTTCCGGAATCCATGTTGATTCCTACATAGTAGATTCTGGGTTTCCAGAAATGACATGATACGCGAGCAAAAAACATGTTCTAAAATTCTACAAGAGATCGACGTCAGAGATATAGGTCTATAGTTTTGCGCATCTGCTCGACGACCCTTCTTGAAGACTGGGACTACCTCTGCTGATTTCCAATCATTTGGAACCTTCCGTTCCTCTAGAGACTTGCGGTACACGGCTGTTAGAAGGGGGGCAAGTTCTTTCGCGTACTCTGTGTAGAATCGAATTGGTATCCCATCAGGTCCAGTGGACTTTCCTCTATTGAGTGATTCCAGTTGCTTTTAGACGAGTGTACGTTCGGCACGTGTGTTTACCTTGTGCATGTTTCACAAGACGATCAGTTATGCCTCGTAGACAACAGCGAACATCTTTTGATCAAGTATCCGAGTTCGACAGAGGAAGGATAGTGGCTTACCGAGATTGTGGATTATCATACAGAGAAATCGCTAGTCGTGTTGGACGAAACAAAACAACTTTAATGCGGATATGTGACCGTTGGATGCAGGAGGGTACGACGGACCGACGTGGTCGATCGCATTCACCTCGGTGCACCACTGCACGTGCTGATAGACAAATTGTGCGCATGGCAGTGACGGATCGCTCAGTGACATCCCGAACCATAGCACAGCACATTGCGTCTGTAACGCATCATCCAGTGTCTGCGCGTACCATTCGACGCCGTTTACAGCAGAGTGGTCTGTCCGCAAGACGTCCATTGCTTCGTCTACCATTGACGCAGAACCACAGACGTCTCCGTCGCCAATGATGTGATGACAGACGGATGTGGATGGCAGAATGGAATGACGTTATCTTTACTGACGAGGCACGCTTCTGTCTGCAGCACCACGATGGTCGGATTTGAGTGTGGAGACACCGTGGAGAGAGGATGCTGGACAGCTGCATTATGCACCGCCACACTGGTCTTGCACCGGGTATTATGGTATGGGGCGGTATTGGATATTACTCTCGCACGCCTCTAGTACGCATTGCCGGTACTTTAAATAGCCGGCGCTACATATCCGAGGTGCTGGAGCCAGTTGTCCTTCCTTACCTTCAGGGCTCGGCCACAGCCATATTTCAACAGGATAATGCGCGACCACACGTCGCACGCATTGTCCAAAGGTTCTTCGTCAATAACCAGATTGAATTGCTTCCCTGGCCGGCTCGCTCTCCGGATCTTTCGCCGATAGAAAACATGTGGTCCGTGGTTGCTCAACGAGTGACCCAGATTACATCCCCAGCTGCAACACCAGATGATCTTTGGCAACGTGTGGAAGCTGCTTGGGCTGCTGTACCCCAGGAACACATCCAACGTCTCTTTGACTCAATGCCGAGACATGTGGCAGCGGTGATCTCCAACAATGGCGGCTACTCTGACTACTGATTCTGGCAGGAACCACTTGTCACAGACGTCTGTAAACGTAATCATTTGATACTTGGTCAACGTGTTATCTACAAAATAAATTTTGTTGTGGTACCTCTTGTCTTTCTTGGTGTTGCATTTACGGTGGCCAGCAGTGTATAATGAGGTGTTTTAGCGGCCTCGAAGTTGATAAATCCTGTATGGTTACAATAACACCTCATTTTGTTTGAGGTCAGAATATGTTCCAGGATTTTACGACATATGGACGTCTATGAGGCACTCCTGCTACCTTTCTCGTAGAGTGGCGTTATGTGTACTTTGGCCCCCAAGTGGAACAAAGTTTCGACTGAAGGAAGTCTAAATGTGATTATCGTTATACCAAAACTTTCAAGTAAGAGTATCAGCCATTTTAACAGACAGTTTTGGGGATTTTAAATTAGGGCTATCGTTTCCTAACGGGACGTTTATGGTTTAATTAACTGGTTACCTAATGGTTTTGGTTCTCGGATCACTTAATATATCTGAATATTTGAAAATACTGGTCTATTTAAAGAAGCCGAGTGAAGTGGTCTGACGCGATTAGACTGGTTTGAAAATTTGACATAAATGCAACACGCATTTGAAATTCACACACGGTTTACTGAACAGATTTATGATGAGTATAAGTAATGGGATCGATGAGCATGTTCACTAAGCGACTCCTCAAATATCTGAATCAATCAAAATTCAGTTACCCTCATTTCCCCTTTTGTGTTAAATGCTGTACAATATCACCATCTGGTTTAATGGTGTGGAACGCCACTAGGTACACATCACCATCACCTCTGGTTGGCATAGCCTATCATTTGGATAGCAGACATTAGTTTTCTGACGTGTTTATGTCGGTGGCCGTGCACTGTCTTCGAAGTCTCCGTGACTTTATCTTTCAGCAAGATAATGCAAAACCGTATGTTGCCCGCGCTATCGTGACCTTCCTCGGTACTGTGGGTGTTCGACTGATTACATTCTCCAGGTCTCTCAGCTATGGATAGCATCTCGTCACGGGTTGTCGAGAAAGTGGCAAGCCTAATCGTACCAGTCAGTAAGGTTGATGGTCTCTGGCATAAGGTTGAAGCAGTATCGAATGATGTACTCATATGCGTCATCCAAGCTCAAAAATGGCTCTGAGCACTATGGGACTTAACAGCTATGGTCATCAGTCCCCTAGAACTTAGAACTACTTAAACCTAACTAACCTAAGGACGTCACACAACACCCAGTCATCACGAGGCAGAGAAAATCCCTGACCCTGCCGGGAATCAAACCCGGGAACCCGGGCGCGGGAAGCAAGAACGCTACCGCACGACCACGACCTGCGGACACATCCAAGCTCAATTCTACACGATGTTCAGCCGTGTTGGAACCATTATTGTTACAGGACGTAGCGGGTCTGTGTACTATATTTCGCACTTTTTATACCACCATATCACCTTCAGTCTGAGTCATGCATTCCTCGTACTATTTTATAACATATTTGTGTGCTGTACCTCGAACGCGTGTCCTTGTACCTCGCTAGGGGACGCAAATTCGACTTACGTTTATTGGCCCTCTCGGTATCAGTTACGGTTTACATAAGGTATCTCATATCGAAATATTTTCGCGACACGTTGGAGCACCGCAGAGTACAGTTTGTGATTAATTGGTTTAATTTCTGTTTCCACGGGCCATAAAGTTAACGGTGTATCAGAATAACTGACCTCGTGTCTTGCTTCTCCCTACTGATAAAACGGAAGGAAATTTATCGCGTTGACTTTCTCATAAGCCTAAATTTCTCATAATAACGCTGACGAGATACAGGACGAAGTAGTACATCCATTGTATTAGAAATGGCTTCTCGGACTTTCGAGAGGAAGGCTCCGCGCGTTCTATAATGCTTTCAACTTAACGGCAACCAGCTACACTTATTCAGCATTTCTGTGAAATTTACGTGCTCACAGAACAAACCAGCGACCTAACCGCATCGCTGCTCTCTCTCTCTCTTTTTCTCTTTCACTTGATGAAATTTCCAGACAGGCAAATAATAAGAAAGATATTGTCCAACACAGGTTTTGGGTGCTATGTTTCTCTAAAGCAAATTATATTTCGTAAGGGATTTTCCAAGAATCGACAATATAGCACATTATTTATTACGGCTAGATAAAGGATGGGCGAAATAAAACTAGACCAGAAAATATTTCATGCACCTCACGGTGGACTACTCAATTTATAGCCATCTGCATAACGGGGCGTTGATGTAAGTTGGGTTGCCAATCTTGAGGTGTATGAAATTTGCTCTAAGACAAAAGAAAACTGACGCACGACGGAGGAGTTATCCGAACGGAACCGAAACCGGTAAATGGGATCTACAGGTACTGACTAGTAGACTATTAAAATTGCAGAGGAACTGGATGATTTATTCAAGAGAAAGAGCATCACGAACTGAGCGGGTCAGTAACGTATTGCTCCATCTCTGGTTCTAATGCAAGTAGTTTTTCGGCTTAAAGTTGATTGAGAGAATTGTTGGATGTGCTCCTTAGCAATATCGTGCAAATGCTTTCCAATTGGCGTGTTAGACAGTCAAAATCCCGAGCTGGTTGGAGGATGCCTCGGGCATGGATGTGTGTGATGTCCTCAAGTTAGTTAGGTTTAAGTAGTTCTACGTTCTAGGTGACTGATGATCTCAGATGTTAAGTCTCATAGTGCTCAGGGCCAATTGAGCCATATGGTTGGAGGATCCTGTCCATAACGCTCCAAACGTTTGCAGTTGATAAGAGATCAAGCAACCTTGCTAACCAAGGTCCAGTTTGACAAACATGGAAATAAGGAATAGAAACTCTCGCCGCGTGGGGGCGTGAAGTGTAAGCCCAGGATGCCTTGCCATGAAGGGCAACAAAAGGAGGTGTAGAATATCGTTGAAGTACCGCTGTGCTGTAAGGACGCCGCGAATATCCAAAACGGTCATACTGTGAAAAGAAATGGCACCCCAGACTATCATTCCTGGTTGTCGGGCATCCCACCGCCGTCCGGGATGTCCCCAGGCATGCGTCGCTGGCCGTCTGGGCTCAGTTCGAAATGGGACTCAACACTGAACAAATTTCTATTGCAGTCAATGAGATTCTAAGCCTAGGACGTGCCTGGAAACTCCCAGAATCGGAGGGATACTGACCAGACTGTCGCACAGTAAGTAATGTAGAACTGGTGCATGCAACCGAGCCAGGTGTCGCAATGGTTAGCACACTGGACTTGCATTCGGATGGACTATGGTTCAAACCCGCGTCTGGCCATTCTGATTTAGGTTTTCTGTGATTTCCTAAATCACTTCAGGCAAATGCAGGGACACTCTTTGAAAGGGCACGGCTAACTTCCTATCCCATCCTTCCCTAATCCGATGGGACCTATCACCTCGCTGTTTGGTCCCCTCCCCCAAATCTACCAACCAACCAACCAGTTGGTACATAGGAGTCTTGTGACCCTCCACCGCTGGAAAAAACTACATTGTATGCTAGCGACAGTTACTTACTGCGTTCTTTCATCGAGTGTTACTGCTTGCTGTTGGAATAAAATATTGAAGAATTTTAAGCGGAAGTATCCTTCCAAAGGGTGTTTAGCAGTTAGGCGTAGTTATGATTAAATACAGTACTGGCCATTAAAATTGCTACACCAAGAATAAATGCAGATGATAAACGGGTATTCATTGGACAAATATACTAGAACTGACATACGCCAGTATGGCAATGACGAATACACGTTTCCAATGTGCGTTCACCATGATGTCGCCAAACACGGATGCGACCATCATGATGCTGTAAACAGAACTTGGATTCAACCGGAAAAATGACGTTTTGCCATTCGTGCACCCAGGTTCGTCGTTGAGTACACCATCGCAGGCGCTCCTGTCTGTGATGCAGCGTCAAGGGTAACGGCAGCCATGGTCTCCGAGCTGATAGTCCATGCTGCTGCAAACGTCGTCGAACTGTACGTGCAGATGGTTGTTGTCTTGCAAACGTCCCTATCTGTTGACTCAGAGATCGAGACGTGGCTGCACGATCCGTTACAGCCATGCGGATAAGATGCCTGTTATCGCGACTGCTAGTGATACGAGGCCGTTGCGATCCAGCACGGCGTTCCGTATTACCCCCCTGAACCCATCGATTCCATGTTCTGCTAACAGTCGTTGGATATCGACCAACTCGAGCCGCAAGTCGCGATACGATAAACCGCAACCTCGATAGGCTACAATCCGACCTTTATCAAAGTCGGAAACGTGATGGTACGCATTTCTCCTCCTTACACGAGACGTCACAAAAATGTTTCACCAGGCAACGCCGGTCAACTGCTGTTTGTGTATGGGAAATGGGTTGGAAACTTTCCTCATGTCAGCACGTTGTAGGTGTCGCCACCGTCGCCAACCTTGTGTGAATGCTCTGAAGAGCTAATCATTTGCATATCACAGCATCTTCTTCCTGTCGGATAAATTTTGCGTCTGTAGCACGTCATCTTCGTGGTGTAGCAATTTTATTGGCCAGTAGTGTATTAATGGTACGCAAATCAGTAACAGCAACAGAGCAATGATTTCTTTGTAGTTTACGTTTTATTCACCACATTTCGTAATTTTTTGTGAACAGTTGAATAAATCCGCGGAAATATTCTAGTCGTAGGAAAGAAGCTACGGACGGTTTCAGTGCTTGACCTCCTCTGCATCGAGATTATGATTACGGAAATCAGCATAAAATTTCTCATTAGAGAAATCATACGTTTTAGATTAAGACCGAAAACGTAGTAATGTAAGACAGGTGCAAAATCTTTCTTTAGATTGCACAACGATCGTGACACATAAATTTAAACTGAATGTTTGAAGCTATTGGTCAAGACAGTTGCTTAAATTTCGCTTCAGAGTTTCGTGGACGCTGAAGGGGCTTCACAGACCTAACGCGAAGCCAGTACAGAGACACTAATTAAGTGGCTTCCTATAGCTTCAGTTCTGGCGTAATTATTTTCACTCTAGTTTACTCAGGTTGAGATTCTGCTACATTTGAAATATTTCATATTTTAATGAGTATAAAGCAATACTAAAACACAAGTACAGATTTAGCTACATCCTATACTTGTAAATAACTAAAAAATTCGTGGCGGAAGCTTCTTTTTATTGTTTTACCCCGTGTCAGTCGCCGATGAAATCTGCGGACATCGATTACTGATATACCCCAGCTTGAGCTGTTATTAGTTCAGTTGTATCTCCGCGGATTGTTCTGAAGGAAGAATGTTTGTCAATTTCTTCTGGACAAAAACGTTTTGCTCACGTGTATGCTATCTTTTACGAGCATTAAAAAGTATCTGTTCGATTCTCTGACTCATATTTGCAGCTGTTTTATCACAGACATCTGTCTATACGTTCAAGTTTCTCCTCGTCGCATTAGAGGAATACGAGGAGGTCCTCTTTCCTCACCGCTGTTGAGGAACGTGATACGGAAGTTCGAATTAACTGGTGATGCGGGAACTGCTTCTGTGACAGCCTGGCGTCCAATTGCACCTCAAATTGTTGAAGAAGTTACTGTTGCCATGGTTGAAAAGGCCTGACGCAATGTGCAATCTTCAAGTAGCGTACTAACTGTGTTAAAAAAAATGGCTCTGAGCACTAAGGGACTTAACATCTGAGGTCATCAGTCCCCTAGAACTTAGAACTACTTTAACCTAACTAACCTAAGAACATCACACACATCCATGCCCGAGGCAGGATTCGAACCTGCGATCGTAGCAGTACCGCAGTTCCGGACTGAAGCGCCTAGAACCGCTCGGCCACAGCGGCCAGCACTAACTGTGTCACGGCACCGGAACATTCCATGGTCCAGCGTTGTTTCGGGCAGTACTGGAGCAATCTAGTTCGGTTCCACGCTGTCGCTGATGCAGATGATTTCCAAACTGAGCAACGTTTGAAACCTAGAACTTAAGTATGGTACGCAATTAACAAATGTTAGCCTCTCACGAGGAAATTAAAATGTGTTTATTTCAATGATTTATTTGTTATTTCTCTTCTGTATATCCATGTGAATGTTTCCACTAAGTTTCATTCTTTCACGATGACTAATCCGTCACGGGAGCTCTCACAGGTAGGGAATGTTTGATTATAACCACCCTATACATCTGAGTCGCATTACTGCGGGTGAAAATACTAGCAGAGCATACAATTACATAAAGGAGATGTAAGCGGGAAAAATTGGAATTTGATAAAATAACCTCAGCAACAGAGCCGCTTCAGATGCGGTTAAAATCATGACTACCTCCTTCGTTCTAAGAAGCATCTAATGACATGTTAATTCGGGTCTATAGCTCTCAATATTGAAGCTGCATATTGAAATAAATGGATGAAGTTACAGTGTGCACTAGCTGATATAACGCAGACGGTAGTCAGTAACTCGCTGTCGCATGAGAGAGGAAGCGTGAAAGAGAAAACGCATAATGTGAAATTCCATTAAGAGAGAAGACACATTTTTTACTCACAGATGCTTCACACTTCCTGTTATCGGTGTGACACGATGGCAGCCAAACGCAAGGAGACTGTTCTCGTGAGAGACGAACTGACATGTCTCCTTGACTTAGACTTGTAATTCCTGATTTAAGAAGGAGCTAGAGTTAGTCGTTATAAGCCGCGATGACCGACTACCGATACGAACAAAATTTTGCGTTTCTATTATCAGAATATATATTTAGGCCTCACCAACAACTTCCCGTCACTCTACGTCTCTATATATTTTGTTAGGTTATAGCGATTTAGCCGGCCGAAGTGGCCGTGCGGTTCTAGGCACTGCAGTCTGGAACCGCGAGACCGCTACGGTCGCAGGTTCGAATCCTGCCTCGGGCATGGATGTGTGTGATGTCCTTAGGTTAGTTAGGTTTAACTAGTTCTAAGTTCTAGAGGACTAATGACCTCAGCAGTTGAGTCCCATAGTGCTGAGAGCCATTTTTCTTATAGCGATTTACGTTTATGAGGTAACCTTTTCTCTCCGGTGGGGCAGCATAACAACAGGCGAATGTTTCTGACCTTTTGCCTTTGCGGGCACGACACATCACACGTGATGTCTGAATGTTTACAAGGGAACTCGACATTCTGTGAGTATACGCCAAAGTAAACATTTTATGGCCACTTGCTTCCATCAGAAATCAACACAGTATGGCTGCTATACTGAACTACATGCGTACTGAGAAAAAATAAAAACTTTTTTGCTTGTACAGGAAGTATTACTGTTTATCTTTAATACAATGTGATACTATCATTTATCCTAAAACATAGAAATTTGTATCAACGGTGAAAATAGCCCAGCTGAAATATGAAAGGACGGAAAGTTTAAGAAACGATCACACGAGAAGATTAAGTCAAGGCACAGTATATTACCACAAACGAAAATTTGTTTTGATTTTGCTATGCTTTAAACGCGGCATGTTATTTACTAATTAAAATATCTGATAAACTGAACAGTTATGTAATATTCAAATAAAACATTTAGTTAAACGTGATAATAAAGAACGTACTACTGCAGTAAAATATCAGTAGAACAATAGTAGAGTGGTTAATGAAATTAGTATGTTAAAGCAAAAGGCAGAAATAAGAAGGGGAGAATGAAAATAAACCGGTTAGGAACTAAGCAATATTTTCTGCAACACTCGAACTCACTTCGGAAAGCAATTTAGTAACTAAAGTCATGCTCAAATAATATGATATACATATTCTGAAGGAGGTACGGAAAAGATGATCAGGTTATAGAAACATTTTGAACGCAACTGAGAAAAGGAACGAAGAGACTACCATTACAAAACTCAGGTGTGAAGCTATGAACTTTGTAACACATATTATGGAATAAAAATTATAGGTTTGTAGCATTGTACAGTATAGATCGCATGTATATTTAATCACCTTGTAGAAAAATCTTCATTTCTCTGCATACATACATATTTCTCCGCAAGCTATCTAATAGTGTGCTATGGTTGGTACTTGGAGTACTGCTGTCACGTTCTGCCTTTTTCGGTTCCACGCGCAAATGGCGCTCCACAACAGTAATTGTCAGCAAGCTTCACATGAGTTATGGCTTTCCCTTCTTCGTCATTTTGCGAGATGTGTGTCCGGTTTAGTAATGAGTTGACTGACTCTTGTGGCAACATATATCTGGAAAGTTCGATGTTTTGAAATTGTACAACACACCTCATGTATATCTCTCGCCTGAGTTGATTATCATATTTTTGTATCGCATACCACATAAACTCCTGATGAAATGCTCTGCTCTGATTTGAATCTTCTCTTTCTCCTGTCTTAATCCAACCCGGCATGGGTCCCAGACTGACAAACAGTACAAACGAATCACTCGAACCAGAATTTTCTAAGCTGTTTCTTGGTTGATTTGTATGTCCTCACAGTTTTACCAATGAATCCGTTTCCTACATCTAGTTTTATTTGGTCAATTAAATTTCCATTTCTACGAATTCGGAATAATATGTACACTGATGTGCAAAAGTTAATAATATATACACTGGTGTGCAAAAGTTAAGCACGAAAGTAATTTCCGCATGATGCATCACTGCTAAGTAATATTGCTCGATGAAATTTGAGCATATATGGAAAGAACTGCTACGGTATAGTATAGTATAATATAGAGCGTAACTGAAAGAACTACTCAATGAGATGAACAGAAATTTGCTGCTTCTCGTACTGTATAACTACGCATTTAGACAGCTATAAAAGTAGCTGGAGAAATGCAATTAACTATCAACAAACATCAAAACAATGGAAATAGGAAGCAGCAGTGTCAGAACTTCCATCCGGTAAATGTGTACATAATGAGACACAGCACGAGTCAGCAGATAGTTGGCACCTCAGGACTGTAGCTCAAGAGAGTACCTCAAGTCAGTGTCTCATTACTTATTTACAGTCGCTGCCAAGAAGCCAAACTGTGTATTATGAAAGGCAGGTAACTGTATGTGAACATTGATCTACACTGGTGTGCAAAACTTAATGACGAAAGTAACTTTCGCATCATGTACCTCTGCCAAGACTTGGACCATACATGTAAAGAACCGCTAAAGCACAAAACGTTACTGAAAGGAATGTGCCATGAGACGAACAGAATAGCACTTTTGTTCACCACCACAATTACATTGACACCACGATTCATGATGATCCCCTGGCCATTACGGATCGTGAGACAGAGTTTTTAATAGGATATGTGATCACCACAGACTGCAATACATACACTGGGCATCACATTCCCACGCCGGTAACAAGACTGGTAAGGAGTCCTTGTGGTAAGGCGTTGCATTCCTCCATCAGCGCGGTTGTAGACAACAGCTGATGCTCGTTGGTGCATGTAGACGTCTTGTAATATGTCTCCACAACGTGTCCCACACATTCTACCTAAGCACCAAACAAACTGATAGAGGCATTCGTATTCAGATACAGAGATATATAAAGAAGCAGAATGCGGCGCTGCGTCGGCAACGTCTATATAAGACAAATGTCTGGCTAAGTTGTTAGATCGGTTACTGCAGCTACAATGGCAGGTTATCAAGATTCAACTGAGTCTACGAGGTAGCGATGAACTAGGGATTTTCCCGTACGGCTATTTCACGAGTGTATCGTGAATTTCAGGAATCCTGTAAAACCCCAAATCTTCCGCATCGCTACGGCCGGGAAAAGACCCTCGCGGAAAAAGACCCTGCATGAACCGGACTAAAGACGACCGAAGAGATTCGTTCAACATGACAGAAGTGCAAACCATCTGCAAATTGCTTCATATTTCAATGCTGGGCCAGCGACAAGTGTCAGAGTGCGAACCATTCAATGAAACATCATCGATATGGGCTTTCGGACCCGAAGGCCCACTCGTGTATTTTTGATGACTGAATGACATAAAGCCTTACGCCTTGCTTGGACCTGTTAACAGCGACACTGGGCAGTTGACGACTGGAAACATGTTGCCTGGTCGGACGAGTCTCGTTCCAATTTCTATCTAGCGGATGGACGTCACGGGTATGCAGACAACCTTATGAACCCATGGACCTTACAAGTCAGCAGGGGATTGCTCAAGCTAGTGGAGGCTCTGTAATGGTGTGGAGCATGTGCAGTTGGAGTGACATGGGATCCCTGATACGTCTAGATACGTTTCTGACAGGTGACACCCACGTAAGCATCCTGTCTGATCACCTTCATCGATGCATGTCCATTGTGCATTCCGACCGACTTAGGCAATTCCAGCTGTGCAATGTGATACCCCACACGTCCAGAATTGCTACAGCGTGGCTCCAGGAACACTCTTCTGACTTGAAACACTTCCGCTGGCCATCAGATTCCCCAGACATGAACATTATTGAGCTTCCAGAATGAGAGTTCACTCTGCAGCAGAGTGTGCACTGATATATCAGCGCACACTCCGCTGCATAGTGAAAATCTCATTCTGGAAACATCCCCCAGGCTGTGGCTAAGCCATGTCTCCGCAATATCCTTTCTTTCAGGAGTGCTAGTTCTGCAAGGTTCGCAGGAGAACTTCTGTTAAGTTTGGAAGGTAGGAGACGCGGTACTGGCAGAAGTGAAGCTCTGAGGACGGGGCGTGAGTCGTGCTTGGGTAGCTCAGTTGGTAGAACACTTGTCCGCGAAAGGCAAAGGTTCCGAGTTCGAGTCTCGGTCTGGCATACAGTTTTAATCTGCCGGGAAGTTTCATTACTGAGGTTATCTGGGATGTCTTGCAACGTGCTCTTCAGAAGAGATCTCCACTCTCTCACACTCTTACGGATTTATAAACAGTCCTACAGGATTCATGATGCCAGTTCCCTCCAGCACTACTTGATACATTCGCCGAATCCATGACACCTCTCAATCCGGCATTGCTGGCTCGTGGAGGTCTTACACGACATTAAGCAGGTGCACTAGCTTTATTGGGTGCGGCTGCGCATTTTCACCATAAAAATGAACTCAGGACCGAATGCACCCCTGGGAAGACTCCTATGGGAAAAGAGTAGGGTGTCACAGTCACGTTTGCCAGTGAGAACACCGTGTTCAAAAATATGGAGGTCAGTACACCTTGGCAACCATATAGCTCCCCACATCATAACACCCTGGACCACCAAAACGATCATGTTAGAGACTTTTCCAAACAATCATCTTTGAATGTTTAAACACGGTACACTAACCGCTAGACGTTAGTGAGACTGTCCTCCTTCCCCATGTGCGTGTTTTAAAGCGTGCATTCGGCACTGATTTTCTTTTTAGGGTTCTGGACCTCACTCAGTGAAAACAGAACCCATAGTGGATCAGTTTGTTCTCCGTCTGTTAAGACCCGTTTCTCTCAGGAACGAGTAGCGATATCAAGTTGAAGTTGATGTCAAATATCATGGTGTACGGTCCCTTGGCGGTGTAAAATATTTTAAGCTTCGAAGTCAATGCAATTAAAAGACAGGGCCATTTATGTCACATATTTTGGTACTCGCAGACTCTCCCTTCCAAAACTATAGGGTACTTCTCGTTGATCCAGAATAATGAAATTTGCCAGAAAGCAGAGTTTCACTGATCAAATAAAGGAAAGAATTCGATATTGACTAATCGGTAATTATATTACAAACAATTTTTTTTGGTTTATTGGTCGTCTGTCTGTCTGGAAGACCACACTTCTTACAATACCGGGTAGACGTATCAAGGTGAAATTTGTATTACGTAGTAAGTCTACGGTCCATTGCTAGTATAGCAGACGCTAGCTTCTAAGTCAGTGCAGCCAAAACATACGGCCATTTATGTCACATATTTTGATACTCGGAAACTCACTCAACAAAGCCTATAGGTGAACTAGCTGTACATATGGTTAGGATTGTACCGAATGGTCCCAGCACGGATACTATTCGCACTTGTTCGGCTTTTATGGATGACAGTGAGCGGCCACATCGAACAGAGAAGATTGAGGCGCTTTGGGAATGAGAGGATTTTCGGCGGATGGACTGGGCTGCTCCGTTCCCCCGACTAAAATCCCATCGAGCACGTGCGGGATGTGTTGGGGAGATGCACTGCATCACGTCTTTATGCAACAAGAATCATCCAGCAGTTGTCAACCGGGCAGGTGGAGAAATGCAACGCCCAGCCACAAGAACTCCATGACAGTCTTGTGGCCAGCATGGGAGCGTGTTGCACAGAGCAGGCATTGTCGTTGTCTGTGCTCACACACCATATTAAGAACCATGTCCCGCCTTTTCTAATATCCAGGAGAACATCATAAGTCTCGTTGACTCCAGAGTAATTATTGTTTTTGAATGAAAATGGCAGTATGTTCGTCTCACTGTGTATTTGTTTCAGTTGCTTTCTATACTATACTGCATTATACTATACTATATCATACTGTAGTAATTCTTTGTACATATGTTCTAAGTTTCATCGAGCTGGGTTACTTGGCAGTAACCCGTCATGTGAAATTTACTTTCGTCCTTACATTTTGCACACCATTGTACATTGCACTCAGTGTGTTCATATTCCAGTTAAGCATTGTACAATTTCATATCACTAATTCATTGTACTATATATTGTTGCTGTTTATTTTTGCCGTACTTTTTGCATGATTTTATCTGGCCTTGTGACGATTCTGTGTAGCTGCTCTTGCCTGGTCCTCTCTCCTCTATTTTAGAATGTCTCACGCGTTTTCGCACGTTCGTATGAATGGCTAGTTTCATACGCTGGCCGCAAGGAAACGCACTTCGTAGGCAAAAACTGATCGAATTAGTGCTTTGCGAAATTTCGCTTCTTGATATAAATGCGCTCACATCATATACCTACATGTAGCTCGTCGAAAAGAAATATATAAGTATTGCCAGGTATAAAACAATGCTACGAAGAGAGACAATACAACCACCTACGTAACTATATTATTCGAATAATAATAGTAACATCATTAGGTTACCTTCCATTCAGAAGGCTGCTGCACTCAGCGACTGTTATACTGGCTTGTAAGTAATAGATTTCAGCTATCAGTCATCCTTTTTAAATTTTATTGGCAGATTTCAGCTAGAAACTAGCCGTTCTCAATGTTAAGAATACAAGAGGTACATAGTTAGATGATGTCATAAAAAGTTGCAATTAATGGCTTAACTCATATGGTTTGTATATTAAATACCATTATCATTTTTGATCAATGCATGTAATGCCTGTTGGTCGGGCTTCGTCCACAGGTCATTGAATACTACCGTTTGCGGAAGGCGGGCTGTATGGAGAACACATCGGTTGATTACATGGCGCCATCTATGTGAACCACATATAAACCTCAAGGGAAGTAAATTAATTACATAAAATGAGACATAAGTAATTCTTAAATTGTCGTCCAGCTTATTTCATATTTACCATCAAGTAATAAAATTTCCATGTTCACTGCTTGTGAGTCCGTTATTATTATAAAAACATTCAAATTACGTGAGGTGGGTAAAATTTATAAAACACTAGAAGACACGTGCTGTATACATCTATTAGTTGATATGGCTTAAATGTATTTATTTTTATATTACATCTCCCTTTATTAAAACATAATAAGTATATTGTACATCATATTTACTAAACAGTTCATAGGTGGTGCCAAACATCAGTCAGATGCATGGTTGTTACAATTTGGCTATTCCGCTATTGATATAGAGGGTGCTAACACCTTTCTCCCTTAAAGCCGATTTTCCTTCTAAATGCAAAAGAACCAATATATTGAATTTATTCCCAACAAGATGGTCTCAGTACGGGGAGCTCAATCTCGGGAACGCTGGCTGACATCTTTATTAATGATCTAGAAAACAAATTCTTTTCTGAAAATCCTGTGCAAGCGGACAAAATTGTGTACTACTTTAGGTATGTAGGTGACACACTGCTGCTAATACAGATGACGACGACGTCATCAACACCATTGTAGCCTTGTTTAAAAACGTGCATCAAACAATTAAATTTACTTGAAAGACCGAAACAAATAAATTACTTTTCTAGGTCTATCAATTCGAAATGAAAATGGCAGGCACACATTTGGTATATTTCGTAAAGAGACTTTTGCCTATGGCATTGTGAATTTTACTTCATACCACCCAGTTCAACATAAAAAAGCGTTTTCCAATTTTGTTACAATCGGTTGTTTAAAATTCTGCTGTCAAAAGACGAACACGATGAGGAAATTGCAACAATAAGGCACATTGCAAAAATAAATAGCAATCTGTGGGACTCTCTAGATGCTGTATATAAGAACATAGTTAATAAATACAAAAATATGACGACGCTTTACGATAATACTACGGCTTCTAAAGAACATAGTAAGTTTGTCAGCTTATTTTACTACAGAAAAATGAGCACTAGTGATGCAACTATCCTTAGAAAGTACGATATGACAGTGTCTTTTGGTACCAAAAATAACTTAGGATGTTTTTTGCAACACTCTGTAGATGTAAAAACATATTTAATGCATCTGTAGTTTATAAAATTGATTGCATAGACTGTAAGGCCTGTTATGATGGCCAAACAGGAAGGAGGCTGGAAATCAAGTTTGGGGAACACGTCGCATTTGGAAGAAAAGATACCAAGGAAAAATCGAGTATAGCGGCACATTTGCTTACAACGAAACATAAGGCGCCGATTTTGACATTCAATATGAAGTTGCTGCATAAGTGTGAGAAGGGCGGGTTCCGCGACCTCCTGGAAGAACTCGAGATCTTCTGCCATCACAAAAACACTGGCAGCAACCTGATTAAAGATCAGGTTGTTGAGAAAAATGCACGGTTCTGGGAGTTGTTCCAGGACTTGTTGCTGGGAAACGGTGTTGGGTTTGACCCAGGGGGAACGAAGTAACACCTTTTTTTTCTTTATTGAATTTAAATTTCCCAACGGGGTGGGCTGGCAGCAACATATACGCTGCTCTTCAGCCGAAAGACATAGAACATACAATAGAAGACATTTAAAAATAAAATAAAGGAGAAAACATGGTGTACATAGATATAAAAAAGGGGGTAACATTACAGAAGTCAATAGACAAAAGGGGCGACTGCAAAATGGAGATAAAAACCGTAAAAAAGTAGTGCACAAAGAAAACACACACTGAGGCAATTAAAAGAACACAAGGCGAAGTATGATGGGAGTATAAAAGTATCAACGAATGGTGTAGCACATAACAATCACTGACAATAACACTAAGTACAAGGCCAGCAGACAATTAAAATCACACCTCTCAATGCACAGGAGAACAGCACCAAACACAACACTGACATGGCTCACTGATGACGATGATCAAAATGGAGGATCTGCCAGGCGCAAGGAGATGAGGGAGAAGGGAAGAAGGGAGGGAGGGGAAGAGATGGGGGGAGATGGGTGGGGGGCGCGCCAAAGAGGGCCAGGGAGGGAGGGGCGTGGGAGGGAAAGAGGTGAGGATGGGGTGGTGGATCTCAGGGGGGAGGGGCAAGGAGGAAAATCCGATCTGTGAGAA
Organism: Schistocerca americana; assembly: GCF_021461395.2. Taxonomy (NCBI): domain Eukaryota; kingdom Metazoa; phylum Arthropoda; class Insecta; order Orthoptera; family Acrididae; genus Schistocerca; species Schistocerca americana. Next base: position 186,740,922 of record NC_060125.1, on the reverse strand, counting down.
GGAGGGGAGAGTAAAAAGGGGGCCTTGCGGAGGGGGGGAACAAGGTCAGATTATAGTTTGAACGAAGGGTATATATCATGGCGAAGGTCATCATTCGGGAGGGGGAAGCGCTGGAAATTGCCCTGATGAAGGAGATGGAGGGTGTGGAAGTGGAGAGAGGGAGGCATACAACGATAGAGACATGGCAATGGGCAGGAGATGGAGGAGGAAACCAGGGGGTGGGGGGTATGAAGCCTGTGGACAGTGTAAACGATGTGGAGATGTTGGAGGAAAATGAGGAGGTGAGGGAAGGGGGTGAATTCATACAGGAGCCATGTGGGGGCAGGAAGGCGGATACTGAAGGCAAGGCAGTGTACATGGCGTTCAAGGATTTGGAAGGCCTTGTAAAAGCGGGTGGGTGCGGAGATACAGGCAATGCTGGCATAACAGAGGAGAGGATGTATGAGGGATTTGTAGGTGTGGAGGATGGCAGAAGGGCGCAATCTCCATGCCCAGACAGACAGGAGTTTCATGAGGCAGAGACAGGAATGGGCTTTCTGCTGGATGTTCAGGAGGTGAGGGGTCCAGGTGAGGTGACGGTCGAGGGTGAGGCCAAGGTATCTCAGGGTGGGGATGAGGTGGATAGGACGACCATAAAGAGTGAGGTAGAGATCATAGAGATGAAAGGAGTGGGTGGTGCTGCCTATGATGATTGCCTGGGTTTTGGAGGGGTTGAGATGGAGGAACCACTGGTTACACCAAATGGTGAACTGGTCCAGGTGGGTTTGGAGGCTGTTTTGGGGTACAGAGCCAGGAAGGTGATGTCATCAGCATACTGGAGAAGGTGGACAGGTGGGGGTGACTTGGGCATATCACCTGTATACAAAAGATAAAGGAGAGGGGAGAGGACAGAGCCCTAGGGGACGCCAGTAGTGGGATATAAGATACGGGAGTTGGTGTTATGCAGGGTGACATAGGAATGACAGTGCGAGAGGAAGGAAGCGACCAGATGCATAAAACTGATAGGCAGGGCGCAGGTTTGGAGTTTAAAGAGGAGACTGGGATGCCATACATGGTAATAGGCATTTTGGAGGTCGAGGGAAACAAAAATGGCAGAGCGACTGGAGTTAAGCTGGAGGTAGGGAAGGTGAAGGAGGTTAAGAAGTTGTCTTCAGTGGAGAAGGAGGGTTGGAAGCCACACTGGCTAAGGGGGAGGAGGTGGTGTTTATTAAGGTGCTGATGGATATGGCGGGAGAGGATGGATTCGAATACCTTACTGAAGATGGAGGTGAGGCAGATGGGACGATAGGAAGAGGCGACGGAAGGGGGTTTGTTTGGGTTGAGCAACAAGAAAACATGGGAAGTCTTCCACAGGTCAGGGTAGAAGCTGGTAGAGTGGATGAAGTTATAGAGATGGGCGAGGACAGTCAGGAAGGAAAAGGGGCTTTCTCTAAGGTGGCGGTAGGTGACCCAGTCGTGACCAGGGGCAGTGTTGCGTTTGGACGGGAGGATAAGTTTAATGTCTTGTGCTGTCATTGGAGTGTTGATATCAGAGGGGGGCAACAGCCCCAAGTACTGGAGACTAGGAGGTAACACCTGACTTCTTGCCAATATGTAGCAACCATTTGCATTATACTATAAGAGTATGATTATTATAATTCTGAACCAACAGAACTTCTTCCATGATATCTTAGGTCAGATGCTTAAACAGTATTATTAACAGCAATTCAATATATTGGTTATTTCTAATTTACAAGGGAAATCGGCTTTAAGGGAGAAAGAGGTTAGCACCCTCTATATATATACATATATACATACATACATACATATACATATACATATATATATATATATATATATATATATATATATATAGCGGAATAGCTAAATTGTGATAACAATGCATGTGACTGATGTCTGGTGATATATATGAACTATTTAGTAACTATGATGAACAATATACTTATTATGCTTTAATAAAGGGAGATATAACATATAAATAAATATATTTAAGTCATATCAACTAATAGGTGTATACAGCATGTGTCTTCTAATGTTTTATGAATTTAAAAAAAATTTAGAACAGTTTTACTGACCTGACGTGATATAAATGTTTTTATAATAATAACGGACTCACAAGGAGTGAACATGGAAATTTTATAACTTGATGGCAAATATGAAGTAAGTTGGACGACAATTTAAGAATTTACTTATGTCTCATTTTATGTAATTAAATTTGAAGTGGTTTACTTCCCTTGGTGTATACGTAGTTCACATAGATGGTGCCATGTAAGCAACCGATGTGTTCTCCATACAGCTCGCTTTCCGCAAGCGATAGTATCCAATGAACTGTGGATATAGCCCGACCAACAGGCATTACATGCATTGATCGAAAATGATAGTCGTATGTAATATACAATCCATATGAGTTAAGCCATTAACTGCAACTTTTTATGACATCATCTAACTATGTACCTCTTGTATTCTTAAAACTGAGGATGGCTAGTTTCTAGCTGAAATCTAGATCTGCAAAAAAAATTTATAAAGGACGACTGATAGCTGAATTCTATTATTTACAATAGTAACATCCTTTTGTAACATGGTTTTAACGACGAAATAAAAATTAATTCAAGGTCTTAATGGAACCTGGCATCTCAGACTTGTTGAGGAAAAACTATTTTTAGAGATTTGAAATATATTGTCACTTAAATTCAAACTGTAATCAGGCTGACTCAGTTATGAAGCAGAACTGTTCAAAATTAATTGCTCTGCTTATCTGTTCAGGTTTAGTCAGTAAACAATCAATGTTTCCAACTTCACGAAATGGCTGTCTGTGCGCCATTACTACAAACTAAAAGCAAATGGTCAAAAGAATCTCCACCTCAGTTATATTATTGTCTTCCTAATATCCTCACATGGAAGGGGGACGAAATGAAGGAACATATATTGTGAAAATACACTTACATACGTCGACTTCTACAACAAAATACATCCGTAGCTTTTCGCTTCCAGAACGAAAGTAAAAGGTTTGATACCATTATTCTTTGGTGTCAGAGGCACAAATTTTATAGGATATAGCGTCTCTGGGTTATTACGATACACAGATGACACGCGATTACATTTTTTTTAGACAACATAGCTGTATGCAGATAAACAGCGATTAGTTTACTTATAATCAATTATTCAAAATGACAATCACAATCGCATTATTTATTTTGCCGCCAACCTGTTTCAGCCCACGATGGGGTCATCTTCAGAGCAATTTACACAATTTGGTCGCTCGCTGGAGTCGTCACCCTGCCTGTGCACGGTTGGTAATTATCAAATTGCCCTGAGGATGACGCCATCGCGTGTTGAAACCGGTTGGCGGCAAAATAAATAATGCGATTGTGATTGTCATTTTGGATAATTGATTAACACGTGATTACATTTACTTTTTCATAAGAAGTATTAATTAAATTTCTGCCTTTTTTCGCTTTCTGCAGTATCAAGTTTATTAACAACTATGGGTAATCGGTGTTTTTAGATTAACATGCTGTTTTTCGTTCTCTTTCGTTCTTGGACTTTGATCTTGGAACACCACACTTTTAATAGAAATTTTTCCAGGTGACGGTACACTACGTGGTAGCAAGGTATCTCATAACAGCGAGTACTCGGCAATAGGGATTCTCCTCCTGCCGCATTCATATGTGCATTCGGTGAGCGCGACAGACGGAACAGGTGTCAGCGAGGCCTTCGGAGGGACGAGCTACTGGGCGCAGCGCATCGGACGTGCTACTGGGCGCCCCCGCAGCCCGGCGTGCATTGTGTGCCAGCAAACGCGAAGCGGTCTTGTGTCAGGTGGCGAGCGGGTCGAGTCGCGCGGAGTTTGCAGAAGCGTCGCGCAGGCGTGCGCCGAGGGTCGCCGGTTTGCAGACCGCTGATGCGAACTAATCGCGCTGATTGAATCAATCGCGACTCTCTCTGTGTGTGTGTGTGTGTGTGTGTGTGTGTGTGTGTGAGTGTGTGTGTGTGTGTGTGTGTGTGAGTGTGCGGGGACGCATCCTCAAGCGGAGCACGCCGCCTCCCACGAGCAGCCGCTGCGGCTCCACTCTCGTCCCTATTGTTTGGGCTCCCGACGCCCTCACTCCACCGCTGTCCGCCTACGCGCAGCCCCGTGTCGCTTACAGCTCGGTCACTTGCGATCCTCTCCGGACGCCATAAACTCTGTCCCGGCGCAGAGTATTGGAATTCCCAGAATTCCCAAGCCACACCGTGTATAGAGGTGGAACGCGGTTTCCACCGTGATGATCGAGGAGCGATTCGAGCAAAAGCTGTGCGAGGGCGCTGTTGTCTACAGCAACAAATAAACACTTCTTCAGTTACGGTAGATAAAAAAGAGGCCACGTGATGTCTACTACAAAAGCAGTACAGCCCTTTATTTGACAATGTTGCACTCACGCACCATCGAAGTCCCACACTGTTTTCTGAAACATGTTTAAAGTTTTGTCTTTGGCTGGGCAACGGCGTTTGCAAGCAGCTCTTAAGCTCTCGTATACAGCGATGTTCTGTTGTCTCTGTTCTGAATAGTGTGCAACTATAGCAGACCGTGGAAATTCGTGTACCGGGTGATCAAAAAGTCAGTATAAATTTGAAAACTGAATAAATCACGGAATAATGTAGATAGAGAGGAACAAATTGACACACATGCTTGGAATGACATGTGGTTTTATTAGAACCAAAGAAATACAAACGTTCAAAAAATGTACGACAGATGAGGCTTCATCTGGTCAGAACAGCAATAATTAGCATAACAAAGCAAAACAAAGCAAAGATGATATTCTTTACAGGAAATGCTCAATATGTCCACCATAATTCCTCAACAATAGCTGTAGTCGAGGAATAATGTTGTGGACAGCACTGTAAAGCATGTTCGGGGTTATGGTGAGGCATTGGCGTCGGATGTTGTCTTTCAGCATCCCTAGAGATGTCAGTCGATTACGATACACTTGCGACTTCAGGTAACCCCAAAGCCAATAATCGCACGGACTGAGGTCTGGGGACCTGGGAGGCCATGCATGACTTACGTGGCGGCTGAGCACACGATCATCACCAAACGATGCGCGCAAGAGATCTTTCACGCGTCTAGCAATGTGGGGTGGAGCGCCATCCTGCATAAACATCGTACATTCCAGCAGGTGTTTATCAGCCGTGCTGGGGATCATGCGATTCTGTATCATATCGGCGTACCTCTCACCCGTCACGGTCCAGCGCCATCTGTCGGAAATCTTGTGAACTTTGTTTTTTTTTTGTTCTAATAAAACCCTATGTCACTCCAAGCATGTATGTCAATTTTTACCTCTCTATCTACATTATTACGTGGTTTATTAAGTTTTCAAATTTATACTGACTTCTTGATTACCCGGTATGTTACCGGAGTAGCAATTTTTTCCTATTTCATGACTCTGTTTCTTCTTATACGGTGAAATCTGCTTGTAAACGGAAAAGAGGAATTATTATAGAACTGTGTCAGCGAATTCTTACCTTGGACATAACAGATGGACTGATCTTTCCTGGGTGGAGGAAGCCTGCCTTTGAATACTGGATGGACAACAAGACAAGAATAAAAAGGCATCAGCAGCTCCTGATCCAGTGAATTACGCACGATCTTAGAGTTTTCGTCACTGGCCAGAGTACGGGGGCTAAAAAAGAAGGTATAGGCTTTTCTTTTACGGGTATTCCATTGTGAAATGTGAAAAATATGGATTCGTTCCGTGCTTTGAACCAAAAGGAAGTGTTTTAAGACATATCACATCTATCTCTACATCTACGTGATTACTCTGCTATTCACAATAAAGTGCCTGGCAGAGGTTTCAATGAACCTCCTTCATGATGTCTCTCTACCGTTCCACTCTCGAACGAGCACTTAAATTTTCCATGCGAGCCCTGATTTCTCTTATTTTATCGTGATAATCATTTCTCCCTATGTAGATGAGTGCCAACAGAAAGTTTTCGCAATCGGAGGAGAAAATTGGTGATTGAAATTTCATGAGAAGATCCCGTCGCAATGAAAAACACCTTTGTTTTAATGATTGCCACTCCAATCCACGTATCATGTCTGTGACACTATCTCCCCTAATTCGCGATAATACAAAACGAGCTGCCCCTTTGTACTTTTTCGATGTTATCCGTCAGTCCCACCTGATGCGGATCCCACACCGCACAGCAGTACTCCAGAATAGGGCGGACAAGCGTAGTGTAAGCAGTCTCTTTGGTAGACCTGTTGCACCTTTTAAGTGTTCTTCCAATGAATTGCAGTCTTTGGTTTGCTCTACCCACAGTATTCTCTATGTGATCTTTCCAATTTAAGTTATTTGAAATTGTAATCCCTAAGTATTTAGTTGCATTTACAGCCCTCAGATCACATGAAACATAACTATTTTTTCAGCCACAGGAACAACACTGTAGTATTTATTTTGTAGCACCCATGCTGTTGTTGATAATTAGTGGCAGACACTGGGTTTTGAAACAAAATGCATGTAACATTGTTCACGTGACCGTGTACATCTAATACGACTAACTTAATTTTTTTTTCTCTGTGATATTTCAGTGTTTGCGAAATGAAGGTTAGTTAATACAGAACATATACTAGAGGAAGAAATGAAAGAGATGCCGAAAAAGGCAAGAACTGGAATGGCAAGCTGTCCAGGATGAGTTGTGACGGAACTGTGGAAGTACGGACCCCATCAAATGGTGTGACTTCTGCGTGAATTGTTCAGCCAGTTCGTGTAAGAAGAGGAAATACCAAAACGGTGATGCGTATCACACCTCTCCACTATTTATAAAAAAAAAGAAACAAGAAGCATCCAAAGAATTACTGGAGAATTAGTGCATCTATCAGCAGACTTTTTAGCGCTGTACTGGAAAACAGGTTGGTGAACGAGGTCAAGAGAAAGATGCGAGAGGAACAGGCAGGTTTTACTTACAGTTGGACGATTTTGTATGGCTCATGTTTTAGCATTAGATAATTGAGAAGGCGTATTTTAAGGGTCAGGAAATAGACCTAATGTTTCTGGATTTATAAAAGGCGTTGGTTCTGAACTCTACGGAAAGCGATGAAGTATTTAGGTATAGAAGCCAACAAATATCCCTAATTCGGAGAATACACCTCCAATCGTACGCTACACTTACAGTAGGGAAAAAGTTGCGCGATAAATTCCAAACATCGAAAGAGCTTAGACAGGGCTACAGTATGTCGCTGACTCTGTTTAAAATATATGTACGTTATGTGTTGGAACAGTGGAATCAGTCATGCGGAGGTACGGGGATTGCTTTCTAGCATAGTGCTATCTACTTATTGTTATTTGCCGATGATCAACAACTGCTAGCGCAACGTACAGAGGATGTCAAATGTATGCTTAAGAAGTTAATGGGAGCATTTTGACGAGGCGGGTTTAGAATAAATACGAGCAAAAGAGAATCTCTAGTAATCGGAAGAGATGGAAGGGTATAGTACTGCCGCAGCCAACAATTAAAAGCTGCAAAGCAGATCAAAACACTTGGGATCGATTATCCATTCCTCGGGAAACTGTGAAGCAGATGTGGAACGCGGGATCCTGCAGGGAAGAGAACCAATTAAAACGCCAAACTGATTCCTGTGGAGTCGGGCAGTATCAAAAGAAATAAATCAGAGCATTATTCAAACAGTAATGGAAATTATAGCAACATACGGTATAGAAGGATGGATTCTGGGGTAGCAGCAGGGAAGCACAGTACAGGCAGCAGAGATGGATGGGGTAAGGAGTGGAGCCAGAATATCCAGAACTGAGCGGAGAAGAAATAAGGAAATTAGCAAGATAATGGATGTGGAGCAACCAGTCGCGCAAACAACTGAGAAGAGAGTTCTTCAGTGGTTTGGCCATACGTGTATACGGCGAATTGAGCATGGACAATGGCCAAAGGCAGTCTTGGAATGGTCGCCGCCGGAACGAGGAAGCGTGGGCGGCCGAAATTAACATGGAAATAGAGAGTAATTACGACGATGAGGAAGAGAGATCTGAAAGAAAAAGGCTGCTGTGTTCGTGAAAGCTGGCGGAAGGGAATATAAGGAAACTGCTGCAGAGTGGAGAAGCCCTTAAAAGCAAAAGTAAGTTCAATTTACTGACCATCAAACATTAACATAGCTTAAATCGCCATGTCGCTGTATCCGGAAGAAATGCACAAGAAAAGGAAGGAAGAAAGATTAGAGTCAAACGTCACGTCAACAACAACGCAACGAGGTCATCACACACACAGCTCCAGTTCGGCCTATGGAAGGACGCAGAAGGAAACCTACCATGCCCACTTAAAGGAGCCATACCGTCATTCACCTCAAGCGATTTAGGGAAATTTCGGGAAATTTGCATCAGCACGGCCGGACGGAGGTTTGAACCGCGGTATTCCCGAATACGAGTCTAGCGTTTTACAATTGAGCCACCTCGCTCCATAAATCGAGAAGAAAATAAACGAAATACATGTGACACATAAATTGTCAGAAGCTTTGCTTGTAGAGGGTGGTCAGAAACACTCTGAAAAACTCGTTAGTATGTTGCAGCGTAGGATGTGGTGAGAAATAATAGTTAACAAAAAAATTCGATACGCTACACCGTTTTCTATTTAACCAACATTGAAGTTAGTCAGTCCAGGTGGTTGCACGCGCAAATTTAAGCGCCGTGCCAGAGGGGAATCGGTAAGATGTTCTTTGTTGGTTTACCTGAGACCGAACAAGAGAGCGATACAACAATTGGAAATGGAATGGTTGTAACGACAGAATCCGAGCCGAAGCCTCAGCAGGCTCTTTCGGTAAGAGAACAACTGACACTTATTGTATCTGGCGGGCCGCGTGAATCTGCGCGTACAGCTGTCTGATTGGCTAACTTCAGTGCCAATTAACTCGGAAACGGCGCGACATGTCGAATTTTTTCTTAACAATTATTTCTCAGAACAACCTTACTGTGTGAACTCTTACAACTGTTTCTGACCACAATCTATACCCATGTCTACATGATGACTCTGCAATTAAATGTAGGAGAAAGCTGGTGATGGTAATTTCGTGAAAAGATCTCGTAGCAACGGAAAACTTTTATTTTTTATTTTTTTTATTTAAAATAAAAGCGGACCACACCGTGGTTCGGGTCGAAAAAAATCGATTTTTGGTTTTCGTCATATTTCGATAGATTAAGGTTTTATTTAAGTACTCTGAAAAGGATTTTGCAGAAAATTTTTTTTTCGAGCCTTTAAATAGAATTTTCCTACCACATGTGTTTACGTGCAACGCCCACTATTGTGTCACCCACTTTTCTGCGTATATTTCAGATCTTTATGTCCCCTACATTGCACGTTAGGGATTTTTTTTTACTCCCGAGTGTGTTGGCTATCCTTGGAATGCAACAGTCCGTATTCTTTTGTTTCTGTTGTTTGTAAACAACACGCTTTCAAGCACGCGGTTAGTTTTGTTCAAGTGTGATTGCGAGTAGTTGTTATAGAAAACTTGCAGGTATAGTTTGGGCAGGCAATTAGGAGAAATAAAGAAAATCTGGAGGCAATGTGAGAGGTGGCATGAGCCCCCTCTCATATTTCTATCTTACGATTTTCGTCTCTAATTGCATGCGGTGAAAAGTTGCTATTCCTTCACACGCGGACTTCCCATGCAGCGTCTCTCGTCACCCGGGTGGTCCGGTGACAGGCGGGCTGTCCTGATCTGGAAAGGGTTAAGCCGACGGGTGTGAGGAAGTCGAGTGAATGCTTTGCAGACGCCGACATTGTCAAAAGACACGCCCGGAGGGGTCTGAAGTAGCGGCTGGGCTAGAGGTTCCGTTACTTTGCAGAATCTTAGCGAAAACACTTTCTGGCGGGCTACCAGCGAGGCATGGGAATGACTTGTGTACCCAGGCAGTTGTGGCGGGAAAATTCCCGCGCTTTCTGCAAAATAGTAACTGTGATTGGCTGGCTCAGGGCATAGCTCCGTGACGTAGCAAAATCAGCGCAGAAATTGGCGCCAAGAATCTCCATTGGTGGAATGGTAGTGCTCTGGCAATGGAGTGGAATTTTCCGCCGGTTTTCGAGTTGCTGATTGGAACGTTTAACCACGGCCACTGTCGTGGGGGCGGGAATGTTGTGTGTTCGGCCTGTACGGGTGCTCTAGGTAGTCGGCTCTCGCCTTTCGGTCGAGGACGTCGAAGCAACCAGCCATCGCCTCCGGTACGCCAGATCGTGTTCTGGCAGTTAAGAAGACAGTTTGGTAATGTATGTCCGCAGCACCGGCAGATAGGGATTTTCCTAGGTGATAATCAGAGCTCAGCAGAGTGCGCCTGCTCGTCTTTTTCTAACTTTGTTCTGTCTTGAGTAGCAGCAATTAATGTTGGGTTAGCTGTGTGTCTCTCTTAAGATTTGAGTGGCAAGGAATTGGCTCCACATACCACTTTGTCATAAACCTCACAATCTAGTTTAGGGACAACTTCACCTTCACAGCGTTTGTTTGTGTATCCAATTTGAGCCAATTTGATGTATTATAAATGTTTCATGTGTTTTTGTTTATTATTTTGTGTTTAGTCTTAATAAATCATATTGTTATTTTGGACAGAACTTTCATTCTGTTAATCGGTAGAGCACCCATCATTTCTCACTACGTTAATGAAACCTTCCTTTATTTAACTTATTTATCAAATTAAATTATTGCAGGTGCCAAACTCTTTTCTACTCCACTTGCAGGGTTGATTACAGTCAGTTCGCGTATATTTTTTAATCCTTGTGCAACAGCAAAAGTCGGAGTTAGAATAGGGGGGCTTAGAGCATCATTTACATGTGTAGATTCTAGAATTTAGTGTTAAATACACTGCTAGCCCCGGCAACTCGCATAAAATGGCAGTTGGAATGCAACAGTCCGTATTCTTTTGTTTCTGTTGTTTGTAAACAACACGCTTTCAAGCACGCGGTTAGTTTTGTTCAAGTGTGATTGCGAGTAGTTGTTATAGAAAACTTGCAGGTATAGTTTGGGCAGGCAATTAGGAGAAATAAGAAAATCTGGAGGCAATGAAGAGAGATGTTTGGCCATATTTTTTCATAAGTCCTCTAGTGATGATAAGCCATGTCATGGATTGTGTCCATCAGGAGAAAATTCGTGGTGCAAATACAACAGGGCTCAGGCAACTGGAGAATCTTATTCTCACCAGCATTCTCTTCCTGCTGCTGTTATTACAGCAATTAAACTTATTTTCAGAGACTTCGCTCATCCTGATCTTCTAAGGAAATGTCTACATGGGCAAGCACAGAACCCAAATGAATGTTTCAACAGCATAATATGGAACTGCCTTCCTAAAACTGTATTTGTAGGCATGCATACAATGAAACTAGGAATTCGTGATGCTGTTATTACATTCAATTGTGGTAATATTGGAAAGTGTTGGGCACTGAAAAAGCTGGCGATTAATGCTGGTGAAAATATGATCACTGGGCTACAACATTGCGATAATATGAGGATAGCCGATGAAGACAGGTCTGCATCTAATATGCCTAAGAAAGCAAGACAAACATCCAGGAAGGTGAAAAAGAAGCTGGAAGACCTGCTAGAGGCCAAAGAAGGGCCACCATATGCAGCAGGTCAGTTTCAATTAACTGTAAGTAACAAATTTCAAAAGTTTTTTCTTTAAAGTCAGTTTCCTGCAGACTAAAATTTTCAGTACATATGTCCCATTATATCAGAAACTATCATAGATAAATGAATGAAATTTTCAGAGACTCTGCATAGCATAAAAAGCCACCTCTGGAACTACATTCATTAATATTCCCCTATTAGGAAGTTCACAAACTTAATATTTTTTGTTAATAAATTTAAAAATGTATTTCTTAAAAAAAGTATTTCTTAAAAAGTATTTCTTAAAAACTATAAAATGGATAAAGCAGATTTTAGTACAGTTGACTATTAGCATCATGTAAAATACAGTAAAAATATTAACGTCCTGCATCAAATAGTTTTTTCAGAAATGAGTCAAATACTTGCCTACATTAAGGCTACAGGTCGCAAATCATACCCGTGTTATTCTTTACCTTAGTTAGTGGTAATACAACATGAGATGCCTTTGTTTGAACTTTCTCGATGTCTCACATCACTATCGTCCGGTAAGCATATTTAACATAGCGCAGCACTGGGGGAAGCAGGATGAAACCTTGTATGCAGGTGAAACCAGGTACCTCCAGATCCCTGTGACAATTGCCGGTAATGGTCTGATAACGATCGAAACGACTAGCAGTCGCCATTTCGGCAAATTGTAAACGACTATCGTTGCCGGATGCCTGTTCCCTTTCCATCTATATTTATATAATGTTATTGCTGGAATTTTCTCCACTGTTGGTGCTTCTTCGAGTAGCAGTATTTTGAAAAGAAATATTACCAGACAAGAAAGAGGTAAGTAATTAATTTTACTAAACATCATTCCCTAAATACATCAATCTTTATATTACAAACATAAAGTTAATGCTAACTTTCTAACGCCATTTTTCTTTCAATTTAGCATCGTGTAACAATAACAGATGCACGCTGGCAATACCAGCAGTTCGGGCAAAAGTTTCCAGATGATTCACCTGTCTGTGAGATGATTACCATCCTTTTCCCAACAATCCCCGCAAAATAAGTTCCCTATTGGAGGAAGCAAATATTCTCGTCCCCCCCCCCTCTTTTCTGACATCATATATGGAACTACGAACAAAAATGCAAAACAACCCGGTTTTTCTGTGCGCTTTCAAGAAGAGACGAGAAGCACGAGGCACAGCACCACTAGACGAAATAACTATAGCCGAGACATTTCAAGATGATCTTCATCAAGCCAATGAGCCACAACAGGAAGTTTTCCAATGCCCTACAACCGAAATGTTTCCAGAACCACAAGATAAACAGGTAGCTTTTCCAGGGACCTTGGAAATGACACCGGACGGACTGGTTGCGGTTGCTAGAACTCCTAGCACGCCATCGTCATTATCTATGGCACCAAACCTTCCAATGCCTCTTCCAAATATTGACTTTGTAGGGAGTGCAAAGAAATTCATCAACAGGAAAACATATTTGGAAGCTGAAGGAAAAACAAGACAGAGGAAGAACAAATGGAAAACTGGAAACAAAACTTTTTGTTGGGAAGAACCGAAAGGGCGAAGCCGTAAAGGAGATGAAGAGGAAGCAGAGAACAACAATTGGAAAGACTAGACCGGCTTGGGGGGGAAAAAAGCAGAGCTATGGGAATTAGATTATCTCAACATGAAAGAAGTTGGAGATTAAAAAAGAAATATTCAACTTTTGCCGCTCATCTTTTAACAGAAAGCAACTCATATAATGTAGAATGTGAGGTTTTACACTCCTTTCCGTAAAACAGAATGCCAGCTTAGTAGTAAATGGTCAAGTGCAGCTTCCTTTCTCCCCTTTTCTAAATTAAATTTTAGTTACGAATAATAGATTTACATTGTAAATTCAGGATTATTTTTCATCAGTTGTTACATGCAACTCCACAAAAAAACTTCGTTTCCTTTTTTAGTTAATTTAAGCATTTCTGCGAGACAAAAAAATGCAATACTTTCCTACGTAAACACCCTACATGTCATCATCTATGTATCTTTTGTATACTCTGTGTAAATAATGTCTGTGTAAGCCATACGTCAGCGTATCTCTGTCTGCGACTTTCAGTTGTTACCTGAAGACGGCCCGAAAAGGCGAAAGCCCGTTCGTGACCAAATAAAAATAATTTTGCAGAACACGAGGAAGTGTTTTCTGTTTAATATTATTTGGAATTTACCAACGCCATGTTCGTAAATGGATGCTAAATTCTAAGATTAACGAAGTATTCCGAAATTGTTGCTACATTCCATTTGTGTTGCTGCTCTACTGTCATTCGCTCTTACAGAGGCCAACCGATGCAGATGTTCGGTGTTGTGAGGTGTGGAAGTGTTCCTTTGCTCCAACGCACCCACAACGATCGGATGCATATTCTAGAATAAGAACATAAGATAGGTGACATATTGCTGTTTATGTTTTTGTGAACTACAAATGAACTGTGCTAGTTATGATTAGCAGGCGCGAATTTTATGTGTAATGGGGTACTCGGAACTGATGAAGTCGTCAAACGTTGCAGAATCTCACACCTAGCATGAATGATGTTTAAGACGTGAGAGTACTCTAGTTGTAAGATAAAACACCTGACATTAACATTTATTTCTCAAAACGTGTCATGCGTTATATGGTATGAATTGTGTATGGAAGGTGCAAGTGTTTTGAGGCTATAAACGAAGTCATTAAGGTGGGGAACTCGGAACTGTAAACAACATAAAAGAAAGGAGAGAGAGTAGTCTGAATCTCAGCGAACCAAACAACTGCTAACAGTGGTTTAAAGAGTAGAACAGAATTAGATTCGGAGTGGCACGCATAACTTGTCTCTTATGAACTCTCCCGCTAATACTGTGCGATATGATATTAGTCGACCCAGAGAGAAAAAAACAGATGAAAAGATCATGGGACAATCGAGGCTAGGCTGAACGCTGGTCGTGATTTATTTAATCGATAGGGAATATTAACATAAAAATATTTATTTCTCGTTCGTATGCAAGTACTGAGGAAAATTCATGCGCATATTCTCGTCGGGTTGTAAATATTTTACAAAAGGCTTAGAATAATATGCATAGGCTCTAAAGATCCCGCAGATTTTTAATGTGTTTGTCAACTCAATCGAAAAAGTGGCTTAATGATCGACGTACATGAAGTCCTTTTATGCCGACCAAGGAATCTCCCATGAGACTAACTACTTCGTCATGTGTGTTTGTTTGTGTGGAAAGCGTTCTTCAACCAGCCGTTTACATTATAATCTAGGATTGGCAGTTCAGGGAGAGTTGGGTTTTCTCGTAGTTTTAGATGCTGCTACTGCTGTTTGAATGACAAAGCCGTTGAATCCCTTGTTTTTAGCAATGACGACACGTCCCACCATGACAAATGTATACAACCATTATTAAAATTCTATGTCAGAAGTCGCATCAATATCTATATCGTGCATACGCAGGGTATTGTGGCATGTCGATACAACAACTAAAAGTGTGGGTTATTATCGGCATCAATCCCCAAGGTTACCAAGACAGTTTGGGATGCACATTTTCTATTTTCTCCTCTCGTTCTCTGGCGAAGTGTCATTATTTTCACTTTAGTGTTTTTCACTTTCCTGATAGAGTGGGCTGGTAGCAAAATATCTGCGTTTCAGTGTCACTACTTTCAAATATAAATGATTCTGAAAGTTAAAACGTTATAAGTTTGTGAAAGTGCAGATTTCGGCAACTAAAGGCTTCATAAGACGATGAGTTACTGCGGTGATAAGGGCTGGGGCTGTTATTCTTCTTATTCTCTTGACGATGGAGATGTCTCTTGATGATAGAAATGCTGTACTTCATTTGGGGTGATCTTGTGATACGTGGTGATCAGCTCTAGGAAATGCGATGGGTCCTAGGAGGACATGTGCAGAGGGAAAGTAGGACAGGCAGTTAGTTTACGAGGACTGAATATGTTTCACAGCATGGCGTTGAATTGAAATTAAACAGGAATATCTGGTAGCGGGAAACTGAGCAGGTCCTGGAAGTGTGGCGATAGCATCCAGATGAGGTACGTAATGAGCAGCCAGTGTGATTTGTTGAAGGAAATAGGATGGCTGAAATGGACATAAGAAATTGTAACAAAAAGAATTCTATCTTAAGCGCTGTGTGTAGCGACATCTCTCTAGCTGTTTGGGTTTCGTATTGACTTTATAGGGCCGATGGGAGCGGTTAAATTGGTTCTTTTTCGCACTTTTCACTTCCCCTGTTAGGGGGAGAGCAGGGTTTTTGGGAAGATTATGAGGAGTGATCTTATCAGTTGTAGGGTTATTGTAACTCTGTTTTACATTTTTATTTGTAGTTCCATATGTGATGTCAGAAAAGGAGGGGCGGGGAATATTTGCTTCCTCCAATAGGGAACTTATTTTGCGAGGATTGTTAGGGACAGGATGGTAACCATCTTACAGACAGGAGAAAACCTGAAAACTTTTCCCCGAACTGTTGGTGTGGCCACCGTTTTGATGGTTCTTATATGTGTGGGAGTAAATACGACGGATAGATTGAGAGTGTTACGTAGGGACGGAGATTGCAGAGACACTCTTTCAGGAGGTGATTTGCATTTCAGTGGACAGGAATATTTTTACGATCTAGGGTATGACACTCCTTGTAAGTTCGGCATTTCAGTGAACTATAATTATTGGGCTGGATCATAGAAGTCTAGGGGTACCGTCTTTCGCTGGTAATAACAGCATACAAGATTCCGGTTTTGATCCCAGTCCCTGCTCGAATTCTGAATAAAAACAGTCAGGCGCGGTGGGCTAACACTTGCGTTTTGACGAGTCAACCTCATTCTGCTAACACAAAGGGTCGGGGCAACCTCTTGCCGTTGGTTGGGATACTACCACTTAAAGATGTACAAATCAGCAATAATCAGCGCCACGAGGATGCAGAAAGCACTGGTAATCACTAAATTAAAGGCGTACAACGTGTTTCCACAGGACGTGTGACCTCTAATTGACAGATTTTCATTATGATCTCCTCATGGGGACAACATTTCGGCATAATACCCTCTCTCATCTCCGGGAGGGGACTGCCAATGGGGTCATAACCATGATAAACAGACTGAATGACCAACGAAAGGGTAACATTGTACGACTAGGAGCGTGGAATGTCAGAGGTCTGGTGTGGAAGGGAAGCTAGAAAATCAGCAAAGGGCTCAGTCTAGATATAGTGGGGATTAGAGAAATGGGAAGAAGGTAAGGACTTCTCTTCAGACGAATATAAGGTATAATCAACAGCAGCAGACGATGGTGTAACAGGAATGAAGACAGTTCGATGATAGAATTATTCTCATCAGAATAGGGAGAGAACAACGTCAACAACAATTGCTCAGATATACATGCCACGTTACCAAGCAGAAGATGAAGAGATAGGAAAAGTTTCCAGAATGAGATTTTCACTCTGCAGCTCAGTTGGCGCTGATATGAAACTTCCTGGCAGATTAAAACTGTGTGCCGGACCGAGACTCGAACTCGGGATCTTTGCCTTTCGCGGGCAAATGCACTAACAACTGAGCTACCCAAGCACGACTCACACCCCCTCCTCACAGATTTGAGGATATTAACCGTGTAATTTTGTATATGAAGCGAAATGAAAATTTAGTAATAATGGACGGTTGGAGTGCAATGTTAGGGGGAGGAACAGAAGACCGTTATAGGAGAATGTTGATTCGGTATTCGGGATGACAGGCAGTAAAGAGTGTGTTCTCCAATGATTTTCAGTCAATAATAGCGAATACACCATTCAAGAATCGCAAGAGGAGTAGGTATACCCGGAAAAGGCCTGGAAACTTGAGAATACTGATGCTGAATGATGGTTAGACAGAGATTTCGAAATCAGATATTGGGTTGTAAGGCGTACCCAAGAGCAGATACGGACTCACATCACAGTGTTGTAATGATGAAGAGAAGACAAAAGAGAATGATTAGAGAGGGTCAGTGTGGAGTGAAATTGGGTACCGAAGTCAAGTCATGAGGAATGATGAGCGGCATTTGAAGCCCCGTTATGGCTGTAGATACTGCGATAACGGTCATCACAATCTGCAGTTAGTTGAAAAGGAATGGACATCTCGGAAGAGAAAGATAATAAATGTTGGACAGACAGATATGAGTGCAAGGAGAGTAAATGCGAAGATCTCTTGAATGACACAAATAGTACTTCAGTTGTTCGACGAAGGAACGAACTATACAATGTCCAGGAAACGACAACGATACAGCAACACTAGTCACGTAGAAATGAAACAGTTAGGGAGTACAGGGAAGTCAATGCGAAATGGCTGCAGGGAAAATGCGAAGAAATCGAATAGGATGGCTCTGAGCACTATGGGACTTAACATCTATGGTCATCAGTCCAATCGAATAGGAGATTGTCATCGGAAGGATTATTCAGCATCTTGTGAAGTCTGAAAAACAAGGGTGGTGACATTAAAAATGCAATGATGATTTCACTGTTAAAGGTTGGACAGAGAACGGACGTGTGAGAGAGTGCAGTGAATGCATGTACAAGGGTTGGGACTTGTCTGCTGATGTGATAGAAGGAGGAATGTGAGCCGATATGGAAGATACAGGGAAACCATTATTAGAGTCAGAGCTTTGAAAGATTTGAGATCAAACAAGGGGAAGGGATAGGGAATATTCCTTCGGAATTTCTAAAATAATTCTGGGAAGTTGCAACCAAACTACTATTCCAGTTGGTCTGTAGCATCTAGGAGTTTTACTTAGAGAAAATCCTGAAGAACGTGAGTTTCCAACTATGCGTTGAGAGTATAATATGCCAACATGATCTGTTTTAGGAAGAGACAGTGCATGTTTATTGCTAGGAATTTCTAAAATAATTCTGGGAAGTTGCAACCAAACTACTATTCCAGTTGGTCTGTAGCATCTAGGAGTTTTACTTAGAGAAAATCCCGAAGAACGTGAGTTTCCAACTATGCGTTGACAGTATAATATGCCAACATGATCTGTTTTAGGAAGAGACAGTGCATGTTTATTGCTAGGCTATTATTTTTGATAATACCTAATGGTACAGAAGTCTTAAGGTATGTTATACTACAGGACGATATAAATATTTTTATATAGTTGTGACTACTTGTGGTACTACTATGTATTGATTTGTTTCCTTAATTTATAGCACTTAATAATGGGACAACATGTAATGATAAAAATCAACACGTTTTACCGCTAGTGCATTACATTATTTGTATAGATTAATGAAACAGTTATACGACGGCCTCACAGCAGATAACCTTTTCATGTCGTTTTGCAACGTTACGTCCGGGTATTTTTTCGAGCAGTGTGCCATAAACACTGTTTTCTAACATTACGGGATTGTTTCTTCCCATCCCACCATATTAGTTTACATTTATTCACGTTTCAAGAAAGTTGTCATTAATCGCACCAAATAAAGAGCTCTTGTACTTTACCTTAACCCATACATTCGCTCAACGATGCCGATGACACTTTCGCGTATGTAGCAGATCCAATCCCTCGAATGTCTTCAAACCTGTCGCGTGTTTTGGAATTAATTCCGTATACTCGGACCGTCCTTAACAGTTTGCAGTGTGATATAAAGTCGGGCGCATTACAAGAATCTGAAATACAGGCATACAGAATCAACCTTGTAGCCAAGGTTCGCAACGTGTCAGGTATGAAAAAGTAGTGACATGTTCTATGATTGTGTGTATAACTTGTAACACTATAATGGAGTACATAACAGCATAACATTTGAAAATAATATAATTGTGCTGGTGTCGCAACAGGCACCTTCAGCTTTAACTACCTGTACACATAGGAAATCATTTTCACGAAATTCAGAAGCTAACTTCACTGCATTTCCTTGCAGCGAAGCTCGTGGGTTAACCCATTACAGGGAACGGTTGGGTAGTATCTGACGATAAATGAAAAGTTAAGCACATAATAAATATTTCATGATATTCAACATTAACGTAAAAAAATCAATTTCGATGCCTAATTGGTCGGAGAAGAATGTCCAAGATTCATTCTGATATTCAAATCATGTCAGCATCGCTTGCGTCTCTCTTCACTCAATTTGTGAGACGTTTTTTCCAATTTTGTATCATCGACGCAAGTATATCTAATTTATCAGTATTAGAAATAATAATTTTTATTACATTTTGGTCTTGACATAAAAACGACTTCTCTGTTTCAGTATATATTTCTCGCTTAAAGGCTTAGTCCTCAAATTTATATACACATAACTGCATGGGCCTTAGTGTATGGTCAACAATACACTGGGTTGGCTGTCAAAGAAATTGCATGTCACACTGTTATGAAAGAATGAAAGCTGAGTGACGAGACTGATTAATAGCATTGGACAATCACTGAGCATGCAATTAAAGCACTTTCTGATTAGGAAAAGTAGCGTGCTGCAATAAAGAACGCATAGCAACCTGAAACTGTGGACATAGTAAGTTAATGGTTAATATCAGGAAAGAGTTAAATGTCTTAGAACTAGCTAACCATGTGTTAAGCAACCCAGAAGCCAATTACCACTCGTCCTATCAGCTTTTAGGCCACTTCCCTGACAGTCTTCTAAGAATAATACATCAAAACTGAGCCCTTACCTCGTTTTCGATTATGCAAAATGGGTCCAATAGGTCTGAGCCCACCCCCATTACACTGTGATCACCAGCTTGGTTCGCGTCAATACTTAGCTTAGCTCGTTAGATGCCATTTGATTTGTCTGAGCGCATTAACACTATGTGCGCGCTGGTTTTGCGAGGTGTCGGGGTGGAAAAGAGTTTGTACCTCTTTAATTCTGACGAATTTTGGATGAGAACGAGACAAGCACTCGACCCCCTCCTTACCTAACACCTAATTACTTATGCGCACCGGGATAACGAAAGGAAAGGATGGTGGACCCTGCTAGTTGGTAAAATGAGGAGTGCGCACTTACAATAATTTAATAGAAATTGCCATCTACTCAGGGAAGAAAAAGAGAACTTTATCAAAATAAACAACAGGAAATGGGATTCTGCATACATCTACGACAAGGTATGTGGATTAAATATTACAATGAGATTTACTATACATTAGAACATAAAGGCACATGATGATCGACACGAACAGTAGGTTAAAGTATAAGGTATACTGAACTATTATGAGAATAAGAGTTGGCTCGAGAACAAGGGGCTCTGTGATGCAATAGATTGACGATAATGGCTGGAGGTTCTAATGAATCAAATATTACTCTCCCTACTATATTGCAGTATCGCGATCAGTAGTGAGAGCTCAAATGAGATCACATGGAGTAACAAGTAAGGTGGACCTGTAGCAAAGCAAGCGCGCGTGCTGTTGAGGACTTCAGTGTAAAATTGATAGGTCCTACATTGCCGGAGCCGCAAAATACTTTACGAATCCTGAAATCTGTAGCAGGCCGTCGGCAAGTAGCGTTCTGATGATGTAGACTACGACTTCTGCTGGGCAGCAACTCTGTTTCAACCCCTGGTCTCGAAGGCTGTCCGAGAATTCTAAGTTCTGCCAAAAAAGTGCGACTAAGTCGCAAGACCGTCCAACTCCGACGAAGATAAGATCCCGAATGCCCTCCGCCCGCGCAACGCAAGAGCGAAGCCAACGTTGCTCAACTCCCTACTGTCCTCGAAAACCGCGAATCAGCATTCAGTGCTGATTCCAAAATTCCCCCACGCTCGCTCAGAACATCATTTGCGCCGATAGAGACCGTTTCCTCCAATTTCGAGCAGGGCTTTATGACGTCAACCAGCCTCAGTTTAAGTTGACCAATCATGCCTCTGCTATTCAGCTGAGGGCACTGAACTTCCAATTTGACCGGCTACGAAAACGAACATGCCTAGACCAGCAGCCATCTGGTGCCAGACAGTCCCGCCCAGCAGGGCATGGTCCACAAGTATTCTCAGAATATTGAGGACGTCAGTAGGTGCCAGCAGTTTTCGTTCCCGACGCGCCGGAATGGTAACTGTGGTGACACACAGACGTCGTTTCACCCTGGATACAACAGGCGAAACTCGACCGACGTCAGTCGTTCCGCCAGGCGGTTAAGCCCACTGACGTACGACGCTCTCAGTATTCGCAGAAGTGCAGCCCCCAACCGGAAACGCAGTGTGCCGCGTCCTCTGGTGCTCGCCTCGCATAGGCCACCCAGGGAACTAACCAAACATGTCTAGGAATCAAGTGAAAAGCATTTTGAGCTCTCAGTACAAATAATCTCATTACAATAACCTTATTCGGCCTGTTACCACCGTGCAGTGATATAAAACATTAATGAAATTGATGTACATGAGAGGCGACATGCAAAAGAAGGCATGGAACCTCCCAGTTTCCCGTTAGGGATCAGATTTTTCAGTGTCATTCTCTTTGGAATATTTTGCTCAATGCACCTCTTCTGATTTTTGTAATACATGATGACTTGCAGACTTTTTAAAATTGTTGCTTAGGTTCTTTTATGAGGTCCAAGATGAGTTGTAGCACGTAGACTACTTTTCAGACCGCCTCAAGGTCTCAGACTGATCCTGTTCGTACACGTGAGTAGAATCCGTAAGTATAAAAATTGTGAGTTAATTTAGCACGTGCACAGCTCGAGACCTTGCAATGCTCTGAATGTCAACACAGTACTATCACAAACTTTCGCTCTTACTTTTAAAATGAGTGCTGTACTAT
This sequence comes from Schistocerca americana, assembly GCF_021461395.2. Classification (NCBI taxonomy): domain Eukaryota; kingdom Metazoa; phylum Arthropoda; class Insecta; order Orthoptera; family Acrididae; genus Schistocerca; species Schistocerca americana. Next base: position 186,718,660 of record NC_060125.1, on the reverse strand, counting down.
AGATTTTTAAATTTTTAATTGAAGTGTATAATTACTTTGATACTTTCACTCGTTTATGTATTGTCTTCCCACAATCGGCATCGAATATAAAGAGGTTGTCACGTAAGTACAGTTCAAGAAGCCAGCATCCATTACGTTCTTCCCAATTAGGCTAACGACTTCTTGTCCCATGTCCTATCTCGACCATGGATTATACAGGAAACGCACCCACACGTATCTCCATCATGTTCTTCCATCTTAGGCTAATTGCATCTTGTTTCATAGATGATAGATATAATGCAACAAAGGCCCCAGACAGAGGTGTAAGGCAAATATAGACAGGGGAAGATACCTGGAGCGAGAAAGAGTGAGAGAGGGAGGGGGGGGGGGGGGGGGGAGGGAGACGAGATAGAAAAAGGTAAAGTAAAGACTTTTCTAATATAGTCAAAAGTACCACACACGGTACTGATTATCGGTACAAATGCCACCTTGTAATCTTTCTAGCTATTCTTTGGTTTACTATGAAAACGATACGAGCTCTCCTTTTATTCGATGTATCATATTTCGTATTTGTACACTGGCATTTCTAACGAAAGTGTTTAATGGTCGATATGTTACGCTACAGAGGTTCTGGGTACAAGCAATGTGATCTTTGATTCCAGAAGCATTATCGTTGACAGGTACATTCAGTGAGAAGCAAGTACAGATCTTCAGATAACACTGTCGCTGCATTGATGCATTGCTTGCTTGCGCGTAATTCGTTATGAGTTTGTGAAAGGCAAATTTTCGGTGATTTTTTTGTTGGTTCGGGACAGTTAGTTTGATGGTTGAGAGGAAAATCAGTAAAATTTTCTGATCACGTCGCTTGCACTCAGAGCTGTAGATGTACCATTCTTTTACCATTTCAGTAACTAATTTCAAGGCAGAGAAATATTTTTTTTTTTGCTAGGAAGTAATTTTTGAAAAAGTGGTTGTTATTATTAAAGAACGTATTTTGCACTATGGTTTTAAATGATAATCTCTTTAAATCATTTAATAAGTAGAGCTTTTAACCGTCTCCTCACGAATATTCTGCTTTGTAGTAGAGTGTCGCCGCATCGCACGGCGATTAAAACTAAAGCTTGACGTGATTGACATAGCTGCAAGTGCTTTCATTCCACTTGCGCAGTCTGACATCACTCAGGACATGGAGAAATCATTCAGAGTTAAGCTTCGCGTTTCAAAATCGTTATACCATTCAGTTTAGGTACGTTCATTCCGTTTCATTTCTTTGTCAGACAGTTTAATTCGTGAAGAGCAGTGTCATTTTCGCGTGTTTTAAGCTTGAAGTTGATATTTTATTTTGTCAGTTTGCATACGTAAATGTACAGGGCATTATAAATGAAGTGTGTTGGAGATTTATTCTTTCGAAAATCGATTTTTAATTTTATGTGCAATTTTTATTTTGTTACTTTTGTGACGCATTGTGGCAGTGTTCACTGCTGTGCACTGCACAGAATTTCGCAAGACAGTACACGTTTTCGAAAATTTAATTCAGGTGCAATTACAGAGTTTCAGATAGTTTTGGCGACTCCTTTTATCAGACAGCTTTAACATAATCACACCACTTGCATATTTCAGGTTCACACTCAGCTGAGACATACTCGAAAGTTTAAGATTAGGAAACAAGTCCAGTTTATGAGAGCAGCACATAAAAGACTCTAAAACAGATTAATAAAAACATCTAATCGATGCTGGAGGCTGGAGAGAAGAGCTAGGTACTGTGTCTGGACGTTGACTTTCAGATGAAACCTGGTGACGCTCTGGCAATGAAGTATACAAGAAATGCAGCCACACTTATCTGTATCGTCTAACGACCAGCTGATGCCACACAGGATGTAAGAGTTTTAGAACACCACAGATAAACTGCAAAACGTGTTTCAGAGGAATGAGAGATTCCTTAGGAGAGTAACTACAAGAACTAGTCCAGCGCCATAAAATAGCTGGTACGCCATTTTTCGACATTTAAAAGAGTAATTTCTCGTCCAGCATGTGGAGCACTTTCATACAGGTTCCGAAACTGTAGTATGTGTTCTCTCAGGCAGCATGGCATATGCCACTGGATAGTGTCACTGGGGGCCGAAAACGGTATTGTTTTTTTTTAATAAAAAGACACATGCAGCTGGCGCTGTCATTTTATTCACATTTCAAAGATCGTTGTATTCGTCGAATAATGGGACGGTGAAGTAAGAACCCACTCATCATAGTACACACGGTACTAAAACACGTATGTTGGACTAAAAACGAATAACTGCATAAGGCAGAATCAAGGACAAGTTGTTCTTTGCAATTGCGGGAATGCGAAATTTAGCTATTTCAGTCTCACGGAGGCTGTCTCCCTTCTTCTCTAGTGCGTTCTTTGCGATACCTTTTCGTGTCCCACTCTCGGGTGCTGTGAACATTGCCGTTAAGAAAAATGTAGTAATCCAACAGGTCACTGAAGTTTAATCCGCGTTTCTGTTTTTCCCGTCGTTTCACATTTTAACGTACGCATTGGGGATTACACACGTTTAAATTTATACTAACTACTCAAATCTACATGAATTTATGACGCTGAATATTCCTTCAGCTTTTGACACTGAATACAGTCATTGCGCTAAAAAAGCATTCGTAACGAATAAATAACTACTTTTTTTTCTGGAAAAAACTGTGCGACGATTAAAATTAAGCCCTGTGTGAGTATTTTCTCTTTCCTCTACCCCAGTTCCCCTATCCGCAGCTTTCAGCCTTTTTAAGTTCCACAACAAACTGTCAACCATATTATTTGAAACAGATCCGGTAATTCATTCAGAGAGAAATTTCAATTAATCTTTTTTAGAAATCGGATTATTTTTTGGCAGCTTTGCAAATATTAAAAATCAAATCGTGCGATTGCAGTATCAGGAAACTGTGATTTATTTCGGATTTATTTTTTAAGCGGTTTTTAATAGAAGCTGGGACAGGCGGGCGGGAAAAAGAGAGGGTGCAGAGGAGGGAAGGGGGGGGGGAGCGAGAGGGGGGGGGGCGGACGAAACTTCGTTTTATTCTGTGCTGGGCGGCAGTGCAGCAGCAGGAATAATTTTAAAGCTATAGCACATTTCAGTTAGTGCGCGTTCGAGTGGACACCCGCGACAGTGCATATGTGTGTGTGTGTGTGCGTGTGTGTGTGTGTGTGTGTGTGTGTGTGCGCAGGACGACGCCGATTGCAGACGTGGCGTTGCGGAGGGACTGGGCAGCGTTGCCTAATGAAGTGTAACACAAGAAAGCAAACAGGACGCGGCCTGCAGTGGGCGATGCTGGCTGGCGTGGCGGAACGTACGTCGGACCTCGTCGGTTATTCCTACGAGGCGAGGCGAAGCGGCCGTCCCCCCAGCCAGCCGGTTATAAAACCATTAGGGAAATGACCGTCGGCCTTCCACGCCGTGGGCGCCTCTGCCTCTATTATACAACAGTTTAATATTAAAAGTTGGAAGGGCGGCGGAGGGGGGCAACTGCTGTGGAGCTGGCAGCGGCAGGGTGGGGGGTGGGGGCGGTGCTCGGCCGAGGGTGGGGCGACAGCAAGGCTCCCTCATTAGTGTGTCTGGCTGGTGCAGCGGCCGGGGCAGGGAGCGTAGCTCAGCTTTGTGTCCCGTGGCCGCTCAAAACTTTGTGATTCCAGTTGTCTCATTACTCGCTGCAGCGCCCACGGCCAGGCCGTTCGACCTCTGGGCTCTGGGGTAACACCACCTCTCCCCACCCCGCGCGGCCTGCCCTGCTGCAGCCTACCGGTCCCTGACGAACGCGCGGAGGCTTTCTGCATTTTAATGGCGTCCACGTCGCTCCGTTACCGTTCCAGTTCGCGGAGCTGGAGGGGGGAGGGGGGAGGGGGGGGTGGACACCCCAAACCCCTGTCAGCACCTCTGGCTTGTCTGGGCTGCAAATGACCTGAAATCTCGAGGGCTCTGTAAGCAACGAGTTGGGACCCAGAAACTGCGAGGCTGAGGCTCGGGAGCTGCAGATCACACACTACAGAGTTCTCATATTCTTCTTCACTGCGAAAGCTAACAACGCGAGATGGAAATTATGAAGCCATCTTCATACGGGCAGGAGTTGGAACGTCGGCGTGCTGCGTTACGAGTTTCTGACGTCAGAGAATGGAAAAGGCACATTGTTCTCGATCTTTCTACGTATCCATACGTCACAGCGCATCTTGCGGTGCGTGATCGACAATAATTTAAGAACCTTCAACATCCCAGCGCGTCAGCATTCGTTGGTTAATATATTAAAAAAACTAAAAACCCACCTCGATTGCGAAAAAAGCACCTAGTGTTAAGTGTTAACTCAGGTTTCGTCGTAAATAAGTACACCTTCTTCAGAACAACAATAAAACCCACAAGTGCCTAAGAAGACCTTTGTCAATGATTAAGTTAAGTAGTGGTTTTGACTTCATACATATGTACTGTTTGTGTTTTCCTTTTCTTTTTCGTTCATAAATGTATAGCTATGGTGTTCTTTTAATCATTGACAAACGTCTTCTTAGGCACTTGTGGGTTTTATTGTTGTTCTGAAGAAGGTGTAGTTATCTACGCGGAAACGTGGGTTAACACTTAACACTATGTGCTTTTTTCGCAATCGTGGCGGGTTTCCAGTTTTTTAATTTTTTAATATATCGACAATAATCTTTTGCCCTCTTCCGTGTTCCATATGCAAGTCACGTGTGGGAAGAACGACCGTTAATAACTTTCCTTATCTGCTCCAATTTCTCTGATTTTCCTAACGTGGTCATTTCGCGAGACATGACGTTCGAGGAAGTAGTATGCTGCCCGGCTCTTCTTCGAATGAACTTTGTCGAAATTTTACTTTAACACTCTCCCTGATACACAATACTTCTTATTGCGTGGGTAGTGTATTGAACCGGGGAGCTAGAAACGACGGAGAGGCATCGTGGGGTGGGTGGACTGCTGTGGCCTGTTGTGGTGTTGTGAACCACTGAGGACTGTTCAAAGTGCCGTCAATGCGAAATAGAGGTGACCGAGACGTGTAACCAATGGCACCCCATACCATCACGCCGGGTGATACGCCAGTATGGCGATGATGAGTGCACGCTTCCAATGTGCGTTCACAGCGATGTCGCCAAACACGGATGCGACCCTCATGATGCTGTGAACAGGACCTGGATTCATCCGAAAAAATGACATTTTGCCATTCGTGCACCCAGGTTCGTCGTTGAGTACACCATCGCAGGCGCTCCTGTCTGTGATGCAGCCAGCGTCAAGGGTAACCGCAACCATGGTCTCCGAGCTGATAGTCCATGCTGCTGCAAACGTCGTCGACTGTTCGTGCAGATGGTTGTTGTCTTGCAAACGTCCCCATCTGTTGACTCAGGGATCGAGACGTGGCTGCACGATCCGTTAGAGCCATGCAGGTAAGATGCCTGTCATCTCAACTGCTAGTGATACGAGGCCGTTGGGATCCAGCACGGCGTTCCGTATTACCATCCTGAACCCACCGATTCCATATTCTGCTAACAGTCATTGGATCGCGACCAAGGAGAGCAGCAATGTCGCGATACGATAAACCGCAATCGCGATGGGCTACAATACTATCTTTATCAAAGTCGGAAACCAGATGGTACGCATTTCTCCTCCTTACACGAGGCATCACAACAACGTTTCACCAGGCAACGCCGGTCAACTGCTGTTTGTGTATGAGAAATGGGTTGGAAACTTTCCTCATGTCAGCACGTTGTAGGTGTCGCCACCGGCGCCAACCTTGTGTGAATGCTCTGAAAAGCTAATCATTTGCATATCACAGCATCTTCTTCGTGTCGGTTAAATTTCGCGTTTGTAGCACGTCATCTTCGTGGTGTAGCAATTTTAATGGTCAGTAGTGTACATTTCCTTAAGATTATTTCCGTAAATCTCTATCTAGCAACTGCCTGTCCTACAATTAGTTTCAGGTGGTCATTCCACTTTAAACCACTCCACACTGTTTATCCTAGGTATTTTACGTAACTGGCCTTTCCAGTGATCTTTCACAGTATTGAACGGTACTGGGTTTAGTCGACTGACTCTGGCCGCCGAAGCCTACGCAGGTACTGGGTTTCTTCTCCAAATTTCGCACGGAATGTTACACTTCATTCCGTTGTAGATCAAGCGTCAGTGCCCTTACCAATCATCGACCCTCTACAGTGTAGTAGAAGCAGGGAGTCGGGCCCAAAATAGTTAGTCGCGGAATTGATTGACCGTGTATTCAATACAAGCTTAAATTCATTGATCAAATTACACAATAGTGCGACACTAGCATAACTATAACAACGTAATGACTACAACTTAATATAAGAATGAGTAACAGGATAAAACAACTAAAAATTTAATTTCTGCAAACAAAATGTTATCAAAAAGCAATTTCGAAAATTTCTTCGCAATATAGTTTCTGATAAACAAATATTTGAAAAGATGTTATTAACGCAGGAGTCCTGGAAAACAACATATCAAAACTCTAAAATTATTATTTTTACAAAACCGTAATACAATCACCTTGATTTGTCCCCTTTTCGAACAAACCATAATTACGGAACCCACTGGTGTTTCGATCCTGGTTAGAACACAGGAGTTGAACATCTTTTACAGCATTATTCACAGAAACATAGAAATATATATTTAATACAAAATAATATTTCCCTTCTGTTGCAACACGCGACACTGCCGCTGTCACGTCCAGTAATTCTACAGCACAGAAAGTATACATGACATGCTTCCCTTTTACAGGTGCAACACTACATGGATTTCTTCGGTACAGACAGTCCCTCATATAAATTTGTGTGAATTCCTAAGGGCCCAAACTACTGAGTTCATCGGTCCCTAGACTTACACACTACTTAATATAATTTAAACTAACTTATGCGAAGAACAACACACGCACCCACGCTCGAGGTAGGGGACGCGCAATCCTTGACATGGCGCTTCAAAACACGCGGCTCCCCTCATATACATAGGACTTAGACACTGCGTAACCTCCCCACACGAATTATGTTAAATAAAAAAATGTGAAATGGAGCCAAGCGTAAACACCCACAAAATTGATAGAAATGGTAATTGACCATGAACCACACAATAATATTAATTAAATAATGAACCATGAACGAAATGCAACCTCATAACAGAAATAATAATATCTGGTAAATTTTATAAGGACAGCAGCGCTGACCTTCGGCCCTGTATTCTGAATAAAAAAGCAAAAATTCTTACCTCAATATATCTGCTCTTAATTATACATTCTTCGACACAGCTTCGTGCAATGCTGGCATATATATATTTTTTGATTGTTGGAAGTAATGATAATGCATTGGAGATTGAAATGAATGCTTTTCTTTAAAACAGTTACTTTATATTATAAAGATTATTATTGGGGCTTTTTTTCTGAACAAATTAAATTACAATTAACATACATTATTAATTATGCGCAAGGCTGCTTCTTTACCTTCTACAACAATACTCATCCTCCAGAATCCTGACCAGAGTCGCGAGCAGAGCACACAGCCGATGCATGCCGACTCCCGCACACTACTACTGTCCACTCGCTACTGTATCCGGCCGACTACTACTGTCGACTCGCGCAGACTAGAGCAGACTCGCGACAAGCAACAACTAACAATAAACTACTCTCTGGTCAGAGATATGCTGCCGATATGGTTGCATTACCGGTCGGAGGATGGCATTCACGTATCGTACATCCGTTACGACGTCTTCCATGATCACCAGCGACGTACTACGACCCCACATAATGCCACCCCAAAACAGCAAAGAACCTCCACGTTACTGCACTCGCTGGACAGTGTGTCTAAGGCGTTCAGCCTCACCGGGTTACCGGGTTGCCTCCAAACACGACTCAAAAATGGTTCAAATGGCTCTGAGCACTATGGGACTTAACATCTCTGGTCATCAGTCCCCTAGAACTTAGAACTACTTACACCTAACTAATCTAAGGACATCACACAACACCCAGTCATCACGAGGCAGAGAAAATCTCTGACCCCACCGGGAATCGAACCCGGGAACCCGGGCGCGGGAAGCGAGAACGCTACCGCACGACCACGAGCTGCGGACAACACGACTCCGACGATTGTCTGGTTGAAGGCATATGCGACACTCATCGGTGAAGAGAACGTGACACCAATCCTGAGCGGTCCAATCGGGTAGTGTCATATGGCATTTGCTGTTCCTCATCTACATAAACGATGTAGGAGACAATCTGAGCAGCCGTCTTAGGTTGCTTGCAAATGATGCTGTTGTTTATCCGCTAATAAATTCATCAGAGGATCAAAGCAATTTGAGAAACGAATTAGAAAAGATATCTGTATGATGTAAAAATTCGCAATTGACCCTAAATAACGAAAAGTGTAAGGTCATCCACATGAGTCCTAAAAGGAATCCGTTAAACTTCGATTACAAGACAAATGTCAAATCCAAACTCCAAGTTCAACTAAATACCTAGGAATTACAATCACTAACAACTTAAATTGGAAGCAACACATAGATAATGTTGTGGGGAAGTGAGCCAAAGACTGTGTTTTATTGGCAAAACATTTAGAAAACGTAACAGACCTACTAAAGAGACCGCCTACGCTACGCTTGTCCGTCCTCTTTTAGAATACTGCTGCGCGGTGTGGGATCCTTACCAGATAGGTTGACGGAGTACATCGAGAAAGTTACAAGAAGGGCAGCATGTTTTGTACTATCACGAAATAGGGGTGAGAGTGTCACTGCAATGATACAGGATTTGGGGTGGACATAATTAAAACAAAGGTGTTTCTCGTTGCGGCGGAATTTTCTCACGAAATTACAATCACCAACTTTCTCCTCCGAATGCAAAAATATTTTGTTGAGATGACCTACATAGGATGAAACGATCATCGTTATAAATTCCTCCTCCGGTGGCCACCGCGACAGAATATCATTCCTAAGGGCCCGGGTTCGATTCCCGGCTGGGTCGGAGATTTCCTCCGCTCAGAGATTGGGCGCTGTGTTGTCCTAATCATCATCATTTCATCCCCATCGACACGCAAGTCGCCGAAGTGGCGTCAAGTCGAAAGACTTGCACCCGGCGAACGGTCTACCCGACGGGAGGCCCTAGTCACACGACATTTACATTTATCATAATAAAATAAGGGAAATAAGAGCTAGCACGGAAAAATATAGGTGTTCGTTTCTTCCGCGCGATGTCCGAGATTGGAATAGTAGAGAATTGTTGTGAAGGTGGTCCGATGAACCCTCTGCCAGGCACTTAAATGTGATTTTGCGGATTGTAGAAGTAGATGTAGATGAGAGCGGAACCGGTAGAGAATAAACGTTTCTTTGTACAACTGATGGTTAAAAATACAGTTTTTTAATGTTTTAGGATAACATACATTCTTTGGCAGTCTATCAGTTCTGCTGTTTGATTCTCTAATTTACATCTAAACCATTTGAAGCAATACCTCAGCATAACACAGACGAAATGTTCTTCAAGCAGCAGTTAAAAATAGAAAAGAATGATCTCAGTCCTCAAGGGTATTGCCCTTGGTAGGTAAGGTTCTGGTTACGAATCCTGCTCAGGCACACAGCTGTTGTATGCCAAATCTACTGACACACTGTAAACTTATTTGTCCGTCGCTGACATAGAAGACCGCAAACTTCCTTTCCTTCCCGTCTTGGCAAGCTCTGCAGTGACTAGAATACATGTAAAGCTTAATGGGACAGGGTAAATGCTAGCTACAATGAAGTCGATAATTCAATTGTAATACTGGCATTTTAATTTGATATCCGCCACAACTAACAAAATTTCCAAAGAAATGTGAATTTCTTTGTCCGCCCACACGCTCCTGAGAATGGCACATTAACAATTTGCAATTACGCGCCCCTATTACCGGCAGCTGCGTTGATAAGTACTCGGCACCTCGCAAGGATAACTACCAGATCAAGAATATTAGGTAAGTTGTTGGAAGTGGTTAAGCGTTGGTGAAAATCTTGCTTCTGACCAGGGAACCTCCCCATCGCACCCCCCTCAGATTTAGTTATAAGCTCGCACAGTGGATAGGCCTTGAAAAACTGAACACAGGTCAATCGAGAAAACAGGAAGAAGTTGTGTGGAACTATGAAAAAATTTAGAAAAATATACAAACTGAGTAGTTCATGCGTAACATATCCAACATACAGGAAAACGTGAGTTCAGGAGCGCTGTGGTCCCGTGTTTAGCGTGAGCGACTGCGGAGCGAGAAGTCCTTGGTTCAAGTCTTCCTCGAGCTAAAAGTTTACTTCCTTATTTTCGCAAAGTAATGATCTGTCCGTTTTTCTTTTTTTTTTTTTTTTTTTGTTAAATCTCATTTTGTTCACTTTTGTTCGTTGCATCTGCTTGGGGCGGACGTCGTAAGACATCCGTTTAAGTTCGTTGTTGATCGATTAACTCAGTTTTTTTATTACAGTCCGTTCGTTCATTGACGTCTCTGTTCACTGTAATAAGTTTAGTGTCTGTGTTTTGCGACCGCACCGCAAAACCGTGCGATTAGTAGACGAAAGGACGTGTCTCTCCAATGGGAAACGAAAACATTTGATCGCACGGTCATAGGTCAACCGATTCCTCCACAGGAAAACACGTCTGGTATATTCTATATGACACTGGTGACGGCATGTGAGTCACATGACAGGAATATTTTCTCGACCCACCTAACTTGGCGAACGGGTACAAAGATTGTTCTACCTTGCCCGATTTAGGTTTTCTTGTGGATGTGATAATCACTCCCAAAAAAGTGATGAAAACATAAGAGTTTGTCACATAAACTGAAAATAAAAAGTTAGATTTTTCTCTCGAGGGAAGACTTGAACCAAGTCCTCTCATTCCGCAGCTGGTCACGCTAACCACGAGACCACGGAGCTCGTGGGCTTTTACAATCCTTTATGTTCCCTATGTTGCACATGGACTACTCAGTTCGTTTATTTTGCTTATTTTTTTCATAGTTCCACACAACTTCTTTCTGTTTTCTCGATCGATATGTGTTCAGTTTTTAAAGGCCTATCCACTGTGCCAACTTATAACTAAATCTGAGGGGGGTGCGATGGGGAGGTTCCCTTGTGAGCACACAAAGAGCTCTAACCGCAGAACTGTGCACGGAACACGCGTTGGTGCTGTGCTGCGATACAGACCGTATATCTCCCTTCGAAGACGATGGCCAAGACGCCGTCTCCAAGTCCGTACCGCTCGATGGCTGAAGGCGAAGTCCTCTCTCTCCACAGTTCTCCCGTCTCCCACGCGTACGAAAACGAGGCGGAAGAATACCCAGTTTCGGCCAATGTCGAACCCTCTATCACCGCCGAATTCCCTCCAACGGCATTTCTAAGATCTACCCAATGATCGAGTTGGTCATAGCGCCCCTAAGCAAAAGAAATTCCCGTCTTCGCCACGTGTTGCCCAGCACAGGTGGCTCCGGATGCCGGGCTACCCCCAAAAGCGTCGTATTCTCGCGCGTTTCCGGTGACCGCTACCTGCCGCCCACGGCGCCTCGGCGAGCTACGGCCAGCTGCAGGCTTTATATTCTACAATTATCAACTTCCGACACTTTTCACCTTACAACACTCCTCCGATAAGCTACAGGATGGGCAGAGGAACGGATGGAGAAACACAAAAATGGATGTTCATTCTTTTTTTTAAAAATAAAGAAACAGTAATAAATTAAAACGCGTTACTGTGTTAGACACAACGGATCCAAAACAAATAGATAAAATAAAACTGTATTGCTTCTATAGAGAGGCAGGAGGAAACAGCTTTAAGCAGCCTAGTTCAGCTGAAAGAAATGTTACGGCGATCCTCATTCGTAATGGGACATATGTTGTTTCTAAATAATTTGCCAACAATGAATGGACTCTGAATAGGGAAGTAGCCGCAGAGCTTACGGAGTGCTACCCGCTGATTGATGGTACATACGCAGTGAATTAAGAGACGCATTGTTTTCTGGCGCCACAAGAACGCGCAGCATTCCCTCTTTAGACGCGCTTACGCCGGTATCGGCGCTGCAGCTGAGGACCATTTGTTTCCCGTGCTTTAGAACTGACTATTGTGTACCGCGTCGGCTCCCGGAGCAATTAATCTCTCTCACGCCGGCAGACAAGCAGCCTTCGGCGATCCCTGAAGCGGACGTCTGCCGGGCCGGCGCGGTTTGTTTTCGTGCGCTTCGCAGGGAGGCGCGGAGTTATTCGCGTTGCTCGCCCGACTGGAAACAAGCAACCGGCTTCCGCCCACGTTCTCGTTACAGATTGGGACAGGCGGGCGACGCCGAGCTGAGGCGCCGAGCGCAGTCCGGCCTGCTGCCGCAGGTGGCTTTCCTTGCGTCGTTAGGGTCGGGAGCCACGTGTGTCCCGTCCCCCGGGGTAGACCGCCCAGGCGGCCAGGATTAATGGCGTGCAAAGAGGCGGAGGAGCCGGCGCGTGCTTATGGCTCTGGCGCTCGCGTCGGCTTAAGCAAACAACGCCGCGGCAGCCATTAAGCGGCGCGGCGAACCGTGCGCGAAACCTGCAGTGGCGGGATATGGCCAGCCGGCGCTGTGGGAACGAGCTGAGCGCCTCGCCGCGAACGCACCGGACACTAGAATCCACAGTGTCCTCGCTTTCTACCGGCCGGCAGTCGACGGTCAGCCGAAATAGTTATCCTGACTACTCGTCTGCTTTGGAATACAGAGGTCGTTTAGTACGGTGTTTCTGTACCCCTAGGTCAAAACAAGCAATTCCAAACGAATGTGCAGATTAGAAATGGCTATAAATACACTAAAAAGCCAAAGAAACTGGTACAACTGCCTAATATCGCTAGGGCATCCGCGAGCATGCAGAAGTGCCGCAACACGACGTGGCGTGGACTCGACTAATGTCTGAAGTAGTGCTGGAGGGAAATGACACCATTAGTCGTGCAGGCCTGTCCATAAATCCGCAAGAGTACGAGTGGGTGCAGATATGTGAACAGCACGTTGCAAGTCATTCCAAACGTGCTCAGTAACTGAAGTTAAAATGTTCTGGGTTATTAGGCCGCGTCATGTTTCTTCTAAAACGATCGACGTTTCGACCCCTCTGCTGGGATCTTCCTCAGGATCTTCTGGTGTCCACTACTGCTAGAACACTGTCAGAGACGAGTGTCGCGTCCTCTTATAAAGGGGGAGTTTTCACGCGTTCGTGTTGGAGAAGTGACAGTATTGGTTAATATTCATATGGCTACCATTGGTGGGCCATAGTCATTGCCTCCACAATGCAGGCGTCTATCAAGTGACATGTGGCTGCGGCAAAGTGTATGTAGGCGAAACGGGAAGATAAAGAACGCATTAAGGAACACGAACGGCACATGCAGCTGAAACAAAGTGCAAAATCGGCAGCAGCGGAACATCATGAGAACTATGACTCTGACATCGACTTTAAAAACGTACGTGCACTGGCTAAAGAAACAAACATTTATAGAAGAAAGATCTGAGAAGCGGTTGAAATTTCTGAAAATGCATCTAATTTCATAGCGTGGGTATGGGTATGGGCTTCCGGCATCGTGGCTCCCTGCCATCAAGGAAGTAAATACGCGGCCGCGGTGTGTGGGTGTGTGAGCGGTATAAACAACGCGCCGCAAGTCACCTCGGCGGACAGTAATATTTTGGGCAAACGTTACCCCTCTCTAGCTCTGTCCGTTTCGAATCTAACCACTGATGACGACCAACCAATAGCGGTAGCAGGCATTTCAACCAATAACCCTTCTCCAGCGTAAGTGTGGAATAGTGCCTTTCTATCCAATGACGATGGGCCACCAATGGTATCCACAGGAGATGAGCTACATCAGAGTGGGAACATTAGCCAATGACTATGGCCCACCAATGTTAGCCATATGAATTTTAACCAATACTATTCACTTCTCCAACACGAACGCGTGAGAACTCCCCCTATATAAGAGGACGCGACACGACACTCGTCTCTGACAGTGTTCTAGCAATAGTGCACATCAGAAGATCCTGAGGAAGATCCCAGCAGTGGGGTCGAAACGTCGATCATTTTAGAAGAAACATAACGTGGCCTAAGAACCCAGACGATTTTAACTTTAGTGACAACGGCCACGAAAGCCTGCAGACTTACATGCTCAGTAACGTTCATATCTGGGAGTGTGGTGGCCACCGGAAGTTTTTAAACGCAGAAGAGTGTTACTAGAGCAACTCTGTAGCAATTCTGGATGTGTATGGTGTCGCACTGTCCTGCTGGAATTGCCCAAGTCCTTCGGAATGCACAATGGACATGACTGGATGTAGGTAATCAGACATGATGCTTACGTACGTGTCACCAGTCAGAGTCGTATCTAGACGTATCAGGGGTCAGATATCACTCCAACTGCACACACTCCACGCCATTACAGAGCCGCCACCAGCTTCAACAGCTCTTTGCTTACATGCAGGGTCCATGGATTTGTGAGGTTGTCTCCATACCCGTAAACGTCCATCACCTCGATACAATTTGAAATGAGACTCGTCCGACGAAACAACATGTTTCCTGTCATCAACAGTCCATTGTGGGGTTGACGGGCCCAGGCGAAGCGTAAAGCTTTGGGTCGTGTAGTCATCAAGAGTACACGGGTGGGCCTTCGGCTCCGAAAGTCCATATCGGTGATGTTTCGTTGAATGGTTCGCACACTACTTATTGATGGCCCAGCATTGAAATCTGGAGCAGTTTGCAGAAGGATTGTACTTCTGTTACCTTGAACGATTCTCTTCAGTCGTCGTTGGTCCCATTCACGCAGCATCTTTCTCCGGCCGCAGCGAGGTCGGAGATTTGATGTTTAACCGGATCCCTGATGCTGGCGGTACACTCTTGAAATGGTCCTACGAGAAAATACCCACTTCATTTCTACCTTGGAGATCCTGCGTCCCATCGCTTGTGCGCCGACTATAACACCAAGTTCAATCTTGATAACCTGCTGTTGTAGCAGCAGTAACAGATCTACCAAGTGCGCCATACACTTCATATATTTATATAGGTTTTGCCGGCCGCAGCGCCGCATTCTGCCTGTTTACGTATTTCTGTATTTGAATACGCATTCCTATACCAATTTCTTTGGCACTTCGGAGTATTTAATGCATAACAGTATATGTATGGGAAAGGAAAAGAATGAAAAGCAAGTTCAAAGTTTATGCGTATACTACGAGAATGCAGCAAACCATGGACTACAAACACGTTCCACCTATATATATGAACAAAAAGTTTTGCACAACACCTTTATTTCGAAATTCATGACACAGAAGACAAAAAATGACTCTGAAGCATGCCAGTAAATTCATCTGCAATTTGTCCCGATCACAAAAAAATCGTCTTTATCCCATGTGAGGGTTTTTCACAACATGACAACATGTGGTCCAACGTCCCTTTGCTCGGATGCAGGCTTGAATCCGTTGTGTCATACCATCGATGAAATCATCAAGCCAGTCCTGATTTCTGAGAGGAAATCACGAATCCAGTTGCACAACTGAGGCCACATTCCTTAAGCACATAGTTTGGTTAGAAGACACTTGTGAGGAACGGTGTCGAAAGCCTTCTAGAAATCTAAAAATTTGGAGTCAATTTGACATCCCCTGTCGGTATCACTCATTACGTCAAGAGTATAATGAGCTAGTTCTGTTTACCAAGAACGATGTCTTCTGAATCCGTGCTATGTGTCAATAAATCGTTTTCTAGCCGGCTGCCGTGACCGAGTGGTTCTAGGAGCTTCAGTCCGGAACCGCGCGACTGCTACGGTCGCAGGTTCGAATCCTGCCTCGGGCATGGATGTCTGTGATATCCTTAGGTTAGTTAGGTTTAAGTAGTTATAAGGGACTGATGACCTCAGCTGTTAAGTTCCACAGTGGTTCAAATGGTTCAAATGGCTCTGAGCACTATGGGACTCAACTGCTGAGGTCATTAGTCCCCTAGAACTTAGAACTAGTTAAACCTAACTAACCTAAGGACATCACAAACATCCATGCCCAAGGCAGGATTCGAACCTGCGACCGTAGCGGTCTTGCGGTTCCAGACTGCAGCGCCTTTAACCGCACGGCCACTTCGGTCGGCTAAGTTCCACAGTGCTCAGAGCCATTTTTGATATCGTTTTCTTCGAGGTAATTCATAATTTTCGAATACAGTATACGTTCCAAAACCCTACTCCGACTGTAGTGGTATGGGACTGTAATTCAGCGGGTTATTCCTGTTTCTCTTTTTGGGTGTTGGTGTGACTTGAGCAATTTTCCAGCCTTTAGGTACGGAACTTTCTGTGAGCGAGCGGTTGTATATAATTGCTAAATATGGAGTTATTGCATCAGCGTGCTCCGAAAGGAACCTGACTGGTATACAATTGGGACCGTAGGCCTTACCTTTATTAAGTGATTTAATCTCCATTGCTACACCGAGGTTTCATGTTTCTCATCTTCGCAGTGGTCCTTGATTGGAATTCGGGAATATTTACTTCATCTTATTAGGTGTAGGAATTTCGGAAAACCGTTTTTAATTATTCTGCTTTTGTGGCAGTGTCATCAGAGACTTCACCGTTGTTATCGCGCAGTGAATTTATTGATTGCGTCTTGCCACTGGTGTGCTTTATAGAATCTCTTTGGGTTGTTTTGCTAGATTCCGAGACAGAGTTTGGTTGTGGAAGCTATTAACAGCATCTCGCATTGAATGAAGCACGCCCTATGTTTCGAACTTCCGCAAAACTGCGCCAATCTTAGGGATTTTGCGTTCTTTTAAATTCGGCATAATTTTTTCGTTGCTTCTGCAACAGCGATCTGACCCGTGTTGTATACCATGGGGGATCAGTACAAACACTGATTAGTTTATGTGTTATATATCTCTCAATTGCCGTCGATACTATCTGTTTGAAATCATTCCACATCTTTCCTACGCTTTCGTGATCAGATCGGAAGGAGTGGAGACTGTCTCTTAAAAAGCATTTTTATCAGCTTTTTATTATTTTTTTTTAAATAGATGTACTTTGTGTTTCTTTTTGATGGTTGTGGGTGTTACGGTATTCAGCCTACCAGCAACTGCCTTGTGGTCGCTGATACCTGTATTCGTCATGATACTCCCTCTTGGTCCATCATCATTTGTTGGTAAGAGGTCAAGTATGCTATCGCAACCATTTACGCTTCGAGTGGGCTCATGAACTAATCGTTCAAAATAATTTTCTGAGAAAGCATTCGGTACAATTTCGGATGACGTTTTATGCTTGTCACCGGCTTTAAACGCATAATTTTTCCAGCATATCGAGGGTAGATTGAAGTCGCCACCGACTCCAATTGTACAAGTGGGCGGTCTGTTTGAAATGAGTCTCAAATGAAATTGTCACCGAAGTATTGGCAATAAGGTCCCACTGTTGGTAGTAGATTTTCGTCGCTACACCGTGGATTAGTGAGGCTTTCTTCAACAACCACGAGAGGTGTACCATAGCCCCATGTAATGCCACCCCAGAATTTCACTCCGCCACAAACTTGTTGCACATGTGGGACATAGTGTTGGAGGTCTTCGATACTAGGGGGCTTTCTCCAGACACGTTGTCTGCGATGACACTAGTCAAAAAATTTAAACTTTTTGTCTGCATCTGGTTCATAAGTGGTTAGTTGTACCTAATTTTGGGTTTCTGCGTTCACTGGTGAAATCTGCTGTTCTCTATCACGCCACATTTCTTAGATGCACAGCAGAATCAAACACAGAATACTAGCGAATACTGACAGAATTAAAACAAAAAATAATTAGATGTTCACAACTTTAGAACTCAATTCTATTTAACATGTATTTATGATCATGACGCCAACATAATGTCTAAGTTAGTTCACAATATACATTCAACTTTTTTTTCATCTTCTGTATTCGGAAGATCGTCTTGTCACGGCCGCTCGGCTGCCCCCGTCGGAGGTTCGTGTCCTCCCTCGGGCATGGGTGTGTGTGTCGTCCATATCGTAAGTTAGTTTAAGTTAGATTAAGTAGTGTGTAAGCTTCGGGACCGATGACCTCAGCAGTTTGGTCCCATAAGGCCTTACTACAAATTTCCATTTTTTTTAGACCGATACTCTACTTTTTTTGCCGTTTCTTTATGACTCCAGCGATCTATGACGATTTGTGGATCTTTTAACAAATCTGTAGAAAGAACACAAGAATTAAAGAATTATGCACCTAAATAAAGAACAGAAAAGATCGAAATATGGAAAATAAACCATAAAAGCTCTTAAAAACTCAAAAATCTTACGTGCTAGAACACTTTGGTGGTAAATTCAGATTATAGACGCCAGAATACATACTACTTGATACATCACGTCCCACATGCGAAATGGCTGTTGGGTAGTGTTATCAGGGTACAAAAATATCCGAGTTTCGTGCGTAAACAGCACCCAACGCCAAGCTGGTGCGTCCGTTCTGCATGATTTCTAGCCCATCTGTTGACGGAGTCCATGGTGTTGTGGTGTACGACGCCATGGTCATTGGGAATGGAGGTTCGCATCATGCGATCGTCTCCTAACAGTTTAATACGATACAAATCGTCCTGTACGCCGAATTCACTCCTGGAGCACTCAGCTCACGGTTGCTTTGACTAAAAAATCGTAGATATCGACGGTCTTGTGCACCTGTCGAAAAGGATGTGCAGTGTAAATCCTCAACGCTACCTCTCAATTGGAACAGACTTCGCGTCCGCACTAGTGCTGTTGGTAAAGATATCAATATATCGATATTCTTTTCCAAAGAATATCGACATACACAGGTGATAGTGTTACCTCAATATATCGACATCTATGTGGCAATATCGGGGGCATATATTTTTATTCATCATCATCATCATCATCATCATTTAAGACTGATTATGCCTTTCAGCGTTCAGTCTGGAGCATAGCCCCCCTTATACAGTTCCTCCATGATCCCCTATTCAGTGCTAACATTGGTGCCTCTTCTGATGTTAAACCTATTACTTCAAAATCATTCTTAACCGAATCCAGGTACCTTCTCCTCGGTCTGCCCCGACTCCTCCTACCCTCTACTGCTGAATCCATGAGTCTCTTGGGTAACCTTGCCTCTCCCATGCGTGTAACATGACCCCACCATCTAAGCCTGTTCGCCCTGACTGCTGCATCTATAGAGTTCATTCCCAGTTTTTCTTTGATTTCCTCATTGTGGACACCCTCCTGCCATTGTTCCCATCTACTAGTACCTGCAATCATCCTAGCTACTTTCATATCCCATAGTGCTTTATTTTTATTTTCTATTACATTTTTTTTCGCAATTTTCGTTAAATATTTGAAATTTTTCTTTTGGAAATGTAGCAGAAAATAATTTTACTTTCACTGAGTGAAACAGTTGTACAACTTTTTGAGCTTTCATCAAATCCAGTCTTTCTCTTTTGTTATGTGAAGCTGGTACTTACTATCCTCGCCAGCTGTGCGGTGAAATTGCTCTGCAGCGTCACACATTCACCCCTCGGCTGCCAATGTTTACAGTTTTGCATTTTCCATCGATACCTCTTCGAATATTAATCTGTTCAAATGGTTCAGATGGCTCTGAGCACTATGGGACAACATCTGTGGTCATCAGTCCCCTAGAACTTAGAACTACTTAAACCCAACTAACCTAAGGACATCACACACATCCATGTCCGAGGCAGGATTCGAAACTGCGCCCGTAGCGGTCACGCGTATTAATCTGTCACCAACTGACATGACACGTGGGGTGGCTATTTTTCTTTCTTTTTTTTTTCTAGGGCGTATGTTACCATGTTTACCACAAGGACAAAGTCCTTTTTAAAGAGACGATTATGCATTGATATATTTCAAAATGAGCTGTCACTTGAGAACGGTGATTATGAATCATTCCATTAAATAACATTCCAATCGGAATACGATGCCATATCTAAAATGTTGCTGAATTGTGGACACAAGTAAACAGAAAGAAATAGTCCCCGTGATGTGCATCTCCGTGCTATGTGGGACGTGAAAAGGGGATTTTTTTAGTTCTGGGAAACCTTGCTCTATTTTTGTTGACGTGTGGCAAAAAACATGGCCGTTCCGTCAGTACGCGAACGGCGTGTGTCCGTGGCTGGTGTGGGGCCGCCACTGGCGCAGGTGTTGCCGCGACGCCGCGGGCCCTACGGCGGCGTGCTGGGCCACGCCGACTGGCGAGCCGCAGCCGGTAACTCAATGAGCGGCCACGTGTCGCGACGCGGAGCCTGCAGTTACCCGCACAGCCGCACGTGGTACGCCGGCTCTCAAACCAGGTTTGCTGCGTCGCCGACGACCGTAACGCAATATGCGATACGTACCGACCCACCGCCCGACCGTACTGCTGTTAGTGAAGCAAATGCGAGAGACCCCGTCTTACCGAGTCCTCTTAGCCTGAACGTATCCTTACTTCTTACGGTTTTCACTTCGTCGCGAAGCGTCAACAGCAGAATACTGGAGACAAAGAAAAACTAAAGGAATTCGCAAAATTTTTTACGTAATTTGTACGAGGTAATTCTCCAAAACTAGAAGTACGCCGAAATTTTAATGATTAATGGAAACCACCCTAGCTATGTTATAAATAAATGGTCCAGTTGTTATTCGTAATGTTCAAGACTAAACGCAGAAAAACTGCTTAGAAACATTCCGTCAGCCACCTCGGATTTATTATTTTACTTCCTGTATATTATACTGAAAATCGATATGCATGCAGCACCAGGCGTACCTAATATGTTCCAAAACGTAGTGCTTAAAAAATGGATTTTCCGGTGCTCATGCGTCAGGTTCTTTTGGATATCCTTTGACTAAGGACCATTTGTTCAAATGTTCAAATGTGTGTGAAATCTTATGGGACTTAACTGCTAAGATCATCAGTCCCTAAGCTTACATACTACTTAACCTAAATTATCCTAAGCACAAACACACACACCGATGCCCGAGGGAGGACTCGAACCTCCGCCGGGACCAGCAGCACAGTCCGTGACTGCAGCGCCCGAGGCCGCTCGGCTAATCCCACGCGGCCAACCATTTGTATACCCAACAGAAAGACAACATTAGTGTCACTATCCTACAGTACAGCATCGAAGTATGAATATTACACACTTCCACCTGATGAGGAAAATGGAGAAAATCGATTGGTTCTTTTTGAATTTTATGTGATCTAAGCTGCGCATTATGGGACTTATGGAGACTCCAAAGATGGTTCCTCGGAAAACCCAACAAGAGCGTTTTTTACTGTGTTTTCATCGTCACCAGCGGGCCAAACACAGCCTAGGATTCTAAGACGGCTCTGCACAGCAAATGACTGAAATTTTTTACAATGTATTTCCAAGATCCTTCTCCAACAACCTTAAAAATTTTCTTGTTATCTATACCCGTTTCCAAGATTCAACGGTTCAAAGTTACGCTACTCCTACACGTAGAATCCGGTATTAGGCACAATCTAAATAATAAATAAGCGCAGCAAATTGCTCACATTTTAACAGTATATTCTCTAGGCATTTGTCTAGAAGAGACACCTCCCCATTTTCGAAATTGTATATCCGTTATCTAGAAACACCCCAAACACTTGCTTTTTACGTACCAAAACACAGCAGTGGATTACGAGACGGCTATGAACAGCAAATGGCCGTAATTTTTTCGGTGTATTCCTAAGATCCCGACCTCGAACAATCTGGAAAGTTTTTTCCAGATCTTTATCTGATTCCGAGATATGGAGGTTTAAAGATGTCCTACTTGCACACGTAAAATACGCACGTAAAAACCGGTGTCAGACGAAAACGTAGGTTACAAAATGACGTAGGACGGAGAAATATGCTACAAAGTGTCTCATTTATCACCTTGGAACCCCATGTTGTAGTAGTGAACCACACGCAAAATTTTTCTGAACGTGAACTCCGATTTAATGCGTAAAATTAATTTTGCGTAATTTCTGTTCCACGTAAGTAAACTATCTGAATTTTACTGGCGAAATACATTTCTTTTGCCGGCCGCGGTGGCCGTGCGGTTCTGGCGCTGTAGTCCGGAACCGCGAGGCTGCTACAGTCGCAGGTTCGAATCCTGCCTCGGGCATGGGTGTGTGTGTGTGTGATGTCCTTAGGTTAGTTAGGTTTAAGTAGTTCTAAGTTCTAGGGGACTTATGACCTAAGATGTTGAGTCCCATAGTGCTCTGAGCCATTTTTACATTTCTTTCCATATGAGTTACATGCCCGGCTGCAGGAGGATAAAGAGGGGAACAGGCGGAAATATGCTCCTGTCGGCCTAAAAAGAGTTCGGATATGTTCCTCTTTATTTAAAAGACTCTAACTGAAAAGTGGGGTATCAGCTGTCTCACTCTACCTTTCACCGCACCTCCCAAAATTTTCCAAAAAATTTCGTCATGCGAATATATTCGTGCTCTTTTATGCTAAGGAGGAAGAAGACAGTGGCTGCGGCAAAGAGACTTAAAAGTAATGAATACTGGTGGATACTAGACGGTGGTAGTGGTATAGCAAGAGTGAAGGAGACAGTAGCAGTTTGAGAGAAAGAGAAGGGCACAATGGCATTGGAACACAGTTGTCAGTGACAGAACAGTGCTAGGAAAAGAGTGAAGGGCATTGTGGTAATGGGAGACAGAGTATATGAGAGTGGTAAAGAGGAAGAGACAACTGCAGCAGGAGGTAAGGAATGAGATAATGGCAGTATTTTTTTTTTTTTTTTTTTTTTTTTTTGTTGATCTCATTTTGTTCGTGGCGGACTTCCGATGACGCCTGTTCAGGTTGATCGTTGATTCTTTCACTCAGTTTTTTTGTTACAGAGGGTAGCTAAACCCTCTGACCGAACACTCTGAGCTACCGTGCCGGCAAGCAGTAAGAGCAAGAGGGAGAGAGGGAAAGTGAGAGGACACTGTGGTAGCGGGAGAGAACGAAGGGGCTAAGGCTCTGCCCAAGGAGGCAATGAAAGAGCCACACAAAGAGACAATGACACTGCATAGGTCTCAACGAGTGAGAAAGAGCAACTGGTAGTGAAAGGGTATGAGCGTCTTGCAGCGATTGACTAGTGGGCGTGAAAGAATTACAGTTAAGAGAGCTTGTGGGAGACTGAGGTGAGACGGATGTAAAAACAACCGCGAATATGTTCGCATGTCTAAATTTTGGAAAATGTTTTAAACCCGCTGAGGGAGGTAGAATGAGGCAGCCGCTACCTCATTTTCAGCCAAAGTCTTTTAAATAAACAGAAACATAATCGCATTTTTTGTGCACCGATGGGAGCATTTTTCTGCTAGTTAATAACGATGACGGATTTTAGTTTTACAGTAGCATTTGTGCTTTGTTTCCTGCCTGCAGAATTCCCACAATTCTACTTAGATTTAGGCTGCTTATAGAATCAACGAGTGGCCATAAGAAGCCATCGTTTACTAAGTGACAAGCCGGGCGGTGTGACCATGCGGTTAAAGGCGCTTCAGTCTGGAACCGCGTGACCGCTACGGTCGCAGGTTCGAATTCTGCCTCGGGCATGGATGTGTGTGATGTCCTTAGGTTAGTTAGGTTTAATTAGTTCTAAGTTCTAGGCGACTGATGACCTCAGAAGTTAAGTCGCATAGTGCTCAGAGCCATTTGAACCATTTGAACTAAGTGACAAGTTTTCCTGGAACCCTATTCTCGGATTGCCAGAAAGAATGCATCCGTCCTGAGGTACAGTGTCAGGTTGACTTTGAGCCTGTTCAAGAGCAGGGATGGAAGTTTTGCTTTCATTCTCTCTTTTGTTACATTCATATAAATTTATTTATTTACTATTTCGTTTGCTCGTACCGATGCTACGCCAGTGATGCAATCAGAACCGTTGAAGGTTGTTCGCAGTGGGGCGTTTTCGGCCGCTGTCTCGTAAGACAGGTCGGTTTTCTGTCTGATTCATGTTCGTGAGAAATTCTCATGGAAGCAACCAATATGCCTCCGTATGCTCGTCCAGGTAGATGACACATACCCCGGCAATCTCAACACAGCTCCTGTCTCTGGCATTCCAGTTTCTGAAGTGCTCTAATTTTCGATTCCTCACTCCTTCGCCCACCACCAATCAACTGTCGACTAAATAGACGTCGACATTCCCTACCTGGCCGTCGCCACATGACAGTCTTGCTTCCTGTGATCCAGTGTTCGCATTTATTTTTATCTCTTTCTGATGTTTCAGTGTCTTTACGTGCCCTGTTGCTGGCCTTTCACTGTCATACGAATTACTTGGACCAAAGATTGGTCTCCTGCGGGAGATATCACACTAATATCCCTTTACAACGAGTTTAGCTTTGACAATGACCTCAATTTGGCAGGGAAGAGACTCCAGAAGTTTCAATTTGTATGCTGTTCCCACCAGAAGCCTCTCATTGATGATTCTATCCCGTAAAGCTACCGAACAGCGGGGACGTTGAAAGTTACGTACCCCCGCTTAGGTTGATGCATAAGTTCGTAGCGTTTTTGTTTTGCATGTTGATATTCCGGGTGCTATGAGTTAATTTATCGATTGACATTTCGTATTTGTAGTTCACTGTTGCTGTATGAGTGTACATATTGTCAGTTTAAACTTGGAAATAGTGAGTGGAGCTGTGGATGCTATAGAGTGGAGTGCGAAAGGTAGAAATCGGAACATTCCCGACACATTCTTCTGTTTGAGTCCAGTAGAGGTGAGACAGCAGTAGAGGCCGCCAGAAACAATTGCTCCGTTTATGGGAGGTAATGGCATTGGACAGGGCACGCCAAGTCAACGATTTTCTCGTTTTGAGGAGAATCATTTTGACATCATTCACCCTCCACGTTCAGGAAGAACTTCAGGGATTGACGAAAATCGGTTAGACCCATTAATCCACATTGAGTCACGTCAGTGTGCTAGAGAACTAGCAGATGTGATGAACTGTGATCATTCCAGCATCCTGTATCACTTGTATGTGACGGGGAAGTTTCACAAATCGTATGCATGTGTACCGCATGCTCTAAAGCAAAATCACAAAAATTAGTGGGTGGCCATAAGTGCATCTACATCTACATTTATACTCCGCAAGCCACCCAACAGTGTGTGGCGGAGGGCACTTTACGTGCCACTGTCATTACCTCCCTTTCCTGTTCCAGTCGCGTATGGTTCGCGGGAAGAACGACTGTCTGAAAGCCTCCGTGCGCGCTCTAATCTCTCTAATTTTACATTCGTGATCTCCTCGGGAGGTATAAGTAGGGGGAAGCAATATATTCGATACCTCATCCAGAAACGCACCCTCTCGAAACCTGGCGAGCAAGTTACACCGCGATGCAGAGCGCCTCTCTTGCAGAGTCTGCCACTTGAGTTTATTAAACATCTCCGTAACGCTATCACGGTTACCAAATAACCCTGTGACGAAACGCGCCGCTCTTCTTTGGATCTTCTCTATCTCCTCCGTCAGACTGATCTGGTACGGATCCCACACTGATGAGCAATACTCAAGTATAGGTCGAACGAGTGTTTTGTAAGCCACCTCCTTTGTTGATGGACTACATTTTCTAAGCACTCTCCCAATGAATCTCAACCTGGTACCCGCCTTACCAACAATTAATTTTATATGATCATTCCACTTCAAATCGTTCCGCACGCATACTCCCAGATATTTTACAGAAGTAACTACTACCAGTGTTTGTTCCGCTATCATATAATCATACAATAAAGGATCCTTCTTTCTATGTATTCGCAATACATTACATTTGTCTATGTTAAGGGTCAGTTGCCACTCCCTGCACCAAGTGCCTATCCGCTGCAGATCTTCCTGCATTTCGCTACAATTTGCTAATGCTGCAACTTCTCTGTATACTACAGCATCATCCGCGAAAAGCCGCATGGAACTTCCGACACTATCTACTAGGTCATTTATATGTATTGTGAAAGGCAATGGTCCCATAACACTCCCCGTGGCACGCCAGAGGTTACTTTAACGTCTGTAGACGTCTCTCCATTGATAACAACATGCTGTGTTCTGTTTGCTAAAAACTCTTCAATCCAGCCACACAGCTGGTCTGATATTCCATAGGCTCTTACTTTGTTTATCAGGCGACAGTGCGGAACTGTATCGAACGCCTTCCGGAAGTCAAGAAAAATAGCAATTACCTGGGAGCCTGTATCTAATATTTTCTGGGTCTCATGAACAAATAAAGCGAGATGGGTCTCACACGATCGCTGTTTCCGGAATCCATGTTGATTCCTACATAGTAGATTCTGGGTTTCCAAAAACGACATGATACTCTAGCAAAAAACATGTTCTAAAATTCTACAACAGATCGACGTCAGAGATATAGGTCTATAGTTTTGCGCATCTGCTCGACGACCCTTCTTGAAGACTGGGACTATCCGTGCTCTTTTCCAATCATTTGGAACCCTCCGTTCCTCTAGAGACTTGCGGTACACGGCTGTTAGAAGGGGGGCAAGTTCTTTCGCGTACTCTGTGTAGAATCGAATTGGTATCCCGTCAGGTCCAGTGGACTTTCCTCTATTGAGTGATTCCAGTTGCTTTCCTATTCCTTGGACACTTATTTCGATGTCAGCCATTTTTTCGTTTGTGCGAGGATTTAGAGAAGGAACTGCAGTGCGGTCTTCCTCTGTGAAACAGCTTTGGAAAAAGGTGTTTAGTATTTCAGCTTTACGCGTGTCATCCTCTGTTTCAATGCCATCATCATCCCGTAGTGTCTGGATATGCTGTTTCGAGCCACTTACTGATTTAACGTAAGACCAGAACTTCCTAAGATTTTCTGTCAAGTCGGTACATAGAATTTTACTTTCGAATTCAATGAACGCTTCACGCATAGCCCTCCTTACGCTAACTTTGACATCGTTTAGCTTCTGTTTATCTGAGAAGTTTTGGCTGCGTTTAAACTTGGAGTGGAGCTCTCTTTGCTTTCGCAGTAGTTTCCTAACTTTGTTGTTGTACCACGGTAGGTTCTTCCCGTCCCTCACAGTTTTACTCGGCACGTACCTGTCTAAAACGCATTTTACGATTTCCTTGAACTTTTTCCATAAACACTCAACATTGTCAGTGTCGGAACAGAAATTTTCGTTTTGATCTGTTAGGTAGTCTGAAATCTGCCTTCTATTTCTCTTGCTAAACAGATAAACCTTCCTCCCTTTTTTTATATTCCTATTAACTTCCATATTCAGGGATGCTGCAACGGCCTTATGATCACTGATTCCCTGTTCTGTACATACAGAGTCGAAAAGTTCGGGTCTGTTTGTTATCAGTAGGTCCAAAATGTTATCTCCACGAGTCGGTTCTCTGTTTAATTGCTCGAGGTAATTTTCGGATAGTGCACTCAGTATAATGTCACTCGATGCTCTGTCCCTACCACCCGTCCTAAACATCTGAGTGTCCCAGTCTATATCTGTTAAATTGAAATCTCCTCCTAAGACTATAACATGCTGAGAAAATTTATGTGAAATGTATTCTAAATTTTCTCTCAGTTGTTCTGCCACTAATGCTGCTGAGTCGGGAGGTCGGTAAAATGAGCCAATTATTAACCTAGTTCGGTTGTTTAGTGTAACCTCCACCCATAATAATTCACAGGAACTATCCACTTCTACTTCACTACTGCATCTGTGCTTGCACGCCATGTTTTCGCTTGTGAACAACACTGACCATTCCTATCCTGTGCCGTTACTGGTGACGAGAAATGGTTTATGTATACTATCATAAGGAAAAGGAGGGAATGGCTGAGCCCAAACAAAGCAGCAACCCCACGTACAAAGAAAGGCATTCCCGCATCCACAAGAGGTAATGTCTTTTATCTGCTGGAACAGCGATGATGTTCCTCCATATTCCTTCCCAGAGGTGTATAACCATCAGTGCTGACATTTATTGTCAACAACTGAGACGTCTTACAGACCATATCCGGCAACAATGACCAGAAAGACTGCGTGAAGCGATGCTACTCCACATAATGCCCGCCTTCATTCGGCTAGACTGACAAGAAACTGGGTTGGGAAGTCATTCCGTACCCTCCTTATTCACCTGGTATTGGGTCCTTAGATGTTCTCCTCTTCCACTCTCTATCGACCAATGTTCCTTTCGGAATGAAAATGCGTTCCGAGCACGGCTCGAGTTCTTCTCCTCAAAAATACACGATTTCTACAGTGGAGGAATAGAAAACCTGCCGCAGCGCTGGAAGTTTGTTGGAAATAGTGAAGGAGAATATGTTATTCATGACTAAAGTCTCTGTTATGCGTTGTGTTTATTAAGCTTATGGAAAAATGCTACGAACTTACGCAGCAACCCAACAGTTCCAGACATTTCTACGGCATTAAATTCAGGTGATGACATAGGGTGCCTGTATGTTCGCCAAAGCAGCAACATTTACATGAAGCCCTGTGATTACGATTGTTGCCATTTTGGAATGTGGGGGCGAACACAGTGAAGTAAAGGTGTACCAGAATGGGGAACATCCGACCACTGAGAATCTTGGAATAAGCTTCGAGGTCCATGTTCACGTGAACGTGGGTGACTGGACCCAAGTCATGGTTCGGAAACAGCCCTCTGGCATTCCGGAACCATCTTCGGCCTGAGCCACACATTCCACACCGTGTTGTTTAAACGCGTCATTCAGCCGTCAGTCCAACGATACTACTTTACATTGATTTCTTCAGCATCTAGAGCCTGATTCAATCGTGGTTTGGAGTGATCTGTTAATCTGACCGTCTTCGCTAGAAAATTTATTTCAAGTTAAAGATGTCTGAGGCGAGATCCATCAAAGACTGCTCCACGAAAAACGTTTAAACCTGAACGCAAACATCAATAAATTTATACCAATACATGAGAAGATATATTTTCGTGGATTTAGGTAGGACCAAAGGAGAGTCAAGCGTTTTGTACTTCCAGTAGCATGCATTTTACGAGGATGAGTCAAATGAAAACCTTAAATATTTTTTTAAATATTATTTATTGTGCAGAAGTGGTACAAAGCTGTATCACTTTTCAACATAACCTCCCCCACGCTCAATGCAAGTCTTCCAGCGCTTACAAAGTGCATAGATTCCTTTAGAAAAAATTCTTTTGTTTGTCCGCGCAACCACTCATGCACCTCGTGGCGTACCTCTTCATCAGAACGGAACTTCGTTTCTCCCATTGCGTCTTTGAGTGGTCCGAACATATGAAAAACACTTGAGACAAGGTCTGGTGAGTATGGTGGATGAGGAAGACACTAAAAATGCAGGTCTGTGATTGTTGCAACTGTTGTACGGGCAGTGTGGTGCCTTGCATTGTCATGTTGCAAAAGGACACCTGCTGACAGCGATCGACGTCGCTTTGATTTGATTGAAGGCCGCAAATAATTTTTTAGGAGGTCTTTGCATGATACACTGGTGACAGTGGTCCCTCTAGGCATGTAATACTCCAAAATGACGCCTTTTTCGTCCCGAAGGAGAGTCAGCATAACCTTCCCTGCTGAGTGTTCTGTTCGAAACTTCTTTGGTTTTGGTGATGATGAATGGCGCCATTCCTTACTCGTTCTCTTCGTTTCCGGTTGGAGGAAGCGAACTCAGGTTTCGTCCCCAGTAACGATTCTTGCAAGGAAGCCGTTACCTTCTCGTTAAGGGCGCCGAAGAAGTTCTTCACAAGCATCAACACATCGTTCTCTCACTTCAGGAGTCAGCTGCCGTGGCATCCTTCTTGCAGACACTTTGTGAAACTGGAGTACATCATGCACAATATTATGTACTGACCCATGACTAATTTGTAAACATGCTGCAATGTCATTCAGTGTCACTCGGCGGTTTTCCTTCACTATGGCTTCAACTGCTGAAATGTTCTGTGGAGTCACAACTCGTTGTGCCTGACCTGGACGAGGAGCATATTCGACTGAAGTCACACCATTTGCGAACTTCTACTCCATTCGCAGACTTGCTGCTGTGACAAACATGCATCACCGTACTGAACCTTCATTCGTCGATGAATTTCAATAGGTTTCACACCTTCACTAAGCAAAAACCAAATAACAGAACCCTGTTCTTCCCTGGTGCAAGTCGCAAGTGGGGCGGCCATCTTTATACTGATACTCTGACGGTATGCATGCATCTGCGCTATGCTGTCACCTACAGGCCATTCTGCACCCTGTTTGCAGCAGGCTTACCAACTTACAGGATGTTGTTGTGGTCTTCAGTCCTGAGACTGGTTTAATGCAGCCCTCCATGCTACTCTATCCTGTGCTAGCTTCTTCATCTCCTAGTACCTGCTGCAACCTACATCCTTCTGAATCTGTTTAGTGTATTCATCTCTTGGTCTCCCTCTACGATTTTTACCCTTCACGCTGCCCTCCAATACTAAATTGGTGATCCCTTGATGCCTCAGAACATGTCCTACCAACCGATCCCTCCTTCTGGTCAAGTTGTGCCACAAACTTCTCTTCTCCCCAATCCTATTCAATATCTCCTCATTAGTTATGCGATCTACCCACCTAATCTTCAGCATTCTTCTCAGCACCACATTTCGAAAGCTTCTATTCTCTTCTTGTCTAAACTATTTATCGTCCACGTTTCACTTCCATACATGGCTACAATCCATACAAATACGACTTTCTGACATTTAAATCTATACCCGATGTTAACAAATTTTTCTTCTTTAGAAACGCTTTCCTTGCCATTGCCAGTCCACATTTTATATCCTCTCTACTTCGACCATCATCAGTTATTTTGCTCCCCAAATAGCAAAACTCCTTTGCTACTTTAAGAGTCTCATTTCCTAATCTAATTCCCTCAGCATCACCCGACTTAATTCGACTACATTCTATTATCCTCGATTTGCTTTTGTTGATGTTCATCTTATATCCTCCTTTCAAGACACTATCCATTCCGTTCATCTGCTCTGCTAAGTCCTTTGCAGTCTCTGACAGAATTACAATGTCATCGGCGAACCTGGATAACGGCGCGAAATTTCGATTTGTTATTACAAATTTAAGGTTTTCATTTGACACACCCTCGTACGATTTCGAACAGTGGACAAACTAGCTTGAGGCCTAATGCAAGGGGCGTCAATTACCGAAAAGTGTAATTCTGGATTTTCGAAGAAACTATAGATAAACTAACGAGTGGTGACTCCTATTCTTATTTTGCAAAATCTGGAAAGCCTATTTAGAAGTGTTGTTCTTTTAGTAAAATTCCACAACTTTTATGCCGATTTGCGGTAGGAGGATAGTTTGCGGTCTTGGGATGTTCTGCAGACGTCAAAAGGCTGCCTCGATATGCCATGCTTTGTTGATCTATTTTTGTGTCACTGTCTTACGATTGCAGCGTCGTTACTAAAAAAAAAAGGAAAAAAATCACTCAAATGTAATCGACGTGGGGGGAGCATGGTTTCTTCAGAATACTAGGTAAAAGGCCACCATCATTTAAATTCCCCAGCAGCCTCTGTGTCCACGAAGACTGCGCGTAAACAGCAGGCTACCCGCTGCGGGCGCTGCGACCGTAAACCCACTTGACACTGGTGCGCTCTTTGGCAGACAGAGGAGAGCTTACACCGTCGCCAGGTAGTCCCGCCTGTCGAGCAGAGCCGCTCGCGGAGAACGGCAGCAGAATGTTTATAGAGGATCTCGCATCTCTAATACCGCAGTTACGTCTCTTTTGTGCGCGCCGCGAACGTTCATTCTGAGAGCGCGCTCTTGTTTGTGGCGAGGAGATAAAGTCCCGGCGAGGAGGGCCGTCTTTTGTGGCGTGCACTGGCTGGCGCTCCAGTCGCGGAAGGAGGGTTTTGGTGGGTGGGGGTGGGGGCGGGGGAGGGAGGGTCTAGGAGCCAGACATGCGGGCTACCGGCTCCCTCCTCGCCGCCGCCGGCGGACTTCTGAGGCCGCGAGCGAATAGGACCAGCGAGATAAGTCACTAATAAAAGGGCCCGCTGCCACTAGTTATATCAATTCCGTCTGCACGAATCACACAGTCCAAATGCACTGCGAAACAAGGGCAAAGAGATGCACTGTTGTATGGAGCCAAGGTCATAATACCGGGGCGATCATTCCGGTGAAAATATCATCACCCCATTAACCCTCGCATCGTGTCTGTGGCCCCTTTCGATCGAAAGGCTTGTTTAACTACAAAATATTTATAATATGGAAGTGGACTTCTCATCTTCCAGATATGCTTTTTATGGTCTTCTTACTGTAACTGGATAAAATATTTCAGGCGTTCGGTCGTAAAACATGGTAACCAACAAAATGAAAGCTTACAGGAAATCGGCTGTTAAGTTTTGAGGAAAATATCAAATAGTTTGCTCTAACAAAGCTCACATTATTATGTTGCGCAGATATTCTATGTGAACTGAGAAGTAAAATTCGTCTTAGCTGCTCCTCATAACATTTTGTTTGCGAATATAAGAACTACAATCAGAGGAAAGATACCCGTAGATACCATATTTTTCATTCACGTTTGAGACATTGCTACCTTGTTATCTGCCAGATAACATTTTTCACAACAATGTTGCTTCTGGTACGTGGCAGTTACCACATAGATGGAACCTTAGCAGGATGTTTACAGTGCAGTGGTTCAAATGGCTCTGAGCACTATGCGACTTAACTTCTGAGGTCATCAGTCGCCTAGAACTTAGAACTAATTAAACCTAACTAACCTAAGGACATCACACACATCCATGCCCGAGGCAGGATTCGAATCTGCGACCGTAGCGGTCGCTCGGCTCCAGACTGTAGCGCCTAGAACCGCACGGCCACTCCGGCCGGCACAGTGCAGTGGTGTAACATGATAATCACATTGGAAATAAAATAAAGTAGCCAAAACTTGCATTACCAATTGTTTTATTAGTAGTTTTTAGGTACAATAATTTTACATTTAATGCTCAGGAGCTAAGCTCGTGTAATATCCGTGATATGCCTTTGGAATATACTTGAACATGCTGAGGACATCCCGCAATTTTTCCTTATTGACTGGTATTGGTGTATTATACAGCAGTGGAAGAGGTGCGTTAAATTTCCCCAGAAAATCTTCTGTAAGAGGACGACCTTTCAGCTTCAATGATATTTCTTCACCAGATCCGAAATATGTTTTATAAACAGTCAGACAATCTGGTTCTTCGTGGACCAACAGAAGTTTGACAAATGCAGCAATTACATTCTTGGGTGCTCTAAACAATGCCTTCAGTGAAGAAACTTGAAAGACATCTCCCTTCTGCATTCTGTACACATTAAAGGGAGGTGAGCGTTGGGCGTTTTTTTCGATCTGTCGCCATTCCTCCGGGCAGTACACATACTGAATGTGATCCCTGACATACTGCTCTACTCGGCCGAAATCTCTATCTGATGGCAACGTAGTATGTCCAACTACTGGAAAAACATGTTCAACACGTTTTACACGGCCACTTGCCAATAATTTAAGCCAGAGAGCGACTATTGTCCAGTTTTTATTTTGACCACAGCACCTATCTGATATTACTATCAGTTTCTTGCACTGTATGTCATTCACGGTGAAGTGTTTGAACATGCAACTTGCTATTTCATCACTTCCTGTCCTAGCAGTAGCTTCGTCCCAGTAATAAAAGTACCCTACGTTATTGGAGCAATCATGAATGCTGAGGTTGTGTAAGTAGGCTGTTTAGGTTTTTTTTATTGGTAACGCCACCTCTGTATAAAAATCACTGGCTGTACTGTGTGCAGTCTGAGTAGTTTGCATTGTTGTCTGCTATTGTAGTGTTGGGCAGCGGCAGCTGGATGTGAACAGCGCGTAGCGTTGCGCAGTTGGAGGTGAGCCGCCAGCAGTGGTGGATGTGGGGAGAGAGACGGCGGAGTTTTGTAATTTGTCATGAACTGCTATATATATTATGACTTTTGATGATACTAAGGTAAATACATTGTTTGTTCTCTATTAATATCTTTCATTTGCTAACTATCCCTATCAGTAGTTAGTGCCTTCCGTAGTTTGAATCTTTTATTTAGCTGGCAGTAGTGGCGCTCGCTGTACTGCAGTAGTTCGAGTAATGAAGATTTTTGTGAGGTAAGTGATTTCTGAAAGGTATAGTTTAATGTTACTCAGGGCCATTCTTTTGCAGGGATTTTTGAAAGTCAGATTGCGTTGCGCTAAAAATATTGTATGTCAGTTTAAGCACAGTCTTGTATAATTGTTCAAAGGGGACGTTTCAGTTGTAGCAAAACAATTTTCTTTTGTAAAATGCAGGTCCAGTGGATAATTTTGGAATGGGCAACGCCTGTTGGAGATTAAATGTTAGAACAAGGGCTTGTTTTCGGCTTGTTGTAGTTCAATTCTCATTGAGTCGCAGTCCTTACATGTGTCTGTCTTAGGAGACTTGAGTTCTATATTAAATTCTTCCGTAAATATTCTTCTGAACTTGTCTGAAGATACAGGACTGCTACCACTTTCTGAACAGAACTGAGTATATTCTTCAAAACAACGTTTAACTGTGTATTCCATAGACATAAACATCTTATAAGGATTTTTGCGCCTGGTGTAGTGACTTTTGTATTTGGGAAGTTTTGATATAAAAGTATGCACATTTTTTATATCGTCTTCTGACTACTTTTTCTTGTGGTGCCCATGTGCACCTCTTTTATCTGATCGTGGAGTATAGCGCCATTGTTTTTTTTTTTAACCAAAATTTCGACTCTCCCCCTACTTTTTTGCAGTCCGTGGATGTTGAGGAAAGCAGTTTTACATACTTCTACTTTTTGCCCTTCAACCAAGATATTGTAAATAATGGTAAATTTTCTTCGAGAGGGACTTCCACTCTTTTTCGTACTTCTGGCAGTTTTTTAACATCTATTAGAACAAATAGATAAGCTTTTTGGATGTTGTAGTTTCCCATTCTATTGAACTCTTCAAACACCGACTGTCGTTCGTCAGCATCAATCTTTGAAGCCGGCCGCGGTGGCCGTGCGGTTCTGGCGCTGCAGTCCGGAACCGCGGGACTGCTACGGTCGCAGGTTCGAATCCTGCCTCGGGCATGGGTGTGTGTGATGTCCTTAGGTTAGTTAGGTTTAAGTAGTTCTAAGTTCTAGGGGACTTATGACCTAAGATGTTGAGTCCCATAGTGCTCAGAGCCATTTGAACCAATCTTTGAAAAACATTTTTTCTTACAAAGGCAATCTGGGCCTGCTTCTCAAGGTGCTTGTGGATTTCCTTTTCCTCGATAAGACAAATAGCTTTTACCTAAATTTCTTAATTTTTTATTTTTTTTCCTGTTGGTTTACCCCACGTTTCCTTTTTCTGCCTTTTTTGTTTGATTTTTTCTGATCATCTACAGTATCCTTTTGTTCAAGAGGTACCGACCATCCTGCATAACGGACTCTACTAGGCGGATTAGATTTTCCCGAAGCAGTAGGTGACCTTACATCCGCATTGTTTTCATCATGACTGTTGGTTGCAGACCTACTGGTACATGGTTCCGATTCACAATCCTGGTTGATATTGAGCGCGATCGATTACTGAAACAAAACAAGGAATACTTGTATCGCAAAGCTCATTACCCTTCTTCCTAAAAAAAAAAGTGCAGGGGATAATAATAAAAATCTCGTGTGCCTCCCGATTCTGTTGCTAGTCTACCAACTTGAAGCCACTTGGGAGGTTCCCGTATCCCCAACCTGCAAGAGAAGGGATCTACAGTTCATCGCGGAAGCCGAACCGCGGCTGTATCTGGCATAATTCGTATCTTATTGAAAACGATCGGTCCGAAGATTAACTGAAAACGCTTCGTGATCCGACCAGGATTCAATCTCGAGATCTTTGGCTTGGTAGTCAAGCGCTTAAGTCCCTACACTACAGAACGTAAGGTAAAAGTGTTGTGTTTCAGGTAGACATTTCTTCTGAAGAGCTGAGTTACACCATGATAATAGAAAAAATCCTGAGTAATTTAACCTAGTGGGTGTAAAACGTGGTAACGCTAGTAGTTACCGTGGTCACCTTCGCACATATTTATAATTTGCGAGTCAAAATGAAACCTCTTTCGGTTATTTCTATATAATGCATTGTGTTGATGTTTCACGAAGTTTGGTTACCAAGTACTCAGTTCATATTTGATGAAAGGAACGTTCAGAATTTCCTTTTTTGAAAAGTTTCAATACGGAACAGGCAGTAAAACTTGGTAAGTGCAGTACATACCATCTTTTACTTCAAACAGATTTAGAAATAAAGGCATCTGTTCTTACCTTTTTAAGGAGTAATTTGCATCTGATTTGTTTGCAATCATAAACAGGATAATACTCTGGGATTTCATCTTCGTCATTACAGGAAGAACTGTAGTCAGAATTATTGTTAGCGCTCGAAACTTTCGATTCAAGTTCCTCATCACTACGGAACAGACTGTGTCGGGCCGCCATGTTTGTTACTTACAATGTTTTACCTTCAGTCAGCTGTCACTTACCATAACACAATACCAACATAATTTCTTACAACGTACACATCTTCCACAGATTCCTTCACCAACGTATAAAATCAGCTGTAAGGAGTCCGACGTTGCCAAAAACGCTAATTGGCAAAAATTGTTAGATACCATGTTTTACGACCGAGTGCCTCATTTATGGTTATACCACGTTTCGTTTTACAATAATTTGAAATTTCCGAAGTGGAGTCGGAAACTACCCCAAGAATACGATATGTGATTGTCGATGCTACATTTCAACTTTATTACGACAATGAAAGCTTGGCAAGAATGCGTGTACTAAACTGACATTTATATATCCATTGTTGTAAACAGTTCGTAGAAAACACATAAACGTCCATTGCTATGACAAATTCATAATTAGGAACTACGTTTTGTTGAAGTAAGACGTGGTGTTATATTTTATTCGTCACTGATGATGATATGCTTTGGAAGGGCTGCAGTCTGGACTAGACTTAAGCAGATCTGCAGAAGAGTGATACTGGTAATTAATCAGCTTTTGGGAAAGAGGATGAGAGTGACGTTGATGTGCAGGGTGTTTCACAATTAATGTGACACATTTTAGTTGTTGTACAGTGGACTTAGTAGATCAAGTCTTACTTGAAACCCATGTTCGGAAATGTCATCCAGTGACTCTACAGAGCCTGAAAGATACAGGCGCCAGCGCCTACAAATGTATGAATATACAGGGTGATTCCGTGACGATGTTACAAACCTTCAAGGATGATGGCAAAGGATAAATATATCAATTTGAGGTAAAGCTTTCTGTACCGGAAACGAACGAATCTAAAGTCATAACGGAAAACCATTATGATGCCTTTTAAGAGTGGAATACGTGTACCGCTACTGTTCTTGCTAAGATCGTAGGGTAGGCAACTTTCAGCGGTTGTAATATGGATCAAAACAAGAAATAATGTCTGATAAACTTGGGCTCTAAAATACATACCTGAGGAGCTGTGATTACTTGTTCGATAGTGGAGATGTGTTTCACACTAGCAAAGATGAACATGAATTGTGAAACACCCTGTAGATACGATAGAGGATGTTATACAGGTCAGAAATGAAGTCAGTGTGAGTGAATGTGATAATGGTATTCGGAAAACTTGAGGCACATCTACAAGTGGACAGATATCATATGATATTGTACAACTTTATGTGTGCAGGTACGTTTCAAGGAGTGTAATACGTGAAACTGGACATATTCCACGTGACCTTAGATCACAATTACAGAAAATAATAGATCGTCTTAGACTTTTTATTACCAATCACATGCAGAGTGTAACAGCAACGCATGCCAATAATCGTGCAGATGAGAGTAAAATTCTACACCAACATTTTGAATCCTGGGCTGATCTTCAGGTTCCAAGGGTATTCTAAAGGGCACAAAACGTGGTAACCAGAATGCAGATGCTCTAGATATGACACAAAGTTTTGTGATTCTTGCCCAGGGAAAGTACATTGACAACGTGATGAGTGTCACAGGTTTGTCTGTAAACAATATGCCAGAATACGAGTATCATGTAACGAGTGTTCATCATACAACATGGTGTGGCATGTAGAAGTTTATTTCTAACACAATTCTTTGTAACTGATATAATGCATAATATTAATTAACCACAGTATTGTTACAAAATTTTGTGGTATAGGGATGTTTTGTGTTAAAATAATTTTTTGAACTAAACAGAATCAACACTACATATCTTTTCGTATTTGAAACATAGCTAGAACTTAGTTACAACTTATACATAACTTTATTATAGCAGGTAACTAAGGAGCTGTAATTTCAACATTGTGCATGGGACTCTCAATAAATAATCATTATTTTTGTGGAACTATTATAAATTTTATCGCTACAAAGTTGCTAGGATCACTTTGGTGTCAAAAAAGACCCCAGACATACAACATGTTTCTCGAGAATTGATAGCATGCAAGGTTACAAAGGCAACAGGTGGCCACATGACCCTTGAAACCGTCTGTGCCAGAACATTCCAGAAGCCGCTAGTGTCGTTTCACCTTTTTTAAACTACAACCGGTCTTTCAGTACAATTTAAAATGTATGTATAACTTTAAATGTATGTTTCGTTGTATAGAAAAATCAGAGAAATAACTTTGTGAAAATAGATATGGAATGTTCAAGAATAGGAAGTCTATGAATCCTTGTTTACACTTTGATGTTACGTGATTTTACATTATATTAAAACATTTTTGCAAATCCAACAACATTTCGATATTAAAAAAGTAAATGTATAACAAATGAATAATAAATGTTGATACTGGACAACATAAATTTTGTAAGTTTATATGAGATTCCTTATTACTTCAAAAATTTAATAATAGCACATTAGAATGTTTCAACATACATTTACCTTCAAAACTATGTCTTCACTTAGGCCATTGCCTACGTGAGTTACAGAAGGGACCGACAGCGAGCGACTTCCGGATACGGGACGCTCCAGCGACAGGCACCAACATCGAGCGAAAAGCTCGGGTGTCCTGCGTGTGAGCGACCATGTCGCGCTACAACATGGCTGCGCCACCGGTCACGAAATCTGACAACGGCAGGGAGAGCGGTTTGCTGACCTCATGGCTCTCCATATCCGCATCCAGTGACGCCTGTCGGCTGAGGATGACACAGCGGTCGGTCGGTACCGTTGGGCCTTCCGACACCTGTTCGGATGGTGTTTAGTTTTAGTACGCTCGCGGCTAACAGGAATGTCCTTACTCATTATTTTCAGGTAAGAAAATTATTGTTGCTGTATGAGATCAACTGTATCACTTACTTAAAGAGAAAACCTGCATCATGCATTAAAAAACTTAAATCGTATCGAGCGACACGAAGCGAAAAGTGTTATCGATTTTTACATTATGTTATACTGGTCTATGTCGGGGTACTTTACACCCTCCACAGCTGACATAAGCCATGACAGTTATGTGGTATATATGTGCCGGACGCGTGTATAGAATCGGTGCAGTAAGAAGAGTAGACGTGAAGGCGCGACAGTGTGTCAGAAAGCAGCTGTCGTACTTGAATGTGCCCATGACAGCACCGTGAATGCAAATGCCCGATTTACAGCCGACAGGAATTGCTGCAGGTTCATCACAACCAGTTTTTCAGCGAACTTTGAGAAACGAACTGCATGTAAAGGACTTGCCTAGCCACCTACCTCGCAATAGGCCGTCTATCGCGGTTGTTCTGTGATGTTTTGGGCGTCTGTTCCGTTCAGCTTAACTTGAACATAAACGCGGATGTTTATTTTAAAATTTTTGCTGACAAGACGTTTCTTCGTAATTAATCGCCCACACACACACACACACACACACACATAGCGGTGTTGCCCCACGACTGACCCGCTGAGTTACCGGATCTTAGTGCAACTGAAAATGTCAGGGGCTTTATGAAACAGCGTGTGAAACACAGCATTCAACATACACCCAATTTTGCACCTCTACGATATGTAATCAACAACGTGTTTCTTCAGCTGGATATGACATACGTGATGAAAATGGTGGGTTTTCTTCATCGCCGAGTCTCCAGCGGCTCAAAAATGGCTCTGAGTACTATGGGACTTAACTTCTGAGGTCATCAGTCCCCTAGAACTTAGAACTACTTAAACCTAATTAACCTCAGGACATCACACACTTCCATGCCCGAAGCAGGATTCGAACCTGCGACCGTAGCGGTGCGCGGTTCCAGACTGTAGCGCCTAGAACCGCTCGGCCACCCCTGCCGGCCTCCAGCGGCTTCCTGACTGTTTTTTATGGTGTGAATATAAATCGTCTTGCAGCATCAGAAAGGCAGATTAGAGTTTGGCGTCCCGTTAACTACGATACTGGAAACTGAGGACAGGCGGTGAACTTACGTCGCCCATCGGTCGCTCTGACAAGTCGAGCCTGTGAAACGGGATTCTGTGCTTTGACAGATAACCTGTAGTTCTCTCCCCCGTGCTCATTTTTCTGATGTGAACGGGGAACTTCCTGGCCCCCTCACACTCACAGAGGTATCATATGTCGCTCGACGAAAGTAGGTCAAGAATTTCTGTATGACCAATGTCGACATTATTAATGCTACACTTACAATTATAATCTAGAAGAAAGTTTACTAGTCATATGGGAGTCGTACACAACCTTGCATATAACTTTTTTATAGTGATTTTTAAACAGCATACAAATAAAACACACAGATTCAACAGTTTATATTCATTAAAACAGGTGACAAAGAATACCTACTTCATACGGCTGGAATACAATAACAATTACAAAAGAGATTTTTTTAAAAGCAGTACTTCATATCAGCTAAGAGCTGCAGATTAAATAAATACTTTATGAACTATCGATTTCGATCGTCTGATAATCGTAAGTTTCATAAAATCATTTACAGCAGTATATATGGCAAATGTGGCGTCAAATAAAGTAAACCCGTCGTGCCTCATCGTCTAGTCACTGATAGTGCTTCCACATGGCTTACTTTGTCTTTCCACTGTACACGTTGCACCTTCCTCTTGACACCTCTAAGGGCTGCCCTTTGTGTTTTCGCAGTGTTATGTTTCAACAGAATAAGAAACATCCCTCCACGCGGTGGTCTTCAGCTACCATCTCGTTAGTTGCTTATCCAAGTGCATGCTGTCACGACAACTAATGTATTAGCTATGGATATGGCCTTTAGATTTACGACTTTTGGCACTGAAACAACAACTAATAGGGTGCCGATTGATTGTCTAGGAATAGACGTGGTGGTAGGCCATGACCACCGAGGCTACAGACTATCTTCCAGTCAGAACACATCGAGAGACGTTACAGCACATGGGGACGAGAGAGCGAAGTAAGAGCGTAGCTGACAATCCAAAAACTAGAATTTTCTCTATTATGGATGTGGAACACTATGACTGTGATGAATAAAGGTTTTCAGAACCACTTGCTTTTTGTGATAGTTCTGTTTTTACTATACTATGACTATGATTCATCATCAGATGGTGCACACTTCTAAAAGTTGTTTTTAGCATTGTGTTTGTCGTGTAACAGTACTAAGATAGAGAAAACGAAATAGGTAAGTCCTGAATTTAGCGAGGTATCAGGAATCATTTACACCATAAAATCTACTGGAAGGTGTTACTTACAGTATTACGTGTGATGTAAATACTTCTGATGCATCGTCACGTTTTTTTTTCTGTCTTGCCACTGTTACAGGCTCCAACGATGCTAGAAGCGATCATCAAAAGTGGCAGCATCTGACAGTGTTTCGCAAGCCGCAAGGCGAATCGAAAACAGTCATGGTCTAACGAAAATGGAACTATCACAAAAGATGACTGGTACCTGTTATTTCTAAAGATGTTCAGTTGGAAAACTATATTATGGAAATGTGCTTAAAGAATGGTGCGGACCTTGGATGTACTGTTATCCCTGACCAGAGATACACGAAACGTGAAGTGATGAAAATAATTCCGAAATATGAAACTGAAGAGGTACTACACATTGATGCCTAACGTCATAATTTCTCAGAAAAAATTGTCTCTTTCCTACTAACGAAAAAAAAATGGCTCTGATCACTATGGGACTTAACATGTATGGTCATCAGTCCCCTAGAACTTAGAACTACTTAAACCTAACTAACCTATGGACATCACACAACACCCAGTCATCACGAGGCAGAGAAAATGCCTGACCCCGCCGGGAATCGAACCCGGGAACATGGGTGCGGGAAGCGAGAATGCTACCGCGTGACCACGAGCTGCGGACTACTAACGAAAAATACGGAGCCAAAAGCGCTGGTGTGCGACCGCGGGAATCGAGATAGATTCTGAAATACAGTTGTACACTGTCGCCCGCCTGGTACACAAAACATCTCCTCTTCCGAGAATAGCTTGGCAGTTGTCTGTTTGGCAGAATATCTCCAGTCTTCACGACTTTCTGCCCTCTGTATAGTAGCTACGCCCGTCATATTTCATAATTGATCTATGGACTGCCGTAATGGTCCTCTGTTTCTTTTTTCCCTGACGTGTTCCTCTATTATTGCTTTTAGGAGCCATTTCTGTCTCAACAGATGACCAGTGACGTGTACTTACCGTTTTAGAATAGTGCTCCATAAACTTCTTTTCTCTCAAAGTCTTTTAAGGCCTTTTGACATTCGTTATCTTATCAGTCCACTTGATTTTCAGGATGTACTTTTAACACCACACCCCAAAATAATTCAGTCTTTCCCATTCATCAGTTCACAATTTGCAGTCCAGGTCTCACAGCCATAAACAACCACATTTCAAACATACGATTCAGAAGCCTTTTGTTGAAGTGTTGGCAGTTACGTTTTGGAAATACTAACGTTTTTCTGTTATTTAAGGCGTCAACTGCTTTTTACCTCTCCTTCTTCCATCCCTGGGGATCTTGCTTCCAGAATCAGTAAATCAGTCAAGTCATTGCAGTAGATAGTCACATATATGTCTCCTCTGCTCGCAAATCATCACCGTCGTCACTGATTCCCTTATTTTCATACTACGTCAGTTTTCTTTAAGGGTAACGGCCTTGCCGCAGTGGGTACACCCGTCCCCGTAAGATCACCGAAGTTAAGCGCTGTCGGGCGTGGTCGGCACTTGGATGGGTGTCCATCCAGGCCGCCATGCGCTGTTGCCATTTTTCGGGGTGCACTCAGCCTCGTGATGCCAATTGAGGAGCTACTCGACCGAATAGTAGCGGCCCCGATCAAGAATACCATCATAACGACCAGGAGAACGGTGTGCCGAGTGCCGACCCCACGCCCCTCCTATCTGCATCCTCTACTCAGGATGACACGGCAGTCGGATGGTCCCGGTAGGCCACTTGTGGCCTGAGGACGGAGTGAGTGTCAGTTTTCTTTAACATAATTTACAGGTCTTGCAGCTAAAATAGGCAAGTCATCAGTGTATATTACCACATCTACTGTTTTGCCATGAATTACTACACCTACCTCCAACTATTACTGTCGCGGTTCGCGCGGCTCTCCCCGTCGGGGGTCTGAGTCCTCCCTCGGACATGGATGTGTGTCTTGCCCTTAGCGTAAGTTAGTTTAAGTTAGATTAACTAGTGTGTAAGCCTAGGGACCGATGACCTCAACAGTTAGTTCCCGTAGGAACTTACCACCACCACCAACTATTACTTTAAATGCTTTCTCTATAATTGGAGTAAATCACTAATAGTTGAAACTACACCTCCTTGCCGGACTCCTTATCGAATCTGTGCTGCTTCTTGTAATGGGCACCCATAAATTACACCCGTCTCTATTTTGTAAAGGTTTCATATAAATTATCGGTGTTTTAGTGTATTTCAAATTTATTCAGTATTCCAGACATTCTTCATTTTACATATTCAAATGTTTCCTATGTATGCAAAAAATTTGTGTATGTCGTTAAATTTCTTGTCAGGTGTTTCTCTGTTAATAATTTTAAAGGTAACATTGCATGTCTGGTTCTTTAGTATTTTTCGGAAGCCAATGGATCTTCTGTGAATGCAGGTTTAACATTGTTTGTATTCGTGTAAGGTCGATGTTAGTTATACTAGATGCACATAAAACTAGGCCTAGCATTAGGTAATTTCCATACATGAAGACATTTGCTTATTTAGGTCCGGGAATTATGAGGTTTCTCTCGAAATACGTGGGTAGTTCTTCCTGTTCATTCATGTTACGCAAGGGTATAAAATTGGTCTTTAATTTCCTTTTCTCCAAATACAATGCAGACGCTCCTGAAATACCAGGACATTTGTGCGATGGGGTTGTCTTGCTAGGAAACAGTTGACATGTTCGTAATGGCGACGCATCGACAAAAGAAAAAAGAGCGTCTGGTGTGCCTTACGATGTGGAGGCAGATTTACAGGTGATGACATTTTGTGCAAGAACTGACACGATTTTCAGCGTAAATAAATGAAATTAAGTGCTCATAAACAGATAACACACACCACCACGTTGACTACGGAATCAGCTGTCAGTCGCTGCACTGAGTCACAATCCAGAAACATCTGCAGCGGCTTCATGTCGTCTAGTTGCATAAATGTAGCCGACGGGAAGTTAGTTAATATTGTGAAATTTTACACTGGAATCCTGAGGAAGAATTAAATTTACAACGCTCGAGGTTACGTACGCAACTACAGTTCCACGAATTATAGACTG
This sequence comes from Schistocerca americana, assembly GCF_021461395.2. Taxonomy (NCBI): domain Eukaryota; kingdom Metazoa; phylum Arthropoda; class Insecta; order Orthoptera; family Acrididae; genus Schistocerca; species Schistocerca americana. The sequence continues at coordinate 186,674,206 of NC_060125.1, read as the reverse complement.
TAGTGTGTCGTGTGGAAATATTTATTGGGTTGAATTAGCAGCAGAGATAAAGAAATGTACCTTTCGTCGATTGTCCAAGATTCCGTGGCATTTCGTCCGTTCGCCGGAGTTTCCGTGGTGTCACACAATCACACTCGTCGCTGTGGCTGGGTCGACGCATTCTTGGCGACGTGCAGCGCGCGAGACAAGTAAAGTGACGTATTGCTCTGCGGATTTTATTGGTAACGTTTATTTGTGGATCTACATTAATTATCTGTACTGCTACATTAACAAATTAAGAATAATGTGACTCTCCACCCTCGCCTTGATCCACGAAACAGGGTTAAACTTCACAACTGAAAAGTCAATATTTAAAAACCTCGGTGGTCAGCCAACTACTTTCAGAAAGATTCCGAGATCCGACCACTGGATTAGAATATGTATACCAGTAACATCTCGTACACAGCCTCCAACTGGCCCACCAAGCGATATGGCGCATTGGTTAGACCACTGAATACGCATTTGGAAGGACGTCTGCCCACACAGATTTAGGTTTCTGTGATTTCATCTAATCACTCCAGGGATGTGTCGTCTGAGAGGGCAAAGACGGTTTCCTTCCCCATCATTCTATATCTACATGGATACCCTGCAAATCACATATAAATACCTGGCAGAAGGTTCAGCGACACACGTTTACAATAATTCTCTATCACTCCATTCTCGAAAAGCACGCGGAAAAAACGAAGACCTATATTTTTCTGTGCGAGCTCTAATTGCCTTTATTTTATTGTTATGATTGTTTCTCCCTATATAGGTCGGCGTCAGCAAAATATTTTCGCATTCGGGTGTGAAGGTTGATGATTGATCCTTGACACATTGACACAATGTGAGCTAGTGCTCTGTGTCTAATGACATCGATGTCGATGGGACGTTAAACCTTAATGTTCCCTTCTTCCTTCCTTCCTTCCTTCCTTCCAGTTGCAGTCAGCAACTCTCGCTGATAATCACCGTAATAACAAAATAGGAATATAGTTGAAACGCAGTAGGGAAAGAACCACATAAAAGCATCACGTTCAGGTTTTCACGCAAACAACTGAAATTTATTGGTGTCATTATACTCTAGCGGAGACCGTCATTTTTATCTAACAACATCTCCATTTATGTAATATCTCTACGCTCTGCTCTGAGACTTCTTTCTACCGAACAAGTCCACACTCACTAGTTCAAAATGCTCGCAGAGAATAACAGGCAAACTGGTTAGGCAGGATTTTGACGTCCACCCATGGGAACGCACTTTAGAATAGTTCCCAGGCTTGGAAAAGTAACGTTTCTGTTCACGAAGCATGACCAACTTCAGACTTCCGAAGTGCTAACCACTTAAAAACACTCCGCCCAAGGGGGCGCACCTCATGCCAAGTCAAAACCCATGAGGGCTACCACGATTCCGCTAGCTTCAAAGCCACTTCGCGAGATAGTAAACACATAGGCATTTATGCCAGTCAGAATCAGGAACAGAAACGTAGGCATTCTCATTGACCATTTCCAGTTTCTGATTACTGTGCTTCTGTAAGGGGCTGCCCCCTGGCTGGACTCTCATCAGTTTCTCTACAACGCAGGAAACTACCGGACGTCGTCGGCACATTACTCGACTTCGAGGCGGCATCACATGCTCAGACCAGCATCCGCTTAAGGGTATTAGGAAAAATCCGTCTCATTTTCTTCAGGCTGAACGAAAAGCTTCTTTTCCCTGCCGACAGAAACTGGCTGTGGCGGTTCCAACAGCGAACAGGGCTAGCACACATGGATGACCAGCGAATTATATTACTAGTGATCAGGTGGATATTTTGTGTATTAATCAGCCATATGCTCATGTAATTTGAATGAACTACACCAGACGGATAAAATTAGTTTAAAAAGTGTGGCCCTAATGAAACATGGGTCAAGGAATGACCGTCTGGTAATACACACATTGTGTAACGGATGTAAGTGCAAATTTTTCTGCTGGTGACAGAGGACAGTGTACTGAACACATTACATCAGTATTTACATCATTTTCAGACTAATAACTATAGCTATAACAAGGTATATATTGTTAGGTTGGTTACTACCTCCAAATACATGTGGCAAAAGCAATCCGGCCATTGTGGGTGAGCGGTTCTAGGCACTTCAGCCCGGAACCTCGCTGCTACTAAGGTTGAAGGTTCGAATCCTGCCTCGGGCATGGTCATATGTGATGTCCTTAGGTTAGTTAGGTTTAAGTAGTTCTAAGTCTAGGGGACTGGTGACCTCAGATGTTAAGTCCCATAGTGCTTAGAGCCTTTTTTTGAAAAGCAATCCATTAGTGCTTCTACAGGGTAATTCACGAAGATAAACAAATATTTTAATATGTTATACTACAAGTAAACCTAAAGAAAGAAGTTCATATAAACACAGGTCCGCTAATGATTAGTTGCGGAGTTACGGCTAATAAAAAATTTTGCCTCAGATTTAGCAACTTAGATAATATGAAGCCATCGAAAAGCTGTACGAGGTTAAAGTAAAGCACAATTTCCATTTATTTTGTTGTTATTTATCTAAAGAAACATGTCCCAGACGTGAATCTGCATTAGTTATCCAGAACATCCAGAGAAGCAAAGAAGTAATTTCGAAATATTTTTAATTTATTACCTACTTGGCCCAATTTGTTTTTCAAATTCCAGACAATAGCACAAAGTTTTCAAGAAAGATTGTAGAGAATTTAATTTTGGAAAAATGATGGTGACAACGTTAACTGAAACTGTATGAATGTGTCAGATAATCTGTTTTTATTAATACAATAGCACACGAGAATTCATGTTAAACCGGAAAGAACAATGCTCAGTGATAAGGAAGTTGAACAGTGTACATACAGTTTCACAATACATTCACAATAAATGTTCAAAAATGTCTCCGCCGAGTCCAGTGCATTTAGCCGCACGTGTATGAACAGATTCTGTTCCTCGTTTCAGTTTCACAGTGTTTTCTTAATTTCGTCTATTGCATTCATAATGTGAGGAAGTAACGCCAATAGATTCACCAGGCCAATAACAACAAAATAAATGAAAATCGTGCTTTCGTTTGATCTCGTACAATTTTGTAATGGCTTCATATTAGCGAAGTTGCTAAATTTCAGGCAAAATCTTTTATTAGCCGTAACTCCATAACTAAACATTTGCTGGCTTATGTTTATGAACTTTTTTCTTTAGTTTTACTTGTAGAATAACATATTAAAATATTTGCATATCTTCGTGAATCTCCCTGTATTTCCCCTGGGCAGCAGGTCAGGTGTTCAAGTGTGGACACGTGGACGCAAACCAGTTAGTCTATACTGACACATAATCAGTTATGCCCGTGCAGAAAACACCATGGCGTAAAGTTTGTGACGTGTTTGTGGGAGGACTGTTCGGTGAGGAAAAAGAAAAAAGAAAACTGCCGACAATCTGTGTGTGTCAATATTAAGGTACTATACACAAAAATATGGGCACTTGTACCCCTTACACACCATATAATTGATGCCACGTAGACCATCTAATTACTAAATGAAACAGGATGTCATACTAATTTAATTTATCATGATTTGCAGTTAGAAAACATTACCATAAAATAAATCAAAATGGTTCAAATGGCTCTGAGCACTATGCGACTCAACTGCTGAGGTCATCAGTCGCCTAGAACTTAGAACTAATTAAACCTAACTAACCTAAGGACAGCACACAACACCCAGCCATCACGAGGCAGAGAAAATCCCTGACCCCGCCGGGAATCGAACCCGGGAACCCGGGCGTGGGAAGCGAGAACGCTACCGCACGACCACGAGATGCGGGCATAAAATATATCATAAGATCTGATTGGCGATCAGAAATGGCAAACACACAGGGTAAACGAGTGTTTCACATGAAACAAGACCAGAAAATAAGGGAGTATATGAGGTCGTCATCTCATAAATTAGATGTGAAAATATGAACTCATTATGCGTGTCCATTCACTGGGTGATTGTAACGAAAAAAAATCATCTAATTAAGCATGCATAGAAAATCAAACTGAATGTGGCCTCAAACTAACCATAAAAAAAACAACATTCTAAACTGTTATTCGCTCCCATCATTGCGTTTAACATAATTTCTGGGTCCTTCACCAGTTTGCCTTAGCTCATGGAATTTCACCAAATTATACCAGCCGCTGAGCAGAAGACGGCGTGTGCCATGATCTGCTAATAAATGCTGCTGGTGGAAGTCCTTCGGTACTACTGAGGAAGAATGGTTCGTGGGTTGCCTGCTGAAAAACAAGTGGCCGCGCGGGATTAGCCGAGCGGTCTGTGGCGCTGCAGTCATGGACTGTGCGGCTAGTCCCGGTGGAGGTTCGAGTCCTCCCTCGGGCATGGGTGTGTGTGTTTGTCCTTAGGATAATTTAGGTTAAGTAGTGTGTAAGCTTAGGGACTGATGACCTTAGCAGTTAAGTCCCATAAGATTTCACTCACACACACAAACAAGTGGATTCAACTCTCTCTCTAGACTAAGTCTCGCTTCTCCGTTTGCACAACTTTCCGTGCGCCAATAAGATGATTTTACAATACTCTGCCCAACGGTACGGTCGTAAATACATCAACAGTTTCTGAGTTTGCAATGTCAACCTGTGGAAAGACTCAATTTGTTAGGAATTGCCTGACGTTGTTAAGCTTACCTGACATCCCCACTATCGAGTTGTCCCTCCAGCCAAACCACTGGCTCCATGTAGTGGATTATCTGGAACTCAGCACTCAGCTCCTCCCCTCACCTAAATTATTGCTGTTAACCAGTAAGAAGTGTCGTTCCAAAATTTGTGAGAAATGGTGGGCTGTCTCACGTGAAGAGCAGAGTCGCTACGTTTTTCGGAGCCGCAGGTGGTCTGCCGCCTCATACCACTCATTTCTGGGAAGGATTTTGCGTCCCGACACCAAAATTATTTTGTCAAACAGTTACACTCAGTTGCCCTGGCTTGCTAAGCTCTCCAAGTCGGCCGTACTCAAGCGCTCTGTGCCTCTGTTATCTGATTTTTTAATGTAGGCTACCGGACCACACATTGTGTGTGGAAATAAGCTCTCGGACGACAATGAGTTTAACAGCAGAACTTGCGCAAAACTCCAAATAATGCCGCAGGATCAGCGGCTTAGTTAGTATGCCTGGGCATTGAATTAACAGTGTGGTCGATCCTGAGTACAATACGAGACTTCGATTCACTTTTTCACAAACTAGGTTCCCGGGCATTGGCGCTGTCTGGGATTCACTATTCACGAAAGTTAGAGAAAGATCTGCACCCAACTACCTCCAGTATATGGCGAGAGAATTGACGTCCTAATCTCCGTTGTCAATGAAGATTCTTTGCTATTCCAACCATTCAGCGACTAAGTATGACAATAAGACATGACATGTGTCATTCCAGCAATATACTGCCATACATCAACATGCTATAACAGTGAACATTCAAAGAAGAGCCACTCTAATCTAACAACTTTTTTTTAGTTAACGTGAGAGTTTTACAGAAATGTCTAACAAACTACAATGGTACTTGCTGCAATGAAACTTTGTGTATTTCCTTGTTGTTGTTGTTGTGGTCTTCAGTCCAGAGACTGGTTTGATGCAGCTCTACATGCTACTCTATCCTGTGCAAGCTTCTTCATCTCCCAGTACCTACTGCAACCTACATCCTTCTGAATCTGTTTAGTGTATTCATTTCTTGGCCTCCTTCTACGATTTTTACCCTCCACGCTGCCGTCCAATACTAAATTGGTGATCCCTTTTTGCCTCAGAATATGTCCTACCAACCGATCCCTTCTTCTAGTCAAGTGCCACAAATTTCTCTTCTCCCCAATTCTATTCAATACCTCCTCATTAGTTATGTGATCTACCCATATAATCTTCAGCATTCTTCTGTAGCACCACATTTCGAAAGCTTCTATTCTCTTCGTGTCTAAACTATTTATCGTCCACGTTTCACTTCCATACATGACTACACTCCATAGAAATACTTTCAGAAACGTCTTCCTGACACTTAAATCTATACTCGATGTTAACAAATTTATCTTCTTCAGAAACGCTTTCCTTGCCATTGCCAATCTACATTTTATATCCTCTCTACTAAGACCATCATCAGTTATTTTTCTCCACAAATAGCAAAACTCCTTTACTACTTTAAGCGTCTCCTTTCTTAATATAATTCCCGCAGCATCACCAGATTTAATTCGACTACATTCCATCATCCTCGTTTCGCTTTTGTTGATGTTCATCTTATATCCTCCTTTCAAGACACTGTCCATTCCGCTCAGCTGCTCTTCCATGTCCTTTGCTGTCTCTGACAGAATTACAATGTCATCGGCGATCCTCAAAGTTTTTATTTCTTCTCCATGGATTTTAATTTCTACTCCAAGTTTTTCTTTTGTTTCCTTTACTGCTTGCTCAGTATACAGATTGAATAACATCGGGGAGAGGCTACAACCCTGTCTCACTCCCTTCCCAGCCACTGCTTCTCTTTCATGCCCATCGACTCTTGTAACTGCCATCTGGTCTCTGTTCAAATTGTAAATAGCCTTTCGCTCGCTCTATTTTACCCCTGCCACCTTCAGAATTTTAAAAAGAGTATTCCAGTCAACGTTGTCAAAAGCTTTCTCTAAGTCTGCAAATGCCCTTCCGTAATCTACTTCCTAAGATAAGTCGTAAGGTCAGTATTTCCTTATACAGAGGATTAAAATACTGAAAGTGCATGTTCCGGTACAATACGATAAACGTATTACTCTCGCCTCTATACATCTGCCTCAGAGAAATTCGGCCTGATAAAAAGGGTCAGCGATAGCATCTTTCCACGAAGGGAATACAGAGAAACCACATTGTCTCTATCACATAAGGTACAATCTCCCAAAAATCATTTGGTGGCTTGTGGAGTACAAAAACAGAAAGCAAACGCGGACTTGTCAATAGTTACTATCCAATTACATTACCTGGAAATAAAGTTTCGAAGTAGCTACCTTAACTTGTAATTAATATCGCTCTAAAGACGAGCACAATTCATACGACAAAATTTTAATCATTTTCTTATCTTTATTCTTCAGTTTTACTGACTGCTATGGAACGTTTCGTCGTCTGCCGGGGGGAATCGATTTTTCGATGCGATTATCACTATAGCTGTATGTGTAAGTATCTTTGTGGAAGGGAAAAAAGTGGTTTTTCAGAAGGTTTTCACAATAAGACGGTTTCAAAAATTGGAATGTTTTCATGGACGAAAATTAACATTGGTTTTCTGTGCCGTCGCTTTGTTAATTACAGGTTGAAATGGCCGTAAATATTACTGCCGGCGGCTAATATACGCAACTGCCGTGTTTTTCTCGTTACGTCTCTCGGATTGTGGGATAATTATCAGTACATAACGAGTCTTCAGGACGTTTAAACTGATTATTAAATTTGCGTGGTAGCAACTTTTCTGACGATTCAGTATCGCACCAAAGCACTTTAAGAATTGCCTGTCTTCGGTATCATTGATTCACGAAGTTTTGAGACTAGGACAGTACCATATTTTTGTTGAGTTATTAACTTACTGATAATAAATTGAGATAAGAATTTTCCTTCACCTTTGGTAGACAGCCATGATAATCTTTTCGTAAGAAGTAGTGAATCGATTTAAGCATTTGAGATTTTCTGCAACAGAAGAATGATGGAAATTAGATGGATAGGTAATATAGGTAATGTGGAGATTCTCCGCAGAATAGGCGAAGAAATGAACACATGGAAAACACTGACAAGAAGAAGGGATAAGATGATACGACGCATGTTGAGACATCAGGGGATAGCTTTATGGCGAAAGACAGAGCTGTAGTGGGAAGAAACTGTACGGGTAGACAGAGAGTGAAATTCATCCAGAAAATAATTGAGGACGAAGAGGTTGGAACAGGAAAGGAATTCGTGGCGAGCCGCATCAAACCAGCCAGAAGACTGATGACTAAAAAACTAGATCAGTACAGAAGACAAAGTAATATGGGTAATCATGTAGCCAAATTGTATCATAGTTAAAAAAAATATGTATTCGTTTAGTTTATCTACTAATATCAACGCGTATCACAATGGCCGATGTACATGATTCCAGATTATATGTGTCGGGTCTCAGTAAGAAATTTGAGTGCACAATGATAAATAACTGTCGTGTGACTAGGGCCTCCCGCCGGGTAGACCGTTCGCCGGGTGCAAGTCTTTCTATTTGACGTCCCTTCGGCGACTTGCCCGTCGATGAGGAGAAAATCTCCGACCCAGCCGGGAATCGATCCCGGGCGCTTAGGATTGACTTTCTGTCGCGCTGAACACTTTTTTTTCTTTAATCCCATTTTGTTCGCTTTCGTTCGTTGCATCTGCTCGGGGCGGAAGTCGGAAGGCACCCGTTTAAGTTCATCGTTTATCGATTAACTCAGTTTTTTTTATTACATAGGGCAGCTAACCCTCTGACCGAACATGCTGAGCTACCGTGCCGGCATCCACTCAGCTACCGGGGGCGGACACCGTATTGCTTATAAATAGCGAAGAGAGCCATTGCTCTTGGATTACGATACTGGTGATAAATAATTGTAAACAGTAACACCTGAAAAGTAACCGTTAGGAACGACCTGAAACAGACAATGACGCGATGTTATGATGTTTCGTATTATGTATAAGATATGATTATTCTAAAAAATCATTGTATTTGTGGAAGAAATAAGCAGCGTGCAGCAGCATTGATACGAATATGTGCACATGCAGCAAACATGGATCAAAATTTTACTGCAAATTTGACTGAGGTTTCGCGATTCAAAATAATTACGTGGATTTACAAATACTCATTTGTTCAGGATCCAGATCGTTTTTGTTATATAAATATAAAATCTGTTTCCAGTAAGATATTGTTCCTGAGTTAAGCTTCTGTAGAATGCTTTTGTAGAGAGCGTGTGTCTGCCTTCTGGCTGGGTAGATGAGGCTCGTCACGGTTTCATGTGCCAATCTCACATTTCAGAGAAGCACCTATGTCCAGCGTCTTCAATTTTGTTACACAAATTCTCTCTTCTTTCTTATAACCCTTTTACACTACAATTCTCTTTACATAATAACTTTTTAACACTTGTCCTATTATCCTGTGCTTTTGTCTAGTACTTTTATATCGCATATTCCTTTTCTCGACGAATCCACTGAGAACCGCCTTATTTATCTTATTTAGTTACAGAATTGTGTCCGTCAGCGGTAGGCAACGCAGAAGGGATCTTTTTGGGCCTTAGTGTAGCAGAAAGCTGTAACTAATGCGACAGTACCTTCAATTATTACCACCGACTTTGGTGCCAGTAGAAGAATCAAAATTGTGTTTGTGGTTACAAAACGGTTATCTTTGTGAGACTTAGTGTTTCTGGCTATGTCTACGTTTTAATGCACCTGGTACTTCTCAGATTGTAATATGGTTTACTTAAGTCTCGAGTATGTCAGTTACAATCTATGACTGTTAATGTTAGATAGAACGTCACAGTCAGCTTCAAAGATAGTGGGGTTAGCGTCGGAAATTGGAAACTGGAGGCGTACATGTACGAAGATAGGTTGTTACAGAACCAAAGACTGAAACAGAGTATCAACTCAACATCGTTGTCACTGAGGGACAGTTCCGGCTGAAAGCAGGGTTTCGGTGATAAGTCAGAGCGCATAGGCGAACGTTAATACTACTTATAAAACTGTGCGCTGAGTTCGGGATAACAGTGAAAAAATTCATTTGTTCTACGGACGTAAGTTCTTTAACGTTAATTTCTGGAGATCATCGCTTCAAATAATGTCTGTTTCTTAAATCTGCAGTAATAACTGACTGCTGAGTGCCTCAGTGGAAGAAGAGTTCGTCCCACCCTACAATCGAAAGTAAGTTACACACACAGCCTGAATTCTATCGCTACTGCGATCAGTTGACACGATAACATCAATACCATCGACGAAAATAATATCACAAGTGACACATGTCGCCTTCAGCAGATGAGGATAAACACGATACCGAAAAAGGTTACCTAAGAATTTGTTGTAGCTGTGCTCTTCAGTCTGAAGACTCGTTTGTTCCGCGCAATCTACTCTGTGCAAGTGTCTTCATCTCTGCATAACTACTGCGTTTCAACCTGTTTATGTAGTTAACCCTTGGTCTTCCTCTGCAATTCCCTCTTTCCTCCGCGCTCAACATTCTCATTTGAAATCACATTCCACACACTTTTATTCTCTCGTTGTCTGTGGAAAGCTCAGATTGATGTATGACTGCTGCAATGAGGCAGAAAGCTTGTAAGTAATTGCACGACTGTCAGTCGAATGATTGACTGATGTGGCCTAGTATCACAAGATAACATGGCCACTCTATGTTGATAGTGAGGCACTGCTGAAAGCAGTGGAAAACTACAACTCTTTATCTTCCTCACTGACGTACAGCTCTATTGTACGGTTTAATGATGATGGCATTCTCTTGGTTAATATATTTCGAAGTTTAAACAGTCCACCCTATAGGTCTCCGACCGAGAACTACTCATGAAAATAGGGTTTGTCACAAAAAAATGAAAAAAAACTCGCCTTCTGTAGTTTGGAGCGTGGAATTTAATCGCGTAGTTAGATTAGACATGTTCGGAAGACTAATGGCTAGAATAATGTCAGATATAGTGAGAAATAGTGGCAGTTAAACGAAATACCAATACAAAATCAAATAGGTGTAATGCAGGGGTTAGTCTAATAGTCTAATAATAATTCATGAAAATAACAACTTCTAACTAGTAGCTGTAGTTTTCACTCATCTTCTTATACAAACTACATTGTTTCTCATCTAGCTTTATTACTGAGAACCCGTATGTTCTGTACTGTTTTACGTCCCAGTTAGAAAAAAAGAAATAGTTGATTTTAAATACGCTCCAACTTTTATTTCTTATGAAATTTCTCAAACATATAAGATAAACAACGAAAAGTTCGTCCTGGAGTATACGAGAGACGGAAATACTAAACATAATTTCCTTTTAAAAGCAGAATGCGGCAGGTTTATCCTAGTAACCTATTACAGCAGCTAGAAAATCCTCGATCTGAAGCTCGGAACAGAAAACAATAACAATTTTTTTTCCGTGAAATTGAACCTCATTCTCATTTTTTCAGCGCCATAACCATTTCTACTTGTGGAGTGCGCGACTTGATTAAAAGTTAGTATTGCAAAGGAATGGGGTGGTAGCTTCCCTGCGAGAGGAAATACGGAGTAGGGAAGTTAAAGGTCGTCGCTCGTTTACCCGGGGGCTCGGCGGAAGAAAAATCCACGTGTGGTCGTCGCCACGACCCCGACGGCCGTAAGCTGTCGCGCGCACGACCCTAGTGGCTGCCTGGAGCAGACAGAGGTGCCCCCTGCGGTCGAATAGTGCCGGAGTTGGAAACTACGGCCTCAGCGCTGCAGTCTGCACATCACGTCAGGGCGAGCCGAGCAGCTGGCCGCAGAGTCTGTCCTGCGCACTTCCCAGGCAAGCCAGGAGGGCGTGAGGCGTCGTTAACTTCACAGCACGCTGGGAAACAAAATCACCGACTTCTTCATCCCTCGACGAACAGCCGCAGCTTTAAGTCTGCAGGCATTCGTGGCCGTTACCACCGAAGTTAAAAATCACCTGTGTTGTTAGGGCCCTTTATACGAGGGTCACTCCAAAAGAAATGCACACTATTTTTGTAAAAATACAGTTTTCATTCTGCATGTGTGAAAGTTTTACAGTGTGTAGATACATCCTTCCTGCTTGTTTTCAAACTTAGTTCAACCTGTTCCCGCGAGTGGCACCATCACAGCATGTCTTCAAGATGACTGCTACACTTACTCTTAGCCAGAAGCAGCGTGTTGTCATAGAATTGCTGTGCTGTGAAAACGAGACAGTGGGGAACATCCACAAGAGATTGAAAAAGGTGTATGGAGATGCTGCTGTCGATCGCAGTACGGTCAGTCGGTGGGCAAGCAGGTTACGTGGTGAAAGCGGGCACGGCAATTTTGAGGATTGTCCTCGCACCGGCAGGCCTCGTACTGCACACACTCCAGACGATGTGCAGAGAGTTAACGAATTGGTGACTGCTGACAGACGCATCACAGTGAATGAACTGTCGCGCAACCTCGGGGTAGGGGAAGGAAGTGTTTGCCGAGTACTGAAAGTGTTGGCGTTAAAAAATGTTCCCAGGATGTTGGCAGTCGCTCACAAAGAATCAAGAAAAACGGTATGCAGCGAACTTTTGGAACAGTACGAGAATGGTGGAGATGAATTAGGCTTGGTTCAAATGGCTCTGAGCACTATGGGACTTAACATCTGAGGTCATCAGTCCCCTAGAACTTAGAACTACTTAAACCTAACTAACCTAAGGACAGCACACACATCCATGCCCGAGGCAGGATTCGAACCTGCGACCGTAGCGGTTGCGCGGTTCCAAAGTGAAGCGCCTAGAACCGCTCGGCCGCACCGGCCGGCCGGAGATGAATTTCTTGGAAGAGTTGTGACAGGTGATGAAACATGGCTCCATCATTTTTCACCAGAGACGAAGAGGCAATCAATGCAGAGGCATCATGCAAATTCACCCAAGGAAAAAAAAAAAAAAAATTCAAAACCACACCTTCTGCTGGAAAAGTTATGGCTATGGTGTTTTTCAATTCTGAAGGACTCTTGCTTGTGGACATCGTGCCAAGTGGAACCACTATAAATTCTGATGCATATGTGACGACACTGAAGAAACTTGGCTCGACTGTCGTGTTCGACTACATCGGCAAAAGCGGGATGTTTTGCTGTTGCACGACAATGCACGGCCACATGTCAGTCAAAAAACCATGGAAGCGATCACAAAACTCTGATGGACAACACTGAAACAACGGCCTTACAGTCCTGACTTGGCACCATGTGACTATCATCTCTTTGGGAAACTGAAAGACTCTCTACGTGGAACAAGGTTTGATGGTGATGACTCCCTTGTGCACGCTGCCAAAAGTGGCTCTAACAGGTTTGTCCATAATTTTACCGTGCGGTTATAGAGGCGCCGGCTCCAACATGGCGTAAGGCAGTGGAGAGGGATGGAACTTATGTGGAGAACTGAAAATATTGTTCCTAAAGGATGTATCTACACACTGTAAAACTTTCAAACATGTAGAATAAAAGATGGATTAAAAAAAATAGTGTGCATTTCTTTTGGAGTGACCCTCGTATTTCTTCCAGCAATCGACGTTTCGACCTCTCTGTTAGAATCTTCAGGATTTTGTGGCGCCTACTGTAGACAAAGCACTGCCTGAGACCAGTGTTTCCTTCTCTTATAAAGGGGAATTTTCCCACGCTTGTGCTGGATAAGTGAGATTAATGGATAAAAATCTTGTGGCTACCATTGGTTGGCCATTGTCACTGGATACTGAGAGAAGCTTTCTCGTGCTAATGCCAAAGATGGGGGTTTCGGCTATAAATCCTGTGACTACCATTGCTGGACTACCGCCATTGTTTATTAAGGAATTTTTACGGAACTTCTGCTGGAGAATAGCTATCGGTTAAAATTTCTCCTGCTGCTGCTGGTAGGCCTACATCACTGGCTGCAAGCAAAACGGCAGAGAATGACAGGGGAAATGTTCATCCAAAATATTATTGTTCACAGAGGTGGCTTACAGGCTTTATATTGCTCGCATACCCCGGACGCGTATTTACTTTCTTGACGGAGGGGAGCCACGATGGCGGAAGCGAAACGAAAAGGATTGTTAAAGTATTAAGGAGCACGAAGGCCACATACGCCTGAAACGAAGATCGGCGGCAGGATAACATCAACAGAACAATGTCCTTGACATCGATCTCAAGAGCGTACGTGTGCTGGCAAAGCAAACCGACATTTGTACGAATACAAGAATACTCCAAGAAGCGATTGAAATGTCTTTGAAAGCATTAACTTCGATAGAGAAGACGGAAGTGAATACGTGGTCGCGGCGTGCTAGTAATACTAAGGCCTGGAAACCACCTCTGTGGACAATAATGGTTCAAATGGCTCTGAGCACTATGGGACTTAACTTCTGAGGTCGTCAGTCCCCTAGAACTTAGAACTAACTACTTAAACCTAACTAACCTAAGGACATCACACACATCCATGCCCGAGGCAGGATTCGGACCTGTAACCGTAGCAGTCGCGCGGATCCAGACTGTAGCGCATAGAACCGCTCGGCCACTCCGGCCGGTGGACAATAATATTTTGGATAAAAATTTCCCTGTCATTCTCTGCCCTACTCGTTTCCAGCAAACGATATAGGCCTATCAGTAGCAGCAGGGGAAATTTTACCCAACAACTCTTCACCAGTATAAGTGCGGGAGAAATCCCCTTCTAACAAATGACTTTGGCCCACCTATGGTAGTGACAGGAGTCTTAGACAATAATCCCCTTAGCGCGGGAAAACTTCTCTTACTATCCAATAACGTTCGCTCACCAATAGTAGCCCAAGATCTTTACCCAATAACTAAATTCTCTAGCACAATCGCGGGAAAACTCCCATTTATAAAAGAAGTCGACGCTGGTCTCTGACAGTGCTCAGTCTACAGTGGACATCACAAGATCCTGAAGAATATCCCAGCAAAAGTGTCGAAATGTCGATTGTTTGTAGAAATATAACGCGGTCTGTCTGATTTTAACTTCAGCAGTCGCAGAGGCAACTGAATCAATTACACAGGCTAGACACACTGTCTTAGGACAAAACAGTGACGTTCACCTAAAATTTAAATGTTAAGTGTTTGAAAAGAAGAAAAGTTCTTATAAACATACATGTGAAAACCAATATCTGTTGAGATATCTGTCATCTCATTCTCATCTTCCTGTTGCAAGAATACGTAGAAGTGGACACTACGGGCAGTGCTGTATGTGGTTACTTCGCAACCTGACGCATTCTTCAGCCGTTCTTCCCAGTGAATCACGCATTTTTTTGAAAACACTGGGCTCCATTCCTATAGCATCACATACTTTGGCCACACTTTTCGAAGAGAGGTGTTACTCCTCCCCCTCCTCCTATCTTAACCGGTTTAGGGACTGGTTATGGCGGAGTATATGTTTAATTTCAGGTGAAAATTCTGCACATTGTCGCGTATACTGATGCCTTTAAATGTCGCGATAGACAGAAATGCGACAGATAGATTCAAGACCGGTGAACGGGTGAACGGGGGAGGCGGGGGGGGGGGGGGGCAATGCCACCGGACGTCTTCGAGCAGTGAAACTGGTAATTATAATAATCGTGTTATCTGAGGCTGAAATATAACGGTATAAAATAAATTTAGTTAGACGTTATATTTGGTAACACGTTTAAAGGAAAAAGTAACAGTTTGCCATCCTCTCGTGATGTCCATCTTGATGGATACCAGACAGGCCAATTGCAGATGGGGTGAGCTCTCGTACGAGAGTCTTTGGAGAATGGGATCACCAAATCATGTACTGGAAGTGTTGGTGTCTTTACGAGTTTCTTTTTAAGCTCGCATCATAAAAATCGTTCTATACCTGTCGTTTCATAGAGATCGCTTTATAGCGATTCTTTTATAAAGTTTGCATTTCCCAAGGAAATATCTTGTTCATGAAGGCAGATAATAAGTTGGAGTGGATTTAATGTATGCATAAGCCTGTTTAGTTATTACATTCCAAAGTATGTATGTTTGGAGTTTGGAGCAAAGATTTCAAACATATCCAGGTACGTGTTTCATGTAAACAAATTTTTCCACAAAGAAGAACGGGTCGTAAGTCTGGTCTCGGGAAATGGCGCGGAACATCTGAAGCTTTGGAGAGTTTCTCTCGTGCTTCACTGTGGTACGTGGCTGCTGCATTTTCCGTGTACTTAGATTGTGGTGGTAAACAGAGCGTAGCCTAAACGAGAGAAGAAATTTGTTATGTTTTATCTCGACTCCCAGAATGAATTCTCGTAACACCACACAGTTTTTTGATCTCATCAAGATGGGATTGTAGAAACTGCATCGTAAATTCCTTTTACGAACTTGTAGCACGAACTTATAGCACCACCGTCATATTACTGACGGCTAGGGTACCCCTTTCTCGAAGCAGTTGTATAATTGTGGCGAAAAGGGCAGGCGATGGAGTCGCACTTTGTGGATATCGATATTGATAAAAGTAACGAGCAGCTCTTCCATTACCCTGAGCTTCGTTGTACTGAAGGATCATGTTGGTACTTCCTGCAAACGTGTATTGAGCCATTTTTTTTCTAACACAGACGGATGATTGAGGCTCAAAGAAGGTCATAGAGGTAGAACGGACGTCAAATGACATCAGCATATCCAACGTAACCACAGCTCCCCTCCTTGGCTTCCCTGTTGCGTATCTACCTAGCAATCATGTTTTCAAATGGCTGTAGCACGGGAATGGTATGTTTCCGGACATGAGTTCCAATTCAAAATGGTGTCTACTAAGTCCCCTCTACAAGTTCTAGAAGTTTGTAACGGGAATTTTCGAACACCATATATGTGGTGTGGTTCTTGAAGTTTTCCCGACCTACTGAACATCCTATGAAGTTCTGGAATTGCTGCCGAATCATGTTGACTTTCGGCTGGCAACTTTCCAGCCATCTTCAGGTGAGTGTCCACCACTGAAGACCGGTGGTTCATGGTGTCGCCTCTATAGTAAAAATTGCCTTGGAAACGCATGCTCGCTCGGTTCGCTGAAAGCAAACGGTAGATGTCGCCAGATCTCTCACTAGGAATGTGTTGTGTACATAGTTCCGCATAGTCAGCGCGTACACAACTTTCCCACTAGAGCGCGCCCCGCTAAGCACAACAGCGCAGGCGCAGCGCTCGTCCGTCTCCGCACTACGAGATGGCCCTGCCTTACAGACGGACCAAATTCTGCTTCCGCCGATCCGCGTATTAATGTGTAACACAGCCAATGAGATTGCTGCTAACGTAGAACCTTTTCTCCTTGCGGATCACACTCGCGCAGTGATACCTGACTGCATGAGGTATTATAACAAGTGTACAGACCTCCGATTAGTCAGTCTGCATTTGTCTGCACGAGTCTGTACCAGTCTGCATTAGTCTGTACCAGTCTATAGTCAAGTATGTCTGCACCTAATAAGATTATCATATTCCTGTACATAGCCATGAAGATAAATGAATAGACACTTTGTCAAGTATCAGAGATATGTGAGAATAAGATTAACGTACCAAGACCAAAGGAACTTCAGTTTGTCAATTGTAAACAGCATCCAGAATCAAGTTACGTAATGTCTATGCTTTTTATTATTTTAATAAATGTGTGTGAAAATTAATCAAGTTCTGTTTAAAGTTGGTCACCGTCAATCTGCTACTCTAAGCGTGCAAGTGGCATTTCTATCGTCTGACCTAACGGCAGAAGATAAACACGCCACGATAAGACCACGAGACATATTGCTGACACTCGCGTACTTCGTTAGAGCGACAAGTCAAATAATCTGATGGTGTGTGTACTGAAGGTCTTACAGTACGCACACCACAGAATGTTTTCCCTCAGAAGAAATTAAAGCGCTCACCGGGTCCCGAGCCTGATCCAGCTTGAAGCCGCCGTCACGATTTATAAGATTTTGTGCTAGACATATTTCCACAGATTCTTTAATTACTGAAGCTCAAAAGGATCTCTCTGGGGCAAGATTTTTGTGGCAGAATAATCCATTGAGTGTCCTGTGGTAGTACAATGCTCAGCTACGGCCGACATACTGGGTTGCAAAATACGAATGTGGCGCTCATGTTCAACGAACCTTTCCTTGTACTACGCGTATCTTTTGATTTATGTACGCTTTGCCACACGGGCAAGGAATTTTGTAATTCCCTGCTTTCCACAGACCCAGATCGTCCTTTCCAGAACCAAGAAAGGAAGTAATCGTCTCCGGTGACCAGAAGATTACGTTTTCTGGATGTTTCCTTAGGATCCTACCTACTTTAGACGAAAGATTGCCAATGTATGGAAGAGGCGCCGTAGACTTGAACAGCTGCTTATCTTCTAGATGTTGTGGGTGGTCCGTCTCTTCGCCCTTAACGCTGTACTAATCTGATGTGGAGAGCACCCATTATCTTTGAATACCGACTGTAGGTGTTCTAGCTCCTGTGTAAGGCAGCCTCCATCGGAAACAACACGAGCCCGGTGCACCAACGTTCTAAGGACCCCAGTAGTTTGTGAAGAGTGATGACAGCTCGATGCTTGCAGATAAAGGTCCGTAAGTATGGACAGTGTAGACAGAATGCTGTAATGACCCATCCACTCTCCTAGTATCTCAGACGTCCAAAAACGGTAAGCAACCATCCTTCTCTATTTCCATCGTAATGTAGATGTTCTTGCTAATTAAATTCAGGTGTTCCAAGAAGCGTCACAGTTCTTCTTCACCATGGGACCACACTACAAGAGTGTGATCATATCAGCGCGCATTCCGACCGAGGGCGGACATGTAGTTTCATCTTTACGAATGTACGCCACAGATGGAACAGTGCTTGCAGAGGACGCGGATTTCGATAGAGGACGCTCTGGTGACGGCCGCCAATGCGCATTCGTTTCCTGGTCGTTTGCCAGCCGAATTTTTGTGGCAAGATGTCAACATGATACGGCTACAATTCCGAAAACTCGTATTCAGTATGTCTGGAAAACTTCAAGGATCACTTCAGATAGCTCTTCGGGAAGAATAAAACCAACCTGCTTTCATAAAACAAATGTGTTGCGTTATTTGTTAAATACCCCTAGTAATTTTGCATGAGATATACTATTTTATCATATTTTGTACGATTAAACCGAAAAAAGTACGTAAGTAGGATTTGATTCCATGCTGTTCTGCTAAACACTGCGCTACGATTGTATGGTCAAAAGAGGAGAAACATTACACGTATAGAAGGTACGCATAAAACCTAAAAAACAATTTTCTCGCAAACTAGTGACTGCCATTCGAAAGCCCCTAGCCAGGTACTCAAGCCTAGCCATTCTGCAACATACTTAAAACTCATCATAATTAGTGATTAACAGGTCTGATGGCCTCCTTGTCGGTGAAGGAGCAAGCGAGGGACTGAATGGTATATATATATATATATATATATATATATATATATATATATATATATATATATATATATATATATATGATGACTTTTGAACACTATTAAGGTAAATACATTGTTTGTTATCTATCAAAATCTTTCATTTGCTAACTATGTCTCTCAGTAGTTAGTGCCTTCAGTAGTTAGAATCTTTTATTTAGCTGGCAGCGCTGGCGCTCGCTGTATTGCAGTAGTTGGAGTAAAGAAGATTTTTGTGAGGTAAGTGATTCACGAAAGGTATAGGTTATTGTTAGTCAGGGCCATTCTTTTGTAGGGACTATTGAAAGTCAGATTGCGTTGCGCTAAAAGAAAAACAATATTGTGTGTCAGTTTAGTGATGATCAGAATAAATAAAGAGAGAAATGTCTGCGTATGTTCAGTTTTGCTCAGCTGTTTGAAAATCAAATAACGTAAGAGGTTTACCAGCACAGTCATTAATAATTTTCCTAAGGGGACGTGACATTTTTTTTTAAAAGGTTTTCACCACGAGCGTCCATTTAACAACGTGTAAGCTACGAACAAGTTAACGAGCTCATCACCTATTGCAACATTTTCTCTACAATTACGCGCTAGCAATAAACAATAGTCCGCAGCTCGTGGTCGTGCGGTAGCGCTCTCGCTTCCCGCGCTCGGGTTCGATTCCCGGCGGGGTCAGGGATTTTCTCTGCCTCGTGATGACTGGGTGTTGTGTGATGTCCTTAGGTTAGTTAAGTTTAAGTAGTTCTAAGTTCTAGGGGACTGATGACCATAGATGTTAAGTCTCATAGTGCTCAGAGCCATTTGAGCCAATAAACAATAACTACACTAATTACACTACAAGAAGGGTCGACATGTGTAATGTTAGCAAATGAAAGATTTTGATAGAGAACAAACAGTGTATTTACCTTAATAGTGTTCAAAAGTCTATCAATTCATGACATCCATCTTTAAAAATTTCCTTTTTCTGGCGGACACACGTCCAGATCGTCCGCTTATAGCAACCTCTCAAAACTCTCGCATCTCTCTCTCTCTCCACATCCACCACTGCTGACGGCTCACCTCCAACTGCACAACGCTACGGCTGTTCACATCCAACTGCTCATCAATACAATAGCAAATATTGCAACAATGCCAACCAGCCACAGACTGCACACAGCACAGTCAGCGATTTTCATACAGGGCGCTACGTGGCGTTACCAACATAAAAACCCAAACAGCCTACTTACACTTATATCTCTGTGATTAGCTCTGATTTCTTTACTATTAGAGTCTAATGTTTCTTCCAATCTAATACTGATCCGTAATTTAGTTAGCTTTTTGAACTTACACTGTGCCCAATGCGGAGACTTCTGCATGTTACTTCTGATTACTGATTAAATCAATATAACTGAACTCATCTTACTATACTCCATTACGCAGCCGTGATGCAGCCACCGCACTGAATCTGCTGGGACGTCGGATGATGTCTTGCGCTATTGAGAGCATAGTCCACCAGCCGCAGCGTCGTTGTTTGCGATGAGTTGTTAGCGACTCGCGACTATGAGTGAGAGAAGCAATACAGCGAACCTCCATGGTTGATTAAAGGCCCACCAGTCCGTGGTAAGTCGATAACACGATGACTCTCGTGTCGACATGTCAGTGAGAGCAAGCCAATGGTTCCACTGCCGGCTCCCCACACGTCAAGAATGCGCCGCCAGTGCCCGCCCCGAATTATCACTGTACCCCTGTCTGGGCATTCGGCGTCGCGCGGTTCTCCAGGATCACCAAGCGCCGCAGCAGACCCAGCTGAAACATCCCCTTAGAAAAATTAGCGGATTATTGTGCTGATAAACTTCTTACGTCATTTGATTTTCAAACAGCTGAGCAAAACTGAACGTACTCAGACATTTCACTCTTTACTTATTCTGATCATCACTAAACTGACACACAATACTTTTAGCGCAACGCAATCTGACATTCAATAATCCCTGCAAAATAATGGCCCTGACTAACAATAATCTATACCTTTCATGAATCACTTACCTCACAAAAATCTTCGTTACTCGAACTACGGCAATACAGCGAGCGTCAATACTGCCAGCTAAATAAAGGATTCTAACTACTGAAGGCACTAACTACTGATGGGTATAGTTAGCAAATGAAAGATTTTGATAGAGAGCAAACAATGTATTTACCTTAATAATGTTCACAAGTCATCATATATGTATCAGTTCATGATATCCAGCGTTACAAATTTACTCTTTCTGATGGACACACGTCCAGATCATCCGCTCTCAAAATTCTGCCAACTCCCTCCCCACATCCACCACTGCCGGCGGCTCACCTCCAACTGCGCAACGCTACGCGCTGTTCACATCTAACTGCCCAACACTACAATAGTAAATATTCCAGCAATGCAAACCAGCCAAAGACTTCAAACACCACAGTCAGTGATTTTCATATAGAGCCCTACGTGGCGTTACCAACATAAAAACCCAAACATCCTACTTACACAGCGAAAATTGAGCTGCAGTCCCACATCTCTTGCGCAGCTCGTACTCGCAGCGATGGTTCAAATGGCTCTGAGCACTATGAGACTTAATATCTGAGGTCGTCAGTACCCTAGGCATAGAACTACTTAAACGTAACTAACCTAAGGCCATCACACGCATCCATGCCCGAGGCAGGATTCGAACCTGCGACCGTAGCGGTCACGTAGTTCCAGACTGAAGCGCCTAGAACCGCTCAGCCACACCGGCTGGCCCTCGGCGCTGGCTCAATCTCCTGAACCTTCTCTATGTCAGAAGAATTCCACTCTAATTCACGACAGACAATGGCAGAAAATGGCGCCAGTATGGCGGCTCCGCTTTCTAATGAAAGTTTAACTAAGAATTTCCAGCTAGAGATAACGTTTTTATACAGTTTTACTGGGGTGGACCTTTGGTATTATGGGCCTAAAATAAATAAACCCCGAAATAACAAGTTACCACCATAAAAATCATGACTAGGGTCCAGGAATACGAGTCCGATTCTAATAATAATGTTTCACTGCACAGCGCACGCGTAAACTTCCCAGCTAATTAACCAAACAAAGAATATCCCACTGTCACAATTTCAGGCAGCAATAATTAAAGAAAGCTGCAAACTGCATTCAGTTGGGAATAAAATAATCTTTCTTTCACTTCAGTCGGTTTGTAAAAAAAGACGACGGACTACTGAGAACAAGTAAATTGATGTATTCTTTAAAGAAAAGTACAGGCACAACGCCTCGTCGTGGTAATTTCTAACAGTTTCAAATCAATGTTATGAACAATGACAGCAGCCCTGGCCTGTGGCAATCATAAATACATTGGTCCAAAATGGTTATAAAAGCTTCAAATCTAATGTGTTTCATGAAATTAGTCTACTTTTCGACACGGCAGAAGCGACTTGTGGTCTCCGTGCTGTCTGACCCATTGCTGCGTGTCCCCCGCGCATACCAAACAGAATTTTGGGTACTGCACTCGCCGGAAGTCGAAACTGGGTGACGCCTTGGACGTTCATAGCGGAAGACATGAAAGTAGTTTTCACACAAACCCATTTGATGCACTTCTCCCACCACTCTACAGCGACTTGAAATTAGTGATTTTCTCACTTATATTTTAAATTAATGCATTACCGGTAAATAAAAAAAAGTATCTAACTGTACTGCTACAATTTATGTGATATAGTCTCGTGAAATTGGATGAATCTTTTCGACTCATGCTTTGTAATATGTATGTTTTTCTATCTCTAACATTTGACAACTTTAAACCCGAAAGACACAAGCGTCAGTAGTAGTTTTCTCAAATATTTTGCAGATTGTGATATACAGAATGCGGTAGACATCTTCGGTGTATTTCATTCTAGATAATTCTTGCCTTTTGTCCAAGAACTCTTCCCTAAAAATCTTACCTCTTACGTCGCGCACGAATTACTTTTTTAGTTTAACGACACGACTGAGTATTCCTCATCAGTCTGCGACCCTTACCAGGTTTGATGTGTGCAAAATATCCAATGAAGGGCGGTGCCTTTTGTCACGGGATCGTTAAGTCGGAGCGAGAGCGTTGCGGAGATGATCAACGAAGTCCAGTCGCAGACACTACAAAAGTGGCGTTGTGCACCAAGAAGAGGTTTACTATTAAAATTCCGAGAGAGTACAAGAGTTGAACAACATGTTAAATTCTCGCACATACGTCCCACGAGAAAATTCGAGAAATCGGACCTGATGCAGACGGTTAATGGCAATAATTCTTCCGCCGTGAATGCAATAGGGAAAGGGTCTTATAGCGGTACCAGAAGTAATCTTGCACCGTGTACCGTCATGTGGCTTGTGGAGTACAGATCAAGGTGCAGAGGTACATGTAGATATACAAGTAGATGTAGATCAGCAATCTCATTCCATGCGTCAATATTAGTACCTTCTACTTTTTTTTCTTTCTCTTCATCATATTTCCAAAATTATTCTCGATACCCACAATTGTACTGTTTAAACTGGTTGCTAGCTAGAAGCCTAGAGCGCTGCTTTCTATGCAGTATAGATTCTGTTTCATCCCAGTACATATACACTATAACGGAATTTATGGTTAGTAATATAGACTCAGACAGAAGGAACTGCAGTGCAGTTATTCATTCACTGAAAACAAGGCAGAAAAATAATTTCCATGAGAAATGAATTTTTTTGGAAGGAAGGAAAATTCTCCTGTCTTTAGTAATGCTCTCAGATGATTTTTTAATTATTTTGGATACAAGCCGTATACGTATCCGTTTTGAAAACATACATTGCACCCTTGGTTTCGTTTTGCGGACTAAAATAATAATTACGAAATATTATCTATTTTAATAAATAGTAAAATGAGCATTCGGTAATTAACATGCGAAATAACAACAATATTCAATCATACAGTGGAATGTAGTGAAGCAACCACATCTGTGTATTTTGTTGAGCAGCTATACTAACTTGCTGATAATTTCGTACTGTTGCCCAACAGCTGGCAACGCTTGAGCATGTTGAGAAGGTTGGACATTCACCGTAGCGGTCGCGCGGTTACAGACTGTAGCGCCTAGAACCGCTCGACCACTCCGGCCGGCTTCTGCGTAAGCCCATACAGAGCAACGTTCGCTGGACGTTAGCTTAGGAAACGCTGGTGGTTGCCCCGTGTTTCATCTAGACAATCAGTTGCTCAACAGTTGCAAGTCTATCCGCGCGTACATATACCCGTAACCGTCGTTCACCCCTGTTACCTATGGCCCTTGGCGTAACACTGTTGCTCGCCGCCGATTTTGCGTAGCGCCATTAGGACTTTCACGGTACGCGAACGGTATACAAGCTTTGCCGTTTCGAAAATGCTTCCATCCTTGTCTCGAAAGCCAATGACGTGAGATAAATTACGCCGTTTCCACATTACATCAATGACTTCACTATTTTCCCCGTCACCGACATGGTTTATGTACTCCTCACTACTAGTGCTGCATCCTGCCACCTATGAGTGGTTATTGCATGTAGACTTCCAACATAGATGGTGGTCATATTAATGTGTGAATTACTGCTCCCTTAATTAATGTTGCTTCTCATTCTTCTGGAAATGCTGCAAGAAACACTGCGTGTTCTCTTTCGTTCTGTGTGACTGAAATGTGTGACAAGAGAGAAACATATGCCTTTAAACTGTTATTCGTGACTGCCGTAAAGGCCGAGCTAGCCAGAATACATTTTTCTTCGCTCCTTCCCTTACACACATTCCCCTCCGTGCCCTCCCACAGTTCATTCCTCAAACTGCAAGTTTATTGCGAGTGGCGCGCCGAGTAAATTGTGTCGACGGAACGGGGAGACATTGTATGAGCAGGACAATTTCGGTTGGACACATGTGTGAGTGAGGTGACGGATGACGCAGAGGGTAAATCGCTCGTTGGATGCACGCGAGTGCGACGTTTTACCGCATGTGTTGACCAGAAGTCGTATGTTGTGAGCCGAGTCGGTGCTTACGTTGAGTGAGAGAGGCCGTTCCGTTTCTCCCGTTCCACCGTTCGTGCCTTGTTTTCGTCCGTATTCCTGACGCTCTGCTCACACCTACTGCTCGGCTGTGACACCCTCGGCCGCTGACATATATTCAATTCGCAGCCCGTCGGGCAGCTCCGGGACGACGACCCCTCACCCTGCGCCAAATCTGGCTGCGCCTCGCAAATTCGAACTTCCCCTCTGCCACTCCCCCATGCGCTTGGCGACTGCTGGAAAGCGCCGATCCTGCCGTCCAGGAACGCAACTCGACTGCTTGCGAGGACATTTCCAATACCGGTCGGCAGCGGGGAGGGGGGCGGGGAGAACCAAAAAAATAAAAGGGCTAAAAAGGGTGGGAGGCAGCAGTGTTACCACAACAACAGTTCCGCTCTGCTACCAAATTTATTGCCCGCATGGAGAGGTGGGCGTGTCCTTTCGTGAACAACGCCAGCTGCGTCCACCTTCACCCCTCGCACTGTGGCACCCAATCAGCATGAGCCTTCATCGCCCGAGACTCTAGGGCACCAACGCTACTTTGCTGAAACTCTTCTGAAAAGTAATTTTTGAGAACAGAAAGTGGAACAGCTATTCCAAACAAATTTGATTCGCTCACAATATATATTAAAATGTCTAGTTGGGTATCTGTGACCTGTTTCGTATTAATTTATAGGGAGGATGGAATCTACTGATACTGGACATTGTGTTCGACTCCTGACAATACTAAGACACATCGTCATGCGTGTGTAGTACAATGTTGCTTACGTATTTTTGAAAGTGCTAACAAGAGAAACTCTCCACCCGAACCCCCCCTCAGATTTAGTGGTAAAATGAACCAGCGGGGCCCGTCAAAAAGTGAACGTAAGCATGAAAACGAAAATATGGTATACAGAACTGTGAAAAACGAACCAAAATAGAAACAGTGAACGCTCCAATCTCAAGATTGAAATGTAAGAAACGCGCTGTCGTGGTTGCGTGGTCATGATGTGGGACTTACGCGGGAAATCCGTGTTCAAATCTCTCTCGTGCCTAAATTTTTTTTCACAAAATTATGAACTTTCGTCCGGTCAGTGACGTGCCTGTTCTTCGTCTATAGTCTTGGCAATTTACATACTGTACACTGGTTATAGAATACGAGCCAAGTGGTAAGAATATATTACCGTCACAAGTAAATGTGATGAATAGTGAGAGCAGTCGAGATCCCGCATAGACCTCTCACGGAAATGAAAACAACAAACAAACGAGTATGAACAAAGAAATTAAAGAGTCAAAACTTACAAAACGGAACACAGGAGTCATGCATAACATTTGGTACTTGTGTAGAACAATTAGGAGATACGAACATCTAGAGGTCCCTTTCGTAAACCTCGCTGTTGCATACCGACGTTACACCATGACGCATTACGAGACGGGTGCAAGCTGTTCTGAAAGCTAACGGTCTTCCTACACCGACCTGGGCATCTTAATGTGTTCTGTCTGTGGTGTTTCCATATTTTTGCCCGTCCTTGTATGTCTGCACCAGCATAACAATTAAACTATGGTTTCCCGTTTTCATTCTCCCATGGTAACGACCCCTAGCGCAGGCGAATATTTGTAAAATTCGTGACTGTTCCACAAGTTATGCTACTGTTTATTGAAAATTTGCTTTTATATACTTTCATTTAACTAGGCATATGCTCTTGGTGTCTCCTAGAATGTACTTTCGTTATCTTGTCTTAAACAAGTGATGTTTATTATCTACAAAAATTAATTCCTTATCATTTTTCTTAATCGGTACAAGTAAGCCTCGCCAACGTTTATTAAATGTCTGCTTTCTAACTAGGTCAGAAGTGTCTTACTGTAGATTCTGTGCTGCAGGACTCAGTTGTCGAACAACTGCCTGCAGTGATCTCGCAAGTTTTGCTCGGTGCACAGTGTTTCAGGGCAGCACACAATGTCGCTACGCTGCAACAACTGAAGTTCGAATGAGAAACAGCACCACATATTAACTGCAATTATGACAAAGCTTAATCGCAGTTCCAGTGGGAACTTCTTCATGCATAAATCACGCGGTGTTCTACTACTTCACAGTTACCAAGGCACAATCGTGTATTACGTAGTAGCGTTTCTAAAATTGCGTACTGTGGATTAAAAGAGGATACGAATGAGTCACGTTTGTTCTCTTTCAGACTGTTACCGATCAGGGAAGACCCACAATAGAAATTCCCTTTAGAGCTAATAATTCATGTGATGTCAGGGATCTCGGTGAATTTCACTGACGAATTCTTCTCGCAATGTCAGCTGAGTAAACATGTCGATGTGTTGCGATGTTTCGCGAAGGTTCTTCAACTGGCAAATAAAGGAAATTACCGAAACATCGTTACGCCTCGACCAGATTACTCAAATGATAACCAGATACGAACTAGTCAAAAATGATATGGTGTTAATGAGTTGCATAAATGGAAGCAGAAGCCGATTTATTAGGTAGGTCAGAAAAAAGATAACATAGGTCGCTGGTACATGGTGAAGTACCACGTGATTATGTGATCTTCCTACGTTGACGTAACTCATGCCACTGATGTGGTTTGAGTGTGAGTGACAATAGGTTCTGTGCAATCAGCGCAGTAAGATGGGACGATGTAGACCCGTGACACAATGAAGGAAAAGAGTTACTGTGCTTGTACGTGCCCAGCGTGAAAGCGAAGAAGAATTACGTGATCTGTTGAATGGAACGAACGATCTAATGACTACAGTATATGGATTCAGAGTAAATCGTAGAAAGACAAAAGTATGAAAGGTAGGAGATATGAAGACAGCGAAAAAGTTAACATTAGGATTTATGGTGACGTTGTAGTTAAAAAATTATGCTAGCTAGACAGCAAACTAACCAATGGCGGACGGAGCAACGAGGACATAAAAAGCAGACTAGCACTGGAAGAAAGGGCATTCCTGACAAAGAGAAGTCTACTAGTATCAAACATACAGGCCTTATTATGAGGAATAAATTTTTGAGGATGTACGTTTGGAGCACAGCATTACGTGGTAGTGAAGCATGGACTGTGGGAAAACCGAAACAGAAGAGAATCTAAACATTTGAAATGTGGTGCTACATGAGCGGTCTGAGGCGTCTTGTCACGGTCTGCGCGGCTCCCCCCGTCAGAGGTTCGAATCCTCCCTCGGGCATGGCTGTGTGTGTCATTCTTAGCGTAAGTTATAGATTAAGTAGTGTGTAAGCTTAGGGACCGATGATATCAGCAGTTTGGTCCCACAAGACATTATCACAAATTTGTGGTGCTACAGACCAATGCTGAAAATTAGGTGGACTGATAAGGTAAAGAATGAGGAGGTTCTGCACAGATTCGGAGAGAAAAGTAATATGTGGAAAACACTGACAGGAAGAAGCGACAGGATGATAGGACATCTGTTAAGACATCAGGGAATGACTTCCATGGAGGGAGCTGTAGAGGGCAAAAACTGTAGAGAAAGTCAGAGGTTGGAATACATCCAACAAATAACTGAGGACGTAGGTCGCAAGTGCTACTCTGAGATGAAGGAGAGGAATTCGTGCCGGGCTGCATCAGATCAGTCAAAAGACTGATGACTAAAAAAAAAAAAGTATCCATACGTTGAGCGTGGCCGCATCTTATCGATGACAATCAGCCTCGAATCCTGCTGTCCGTGAGTATGTGAGTATAGGTTCATCTCGATCAGTTTCCGAGAGAATATAATGAAGAGACTTGCACGCAATGTATCGTTGGGTGCCGCCCAAAAACCCGTCGCTGACAGTGGCACATAGAGCTTCACGTTTTCTGTTGGCCAAAGGACTTGTGATTTTGCCTCTATTCATACAACGCAAGGTTTCGTGTGTGCGGACGGCCTAACGAGGCGCACCAGCCGTGGTTGAAAGGTGAAATTTAAGTCGTAATGGTCTCTGCTAC
Organism: Schistocerca americana; assembly: GCF_021461395.2. Lineage (NCBI taxonomy): Eukaryota > Metazoa > Arthropoda > Insecta > Orthoptera > Acrididae > Schistocerca > Schistocerca americana. Next base: position 186,645,273 of record NC_060125.1, on the reverse strand, counting down.
CATGAATTGGAATCACTTACTGAGGTTACCGTAAACGTGAAATAGGATGCTTAATTCAACATTCTGTTCTATATTTTCATGACGAGTCTGCTGTGGACACTCATTTTCCAAGCTAACAGCTGTTTTCATAGGTCGGTTCACATACGTTTTTGGTTGAACACCCAAGAACCAATCGATCTCCGACTGTCAACCCAAATCACCCGTAGAAAATGTCTGGGACCAAGTGGAAAAGCGGGTGAAATGGCACAGTCAGAATCCGTAGAATTTGGCGTCCCTACGAAATGTTACCATTAGTGAATGGCTTCGGCTTAATATAGCGTAATGAAGGCACTTCTGGATTCTTGTCGTCACCGAATTGAGGCCATTATCAATGCTGTCGTGATGTCTTCTGCAGGTGACAATCTTTAGTCCTGCCAGGCTTCTTTCCACTACTTCCATGGCTAATAGCAGAATGGTTGGGTATATATTCAAGATGTGAAAGTTTCCATCCTCCTCCCATAGCCCTCTTTTGTATGCACGAGGTGTGACTGTAAAATAACGGAACTGATGGTGTCACAGAGTAAATACGCATGTACCAAAGATGAACAACCAATAGCCTTCAAGAGTAAAGTCTTTTCTGTCGAATGCGAATTCTCTGGCCTATGTAGACAAATCATTGTGGCCGTGGCCTTCGTTTGTGTGAAATCTGTTATCTTGTTCTGCCGGGGTAATGATAAGTGTAATAACAAAACAACAAATTATCGTGAATTTTCACACGAAACTTGGAAAAACTACTAGTGGAGCCTGTCCATTACTAAAAGAAGTTTATGCTGAAGACTGTTTGCCAAGTACGCGAGTTTTTGAGTGGTTCAAGCGTTTCCAAGATGATCTAGAAGACGTGGGAGATGACTCATGTCCGGGACGCCCTTGAAAAACAAAAAAAGAATGAAAATATCTAAAAAGTAGGTAATCTGATTGATCTGACCGTCGGTTGAGCAGTAGATCGACTGATAAAAGTGTGGGAGGCAAATCTTACGTAATCGCCGGCCGGTGTGGCCGAGCGGTTCTAGACGCTTCAGTCTGGAACCGCGTAACCGCTACGGTCGCAGGTTCGAATCCTGCCTCGGGCATGGATGTGTGTCATGTCCTTAGGTTAGTTAGGTTAAGTAGTTCTAGGGGACTGATGACCTCATATGTTAAGTCCCATAGTGCTCAGGGCCATTTGAACCATTTTTTTACATAACCATTAATATCGGAAAAGTGTCACTCTGTTGCCGAAAATCCTCACAATAGAGCTAAAGGAAACTAGTTAAAATGTGGTACTTTGAATAACGTTTAAAATGATCCTAATTTTTGGAAACAATGATAGCATGTGACGAATCTCGGTCTTCGCTTATGAGCCAGAAACTAAGCACCAATCTATGTATTAGAAGCTCTCAACTTCAACAAGAGCGAAAAAAGTTCGAATGAGCAAGTCAAAATTGAAAGCGATGATGTTTTTTTTTGACATTCATAGAATTGTTTATCTTCACAAACTATTAATCAGCATTGCTGCCCTAATGGTCTTGCTCATCTCTGTGAGACAATAAGAAAAGAACGACCCGAACTGTGGAAGAACAAGTCATGCGTTGCGCATCAAGGCAACACATCGGCTCATAACGCATTTTCTGTTAAGAGGCATTTAGAGAAGAGAAGCATCCCATTGTTAGACCAGTCACCTTATTCGCCTCACCTAGAATCATGTGACTTACCTATTCCCCAAGGTCAAATCTGCATTAAAGGAAACAAGCTTTCAGTATTTGTAGCAGTGGAAGGAAAATCGGCACGCGTCAATAAGGAACTCACAGAGGAAGGCTTGCAGTAAGATTTCCATGGAGCATGGAGCGTTGTAGGAATAGAGGAGGCAAGTATATTGAGGATGACAATAACTAAGTATGTTTTGAAATAAAATTTTTTATAACAATGGTCCCGTTAGTTTATAGACATACCTCGTATGCGTTCGCAGCCGACTCAAAGTTACTACAATCGTTTGAATACATAGTGGATGTATAAGACTCAGCCACAGCACATAAATGATGAAACTATCGCCTGCGGAAAGTAGAATCGTGAAAATGAAGCAGAATAGAAACAGTGAATGGTCCAAGCACAAGAGTTATAACTTCGAGCGTCCTTGAATAGCAGCGACGTTGTGGTTGTGTTGCCACGGTGTTGGATTTCGAAGGGGGACATACGTATTCAAATCTCCCTACTGTCCTATTTTTCCACAAAATTATGTACATCCCGTCTGGTCACTGATGTGGCTGTTCCTCGTAGTCAATAAAGGGTGATCTTAAACTGTACATTCGCCGTTGCATTCTACCTTCGTAACAAGTAGGATGTGCCCGATAGCATCCTATTACCAGTAGTTAATGGTAAACTCATATACGAATTATTAGTAGGTCCAATTTATATCGTCAAGCGTTTACAGCCTCTCTCAAACAAACAGACATGGGACGAATTTAGAGTCGCGCTATTGGAATCGTAAAATATCACTGAAGCCTTTATGTCGTAACAGAGTTGCTCTGGAAGAAAAGTTCAAAGGCACATGGTAGAATTTAGGGAACTATTCGAGAACTCGTGTGCTGAAATTCTGATGACGCTATTCTTTATGTCCGCAGCTCGTGGTCGTGCGGTAGCGTTCTCGCTTCCCGCGCCCGGGTTCCCTGGTTCGATTTCCGGCGGGGTCAGGGATTTTCTCTGCCTCGTGATGATTGGGTGTTGTGTAGTGTCCTTACGTTAGTTAGGTTTAAGTAGTTCTAAGTTCTAGGGGACTGATGACCATAGATGTTAAGTCCCATAGTGCTCAGAGCCATTTGAACCATTTTTTTCGATTCTTTATCTCTCGTAAGGATCTTTGAACTTAAGAGAAATTAGGGTGCGTAACGAGACACAAAATCAGACATTTTTTCGTTCCGTACAGGAACAGAGTAGCACAAAAACTCGATAATACTAGTATTAAGTACTCTGCACTATGTAGCGCACGGTTTCGTGCGAAGCGTAGACGTGCATGTAAATTTAGATTCCACTACAACCACAAAGGAAATTCACTAATCCCTTCCTCAGCTGTCAGTCATAAGGTACATGTAACAATCAAACACTTTGCAACTCTCTCATAGGCGTATGTTCCTTAGTTTGTGGTTCTCTTGGTGAGATGAGGAAAAATTCAAATCCATCAAGGGACGGGAGTGCGGCAACGTCAAAAACCACCAAAAATAGCTGCGAAATGCTGTTCTTTTGGACGAAACTGATGCGTCGGCACACGTGTTGCTGACCCTACAGTCCGCGTCCACAGAGAAGAAACAGTAAGACTGCAGCCACCGGCGCTGCTCTCCGATTCTCAGATGCCGTTGCTATTTACATAAACACCTTCGACGTTTTTTAGGTGTGACTCGATCTACCGAGATAACGACGATACGAGGAACGGATACGTGTCAAATTCCGACCCTTCCCAGTCCCCTTTGATACACGCCGCTAGTTAATGACTACCTGCTACCTATGAGACAAGATATCTGATCAAGAGTAAATAAACGCCTCTCGTTACGTTGTTTGTATACGAAATTAGGCAAAAGGAAATCGAAATTTCCACAGCTTCCATGTGGACGTAATTTTTTTTTCCTCGTGGACCATCCGCGCACCAGGAAAAGTAGCAGTAGCTTTTTGTCATGATAGCTCACGCGAGCGCTACAGCCTGAAACACCAACAGTGGCTCACCACAGTACTACTACAGAGTAACAATGAGTCGATTGATGTCTGCCACAGGACTTCACTGGATGTACTGCGCATGCACAAGGTCTATTTTTTCTCTTTCCGTGCCCCTCGCCCCTATGACGACTCGTAGCTTGACAAATCAAAACAAATTTTTTTGTGAAATGCTAAAAATCAATTATTCTTCAACCACTTCTTATAACTCTTCACGATTTATATTTAATTATTTACATTGAGTGACACATTTTATTTCCAACTGAAACTTTAAATGTGATCTGAACCTGAATGTATTCTCTGAAACAGGATGTACAGTTTTTAGTGCACAATATTAGCCACTCACGGTGTCATTCCAATAGCTAACGGAGTGCGGGAAATATTATTGTCTATAAGCGTCCGTATAGACCACTTCTCTCGTTTGTTATGCTCGTGAACTTGCGTAAATGTATATTATACAATTTAGGAGCGGCGTTGGGAAGAAGTCGGAGAAAGTCGTAGCGATGTTTAGCACTATAGACTGATGTACCAATAGCATCTGCTAACAGAATTCCACACACATAAGTGTAGGGCATCGAATGACAAATAACGGGCGCTCCACGTCAGTAATTCGCTATCTATTGCAGCGTGCATTTGATAAAGAAGTGGAACCTGGAAAAATCCTACGGTCAAAAGCACATTGCAATAGGATTATCGTAACTCTTTTCATTAGTTGTCTCTAAAAAGCTTCCAAAATAATACATCAGTAACACACCTATCAGTAGTGAAAGATCTATTTCGGAACAAGACCGCTGAAATGGACAATATCCCCTCAGAAGTTTTCAAACTCTAGGGAGAGACAGCCATGTCAAGACGAATTCACCTTTTGTGCTAGATATATGATACAGGCAAAATACACTGACATCAAAAAGAATGTAACAATTCCATTCCGATGAAAGCAGGTACTGACAAGTGTGAATATTGCCTAACTTCTTGTGATTCAAATTATTTACATAAGAGTGGAAAAACTTTAGAGGCCTACATCGAGGAAGATCAGTTTGCGTTTCGGGGAAACCTAGGAATGCGTCCGGCTAAAGTGATACGACGACGTATCTCAGAAGTTAGACGGAAGGTAAATTTAGAGAAAGTTTCTGGTTGTGTTGACTGGAGCACACTCCTAGAAATGCTGTAGATAGTAGGGATAAATACAGGGAGTGAAAAGTTATATACGGTTTGTACAGAAACCGTACTCCAATTACTAGAATCTAAGGACCTGAAAGAGAAGCAGTGATTGAGAAGGGAGTGAAACAGGATTGAAGATAGCTCCGATATTGTTCCATTTTGCACACTGAGCAGTGAGTAAAAGGAATCAAAGGAAAATTTGGAGAAGGAATCAAAGTTAACGGAGAAGAACTAATACTTGGAGGGTTGCCGATGATATTGCAATTCTATCAGAGACAGAAAAGGACTCGGGAGAGCATATGAATTACGAATAACTTAAATTGGGATAATCGCATAATGTCATGGGGAACGCAAACCAGAAACTGCGTTTTACTGGCTGAACACTTAGATGTAGCAGATTTACTAAAGAACTGCACTATTTTTGTGCGTCCTCTGCTGAAGTTTTGCTTACCAGATAGGAATGACGGAGGGCACCGAAAAATTTGAAAGGACAGCAGCTCGTTTTGTATTATTTCGAAATGGGGGAGGAACCATCACGAATATGATAAGAGAGTTGCGGTGGCAGTCGTTAAAGCAAAGGCGGTTTTCAGTGCTGCGAGATCTTTTCACGAAATTTCAATTACCAACTTTCTCCTCTGAATGCGAAAATATTTTATTGACACCAATATACACAGCGAGAAACTGGCATTGTAATAAAATATGAGAAATCAGAGCTCGTACGGAAGGATGTAAGTGTTCATTTTTTCGACGCAGTCTTCGAGAGAGGAAGGGTAGAGAAGTGGTCTGAAGGTGTTTCGATGAACCCTCTGCCAGACATTTAAGCTTTAATGGCAGAGCAGTCATATCGATGTAGATATACGGAATGGACAGTGTCTTGAAAAGAGGTTATAAGATGAGCATGAATAACAGAAGGACAAGGGTAATACAGCCGAATTAAATCAGGCGATGCTGAGGGAAATGGAGTCGGAAATGACACACTAAAAATAGTAGACACATTCTGGTATTTACCAGACGATGTTACAGGAAACAGATTTGGAAATGAGGCACTATAAACAGTACACGCATTTTGGTATTTTGGAAAAATAACTGGTTGAAGTTAGACATGATATAAAGTACCTATTGCCTGTTGTAAGGATAGCTTTTCTGAAACAAAGTGTTAACATCTAATATAAGTGTTAAGAATTTTTTTTGTAAAACTGCTTGTCTGCAGTGTAGCGTTGTACAGAGGTAAACGTGGAGGATGATCAGCTCAGTCAAGAAGAGAACAGAAACGTTAGAAATGTGGTGCTACAGAAAAAAGTTCTTACGTTTATTTATTCATTTAACCTGGTCAGATTAGCGCTCTCGGACGCTTTCTTAAGTCGGACCTAGTTTCACGCACTTACATTATTTTACATGATACGAATGTCGTTCAATAAGTAATGCCCCACATTTTTTTCTCAGAACATATTTAATGTTAAGAGTCAGAATGTGGTGACAATATACATCAACATGTCTTGTGCATGTCCTATTTTTCTATGTAGTTTCCATCACGTTCTATGGCCGTATGCCAATTTTGTGGAAGAGCAGGTATTCCCTGCTGGTAAAAGCTCTTGTCCTGTAGGCGTAGCAATGCTTTCATTGCATAACTGATACTCTCGTCACCTTCAAAGTGTGTTCTCCGTACAGAATCTTCAAGTAACCCAAAGAAATCCGCACCATTCAGCATGCCTGTTGCAGCGGTTATGACAGGACATCCCGTGAGTGGCTGATCAAGAAGCTCTGATCCTGCATTTCCTGAGGCTGTAACTTTCTTTACCCATCGCCCAACTAAACTCCTGTCAATTTCAGTTTCGCCATAACTGCACACAAACATTTATGGATGTTCACCAAGGTTTCTTTTTCTGTACATAAGAATTCAGTAACAGAACGCTGCTTGTAACGTGAGTCGTATGTAGACGCCGTTTTGACGCTGTACTACAGCTCTGCAATCTGCCAGGATGGTTCGAAACTTCACCAGCGCACAGAGCAAACGTCAAGGGTGGAGCACCAACAAGGACGTTTGTCTATGAATATTAATGGCTTTTTTTTAAATCTGGGGTGTTACTTATTGGACGACCCTCGTAATTACCTAAGCAATAATAATAATTTTAATATGACATATAGTAATAAAACAGCATTGATATAATTAAAAACGATCTTAATTTTCTAGAGACAATGTGAATAAGTAGTACTGACGAACAATAACAATAACATTGACAGTACCAGGTACAAAATGTATTTATAGATATAAAAATTTTCGTTTTCTGACACTGCGAATCCTGATGGAGGAAAATGTTGAAGATAAGGTGGGTATATCGTGTAACAAAAGGAGACGTACTGAATCGAATTGGGAACAATAGATATTTGTACTACAAACCGACTAAAATATGGGACTGGTTGGTACGAAACATTCTGATGCATCAAGGAGTTGTGAGTTTGGTACTGGAGCAAAGTGTGGGGAGTAAAATTGGAAGAGGGAGACGAAGATGAGAATGTAGCGGTCAAGTACGAATGGATGTAGGTTGCGGCAGTTATTCAGAGTTTCTTCCACTGGACAGACTAAGAGCGGAGCTGAATGACTCCAGTCTTCGGACTGAGGACCACAAGAGCAGCAGCAACAACAACAACAACAACAACAACAACAACCTATCATAAACTGTCAGATGATGACAAAGATCGGTTCAGTAATTCGTGTATCACTAATGCCACACCAACTGCAGTTTTTATGAGATGTAGAGGCTCTTGTTGTTAAGTACTGAGGTTCTTCGGAACTCCTGCGTCGTTTGTTCTTTGGGCTCACGTACCCTGATAAATACAGTGAGCTTTCATCAGAAAAAAATGAGTGTTTCAGGATCCATCTGTCATCATGCAAAGACTGCAATAGCAACTGCAGTACTGATATCGCGCAGCAGTGACTGAACTGGTCAACCGCTGCATTACCATAACTTTGGAAGGTTTGAGTTTCAGCAGAGCTACTGGCACAACAACCTGAATTGCTAAGCGGCGCATTGACTTTTTTGTCTTCATCCCAAGGCCGCTCTTATAGCTTTTTTTCGGTTAACTTGGCACGCAGTCTGAGAAAGTGACCAGAGTGTGTCCACGGGCGTATTGGTTTCCGCGCAGCGTCGCACAGGTAGCACCCAGTACCGTCATAAGAGTTGGATCTACGCAGCACATCTATGAATTCCTTGGCTGTACACTGTCAAGTGTAAATGGTAAGAACTCGAGTTTTGGAGCAACACTCTAGATTTTTTCCGCTAGCCAGTTCGTCAATAGATGCACTGTAATTTCAAAGTACTCTTCCAGTATTTCGGTGTTTCATTCGTCTTAACTGCTACTGATTTCGTATGTTAATTTCGCTTCAAATCTCTTCGTAGTATAACCGAAGTGTATTCAAATAATGTAAAAGGCGCTGGATCTTTACCTGTAGCCTAGTAATCGGTTGCTATCGGGTTTCCGCTCTGTCACACTGGCATCTGTCGACGCTCAAAGAGTTCTGTCATTCAGTACACTAAGAGGTCTTGCTACATTTTCTTGACAATATACTCTAACGATAATTTGCTATCAACCACTTCACAGTGGAAGAAAGTACTGAATGTGTAGCAGCTCGCAGTTTATGTATATTGTACTTAGGACATTAGGCGTGTTATAGGCTTCCTCGGGCACACGAAACATTACATTTGTTCCTGTTGAAAACTCCCTGTTCATTCTAGTGTGCTGGACGTTATTAGTTAGGCAATGTTCGAGAATATCACATCTTTCTGAACACACACGATAGTGCCTTTGTTATAAGCCTACTCTGTGTTTGTTATAAGCCTACTCCTTACTCGCCTGCCTTTTTTGCTTATCAGATGTCGTCTGTTAACACTCCAGTCTCTTTTTCACGTGACTTGTATCTCCTGAATCCACGGAGACTCCATGAGGGAAGCGTCTTCCAAGAGTGTGATGACAGTCGAGCTCAGAATGTGTTCCAGCGTTCCAAAATATTGACGTGAAGGAATACCGTACACAGTTCCATGTATTCGTTCTATTTTCCTTATTATTACGAAACATGATTTGTACTCTCTCCCAGTCACACGTGGGTGCTTGCTGCATCAGAGTTTATCTGCAAATATGAACATGTGAGGGTGCTAAACCCGCAAACTTATGTTTGATCTGAGTGCGTTGCTCTACGTTTTTCAAAAACTTCGCTTGAACGATCCATGGGAGAGAGTCGCCCAAAATTTTAGAAAACGTTGTAATGCACTAGCTTACCTATAGCCCATATATTACGAAGCACAAGTATTAGGTTGGAATAACTATCTCATAGCTTAAACAACGTTAAAGTGAATAGTGAAAGCGAATGCATTATGTGTGCAGTATTTATAGTACTTATCTTGGAACGTTAGTCTCAGTGTCAGGACGGGTTCCTTTGTTCCTCTACAACCTACTGAAAATATTTTGTTCAGGGGCGTTTAAATGACAAGCTGCTGTAACATTATGTTGGCTTTAATCATTTTCTTCTTTTATTTGCACGTTCTTGTAACATAATGTACCGTCACATATTTGACACATTTCAGATAATATACATGTTCAACTTCCTTGAACCATACTGAGAACGTAATCGATCAGTGAGCAATATGTGCCCAAAGCAAATTATAAACAAAGGCAGAAACTTTGTTTGCATGAAAACTGGAACGTAACAATGTTATCTTTACAATAAATTTGCTTTTCCATAATTTAAGTTGACAACTCTAATTACTAATTTTCGTGGTACAAGATCGATATTACGAAGAGGATCGATATGAATAATAAAAATATGTCATCAGAAAAATAGTTTTTGGTTACTAAAATATGTTCAGAAATATCTTCAGGTGAGAAATATATAATTTAAGTAACAATTTTAATCCAAGTCTGCACTCGATAAGTATGGAATCGAACATTTTGGTTAACACGCGAAGGTTCCGAGGAGTCAAGGTTCATTATAACTACTAGATGATTGAAGAAACACGCCATGTATCCCAAGAAAGCCTACTTAGAAAGTTCCAAGACTCACAGTCAAGAGGGGGATCTGTGAGTAAACTACAGCACACTATATATTGTTGCTGTAGGGGCCAGCGCAGAAAAGATTAGGCTACATGGTTCGCAGAGCGCCCAGTTATTCTTGCCGCGCTCGATAGACGTATGGAGCGGCAAGGAAACATAATACGTTGTACTATGGGAAGTGCTCTCTGGTAGGCATTTGACAGTGGTTTGCAGAGTAAACTTCTAGATGCAGATACATACAAACATAGTGAAATATAAAATTAGTGATTTCTTGTTAACTGCGTATTGGAAACTGGAAATTAATTCTGTGAATGAATAAATCTAACTTGCACATTATCTCTTTGTGTTTACTTTATTCGGTTGAGGCATAACCGGAATCAAGTTTGACAAAATTTACAAATGTAAAAATACAACACCCACACCCACGCACGCACGAACGCACACACACAAACAGACACACCGTTGATTGTAGTTCGCGAACGGATTAAAGCATTCGCATCACGGCTATTTTCAGCAGCAAAACAAAGAGCTTTATTTGCCTGCATACGTGTTACGCGAAAAGTAAATTACACATGTCCTACCACGCCAAGTCAATACGCAACAAGAGTAGCGTTTTGACGAATGAGAGTACATGTTCCGGTTGTAGGGATAAAGGGTACGAATAACAGGTGTGACACAATGTGTGAGCGGAATGGCATGACATCTGCAAACTTACTTCAAAGTAAGGGGGACAATACTATTCTTGTGGGGAAAACATCTAAATTGCACGCAGGTTCACAGTGAAATTATGGCAGTATATGGACCAGATACAGTGTCACGTCCAGCCATAGTCAAAAGGTGCCAACAGTTCGACCAAGGCCCACAGATTTAGATGATTCTGATCATCCGTATAGTTCAAATGGTTCAAATGGCTCTGAGCACTATGGGACTTAACATCTGTGGTCATCAGTCCCCTAGAACTTAGAACTACTTAAACCTACCTCACCTAAGGACATCACACACATCCATGCCCGAGGCAGGATTCGAACCTGCGACAGTAGCAGTCGCGCGGTTCCGGACTGAGCGCCTAGAACCGCTAGACCACCGCGGCCGGCCCATCCGTATAGTCCCTGTATTGCAGTATGCAGTTTCCATCTTTTCGGCAATCTGAAGAAACATCTGGGCGAATGAGATTTTTTTTCTACGATCAAGACGTATACACAGCAGTTATTTTATGGCTTCATGACCAAAGAGTAGATTTCTATCGCTGAGCAATCGAATGGTTACAGTTTGTGAACAATTTAAAGTATCCTTATCATGGCCATATTCAGGAGCAAAAAAATGATCATTATAAGCTGGTATATATCTTGCGCGGAAAGTCCTTCCACTCCAAGCCATTACGCAAAAAAGATTAGCACTTTGTCAGACTTGCTTACAGAGACTTATAACTATGTTGAAAAATAGTGTCATCTACTTTATCACTTTTAAGTGTAGTGCATTATACAATAAAAGTTGTTTGTATAATAATCTATTATGTCACAGTCGCTTAAAATATATAATATTCACAGCACTGGTTTCGACACCAAGCTGCCATCTTCAAACTCTATTAATAAACAAAAAAAAAAAAAAAAAATAAGAACATTCGGTTGACGTCTTTCAGTACGAATTCGGCGAGCACGGTATGCGCATTATTATAGGATTATAGAAAGGAGAAAACGAAGGCCTTGACCTTTTGAAGGAACCATCCCGGAAATTGCGTTAACGTTTAGAGAAATTTGGACGCCAGGACTATCGTCTTCCCGAATACTCTGGAAATAGCACTACAGAGCTCACTGTCACAAAAACTGCATGTTAGACACTACTCCCACCTATTTTCGAGGAGTGCTCCACTGTTTCCTCCTTACAAAATCAGCCTGGCCGAAGACGTTAAAGTATTTCAACATGTGATACTAGAATCTAAACTGGTACGCTTAGTGCAGGAATGTAATTAGGGAGAGTTGAAACTTAAGATACAATGCGACTATAAGACGGGATCCGTTGACAGGATACTTACAGGGTTTCAATGAATAATTAATCTGGTAACAGAGAAAGGAGTGGTGAATATTAACTGTAGGAAGAGGCCAAGGCTTTGTTTACTGTACGCAGGTTCATGTGGACGTAGGTAGAAGTAGTAGTAAGGCAGTCATGAAACGGCGTGAGCTGGTGCGCTGTTAGCGCCAGTCTCTATCGATTGTTATCCCGATCGTTGTGAGTCGATTTTCGATGCCTGCTTGTCTTCCTCGCATCTTTGGCGGATGACTATTTAACTGTGACGCGCGCGCTCTGGTGGGGCTTATCGGGTATCAGCTGTGTGAGCGACAGTGACGTGTGGGCTGTGGATGTATGCAGGGTGGCGAGTGGCCGAGTCTGTACGACGGAGGAGCGTGGGCAGCTGGTCCAGCTTGTTTAGCCGTTGGAATGCAGATCCGCTGCTGACGGTGATTGGGATTTCCTTGAGATTTGAAGAACAGATTTCCTTCGCGTCTGTTACATGTTACTCAACGCGAATGCACTGGAGTCGCCCAATTGTTCCTTGGTGGGCTCTGTTCTTGCTAATTGAATACCCGAGTGCACTGAAGACTCTCATGATTGTTTCAGTTACTTCTCACTGTATTTGGTCTGGCCGCTTGATATGGTGACGGCATTTAAGGGAGTGCTAGCTACGCTGAACAAATAGACATGAAGACGTGCTTAATGCGTATCTAGAGGTCGTACCCAGGTCTGTGCCTGGCGCTCGAGAGCGGGCCGAAATAGTTTTCCCTATTTCCTTTTTCTATATTATTATTTTATTTGTTTGTTCTAGAGAATTGGCTAATCAAGTTTTAAGAGCCGTTACTTGGCAAGTGGTCACGTAGGTTAGTTCTGCCTGGGGTTCATTTTGTGCCGTGTATAACCAGTTGGGCAGATATGTTTATAAACAGTTGGGCATATATGTTCAAAAATGGCTCTGAGCACTATGGAACTTAACTTCTAAGGTCGTCAGTCCCCTAGAACTTAGAACTACTTAAACCTAACTAACCTAAGGACAGCACACACATTCATGCCCGAGGCAGGATTCGAACCTGCGACCGTAGCGGTTGCGCGGTTCCAGACTGTAGCGCCTAGAACCGCTCGGCCATCCCGGCCGGGTGGCAGATATGTCTTGTGTATCTGATGCGCCAGAATGTTGTCTGGCGCTGATGTGTTTATGTTTCAGATAATCGGTAGTGATCGACGCGAGCGAACTCCGATTGGGGTATCACGGTGGAAGAGGGAAATTTAAGGAACTAGATCGGTGTCTACAGTTACATTGTTAGTGTCCTGCAATTCCATCTTTCCGGTGGAGCGTTGTGGTTTTCTGGAAGCTTAGTTGTAGCTCAAAGCTCAAAGTTGAGTGTAGTTCTACTTCACCTTCTGGTCTGTGAATCTCCTGTATCTAGAACCTTTCGGTCTGCTCGTGTCCATCGCTAATTTACAACGTAATATTTAAACGGTCCCTTTTAAGACTATTGAATATGCTATTATTATATTCTGGGGATGAAATGTGAATCTCGTACCTGTAAGTAATACTAAAGAGAAGCCTAGTTGAGTGTATTAATCTGATAATACTTTTAATTTGTTAGAATTGCGTAAGATCAGTCCATGGAAGATGTCTTAGTTGTTGGAAACAGGTTTAGAATTTGATACGAGTTATGTAGAAGTCTGTTTCTATGTAAGTCATGAAACATGTCAAAAGGTTTGTGTGATTCAGTTATGTCAGTTATATTTGATTAAGAAGAATGAGGAGCTTCTCCGCATTATCGTCGAAAATACTAACATGAAGAAGGGACATGATGATAGATGTGATGAGATGTTAAAGAATAGCTTCCGTGGCAGTGGAGAGGGCTGTAGAGAGCTAAAAATTGTCGTGGGAGACAGATACTTGAACACACCCAACAAATACACTACCGGAAAAAGTTTCCAGTTTCCTCAACATTTATTTTTGCAAAAGTGCCTATGGAGTACATGAAATCATTACACTTACAGATCGACAGCACATGTGGATCTATGGTACCACGTATCGACCCGTACTGAAACACCCATATTAGTTCGTGGTGTAGCATGCACGGGCGGCATGAAGGCGCTGACCCTGACATCCAGTCGATCTTACAAATGACTAGTACTGTTGTGGGATACGATATACCTGGCCGGCTCGACCTGTTTACATGGTTCTGTAAGAGTTGTTGGTTGACGAATCCACAAGTCACTTCTCGTCCCATCATATCCCTCACGTGCTCAATCGGAGACAAGTTCGGAGATCTTGCTTGTGAGGGAAGTTCTGCACGTGGAGTTTCACGGGTGTCGGGAAGCATTATCCTGTTGGAGCAAGATATCATCTTCCTACTGTACGAACAGCAAAAGAACAGGTTTGAAAACATTCTGCACGTATCGAGTGCTGGTTAGGTCCTCCCCAGAACCACCAAAGATGAACGAGAGTTATTGCGTATCACACCGCAACACAATAAGGCCACGGATGGGGCCAGTGTGTCTTGGACGAATCCACTCTACGAGACAGCGCTCAGCAAGTTTACGTTGTACTCGCAGGCAAGCAGTATCTGCTTTCATCGCTGAAGACCACGGCATGCCATTCCATCTCCCAAGTGATCCTCTAACGGCGCCAGTCGAGCCGTTCACGTCGATGTTGTGACTTGAATGGAAGACGGGCTAGAGGTGCTCGTGTCCGTAGTCTCACTGCTAATAACTAGTTCGCAACAGTTAATTTTGACACGTCCGGGCTCACAACCTCTCTCATCTGTGCCGTGGTAGCTGTACGATCTGCCACTGCTGGCCTTACAATACGACGACCCTGGCGGGCGCCTGTGCCTTGTGAACATCCAGAACCTCGTCTATGGGCGTGAGAATGTTCACGTGATCACTGATACCAGTATCGTTGCGCAACTGACGCAGCATGTCAGACCTGTGTGCAATTCTCTGAAAGGACCATCCCGCCACAGTTTGACCTGTTTCATACTCGCTCCGTTGGCTGCAGGAAGCGCGAGTACGTCTCTGTGGCATGGCTGTCTCCTTGCTTCATGCGTTTGCACTACACTAAGCTTTCTGGCTGTCAGCATTGCGTAATAAAGGCTAGACACAGATGGTGCCCTGGTAGCTGGACCATTACACTATCTCTTGGCTGACGAACCATGTACTGTCCCTTACCGTGGCACCTGCCATCATCGGACAAAAATCGACATCTTCTTTTCAGGTGTACCATTTTTTGTCTGGCAGTGTAATTCGAGGACGTCGAGAGCAAGTTGCACTCTTTGTTGAAGGGATTTGCGCGGGAAAGGAATTCATGGTGTGTCCCATTATAACACTCAGATCACTGATAATCCCCAACCTAAAAAAATTAATAAGAATCCTTCGGTCTGCGTCTTTATTTGTAGATATACTCTTGCATGGATACTGTCACAATTAAACTCACTCATTCAACTATTAAAGTGCATGAAAAAACATAGCTGAAGGGATTCTCTGGCTCGGGTATTACGTGCTGGGCGGAGGTGCCGCAAGCGGCTGTCGCTGCCACCAGCGGACCAAAGAGACCGCTGATTCTCGGAAGTGACTACCTTGGAAGCTAGAACATTGATGTAGCCAGATTTACACGTGCAGCAACGTCACCTAACGGTTCTCCGGTTCTCCCTGTGGGATGGTTAGCAATAACTTCACGCCAAGTTCTCTGTCAATAACTCACACGAAAGAAATAAGAGTAATACACCATTAATTAAAACTAACTTTTGTTTGAGATAAGTGGCACCAATAGTCTGATTGAGCCATGCAAAGTAGAACTGAATATAAGCTGATATTAAAAAGTGATAGCGAAAGTTGAGGGCGTGCAGAGTTGGGAGGTTGGCCACCTGCGATGGGCTGACTCTTCTTAAGAAGTGCCGACCTGGCAAATGTGCCATCTGCTCAGGATTCTCCTTCACTTCCCAGAGCAGCGTGGTACGTTCGCTTCCACAGGAGGCTTGGTGGTTTATACTTCTTATGAAGTTATGGTGAGAGTGGTACCACTTCGTGGTGGTTGGTGGCGGTGTTGAAGCTCGTACAATTCATTTATGATTCGTTCACAGCTTTTAGATTTTGATAGATAGAATTAATATGAGTAATGTGTTAAAAGTAGCAACGTATTAGAGACGTTCTGACCTTTACGGCGCTATACTAATCCTGTTATAAGTCGTTAGTAATATTGATGTAATAAACTTTAATGTGTGTAATCATATGTTTTATTGGTGTGCTCATACTCCAGACGACCCGATTCTGACTTGAATTTTCATGCAACTCTCGTATTTTCAGCCGTCTTTCTCACGTTGCGTGGCGGTCGATAAGTGCAGGAGCCAACCTAGATAAAAGCAGATCTGACAAGGTTCTTCTTACCCAAGGCACGTTAGTAAATAGCAACAAGCCCCACTCACGATGGTTAAAAGCAGTGTCGTCAAACTGCGCCCCGAATCAAGTAATCGTGCTGTCCACAGTTCTCACTCGTATTTTGTAACAACATGCATCCAGCAACTAACAGCCCAAGCCAAGAACGTCAGCAAACATTAAGAGATTCTTGAGAGCGTTGTCTTCCTGCTCAGTAGCAAACAATATTTTAATACGTAATATTTTAAGATGTGTTTAATTTTAATTGACGTTGCTGAACTCGGCCGTGAGCTTACGTAAGGCAGACTGCTTACCTCCGGGACAGAGGGTTAAGCAGAGCGGCCACTGCGGGATTAGAGGATGTGAGGAAATTTGTTTTATTGTTAGTCTTCCAGTACCGACAATTCTTGAACGTACGCGACTTGAACCGATCATCTGATATGGTGGTATTACGTTAAACACGAAAGTAACATGATTTTTTGAAAGCGCCTTACAGAGACGGTCATCCTCAACTGCGTTACTTATTTGTAGCAAGGTACATTAAATTAATGAAGACATTTGCAATACAGAGTAATGGATGAAAAAGGACGTGCAAAGCGTTATGTAAATATTTGTGATGTTGTCTCAAATTACTTCATCAGGCGAATACTGTGTGACAAGTCTGGGATCGCTCAGGCTGGCAGTAGTCTGAAACTGACAGTAGACAGAAGTCTTCCGAATACTGATGAATTTTAACGATGAAAACTAGGGGATCGGCAGCCAAGGTGTCGCCGCCAAAATATCGCGCCCTTGTTATAGCTAGTCGAAGGGAACTTATAACCTACTAATTTAAGTAGGTTCCCAATTAACAATAAGGCGGGTACACGTGCGTACGGAGTTGCCGCCTCACAATATCCGTGTTGGTTCTTGAGCAAGAAAGTTTGACGATCACTGAAAACGTCATATCATCTGAACTGTTCGTCTTACAGTGATGTAATTCTGCAAGTACATTCAATGGAGTATATGTAGTTACTGACTACGAAATGCGTTGTGAATAAAACTAGTTATTAAAAATTAAGAAATTGAAACGTCCTGCGTCTTGTCGAAGTATTACTGCATGAAGAGCGAAAATGTACTAAGTAACGTATTTCAATTCTGTCATTATTTTGTGGGGTGTGTTAGCAAGGAAAATTTTAAAAGGGTTTCAAATTATGTGCACAGTTAGTAGGAAGTCGCTAAGCGCTCTCATTCTCAAATACTAGATGTATATAGTCTGGGTAATTTGCACGCTGTGAGTTACGCTGCCTCCAGACATTTACACATTTTCTAACTTTAATAATTCACTTAGCTTTACGTGTAATACACCTATTAATCAGCAGATTATGACAGAATTTCGGTGAGTCACACGGTTGGTCTGATTTCCGTACGATCGTATTTTGTTCATTAGGCAGCACTGCGAATCTGTATTGAACAACTTCCGGAAGTCAAGGACCATGTCATCTACCTGAGCACCAGTATCTACTGCTTTCGGGTATCATAGACGAACAGACTGGACTGGGTTTCACAATGTCGTTGTTTTCGGAATCCATGTTGGTTTCTACAGAGGATTTTTTGGTCTCAAGAAATGTCATAATGCGCGAGCGTGAGACATATAGGCCTATAGTTTTGTGCCTCTGTTCGACGACCTTTTTTGAAAACCAGTAGGTACATTTCTACAGTCATTAGGAACGCTTCACTCCTTCATAGACCTACAGTTACTGCTACTAGAAGAGGGTCAGGTCCTGTCGCATACTCTATAAATAAGTGACGATCGAAAAGTTTCCGTTCGAAGGTGATGCAGTC
Organism: Schistocerca americana; assembly: GCF_021461395.2. Classification (NCBI taxonomy): domain Eukaryota; kingdom Metazoa; phylum Arthropoda; class Insecta; order Orthoptera; family Acrididae; genus Schistocerca; species Schistocerca americana. The sequence continues at coordinate 186,627,129 of NC_060125.1, read as the reverse complement.
CTGAATCGGTATGCCTATCAGGCAAAATCACCGTGAGCGTTGAGGCAATCATCTCACGACGCACTATATGATATAGCACCAGTCCTGCTGTGTGAAAAAGTCCGTAACTGCCTACTGATCATCATTAAGATGACAGGAATCGTCAACCCTCTAAGATCTTTTTTAAGGGGCCAAAGGGTTGATAAGTGCATGAGGAGAGATCAGCACTATAGGGATGATGTTCGAGTTTCTCCCACTTGCGTTGGCTTAACTTCTGCGTTACGACATTAGCGGTATGGTGATGTGCGTTATCATGAAGCTATAAGCAATAGGTCCCGGTAATAAGAGAAGAGGGTCAGCATCTCGATTCAAGCAGAAGATAGGTTTTGAACTTTACAAGGGGACGGTGGATAACACCACTGCATCGTCGACGCTTTCGACTCACTTTCCCTGTGGTGATACGAGCTTTTGTAGCCTGCAACAATGTGCTCCAGGAACGTGTTGTCTTTAACAGTGAAACGCATCAGCTGCCTCAGGCAAACAGCCATCGTGTCTGCGGCATTCTACGCCCGGGACTGCAGACCTTACGGTAGCTTAACTCATGCCGGTTAACGTATTGCACGCTACTGAAGCTGATGCCGAGATCCTTTGTTAGTGCACGAGTGGTTATGTACCTGTCGGCCCTGGTTGCATCATTAACCGCCCACTTGTTGTCCGTATTGGATGAGGCTGACCTCCCAGGTCGATCGGCGTCTTGGGTCGAATCGTAACTAGCACGGAACTTGGCGCACCATTCGACAACGTTGGTTTTAAGCTAATCCCTTGCATGTATGTTGGTGCTTATACACACCCATCGGTGTCGCGCTAGGTTGAATATACACTGCAGTAACGCCCTCAAACGGAAACTTTTTGATCGCAATTATAGAATCGAATTAGTATCGTGTCAGGTCCAATGGCCTTTCTTCTGTTGAGCGATTTCAGTTGCATTTCTACCCATTGGTCGCTTATTTAGATACCTGTCATTCTGTCGTTCTTGCGACGTTTTGAAGGAGTAAGTACAGTCCAATCTTCTTCTGTGAAACAGTTCTAGAAAAAGACCTCTAGCATTACGGCCTTTTCTGTGTCATCCCCTGTTCCGTAATTATTATGGTCACAGAAAGTTTGGACAGATGGCTTCGATCCGCTTGCTGATTTAACATACGGACAAAACGTCTTACGATTTTCTGTCAAGTCGGTAGATAGAATTTTTACTTTAGAATTTGTTGAACGCTTCACACTAATTCTGATTCTGTTTAGTTTTCGTTTATCTGCGAGACTATGGCTATGATTTAATTTACAGTGTAGTTCTCTTTGCCTTCATAGCTCCTTTTTAACACAGAATTCGAATCATGGCGGGTCAAAGTCGTTTATTTATTTATTTACTTTTGACTCATCCTCGTTTGATGCACTCCGCCACGAATTGCTCTCCTGTACCAACCTTTTCGTCTCAGACTACCACTTGCAGTCTACGACCTCAATCATTTGCTGAACGTATTCCATCCTCTATCTCTCTGTCTACAGCTCCCCTCTAGTACTTTGGACGTTATTGCCTGATATCGTAACAGATGTCCTGTCATCCTGTCCCTTATTGTCAGTGTTTTCTAGATATTCCTTTCCTCGCCGATTCTGCTGAGAACCTCCCCTTTCATTCCCGTATCAGTCCATCTAACTTTTAACCTTCTTCTGCAGCAACACATCTCAACATTTCGATTGTCTTCTGTTCCTGTTATTCCACAGTCCTTGTTTCACTACCATAAGTTTCTGTGCTCTAAGCGTAGATTCGCAGAAATTTCTTCCTCAAATTAATGCCTATGTTTGATATTAGCAGACTTCTCTTGGCCAGCAATGCCGTTTTTGCCAATGCTAGTCTGCTTCTTCCGTCCACCTTGCTTCGTCCTTAGAGAGTTGCTTTGCTTCCTAGGCAGTGTGATTCCTTCAGTTCATCTACTTCGTGAGCACCAAATATGATGTTAAGTTTCTCGACATTGTCATTTGTGTTACTTCTCATTACTTTCGTCTTTCTTCGATTTACTTTATTTGCTCTCAGTCCACATCCAGCACTCATTAGCCTGCCTATTCTATTCAACAGATCCTATAATAATTCCTCAGTTTCACTCAGGATACTAATGTCATCGGCGAAATCATATCATTCATGTCCATTCACCGTGAATTTTAGTGTCACTGTAAAATTTTATTTTGTTTCCATGACTGCTTTTCAGCGTATAAGTTGCAAGGGCGAAAGACTCATCCCTGTCTCACACACCTTTTAATCCGAGCATTTGTTCCTGGTCTACAACTCTTATTGTTCCGTTTTGGTTCTTGTACATATTTTATGTTAGCCCTCTTTCCCTATAACTTACCCTGTTTTTCTCAGATTTTCGAACGCCTTGCAGCGTCGCCAAATACTATGAACGTGTTTTGATTTTTCATCAGTCTCGCTCCGACTGTTAGCCGCAACGTCAGAACTGTCTCTCTGCAGCCTTTACCTTTACCTTGAGTAATATACAGGGTGTTTCCGTAAGAGCGAGCAAAAGTGTTACAGGACATAGAGGGCGCTCCACTGAACAATATGAGGTAGGGAACCTGGGTCGGTGAAGCCAGCTTAAGGAGATATGGAAGTAAACTTGCCTACCGCTTTGTCTAGCATTACTGTTTTCCAGCTTATTTACAACTAACAAGTATACAAGTTCAAAAAATGTTCAAATGTGTGTGAAATCAGTCCCTAAGCTTACACACTACTTAACCTAAATTATCCTAATGACAAACACACACACCCATGCCCGACGGAGGACTCGAACCTCCCCCGGGACCAGCCGCACAGTCCATGATTGCAGCACCTTACCCGGCGGGAGTGGCCGAGCGGTTCTAGGCGCTACAGTGTGGAACCGCGCGACCGCTACGGTCGCAGGTTCGAATCCTGTCTCGGGCATGGATGTGTGTGATGTTCTTAGGTTAGTTAGGTTTAAGTAGTTCTAAGTTGTATGGGACTGATGACCACAGCAGTTAAGTCTCATAGTGCTCAGAGCCATTTGAACCATTTTGCAGCGCCTTAGACCGCTCGGCTAATCCCGCGCAGCAGTTTACAAGTGCTGCGCTGTTTATTTGCATGTATGTTCTTTATTTCCTGCAAGAAAACAAGGAGGACGAGCTTGATTATTAGGAAGTCATGACGCAGTAAGCCGTTTGAAAGACGATCAGTACATGAGGTTCTTGCAAAGTGTTCTACCTGAGAACGTAGCCTTGGCTGTTAGTGAGAGGAGGTGGATACAACATATCGGTGCACCGTCTCACTTCAGTGTGGATGTCCGCAACCATCTCAATGCTGTATTTCCTTGTCGCTCGATAGGAAGGGGTCACCTAACTGAATCCCCTTGATTATTTCCTATTGGTATATATAAAGTCACTTGTGTATGAGAACCCCGTGGATACGTAGATGGAATTAGTTATGTGAATCTTGTTCGCCGATGCTTGCATTGTGGTTGATGGTCGTGAGTTTCAGCACATTTTGGGAGACAGTAAAAGTGGTGCATTCACTGTATTAATAATGGTATTTGCAGGTAACTGCAACTAACGTAAAAATGGTGCTTTCATTGTATTAATCGTGGTATTTGCAGGTAACTGCAACAAGCGTAAGTAAAAAGTACACAATAATATGATTCCTATTATATCCTTAAGCTGGATTCGCCGACCTCAGGTTCCCCACCTCAAAGAGTTCAGTGTCCTGTTACATTTTGCACGCTCATACGGAAACACCCAGTAGATGTGCATTATCCTGTACGAACGGCGGGGCGAAGCGCCTGATATGTTGGAATCGGTCACTACTCGATCTCGTGATGCAACGAGGTGACGCCAGTGGCCGTTATTCGCGGGAGTGGTGTGGGGTTGGGTCGCGGCATTTTCGGCGCGCACCGAGCCGTCGCTCCAGCGCGCGCGCAGGAGAAACCCGTGGAGAAATGGCGCGGCGTGGAGCACACATCGCGAATTGGAGGCAACGTCAGCCGGAAGCGCAGTGGAGGGAAACGGGCGAAGCCGGCGGCTGCTGCTGCGGCTGCGGAGAGAGCGACACTGGCAGCTGCGGCTGACGCGCGGCGCCGCGCCGAATAAAAATGCCAGCCGGCGGCTTCCCCCGGCTCTCGCGAGATCCTCGCAGTATTCCATTTGTCACATTCCTAGAGCAGCCCCCGCTCCCGGTAATTCACTCACCGGCTGCAGCTCCCGCTCTGCGAGCGTCGACTTCTCCGGCCCATATCTGTTCCCTTTCTTTCCTCTTGTGAAGTCCGCGTTCCTATACTCGGTTACTTACCACGACTCCTTTTGTTACGCCGGTTTGTACTGTTGCGTTACTGGCTCTTGGCGCGATTACTTTATTCCTACAGGTTTAAAGCCAGTCGGGCGAGTCTCCAATATCAGATGTATGACGTCACACGTAGGATGACGCAGCTAGTACCGTTGTCGCCGGAATGATGCAGCAATCGTGAGAAATTGGTCTGACAGGAGGTACGTGTACTTGCCCTCTAGCTGTCCACTATAGTGGAAGCTAGAGAGAAGTAAACAAAGAAAGATTAGGGTTTAACGTCCCGTCGACATCGAGGTCATTAGAGGCGGAGCACAAGATCGGATTGTGTCAAAGATGGGGAAGGAAAACGGACGTGCCCTTTCACAGGAACCACCCCTACATTTGCCTGGAGCGATTTTATGGAAATCACGGAAAACCTATATCTGGATGGCAGGACGCGGGTTTGAAATGTCGTCCCCCTGTTTGCGAGTCCACTGTGCTAACCACTGCGTCACTTCGCTCGGTGAAAGAGCTAGAGGGGACTATCCTCCTCTCTGACCCCCAACCAGCTTATTTTCATTTATTAATCCACAGAAATAAAAATAAAATGCTGTTCTTTGCTAAGAGCATCAACTGAGAATGGCTAACCAGCTTTTATTCTAATGTTCGTAATAATCCGAATACGGTATTTAGGGAAAGAAAAAATGGAAAAGTTTCCCGGACAATTGGAAAATTCGAAAAAACCAGAAATTACTTTTTTCTATGGGATTTTTGTATGAATTCAAAACCATAATTCACAATTTGAACGATGGATATGCGTAATTATTTTTGACTGTTAAGAGCATAGAAAAGTTTTCAGGAAAAAAAATTAGAGACAGCTACAAAGGAATGTGGAAAATTCGGACAATGTGCGAAAATCATGATTTTGTAATGAACTCGCGGTAATAACCGACAATGGGAACGACATATTTGGTTGTTTCTTGTTTTGTGTTGTTTGTTATGCTCCTGGGATGGAAATAACTTAAATGAATGTTTTCGATTGAAAAAAGTTCCAGAGAAAATTCTCCAAAAACCATTCCAGCCTAAAGTAAAATAAAATAACATTTGTTTTCAGTTTCTTGTTGTTTCGGGATCCGTCCAGGAAATATAGTTATTTTGTTTCAATTCCAGTTGCAATTTATTTTTCCACTACCTGCACAAATGTCGTTTGACGGCTCGTATTGCCAAACTGCAAACCATCAAAACTATTACACAGTTTTGATTGTATTGTAAGTTCATCGCAGTCGTTTTATGGACTGGATTAGGTTTAGTCGTTTTATGTTAAACAAATTTTGAAGTTTATATACTAAAAACTGTGAGTTGTAAAGTGAAAAACGGCAGCACAGTAACAACACAGTGAATCAGTTGTTCAGTTGAATTGTAATGATCCACATCGCACATATTATCGTAATCGACAAAATTGAAATGAAAAGACAATTCATTTGCATTGCAATGCCACCAACAAGACAGAGTAATTTAGGTCGTTTATCTCGCAAAGCTACAAACCAAAAGAGTTTTCGATCTAATCGAACTGCAGAGCAACGCGAAGAGCGGAATGAAATTGAACAAAGTCGATTATCACAAACACGTTCAGCGCTAGGTTTCCTCCACAAACTGAATATCGATGGCCACAGCTGTTAATAGATACAATGACCACTTAAAAACATCTTTTTCTAATTTTTGCATTCTCCGTATATCTCCGATAACTTTTCACAAATTCACAAAACGATTACAAACCAATTAATTGAAGTTGGGACAGGATAACATCAGTCTGGTCAGCAAGTAGGGATTAATCTTCAGATATACTCCATAATAGTGGTGGGCAGGAAATCGCGTATCTGTTAGAAATCACAGTGGCTGAGAAGTCACAGATATCACAGTAGCAACTTTACAGAATCTAACTGCGATTTCAGTCACAGTTAGCAGTATTTCACATTCAAAGACTTGAGCCATCTATTGGTCGAATTTAACACTGCTTTTTGCGATTTCAGTGACAAGTCGCAACTAAGAGTCGCAAGTAGCAACTAAAAAGCACAGTTAACAGTGCCATCTGTTGGCCACAGTTCGTACTACGTCCATCTCTGCGATACGGTATCGAGTCTAACTGCGATTTCCGTGACAAGTCGCAAGTAAGAGTCGCAAGTAGCAACTAGAAAGCGCAGTTAACAGTGCCATCTGTTGGCCACAGTTGGTACTACGTCCATCTCTGCGATACGGTATCGAGTCTAACTGCGATTTCCGTGACAAGTCGCAACTAAGAGTCGCAAGTAGCAACTAGAAAGCGCGGTTAACAGTGCCATCTGTTGGCCAAAGTTCGTACTACGTCCATCTCTGCGATACGGTATCGAGTCTAACTGCGATTTCCGTGACAAGTCGCAACTGAGAGTCGCAAGTAGCAACTAGAAAGCGCGGTTAACAGTGCCATCTGTGGGTCAAAGTTCGTACTACGCCCATCTCTGCGATACGCTATGGAGTCCAACTGCGATTTCCGTGACAAGTCGCAACTAAGAGTCGCAAGTAGCAACTAAAAAGCGCAGTTAACAGTGGCATCTGTTGGCCACAGTTGGTACTACGTCCATCTCTGCGATACGGTATCGAGTCTAACTGCGATTTCCGTGACAAGTCGCAACTAAGAGTCGCAAGTAGCAACTAGAAAGCGCGGTTAACAGTGCCATCTGTGGGTCAAAGTTCGTACTACGCCCATCTCTGCGATACACTATGGAGTCCAACTGCGATTTCCGTGATAAGTCGCAACTAAGAGTCGCAAGTAGCAACTAAAAAGCGCAGTTAGCACTGCCATCTGTTGAGCAAAGTTCATACTACGCTATTCGCTACCGAGTCAAACTGCGATTTCTGTGACAAATCGCAACTAAGAGTCGCAAGTAGCTACTAAAAAGCGCAGTTAACATACTTCTCCTAGTGTCATCTGTTGATCGACGTACGTACTTCGTTATGAGAGCCATGTGCCTCACGAGATCGATGTGCTGTGTGTGCATATGAACGGCTTATTTCAATAGTGGTACAAGTCCATTTTTGTTCATTTTGAGATACAGAGTCGTAGAGTTAAATGAGCGCTGAAAAATCTGCAGTTAAGATACCAGAAATATTCAAGCATATGGCTTCTTGCTAGAGATGAACCTTTATTAATGTTTGTTTGGATCATTAATTTCAGAAGCATTATAGACAGAAAAGTGGAGGTAATGGACTTGTACCACTAATGAAATAAGCCCTTCACATTATATGACGACATGCACATTCAGCATCAGTTATGGTTGGTCAAACACAGCTGTGACTCTGGAAGTATTATATTAATAAGAAGCAACATTGCCTTTTTCTCCCGAAAATATCGAGTAACGTAACAAATGTATTTGATTCTGCCTCCAATATGACAGTGTTGCTTAATACTCCACATGCCTACAGAACTTTGCAATGTTAACACAGAGGAACTCAGACATCTGTATAAGTGTAGTGAAATGAAAACAGTATTATTGGGTCATATGAGTGCCTCACTTTCGTTCCGACACAGTTCAAGACTCAGGATAAAAGTTTTACACCTGGTGTTCCACATGGCAACTTCACACACAAGACCTTTTTGCCGACACTACTACCACCTACATATGTAAGCTTTTCCTGCGTTACTTTCAAGTAATGCACTTAAGCTATTCCTGATTTAAGTGGAAGATCTGTACTTCCCACTTTCATATCAACAGCCTCAAAATGCATATTGTAGACTTTGTGATATATTACAGGTCAGTGTCACACCAAGATCGTGGAGACGGTGAGGGAGGGGGGGGGGGGGGCATGTCACTCTCCAACTAGTGTTTACCAGTAAATAAGTGGCGGAAAATTACGGGTATAGGACGGCTTAAACATGTGGAAAATGAGATTTTCATTATTCACTCACTGTATTTAACATTTATTATTCCTTTAAAATCGCACAACAGCTTCAATAAAACACAGTTTAATCACTCATCTGCACACTTATTTCACAATTATGTCACTTTTAAACTGCAAAATCTTCTAAGAGCTGTCTTGAATCTTCACGAGTCTCTCTCAACAGTCTTGATGTGGATAGATACGTACAGCAACCAGTAATCAGAGTCAGAACTGTGTCTGCAAAATCATAAGGATTATTTAACAATTTTTGCTGTCACTAATTACAAGTAATATAATTGACAGAGTAGATTGCTAAAATTTGCTCTAATGAAAGCCACTCAATGGGGTATATTTCACATTTGCAAGAACGATCTCACTGAAGTAATTAAGTCCATCGAAACACTTAGAAACTAACCTCTCGTCTGACGAAAACGGTCTAAAGACGCAGTGGCAATTTCTCCAGATCTGTTGACAATGATATTTTGAGTTATCACTTTACTGAGTGACTAAAATGTAGTTCGCGTACCTGTGAACATAACAATATGTTAGAATTCATTTTATAAACACGAACTATTACGCTACTGTATGGCTACTTACATATTAATTACACTATTAACATTTTCACAGTTGTTTCTTCAATACAAAATTAAAGCCAACGGAAGAAGGAAGAACAAACGTAAAACATACTTACCAATGACAGGTTTGTTGAGATGCAATTTTCTGTGTGGACAGATGTAACTTTTTCATACGGTGGTAAGTCGCAGAAATCGCAGGAGTCACAGAAATCGCAGAAGTAGCAGAAGTCGCAGAAGTCGCAGAAATCGCAGAAATCACAGAAGTCGCAGAAATCGCGGAAGTAGCAGAAATCGCAGAAATAGCAGTGGCGGAGGGATACACGACCTAGGTTCCTTAACTGCGACTCTTAACAAATCACAGTTAAGAATAACAGATACTGAAAAGTAGCATTCACAGAAATCACTGATATCGGAAAATCGCAGTTTAGCCCATCACTACTCCATAATAACATAGGAGACTCTTTCAATACTGGAATTTCATGACGTATTTAGACCATGAATTTACGGTTAGCTTCTTTAGGACAGTTGATATATTTCAGTACAACGAATGTCTCACAACGAAATGTTCGCACTAACCAGAGCGTACTTGGTATGATGGCACGGCGTCAGGACGTTTGTGATTAAGGTAAATGGTCTGGGAGCTAAACAGAATAAGCATGCAACACCTTGTCGTTAGAAATTAATATGGGGAAATAACTATTAACCTGCGAGAAGATTCTCATCGAATCTGATCTGCCATCCAGTTCTCTCATTCGTTCGGCTGACGTGTAAGTTTTAATTCAGTCTTTATGTCTTACATAGGAAAACGTGTTTCGTCAAAATTTAGGTACCGTCCCGATTCGTCATATCCTGAATAGGACGTTTTCAAGACTCGGTGACTGGATGATTCGCCAAATGCTTATAATTCTTTTGACTGAATAGACGTGGAAATCTAAGTCAATTTTGCTGAGAAGTACGGAGCGTTGATGTGCAGCCAAAGTAGGGGAGATCTGTGTTCAGTGGAGATTCTCAGTGCTAATTATTATCAAAATTTGTCTCTCATAGTTTCCTGTAACCCCTAGATAATACGTCTGAACACACGGTACATCGAACACTCCCAACGATGGGCCTCCGGAGCCGACGACACGTGCATGTTCCAATGTTAACACCACGACGTTGGCAGCTACGACTGAAATGGTCACGTGACCATCGGAGCTGGACGTTGGTACAGTGGCAAAGTAATGCATGGTCTGATGCATCCCGATACCACCTTTATCATGCCGACGAGTGGGAGCGAACCCGTCGTCTTCCAGGGGAACAGCTCCTTGACACGTGTTTTGCGGGACAGAGACAAGCTGGCGGTGGCTCCATTGTGTTCTGGGGAACAGTCACGTGGGCATCCATCGGTCCAATTGATCTCCTGAAAGACACCATGACGCCCGAGGCGTGTCGTATATTGATTGCAGACCACCTACACCCACTTCATAAGGATCATGTTTCCCACGGCAGCACCATTTTTCAAGAAGATCATGCTCCATGTCACAAGGCCAGGAGCACGATGGAGTGGTTCGAGGAACATAGTGGCAAGTTCATGTGCTGCCCCCTACTCCCAATTTATCAGATCTGAACCCGATCGAAAACATCTGGGATGTGACTGGACGTGGCGTCATAGCTCATCGCCTCCCTCTCCGGAATTTACGGGAATTAGTTGATTTGTACGTGCAGATGTGGTGTCAGCGCCCTCCAGCAACCTACCACGGTCTCGTTCCTTCCATGCCACGACGTGTCGCTGCTGTTATTCGTGGTGTACCGGCTATTAGGTAGGGTGGTCATAATGTTCTGGCTGATCAGTGTGTACTCAAAATGTCTTTGACTTTAAAGCGAGTGACGGCGTAAGGGTGAGACATTAGCCAACCTCAGCTGATTCCCAGGATCCATGCTCGCTGTGTTGTCTGCTCTGTCTGGCCGGCACACGCTGTACCTTGCTAGGTGAGGCAAGATTACATCCGCTGGAGGGGTTAAGAGCCAAACCTCGGAGTGATTTGTACGTAACTGGTAACAGCTCTCCACAGACGTCTATCACGTTATTTTATTCAAGCTATATTTCCGACCAAGTCGGCCCTAGCTTGAGCAATGGTTCGTGTAATTGTCAAAGGAGCAACATGGCAAAAGACATCGCGACTCTCGAAAACTCCCACTACGCATGCATTTGTACACAACTGAGCAGAGAAGGGAGTCATACAGTTATTCATCGTTACCTGCCGAAGCAACACGATTGGAGTGGCAACAGATGCATGTTTCCACTCTGGACACATTCGATTAATGTGTATGGGCGTATTTGTGAACTGTGAAAGTTCTGAGAACGTTGTGGGGTGGAGACTGCGCAAGCAAATATTTCACTTTCCCGGATCGGTTAGCTAGAGGACTGTCACGATGGAGAAAGCTGTCGTTCAAATCTATTTTTACGTTTCTATTCTTTATGCATACGATGAGCTTTTGCGTGAAAACTCGAGAATTAAAGTCAGAACTTATTGGCTTGCTTCATATCTCCTCTCGACACAACTGTATTTTATTGATATAGTTTGAAATCGTGTCAAATAATTCAAGATTTGTAATATGCCGCCTCATTAACTAAGCTCTTGTAAAATTTAACAAATATGTTTTTATATATTGTACTGAATCGACCAGTTTTCTTTTGGAATTTGCGGTGTCAGTTTCTCTGTCAGACTCAAAAAGTTCTCCTTATTAATGGCCCAACAGACAAAGCAATATCTTCCTGTTTCTCCCGTTGTTGACTGTTTCTAGATCCCACACTTCCGTGGTACTTTCTGGTAATACCTTTTGCGTCATCTGCTCTTATTTGTGCGTATTTTACACATTTACTTATTTTCTTGCTATTCTTCTTCACATTACAAATGCTTACAGTAAACAAAGAGGTACTGGGGCGAAAATGTGTGAAGATTAAGGAAAAGAGTTTGACGTCTGCTACAGTATCCTAATATAAGCAGTGGCAGAGAGAAAAAATTGTAGCGAAAAGCCATGATCAGAATATGTGAAACAGATTATGCGGGGTGTTGAATATAGGTGTGTAAAAAACGAAAGATTAGCATAAGGTAAATGGGGCTGGAGTACGGCTTGGAACCGCTAGAAAGACTGACGGTATTTACCGATATCGTGTTACTGACAGAGTAACTATTACTTCTACTCAACCCTAAAGGTAATGTATGTTAGCGCATCTTGTTTAGCATGTATGGTCTGGGTTCAACATTAATCAGTTTTTAAGGCTATCGGTAAGATATATCGTCGAATAAAAGCAAACCTTTGAATTTACTGAATGTAATCCTGATACATGACTTCAGTTGTATGATGTTTCTCTGGGATCCGTTTCAAGTCAAAATTTTTTGAATGTTCTTATTTTACCAGAACAGTCATGTGCTGCAGAAATTACACATTTCAATTTTTAGTGGTAACAGATCCCGGTTTTATTTTGTAACCATCCCGGGATCTCTGCACTACTCTTGTAAATTTACACGTTGAGCATATCACAGCCTCTGTCATGTCATTTATGTAGCCTGATTCTTTGAATCCAGGTGCTGGGGACTTGTTTACAAAACAAATCAGGAATCACCACCTAGAGTAGTACTGATCTCGACGGACAACATTTTTACTACATTCTAATACCTTAAATCGTCTCTCCTCTTAAAATGACAAAAATGTTTCGTACCTTGCTATCTGGTGTATGTTTATCCAGTCTTTGGGACGGTACATACTACCTTGTATAGACTTCAGAAGTTCGTTTTTCTCTATATACTACAACAAAGCATTGACTAGACGCGATTTCTTCAGGCTTAGCCGTATGGTGACATCGATAAGGGTGTTCCAGAAACTCTTTAAATATTGCCAACATGTTGAACGTTGGAAATCAGCAGATCAGACGACTGCCGCACGAGGTACAATCTGAAGAGACATATTAGAGCGTTATTCAGTTATGTGTTGAAGTGCCACATTGAAAATACACTTTGAATGTGCAAATGACCTATGTTATTTCCAAGAATTAAAAAAAATTAAGAAAAGCGTATCGAAGACGGTAGATGCACCTAAAACAACCTAAAAGTCACGTCATTTGCATGTTATTTGCTTGTGAAACGATAACTAAACGTTTGTGGAGCAACCTGTTAGTTTGTTATCGTCTTGACTGAAGGTAGAGTGCACCCTTTCTACTCGATGCGACACTAAGAGGGAGAGGATAGGTGGTTCCCTCGTCCCGGCCACCTTTTACTCAGGAGGAAAAATACACGGCACTCATTATGACACCAGGCAAAGTTTTCTTGGGGCTGTCCTGGAGGGACTGGAACGAGAAATAACCTCTATTCCCTGGGACTAGGGTAGAGCCCTGAACTTCCAGGATTGCTGTCCAGAGCTCTGCTAGATCAGTATGGTCACGTTATTGAAACGATAGGAACTACAAACTAACGTAGAACTGTGCAACATATGAAGGAAGGTAAGCTTCACTGTAAAGCATAAAACGTAACCGCTGAGCGTTAAGGATGCGTGCGCCTACAAACTTGTGATTATGTAACACGCTTAGCGCACATGTCAGTTTGGTCACCTAAGTAATGCATCCATGCATATTGGATTGTTTACGGAAAATTACGCACAGTATGTAACACAACAGGGAGTATACGTTATTTAAACAGTGTTTGGTTTAAGTCTTCACTAAACACTACAAAATTTGATTCCGTGGTAATTAATGTGTGTCTGTGGTCGTTAGTCGTTAACCAATTGTTAGAATTATAGCATGTGAGCTGTCGAAAATGTGCCTACCATACCACATTTATCTTTTTCGCAAGAGCTGTACCCGAGTACTCACAGTAGTTGCAGAGGAAAGCTCATACAATTAGCCCATGTTCAGCCATAATATTAAGTGCTTTACTGAAAAACAAGCATCGTCTGATGTAATTGTTCAGTCAACGAGACTGCTAAGGTTAGAGTAGGAGCTATTATAAAAAAAAAAAAAAAAAAACGAGCGTAAGCTTATTCGTAGAGCGCCATTTTGGAATCATAGGTCCGAATATGAGCCTCTGTTTTGTCGGAAACGTGTTTTCTTGCGTGAGCATGCATGCCATTCATAACTGTGTTGGTGAAGGAGGTTCTCATGCAATAGTTTCGTTAGTAATTAGTTCTCCTGCTCCTTAATTCTAAAAGGATCCATATAACTCGAAACATGGTTTTCCGTAATTTCCTCTGACAAGAAGACGAAGAAAATATTGCAGAACTCGGATCAAGAACAACTGCCAATATGAGGAACTTAGAAGCACCCCTGTTGCAGCGAAGCAGCTTAAAACAGTTACGGCTTCCTGTCCGGATTGTATGCCGTCAAATTCCTTTCAGAGTATACTGGTACAATAGCTACTTGCTTAGCAGCCATATACAACAATTCTCTCTTAGGAAAATCCGTATACAGAGACTGGAAAGATGCCCAAGTCACTCCAATATCCAAGAAAGGAAACAGGAGTAATCACCTGAATTACAGACACATATCGCTAACGCTGATTTGCAGCATGATTTTATAATGTATACTGTGCTCGAACATTATGAATCACCTCGAAGAGAACGTTTTATTGAGAAATAGCCAACACGGATTCATAAAATATCGTTCTCGTGAACCACAACTGGCACTTTTTCCTCCCGAGATAATGAATGACATTAAATTGATTCCATGTTTTGAGATTTCCTGACGGCTTTTGACACCGATTCTCACAAAAGGCTTCTAATTAATTTACGTACCTATAGAGTATCCTCTCAGTTGTGTGCCTGGATTCGTGTTTTCCTGTCAGAAAGGTCACAGTTGGTAATAACTGACGGAAAGTCATCGAGAGTAACAGAAGTAATATCTGACGTTCCCCCGGCCTATATTGTCCCTGATGTACATAAATGATTTAGGAGACAAACTGAGCAGTCCTCTTAGATTGTTTTCAGATGATGCTGTTATTTATCGCCAAGTAATGTCATCAGATGTTCAAAAAAAATTGCGAAATGATTTAGACAAGATATTTAACGGTGCAAAAATTGGCAATTGGCTCTAAATGATGGAAAGTGTGAAGTCACCCATAAGATCACTAAAAAGACTCAACTAAATTTCAGTTAAACGTAAAATCATGCAAATCTAAAGGCTGTAAACTCTGCTGTAAACGTAGGGATTACAGTTACGAATAACTTCCACTGAAACGTTCACATATATAATGTTGTGGGGAAAGCAAACCAAACAGTGCGATTTATTGGCGGAACACTTAGAAAATTTAACAGGTTTAGTAAAGAGACTGCTTACTCTAAGCTTGTTTGCCCTCTTCTGGAATATTGCTGTGCTATAAGGGACGCGCATCAGATTGAATTAACGCAGGACATTGAAAATGTTCAAAAAAGAGCAGTTCGCTTTGTTTTATCGCACAATAGGGGAGAGAGTGTCACGAATATGATACACGAGTTAGGGTGGCAGTCATTAAAACAACAGCGTTTTTCACTGTAGCAGGGTCTTCTCATGAAATCTCAGTCACCACCTTCCTTCTCAGAGTGTGAAAATATTTTATTAGCGCGCACCTACATAGAGATAAATGATCATCATAATAAAATAAATTACAGCTCACACGCTCTGTTGGAGAGTGGAACGGTAGAGAAGTAGCTTAAAGGTGGTTTGACGAACCAACCCTCTGTCAGGCACTTAACTATGAATTGCAGGACAATCAGGTAGATGTAGATGTACGTGAAATAGGGTATCGGCGAAATCCGAAAAGCACACGTAGGTGATGTTGAGATGGTGCTCACGTGCAAGTACATATAAAACAATTTTTCCAAGCCTCAGTGCTACGTTATCAGTTTATCTTAAATAGCGCAATAAATATACTGATAACTTGTATATGTACCATACATAACGGGCATTTGATAGCAAAGTTCGACAAACCACCGCTATAGACAACAGTATTTGTGTTCCCCTGAAAAATAAAAACAGTGGTAAAAAAATTAAAGAAACTGCTGCCGATATTATTTTCAGCAATGGGACAACAAGGTGACCTGTTACGCAGTAAAAACGCGATTCAAAATGGTTTCTTTTGTCTTTATTGTGAAGGCATAGGGTCGTTGATGATTGACCTGTTGACGTGGCTGAATGACGTAGAATTTTCTTAATAAGTTCAAAGCTGCTGCTTCCTATCTCACTCTTCAAAATGAGACCAAGTTTTGGCTTTGACGATCTCGACGTCGACGATGTGAATTCCTTCGCACGAGACATTTCATTATTCCACCGTATCTCCAAAAGTTTTAAAATTGTTTTAACTCATTGTTCTCAGATGTTGAAGAAAGAATAATTTCAGAACCGCACACGACTTTTCAGGCTCGATGAATCAGTCCTTCCTTAGAATGTTGAAAGGTCAACTTCTGAAAAACAGATATCGATATTATAGAAATTATTCTGCGACTGGACTCATGAACGTAAAACAAAACACGAAGCAACATTTTCCCTTCCTTTTTATTTTTGAGGTTGGGAAAAATATAATTCAGAGGCGCAACACTAAAATGCTACCCTGAAGAAATTTGTATAAGTGAAATAACTATCTGTATCACACTGCATATTTCAAAATAAATGTTAACATGAACAGTAGAATACACATCGAAAAGTTGGTAGGTTTGCAAATATCATTGAAGGACCTTTGAGCGATGAAACAACATTATTCTGAAAATATCTCTCTTGATGTGTTTTTATTAGTACTTGCATCCTAAGAAATTGTGCGTTCTCGGTGATGAGACACGGAGGCCATTCTCGTGTCGGGAGCAAAGCTGTAGTGGAGATCTCCCTGTACCATCCCAGAAATATATCCTAGCGCAGGTGTTAAAAACCAGTGACTCAAAGGTAAACGTAACAAAGAAATGAGGTATTATTTTCTGAGCACTTTCTACGAAGGATTACAAAAGAACATAGAGCTAAGTTCCTAGACATTTGCATACGACCTCACCCGGAATATCTTATTAGAAAAGTCCCAAAAACGATATACGTACACGCTGAGTGCCCCATACGATAAGGAACGATAATCGTCGTATACTTTTGAATCCGTGTTTGTAGGCTACGTTAAGGGATCTCAGGTTTTCATTTTCTGCGAAAAAGTCCCTTTAAATGCTCCAACACATTGCAGCACCGTTGTATCGTCATAAGTGGGTACATTTACCCGTAGTGTAAAGTGTTAACGTATTTTAACTACTAGTCATTGTAGAATTTAGAACTACTTAAACCTAACTAACCTAAGGACATCACACACACCCATGCCCGAGGCAGGATTCGAACCTGTAGCACCTAGAACCGCTCGGCCACTCCGGCCGGCACCATTGTACGGAACTAGACCTAAAACGGTTTATGTCTGTTGCGACTATTGTCTTATTTTCCAGGACGTCGGTTTATGTAAACCTTTATTTACATTAACGTGTAGTTTGCCGTTTGCAATAAAATTACTTTTGTAGTTTGGTTGAAGATTTAGCAAATGACTCGGTTTATAAACGTAATTTTGTTGTGCTAAAATATGTCATCGCTATATTTTGCCTTTACTTACAGTTATTTCGTTGTATCTGTCCTCACAAGGATGCTCATCTTTTGCATAAATATAAAATTGCGAATTGCGAGTGTGGTTAGTCAAATACACGTTTCTTGAGATTTTCTTTAAATAACTCTAAATAATCCTTAACAATATCCGTAGAATACTGGATCGATAATTAAGGGGCACAGCCTTCCCAGGGCTTTGCAATGTCAACTAACGCGTGTAGCTTCACTCGTCGATCATAGAGTACGATATCGTAAATGACTCACACGATGGAATCGAATAGGTTCCTGGGCTTCCTATCTGCCATCATTTTTAATGGGAAAATGATCACTATAAAATTCAAGAGTCGGCTCCTTAACCACAGATAAAAGAGAAAAAAATAATTTAATGTTATATTTCTTGCGCTCATTTTACTTTATGTTTGACAACCAAATAGCATAATTTAACTCATAATTCTGTTTTGTACATTATCAAATGAATGCACGAAGACTATAAAGTGCATAGACTATTGCGACGTACAGCCAAGTAAGCGAATGCCTCTGCATCACTACGAGCGACAGCCTAAAATGTTTTAATGATACAATGCTGTTTTTCGGTGGACGACAGAATATTTTACAACGTCAGTGTATTTGAATTACTGATATTTCGGTTGCAGAAATGTGAGGTGGTTATATGTTTCTAATTTCTGCCCCCAGTCACTTTTTTATTTCATGTTTAATCTAACACAATACAACGAGTTTAGAACATGTTCTGTTCATCTTCAGGCGTTCATACATACATACATACTCACAGAGAAATGTTACTTAAAAAGAAACAGTGTTAAACTAAATTAATCTAGAACTCTTTGTCCATTGTTTGTTACTGTAGCGGCTGGTGTGGCATTTGGAGGGGAGGAGTGGGGCAGTGTATGGCTAGAAATCGAAATGAGTGATGTCTTCTGTTGGTTTTCTTCCTTGTGGTTGACTATGTATGATATCACGGCCTGTATAGGATGCAGATAGATTTGCATCAGTTATGTGTTACGAAAATATTGTGACGGTTGATCAGTTACGATTTCATCATCTTGCTGCTTCACTTGCACCACTGGTGTAATGGTGGAGCTGTTGATTGACATTACACTGTTGCACATTGTATTTTGTCACTGATTGCCAACGTAATTCACTGCACAGACTGCTTCGTCTCTATGCACACAACACAAGATGGCAGGTTGTAGCATGTTAGTCTGTATCGATTATCCAGGTTTTGTATCGATATTCTTGATACTGACAGATTTGTAGTCATTAATTTTCATTGACATATCTAGAATCTATTGAGTTAGAACTGGCTTAAGACTGTTGAAGAATTTTCAGTTTTTGAATTCGGTTATTTTATTAAAAATGTTATCTCCTTGCTTTGTATTGTGTATGAAAATGTGAGGTGGAATTCTCATCTTTGAAGCCTCGCTCTAGACACTAGTGGCAATAGCAGATTCCATTGAACTGATTGAGTGATAGCGTCTGTTTGCCAGACAGAGCCCTCCTGTCCTCGCAAGGAGTAGAATAGTTGGCCACGTGGTGTGAGTGGGATGTCAAAAAGTACAAGTGGGGCAAGTCTCACAATATTTGTAGATTTTATTGTCGCCCAATATTGGACAGCCTACCCCAAAAGTCATAAGGCCGCCATTTTAAGCGCGTAGTTTAGGTGTAAAGTGCAAGGAACACAGCTACTGCCTGACTGAATTGCCTTGGGAAGGTTAATGTAGACAGCAGTCGCATTAGTCAAGTGTTCTAACAAGCGGGCGACAGTACATCTAACTAGCCAGTCCAGTGCTGGGTAGCAATAACTTGCAAAGCTATGGAATCAGTCTGTTTTCTTGTACACTGTCGGGCGCAACACCGTCCGAATTCGTATTATCCATACTGAATTCTGGAAACAAGAGCAACCCATGTGTGTCTGTGGAGCTGTAGGTAGGCTACACATCGTCACGTTCTACAGGAATGTCCAGTTTACAAATATTTCTGAATTTGTGCCAAAAGCTTTTTACATAACCCTGGTATGAGTTCTTCATGGCAAAATGGAGCCAAGATTTTCAGGGCGCTCCTGCCTACGAGGATAAGTTTAATCTGAAATGAGCTCTTTTTTAGAAGGAAACAGCTTCATTCTTCTCACACACATCCAAAACAAGGCATGTGGACCAACCTACAACGTGCCGAGAGCAGAAAGATGTGACATGCCATGGAGGAGAGGAACCGTTCAACACCTTACAAGATCCCCTCGCTTCTAAAGTGATAGTGTTATTACTCAGCTTAGCCGCGAGTCCGTACAGGGTGGTATATGTGACGTACAGTATAACTGGTCAGCATTTCCACCCGGAATTTGAGAGTGAAAGTCGGACCTTCCTTGATCCGTGTTGGTGGGTCGTGTCGTCAGATTTCCTCCTACCTGTGCGCGATGCAGCTCTCGTAAATGTCGTCCCGTGCAGATTTTTCATTGGCGCATTGGATGTCTCTGTCAGTGGAAGCTAATTATCTGAAATTCCTGTCGATCAACTTTGGAGTATCTATTTACTCGAAATTAACATTCAGAATGCGGTAATATCACTTTTATTCCTATTAGATCAATAATGAAACACTCATGTCACAAACTACTCGTAACCGAGAGCATGGCTACCATCGAACAAGATAGGAAGAGCTCTTAACGCCGACTGCCGACTTTGGCGCGCAGTCCGTATCTCCTACTAGTTTCGTCACAGTTCGTGGATTTCCTATCAAGTTCGTACTTACTAAGATAAGCATTTGTTAATGAACGGGTGTGAATGTTAACGAGGCAAAATTATGATAAATAGTTTTGAATATCCAGAGGCTCCTCCTAGTACTCATGTTGTCATAAATGACTTTAATTATTAAATATAAATAAACAAAGTCGGTGACTTTGGCGCCAAGATGGCGGTACTTCCCTTCATGTATATTTCCCAGGCTGACGCTTGTTGCTAAAGTCTAGCGTCGAGCCCCACCCCACTACACGCGACATATGGTCGCTTCGTCACCTAGTGTGGGAAATGCTCTCCGACTCATGGCCGGCTATGGACTACAGCACTTCCTAACTATCGTGAATACATCAATAAGAGACAATAATGTATTAAAACTGGTAAAAATGAGTTCCTCACGTAAGAGGCACCTAACAACCTGGAACGGAGTGAATTGAACTGAGCCTAATGAACCATCAGCTTGTTTTCGTTTCCGAACTTCATTTGTCTTCTGATCCGAAGTCGAATCTGTAACGTACACTGCATGTTCAGAAAGCTGGACATCATATGGAGTTAAGTTCCGCCTGACTGTAGCGCCAAACGCGACTGACCCCACAATACGAGGCAGTTGACGGAATGGTAGAAGTATGTGTTCTTCATTACAACACGGTCTGGAGACTGCATCTGGATGACTTCACATGGGGAAGAAGCATCGGGAAACTGGAAGGAGAACTGTGATGAGTGTAGCCCAGGAGTTTGCTATTGCACACAGCATTGTACGAGGTATGTCCACAAAGTAAGTTCCGTTTGGTTATACAAAACAAACGTGTACAGATACGTTGTGTACAGATACAGAAAAAAATATTTGCTGCACAAAACTTATCTGTTAAACTACTTTTCTACATAGCTTCCGAAATTTTGTAGGCACTTGTCATAGCGTAGCACAAGTTTTTGTATGCCTTCCTCATAGAAGGTTGCCGCCTGTGTATTCAACCATGTGTTAACATGTTCTTTCAGCGCTTCGTCATCGTTGAAGTGTTGACCACCAAGGACAGATTTTAGGTGTAAGAAGAGATGAAAGTCGCTAGGAGAGAGGTCCGGGCCAAGAGTTCATTGGCCACATTCTCCGTGTGAGGTCGGTGCATTATCGTGAAAAAAAAAAAAACAAAAACGCCTTTTCACAGTGATCCTCGACGCTTGTTGTGTATTGCGCGGCGCAATTTCTTAATGGTCTCGCAGTAACCATGTGCATTGATTGTTTGGCCCCGTAGTAAGAAATCAATCAGCAAAATGCCTTTCCTGTCCCAAGAAACGGTGCACATGACTTTTCGAGGTGTCAAGATTTGCTTTGGCTTAATCTTCGCTGGGGATGAAGTGGGCCTCCATTCCATTGATTGCCGTTTTGTTTCAGGGGTGTCGTACGATACCCAAGTTTCATCCCCCGTGACTATCCGAGAAAGAACGTGTCAAAAACTGAGGTGCACTGCCCATCCGTTGTTTTTTGTGTTGTTCAATAAGAATTTTGGCTATCCAACGTGAGCAAATTTTCGAAATTTCCGTTTTTTTGTAACAATTTCATGAATTAGTGTTCGTGAGGTTTGCGGAACTTCCATAGCAAGGGCACTAAGTGCAAATTTACGGCTGTGCTTAATCTTCTCTTCAATTGTGTGAACCATTTCATCAGTAACCACAAACGGGCGTCCACTTCGTTCTTCATCATGCACTTGATCACGTCCTCCATTGAACAGTCTGACCTATCTTCTAACCATTGAATCACTCATAGCATGTTGTCCGTAAACCTCACAGATTTGCCGATGAATTTCCTTTGGTTTAACTTTCTTTGCATTTAGAAAACGAATCACAGATCTGATTTCACACGCGGCGGCATTTTCAATTATGGCTGACATTATAAAGAAGCACTACAAAGCACACGTCGGCAGCAGCAATCTGAAAATGGTCTACAAGTCTTCACTTCGAGCCAGGATAACATCCACGTATGCTCGGAACTGAAACCGTAGGGCTGCCGCGGATAGAAATAGAAACGGAACTTACTTTGTGGACTACCCTCGTACGTGCTGAGCTTCCGAACCGCAGGCACTGCTGCCCAAAGGAAAGTAGATGGTCAAACACGGTAAAGTACAGCAGCATATGACTGAAGCATTGTGCACCAAGTAAGAACGGACCAACATCAAACAGTGACTGGAATTGCAGCCGCATTTAACATGACCGGAAGGCACCTAATGTCACTCTGCACAGTGGTGCGGCGAGTGCATGAAGGCAGTCTCTGTGTCCGACGACCAGTGCGTTGTTACCCGCTGACACCCGCCCGTCGGCAGCAACGTTTTCAGTGGTTGCTAAGAGCATAGAGACTGCACCTACGAGAATTGGTGTCAATGCTGTTCTCGGATGCAAGCAAATTCAGTCTGATTCTGTACGTACCCTAGAATGGCGAGAGATAGGAACATAATATTCATTGGAATATTGTCGAACGTGATCGCTTTGGGGGGGGGGGGGGGAGGGGGAGGGGGGTCCAGGTGCTATGGTGTGGGGGGACATAATGTTACATAGGTGTATTGACATGAAAATCTTTAAACTCGACACACCCGATGATCAAAGTTATTGTGACGCTGTATTCCTTTCCCTTGTGGATCTGTTCATGAGTGCGTCAGCCCTTACTCCATGCGCTGCAGCATCGAAAAGCGCAGATGGAAGAACTCTTGAAGCGAGAGGACACGCGGCGGATGGATTGGCCGTCCGTTCGACCGACTTAAATCCCGTTGATCACGTTTGGGATGCGTTGATGAAACGTATTGCAACCACGTCCAAATGCTCCAATGACCATCCAGTAGTTGTAAACCACGCTGATGGAGCACGGATCGCCCTACCACATGAACTCCTTATAAAGATTTTGGTCGGCATGGGAGTACGTTGCGGAGCATGCACTGCTGTGCGTAATAATCACGCACCCTACTAAGAACCAGGTTCCACTCTTGTAACGTCCAAGTGACCATCATAAATCACGTAAACTTCTGTGTCATTATTGTCTTTGAATAGAGGTGGCATTTCTGTCCGTCTCATTGCGTATTTCCTCCATTTACCTACTGTACCATACTGTAGCATTTTTTTTCTATGCATGGTCAAAGTTTCATTGAACAATGTTATTTGACAGTGTCCGCCCCCGGTAGCTGAGTGGTCAGCGCGACAGACTGTCAATCCTATGGGTCTGGGTTTGATTCCTGTCTGGGTGGGAGATTTTCTCCGCTCAGGGACTGTGTGTCGTGTTGTCCTAATCATCATCATTTTATCCCCATCGAAGCGCAAGTCGCCGAAGTGGCGTCAAATCGAAAGACTTGCACCCGGCGGACGGTCTACCCGACGGGAGGCCATAGTCACACGACGTTATTATTATTTGACAGTGGACCACCATGACAAAGCTACTTTAGTCCTTACGTTTTGCGCCCTAGTGAATGCTGCCCCACATAATGAAACCGAAGAGAACAGCAGCAGGCCATTGCATGTAAACGAAAAAACTAACTTCAAAAACTCCATACGCAGATGCTTGTAATTCTATCTGTTCTAATCCAAAGAAAGTGAAAGCAGCTGGTTACAAAAATCTAGGGAAGTTTAACAAGATTTGACCATTTCAGAAAAAAGGTCGAGCCTTTGGAACACCAGATTTACGGAGAAACTGAGCAGGATACGTGCTAGAAATGGTTAGAAGATTGAAAGGAAAAACGTAGTGAATTCATGAAGAGATTCTGGGAGAATAAGAAGACAGAAAATACCAAGACAACTACCAAACAGGCACACAGAAAAGGGGAAAGAAGAAGAAACAGCACTTTAGTTGTTACTGAAACTGAAGCACGCACTCGAGTTTATTGGGCGGGTATTCTGATTTCTGTACACTTTATTTTACAGCCCTGAGAGGCCAGCCGAGGAATGTATAGCAGTACCTTCACCGTGATAACTGTGGTGACGAGTGGTGTCAGGGACACTGCAATAAATCGAAAGCGTTAGGGAGACATTTTACCTGCCAGCTGGCAGATATTGGTCGAAGCTAGATGCAAGGCAGGATAGTGTCCCTCATGTATCCAGCAGTACGGAGGTCAGGCGACCTGGAAAAACTTTTCGCCCATGACAGTCGACTGCCGACTTTCAAGAGACCTGTTTCATTCTTCCTCAACAACCCCCACGCGATATAACAAGCGGCTATCTATCTGAGTGGCGCCGTGCGGGTATGCCGTGTATTGCGGCACAATTGATTTTAGCGCCGCTGGAGACGAGTGTTCTGGTAGTGTGCGATGAAGCGCAAAATATTAATTTCCCTTGTTAATTTTAGTGCACTCTAGTAGAGTTATTAAAGGGCAGAAACTAGTTTGTTTTTGTGTTTGGCGCCCATTCGTATAGTTAATCATGGACAGAAACAAGCTGTAATTTTATTTAGGAGGTCTCTTGTACAGTCATTCTGGGCCAAGCAGGATAATTTTATCCGTATAACGTATGGATATATTTTAGAATATGTGCTGTCGTATATTGTTGCTGGTCATCGTGAGATAATCTTATTGTATTTCTGTTAGATCTGTATATTGCTTTGATCTTTTGTATCATTAGATCCCTGAAATTGTCGTTCTTGACACTGAAATTAAGGGCAAAGGCTTAACAGTCGTATGCGCTCTAAATTTGTAATACAGGTGTACAACTCTGCTTCCCAACATTTGAGCCTTTAATGAAACAAATTGGTTACGCATGTATCATTCAAAGTATTTTCCATCGCTGGCCATTACTTTCTCCCATCTTTCGGGGGTCAGGCGTGCACTACACACCGGAAGCAGCTAATAGGGTAGCAGAGTACGTGTGGCGTGCACACGGGGGTTTTTTAGGTTAGAGGGTCCCCCCCTTGGGCGAAACGATAAAATACCTGACGGCTTACCAGAGAGGACATTATCATCGTTGATAAAGAACGTCCGTCCTCAGAGACCAAAAACAGGAAAAGTTAACGTAATATTGGTAAACTGCAGGAGTATCCAGGGCAAGGTTCCTGAATTAGTATCTCTTATTGAAGGAAATAGTGCGCATATAGTATTAGGAACGGAAAGTTGGTTAAAACCGGAAGTGAACAGTAACGAAATCCTAGACACAGAATGGAATATATACCGCAAGGATAGGATAAACGCCAATGGTGGAGGAGTATTTATAGCAGTAAAGAATTCAATAATATCCAGTGAAGTTATTAGCGAATGCGAATGTGAAATAATCTGGGTTAAGTTAAGTATCAAAGGTGGGTCGGATATGATAGTCGGATGCTTCTATAGACCACCTGCATCAGCAACCGTAGTAGTTGAGCGCCTCAGAGAAAACCTGCAGAACGTCGTGAAGAAGTTTCGTGATCATACTATTGTAATAGGGGGAGACTTCAATCTACCAGGTATAGAATGGGATAGTCACACAATCAGAACTGGAGCCAGGGACAGAGACTCTTGTGACATTATCCTGACTGCCTTGTCCGAGAATTACTTCGAGCAGATAGTTAGAGAACCAACTCGTGAAGCTAACGTTTTAGACCTCATAGCAACAAATAGACCGGAACTTTTCGACTCCGTGAATGTAGAAGAGGGTATCAGTGATCATAAGTCAGTGGTTGCATCAATGACTACAAGTGTAATAAGAAATGCCAAGAAAGGAAGGAAAATATATTTGCTTAACAAGAGTGATAGGGCACAAATCGCAGAATATCTGAGTGACCACCATCAAACGTTCATTTCTGAGGAAGAGGATGTGGAACAAAAATGGAAAAAATTCAGAAACATCGTCCAGTACGCCTTAGATAAGTTCGTACCGACTAAGGTCCAAAGCGAGGGGAAAGATCCACCGTGGTATAACAATCATGTACGAAAGGTACTACGGAAGTGGTTTGAGAGTAGTCGAATCATAGCTGATAAGGAAAAGCTGAACGAAGCGAAAAAGAGCGTAAAGAGAGCAATGAGAGAAGCATTCAACGAATTCGAACATAAAACATTGGCAAACAATCTAAACAAGAACCCTAAAAAGTTTTGGTCATATGTAAAATCGGTAAGCGGATCTAAATCCCCTATTCAGTCACTCGTTGACCACGATGGCACCGAAACAGAGGACGACCGAAGAAAGGCAGAAATACTGAATTCAGTGTTCCGAAACTGTTTCACTGCGGAAAATCGTAACACGGTCCCTGACTTCAGCCGTCGCACGGACGCCAAAATGGAAAATATTGAAATAAACGATATCGGAATTGAAAAACAACTGCTATCACTTAGTAGCGGAAAAGCATCCGGACCAGACGAGATACCCTTAAGATTCTACAGTGATTATGCTAAAGAACTTGCCCCCTTTCTATCAGCAATTTATCGTAGATCGCTGGAAGAACGTAAAGTACCTAGCGACTGGAAGAAAGCGCAGGTCGTTCCCATTTTCAAGAAGGGTCATAAATCAGATGCGAATAATTATAGGCCTATTTCGCTTACGTCAATCTGTTGTAGAATAATGGAACATGTTTTGTGTTCTCGTATTATGACGTTCTTAGATAATACAAATCTCCTTCATCATAACCAACATGGATTCCGCAAACAGAGATCATGTGAAACTCAGCTCGCCCTATTTGCCCAAGAAATTCACAGTGCCGTAGACACTAGCGAGCAGATTGATGCCGTATTCCTGGACTTCAGGAAGGCATTTGATACGGTTCCGCACTTACGTTTAGTGAAAAAAATACGAGCTTACGGAATATCGGACCAGGTTTGTGATTGGATTCAGGATTTCCTAGAAGAAAGAACACAACATGTCATTCTTAACGGTTCAAAATCTGCAGATGTAGAGGTAATTTCGGGAGTACCGCAGGGAAGCGTGATAGGACCTTTATTGTCTACAATATACATAAATGACTTAGTTGACAACATCGGTAGCTCCGTGAGGCTATTTGCAGATGACACGGTTGTCTACAAGAAAGTAGCAACATCAGAAGACTCGTACGTACTCCAGGAGGACCTGCAGAGGATTAATGCATGGTGCGACAGCTGGCAGCTTTCCCTAAACGTAGATAAATGTAATATAATGCGCATACATAGGGGCAGAAATCCATTCCAGTACGATTATGCCATAGGTGGTAAATCATTGGAAGCGGTAACGACCGTAAAATACTTAGGAGTTACTATCCGGAGCGATCTGAAGTGGAATGATCACATAAAACAAATAGTGGGAAAAGCAGGCGCCAGGTTGAGATTCATAGGAAGAATTCTAAGAAAATGTGACTCATCGACGAAAGAAGTAGCTTACAAAACGCTTGTTCGTCCGATTGTTGAGTATTGCTCATCAGTATGGGACCCTTACCAGGTTGGATTAATAGAAGAGATAGACATGATCCAGCGAAAAGCAGCGCGATTCTTCATGGGGACATTTAGTCAGCGCGAGAGCGTTACGGAGATGCTGAACAAGCTCCAGTGGCGGACACTTCAAGAAAGGCGTTACGCAATACGGAGAGGTTTATTATCGAAATTCCGAGAGAGCACATTCCGGGAAGAGATGGGCAACATATTACTACCGCCCACATATATCTCGCGTAATGATCACAACGAAAAGATCCGAGAAATTAGAGCAAATACGGAGACTTACAAGCAGTCGTTCTTCCCACGCACAATTCGTGAATGGAACAGGGAAGGGGGGATCAGATAGTGGTACAATAAGTACCCTCCGCCACACACCGTAAGGTGGCTCGCGGAGTATAGATGTAGATGTAGATGTAGAAGTGAATGTGGAGCGCGTACGAGAGACATTCATAAGGAGTCCAAAGAAATCCGTGCGTCGTGCATTCCGTGAACTCGAAATGGCTCCAATGACCATGCGAAAAGTCCTGCGACAGAAGCTGTCTCTGAAACTATTCAAATTGGAGCTAGTGCAGAAGCTCAATGACGACGACAAAGGCAAGTGTTTTGAGATTTGTTCGTAGTTAAAACAATTGAATGAGGATGGGGATGGCATTGTTGATCGCTTAATTTTTAGCAACGGAAGTCACTTTTCACACTAATGGGAAAGTGAACAGGCATAATTGTCGAATCTGGGGTACAAAGCATTCACACAAATGCATCGAATTTGAGCGTGATTCCGTAAAAGTAAATGTTTTTTGTGCCTTGTCACGTGAAAAACTGTACGGGCCATTCTTCTTCGCTGCGAACACTGTTACTGGATATTCCTACTTGGACTTGTTGCAGCAATGGCTGATGCCTCAAATGCAATCAGACTCTTCGTTCATCTTTTAGCAGGATGGGGCATCACCCCATGTTCGTCGTGAAGTTCGTGTGTTCCTGAACGCAGAGCTGCCACATCGATGGATCGTGGCTGTGCTGCAGAAAGGGACAGCTGTTTCATGAAATGGCCTCCCCGATCACCAGATCTCACTCCGCAGGACTCTTTTCTGTGGGTACATATTAATGATCTTGTGCTTGTACCGCACGTGATGTAGCAGAGCTCCGGGAGAGAGTAGGGGAAGCGACTGCCACAGTCGACGATGCTATACCGGGACGGGTATGGGAAGAACCCGATTAAAAAAAAAGCCTCCCAGACTTTCTCTTCAAAATGCAATATGTATGACATTTGTACAATGTTTAGTTCTTGTGCAATAACTGATTGAACGTGTTCCCGGACTTCATGTACACCCTGTATTTACGGACATGGATCCTTAAGAAAACTTCATCTAAAAAGTTCCCTCTACAGCCCGTAGAAGCCTGCAGTAGGGACTGTGAAACATCCTGTAAAGCGTTTCTGGTAAAAAGAAGTCTCGCAGTTTGGCTTTGCACTATGGGACATTATTTAGTTGTTGTACTGCTTCCATGTATTTTTTAAGTTTCGTGGCTCTTTCTGTATTCGCGCTGCTGTTATAATTAAAGTGCAGCTACTGGTGGAGATCCAGTATGGGCTGTAATAATCGTATCACTGTGAAACTTGGCAGATTGTCTAGTGAGTTAATGCAGAACCGATCTAGGCTGAAAAAAAGTGTGTTCCAGTTTTGGCCACCAGGTACAGATGTGGAGTTGGACGTGGACAGAAGAGGACAAACAATTAAGAAAGTTATACCGTTGATTTTATTACTAACCAATGCCTACACAATTTGTTCAGCACGAGCACCGCAGACGTCGGTGAGATGCTGCATCCGCAAAACGACGTGTGCAACAGCCGCTCGCACCATTTCCTGTGGAATCTGAGAACATGCGTTCCTATATACTGGATTTCAGATCAGGTAGATACCGAAAGTGTACCTGGTAAACGCGTGCTTTTAGATATACCCAGAACCAAAAGTCACATGAACTCAGATCATTTGATCTTGCAGGCAATGCACCTGTAAAACTTTTGGAGACCACACGTTTGTGGAAGGTTGCATTAAGGAGATCTTTCACTCGGCGAGCGACACGAGGTGTTGCGTAGTCTTGCATGAAAACAGTGGTTATCACACAGCTGCGCTTTTCCAAAGCAGCACTCACATGCTGTACAAGGAGGTCTCCGTAACGTGCAGACATCACCGTGCATGCGACAGAACCTACCGGTGTACTCTCTTGAAAGAAAAACCAACCGAGAATAAAGGTAAAGTTGACTGTGAATCCGCGCCACAGAGACACATACGCTGAATGCAATGGCTCTTTGTGCACAACACACGCCTTAACACTACCCACGATTCGGCAGGTCTGTGCATTCACTGCTCCCTATAGTATAAAATGTGCCTCGTCACTCCCGGCCACATGCCATCAACTTCCATTTGTGCCAGAAAGATCAAATCTCCGGATCATGAAGTTTCAGTTGCTGCACCGACTGGATCTACAGCAAAGCTTTCCCTACTGTTGACCATAGGGCGGACAGTTCACCTGGCACTGCACGAGCTCTAACACTATCCGGGAATGTACTGCATGTTCAGTTACAGCAACAGCAACACGAACTTGTAGCGGAATAGGTGGCCTTGCTCTTCCATGTGCCCCACCAAGCTCACAAGCGTTTTCGAATTTTTCATTTTCTTTAAACCATTTAACGAAATCTGACCTCTCCTCACACCTTTTCCTACCGGTGCGTGATATTCTCTCAGTTCAGCACTGCAATTGCTGCCGTTCACATAACACAGCCATACTGTTCACTCACGTCATGGTTCGTCAAATGACAGGCGTGGGTGTCATACCGCCATACAAACAGTGTACAGCGCCATATTTGCTCTTGGTGATAACATTTGGAACTAATTTGTTTAACGTATTAGCATATCTACCAAGTTTCGCTGCCATATAATAATTACAGCCCGCAATGGCCCCCTGTGAGTAGTTGCACTTTGATTATAACTACCAGGTATCTGGCAAGGCATACCTGTAAAATCTCCTGTACTCCATCTCTAGTTGAAGCTTATTGCTTTTTCGGTGCTGATTTTCCAGGTAATGGGTTTCCTTATCCGATTCTTGGACTTAGCTTCTTTCCATTCTATGCTGTTTATGACTAATTTTTCCAGATACACAGGAATATTAGTTTTCTTTGCCTGTTCTCAGTAATTCGGTAGAAGTGTGCAAAGAAGATTAATCTTCACCTAATCATAAATTCTGATATTTTGATAGATATCCTCTTTTCTTCTCATTTTCAAACACTCTGTTATTTGTATTGTACTCATTAATTTTCTACTAACCTGTCTTTGAGGTCTCGTTACTTTCTCAAATTTTCGAAATTGTGTGCATTCCTATGGGATCAAACTACTGAGGTCATCGATCCCTACACTTACACACTACTTAAACTAACTTATGCTAAGAACAACACACACACCCATACCCGAGGGAGGGCTCGAGCCTCCGGCGGGAGGGGCCACGCAGTCCGTAACATCGCGCCTCAAACCGCGCGGCCACTCCGCGCGGCTTACTTCCTCCAGCTGATAGTTGATCGTTAATCATTGACATGCATATGAATATTCCACTCTCACTACCGAGATATAATGTTTTAGTTATGTATTTCTACAGTAGTATTTTTGTTGTTGATGTTTGTAATTAAATCTTATTCTCTTTCGATTTTACCTGTTCTAACATCTGTTGTATAGCTGTATAGTTCATTCTGATGCATGGATTCGTTAAATTGCTACTCACTCGCCCTATTTTTTTACTTCTGTTTTCAATTGTTTTAGTAAATATTTATATTTGTGAAGCATATTTTTCCACTACTGAAATTGTATTGGTTTTTCTTATTCTGAAGATTTCTTAGAGTAAATGCTTCTGTTAGTCTCATTAAACATTGAAAAATTGTCTGCAAAAACAACGCAGTTTATCTTCATTCTCTTGGACTTTTGATCTGTTCCTACAATTATCGAGTCGATTTTGCAATTTTTATTTCCAAATTGCGAAAGTTCTTTTCACTTCTTTTTCTTTATTAATATCCTTAGATCGTGCTTCGGATGATAGGTACGCGACTTCTGGGTTTTAATTTAAGCCTGCCTCTGTCTTTTAGAACTGAGATTCAACATTTCATTGGCCACCAGCGATATTTAACGACGGGGGGAGAATCAGGAAGAAAGATTGCAAGTTTTTAGTGCCTAGCAGTGCTTTGGATATTGTCTGCAGGGAACTGCGCAACCTGTTGGAATTACCGGTTGCTTTTATTGTTCTGATGAAATCCCACGCTCAGGAATACCGGGAAAGTCCGTATATCTGGAAGATAATGAGAACGTTTACCTCCGGGCAAAACGTGATCTGTCATTACGATTTATTCTCTCTCTTTTTCTCTCTGCCTCTGTCTCGCGGCCACTCATTTTGTGCCTCTCTCTCTCTCTCACACTCACGAAGTGAGGCTTTTGTTTTGCTCAGGTACCGTACCATTAAAAGTATCTTAGCGAATCGCAGAAATGGTCGCTGGTTCGTAGACACAATGCAAGTTTTGCGCTGCTGACGTTAAATGAGGTTGCTATCGCGGACCTCTGTGTTCACGGTTAATTCCTCTGATTTATTAGCTCCTGTTTTTGCCGGCTCCAGAATTCCTTCTTTTTCAGTCAGAAGATTCCGCTATTATGAGGTACCAGGCCCTCGTCGCTTTGTTAGAGGAATGGACGATCCTAGTGTTTGCGTCGCACTGTTACTTACGCATCATGGTGTTGTATTACGCCAGAGGAAAAGGAGACGTGCCTATTTTTTAAAAATGAACTGAATTTAGTTAGATGTTTTGAAGTATAACTACACAATAGAAATTAAAAATCAGAATATGTTTCGATTCATTATAATATTAACGTGAGACAAAACTTGAATATAAACTATATAATAAGATTTCCTCTCCAGATGCGAGACTAAATCATTGTGTGAATTTTCTTTTAAGCAAGCAGAATAAATTTTTCCGTGCGAGAAACATGGCGATGTCAGATTTACTCCATGTTACATATTAAACTAGTCACTATAATGACTGACCGTGACTGACGACGGATGTCTTACTATAAACTGAGATCTCTTAAAGATAACAGACTTCGGTGGGAAGGACTAGCATCGCTGAGAAAAAAGACTTCTTCATCCTCTTCCTCTCATATTACGATCGTCGCTTCAGTTAAATTGGTCAGTGTCTTCTTTATACATAGTTTTGTGCTACTGCGATATCTGAGTCGAAAATCCCATTTTCAGTAAATGACGGCGTGTGGTAATGAAACAGAGTTAAGCATTGTTAGGGAATCGGCTGAGAAACCAATGACCTTGAGAGGGATCAGTTTGTTCCATTTCATTACAATTAGTTTTTTGTTGCATTATTGAATATACTTTCAACATTTTTTTAGTTTAAATAGTATGATACCTCGAGTGAAGAAGTGGACTACCTGTTTATTTAATTCAATTCATAATTACATAAATGCACTACCTTTCCGTAATCCCACTACATTGCCTTGAGTGGATTAACTTTGGGGTTTGTATTAAGAGTTCGTCTGCTGGTAGTGCCAAGGCAGAGATGTTGTCACCCTGTAGGTCGGTTAGTGCCAACCTAAGCCTGGCGTAAAGACAGAGATGATGCACCTGTTTTCCAGGGGGTAGTCCGGGGTTGGTAACAGGTCCCCCTCCCCTCCATGTAAGGGAACGGCCGTTGAGAGCCGCCATGATAGTCACTCTTGGGGTAGTGGCTGAACTGAGCAGACGGAATCGAGGGCAATCTCCGTCTTTGCTGCCAATTTCACTGTGGAATGAGGTATTATGTTTTACACTGTTACTAATCCGCTCTTTTTCA
The DNA here is from genome assembly GCF_021461395.2 of Schistocerca americana. NCBI lineage: Eukaryota > Metazoa > Arthropoda > Insecta > Orthoptera > Acrididae > Schistocerca > Schistocerca americana. The sequence goes on along the minus strand of NC_060125.1, from coordinate 186,593,835 downwards.
GGATTGAAATAGTTAGCGTGTCGTTACGGCCATTCATTCATTTTTTGATAAATTTTGCCTTTACAATTAAAGTTTTCAGTTAGGGTTTCTTTTTCAGAAGTGAGCATGGGGGCTCGCGTTATCCATTTATAGTGCTGCAATCACTTGGTGCCTTCAGCACACGAGAGTAGCAATTCCTCTAAAAAAGAATCGTATAATTTCACTTTTAGAAGGAGCGTGATGAGTAATTTGGATGACAATTCCATGTGTGGCATACTTAAGGTTCTAAGCGTGTGACGTAAATTTTTTCTAGGGCATCTCATAAATTTTGTTCACGGTTCCTTTTTAACCCCCATTTGCAAGCAGCACGTCCTGATTACTTTGATAAAGAATAGGTTGAACGTGTGAATGATTGTATAGTATGGAAAGCAAGAGCGAACAGAGGGGTGAATACAAAGAAATTATCTGTTGGTATCGGTCACCCACGTGGTGCCGAATTGCACTACCAGCGAGATACCAACTCGTTCTTGGAAATTAGTTAAGTTGAGGATGCTCACGTGTGCTGTTAATTGATTATTTGCGGTTGCCGTATTTCACAGGATGTTTTATTTTTTAAGAATTTGCTTTCTTTTGTGAATATGGGAGATGATTCTGTCTGCTTTGTTCCCCCATTTTTCCGCCAAAGAGAATTTTTGTTATACTGTCCTAGAAGTAATCTTGGGTGCGAATTTCGATCACTGTCCCAGCGGACAGACAACACCAGGGAAGCAACGTAGTCCCATCCTCTTTCCCAGTGCATAAGTAGAAACGAGATGCCTGTTAGTTTAAGCACCTTCAGTGTGAGACAAAACTAGAAGTTATTTGACTTGACTTTGTTTGCTGCAATTATTAAATTTGTAAAGTTTTGGGGAATATAGACAATAAATGTCCTATAAATTTGATGTAATGGGTTTAATCGTTATTACAAACCCCAGTCCTGTGTAGAGAGCAATGTTACCAACAATGTGGTGTCCTTATAGATCATGATAGAGCGTGGCATTTACTGACTTGCCCACTTGGTTGTTTGAGCCCTCCCCCACGTTATCCGTTGCACAATATTAACATAATAATCATCAGATCATTTAACTAAACGCCGGGCCGGCCCCTTAAATTCAATCCTTCCGAGCAATGTGTCAAGCGGGCAAGCACGTGTCAATGAGGCGACTTGGCCACACACATGTCCGGCACGCTCTAGCATAGCTAGAAGGAAACAGAGGAAGAGAGATACAAAAAGGTAACGATGCACAACTAAACAGAACGAACCTTTCAACCTAACCAGAATCTGCTCTAGTGACGATAGACTTGCATTCAGTGACTACATCTAGCAGGATTGTTAGTATGAAATTGTTTATTTTGTGGACATCTTCATATGTAGCTACGAGAAAGGCTCACTCACGCAAGCAGTTCAAACTGTGGTAGCCTGCATGTAGTAATTTTGCGGATGGACGATAACAGATTGCGGAAATTGAAAGGCAGTTTTATTTTTTAAAAGGACTAGAGCGAGAAATTAGCTACTCCAACCTCAAACTGTTTCAATGAGAAAATTTTAGCACTCTCCTCCTTCAAACATGCCCTCATCTTTTGCTTTATAATTATCTTTCGCAGACCTACCCTGCAGTGGCTGTGAAATCTAATGACAGCTGCCACAAATCGGCGAACGACCTCTTATGTTGTGGACACACTATTGATATGAGTCACTTTAAATTAGTTTTTCATTATTCCACAACTACATTTAACATTCCTCTTTCACCTTCCTCTCCCCTCCAAACGCTCCCCTCACCCTCATGAACCTAATTCGTCGCTGATTATCATTTCACACCCGAGCAACACCCTTAAGGTATCTTACTGAACCGTAATTTATTTTCCAGATATTAAGACATATACAAACCAAGATTAGTTGAAATTGCTCCAGGCGTTCCACAATCAGTACCTAAAACAGAAGACCGAAGGGTGTCCTACAGCCAAGAAATTTTGTCCTAGATTATAAGCCATATATTTCGAAGTTCTTTTGTACGTATCGATTCACAGCAGTTGTAAATTTCTTAAACTAAATAATTTTTCTGCATTGTTCGTTCGTTTATTTGAATTAAACACTTCACATTGTTATTTTCAATTTGCTGATTCCGTATTGTTATCATTTAGCTAATTTCACTCCCATGGACACTGCCAAAGTACATCGTTTTTCGATATAGCAGTGTTTGCACTAAGGTTTGGCATCCTCGTTGAAATGTAGGTGCCCATATAGCTAGCTGGATAAGTCAGTTCGAAGCTGGAGGAAGACAACAGCATACCATCTCCAATAACGACCATGCCTAGCAAAGCACTACGGTGCTGAAGCCAAGTTTCCAATTGACGACAGCTTTCAAATGGTGCAAATGGCTCTGAGCACTGTGGGACTTAACATCTGAGGTCATCAGTCCCCTAGAACTTAGAACTACTTAAATCTAACTAACCTATGAACATCACACACATGCATGCCCGAGGCAGGATTCGAACCTGCGACGACAGCTTTCATTTTAAACTTAACAGTTATATGGTACTCATTTAGTCAGGGTGGGCTGGCAGCGATCAAATTTGAACTCTACAGTGATTGAACTATGCAGTTTTAATGAAAACATTTTGAGAAGGAACACAAGACTGCATGAGGTATGGGCATACTGTGAATGTGAAATCCATATGTACAATGAAAAAAGTGCAAGGCAAGTTCTGATTTTGTCATTGTACCAGTGTGACAACGTACTTATTACACTGAGGTGAAGAAAGTGAGGGGATACCTCCTAAGATCGTGTTGGACCGTGGCATGGACTCAACAAGTTGTTGTAAGCCCTCTGCAGAAATACTGAACCGTGCTGCATCTATAGCCATCCACAATAGCGAAAGCGTTGCCCATGCAGAATTTTGTGCATGAACTGACCTCTCTTTGAAGCCCCATAAATCTTCAAGGGGCCGGCTGGGGTGGCCGAGCGGTTCTAGGCACTACAGAGCCATTCGCTCGGATTGTGTAGAATGTTCAACAATTGTAAGCGTGTGGGTGCTATTCTGTCATTCTGCGCAACGGATTAATCAGAGATGTACCCTTTACCCTGTGGCTCCTGCAAGATGCAATTTCCACCCTCACACTACTACAGAAGTCAGACAGACGCTCCTAACGTTCTAAAGAGAAATGCCTGAAAAACGTTCAGCAATAAATATCTTCTGGAGTCGTCTGCTGTAAGTGAATGACACAAAAATTCACAAAATTTCTTACGTAACTAGTGGGATACTTGGGTACTGCAGTAGTGCTACTTAGTGTAAGAAAAACATGAAACTCACGAAAATTATTATTTATTTTTGTAAACATTCTGAGAAATCACAATGGTACTTTTGGTTAGGAACTGAACAAGTTATTTCCGGGTTCTTTTCGAAATGTGAAGTTACCACTTAATGATAGGATTCACTAATGAAATTTCTATACAAAGTTTAAGATTGTTATTGACTTGGCAGAATGGCTGAGCCGCGCCTACTCAACTTGAATAATTATCCGTTAGAATGTTGCTAGGTACAGTCGAGGCTGTCGCGTGTGAAATGCAATGAAGTGTACTGTTGTGGAGGAAATATGGGGCTCGTAAGAGCTGTAGCGCACAATACCATTAACTGTGATGACTGCTGTATGCGCCGCTCGCTGCAGACAATTAAGATAACTCTCGTTCTATCTGGATTGACCTTCGCCAATCAAACTCTCCCTATGCCTTGGTGAAGTCAAGGACTCCTATTCGCCCCTAGTCTAACTAGTGGCGTGGTACATCAGTCAGATAACCAGTCCACTGCAATGCCACTCAAAAATTCGCTCACAGGCGTTTAACTGTAACTCTGTCCGTTCACACCGCACAATAAGTGTGGCGGCCAACACAGTGAACGACGCTTAATCGCAAGGACTCAATACTGAGTCGTAATCCGATTCGTTCTCGACAGAGGTGCTCTCCCAGTGAAGTACTGAGGAGAGACTTGCTCCTTGCTCTTTGAGTACACGTACGAGTGTGCACGCTCTCGTTACGTGTTCTCGCTCCAAGACTGACAACGGAACGGCCCCTTTCCATGCCAGACATGAAGGGGTATATCTTTCAGTCACTTCCATTACTCCTTCAGCTCAAGGCGTCAGAAATATCGTCTGCCAATCAGCATTGATCTTCTAAAATGGGAGAACGACGTTTCGTTTAAGGCGACCAATCCGGAAATCTGTAGCATCGGCGTTTGACGTTTGCTGTCTCCCTGTGAAAATCTCTGAAACTGCGTGCTACATTTTTAAAGAATGCGTAGGTTGGGCGCTCCCAACAATGTAGCGGAATTTGCTTTTAAGCCGAACACGGGGTCATTCTTCCCTTTCACTCAGTCAAACGCTGTCTGCTCCATGGGCTGTCACCGGCCGACGTAGATAGGTTGGAAACGGCCTCCTGGCGTGCGGTTGCTCTCCCAAACTAAAAGCCCCTGTGACCGTCGTGTCTGGAATTATTGTGTGTACGCCAGCCTTGAGTATTTCAACCACGGTGCGCTTACTCGTTATTTGCATTTCGTTTACATGAATTCATACAACGTTGACTTTATCTTATCGAGTTTGGGTTCGAATGAAGCGTCTTGATGTGCGGAATATGATTGTGAGGGCGGAATACGTAAGTAATGAAGGTCAGGAGACCACGACATCTTACACAATTCATCGCGAATAATTGCGACCCAATGACAATTCAGCATTCATTGAGAGTAAGAAGTCCATGAATGACTGCTAATGGTCTCGAAGTAACCGAAAATACCCATTTCCAGTCAGTGATCAATTCAATTGAGTCAGAGCATCCCAGTCCATTCCATGTAAAGCCAGCCCACATCATCATGGAGTCATCACCATCTTGCACGGTGCCTTTTTGACAAGTTGGGTCCATGGCTTACCCTGAAACCCTAATGTCATCTCTTACCAACTGAAACAGGGAGTCATCTGACCAGGTCAGAGTTTTCCAGTTGTCTATGGTGCAACTGATATGGTCACGAGTCCATCAGAGGGGCTTCTGATAGCTAGAACACCGTGTAGGCAGTCTGCAGACATAGAGCGTTAACGGCAAATTTCGTCGTAATTCCCTGACGGTTACGTTCGTCGCACGCCCCACAATCATTTCTGAGGATTTTTTTTTAACACAGTGTTGCTTCTTTGTTGGATCTGACAACTCTACGCAAATGCTGCTGCTCTCGGTTGTAAGATGAAGGCCGTCGACTACTGCATTGTCCGCAGCGAGAGGTAATGCCTGAAATTTGGTATTCTCGGCACACTCTTGACGCATGAACATCGGAATAATCTGTTCCCTAACGATTTCCGAAATGGAATATCCCATTCCGGGTTCAGAGTTCAGATTCCCATGGAGTGGTCGTAATCACGTCGGAGACATTTTCACGTGGATTATCACAGTACAAATAATAGCTCCGCCAATGCACTGCCATTTTATACCTTATGTACGCCATACTACCGCCATCTGTGTGTGTGCATATTTCTACATCGCAACTTTTCCGTCACGTCAGTGTATTAATAATACCCAAGAGAGTGAAATTAACTGCGTACTAATAACGATATAAATAACTATTTGAAAGGACGGCCGGTGTGGGCGTGTGGTTCTAGGCGCCTCAGTCTGGAACCCCGTGACCGCTATGGTCACAGGTTCGAATCCTGCCTCGGGCATGGATGTGTGTGATGTCCTTAGGTTAGTTAGGTTTAATTAATTCTAAGTTCTAGGAGACTGCTGACCTCAGAAGTTAAGTCGCGTAGTGCTCAGATCCATTTTTTTAATTATTTAAAAATAAATTGAAGCGCCCCATGCAATAATGATTTCCTGTGAAGTTCCTAATTTTGTTTGAAATTTTTAAACTCTATCCAGAATTATGATAACATGTCATGTCCTTGCCACTGCTAATCGTAGGAGCGCTAATTGTGTACTATTCCCAAGATATTCTTTCCCATAAAAAAAGTTATATGTGCGACTTGTTCGGTTGACGTTTCTCCAAGTGGTCCAGAGCCTTCTTCGCATTTCGCTTCTTAATGAAACCAACCCTCACACCTAGTTACCAAATGTCAACTGGATTTTCACCAAAACTGTCGATTCGAAACTTACCGCTCCAGTTTTAGCTTATTTTTACGTGAGACCCTCACTGGTAAGGCTGTTAGGCGTCTCTTATCCCAAAAGTTTAATTTTTAAAACTGTCGTCTACAGATAGTACCATGATTGACAGCGAATTAGAGCTCACTCTGAGGTAATTCATGAACAGAACAGGGAGTTTTGGGTGCCAGTGGAGAGATAGTAGTACCTAAAGTACTCTCCGCCACACACCGCAAGTTCGTCTGTGGAATATAGTTAACGTCAGAGTTCAACATTCCGATCTGTGGTGGACTAGCAAAGAGGTTCAATTTTCTGCCCGACAGTTATAGTACGTCGATTCTGCCGTTAGTAGACTCCCTGAGGATTTCGTAACCACAGGTGCCGCAGCAGCCTCCCCGGCAGAGAGCCCGCGGCGTGGGCGGCAATTAGCGCAGCTATCAGTCAGGGTGCCGACCCCGCCCCCCACCGCCAGCGGCCACAAAGAGCCCGCATCAGTCTTCCGCAGATGCGCGCCACGCCACCTTTGTGCGACCGCGGGCCTCGATGACAAAGGCCCCACACTGGTGGCGCGGTCTGCAGCTCGCCGCACCGGCTCTGCGCAGCTGTTCACTGGGACACGCCGCAGGGCAGCCCGCCCGTTCCTTCAATCACAGGTCCAGCGACACCTTCCAGCCTTCACGTTTCATCGATTTATCTAGATCCCGACGAAATCTCGACAAAACACCGCCAGAAAACAAGCTATTTAATACCAGTAGAAGCGATGCCAGTTTAGAAATGATGGCAACATATAAATTTCAAGACAACATAGTTGTATGGAGACAAACAGCGATTAATTTACTTATAATCAATTATTCAAAATGACAGTCACAATCGCATTATTTATTTTGCCGCCAACCGGTTTCAACCCGCGATGGGGTCATCTTCAGGGCAATCTAAACCATTTTGGTCGTTAGCTGGAGTCGTCACCCTGCCTGTGCACTGTTGGTAACTATCATAGTTGGTAACTATCATATATCCCGTGGTATGTTCTTTGAACCTAGTTTTAAAATTTCCCGCGTCTGTCCAATGCAGATTTTTTACAGTCTTTGCAGGTTAGTTTGTCGACGCCCGATGTAAAGAATCTCCTATACTATGTCTAAGGTTATTTGCTAGAGTGTTCGAGGGAAAGGTTATCGTAATGTCTAATTCCTTAAATAGTCTATTTATTTTATCCGATATCGAGATAATTCTTTTTCGTGGTATTTTGGGCCTTTGTGCCTGTAGTTACTTCTGTATTGTCTCTACTACATTCGCATCGCATTAATTGGCTATAGCTATTTGTTTTAATATGTTGATTTCTTTTTGTCTCTGCTCTGGCATTAATGGTATCTTATTCAGCCGATTTATCATCGTATAGAAAAATGCTTTTTTATATCTCATTGGGTGGCATGATTTGGCATGGATTATTGTATCAGTAGTGGTCGGTTTACGATATATGTCAAATGTATGCTGTCCATTATCGTTATAAATCGTTAGATCCAGATAATTAATACTTTTATGCTGTTCGTGTTCCACTGTAAACGTAAGTTTTGGATTTATACTATTATTCTGTCAAGTTATTTATTTCTTCTGTTGTGCCATCATATAATATTAAAATATGGTCAACCTATCGTTTGTAATATATTATTTTTTGACGTATATGAGAATGATTATCATAGTTACCAACTATGACAGTTACCAACCGTGTAGAGGCAGGGTGACGACTCCAGCGAGCGACTAAATGGTGTAAATTGCCCTGAAGATGACCCCATCGCGGATTGAAACCGTTGGCGGAAAAATAAATAATGCGATTGTGATTGTCATTTTGAATAATTGATGGCAACGTTTTCCACCTGGCCGATAGTGTGTCAACTGGCAATGGATTCAATGTCATCTGGCAGTGGATGATAGTATTCTCTGCACGAGGTGCTACCCCAGATGTCGAAGTATTGAATATTGCATCCAAACACATAATATCACGAAATTTCGCCGACAGTTGCCACTAGGACTTGGCGTCTTTGTAAGTGCATCGGTGTGAACTTTTTTGTTGATTTCTTTCACCGTGTTCAAATGTACCACCAAATATGTAAATGTCTGGTTTGAAGGAAAGAAATCTCGTTTAAGTTTTGTGCCAAGCTCCACGAAATTGACGCTGAAAGCCACTGCACACTATGACGCACCTTGGTGAGCAAGCTTTGAGCAAAAAAAAAAAAAAAAAAAAAAAAAAAAAACCAACATTGAGTGGTTTAAACTATTTAAAAAAGGCTGGGAGTCTGTGAAGGATGACAAAACTTTCGTGAGCGAACATTACAGTACACAATTCCGGAAACGATGGTGAAAGTGCCTGAAGAGATCCACAGGAACAGAAGTCAGACATTTCATTATGTTTGTGGCAAAGTTGGGTTTCATACGGGACATTCAACTCATTCTAGCTGATGAAATGAGCATGACACGAATCCAACGATGTCATTCCTCATTTTAAAACGAGTTCATCGTGTACTTGGAACTGCAAACAACACGATCAATATTTCCTCTTCACACTCATAACAGCTGGTGAACAATGGGCACAGGGTTATGACCCTCAAACAAAAGAGCAAACAGCAATCTTCTTAGAGCAAGACATAATCCTCTCCGCCTTCCAGAAAAGCATGCGAAGTTCGCAGCATGACAGTCATTCATTTGCCCATAGGGAATTTCTTCCATATGATCAGACTGTGACGTCTTGAGGAGACGGAGAGAGTATATTAGACACTAAAGGCCTGAGAGATGGGAGAACAAAGACTAGTTGCTGCATTGTGCCAATGCACTTCAGGGAGTTCCTGGCATTCAGTAACACTACAATTGTTCCTCAACTACCCCATTTGCCTGGTTAGCGCCTTGCTGTGTTTCTCCCTTCCCGAAAATGAAGTTCAAAGGGGGACGTGTTGACTGCATAGAAGAGATCCAGCCGATCGTAATTAATGTTGAACACAATTCAACCAGCACACTTCCAGCACTACTTTTGACACCATGAAAATCAATGGAAACACTGCATACAAGCACTATTTCATAGGTGACGGTGGAATTTAAGAAGTAAGATTTCTGATTTTTAATGGGATATTTTCGTAAATTTTGAATAGTCCTCGAATCTACGCTTTAATATAAAATGCTGAGGTTGGTGCAGGATAAGACCTACCGCTGTGGGAACGTTGTAGTCTTTATATTAGGAACGTGTCAACTGGTACAAGAAAGCACGTGAGCACAGTCATAAATTCATGATTTTGAAATTTTTTTAATGTGTGTATACCAGGGCCGGCCAAACGCTGCACAGTGTGCAGACGTGCGGAAGTGCTGTACATGTGCGCACGTGTGCGACAGCGAGCGACAGCGACATCTGTTACTAGACATGTGTCCTAAATGAACGGTGGCGGCTCCACTTCCCTGTTTATGTGGTACAAGCAAGAGCGGAACATACCCAGTCTCGTTTACCCCTGGTAACCGTAACCTTAACAGAGAAGTACTGAGAAATGGCAGGTACTGTGAAAAAGCAAAGGACGGGGGATCTATGTTCTCAGTCGTTTAAAAATGACTGGGAACTGCAATTCTTTTTTGTAGCCGTTGGTGAAAACTCACATTGTTTACTATGCCGCCGGATAATAGGCGGCCAGCGTAAGTTTTCAATTGAAAGACACTGCAATACATATCACAAAGACGAGTGTAGTGTACTCAAGAGTGAAGAACGGCAAGCAAAATTAAATGTCCTTAAGAAAATGGATGAGACACATCAACTCGATTATCATTTCTCATGACCAGTGATAAACGTGTTTGCATTTATTCCTTTCATAATTAAAAAATATTGTTTACTAACTGCGCATTAGTGCCTCATTCTGCTCCATGTTACATTAGTGTCAGGAAAGTTGGTCATTAAACCGATTGTTCCAATGTATACTTACATTTAGTGTGTTTTTTTTCTTTAAAATGTGTGAAGAGCTACGCTCAGCTGAAATCGATAAAAATTAACGTTCATTTAATTGTCGGTTATTATGCAGATTTCAGACGGAGCTGATGAAAGATGTAGCAATAATGGTATTGAAATAACGGGTGATCATCGAGAGGTCTGCGGTTATCATTCTGTTCAGAGGTCAGTGAGACAGAAATTATGTGGGTGTAACTGAGGGCACCGACAATTAGTTATAGGAAACCTTGCATTAGTTTAATGTTATTTGAAATCATGAATAAGGTTAGTTGGAAGTCGCTAAGTGCTCTTTTTCTTAAATACTAGATCAAAAACATTACTTGTATTTACGTGCCGTCAGTCAAGCTGCCTTAATAAAAACCCACGGTTGTTAACTGTATTACTTGTCTTACTGGGTTAAACTGTTAACAAAAAAGTAGACGTCTCAGTGAGTAGACTGTGACAGTATTTTAAATGTTTAATACGCGAAATACCTTCCCATGGTTGGCTTGCAAGCTGTGGTAAGAGCATTAGAATGCGCCGGTACAGAGTATCCCAGCAAGTGGATAAAGCGACATCTGTGGGTAGAAACATGCACTACATGAACGCTGACGGCTGCGGCGTGCACGCTGTGACCCGGAAGTTGCACATGTGCAGGAGCACCGTACGCGTGCAGAATTTCTGGCCGGCCCTGGTGTATACAGAGCTTGCTTGCAGGAGAAACCCGCAAGGGTTAGTGATGAATCTAAAATCCGGTACTGCTATCAGTTACATTGCAACGACAACGGTGCGGAGCCAGCGGGAACCCAGCCACCGAGACTCACTGGTGCTTCCAGCAGCCAGCTGAACGAGTTTTAGAAAATTCGTATTGTGGCCTTCGAGTGACAGGATGTTGCTCTCGGAGAATTTTCACACAAGTTGGACATACCAGGTTAGTTGTGAATCAATGCTGGCAGCATCTGACACGAGACCATTTTCACATTCGCAGACGAGCTTCTGATTGTCCACGCAGCAGAGACGTGATATTTAAATGGAATAAGCAGCTTCAACAGCGCAGAAAAGCAAAATTGTTAAGGCTTTCGAGGCCACTTGTTGACAAACTGCCTATTGGCCAAATGTATCCACACAAGAACCAATATAAAATGGTTTTGAACCAGTTAGTGGCAGTGGGTCTACGAGCATGCTCAACTCTAGGTCACCTTTCAGTCAAGCCGCAACATCTACTTGCACATATTGACTGTTCGTCAGAGAATCGCCTATAGTATCTAATGACGCGTAATGATCTTCAGGATTATACATAAAAAAAGCGCAAGTACTATAGGACATCGAACAGGTGTAGGTCGACTCGAAGAGTGTATTCGTTCAAGACATAATCATAATGGACCACAGTCCTACTCACGAAGGGGTGACACGCAAAGAGAGAGAGAGAGAGAGAGAGAGTGATATTAGAGGAGAAAGTAAACGCACGGAAGGAGACTGAGACTGCCTGATAATAATAGACACGTATCAAACTGATTAATACCAATGACCCTCAAGTGACTGCACATAGAAGTATTACACAAGTATTTGAAGACATGAATTTAGTTGCTGGCCCTCGTGCAACGCCGCTTGAGTTGTACCAAGTTCACATAAATATTTATTAGAAAAATTTATTGATATCTGATAAAATCTGTGATTAGGGAGCAGGTATAGAAGCTATGTTTCAGTACTGAAGTTGCATAAAATCTTGCCATCGCAGTGAGATTTATTTAAATCAAGTACATTCATGTGAATAGTGAGTGCACGCTCGAATATTAATTGATCATTAGTCTTAAACTTCAAGAACAAGTGAAATCCGAGGTTGTATGGTTGTCAGGATTCACCACGAGCCCCTACTGCTCTCTGTGAATTACTGTGCAACCTAGTGTGTACTAGAGGGGAACGAGATCAGACCTGAATTACCTTACTACGCACCAGTTCAAATGGTTCAAATGGCTCTGAGCACTATGGGACTTAACATCTATGGTCATCAGTCCCCTAGAACTTAGAACTACTTAAACCTAACTAACCTAAGGACATCACACAACACCCAGTCATCACGTACGCACCAGTAACGGATCACTTGGGAATGACTACTTTGGAAAGCGCACAATTGACTCATATTGCAGTCTGCTACAGAAGGAGTATTTGAACGCCTTATTAATTCCCTAAATGCCAGAGCTGCGCATATTGTCACTACTGTTGCCATCAAGCATGTTGGTGGTGGCTGCGTCGGATGGAAGCCAATGATGTGATCGCGCCAGCTGCGCAGCAGGTCGATCAAAGGACTCTAGAGTGAAGTTTTCGAAAGAAGCACGTCCACGAAATTTCTAAGTTTTGCATCTAGAAGTCCAGATTATGCTTGAACTATTTTCTCTGTCAGTTCAAAAGAGAACTTCCCAGTCACCAAAACGCATGGCGCTGAGACCACCAAAAGCCCATAGATGCCAATATTGGTTGAGCAGGGAACTTCACGTAGGGAACACCTCCGAAACTAGCGCACTGGACTCCCACCACCCGTTAGTTAAGCAAAACCCTCCAATTGAATAGCTTCCTGCTAGAGAGTAAACGAAGCCTGAAAACGTGAGCTGACGCCACAGCTAGCCCACAAATCCCTGAGAGCATAGGTTTCATGCGAAGGAAACTGTATGCAAGACAAACCGCCAACACAGTGTGTAAAGAAGGCAGCCTACGTGTGTTGCCGAAGGGTCATATATCCTGCAGGGATGCATATACAGTTCTAGGAAGACCAGCAAAGAAAACGTGCTGGCTCTATAGCTGAAGCCTCATCATTTCGCACAGAAGCACCATTTGAACATCACAACACACCACCCGCAATGTAAGTCTGTCAGAGAAGGCAACAGGGTGGCTCGGCCGGAACAAACTAGAAAGTGAGCCACGTGCTCTCAGCCACCACACAACAGCGGCTGCGAGGCAACGACTGCAGTCACCAGTCCATCCTCATGCCGTGGTTACATCAGTGTCCAGAAGACTCTCTATAGTCCGTTTCCCATCCACCCCCGCCCTTCCAAGAACTGGTCCGACACACTCGACTCGCTAACGTAGCGCTCTGCTGCGTGCCTCAGCTGTACCAAGTGGCCACGAAACAGAAGGCAGAAACAAGTAGCTGAAAGAAGAGAATTCCGCAACCCTAAGTAATTGGAATATCGAGTTATAGGAGTACATAGTGTTCCATCATTCTATCTGCATGTAAAAGACTAGCCCTCAAACCATAATTAAACTTTGCATAACCAATAAAATGAAAGAGGGATGGGTCTGAAGGGCCTTCTGTCGGGGGAGATGGACGGGCCTGAAGTCTTGTGGCTCCGGTAATGGACGCAACCGGAGATGGCACGCTAACACAGTTTCCGCCTGGCGCCACGGGCGACGCTTTGAAGTTTGTCGTCAACCAAAGGCGCGGCCCAATCAGCAATCTCCGCGCCTCCACTAATGAGGTGGACTTCCGCGTTGTGATAAGCGGCATCCACAGGCAGCAATGGGGTTCATGTTCGGGTTGGCGTTCGACAATTCTAGTTGGAGTTTCAGGGTTGCAGTTCGTAACTACAGTTTATAGTGGAGATCAGCGTGAGAGACTTAGTCTAGAAGTGGAGTCGCCTACACATGTGGAAAAAGTGTTTGCTATAGTGACTGACAGTATGGCGCCCAGGGCGGACAGTCTTGTTGACATTGTCTTCAGTAATGTAAACCTTGACAGGCCACTGCTTAGTTGTATCTGTCAGTAAGCACATCCAACGAGTTGCTGTACAACCTTAGTCAAGTATATATGAAGACGGTATATGTTCTTTGAGACATGTCCAAAAGAACAGATACCATCTTCATATATAGTTAAGGCTAACCGGCCATTGACCTTCTTCTTCTGTGCTGGGTGCACACACATTGCCCTAACTCTTACGTGACTCGGTAAGATTGCCTGCTGCGAGTAATGAGTGTAACTGGTAGGGGCACCACGAATCTAGAGTGCGACATTAAGTTGGGAATGTGGGTCTCACAGGGAGCAAGTAAGGGATAAATCCCTGCAGTTGCACTATCCTCTGTGCCCTCGGTGGCTCAGATGGATAGAACGTCTGCGATGTAAGCAGGAGATACCGAGTTCGAGTCCCAGTTGGGGCACACATTTTCAACTGTCCCCGTTGATGTATATCAGCGCCTGTCGCCAGATTAGGGTCTTGACTTAACTATCATTTAGTTAAGCATTGCAGTGCAGTAAAATGTATATCTGTGGTCACTAATTTCCTTGAAGTGTCACAGTTCCTCTGCCCACCTCAGAGCACCTAAACTAGATGTGTTTCAGCTCTTCTACCCAGACGACCCGTACACACCAAAAAGTGCCTGTCATCTTTCACAGTAAGGAAGAACGCGGACAGTTCGAGAATTGCAAGGCATTTGGATGCAGGTACAACAGGACAACGCATCTATTTGATCTTTCCCAGTGTGAGAGAAGTACACTGTACCCATGTGCAGTATGATCCATTTTCTACAGGACATCAGTCTCACTCCATGTATTTGGACAGTATAGGAAGACTTACGGTAACTCTGACTGCAGAGCTGGACCATATGACACACCATTTGTAGGCATCTCAGAGAAGTTTACGAATACGAAAGAGGTATAACATCTGCTGATTAAATTCCCAGCTATACGAGCCAGACGTGATCACATCGCAAACTCAGCAGCGCCCCATCCCAACATGCCTGGTGCTGGGCCTACATGACAAAAGACGAGAGACATCTGGCAACGCTTGTTCACCTAGGAGTCCCCACACATGGATACGCCATTCGTGATGCAGTACACAGAACCATAAATCGTGGGAAATTACTTGCTATTCGTGGGGGGAGTGTTGTCGTTGAGCACACTACCGTCAATCTGTCACTTTCCGGTATTGCATCAAGAGGAGCGCCAACAATGGTCTCCATGATGACGGATCATGGTGCTGCAGACGTCATGGAAGTGTCCATGTGGATACTTGTCTTGCTGCAAACAAATCCTTTTCATGACTAAAGGAACGTGACGTGGGTGTGCGATCATACATGGCCGATTATACAATACGTCCGTCCTCTCGGAAGCTAGTCGCGCAAGACCACTGAGATCCTGCATGGCATTGAGTATGGCCGTCATTAGCCCATAGATATTTTGTATGCATGACGATCAAGGAATTCTGAGGAATGTAAGAAGCAATATCGTACAATGATAAACCACAGTCTCGATATGTAATGATATTGTCAGTGTCGAATTCTGAACCATACAGCCAGAAGTTACTACTTCTTACTTGGGGCACTACAGGATATTTTGAGAAAGAAACAACCTGTTAAAATTCTAGTTCTGAATGGGAAACGCACTGTATATCTTTTCTTATGTACTGAATGTAGGTTGTCTGTGTGGTGTTGTTCAGAGACCATGATGCCACACCAGAGTCTGCAGCGTGAATCGATACCACAGACGTGAGCGAGGTTTCGCAGCAATCCGCAATGACGTATGGGAGGCGCTCCTAGAGATCACGCCTCCCTTCGCACCACAGCAGCGCACTTGCACCAGAGGTCAATATAGAGAAAAGCACCGGTCCAGTTCGTGACCACAGCAACAGCAGTCAACATCATCGTGTAAGATAGGGAAAGTTGAAGTTCCTGATGAAAAAGTGCTTTCATGAATGTTGAACCTTGTACCCAAGAGAACAGTTTGTTAATTAATGCGTCAAGTAATGCCTTGCTATAGTTCAATTCTTTTATTTTGGCGGCTCGCGCATGCCCACCCAGACGCGGGAGATAGCTGCGTTGCCAGTTGCACACGACGCACGCGCCAATAGGAGCAGCGCCGTAGTATACCATAGTTCGCAAGCTTACGTTTAGGGGGGAGCGCGCAGTTCATGAAGTAAAGCCACCACGGCCGCATTAACCCTTTCGCTGCTACAAAGACGTGCTCCCTGCATTCCGCGCTGTGCGCGATTTTGTCACAGCACTGCTCGCCTGTGCAGACACATCGTGTTCCGACTGCTTTGACACTCTTATCATTCGATTCCACAAAAATTATTTTGCCCAAAAATTAGATTTTTACACATCTTCTTGACTGATACCTCCCCCCATAAATGACTTAATTTTGTTTCGATGTTCAACGCAGTCATTATGCAGCATTAAATATAGTAAACCATTGCACGAAATTTTGAAGAGTTTGCAGAGGTAAAAGTCCATAGAGTATGCTTTCCGTATGGTCGATTTTAGCTGCCACAATGTTGAGAATGAAATGTGGACAAGGTACCTAAATTTCATATAAAATTTAGTGTATAACAATATCTCATTTAAGTACCACATAGGTGTCGTTTGTAATATTGAGAAATATTCCGTCTTTCGCGACTGTAACAAAAGTTTTATTTACACTGAGCACGTTTGGCGTTATTTTAAAGCACTTCAATCAATCAAAAGGAAGTAGACAAAATACATTAAACAAAACTGTGGACTTACAAAAACATTGGGACTTGAATATACCGTCTATCAGTGAAGTGCTCTGAGCTATTAAAATATAATTTTTGTGTGTGGCACACACAAACATCATTTATTTGCTAAAAAAATGGTTCAAATGGCTCTGAGCACTATGGGACTTAACTTCTGAGGTCATCAGTCCCATAGAACTTAGAACTACTTAAACCTAAGTAACCTAAGGACATCACACAGCCCGCATCTCGTGGTCGTGCGGTAGCGTTCTCGCTTCCCACGCCCGGGTTCCCGGGTTCGATTCCCGACGGGGTCAGGGATTTTCTCCGCCTCGTGACGGCTGGGTGTTGTGTGCTGTCCTTAGGTTAGTTGGGTTTAAGTAGTTCTAAGTTCTAGGGGACTGATGACCATAGATGTTAGTCCCATAGTGCTCAGAGCAATTTTTGACATCACACACATCCATGCCCGAGGCAGGAATCGAACCTGCGACCGTAGCGGTCGCGCGGTTCCAGACTGTAGCGCCTAGAACCGCTCGGCCACTTCGGCCGGCTATTTGCTAAAACACTGATCAGCCAACACAAACGTTGAATATTGCGGCAGCTGAAGACAATTAGTGGAAGAACATAATGAGAAATAAACAAAACACTGAAGTACATGAAATTAGTGACGAGAATGAAAATTTATGCCTGACAAGGACTCGAACCCAGATTTCCCGTTTTACGTGAGCGGCCTCGTTAACCGCTTTGCCTGTCAATGCACAGCTCTTGTCCAGAGCCAAAATTTCGTATGTCGTCGTTTTTGTGTCATAACCTGTACTCGTACACAAAAAAATGGTTCAAATGGTTCTGAGCACTATGGGACTCAACTGCTGAGGTCATTAGTCCCCTAGAACTTAGAACTAGTTACTCGTACACAAACATTATGTAATGCCGTTCAGGAGAGGACATTTTAATTTAAAGCCGCTGCCCGGTATCGGCAGATAAATACGATACTGCATGCATTTCCGAAGGAATACTGCATCGTTCTTCTTAACAACATAGTCACTGCAATATTGAAAACACTAGAAGTCTCCTGCAGTGCTTCTGAACAATTAATTCGAGTTTAAAAGTAATCTTCCGCTATGTATGAGGCGAAAGTTTTGTAAACACAATATATTATAGATTTCGTTTGGAGCAGTGGCTCCTAGACTGTCAGTACAAGAACCTATGTGGTACTTAAAAAAGAGAGAAACGCGTCTGGTCTAAATAAGTCGCTTATTACAGTTGCAGAAGAGGAATGTATTTCAATACCATTGGTAAAACTGCGACTGTGGAACAAAAACAAGAAAGAGAACATGAGTACCATTGTGTATGTGCCATACCTTTCATTGATTGAAGTGCTTTAAAATAAAGCCAAACGCGTCCGGTGTAAATAAATTATTACAGTCGCGAAAGACCATTTCTGCTACCTAAATGTCCTTGGACCTGCTTGCTGTATTCAACTCTTGACCACAGACGACAACTTTTCCCACGCACACTTACCTCGATTACCAACTACATTGTTCCTTGATGTCTCTGGATTTGTTCTATGACTGTATCCCGTCTTTCAGTCAATTTTTGTCATCAGTTTCCTTCCTCCGCGGATCGATTCTGCCACAGCACCACCTGATTTAATTTGTGCCTCTGTTTCATAAATGAATGAAGCGTACTTTAGTGAATTTGGACATCAGCCGTTACAATTCTGACGTGTTAATGACGGTGAGAGTGCCCTGTCTTCAAGGTCTACCTGTTGTTACAAGGAAACGCAAGACCGCATATAGCCCGTGCAGTCCTGACCCACCTCGGTACAGAGTGTGTTCGACTGTTGCCTTGGCTAGCACATTATCCCGGTCTGTCACTCACTGAAAATGTTTGGTTATGAGTTTCCGAGAAGCTGGCACAGCAGTTGATGAAATCTTGCCATAGAATTGAAGCATTATGGAGTGACGTATCCGTATCTGTCAGGTAGTAAATTTTATCTACAACTTGTATAGAGGTTTTTTTAAGAGGTGGAGCCCCTCCACGCCCACACTGGTGTGATGGCCAACTCAAAATGTGTACTGCCTTCTCTGCATGAGGGTTAGTTTTCACTAAAGTGAGGTGTCGCAGGTTGTGGGTACTGCGAAGTTTGCGTCCGTCTGGTTAAGGTTAACCATTTATAGGCGCTCATCTGGAGATAGATTGGGTCGAAAGTATATTTATATACTTGTATAGAGAATAAACTATAGTTCTAAGAGCCAAATTTTATGAAACAGAAGCACAAATTAAATCAGGTGGTGCTGTGGCAGAATCGATCCGCGGAGGAAGGAAACTGATGACAAAAATTGACTGAAAGACGGGATACAGTCATAGAACAAATCCAGAGACATCAAGGAACAATGTAGTTGGTAATCGAGGTAAGTGTGCGTGGGAAAAGTTGTCGTCTGTGGTCAAGGGTTGAATACAGCAAGCAGGTTCAAGGACATTTAGGTAGGAGAAATGGTGAGACTTCTTCAGGATAGACTAGCGCAGAGAGCAGCGCCAAAACCAGTTACATATTGCCATTTGAACCATTTTGTTCCATATTTACTAGTTTGTTTTCCTGTACATCCGACTAATTCTTCACATGGTCCTCTCCATTAACCGCTGAGGAAAAGCTAAGTTTTTGTTTTTAACGGTTCTTGTACTGACAGTCTAGGAACCACTGCTCCAAACGAAAACTATAATATATTGTGTTTACAAAACTTCTGCCTCATACATAGCGGAAGATTACTTTTAAACTCGAATTAGTTGTCCAAAAGCACTGCAGGAGACTTCTAGTGTTTTCAATATTGCAGTGACTATGTTGTTAAGAAGAACGATGCAGTATTCCTTCGTAAATGCATGCAGTATCGTATTTATCTGCCGATACCGGGCAGCGGCTTTAAATTAAAATGTCCTCTCCTGTACGGCATTACATAATGTTTGTGTACGAGTACAGGTTATGACACAAAAACGATGACATATGAAATTTTGGCTCTGGTCAAGAGCTGTGCATTGACAGGCAAAGCGGTTAACGAGGCCGCTGACGTAAAACGGGAAATCTGGATTCGAGTCCTGGTCGGGCATAAATTTTAATTATCATCACTAATTTCACGTACTTCAGTGTTTTGTTTATTTATCATTCTGTTCTTCCACTGATTGTCTTCAGCTGACGCAATATAAATACTCATGGACTAGGTCTATGACACCATGGATAATTTATTCAGTTTTCATTTAGATTTAATGAAAATACGCTATCTTAGTCTTCTAGGTACAATTTCAAAGTGTACTTAACCATTTGCTCTATTAATTTCATTAAACTCCTTCTGCGTGTTCTGCGGTGTCATCGTATGAAATATCTGAAATTCTAAAATAACCGACTTTTAGTTCACGTTGTGGGGCGGGGGAGGGGAGGGGCTTCTGATGACGTGAAGTATTTTTACTGTTGTTAACTACTTTAATACATTACTTATTACTTGGTCGCGTGGTCTGAGTCATTTTGTCACGGCCCTCGCGGTCCCCCCCCCCCCCCCCCCCCCCGCCCGTCGGAGGCTCTAGTTCTCCCTCGGTCATGGGTGTATGTGTCGTCCTTAGCTTAAGTTAGATTAAGTAGTGTGTAAGCTTAGCGACCGATGACCTCAGGAGTTTGGTTCCATGAGACCTTACCACAAATTTCAAAATTTCCATTACGTTTCTGTCGGCGTCATTAGACCATTGACTATAATTTTTTAAACGGTGTTCTAATATTGGAATCTCTGTCTTCTTTAAACGAGCATTTCCACATGGGTAGACTAGTTTTGTTACGTTTATGGCATAGGCTTGCAACCGGTCTCCTATCGTGTGTGTCTTCCTGTGGCCTGCGAAATACTTGTCCACAAACAGTCACACTTCACAAGTTTTTTGGCATAAAATAACCACCAGCCGTCACAGAACAGACTCGAAGATATGTAGGACACGGCGGCAGTTGATTTTACAGGTATACGGACAAACACAACGCACTGACCGGCATTATACTGTAACAATAGCCAACACTGTGCTACATCATCATCATTTGTGAAAAGCGGAACACCAAGCAGGACAGATTTCACCAAACGTACAATAAATGCTGCCCGGATATGGTAATATTTATCTGTTTTCATTTGTTTAGCAATGAATATCATACAGTTATGCTAAATTTCTTTCAATGTATTAAAAATGTCATATTGAATGTTTCACCTAATTTCGTAATTACAGTGTTTGCTGTCGAATCGTGAAATGAGTATCACACGTTCCAACGAGGACAAGAACAAGTACCTGAAGACCAAATGTTAAAATTCGAAATCTTTGATACTGTTATATATTATCTCTGGATGTCAAATAAAAAGCAGGCTACCGAAATAGCTTTATCGGTTCATCAGTTGAGATATTGGAAGTAACTCTTCTAGTGATTGTTTTGCGACCATCTATTGCGTAAGACGCTCCTTCGTTGTGCCGTAAGGAAGCTTTAGTGAAGTACAGCACTCGTCCATAAAAAGATACAACGTTCTCACACAATACGACACGATTCTATAGAATACTAGCGACAACATAATTAAGTACGCTGCTGCAGCCGTAACATTTTATGTCTTAAATAACGACCAAGATAAAATGAGCCTTATTGTGTGGAGTATTGAAGTTCGAGGATGGTGAAGGACGTTTCCCCGCTGTTGGCAGCAGCAGGATAGCTCTGTAGCTGCTGTAGCGACGATGAGTATCGGCAAAGAATACCAATAAGAATGGAATAAAACGACGATAATGGCTGTTTTTCCAGAGTTAGTGCCACTGCCGTTGTTACGACTGTCAGCATAATGTATCGCAACCCACTAGACATGAGAAGCGAGGTTGGAATAATCTGAAAGTGGGCTCAGAAGGTACCTGTAAGAGCTGTAGGGCTGTATTACAAGAATAGGACGATTTAGTGGCTAGCGGTCTGATTGGCAATGGAAAATGCATCGCTTGCCGCACCCTTATCGATTAGTGGCGATTGCTGGAATTCTGCTGTCAGGTACATCTGCTATTGGGTGGTTGTAATTAAACTCTCCCTATTTAACAAGTTGTTAGACGGAAAATAACTACCGTGTGAGGACTAAACTTGGTAGCACTAATGTCAAGGACATGGGGAGGAGAAATAATGAAGAATCAATTCAATTGAATCGCTTTTAATGTGCTGGTACGGTACATCATACCAATGCATAGCGGTACTATTCCTGTTGCAACCAAACAGAACTCACAGGGAGTCACATCAGGTGACACTGCTCGCCAATCGAACTATCAGCCGATCGTTTCCAAACGTGTTTCGAAGAAGCAGGTGAACTTCGCGAGCGTGTGTGGTGGGGACCCATCTTGCATGAAAACTGTTGAATTCAATGCGTTTCTCTCCTTTGGGGCGCGTATGACATGCTGGGGAAGCATATTTCAAGAACGCTGGCCGGTTACACGGCACGTCTTTGGCTCTTGAGCACCATCCTGTTCAACAAAGAATGGTCCATTGATGAACGTCGCCGTGAAGCCACACCATACGGTAACACGTTCACCATACAGAGGAACTTCATACACAGTGATTGGAGGTGAAGATACCCACACTCGGCAGTTCCACACTCCTGGAAATGGAAAAAAGAACACATTGACACCGGTGTGTCAAACCCACCATACTTGCTCCGGACACTGCGAGAGGGCTGTACAAGCAATGATCACACGCACAGCACAGCGGACACACCAGGAACCGCGGTGTTGGCCGTCGAATGGCGCTAGCTGCGCAGCATTTGTGCACCGCCGCCGTCAGTGTCAGCCAGTTTGCCGTGGCATACGGAGCTCCATCGCAGTCTTTAACACTGGTAGCATGCCGCGACAGCGTGGACGTGAACCTTATGTGCAGTTGACGGACTTTGAGCGAGGGCGTATAGTGGGCATGCGGGAGGCCGGGTGGACGTACCGCCGAATTGCTCAACACGTGGGGCGTGAGGTCTCCACAGTACATCGATGTTGTCGCCAGTGGTCGGCGGAAGGTGCACGTGCCCGTCGACCTGGGACCGGACCGCAGCGACGCACGGATGCACGCCAAGACCGTAGGATCCTACGCAGTGCCGTAGGGGACCGCACCACCACTTCCCAGCAAATTAGGGACACTGTTGCTCCTGGGGTATCGGCGAGGACCATTCGCAACCGTCTCCATGAAGCTGGGCTACGGTCCCGCACACCGTTAGGCCGTCTTCCGCTCACGCCCCAACATCGTGCAGCCCGCCTCCAGTGGTGTCGCGACAGGCGTGAATGGAGGGACGAATGGAGACGTGTCGTCTTCAGCGATGAGAGTCGCTTCTGCCTTGGTGCCAATGATGGTCGTATGCGTGTTTGGCGCCGTGCAGGTGAACGCCACAATCAGGACTGCATACGACCGAGGCACACAGGGCCAACACCCGGCATCATGGTGTGGGGAGCGATCTCCTACACTGGCCGTACACCACTGGTGATCGTCGAGGGGACACTGAATAGTGCACGGTACATCCAAACCGTCATCGAACCCATCGTTCTACCATTCCTAGACCGGCAAGGGAACTTGCTGTTCCAACAGGACAATGCACGTCCGCATGTATCCCGTGCCACCCAACGTGCTCTAGAAGGTGTAAGTCAACTACCCTGGCCAGCAAGATCTCCGGATCTGTCCCCCATTGAGCATGTTTGGGACTGGATGAAGCGTCGTCTCACGCGGTCTGCACGTCCAGCACGAACGCTGGTCCAGCTGAGGCGCCAGGTGGAAATGGCATGGCAAGCCGTTCCACAGGACTACATCCAGCATCTCTACGATCGTCTCCATGGGAGAATAGCAGCCTGCATTGCTGCGAAAGGTGGATATACACTGTACTAGTGCCGACATTGTGCATGCTCTGTTGCCTGTGTCTGTGTGCCTGTGGTTCTGTCAGTGTGATCATGTGATGTATCTGACCCCAGGAATGTGTCAATAAAGTTTCCCCTTCCTGGGACAATGAATTCACGGTGTTCTTATTTCAATTTCCAGGAGTGTATGTGTCCACCTCACACGTCAGAGAAAAATGAGCTTTGTCTGCCCATAGAATGGTCCAGGGCCAGCCCTTGTCAACTTCACTCCTTATGAGAAAGTGAAGGTTGAAGTCAACACGTCGTTGTGCGTCCTGTGGTGTAAGCTCCTGTACGATATCAATCTTGTACGGATACCATTTGAGAATGGTTCGAAGCACCTTCCGTACAGTGGACCACGAGATGTTCACAGCACGCGCACTGCCTGACGATCGGGAATTGTGCGCAGCGTTGTCTGTCATAGCAACAGCGATTTCATCAACCACCTGCGGTTCAACCAGTCGTCGGTCCCTTCCCGGAGCGACGCCCAGTTCTCCGTTTGTTTCGAACTGCTTCATCATACTCTGCACAGGAGAGAACGCTTCCGTGATCCTTTCAGCCGGCGACATTCTCGAAGTGCAGCTGCAGCTTTACTGTTGTTTTTTAATAGAGCTTCACCAGTAATGCCCTGTTCCTTTTGTCACATTTTTCGATGTCCTCCGTCAATCCTATCTGGTAAGCAAAACTCCTGCAGCGGACGTACAAACATAGTGTAGGCAGTTCTTTAGTAAACCTGCTACATCTTCTAAGTGTTCAGTCAATAAAACGCAGTTTCTGGTTTGGGTTCCCCATGACATTACCTATGCGATCATCCCAATTTAAGTTATTCGTGGTTCATATGATCTCCCGAATCCTCTTCTGTCTCTGATAGAATTACAATATCATTGGCAACCCTCCAAGTTCTTAGTTCTTCTCCGTTAACTTTAATTCCTTCTCCAAATTTTCCTTTGATTTCTTTTACTGACTGCTCAGTGTGCAAAATGGAACAATATCGGAGCTATCTGCAACCCTGTTTCACTCCATTCTCAACCACTGCTTCCCTTTCAGGTGTTTAGATTCTTGTAACTGGAGAACGGTTCCTGTACAAGCTGTATATAAGTTTTTGATAAGATTTTTTTGAAAGTATTTTATTATGAAAGCATTTTAAAGCTAAATCAACGAAAATTTGAAAGGACGTCGGCTCGTTTTGTATCATCACGAAATAAGGGAGGGACCATCATGCACATGATAAGAGAGTTGTGGTGGCAGTCATTAAAGCGCGATGACTGATCACGGCATATGGTGGACAAGGTTGGAACTTGATGGTGGCTCTGTTACGCATGGAAATCACGCACCCCACACTCTGGATATTAATTCTACCAAATTTGGTACTTGTATGATAAATAATTTCTGGACGGTGGCGCTCTGGCGCATGGAAATCACACACCCTATACTCTGGATATTAATGCTACCAAATTTGGTATTCGTATGGTAAATAATTTCTGTTTTATAATGTGTTAAATAGGGCAAGTTTAATTATAACCACCCAGTAACTCAGAAGTTCAGCTTCACGCCGGCAAACTGCTGCTGACTATTGGGGTGGAAAAGGATCGCTTCGCGTTGAAATTTAGACTTTTGGACGGGTTCCGAATACCTAGTGTCGGACGTTAAGTGAAACATGCTGGGCTAATCGAAGCAAACCACATGGCCTCACAAGTTGGAAGAGACGTCTGCTACACAACAACGTCAGACGATTGACTGTGCAATGGGTCTATATAATTGCAGCTATCAGAAGGAAATATTTAATCATAGCTAACACAGGGGTGTGATATTGAACGAAGTATTCTCAACTTGTTAGGAAAGATGGACACGTTCCTCGAGTTTAGACTTCTACTTGAAACATTTTTATTAACATGATGGATGTGTTACAGTTGGATTACGATGAGGAATGACGCTACTGAGGACGGAACTGAAGTGGAGGCCATAAAGAAATTATGAAATTATCTGTGAGTGGTCTCTCAAACTATTTTGGTAGGAGAACATAGCGTACATTTTTGCTGAAGCCTTTCGAAATCGCTTTTTCCATTCTTAATTTTTTCATATGATGTGGAAATCACCTTTTGTGGAAATACTGGCTTGTTGTGCTTAGTTGTGGTATCGTTTTCTCTGGGCGTAATGGTAGATTGGAGTGAATTTCATGGCTGTTTCCTGGATACTCAAGACCTAATTCTAAATGTACTCATAAACTATATCTTATCCCTCTGGTTCTCTCATTACATCAAGATTGTCCACAGACATCCATACAGAATCTGAGAGTGGTAAGTATTCCACAACTGTAGCCTGTTAACATCGAGCTGTACGTTTTTTTCATTGCAACGAGCAAAGTGGACTGGAACACTGGTGGTGTAACACGCCCGCTGTCCAGGAGAGCTGGCACACTTGAATGAAGCTTGTTAGAAAGCGACACCTATTTATACCTGGCTGTGCGCCACTGTTTTGCCAAGCGCGCCGCTTCGTGTCACCTACTCATAACACGCTAGGTTGACCAGTGGGCCCCTTCCGCCCGCGACTTGTGACACGCAAAACTGCTACGTATACTCTTTAAACAATTTGACGGCCCTGTGGCCTCTGTTCTACTTCGCAACTGTTGGTATGCGTAACTCACTGCCATCTGGCCCGCACCTGGCAGTAACTTGTGCTCAGAATATCGCACAAAACTAACTCTCCCTATTCTGAACGTTGGTGCCGCTACAGAGCCATGAACCAATTGTTTGCAACAGCGCATCAGTGTGAACAGTACCGAACAGTGAACAAATCCACGAATAAGCCACGCAAAAGAATTGCAATTCTTTTGTTTCCATAATAAGTTGCAACTTAAATTAACAACTCTTATCAAAGCACCCACGTTAAACCGGGTCAAGTCACTCAATGAGTTCGTACCTTTGAGACAAAGTGGACTGAAATTTTCAGAGACATCGGCCGGTAGCGTGACATCGGTTTTGAAGTGTAAGTCTGAGTAATCTTCCAATGTCTTACATTTAAATAAACACCACACCTCGCACACCCTTCGTTATTCAAATTCTTTATTGTTCCATCGGTCATCAAGCTTTCGAATGTTTCAGTTGATAACAAATGATCATTCAACAAATCGGTTTAGTGGGCTACAGTCTCACATGGAAACGCGCTTTTGGTATTGACCAAATTAAACTATACATTGTCGGGGAAATCTTGTTATTTCCAACTCACGAAGCTTTAAGCATGAGAAACTTCTTTCTAGAGAGCGTGCTATATGATGGAAGAATATGTAAATCGAAATTTTATGTCACACTAATGTTTCAATGTGATAGTTTTAGCAAATTGTGTGGAGGGTGTCAGAAAAGTTGGTCAGCATATTTTGGAAATGACATAGACGGGCGATCTTACAAGTCGGAACCCGCCTGGCTGTATTGGAAAACACTTTCTATCGATTGTGATG
This sequence comes from Schistocerca americana, assembly GCF_021461395.2. Classification (NCBI taxonomy): domain Eukaryota; kingdom Metazoa; phylum Arthropoda; class Insecta; order Orthoptera; family Acrididae; genus Schistocerca; species Schistocerca americana. Next base: position 186,566,937 of record NC_060125.1, on the reverse strand, counting down.
TGCTTTAAATGTAAGGAGTTACTTCAGTTTATATGTCATAAAGCGAGTATGGGCGATTATGAGACACTACATATTTTGCTGCTACCCAGAGAAAAAAGTATTGTGGAGTAAATTCCGGAAAACAGTTTCGAAAGGCAGACGTTTATGATGTTTCGAGACACTTTAATGTCTTTTTCCTCGTACTATTTTTACACCCCCCACAATCGTCCATATGCACGCAGACAAATAAGTACTACACATGTATACTCAATGGCTAAGCCTCTAATGCCTCTAGCTATAGTTTTACACTGTTTAAAGAATATTACTCATCACTACCACTACTATGTACATGTGTTATCAGCACTCCTTAAAGGCAACTTTAATGCACAGTTGGTTATGCTGTTGTTATTTACTCCTCTCCTCGTCTTGCTAGCATTACTAACACACTAAGGTTCCAGTTAAGAACAGCAATGAAATCTTATTTATGTATGATGATTTCCTTTAAATATAGTCGATATGTAACAGTAATTGTTTCACCACTATAGCTTACAAGGGAACCTCCCCATCCCACCCCCCTCAGATTTAGTTATAAGTTGGCACAGTGGATAGGCCTTGAAAAACTGAATATAGATCAATCGAGAAAACAGGAAGAAGTTGTGTGGAACTATGAAAAAATAAGCAAAATATACAAACTGAATAGCCCATGCGCAAGATAGGCAACATCAAGGATAGTATGAACTTAGTAGCGCCGTGGTTCCCTGGGTAGCGTGAGCAGCTGTGGAACGAAAGGTCCTTGGTTCAAGTCTTCCCTAGAGTGAAAAGTTTACTTTCCTTATTTCTGCAAAGTTATGATCTGTCCGTTCGTTTATTGACGTCTCTGTTCACTGTAATAAGTTTAGTGTCTGTGTTTTGCGACCGCACCGCAAAACCGTGCGATTAGTAGACGAAAGGACGTGCCTCTCCAATGGGAACCGAAAACATTTGATCGCAAGGTCATAGGTCAACCGATTCCTCCACAGGAAAACGTCTGATATATTCTATACGAAACTGGTGACGGCATGTGCGTCACATGACAGGAATATGTTGTCGACCCACCTAACTTGTAAACTTGGCGAATGGGTAAAAACATTCTCCTACCTTGCCCGATTTAGGTTTCCTTGTGGATGTGATAATCACTCCCAAAAAAGTGATGAAAACATAAGAGTTTGTCATGTAAACCGAAAATAAAAAATTAAAATTTTCACTCGAGAGAAGGCTTGAACCAAGAACCTCTCGCTCCGCAGCTGCTCACGCTAACCACGGGACCACTGCGATCCTCAGCCCACATTCTCCTTGATATTACATATACTGCCCATGGACTACTCAGTTTGTATATTTTGCTTATTTTTTCGTAGTTCCACACAACTTCTTCCTGTTTTCTCGATTGATCTGTGTTCAGTTTTTCAAGGCCTATCCACTGTGCCAACTTATAACTAAATCTGAGGGGGGTGCGATGGGGAGGTTCCCTTGTTAGAAGCATGTAAACACTGAGTGACATTTAAACCCGTTTCTGAACACTGTGTTTTAGCTTGTTTTAATGTTACAATACAATAATTTGCATACTGTCACCGTACTTATTCAATCTGTATGCAGAACATGTTATGAGGAATGCGAGGCTAGATGAAGGTGAAACAGGAATTAAAATAGCTGGAATAAATGTAAACAACCTCAGGTACGCGGATGATACGATCCTGTTGGCAGAAAGTGAAGAAGAATTGAGAACACTCTTGCTGAAGGTGAAAGACGAAAGTGAAAAGGCCGGTCTTATGCTGAATGTGAAGAAAACGAAAACTATGGCAACTACACCTACCAATTTGTGGGATATAGCAGGAGAAACCATGGAGGTAGTGACCACATTCAGTTATCTCGGTTCCCAGATCTCTGCTGATGGCGACTGCAGCCATGAAATCCGGAGACGCCTGTTGCTCTGTAGACAGGCGTTGTCAAACCTTGACAAGGTTATAATGTCCAGAGATATAACACTAGCAACAAAGATCGGTATTGTGAGGACTATGGTCTTTCTAGTTGTGATGTATGGATGTGAGACCTGGACCATTAGAAAGGCTGAACGGCGAAGAATTGACTCCTTCGAATTGTGGTGTTGGAGGAAACTTCTTAGAGTTCCATGGACTGCAAAGAGAACCAACAGATCAATATTGGAGCAAATTAAACCAGATTTCTCCCTGGAAGGTCTAATGTTAAAACAAAAGCTGACCTACTTTGGACACACAATGCGAAGGCATGCCTCGCTGGAAAAAGCATTAATGCTGGGGAAGATTGAAGGAACTAGAAGAAGAGGACATCAGAGGATGAGATGGATCGATGGCATCACAGAAACAATGTGTTCCAACGTGGAAGGTCTACGGGAGAAAGTGCAAGACAGGAAAAAGTGGCGTGATTTGGTTCATGGGGTCACGAAGAGTCGGAACCGACTAGACGAATAGAGAGAGAGAGAGAATGTTACAATGCGATGTCCATTACATTTATGATACAATTCACGTCTGTTTGTATACATTTCATCAGGTACATGCAATGAATCACGTAACATTAGGATTTTATAATGTTTCCTACCTTGTCTTGTAACATCTATGTTATCTTATAGCTTGGGCATAGCAACTTCGTTTGCTGTTTACATATGACACTATACCAAAGATATTCACCAAAGATAGTCTAGTCTTCTACATTACCAACTATCTTGTCATCGAGATATTTTTATACCACATGGCGAAAATATTCTTTTAAATTGGCCAGCTTCTCAATATTTTGTATAAGTAATACTTACAGTCCTGATCTTATCTATAGTACTGCCCTGTATAGATTTAGAATTTGGATGTTTGCTGTGAAGTCCTGTCTCATATATTTACATTCATGGCATACACTACACTTCTAAGTAATGGCTAATGCAATATGGTGGCTTAAACCACTTTAACCCTTGTAAATATTCATGTTATTTTGCACTTCGTTATAAAAGGCTTTTAACAATTCCTGTAACCTACATAAAATTATTTTTATCTTTGGATAGCAACCGTGAAGATTGTCCAAGACCGAAACCGGTAGATTTTGGGTTAAAAAAACAGCTGTTGGTTCAAATATGTGTTTTATACATTACTTAACGGCTGTTGGCAGTCATCTTCCAAAAATTTCCTAGTTTCCTTTACCGCTCAACCAGAGTAGCAATTTTGGAAAGCTTCTAAACTGAAAAAGATCGTTCTATAATTTTAGTTGTTACTCACCCGCTAACGTCTACACATATGCGTTCAAGGAATTGCTGATGCAATTTCCAAGCATGTTATATTTTGCTGAGTCAACTTACATGCGAGAAGCACTTACGTCGCCGTCTGTGAGCTGTGTGACTTGATGCAACAAACATTATTTCGACGTGTGATTTGAGACTTTCTCGGCGTATTCCATTCGTGAAATCTTCTCGGGTGATCAGCCGAGTAAAGGCGTCGTCTTCTCGCAACGTTTCGAAGGGTTTCGTACCCATCATCTTCGCTTGAAGATGATGGGTACGAAACCCTTCGAAACGTTGCGAGAAGACGACGCCTTTACTCGGCTGATCACCCGAGAAGATTTCACGAATTATTTCGACGTATTGCACCTATAGTTTCCAATTCTTTATAATATTTTCAGTAATACTGATACTTTTCGGTATCTTCGTATTGTTCAATAATTTTCTGTTGTTTCGATACTTGTCGCATTCTTTCAGTACCTCAGATATTTTTCGATATTTCCATAACTTTTCGATAATTTACGGTACTCTTCGATATTTTTCGACTCTTTCAAAATTGGTTCACAGTGATAACGAGTGACTTTACGGAAATATGAACTAGCATTATAGCAATAAGTACTGACTGTATACAAATACCAGTGGGAGCTATTTCTGACCAATTTAGTGTGGAAGTTCACTGAGATGTTTGTGTCGCAAAATTAAGAGCATGATTTCTCCTTTAACTTTAGTTGTACTCGGCGCCTTCACAGACGTGAACTCTGTCTACCGCTGAGCTAGGGAGGTATTCACAGACGTATTCGAGCGCAGCATAGTCCACCAACACATCTAGCTCTCAGGGACATGACCTTATGAAGCTGGTGCGTAAGTTCGTTGCGTTTTTCCGTGAGACTAGTAAACACAACAGAAATACATAACAGAGAATTTAATCAACAATAATACCTTCTCCTTCACTATTTACAACAGTTTGCCAAAGCTGGGGTAAGTTTTCGGTTCTGTGAATGTAGAAATCACCTGGTTTTGAGGCGAAGAATCGTCGAGCCATGTTGAGGAGCGCATTTTCGTCCGAAAAGGAAATTCCTTGGAAGTTGTTCGGCAGAGAGCGGAAAAGCTGAAAACTTGAAGGCGAAAGATCTGCTGAATAAAGTCAAATGGCTCCAGAGGTCACCTGCACCCTACTTAAACCTAACTAACCTAAGGACATCACACTCATCCATGCTCGAGGCAGGATTCGAACCTGCGACCGTAGCAGCAGGGCAGTTCCGGACTGAAGGGCCTAGAACCGCTCGGTCACAGCGGCCGGCTGGTGAATAAGTATGGTGTGGAATGACTTCCCCGCTGAACTCCTATATAGTGCTTTTTTGTCAGTGTAGCAGATTGCGGGTGGGCGTTATCGCACAGTACCACCGCTTCAGGCAGTCTTCCTGGGCGTTGTTCTTGGATCTAATGTTGGCAATAAATGTCAGCAGTGATGGTTACACCTCAGGGAAGGAATTCGTAGTATACCACACCGTCGCTGTTTCGCCATATTCGTAACATTATTTTTTGTGCATGAGCGCAATTCTTTGTACGGGGAGCTGCTGTTTTGTTTGGGCACAGCCATTCTTCTTTCCCTTACATTAGCGTAAAGATACCACTTCTAGTCACCAATAGTGATACAGGATAGGAATGGTCGGCGTTGTTCACGAGCCAGTTTATGACAAACAAGCAGATATGCACTTACGGCCACACGCCGTTTTTTGTGATTTTGGCTTATTGCATGCGTTACCCTTATACATGATTTTTGAACCTTCCACATTGCATGAAATAGTCGAACGATGATGGAACGATCACAGTTCACCAGATCTGCCAATTCTCGAGCACACTGAATTGGATCATTGTCAATTAATGTGTTTAAAAAATCTTCATCAAACCCCGAATTTCTTCCTGAACATGGAGCGTCACTAATGTCAAAACCATCCTCGTTAAAACGAGAAAACCATTTTCTTGCAGTCATCGCAAATGTCTCTGGCACCCTCTGCTGCTGCCACCTATCTACTGAACTCAAACAGAAGAATATGTCGGAAATATTCCGATTTCTACACATGTCGCTCTGTTTTCCAGCGACCACATCTCCATCCATTTTCTCCAAATGACAAAATGACGATATGGAAACATAAACATTAACAGTGAACTACAAACAAGAAATGATAGTCGATAAATGAGCCCATAGCAACCGGAATACCAACATGCAAAAAAAAAGAAGAAAAAATACCGCTACGAACTTATGCACCACGAGTTGACTACTAGCAAGGTTAGTTGCCGAACTATATTATTATAGTTAGGTTGGACTACGATCTGACCACTCATCGGGTCGACTGGTCATTTTAATTCTACATCTACATGTATACTCCGCTAGCCACTAAGCGGTGTGTGGCGGAGGGCACAATTCGCGCCAAAGTCGTATTTACCTCCCTCTGTTCCACTCGCGTATCGCGCGAGGGTAAAACGACTTCTGGACGCCTCAGTGCGAGCTCTAATTTCCCTTATGATGATCATTGAGCGATTTCAAAGTTGGTGGTAATAATATATGCTCTACATCCTCGGCGAAGATCGGATTTCGGAATTTAGTGAGCAGCCCCTTCCTTTTAGCGCGTCGTCTACCTGCAGGTGTGCCCACTTCAAACTTTCTATGAGATTTATAACGCTCTCGCGATGGCTAAATGTACCAGTCACGAATCTTGGCGCTCTTCTTTGGACCTTCTCAGTCTCCTGAATCAGACCCAACAGGTAAGACGATCAATATTCTAAGACTGGACGAACTAACGTATTGTAAGCAATTTCCATTGTTGAAGGACTGCATCCCTTCAGGATTCTACCAATAAACCGCTCTCTAGACTTCGCCTTGTCCGTTACTTGAGTAATCTGATCATTCCATTTGACATCATTTCGAACAGTCACACCCAAATACTTGGCGGATGTTACCGCTTTCACAGACTGGGCGTTTGTACTCGTACATTAATGGGGATTTTCGCTTTGTTATAAGCAGTAAGTTACACTTACTAATATTGAGAGATAACTGCCAGCCGGCCGTTGTGGCCGAGTTGTTCTAGGCGCTTCAGTCTGGAACCACGCGACCGCTACGGTCGCAGGTACGAATCCTGCCTCGGGCATAGATCTGTGTGATGTCTTTAGGTTAGTTAGGTTTAAGTAGTTTTAAGGTCTAGGGGACTGATGACCTCAGATGTTAAGTCCCATAGTGCTCAGAGCCATTTGAACGATTTGATAACTGCCAGTCATTACACCACTCATTGATTTTCTGGAAATCCTCATAGATTTGTTCACAACTTTCGTGTGATTCTACTTTCCTGTGGACTACGGCATCATCGGCAAACTGTCTAATGGAGCTGTAAATGCCATCAACCAGATCGTTTATGTAAGCCGTAGAAAGCAGTAAACCTACTATGCTGCCCTGAGGCACACCTGAAGTTACGCATCTTTTTGTTGCAGTCACCCCATTCAGGACGATATAATGCTCTCTGTTAGAAACTTTCTATCCAAACGCATATGTCATCGGATAGACCGTAAGCGCTCACTTTTTGGAGCAAGCGACAGTGCGGAACTGAGTAGAACGCCTTTCGAAATTCGAGAAATTTGGCATCAACCTGAGAGCCGGTATCTAGAGCTTGTTGTATGTCATGCACAAAGAGGGGCAGCTGTGTCTCACATGACCGCTGTTTCCTAAAACCGAGCTGGTTTCTGCAGATGAGCTTCTCAGAGTCTAGAAAGGTCATTATGTCTGAACACAAAATATGTTCCATGATACTACAACAAATCGGTGTCAGTGAAAGTGGCCGATAATTATGTGCATCCGATTTTCTACCCTTTTTATAGATTGCCTTCTTCCAGTCTCGTGGAACTTTCCGCCGTTCCAATGATCTCTGACAGATGACGGATAAGAATGGTGCTGTATTTGTAGCATAGTGAACATAAAATCTTACGGGGTTACCGTCTGGGCCAGATGCCATCCTGGCGTATGAGGATCTTAACTGTCTTAACTGTTTTACAATCTCAGCTACACTAAACACTATGCAGCCATCCTTTCGTTTGTTCGATAATTGAAAGGGGGAATGGTATTGCAGTCCTCTATCGTAAACGAGTTTTTGAAAGCTAGGTTTAGAATTTCGGCCTTCTGTTTCTCGTCACCAGTTACGTTACCTGAACTGTCAGCAAGGGAAGGTATTGAATTATTTGTAGCGTTCATAGATTTTACATACGACCAAAATTTTTTGCGGTTATTTTTAGAACCTGCAGATAAAATATTGCTTTCAAATTCATCAAAAGAATCTCTCATTGCCCTTCTGACAGCTGCTATCATTTCGCATAACTTCTGTTTTTCAGCGGGGTAGTGACTATGCTTAAAACGGCTGTGTAAAATTCTCTGGTTTCTCAGCAACTTCCTAATATGATTGTTGTACCAAGGTGGATCCTTTCCCTCCGCTATACTTCTCTAGTACATGGTGGACAATACCCTTAAATTCCGACCAAAGATGCTCAATATCTTTGTGTCCCGCAGTGAATGCTTGGAGCTGACAACCTGGGAGCCGGTGTCTAGAGCCTGTTGTATATCATGCACAAAGAGGGCCAGCTGTGTCTCGCATGACCGCACTGACGTAAGCCATATGGTATGTCTACAACGAATGCACAGATTACTCAGAAAAGAGAAAGTTCAGAATTCCGAAGCTGGCTGGAGCGAATGTGGAAGTTTAAATATTCTCTAACATCATGTAATTACCTCCAGAAGTTGTGTTCAGTTGACTGCATGTTTGGCGCCTCTCATTTCTCAGTGCTGGTTTGTTGCTGCCCGCAGGTGTCGTGGATCCGGTCGCGGGACCTGCACATCCTGACCTCCGGCGTGCTGACGTACACGTCCGACTCTCGGTTCGAGGTTCTGCACGGCTCCGACCCGGACTCGTGGACGCTGCGGCTGGTGGGCGTCCGGCACGAGGACGGCGGCCGCTACGAGTGCCAGGTCAACACCGACCCCAAGCTCAGCCTGCCCGTGCACCTGCACGTCAGAGGTAGGCGCGCGGCACCGACCAGTGTTCCACCCGGCGCGCGTGTCTGGCCTTCCGTTTGCAGATGACTGAACCGTGATTTATTTTCAAAGAATATTCTTAAAAAGTTATTTTATTTACTAGCGATTCATCAAGAACATTAACACATTTAATCACACTATGTAAGCATGGAAGTAGTTGCCAAGGAGTAACTGATGAAATCATAACCAAATTCCTTTTAACAAATGGGAATTTTATTCACTTTAAGAGTGTCTAAAAGCATTTTTTAAAAGAAACAGATTTAAAATTATAGTCAGAAAGCACGCTCTATATATCAAAGTTACAATTTATTCAGAGGCAGAAAGAAACAAGTTTTGACTGTATGAGCTTTCGGGCAGAGAACCCTCCCGCTCCCTTTTAACACGATCGTAGTTACGACCGCTCACCACAGCCTCTGACAGACTACACTGGTGCAAATCAGCAACACAACAGATAAATGGTTCAAATGGCTCTGAGCACTATGCGACTGAACTTCTAAGGTCATCAGTCGCCTAGAACTTAGAACTAATTAAATGGTTCAAATGGCTCTGAGCACTATGGGACTTAATATCTGTGGTCATCAGTCCCCTAGAACTTAGAACTACTTAAACTTAACTAACCTAAGGACATCACACGCATCCATGCCCGAGGCAGGATTCGAACCTGCGACCGTAGCGGTTGCTCGGCTCCAGACTGTAGCGCCTAGAACCGCACAACAGGTAACTTTAAACAAGAGTTATAACAATCTACACAACCACACAAACCATGCACCCCCCGTAAGAGGCATGGAAACGGCACAAAACACTAACAATTAAAATATTAACCTTGCCACCGTAGGTGCAACTTGATTTTAACTTCTAAGAAAAATCTTACGGTGAAAGGGTGGCATCTTTATATACTAAAATGATCTTTTAAATAAAAACCCATGAAATGCAATCTTATACAAAATTCTACAAGGTAGCCCAAACAATAGTTAAGATGCTCTACAGTACATAGATACCACCTCTCAAGATCATAGGCAGTAATATCAAAGATCAAAACGTATATTTAGATATGTGGTACGCGTCGAGCAGCGCGTGTCCTAAATTGGGACTTTGAATTTTTCACTGCCTCTGCTACAGCGTCCTATATATTTACTTAGCTCGTGTTGCACTATAATTCACATCCGGTTGCGCAAGATAAGAGCTGATAAGGACTGGTACGCCACGCTGCTCGCGCGTTAGTCAGTCTTCCAGCAGCAGCCGACTGTGCAACAACACGAGCTCTAGTATTACCAGGCTCGTGTTGCACAAAAATATATAGGTTAGGCGACTTAGGTTATGCGATTGATCCTTATCAGTACTGTTATCGCGCTTGGTTAGCGCGGTATTGTTAGGATTGTATTAGTTAGAGTTGGAGCTGCTTTTGTAGCAGCATGTTATAAATTAAATATTTATAACCTCAATAGAATAAAACCTCAAAGTCCTGCTCAGACACACACTACAAGTAATAAATTCGTTAACACACCAAATCCGACAAACATGACAGAGGCAGCTACGAACATACGGTAGATTGATAGGGAGATTACCGAACAACCCGAACTGCAGGTTGCTCTAACCCGCCCCTGCTCCACAAGGGAAAAACGGACTACCCTATTTATAAACAACCACCTTCCCGCGGGTGGGAAGGGCGGAGAAGAATGGTCGGACGACCCCAAAGCAAAACGGCTGGTGATCTCACCAGGAAAACAAGTACAATTTAACAATAAATCAAACAAGATATCACCAATTACTTAACTTCTAATAAACTGCGATTTCTGGAGAAGACCTGGCGCAGCACCCCTAAATCTCTCTACCGAACCGTCCGCTGGTAGCCGCTTCAACGGACTCAGGAAGGCGCGCCGATCTCCCGTCTCACGGCGTCTCAGCTCGCACCGGCCAGACTGATTTCATGGGTTGGCTCTCGTGTCGACCGCGAAGCCACTACCCCTCGCTATAAGCCGCAGCCCAATGGACTCACGTGGCGACCTCACATGCGCCGTCGCTCAAGACGGACAAGTGTCTCAGTGCGCGACCGACCAACTGATCGATCCAACCGCCAATGACCATTGCTTGAACAAACTCGAGCAGACTGGCAGCCTAACGCGCACTCACGTGAAGGAACTAAGCGCCGACCGGGCGACCACTCGCTGAGTTCTCTTACTGGCGGAGTGGAAAGACTCATTTTGACGGCTTTAAAGGTTGATCCGAACGACAGACACTAACTGCCTAACAAATGCGGACGAGAGACAGACTAGCAAGCTGGGGACGAGAGACTGACCCAGACTGACCGACTGGCGCCCCTTAAATGCACGTGTCTACTAGAGGGAGACACAAAAGCTGCGATTGCCACAGCGGCGCCACCGCCAGAAACGGAGGGCTACTGGTTCACACTACGCGCTGCGGCGCCCTCTTCAAAACAGCAATTTTTACCACGGCTCAATGACATTATTTTGTTTGCTTCGGGACCAGAAAAGATTCTGCAAATTTTGGAGGAGCAAGTGCGACGAAGCTGAAGCTGAATTGCAGCAAAACTGAAATAAAGTACAGTCAGCACCTAATTACTGTAAAACTAATTACGTAAGGGCACTGAACTAAAATCAGACAACCCCATGAGACATCATGTTCATACTGTGTACTCATTATAGCCTCACTTTCGCTAGGGAAGAGGTCTCACAGTTCTGTAGGCGCACCATATCACGATGAAGCCTCTTATTTAAGATTAGGTACCCAATAGCTACCAAGAGGTGGGTTTCTCGGTTGCTGTGTCGCTGTTTCAAGCAGTCCCCCACATTTTCTATGAGCTTAAAAAAATGTCATGATTACCACCTCAAACTGCTGATACAGTACTTTACTTACCAACCAGTTTCGGTCGGCGAACCATCACAAAGTTCTTAAAAGAATTTACACCATTATATTAGGTAAACTTAAAATCGTGACGACAGATATTAACACTATGAATTGAACACAAAATCATGATGACAGATAATAACACCATCAGTTTGTCACTGGTGTCACATAAAATAAAATTTACTTGGACAATTATGTGGTATCAACGTTCGATACCACACTTGTTAGGGGTTGCAGTTATCGACCGCGGTCCGTATTCGTATCGTTGGACCCGCGAGTCGCGACCACCACCCCTAACGCCGATCCGCGGCTTGTATCAAGTTTCTAGCGAGCTCTTGTCCACTCTTGCTCTGGACGTCTAGTAGCAAAGTAGCATAGCCTTCAGCTGATAGGAAGTAACCTCTAACAAGGCCTAAGTGAGGTCTTAATAGCGATTTTTTTATAATTATATGTATGCAGCCAAGAAGAATGCTGTACAACCAGTTAAGTACAACGACTTCTAATTATTTTAGTCGTTGTAGACCCAGACCATGCAGCCAGCACCTAATTGACGTTATTGACAAACCTGGTGTGATTTGTATGTTTCTATTTAGCATTGGCCACCAGTCACCACTGGTTGGTTATAGCACAGTTTATACACTGAATAGCCAAAGAAACTGGTATACCTGCCTTATATAGCGTAGGGCCCCCACGACCACACAGAAGTGCCGCAACACGACGTGGCATGCACTCGACTGATCTCTCCGCAGTATACAAAACGGCCTTGTAGCCACCTAACAGTTCTGCCGTTTCTGCCGTTCTGGTCAACTGGAGCGGCCAAGTTCGTACATTCAAGTTGGGTTGGCCAAAGTTAACGGATTCCCAGAAAGCGGGAGAATTTGTATGTCTCCGCCACCGCGTAGCCTCAACGACGATCCGATATAATGGCCAGGGAACCAAGTTAGATTTCGCCGTCTTAAGCGTTTCCTATTTTACATAAACTATGATGTCAACCTGCCCCTTTGAATCGATAATCATCTATTCAGACAATACCTCGTTAGCGTCTGCGAACATCGGAAAATTAGTTTAATAGCACTAACTGCGTAATTAAGATTGACGACTAGTTAATTACTTGACCGTCTGGTCTCTGTTCGGTATCAGTTTACTCGGAATTTCGTTGGGAGCCGAATCTGTGGTCAGAGGTAATGGATTAATTTTTTTTCCCTCTCTTCCTTTGTGGTGGGGACGGGTCAGGACAGATGTTGCGGCCTCACCAAGTGCGTTATGCACTTAACAAAGTCACTGCGTTACAAAATCACACAACCGTAGGTCTCAGACTCAGAATTAATGTCGCGCGGCTTATTTACACACTGTCAGTTTCAGGCGTACTTTGGCGACTTACTTAAGAAATTTTCTGGACAACGACCAGGAGGAGTTTGATACGGAATCTCCGATGAAGCTTTATCTTTATCGAGTATTTGACCAATTATCACGCGTAATGTACTGACTTGGCAGAAAATCCTAAGAAATTTTGGTCTTATGTCAAAACAGTAGGTGGATCAAAACAAAATGTCCAGACACTCTGTGACCAAAATGGTACTGAAACAGAGGATGACAGACTAAAAAAAAGGCCGAAATACTAAATGTCTTTTTCCAAAGCTGTTTCACAGAGGAAGACTACACTGTAGTTCCTTCTCTAGATTGTCGTACAGATGACAAAATGGTAGATATCGAAATAGACGACAGAGGGACAGAGAAACAATTAAAATCGCTCAAAAGAGGAAAGGCCGCTGGACCTGAAGGGATACCAATTCGATTTTACACAGAGTACGCGAAGGAACTTGCCCCCCTTCTTGCAGCGGTGTACCGTAGGTCTCTAGAAGAGCGTAGCGTTCCAAAGGATTGGAAAAGGGCACAGGTCATCCCCGTTTTCAAGATGGGACGTCGAACAGATGTGCAGAACTATTGACCTATATCTCTAACGTCGATCAGTTGTAGAATTTTGGAACACGTATTATGTTCGAGTATAATGATTTTTCTGGAGACTAGAAATCTACTCTGTAGGAATTAGCATGGGTTTCGAAAAAGGCGGTCGTGTGAAACCCAGCTCGCGCTATTCGTCCACGAGACTCAGAGGGCCATAGACACGGTTTCACAGGTAGATGCCGTGTTTCTTGACTTCCGCAAGGCGTTCGATACAGTTCGCCACAGTCGTTTAATGAACAAAGTAAGAGCATATGGACTATCAGACCAATTGTGTGATTGGATTGAAGAGTTCCTAGATAACAGAAAGTAGCATGTCATTCTCAATGGAGAGAAGTCTTCCGAAGTAAGAGTGATTTCAGGTGTGCCGCAGGGGAGTGTCATAGGACCGTTGCTATTCACAATATACATAAATGACCTTGTGAATGACATCGAAAGTTCACTGAGGCTTTTTGCAGATGATGCTGTGGTGTGTCGAGAGGTTGTAACAATGGAAAATTGTACTGAAATGCAGGAGGATCTGCAGCGAATTGACGCATGGTGCAGGGAATGGCAATTGAATCTCAATGTAGACAAGTGTAATGTGCTGGGAATACATAGAAAGATAGAGCCCTTATCATTTAGCTACAAAATAGCAGGTCAGCAACTGGAAGCAGTTAATTCCATAAATTATCTGGGAGTACGCATTAGGAGTGATTTCAAAAAATGGCTCTGAGCACAATGGGACTTAACATCTTAGGTCATCAGTCCCCTAGAACTTAGAACTACTTAAACCTAACTAACCTAAGGTCATCACACACAACCATGCCCGAGGCAGGATTCGAACCTGCGACCGTAGCAGCCCCGCGATTCAGGACTGCAGCGCCTAGAACCGCACGGCCGCCGTGGCCGGCTAGGAGTGATTTAAAATGGAATGATCATATAAAGTTGATCGTCGGTAAAGCAGATGCCAGACTGAGATTCATTGGAAGAATCCTAAGAAAATGCAATCCGAAAACAAAGGAAGTAGGTTACAGTACGCTTGTTCGCCCACTGCTTGAATACTGCTCAGCAGTGTGGCGTCCGTACCAGATAGGGTTGATAGAAGAGATAGAGAAGATCCAACGGAGAGCAGCGCGCTTCGTTACAGGATCATTTAGTAATCGCGAAAGCGTTACGGAGATGATAGATAAACGCCAGTGGAAGACTCTGCAGGAGAGACGCTCAGCAGCTCGGTACGGGATTTTGTTAAAGTTTCGAGAACATACCTTCACCGAAGAGTTAAGCACTATATTGCTCCCTTCTACGTATATCTCGCGAAGAGACCATGAGGATAAAATCAGAGAGATTAGAGCCCACACTGAAGCATACCGACAATCCTTCTTTCCACGAACAATACGAGACTGGAATAGAAGGGAGAACCGATAGAGGTATTCAGGGTACCCTCCGCCACACACCGTCAGGTGGATTGCGGAGTATAGATGTAGATGTAGATGTAACACAAAATTGTGACTTGCAGATCATCGAGACCAGTTGGAGATTCCAGGTGACTCCCCATGACACCCCACCTTCCGTCACTTTTCATCCGGAAAGAAGGAAGGAACATTTGGGTTTAACTTCTAGTTGACTTCGACATCATTAGAGACGAAACGCGAACTCGGATAATTTCAAACACGAGAGAGGACACAAGGAAATCAGCCATGCCCTTTCAAAGGAATCATCCCAGTGTTTGCCTGGAGCGTTTTAGGGATACCAAGGAAAATCTAAATTATGAAGTGCGGAGGAGCATTTGAACCATCGTCTTCCCAATTTTGAGTGCAGTGTGTTAATCACTGCTCCACTTCTGCCAGTCCGTTCATCCGCTCCTGACTTTAAATGTGTAATTAGATTTAAAATTATTTTCGTTGATTGGTCCGTCTCGGTTCACATTTTATATTAGATTACATGTTTCTATCTCTCTGCATCATCTTTAGATCTAAAAAAAATCTAAAAATAAATATGTATAATCTAAAATTTTACAACAAGTAAAAAGGAAAAGAGTTGTACATAAATGTAGACTTGATCTAAATAGTTACGTCAGCAACCCGTCTTTTCTACGCAGAACCACATATCACAGCACTGTGTTTTGCAATCGCGGTCAGTGCTTTAAGTAATCATATATTGAAGGTAGCGGAGAGGGGGTGGGGGTGGTCGGGGAAATGGAGTGAGTGTGTTTGGGACAGGGGAAAGGAAGCAGGAGGGGATTGTGGGGGTGTCATGAGTTTAACAGGAGGGGCCGTGCTAACATAGAACGTGTAATTATGTGAAATTATCGTTGAAACACTAATAGTGTAGAACAATGGGTATGTAAATTGTAAACGGCATAAAATAGTGAAACTGCCAAATGGCGTGAGAGGGATTAAGAGACGGGAAAAAAAGGCAAGGAAAGGGGGAAGGGGGGAATACTGGCAGGTATGCTATGGGTTTAATAAGAGAAAGTCTTTTACAAAACTTGCAAAAAGTCAACTAAGTTAAAAAATTTCTCTATAAATACCAAAATGGATGCGTAAAACAGTAAAATGGGGATAAAATAATGGATTATAAAATTTAAAACTAAAGTAACGAATACTAAATTAGTATCTTAAGATATTGAAAGTGAGAAAGTGTAAAGTCATAAGGTCTTCTTCGAAACTATGAAAACAAAAATTATTTTGAAAGTTTTTCGTTTATGTGGTACATATTTAGTTTTACTTTGCTTGGATCTGAAGATGATCCAGAGTGATCGAAGCATTAAATATAATTAAAAATGTGCAGCTGACCCTGAACAATAAATGAGAATTATCGTTAATATGAATACTGTTGCTGTATTTCTCAAGACGAGTATGTTGGCTATAATAAAATTAGACACTGTCTGAAGTTACATGGTTCAAATGGCTCTGAGCACTATGGGACTTAACTTCTGAGGTCATCAGTCCCCTAGAACTTAAAACTAATTAAACCTAACTAACCTAAGGGCATCACACACACCCATGCCCGAGTTAGGATTCGAACCTGCGACCGTAGCGGTCGCGCGGTTCCAGACTGTAGCGCCTAAAACCGCTCGGCCACCCCGGCCGGCTGAAGTTACATCCTTACCATAAGTGAGACTAATGAGGAATGAGCTTCATTTCTCTGTCCAGTGGTATAGGCTAATTCTCTTCTTGAATATTGAACCAAGTAATGACCCAAACTAAATAAAAGAGCGGGAGATATATCTATAGGTGAAGAAGTTAATACACCAGAATTCGAATTAATGGAACCCCCTAGTAAATGAACAGTTTAAAATGTAACGGAGTTTACGCTTCACTATTTGCCTATGTTTTAGATCGCATTCATTGAGTTAACAAACAGCATTTGTTGACTGTGGGAATACAAAGATTTTCAACTAAATTTATGGCACTTAGCCTATATCAAGAGAGAAATTTTAATCAGGCATATGCATAAAGGGAGTGCTGTTTTCTATTTGTTCAAAAATCAGGAAACCGCAGAAAAATCAGAGTGAATGAATACGGCATTTTTTCCCTCTCAGACTTCTCTTTTTTTTCTGCCGAAAACAGTCATGGCGAGCTGCTCCATTTTTTTCGCTGTTTGCCTTAGCCCTTTGTTGATTTGTTCGCCAGCTGTGTTTGTATTTCGTTTCTTGTCAAAACTTAGGACGGGTATCAAAACAACAGATTGCCTTTCACCATCATTGCGGGAAACGGCTTCGGCAATTTTAGGAAAAGTATGCTTCAGGCGGCAGTCGGTTCCTCTCAGATATTCGAGGTAACATGTTACTTGCATGACTGCTTGTCGCGTTTCAATTTTAGAGACAAATATCTTGAGCACGCATTGAAAATGTCGCTTCTTTTAGAAACCAACGATAAGATTGAACATGCTCAAGTTAGCATAGAAGCTTAACTAAGGCACAACAGAAAATGTGTGTGAGTAAAGAGCCAAAAGACTTTATTATAAATTTTTGCCGCAACGATCTTTCTATTTCCAATGTCACAGCTAACGAGCGGTGCAATTTCGGGTCTCTTTGCTCATTTTATTATTTTGTCACAAATTGCGGAAAACCCTTTTGGGGCAGCTTTATTATTCTCACATTGTGTTTTCTACGTAAAACTACCCGAAAGAAAATGTGCCTTATTTTACACAAATCGACACATACAATGGTAAATTGTTGACTCAGTACTTATTACATTACGTAAATTATGGTGCGTTATATTTGTAAGCTGCGTACTGTACATTTAACTTTCTTCGACGTTGTCAAGTAATATTGACAATGCTAGAAACGAATCTACTCAACTTTTTCAAACAAAGTGTTTCTTGCTCAATTCATACTGTATGTCGGAATGTAAGGTGCTGTTTACATTTCATTCGCTCAGAACCATAACAAGCATTACTGTACTGGAGTTGCAGTAATTTCAGATTATTTGTTTATACTGCTCTGAAAAACAAATGGAGAAGACACTCTAAAATGAAACTACAATTAAATTAAACGAATGACCTTCATTTGTGATAAGCTTGAATGCGCTTTTGATGGAAAAATATGTAACGATTCTCCAAATGTACGAAGTTCTTTTTGGCGATTTGATACGAAAAGGTGTTCTTCGATATGGGTTCATTTTATAAGGGTGGTCCTGCATTCTGAATCTCCATGTGTCAGACTCTCATGAACCACTGGCTCACAGGTGAATTTGCACGTTTACGTTAGGCGAACAGACGTGCTGTTGGAACGAATAAACGTAAGCAATAATATTACAAACACTATAAATGTTTGACACAATACTTTGTCTCACGTGGCGTATTCCAATACGTAACTCTTTTATAAAGATGGCAACCAAGCTTCTTGTAACAAGACAATGCCTTCCCATTTACATCTACACCTATGTACTTCTCGTATCACTAAACAATCCCCCCAATTCGTGAATGGCGCGAGGGAAGATTGGCTGTCGGTAAACTTCTGTATTAGTTATAATTTCTCGAATTTTCTCGTTATGTTTATTCGCGGGACATAAGTGGAAGTAGTATGTTGTCCGACTCTTCTCGGTAAGTACTCTCTCGAAATTTCGTGATGTAGAACGGCTCTCTTGTAGCCTCTTGTGGCATTTCTCCTATCCTCCTGTTTTTATGTTCTTCCGGAGCAGGTTTTTAATAAGCGGACTGTCCTGAGGAAGCTTGAGTGCTTCAAGAACCCATTACCGACCCAGAGACAAAACCACACAATAACGGAGCTTTGACAAAAATCCCCGTAATTATTCCAATTATAATAATCGTTAACAAGCCCTGACTTGTCGCTCTGCAATCTGTAAGAAGAGTCCAGTGAAAATAGTCGTAACTCTCAGTACGCAAAAGTAAAGTCAAAGAGTGCTCTTGCGGCTACTGAGTGAAGGAACTGCTACTTCCTCGTAGTGATGTTAGGTCATAAATGAACCAGAACTGTTCAGCTTGAACTTCCATCATCTACTAGTCACAAGTCACAGTTTGTAATTGAAGCACGACGGCATATATTCTTCACCTCATTACACTGAGAGGTGAATACGCCGATGGAATCATAAATTCTGACTAATGACAAATTCACTTCCTTTTGGTGGATTATAATTGAACTAGGCCACGAATAACGCAAATAATTAATTAAATAATAATGAAGGCAACTCTCAGCGAGCCACTTAGTGAATATAACCTTTGCCTGGTCCAAATCCCATTCACACATCGAAGATATTCCAAAGTGCTAAATTAATTATAGAAATTCTGAATAATGACGGTACGCCACGGCATAATGGTGGGAACGGACCCATGTGAAATGGAAAAAGAATATTGACGCCCCAACTCATGTTCTTTGGACGACATGGCTATTTACTCACACTAAAGGCCTACTTTTGGAGGGAAATCAACATGTATGCGAAATGATTCCATGGTACTGAACGTAACATGATACTACCCATGAAACAGACCTCACAGTTTTCTAATCAATCGTTATCAATTCCTCTCAAATTAAGTCTAAATGGTCTGCTACGAATATGTGAACTGCACAGGAAAATATGGGTCAGGATGTGCCCTCATTACTTAGTGACTGGGACGATTTTTGTCTCAACTTCACGCTCCCACACATTCTCGCATACTCAGAATAAAATACAATGAAATTTCCTCTAGTTTAACGATACTGATTAAACATAGCAAGACAGCACTGATTACGAAAAACACCCAAATATCACAAGAGGTGACTCCACAAAGAAATTAATCCCATAAATAAAATAAGTTACCCAACGTCTATTCTCATCCAAACAAACCCGTTCACACGCACTATGTTGTATTACACACACAGTCAGGGGTGGAGCCCTCGCACGTACCTCACGCATACTCTAGTGCGATAATCAACAGACAAATTCAGTGCTATCTTTCACTCACCTTCTTGCCACCCTGACTCAATAAATTCTACGCGATTATTATCTTAATAGCTGTACATTGACGCATTTCCTATATTTATTTGCATTCCTCAGGAACGGTGTGTACATTGCTCGTGCATTGCCCGTCTCCTGGTAGTGAGAGCAGTGGCGTAATTACTCGCGTTGTAACGTTCCTGGGCGATAGAGACAAATAATTCACACGATCACTTACAAAATATTGTAATTAACTACTACACACAAACCAAAAGAATATTTCACCCTATCACTAGCAAGATATTGTAACTAATCAGTACACACGCAAACCTAACATGAATATGGTACAAGCACCCTTACACCTCATTATTCTTGCAACCACGACCACGAGATCCACCCGAAACAATGGTTTAGTTACCCACTCTTAAACAGAGCTAGTCCGCCTAGAAAATATTCCACACGCAAGTATCTCAATTTATCTTACACATGCAAGCCTAAGATAAATTCGTTACAAGAACGCTCCCCTCGCATTGTCTGTGCAGCTAGCGACCACCGGAGACAGTGGTAATCCAGTATTCACCCATCGAACTTATTCCACAACACGGCATGTATACTGCAAACTTAAATACTATGCACAGGCGTGACTGTGGTAAGGTCAGCCTAGGGTAAATGACTTCCCCTAAGTTTTGAGAAAACGCACTCTATTCATTTATGTACAAGAAATAGTCATACCAACAAGTGATGTTCCACACGAAAGAGAGTCAGTAAAAAAACGGATTGCTCCCAATTCTTGGGTGTACATATGGATGAAAACTTGAAATCGAAGAAGTGTATTGTTGCGGTGCACAAAAAATTAATTTTAGGTACTTTTGCTCTTTTTCAGTCAGTACGTTGAGCAAGCAGCAAAGGAAACCAAAGAAAAATTTGGAATATAAAGTTCACGGAGAAAAAATAACATCTTTGAGGTTTGCCAATGACGTCGTAATTTTGTCAGACACAGCAAAGTATTTAGTAGAGCAGTTGAACGAAATGGACAGTGTCTTGATGGCGGGATACAAGATGTACATTAACAAGAAAAAACAAGGAAAATGGAATTTAGTCGAATTAAATCAGGTGACGCTGACAGAATTACATTGAAAAACGACACACTTAAACTAGTAGATGAGTTTTGCTATTTGGGCAGCAAATAGCAAAGAGGATATAAAATATAGACTGGCAATGGCAAAAATGGTTCAAATGGGTCTAAGAACAATGGGACTTAACATCTGAGGTCATCAGTCCCCTAGACTTAGAACTACTTAAACCTAACTAACCTAAGGATATCACACACATCTATGCTCGTGGCCGGATTCGAACCTGCGACCGCAGCATCAGCGCGGTTCCGGACTGAAGCGCCTAGAACCGCTCGGCCACAGCAACCGGCTGGCAAGGGCAAGATAATCATTTTTGAAGACGAGAAATATTTTAACATCGAATATCGATTTGTATAAGGAATCTTTTCTGAATAAATTTGTAAGTAGTGTAGCAATGTACGGAAGTGAAACACGGACTACAAACAGTTTATACAAGAAGTGAACAAATACTTTTGAAATGTGGTATTGCAGAAGAATTCTCGAGACTATACGGCCAGATCACGTAAGTAACGAGGAGCTACTGAATACAATTGGGAAAAAAGGAATCTGTGGCACAACCTGCCTAGACGAAGGAATCTCTCTAATGAGCTTTACTGTAACACTAACATTGTCTGCAAAGGTAACAATTCTGCTTGTTGGAAGTTAAATGGAAGGTCAATCACTTTCTCCACCACCACCTCCTTTTCAGTGTTCATTCAGGTATTGTTGATTTGTCACTTCAGGTATCCAACTACTAGAAGACACAGATTCGTTCGTCAGATTTTTTCATAGTATGTATTTCTTATGACCGATACAGTCATTAAAAGACTGTTAACAACATAACCTCCTTAATTTAGGGTGCTTTCTTCACCTCGTTCGTTTTACGAACATAAAGAGTAGTAAAATTACGAGGGTCATTTTTTTCAATTCCCAATCTCAGAGCATGAACGCCGGACAAGCGGAGGAGGGTGATGTGAGCAATAAGCGACTGTGCTTCTCCTACCCCACGCGCTCTGTCACTTCAGGATTCAGAAATCATTATGTGCACAGCTGTATGGCTTATTGTTAGCTGCATTAGTACCTGGCCGCTTTAGTTGATTCTCACACCAACTGTGAATAGAGAAGCGTGTTTCGTTTCCTGTAGGCAGGAGGGAATAGCACAACAGAAATTCCATAAGATACACGCGAAACCATACCTCAGCTACAACAGACGCTCAAATTCATCTAATAAACAATAGAAGTTCAAACAAAAAATTAAAATTCGAAAGTCTATGGCCACCGTGTTTTGAGATCAAAACGATATGATGCTTGCTGAAATCATGCAGGACAGATTACGCTTAGTACAGCTGTTTATTGTGAAACTTAACGACGTTTGCGTAAAGACGTTGAAAACAACTTAAGACGCGTGCTGACCCTGAAATTGTTCTGATCCATGTCAGCGGCCGTCCTCACATTGCTGGCGCAACCCAACGCCTCCTTAAGCAATTTCAGTGGGACTTTTTGATCACCCACTATACAGGCCTGAACTAGCTCCGAGTAGCTTCCATCTGTTCTCTGAACTGAATAAATGTCTAGGAGGACAAACATTCCAAATCGAAGATGAGCTCCAAGACAAAGTGCAGACGCATTTCAGTTCATTGCCGGCAACATTTTTGCAGAGCGTACTGGAAAGCTTGTCCACATGTGAATCGTCCGCGTGTAACTGTGCCCTGACCCAAGAAACTAAATAACACTAGAACACGCCTGTAAGTCTAAACTACAAATTGGTATGCACAACGTTAATGGATAAAGCTAATTATTAAAGGCACTGGCCGTAGAACCTAAAGTGGAGGTTTGCACAGATGAATTATTTAATATGAATGGTGGTCTCACGATTAAGACTGTGATCACAGTATATAAAAGGCAATGATCTGACTGACTGACTGACTGACTGACTCATCATCACCCAGCCGAAACCGCTAAGGATGAAAACTTGATATTTGGAGAAGCTGTGGATCGTATATTGTAGGCGTCGCTGAAGAAGGAATTTTTCGAAATTCAAACGCTAAGGGGATGAAATAGGGGATGAAGGATTTTTTTGAAAAATGTCGGTATTAACGCAATTTCGAAGTTTGACCTTCGAATATTGGTATTTGGATTCTCGGTCAGAAATAAGGAAATGCTTGTTTCATCATTTCTGGAAAATTAACCCTGTGGGGCTGAAATACTGGTTGAAAGCTTTTCTTTGAAAATTTATCATTATTGAAGAACAACTAAAGTAAAGCTATATCTACGAAAATTAGTATTTGGGTTACAAATGAAAAAAAAAAAAAAACGCGTTTCAGTGTTTTTGGAAACTGAACCCCCGATGGGGTGAAACGAGGAATGTGATTTTTTAAGGAAGTATTTTATTATAAAAGCATTTTAATGCTAAACCAACGAAATATTAAATTGGTCTTCTCAGTTAGTAATAATTCAACCACTATGGATATGAAACTGGGGATGAAATTTTTTAGGAAAATGTTTCATTGTGCAAGCATTTTTGAAGCTAAGTCTATGAAAATTAGTACTTGGCTTCTCTGTTAGAAATAAAACATAGGCATGTCACTGTTTTGGGAAATTCAACCGCTCAGGGGGTGAAACGTTCTGTGGAAATATTTCATTGCGAAAGCATTTTTAAAGCTAAGTCTTTGAAAAATTGTGTTTGGCTTCTCGTTTAGAGATGAAAAAGTAAATGTTTCTCTGTATTTGGAAATTCAACTCCTAAAGGGGTGAAACAGGGTCAGACCGATTGACTAACTCATCATCGCCCAGCTGAAATTGCTAAGGATAGAAATTTGGAGTTTGGAAAGGGTGTGGATCTTTTTCTGCAGGCATCGTTTAAGAAGTGATTGCTCGGAATTCCACTCGGGTGTGTGAAATAGAGGATGAAAGTATGTCGCTATTGAGGGAATTTGCCGGCCAAAATGGCCGTGCGGTGAAAGGCGCTGCAGTCTGGAAACGCAAGACCGCTACGGTCGCAGGTTCGAATCCTGCCTCGGGCATGGATGTTTGTGATGTCCTTAGGTTAGTTAGGTTTAACTAGTTCTAAGTTCTAGGGGACTAATGACCTCAGCAGTTGAGTCCCATAGCGCTCAGAGCCATTTTTTTGAGGGAATTTTGGAGTCAGAACTACGAAAATTGGTATTTGGTTCCTCAGTCAGGAAATAAAAAGATACGTATGTGCTTAGCATTTTTGGAAATTCAGCCATCGATGGAGTAAAATAGTTGGTGTACGTTTTTTGAAAATAAATAATTACCAAACAATTTTTAAGGCTAAATCTTTTATAATTGGTGTTTGACTTCTCGGTCATAAATAAAAATTATGTGTTTCAGTGTTTCTGGATATTCAACGCCTAAGGGAGTGCAATAGGGTATGAAAATTTTTAAGAAAATATTTAATTATATTAAAAAATTACAGCAACATTTATGAAAATGGGTATTTCAATTCTCTCTAAGCTAGTTTATTCAATAAAAACGTAATTATTGGCAGAGATCGGGAATGTAATGTGAAATGCTTTACAAAATGTTTATTCAAACTCTAGATGGATATGTTCATTTGCAAAGTTATTTTGACCAACAAGAAAATGCCCGTCTGATGCTAATGGCGGTCTGAAATTTACTCTCGAATCGTGTTAGCCCTTAACGAGAAGCAGTGACTGTTGATTAGCTAGCAACTGAAAAACTCATACATCCATCACAGCAATGCTGTACCCTAGACACTGATCGCAATGATTTCCACAAGTGCGGAGCAAGAAACTGCCCTATGACGCCGGTGCTGCTAATTGTGCTCACTGTAATTATTCACCAGCTGACAGCCGTACAGAAGGCTGCCATCGTGCGAATGGTTCTGCGGCGGTAGAGGCTGAGTGGCGCACCACGATGCAACAACTCTGGACCCCACGCGACTGCTAGGATGCGCGCTGCTGTCTGTCTCCATTGCATGTGGCTGATAGGTTCACGATGCACACAACTCTACGTCTTGGAAAAACTCTAAACACGCATTCACTAGCGCGCCTGGCCAAGGACTCTAATCCTCTCCATTTCATGTGTAGCCACCGACTCTCAAAATTTTTAGAGAATCTTACGCCCGGCTATTTCTTCCCGCCAAACCTTACACGTCCGCCCAATAGAGGGGTTGCTTTGGGCGGACAAAATCCCGCAAAGACAGCGTGTCGCGATAAAACGCCAATCACATTTCTATATCTAAGAAACTGCTGTATCAGCATCGTCTCCGTGAGTCACGGACAAATTTACCATTAGCGTGGTTTTCGCATCCAGCAATGAGCCTCCGAAATTAGAAAACTGCTCACGTGGCTAGGCAGTTATTTTGGGCAAATCGTGTTTCTTTCAAAGCAGTAAGATGCTGATCTTCAAAATGCTATCTGTAAAAACAAAAAAAACAAAAAAAAAGAGAAACAGCCGCTCTCCTGGTGCTAGAGTCGCCTCCGTCTTCAGTCCGGCTACTTTGCCAGCGCCCGGCTGTTAAATGCACAGTGGTTTGCTACCTTCCTCGGCCGGCCCCGGCATCCGACTTCCCGCGAAAAAAACACTTGAATCTTCAGTTTCGGCTGGCAGCAAAATAGTCGCTTTTTTCACTACATCACTACCCTTTCAGTCCGAAATCCAGCGCGCTGTGCCTTCCAAAACGCACAAAGCTAATCCAAAAAACATGAGACATCAGCGCCTTGCTAACTGAGAGGAAATGAAGATAGAAAGAGCTCAGTATATATATATATATATATATATATATATATATATATATATATATATATATATATGGCCGTACCGTAGGTGCAACCACAACGGAGGGAACGGAGGGGTATCTGTTGAGAGGCCAGACAAACGTGTGGTTCCTGAAGAGGGACTGCAACCTTTTCAGTAGTTGCAGGGGCAACAGTCTGGATGATTGACTGATCTGGCCCTGTAATACTAAGCAAAACGGCCTTGCTGTGCTGGTACTGCGAACGGCTGAAAGCAAGGGTAAACTACAGCCGTAATTTTTCCCGAGGGCATGCAGCTTTTCTGTATGGTTAAATGATGATGGCGTCCTCTTGGGTAAAATATTCCGGAGGTAAAATAGTCTCCAATTCGGATCTCCGGGCGGGGACTACTCAAGGGGACGTCGTTATCAGGAGAAAGAAAACTGGCGTTCTATGGATCGGAGCGTGGAATGTCAGATCCCTTAATCGGGCAGGTAGGTTACAAAATTTAAAAAGGGAAATGGATAGGTTAAAGTTAGATATAGTGGGAATTAGTGAAGTTCGGTGGCTGGAGGAACAAGACTATTGGTCACGTGAATACAGGGCTATAAATACAAAATGAAATAGGGGTAATGCAGGAGTAGGTTTAATAATGAGTAAAAAAGTAGGAGTGAGGGTAAGCTACTACAAACACCATAGTGAACGCATTATTGTGGCCAAGATAGACACGAAGCCCATGCCTACTACAGTAGTACAAGTTTATATGCCAACTAGCTCTGAGATGATGAAGAAATTGATGAAATGTATGATGAGATAAAATAAATTATTCAGGTAGTGAAGGGAGACGAAAATTTAATAGTAATGGATGACTGGAATTCGAGAGTAGGAAAAGGGAGAGAAGGAAACATAGTAGGTGAATATGGATTGGGGGTAAGAAATGAAAGAGGAAGCCATGTTGTAGAATTTTGCACAGAGCATAAGTAATCATAGGTAACACTTGGTTCAAGAATCATGAAAGAAGGTTGTATACATGGAAGAATCCTGGAGATACTAGAAGGTATCAGATAGATTATATAATGGCAAGACAGAGATTTAGGAACCAGATTTTAAATTGTAAGACATTTCCAGGGGCAGATGTAGACTCTGACCACAATCTATTAGTTATGAACTGTAGATTAAAACTAAAGAAACTGCAAAAAGATGGGAATTTAAGGAGATGGGACGTGGATAAACTGACTAAACCAGAGGTTGTACAGAGTTTCAGGCAGAGCGTAAGAGAACAATTGACAGGAATGGGGGAAAGTGATACAATAGAAGAAGAATGGGTAGCTCTGAGGGATGAAGTAGTGAAGGCAGCCGAGGATCAAGTAGGTAAAAAGACGAGGGCTAGTAGAAATCCTTGGGTAACAGAAGAAATATTGAATTTAATTGATCAAAGGAGAAAATATAAAAATGCAGTAAATGAAGCAGGCAAAAAGGAATACAAACGTCTCAAAAATGAGATCTACAGGAAGTGCAAAATGGCTAAGCAGGGATGGCTAGAGGACAGATGTAAGGATGTAGAGGCTTACCTCGCTACGGGTAAGATAGATACTGCCTACAGGAAAATTAAAGAGACCTTTGGAGAAAAGAGAGCCACTTGTATGAATATCAAGAGCTCTGATGGAAACCCAATTCTAACCAAAGAAGGGAAAGCAGAAAGGTGGAAGGAGTACATAGAGGGTCTATACAAGGGCGATGCACTTGAGGACAATACTATGGAAATGGAAGAGGATGTAGATGAAGATGAAATGAGGGATACAATACTGCATGAAGAGTTTGACAGAGCACTCAAAGACCTGAGTCGAAACAAGGCCCCGGGAGTAGACAACATTCCATTAGAACTACTGATGGCCTTGGGAGAGCCAGTCCTGACAAAACTCTACCATCTGGTGAGCAAGATGTATGAGACAAGCGAAATACCCTCAGACTTCAAGAAGAATATAATAATTCCAATCCCAAAGAAAGCAAGTGCTGACAGAAGTGAAAATTGCGGAACAATCAGTTTAATAAGTCACGGATGCGAATGCAAAGTGCTAACGCGATTTCTTTACAGACGAATGGAAAAACTGGTAGAAGCCGACCTCGGGGAAGATTAGTTTGGATTCCGTAGAAATGTTGGAACACGTGAGGCAATACTGACCTTACGACTTATCTTAGAAGAAAGATTAAGGAAAGGCAAACCTACGTTTCTAGCGTTTGTAGACTTAGAGAAAGCTTTTGACGATGTTGACTGGAAAGCTCTCTTTCAAATTCTAAAGATGGCAGGGGTAAAATGCAGGGAGCGGAAGGCTATTTACAATTTGTACAGAAATCAGATGGCAGAATTGTCGAGGGATATGAAAGGGAAGCAGTGGTTGGGAAGGGAGTGAGACAGGGTTGTAGCCTCCCCCCGAGTAAAGGAAACAAAAGAAAAATTCGGAGTAGGTATTAAAATCCATGGAGAAGAAATAAAAAATTTGAGGTTCGCCGATGACATTGTAATTCTGTCAGAGACAGCAAAGGACTTGGAAGAGCAGTTGAACGGAATGGACAGTATGTTGAAAGGTGGATATAAGATGAACATCAACAAAATCAAAACGAGGATAATGGAATGTAGTCGAATTAAGTCAGGTGATATTGAGGGAATTAGATTAGGAAATGAGGCACTTAAAGTAGTTAAGGAGTTTTGCTATTTGGGGAGCAAAATAACTAACGATGGTCGAAGTAGAGAGGATGTAAAATGTAGACTGGCAATGGCAAGGAAAACGTTTCTGAAGAAGAGAAATTTGTTAAGATCGAGTATAGATTTAAGTGTCAGGAAGTCGTTTCTGAAAGTATTTGTATGGAGTGTAACCATGTACGGAAGTGAAACATAGACGATAAATAATTTGGACAAGAAGAGAATAGAAGCTTTCGAAATACCTGTATGGTGCTACAGAAGAATGTTGAAGATTAGATGGGTAGATCACATAAATAATGAGGAGGTATTGAATAGAATTGGGGAGAAGAGGAGTTTGTGGCACAACTTGACAAGAAGAAGGGACCGGTTGGTAGGACATGTCCTGAGGCATCAAGGGATCACAAATTTAGGATTGGAGGGCAGCGTGGAGGGTAAAAATCGTAGAGGAGACCAAGAGATGAATACACTAAGCAGATTCAGAAGGATGTAGGTTGCAGTAAGTACTGAGATATATATATATATATCAAGGGAATTATCCGAACAGGAGGGAAGTCGATAGATGTGACTTACGTGTGCGGCCAAAGATAACAATTTCTGAAAAATTGGACGATTTATTCAAATTGGACAAACGCAGTGGTCCACCCACCTCTGACCCTTATGCAAGCAGTTATTCGCCTTGGGATTAGTACATAGACTTGGATGTTCCCCTGAGGAACATTATACCAGATTGTGTACAATGGACCCCCTTAGATCGTCTGAATCACTAACTGGTGGAGAACATTACCGATAATGCTCCAAATCTCAATTGAGGAGAGGTCTGGCGACCTTTCTGGGCATGGCAGGGTTTGAAAAGCCCTGTGCGGGCGGGCATTTTCTTGCTGAAATGTAAACCCAGGATTGTTTACAGTGAAGGGCAACAAAACGGGGCGTAGAATATCGTCGACGTACCGCTGTACTGTAAGGGATGACCGTCGAAGGGGTTCTGTTATGAAAATAAACGGTACCCCAGACTATTACTCCTGGTTGTCGGGACGTTTGAAGGGTGACAATCGGGTTGGTATCCGAGCGCTGTCCGGAGCGTATCAAGACACGTCTTCGTTAATCATAGGGACTCATTGCTGAAGACAATTATACTCCAGTCAATGCAACTCTAGGCCCAATACGTGTAGTATGACCACCATATATGTACTTCATCATTCCGTTGGTATGCAATGCATCCAGCATTCTCTATGACTCTCTGTGATCCTCTCCCATAAGCTGTTAAACAAACAAAACAAATATAAAAAGCACTATACCTGGTATTTTATCACACGCTGTCGCTGGAGACCGAATGGTTGCAGTCTGGTGAGCATCTGGATGATCTGCAGCGCAACAGCTATTCCCGTAGTCATCGATCGTTCGTATCATCCGTCGCCTGGCAAACAACCTCATTAGGCACTTCAACACGTATCACCCTTGCATCTATAAAAACACAAACAACTGTTCACACTGATCAACATGTCGTTCGGACGTTCTCTGACTTCAAACGACTCCAGGCTCGTACAACTCAACATATTCACGCCCTCTCGCATCGTTGGTGATGACATCAATGCCTATACATAAGTTATCGTCTTCAACGCTCGTCGGAACTGACGGAGTGAAAGAGCACATAATCCAACACTATCATTATTGATGACCAGGCAGTTATAACTACTAGGAAGTACGAAGCGAAACTTGAGGATCAGTATCCGTATTGTATCCTTTGCAGCAGCCATCTGACATGATGCAAATACTAGATATAGCTCATAATGATCTATCATGTTCATATGCCCCAGACGTTGGTGAGTGACATCAACACACAATTCCCTACCGTAGCTCCTTCTCTTTCGTGAATTTAATTACGAACACAAAATACCTAATTATTCCCAAATGTCACCCAGCGCCGGCAGTTGTGGCCGAGAGGTTTTAGGCGCTTCAGCCTAGGACCGCGCGACCGCTACGGTCGCAGGTTCAAATGCTGTCTCGGGCATGGATGTGTGTGATGTCCTTAGGTTGGTTAGGTTTATGTAGTTCTACCTTCTAGGGGACTAATGACCTCAGATGTTAAGTCCCATAGTGCTTGGAGGCATCTGAACAATTTTTTTGTCACCCAGCATAGCTCTCGGCTGCCTTCTCACCGATACTCTTACCAAATACACTTGCGCTACAACTAGACAAAATGATAGAAGAATAGATGCCTGGAAACATAATAATGAAACACACACAATGACTCTCACACAATACTCGTACACAAACCATCATCGACAACTAATCGTACACAAGTGCTCGTGGCTTTGAATAATCTACTTACAATAATTCTAAACAAAACGGTGTGAGAGCTAAACTTTCGTACACCGTATCGCTTATATCACTTAATTATTCACTATATCTAATCCTGAAACAGCAAGCTGCTCTCTCCTTCCTACCAAAGATTCCGTGTTTCTTATCTGCTCCAGGTGGCGCCCCTCACCCTCCCCATCCCGACAGGACCAGAGTACATCTATCGTCACAACGTCAATATTGATTGTCCTCTACACCTTGTTCAGTAAACTGCCAATCATGTTGGTCGAAATTGGAATGATTCACTTGATTGTTTTCCCAGATGTATGGGCCACACCGTTGAGTGCACAGACGCCGTCGTCTTCTTTTTTCCTTCTTTTTGCACCCTATCCGCCAAATGTCCTCCAACCATTTCCGAAATTCATCTGTATTTTCTTTCTCTGTCCAGTTAAGGGGCAACGATATTTATTAGACAGCTTGTCCTCACACAGCTTCTGTGGAAGCTGATATGAAACTTCCTGGCGGATTAAAACTGTGTGCCGGACCGAGCCTCGAACTCGGGACCTTTGCCTTTCGCGGGCAAGTTCTCTACCAACTGAGCTACCCAAGGACGACTCACACCCCGTCCCCACAGCTTTAATTCCACCACTCCGCTGTAGAGTGAAAATTTCATTCTAGAAACGACCCCCAGGCTGTGGCTAAGCCATGTCTCCGCAATATCAGTTCTTCCAGGAGCGCTAGTTCTGCATGGTTCGCAGGAGAGCTGCTGTGAAGTTTGGAAGGTAGGAGACGAGGTACTGGCGGAATTAAAGCTGTGGGGACGGGGCGTGAGTAGTGCTTGGGTAGCTCAGTTGGTAGAGCACTTGCCCGCGAAAGGCAAAGGTTCCGAGTTCGAGTCTCGGTCCGGCACATACTTTTAATCCGCCATTTATATCAGCGCACACTCCACTGTAGAGTGAAAACTTCATTCTAGAAACACTGAAAAAATTTATATTCCTCGAAAATCGTTTGTGAATTTCACAACTACTGAGCTATTCAGAAATGTAATCGTATTTTTTTTTTTTTTTTGGCAAAATTCCTTAGAACTCTTAATAATTTTGTGCAATTTTGGTAAACATTTTTGGAAAACAGTGATCAATCAATTATTATATTTTGACTAAAGTTCAGTCTTGATCAAACTATTTATGTTTTAGTGATAGAGGTAACCGGTTTCGGATCTTTTTACAAAACCATCATCAGACCTGTGCATAAATTGTAGGAAATACTAGAAACCAATCTTTAAATAAAATGAAAGTGTCTAATGATGTTAAAATTTAACAAGATAAAATAAAATTAATTATACCCATGGCTCCCTTAGGATGGTAGGCGGAGCTCTCCTCGCTGCTACGCAGTCAACTGATGGTTATGAGTGCTGAGCACGAGCTTAAATATGCAGAGGCTCCGCCTACTTCCTGTCACACAACTTCACAACTGCCAATCAGCGTTCGTAGTATGACGCCATCGTCAAAGTATAAAAGTAGGAAATACACTAATAACATAAAATTGATTCATTTAAATGTCTGATTAACAGATAGTATGTCTACAGCTTATTTATATTTTGGATAAAAACAGTAAACTACGATGTGTAATAGTTGTGCCCTCTATGGGCAACCTCAATACTATTACAGTGTCAGTTACATCAAAGATGTGAAAGTCCTTGGAGTTGTGGTATATATCGATTATACCGAGTCGCCTACATCACAATTGCAGCTTTGCTGGATGCTGGAATCGTCTTGCTTTAACTGAAGTTTTCATAGCAATATTCTTTTTAGCAGTAGGGTAGCAGCCAAGAATACGTTCCGCATTATGTATGTCTGAATAACTGATGAGACCGCTGATTAAATTTTTAAAACTCATCGATCTAATAGTTTTTATAATAATCAATGTCAATTTCATAAATTTTATATGTTGTACACCATATTTTACACACATAGCTTTTGTCATGGGTATAACTAGTCTTGTATTTAGAAAAAAATTAAAGAGTAGATGCTTTTATTATAAAACTTCGTCAAAAAGGTCGTAATAATATTTTTCCCGAAAATCTAATTGTTCATTGAGCAGCATTGATGATTTGGTTTTCAAATGAGCGTATATCTCGATTTCTTCTAGGATATTGATAAGTAAGCCTGTATTTGCATAATGAAGAACTTGTAAATTCTGCTCTACTGTCCCCTCAGCATGATTATTGAATGCTACATGATGGCCGAATACAGACATTGTTCGTGAGGTACCCGATGTATGTTCTTTGTACCTTACTGCAAAATTTCGACCTGTTTGGCCGATATATATTTTCGAACAGTCTCTACATTGGATCTTGTACACTCCTGATCTGGTAGATTTTCCATTCTCTTTACTTACGGTATGTCTTAATTTTTGTTGTAAAGTATTGTCAGTTTAAATGCTATTGTTATTCAAGAATTTTTGAATAAATTAGTAATTCTATCTGATATGTTTCCCATATACAAAAATATGACTGAAGACGAAATAATCGAATTTATAGAACTGCTTGAATGCACTTTAGAGTACAATTATTTCTCTTTTAATACTAAAATCTATTGTCAGAAAGATGGCTTAGCAATGGACAATTCTTTGGCTGGGACAGTTGCAGACATTTTCGTGAACCACATTGAGACGCAATTCCTGAAAAATAACCCTGATATCGCAAACAAAATCATATTTTACAAGCGATGTGTAGATGATACATTATTGCTTTATAATGGTTCAAAAGATGAAATTGAGAAACTTGCTATAAAATTAAACTCTATGCATCTGAAGTTACAATTTCTGGTTGAGCATGATAATCGAAAATCTATTAATCACCTAGATCTCATTATACCTAATAACAATGGGAAACATTTCTTCACCATATACAGGAAACCTACAACTACTGATATTATTATTAATGCCACATCATGCCACCTGACAAGTATAAAAATGCATTTTTTAAGTCTATGATACACCGAATACTAAAATTACCGCTAGAAGCTAATGAGATCAAAACGGAAATGTCCATCTTGAAACAAATTGCAAAAACCAACTCCTTCGACACACGACAGGTAGATATCATTTTTAATAAAGTGCAACAATCACAAAGTTCTCCGCTAATAGGTAATCCAAAATATATGAAGATGACATATATGGGAAACATATCAGATACAATTACTAATTTATTCAAAAATTCTGGAATAACAATAGCATTTGCAACTGACGATACTTTACAAAAAAAATTAAAACATACTGTAAGTAAAGATAATGGAAAATCTACCAGATCAGGAGTGTACAAGATCCATTGTAGAGATTGTGTGAAAATATATATCGGCCAAACAGGTCGAAATTTTGCAGTAAGGTACAAAGAACATACGTCGGGTACCTCACGAACAAAGTCTGTATTCGGCCATCATATAGCATTCAATAATCATGCTGAAGGGGCAGTAGAGCAGAATTTACAAGTTCTTCATTATGCAAATAATGGCTTACTTATTAATATCCTAGAAGAAATCGAGATATATGGTCATTTGAAAACCAAATCATCAATGCTGCTCAATGAACAATTAGATTTTCGGGAAAAATATTATTACGACCTTTTTGACGAAATTTGATAATAGAAGCATCTACTCTTTTTTTTAAAATATAAGACTAGTTATACTCATGGCAAAAGCTATGTATGTAAACTATGCTGTTCAACATATAAAATTTATGAAATTGACATTGATTATTATAAAAACTATTAGATCGATGAGTTTTAAAAATTTAATCAGCGGTCTCATCAGTTATTCAGACATACATAATGCGGAACGTACTCTTGGCTGCTACCCTACTGCTAAAAAGAATATTGCTATGAAAACTACAGTTAAAGTAATACGATTCTGCAGCATCCAGCAAAGATGCATTTGTGATGTAGGCGACTCGGTATAATCGATATATACCACAACTCCAAGGACTTTCACATCTTTGATGTAACTGACACTGTAATAGTATTGTGGTTGCCCATAGAGGGCACAACTATTACACATCGTAGTTTACTGTTTTTATCCAAAATATAAATAAGCTGTAGACATACTAACTATCTGCTAATCAGGCATTTAAATGAATCAGTTTTATGTTATAAGTGTATTTCCTACTTTTATACTTTGACGATGGCGTCATATTATGAACGCTGATGGGCAGTTGTGAAGTAGTGTGACAGGAAGTAGGCGGAGCCTCTGCATATTTAAGCTCGTGCTCAGCACTCATAACCATCAGTTGACTGCGTAGCAGCGAGAAGAGCTCCGCCTACCATCCTAAGGGAGCCATGGGTATAATTAATTTTACTTTATCTTGTTAAATTTTAACATCTTTAGACACTTTCATTTTATTTAAAGATTGGTTTCTAGTGTTTCCTACAATTTATCCACAGGTCTGATGATGGTTTTGTAAAAACATCCGAAACCGGTTACCTGTATCATTAAAACATAAATGGTGTGATCAAGACTGAACTTTAGTGAAAATATCTTAATAATTTTAATTGAGAACTCTAGACCTGTAGCATACGTATGAAGAACTCTGAAAAAAATTGTATATTCACATGATTGTGAAAATGGGTCCCTAATTATTGCAGCTATCGCATAAACTATTATCTGCACAAAAAGTCATTACCATTCTTGGTGGATCTCCTCCGGAGCTATTTTAAAATCTGATTTTTTTTGCGCTAATGTGACAATTTTTTTTACAAGATCAACATTTTTCCAGGTATTATTGTTTTCTTCGTTAAATTCACTATTCAAATTTCGTACAGAGAGCGCTAGAACTATGGCATACATCCTAAGAACTCGAGAAAAAAGTACGTATCTTGAAAATCGGGTGCCAGCTTCACCAGGCTCTTCCCTAACGCCAGCGGCGCCGCCGTATGAATTCCGCAAAAGAGGGAGCCTTCTATTGCGACCACTTGCGAAAATATTTTATGAGATGGAATGAGGAGGAACCTTAGCTGAATGCGCTATTGTCCGTCAAACGTAGAAATGGCTTTTGGGCCGGACACCAGAAAGCAATACCCGGCAGGTGAAGAGAAAGCCCCGAGTCTTTGAAAACTGTGGGAAGCCGCTGAATGCGCAGCTCTTACACAAACATTTGTTTATGAATACAAGAAAAATAGACGTTGTTTCATACGGAAAATTTTCCCACAGTGACTGAGGATAATGTAATGCCGAAAGGAAGCTTCACTATTGGCTGAAGAAAGAGACAGGAAGAGTGAGAAACGACTTTATTCCGAGGAAACTGTTAGGAAGAATTTAACTGCTTAACCAAGTTAAGCATAATCTAAGGAAGGGGGCCTGTTCTCTCAGAGACGTCTTTTTAGTGGTCAGGGCTCATAAGAATTAGAGTCCATCCAGTCAGGGCTAGGTCGTAACGAAAAACGCCATAAAGCAAGACTTCTTTGACGGATGCCGTCTCACAGTAGTCAGACAATTCATCTGACTGTTCTTGCCTCCTGGTCGCATGGTAGAGCTCCTTTGCATTTCTTCAACTTACGACGTCAACTTAAAAGGAAATACGCTCGTGCTACAGCAGAGTGTGGGTGCAGCACCTTTGCCACCAACAGCTACAATGTGATAAGACCGAACTATGTCTGCATGAGATGGAGGGAGAGTCATATCTGTTCACATTTTTTAACACCTTAAAGCTTCACTGTAACGATTTATCTTGCAAGTCATGAAATGCTTGCTTCCAAATTCCACAGTAGATGTGAAGTACTCTTTTCCGTCATTCTGCGTGTTTCCTTCAGCGGTCTACCCTTTACTAATTGATTTCACGAAGATCAGTCATTAATTGGGCAATTTACTTTCAGTTTCCTCCGAGCCTAATGTCATATTAGCCGATTTGCATTGGCACAGGTTGCTTTGTCGAGATGTTGCCACAAGATGGTTTTATGAAATATTTCTGAGAATTAAATATTTTATTATAATTGTGAATAAATAAAACAAACGAATAGTAATACAGTCTCATTCATTTAAAAAGAAGAAAATGCGCATCTGCATATCTTTGTTATACCATCTGTTCTAAAATGTGGCGGTTCCTTGGAAAAAAAAGGAGAGAGAGTGAGAGACACACAAAGAGAGGCGGCTCGTACTTGAACGTATTTAGATAGCCTAGAATCCCGAGGGCTATAGCCTAGCATAAACTAAGTTTGTTTTTATATTATTTGGCTCGGGTGAACCTCCACATTAAGGGGCTTAGTTAAAGTTACACAGGGAAAACTGTGTTAATCGTAACTGGGGCCCCAGATTACCACCTGACTCCAATAAAAGAGTTCCGACGCTCTGTTGCCTTGCTGCTAACGGAACAATTGAATTAATAATAGCTATTCCTATAACTGTTGCATCTTCGCGCAGCGGCTTGAAACTGCAGACTACGGAAAGTGACTGGAAATAAAACTAACAAATTTACATATCGGTTCACTCTCTAAAATTAACCATCGCTCACTGAATCAAAAACATTAAGTATTATTCCAGTAATGTTCCAGGTACTGCGGCAAACAGAACCAGTTTCCCCAGAAGCTTGAATAATCTGTATTTACGCTACTACTTTATGACAACCCTTTGTGACCAAAAACTGGGAAGCTACTTGTTCAATATACGTCAGATATTTACACGATATTCTGATAAACAATTGTACTGGAAGAAGCTATAAATATTTAAATTGGTAATGTACACGTTACAACTGACTGCGCGAAAGAAAATGCTGTGCTGTGCCGTAAAAGTGTGCGTTTTCTTTTTCTTTCTCGCAGTGAGTTTTAACTATGAGAGCAAGGCATGTAAACCATTAATTAAATCGTTTCTCCCGTATGTATTGTTTTTCCTCACATATACTTTTAAACAAATGTGGTATATACAACAACGCGCTGTTTTGTTTTCTTCCTCGACGTCGGTCTTACAGAAAAAAAATTTGTTTTTATGGATGGTCAGCTTACTGCGGAATCTCAATCGTCCGAAACCTTGTAATGTTACCCGTTCACAGATTAATACTATGGCAAATACTGTCATAGCAACTATTATCTTCATAGAGCCAGCTGCTCCAAATGTGTCTCTCATACCCCATATACTAATGATCGCAACTGATTTATCCACTGAAGGAGTGACTTCAGTTCCCATAAAGGATTTTGTTTGCAATAACAATAAACAAGGCTCAGTGTCAGAGAGATGAGCGAAGAGGAAATGGACAGAGAGTTGGGAGGAAACGGACATTGAGAGGGGGAAGAAAGAGATGAACAGATACCGTGAGGGGGCGGGGAAAGGGAGGAGGTGATGCACAGAGAGAGTCGGGTGGAGCAAGAGATGGACAAAGAGTGGGAGGAGGAGAAAGAGGGTAGAGAGAAGAAGAAAAGGAACTTTCGATACATATTTAGCAGTTGAAAAGCACTGCCGGATTCACTAGTCAGTAATAAAAACAATAGCCCGGGGAAGATCAGTTTGGATTCCGTGAAAATGTTGGAACACGTGAGGCAATACTGACTTTACGACGTATCTTAGAAGAAAGATTAAGGAAAGGCAAATACACGTTTCTAGCATTTGTACACTTAGAGAAAGCTTTTGACAATGTTGACTGGAATACTCTCTTTTTCAAATTCTTAAGGTGGCAGGGGTAAAATACAGGGAGCGAAAGGCTATTTAAAATTTGTACGGAAACCAGATGGCAGTTATAAGAGTCGAGGGAAATGAAAGAGAAGCAGTGGTTGGGAAGGGAGTGAGACAGGGTTGTAGCCTCTCCCCGATGTTATTAAAAATGGTTCAAATGGCTCTGAGCACTATGGGACTTAACTTCTGTGGTCATCAGTCCCCTAGAACGTAGAACTCCTTAAACCTAACTAACCTAAGGACATCACACACATCCATGCCCGAGGCAGGATTCGAACCTGCGGCCGTAGCGGTCACGCGGTTCCAGACTGAAGCCCATGTTATTCAATCTGTATACTGAGCAAGCAGTAAAGGAAACCAAAGAAAAATTCGGAGTATGTATTAAAATCCATTGAGAAGAAATAAAAACTGTGAGGTTCCCCGATGACATTGTAACTCTGTCAGAGACAGCAAAGGACTTGGAAGAGCAGTTGAACGGAATGGACAGTGTGTTGAGAGGAGGATATAAGATGAACATCAACAAAAGCAAAACGAGGATAATGGAATGTAGTCGAATTAGGTCGGGTGATGCTGAGGGAATTAGATTAGGAAATGAGACACTTAAAGTAGTAAAGGAGTTTTGCTATTTGGGGAGCAAAATAACTGATGATGGCCGAAGTAGAGTGGATATAAAATGTAGACTGGTACTGGCAAGGAATGCGTTTCCGAAGAAGAGAAATTTGTTAACATCGAGTATAGATTTGTCAGGAAGTCGTTTCAGAAAGTATTTGTATGGAGTGTAACCATGTACGGAAGTGAAACATAGAAGATAAATAATTTGGACAAGAAGGGAATAGAAGCTTTCGAAATATGGTGCTACAGAAGAATGCTGAAGATTAGATGGGTAGATCACATAAATAATGAGGAGGTATTGAATAGAATTGGGGAGAAGAGGAGTTTGTGGCACAACTTGACAAGAAGAAGGGACCGGTTGGTCGGACATGTTCTGAGACATCAAGGGATCATAAATTTAGCATTGGAGGGCAGCGTGAAAGGTAAAAATCGTAGAGGGAGACCAAGAGATGGATGCACTAAGCAGATTCAGAAGGATGTAGGTTGCAGTAAGTACTGGGAAATGAAGAAGCTTGCACAGGATAGAGTAGCATGGAGAGCTGCATCAAACCAGTCTCAGGACTGAAGACCACAACAACAACAGCAGCTATGGCCTGGTGCGGCCATTAACGAGTAATTTCGAAATGGATAAAATCGAAAGACCAACGTGTTACATGCTGTAATAGTATTAATTCTTGAGAGAAAACCGGTGTTTCTGGGTATCGTACTTCTAGTTCTTAGGCCATTATTCTCTATCACCGCCATATGTACATGTCGTACAGGTACTCCACGGATCTTCTTCGCCAACAGCAATATGCAACAGATTTGTGAGAAACTCTTGTCCCTATTCTCCGATCAGTCAGAAACCTGTTGTTAATATACATTTATTTTCTTTTGCATATTAAATTAATGCTGTAGGGTGGATAAAAACGCATTTAATTGGACCGTTACATAGTTCGCTACAAACGTGTGACAGAAGTAAAACGTAATATGCGTCTGGCTTAAAAACAAAGCCTTTGTTAAGACTCCGAAAAAAGACAACTGGGTGCTCATAAGGAAATAATAATTTTAATTGAAAGCACTGCAAGCCTATCGCCTTTATTCAGCGCTGAAGTAATAAAAGCAGATTGGTCTCCCGAGGAGTGAGTAAATTAAAGCGCAAGGAGGGGAAAAAAATCCTTTCGTAATAAAAGTGCTCGCGACTTAGGACCGGAAAGGTTTCGCTGAAGGGGGAAAAACAAGTCTGGAGGCGTCCAAAGGGGAAAAAAAAGAGGAGGTAAAAAGTTTTACGAGGGCGCTAACAGCCTATCATTCCTTTTGGAGCGCAGGGGTTCGGGTCAGGCCTAGGACGGAGGAATAGGG
This sequence comes from Schistocerca americana, assembly GCF_021461395.2. Taxonomy (NCBI): domain Eukaryota; kingdom Metazoa; phylum Arthropoda; class Insecta; order Orthoptera; family Acrididae; genus Schistocerca; species Schistocerca americana. The sequence continues at coordinate 186,526,990 of NC_060125.1, read as the reverse complement.
AAATGCTCCTCGCGTGTGGGCAGGGCCTAGGAAGCAGTTCTGGACGGCAATCTTGTTGACTTTGTAAGCTTGAGCAATGGCCAAGTTGCAGCAACGGGCTGCCTCCCCCCCCCCCCCTTTCCACCCTTCTCCTCTACGCTTATTTTTACGACACAGTGTCGTATATTTGGCGAAGACGGCGGCTGCGGATGCTCCGTAAGGGCGAGAAGAGAGCATTTCAGAGCAGCGGAGAGAGAGAGAGAGAGAGAGAGAGGGAGAGAGAGGGATGTGGAGCGAAGAAAGGGTGGGGGAGACAGAGAGAGTGATGAGTGTGAGGGCGAGAAATATTAGGATGAGGTGCTAGTGGGAGCTTCTCTGTAGATTTGCTGACTGCGAACAGGGCGGAACATTATGGAAATGCGGAGTGTAATATAATTTGAACTGGAGTACGTGCGAGTAGGCCTGCGTCGCCGTGATATTGATATTTATCGGCCACCGCGAGGTGGCCGCCGGGTCCAGCCGCTAGTTCGACGTCGTAATGCGATTTGCCTCTCGCCAGCGGGCATCATCCGCAGCGGTGGAGCCGCGTTTTCTTGCTAGCTTCACCTAACGCTCGCTGTTCTCCTCACCCGGTTACGGGAGCATTGTATAAAGGGGAATGTGTTGCGAAGAGATCCACAACAATGCTAGTGTAAACGTACGGTCTCTTTCATTCAAAATGTTTAATAAAAGAATTCATTGTCCGTTCTAGGCTGTATTGCGCTTTATTAAAATCGCGCGATTAGCTCATTTCAGCCGTGAGCCACTATCGAGCACATTTACTATGTCATGTACACTCCTGGAAATTGAAATAAGAACACCGTGAATTCATTGTCCCAGGAAGGGGAAACTTTATTGACACATTCCTGGGGTCAGATACATCACATGATCACACTGACAGAACCACAGGCACATAGACACAGGCAACAGAGCATGCACAATGTCGGCACTAGTACAGTGTATATCCACCTTTTGCAGCAATGCAGGCTGCTATTCTCCCATGGAGACGATCGTAGAGATGCTGGATGTAATCCTGTGGAACGGCTTGCCATGCCATTTCCACCTGGCGCCTCAGTTGGACCAGCGTTCGTGCTGGACGTGCAGACCGCGTGAGACGACGCTTCATCCAGTCCCAAACATGCTCAATGGGGGACAGATCCGGAGATCTAGAGCATGTTGGGTGGCACGGGATACATGCGGACGTGCATTGTCCTGTTGGAACAGCAAGTTCCCTTGCCGGTCTAGGAATGGTAGAACGATGGGTTCGATGACGGTTTGGATGTACCGTGCACTATTCAGTGTCCCCTCGACGATCACCAGTGGTGTACGGCCAGTGTAGGAGATCGCTCCCCACACCATGATGCCGGGTGTTGGCCCTGTGTGCCTCGGTCGTATGCAGTCCTGATTGTGGCGCTCACCTGCACGGCGCCAAACACTCATACGACTATCATTGGCACCAAGGCAGAAGCGACTCTCATCGCTGAAGACGACACACCTCCATTCGTCCCTCCATTCACGCCTGTCGCGACACCACTGGAGGCGGGCTGCACGATGTTGGGGCGTGAGCGGAAGACGGCCTAACGGTGTGCGGGACCGTAGCCCAGCTTCATGGAGACGGTTGCGAATGGTCCTCGCCGATACCCCAGGAGCAACAGTGTCCCTAATTTGCTGGGAAGTGGCGGTGCGGTCCCCTACGGCACTGCGTAGGATCCTACGGTCTTGGCGTGCATCCGTGCGTCGCTGCGGTCCGGTCCCAGGTCGACGGGCACGTGCACCTTCCGCCGACCACTGGCGACAACATCGATGTACTGTGGAGACCTCACGCCCCACGTGTTGAGCAATTCGGCGGTACGTCCACCCGGCCTCCCGCATGCCCACTATACGCCCTCGCTCAAAGTCCGTCAACTGCACATACGGTTCACGTCCACGCTGTCGCGGCATGCTACCAGTGTTAAAGACTCCGATGGAGCTCCGTATGCCACGGCAAACTGGCTGACACTGACGGCGGCGGTGCGCAAATGCTGCGCAGCTAGCGCCATTCGACGGCCAACACCGCGGTTCCTGGTGTGTCCGCTGTGCCGTGCGTGTGATCATTGCTTGTACAGCCCTCTCGCAGTGTCCGGAGCAAGTATGGTGGGTCTGACACACCGGTGTCAATGTGTTCTTTTTTCCATTTCCAGGAGTGTATTACATGTCGTGCGATTCACGTTATTTTGCGTCACATACATAAAACCAGAAGTCGTACTCCATCGTAACACACTGAGTGTCAGGCTGCGGCACTTACAGTATGTTACGATGGATGCACGGTATGTAATACAATACATAGTAAATGTGCATGATAATGGCTCACAGCCAAAATTAGCTAAAAGCAAGATTTTAGTAAAGCATAGTTCAGCCTACAACGCTCAATCTATTGTTTTATTAATCACGCCGAGGCAGTGGATTCCAACGGAAGCAAAATAATCACATATGTGTTGATCGCATTTGGCAGGCGTATTACAGTCAGCTGGTTTCGGCCCAAATGGTCATCATCAGAACATAAAAATAGAAAAGACGAAAACGCAAATTTATGATTAAATATAAACAGCAGAAATCAAGTGCAAGCTAAAGAGGAAAACATAAGTATACTTGGTATCTTCTTACAAAGGTAAAGTGTCAAGATATTGTCAAGTATTCGTTGTGATTATTTGAAACCAGAAGTATACGTTGAGCACAAAGTTTTTCCCTGATTATAAAGATTATTTATAAGTAATTGTGCTACCCCTTAACTCACAACGTGACCTTCCTGTAACGTGTAATATGAGGTGTGCTCTCTGCGTCCCCTTTGTTTAAATCGAGATACAAGATGTAAATCATTTGAAAATTTTTATTTAGGTTACATAAAATTTACCTGTACAATTATTTAAGTGTCGTTTAAATACTCCTTGTTGATTTTTTGCACTAAATAAAGCAGCATTTTACTTACTAAAGTATCATAGAAATTCGCAACATTTTATTCAGTTTTTTTTAAACAGAGAACCGAATATTCACATAAAACTAAACTTGCACATCCAACTGCACTCTAGCTACAAAAATGAAATGTGCAGAATTGATATTCAGTGCTACATTTTTCTTCACCACCACTCAGAACACATTCCATTTTAAATAACACTTTAAGTATTTTATTGGACAAACGGCCGGCTCCACCTCCGTTAACCTGAAGTTCTTTCTCTGACTGATACTTCTGTAAGCTAGTAGGGTTGTGGTCACTGCCAATTACAAAGTAGTTGATCCTTATTACTGATATCTTCCACTATCCATCGAGTAACAGTTTCAGCAAATTTAAGATCGTTGAAATCGACACGTTCCTGTGAAAACATTCTGCACCTTAGAACTATCTAGAGAAGTCCTGGAGGGGACAGTTGTCCTATATTCGATCACTGTCTACAGTTCGTAAATTCACTTGTTCGTACCAACACAATAAGCTAAAAGTCATCGCTGCTGGTTTCTAGCTGACTGATAAGATATCCTGTGGATGATTTTGTTTTGTAATTTCCATGACATAGAATTCTATGTTTGTCAACGGGACCACTCATACATGTGCTCTCGCTCCATGAAGTTCTGGTTCCCATCTGTTCCTAACCTGTGCGGCGTCCTCTACGAATAGCAACCCATTCGAAAGTCACTGGGGATTTTCAGTTGTTACATGTCCTAATCTCATTTTGCCTTTGTATTCGCATCGTGTAATTGTTTTTTTGTGACGGTGTGCGCTGTGCCCAGTTTATATAATCTGAAGATGCCTACCACAAGGGAAACGCCTCATCGAAATTTGAAAATAAAAACCTCCGCAACCAAGATCGTATTTTTATCTTAAATCTGACACTGTTTGCTGTATCAGCAGCAACGATGGAACTGATGAAATTTTATCTCCTCTTTAACCTTGCGAGATTCCGCGGAACATATTGCGTGTCCTTTATGATTTATAACGCAGTCACAAACTGTAAAAATAATGAAAATGTACTATGTCTTAACCTCTTTAATCTCTACTGAAATACGAAACCATTGTATTTCTATTGAATGATTTTAGCTTAACAAAATATCACAGCAAAAATTTTTCCCCATGTTATTGAAACTACTCACAAATTTAAATTTCCAGTACAGAGTCGACCAGGGATCTGACAAGGTAAAACAGCTCCAGTGATTGTCTCGAAAATCATTGTTCTCTTGCCACGAAAAGAAAAATTGAAATGGAACGAAGAAATAATGTTGAAGGAAATAGTGTTGCCAGTACCATTACTGAAGATAGAGTATCTTAATCAAATGAAGAAATATTCTGTACTGAGTCAGCTGAGAAGCAAAGTGAAAGGAAAGTCACTAAAACAACATGAAAAAAAAACACAAAACAAATACATTCAACGTCGCAAGGTTCCAGTGATAGTGATGAAGGCAGACAGCATTCCATCGAAGTTTCGTCGGATGAATGGGTTGAAGAGGAAGATGCCGTAACAATGGTGACAATTTCGATGACCCAAAACCTGGGGATTGGGGTATATTGAAGATTTTAGGTAAAAAAAAAAAATTGGTGGTTGCATTCCAGTTCAGTTATCCTGAGACAGAGCATTTGACTGTTACTGAGTATGATCAAACAAAAAGAAAAGAAAGTGTCGCTGTTAGGGAAGTTTTAAAATTTGCTGTTAGTTTCCTGCGCTATGATATTAATTAGGTATTTACAGAAATGTAAACCACATTTACTGTATTTTTGAGTGTTATTATATGAATTAGTTCATTAATAATTGTGATAACATTGTGTTTAGGTTGATGTAATATTATGTCTGGGAATTAATTAAATATTTTCTGTTAAATTAACGAACATGAAGCTGTGTAATGGAATAATGCAAAAGAGCGTTTGGCGTCATTGGCCGGGAGGTCCCTTGCGGAGCAGATCCGGCCGCCTTGCTGCAGGTCTTATTACATTCGACGCCACATTAGGCGATCTGCGCGCCGGATGGGGATGAAATGATGATGAGGACAGCACAACACCCAGTCGCTGAGCGGAGAAAATCCCCGACGCAGTCGGGAATCGAACCCGGACCCGTAGGACGGCAATCTGTCACGCTGATCACTCAAGCTATCGGGGCGGTCAACCTTTGTAATGTATGCACGTAAGAAAATGTATTTGTCCACATTTTACGTTCCTGAAGGTCCTTTTAAGCAATACAGATAAATAAATAATCAAATAGGGAGGCCGATGTCGACAGAAATGTGTGCGAATGTTCTTTTACGTGTAGTTTTAATTTGATGGTCGACTTAACGTACAGTACTGGGTTGAGTCGATTGGAGCTTAAAATGTGTTTTCCTCAGTGACCGTGGGCATCAGTGAAAAGAAAACAACAATCCGGAAACGATCCCTTATCTGTTAGATATTAGGCACTGTTTTCAGTGAAAATGCAAGTCGCTTTGTCTGTGATGTAGCGTCAAAAATACGAAAGAGAGCGGTCAACTCAAGAAGGGTTTACGGTACTACCCTGAGTAAAACAGGTACGCAGTTCATGTGGCGCTGTCTAGGAAATCCTGACACGTCACAAAAACAAACAAACAAATAAATAAGGCGATAATGTAACCGACAGTAAAACATTGATGGTTTGGTGATTCAAGGAAGGGTGTGGGGTAGAGAAACATCCCGGTCGAACTGACCTTGGAGAGCGAGTTCGAAAATTCTCCCGCGCTCTGAGAGACCACACAACGTTAGTTGTGGACTATGTGGCTATGCGAGTTGATGCAAGTGGTAGATTAATGCATTAAGGTTTTTATGGGTTCAATTCCACATGTCTATGCGAATTTTTTCAAATGGTACCTTCCTTCTTTAGGTTTTTATTTATTTATTTCCACCTTTGCTCTGACAGTATCTTATTTCTTTTCTCCGCATCTCTTGTTGTTGTTGTTGTGGTCTTCAGTCCAGAGACTGGTTTGATGCAGCTCTCCATGCTACTCTATCCTGTGCAAGCTTCTTCATCTCCCAGTACCTACTGCAACCTACATCCTTCTGAATCTGCTTAGTGTATTCCATTTCTTTTTACGGGTATCGTTATTTAGTGGTGCTGTTGTGACAATGGCGTCTATGCAGGAAAAGCGCAATTTGTTTTGTAGCTTTATGAAACACAATCGCCTATGACAGCTCAGCAGCAGTTCCAAAGTCTCTGTGGGCGAGTTCTGCCAGATGTGAAGAGCATCAAAGGATGCGAGAAGTGTCAGTGTTGTTGACAAAGAAAGAAGCGGTAGCCCTGGAGTGAGTGAAGGCACTGTTGACACTGTGAGTAGAGCAAACGCAGTCCGCAGATATAGACGCGTTATGTTTCAAGAGAAACACGCTTACCACAGAGCACTATCGTGAAAATTTACACAAACGGATTTATTTCTTCGCGTATGAAGGGCAACTCTTGCAAGCTTTGCAGCCACAATTGCTGTTTCCCAGAAACACTCTGGAATAAGTGGATGCAGACAGTAATAATGTAATAATGTGTGTGAAATCTTACGGGACTTAACTGTTAAGGTCATCAGTCCCTAAGCTTATACACTAGTTAACCTAAATTATCCTAAGGACAAACACACACACCCACGCCCGAGGGAGGACTCGAACCTCCGCCGGGACCAGCCACACAGTCCATGACTGCATCGCCCTGGACCGCTCGGCTAATCCCGCGCGGCGGATGCAGACAGTGATTGCCTTCACACAATTTATTTTTTCGATGAAGCAACTTTTCACGTCTTCGGTAAAGTAAACAGGAATAATATCCGGCTCTGGGATTCGTCGAACCCATTTATCCAAGTACGGCAGATAAGTGACGACTAGAATGTGAAACTGTGGTATGACTCAACCCTTTACCTACCATCTTGTGATGTTTAATATATTCTCTATTAGTAACTATAAATTTTATTTTAATCAAATATTATGACTTTTCCTAATTTGTCAAATTGGTAATAATTTTGGAAAAAAATTGTAAAAATTAACCAATGGTTTTGTGTTAAAGTGTTGGTGCACGTTTCCTTCCATAAAGGCATCGCAGGTTCGTGCGGTTGAAGCAATTTTTCAACAACCAGACGTCTGTCTGCGCAGCGTCTCTTACGTCATTTGCTATTATTGGCTCTGAGCACTATGCGACTTAACTTCTGAGGTCATCAGTCGCCTAGAACTTAGAACTAATTAAACCTAACTAACCCTAGGACATCACACACATACATGCCCGAGGCAGGATTCGAACCTGCGACCGTAGCGGTCGCTCGGTTCCAGAATGTAGCGCCTAGAACCGCACGGCCATTAAGTCCGGCTCGTGCTGTTATTCTTCAGTTTTCAACGGTCCTCCTTGTAATAAGTACGTGTTTGGTTTGGTGCATTCTGTTATAACAATTGTCTGTTCTAAAAACTGAAAATGTCGCGAAGAAGAGGACTAACGAATGCATTACGTTATAACAGTTGTCTGTTCTACAAACTGAAAATGTTGCGGAGAAGAAGACTATCGGATGTGAAGGTAACGGATTTGTTGGAGCTGTCCTCTGATTCTGAAAACTCACCTGGTGAATGTGAATTTTCCAGTGATGATGATAATGAGGTTCATGACGCTGACAGCACAGGCTGGAATTTCTGATAGGCAGAGCAAAAAGAAGGTATCGAAAGAAGACCAGGGACCTACAAGTTATTCGATTAGGAACTGTGATAATGAATAATTTTGTTTTACCTTCTTCCTATTGTACCGCTCAATGACAAAGACTGTATGTGGATCGACAAGGAATGTCGAATCATTTATGAGGTCTGAGTGGATGTACATGTAGATATGCAGGAAATGAGAAAGTTCTTGGTTTTCTGATTCTGACTGAAGTTTACAACTCAAGCAACAAAGATATATGGGGTGCTAAGAGTAGCCGACCACTGTTCATTGAAAGTACGTATGTCTCGCTACCTCTTGCGTGCTGTTCTGATGGTATTGCGCTTTGACAGTGCCGCAGCCCGATGTGAAAATAGGTCAAGTGACGAACTGGAACGAATCAGAGAAGTTTTTGAGATGTGGGAAATTAATCTTAGGGATGACTACATTCCATGATGGAATGGATGAACACTTGGTCTCATTTCAAGGTCGCTGTCTGTTTCGACAATACATCCTATCAAAATCTGGTAGGCACGTAACAACATTCTGGGCGATTTGTGACAGTGCAACCAACTACTGCTTGACAATGAAAGTGCTTTTGGGAAGGAGGAAGAAACCAGAGCCGTGCGACTTATAAAGAATGTTACGAAAATCCTGGTGATTGAACTTGAGAAGTCTCGACGGATTGTCATTTGTGATAATTTTTTTACATCTCTCGATTTAGCTTGTTATTTGTTGTCAAAAGATCTGACACTAGTCGGTACTATGCGAAAAAACGATAGGTAAATCACCAGTCGATTTTATTACACCTAAAGGATGTGAAGTATAATTTACATTATTTGGTTTTCAACCAGATGTCACGATAGCTTCTTACGCTCCTGAGAGAAACAAAGCTGTTACCGTCCTTGGCTCTCTTCATGACCAACAAACAGTGTCATCATCACAAGTAAAGAATTCGGAATTTATAATGACATAAAGTCCCACAAGGGCGTCTTTGACATGATGGACCAGAAGACGCCATGCAACAGTGCGAAGAGAGAGAGGGAGAGAGAGAGGAAAAAAAGGCGAGGACCCCTGGTGGTGCTCTTCAACACGATCGAGGTAAGTGTAATGAAAGCGTACCTAATTTGGGTGATGCTGGCTACCAATAAAAAAGTGAGACGTTGGACCTTCACCATCAGTTTGGTAAAGCAACTAACAGGTGTAAAGAAGGCAATCATATCATTAGTAGCACCAGAGCTGGGAAGGGCAGTGAAAACACCAGCCAAGAAAAGGAGAAGATGTGCATACTGTATAGAGAAGAAAGAAGAAGTCAAGTTACATGTTGTAAGTGCACAAAATATATACGGCCGGAATATTCTGCTATTGTCTGTAGACGCTGGACAGATTCCCCACGAGAATCAATGACTTCAGTAAAAGTATAAAAATAGACAAACATAGGAATTATACAGGCAACCAGTCACAAATAATTGTTTGGTACAATTGACCTAGGTTTCGACACCTGTTAAGAGTGTCGTCATTAGAATGAAATTCTGGGCAACCTTAAAATATATTGCGAGAAAGCAGTGGTCCAAACTTAGAGAAGCTATGCTCAGGTCAAAAATAAAATAAAATACGTTCTGCCTTGTCACGTGACAAGGCAGGGTCGTTAGGCCAGGATGCAAGTCTTTGCTTTGGTGCGAAGATACATACCATTCTATATAAACTATCATTTTCAAAGAAGTGATATTCGACACTGTGACTTAGGTATTTTTCTTTATGTTCCCTCAAAAACTAGCATTTCACGCAGATACTAAACTGAATTTAAGAATATTTCAAGTCATAGTTATAAACAGTTCACTGAAACTGATGTGCATTTATGTTTACACTGTAAGATCCTTAAAGTTACAAATATCAACTGCTTCATTTATTGGTTCACTTTTTTGGCATTATTATTCACATACTTTGAGACTGCAGAGATTATGGGCTACCGATACACAAGTTTACAAATGGCGCTGGTATGGCGTGTGCACAAGGTATAAAAGGGCAGTGCACTGGCAGAGCTGCCAGATGTAATCAAATGATGCATGTGAAAAGGTTTCCGACGTGATTATGGTAGCACGACGCGAATCAAAAGACTCTGAAAGCGGAATTGTAGCTGAATTAGACGCGTGGGACATTCCATTCCTGAAATTGTTAGGAAATGCAATATTCCGAGATCGGCAATGTCAGGAGTGCGCAGCGAATACCAAATATCAGGCATTTTCTCTCACCACGCGCAACGCAGTGGCCGACAGCCTTCACTTAACGACGAAGAGCAGCGGTTGTCAGTTTTAATAGACAAGCAACACTATGTGAAATAACCACAGAAATCAATGTGGGACGCAGACGAACGTATCCGTTAGAAAGAACAGTGAGGAGGAATTTGGCGTTAATGGATCACGGCAACTGCCGACTGACGTTCTATGCCTTTGCTAAATGACTACATCGCCTGCAACACCTATCCTGGGCTCGTGACCATATCTGTTGGACCCTAGACGACTGGAAAACCGTGATCTAATGGTCAGTTGAGTCTTGATCTCAGTTGACAAGAACTGTTGCTAGGGTTCAAGTTTGGCGCAGATCCCACGAACGAAGCTGTGGACCCATGTTATCAAGAAGGTGCTGTGCAAGCTGATGGTGGCTCCATAACGGGATGTGTGTGCATGGAATGGACTCGGTCCTCATCTCCAACTGAAGCCATTATTGACTGGAAATGGTTATCTTCGGCTACTTTGAGACTATTTGTAGCCATTCATGGATTTCATGCTCCCAAACAACGATAAAATTTTTATGGATGACAATCCGCCACGTTACCAGGCCACAATTATTCACGACTGGTTTGAAGGACATTATGGTAAACTCGAAAGGATGATTTTGCCACCCAGATCGTCCGACGTGAACCCCGTCGACGTAATCGAGACGTCAGTTCCTGCACAAAATTCTGCACCGGCAACACCTTCGCCATTATGGACGGCTGTAGAACAGCATGGCTCAGTACTTCTCCTGGGGACTGCCAATGACTTGTTGGGAGCACGCCACACCGAGCTGCTGCACTACGGTGTGTCGACCAAAAGGAGGCACGGCACGCTATTAGGAGGTATTCCATGACTGTCGTCAATTCAGTGTATATTTATTGTTCCTCAATCCCAAGTAGTGTCTTTTCTTTGTTAAAATGTGGAGTGGCTTGAGAGTGTTTACCGATTCTCGGTGGCTTGTGGTTTAGATGTAGCTTCTGCAGAACTATGCACTTTATCATGTCTGAAGCCGTTAACATGGTCTGAGAACAGCATTTTGAATTTTCTCTCAGACGTCCTACGTAAAGGCACCGACATTGCGCGGAGGTAATCTTATGCACTTGAGACTGATCACATTTGCTGCGTGTCTGCTTGATGTTCTCTTGTAAAGATTATTGTTACCGCTGAAAGTGATTGTGATGACCGCGGTTTTGATGAGTTTTTGGATTTGATCTGATATTATTTTGTTGGATATGGTGTATTTCCGTATTTATTTACGTTATTTTTCCTCAAAGCTATCAGGTGCCAGTCTGTTTTACCTGCATTTTTACTGTACCTTCCTGTCTTTTTTTGACTTTATCCATTATTTAAATTTATCTCACTAATTTTCTTAGTTTCAGAATTTAAATTGAATTTGCAGGCTCGTTAGACTAAAGTCTTGACAGCTGCTTCTGTATGTGAGTTTGGCTTTGCAGAATTCATGGGTATGTCGCTGTGTGTTTGTGTGTATATCCGTGTGTTCGTGTGTGTGTATGTTTATGTGCGTGTGTGTGTGTGTGTGTGTGTGTGTGTGTGTGTGTGTGTGTGTGTCTGTGTCTGTGTCTGTGTGTGTGTGTGTGTGTGTGTATTAATTTGATTTCTATAGACTTTAAAGGAGGTGTGTGTTGTTAATTACAGTAAGGATAATTTTTATCTAGTTTGAGAACGTATACACGTCTTCGAATGATGGACGAAAGATCGAAATGCATGGGGCTATGCCATACAATCAATAAGAACACTTAATTAATAATAGTGTGTGTGTCTGGCAAAGGATATCAAAATCTAGCTACATTTTCATTGCAGCCAAGGACTGACGTAAGTCAATGTGGCTGAGAGTGTTTCTCATAGGCGCCGCCATGTTGTTCTCTCGTTCTACCTAAAGTTATCTCCTCAAATTCAACCAGGTTCTCATCTAAGTGTTTTCAGAGCTCTTGGAGTTCAGCAAAGTACTTACTTGGTCTGTCTACCATCAATTCACCTGATTACACGACCACCCTACTTGTATTTCACTATCAACAGACACGTAAATACGACACCGACTCCTTTCTATTCAATGGTTCATTCGTTTATTTTCATGTCTTTCATATAATTCCCATCATGTATCACTATATTGCTCACTGAGCAACCTTAACTGTTTTTTGTACTAAATGCCCATGTGTCACTACAATGACTGTAGCTTTACATGTCGATACTTTGGAAGCTTAGATTCTTAATGAGTAATAAGATTATAAGCTACTAACTTCTTCAAAAACTATTGTTGAATATTCGGTTTTTCAAGTGAAAATTTTAACCAATCAACTCGACTGAAGAAAGTGTAGAATGGCCTAATGGTTTCTTGGAAACGAATTGGAATACTACACATGGAAAAATTTTGGTCATGGCTTTCTAACAACAAGTCAACGAATGTTTTCTCTTTATCTGCTGGAAGGTTTTCAGAAGGTCAATGAATTTTTTGAGAGAATTTTAATTTCCTAAATACCGAATTTGATTAAAATCAATATTTTCTTCCTTCTGGTGTGTCAGAATAATAACTTCAGTTTTAACATGTATTGTTCATACGCTCTCACTACTATTGAATGGTGGAAATTAATAACGGGACGCAATAATATGGTGCCTCACCAGTCTTTCCTGTTGATGTTAAAAATTATTTAACCACTGCTCGATCTTGCTTGGAGTGTCTACAATGGCTGTAGAGAAATCAGAGTGCTAGGGAATGAACCGGCCTTGTAACTGGCAGGCACATACGTAAAGCAACTGTATATATGTAGCAGAAGGCTAGAAGAATTAGTGACTCACGTCTAACGCGTCACTTCGATTCACTATCTGACGGAAAATAACCGGTATGTGAATCATGCTATTTATCCAAAAGTAGAATATGTGTAATTACACTATGCATGTAGACACTAGTCCACCAAAGTTAATCAAGAGCATATTTCTTGAACAGGATACTAGAAATATTTTCCAGAATGAATTTTAAATCTGCTGCTGAGTGTGCACTCGCTCCCGAAAGACAAAAGTCCCAGGTTTAGTTTTAGCCTGCCAGGAAGTTTCAGGATACTACAAAGGCTAGAGAATAAAGCAGTATTTTTTTCTCAATACGTTTGCCACACAAAATTGTCAAAAATACACATACGGGAACTGAAAGTGCACACCATTAAGCACCAGTCCGACATTAATTTAACTCGTGGAGATGTTCATCACACAACAGGTGTTAAATGATTAAAATTTGACTCCGGATCATAAACTCTAATTTGCTACAATAATGCAACACCACTGACAAACTTAGCACAGATACTCGATTTACTAACTGAAATACTTCATGAAGTTTCCTAAAGAAATACGTTCACTCACATTTCCTTTTCAAGTAATTACAAGTCTCGTAGAGTAACAAATCAATGTATAGACGCACTTTGCTTATTTTCATTCAGTAGTATCTTACAGAACAACATTCTGAAATAATTCATCGTTAAGAATGTTTTCCTTCCACAAACAAGTTCCTTGCGGCATTCAGGTGCGATCATGGTTATGCTCCTAAGTACAAAAATAGCCGCGTCTGTAATTCATCTGAAAAGAATAAATTGTCTTCATTAGAACTGACTTCACCACAAAATGGGCTGAATACTGCTGTTGTTAAAGTTGTTTCCACAAATCTCGAAATCGAGCTGAAAATCTATCTTCCTGCCATCCGATATTGTTCTATAAAAGATTTGTTATTTAACAACTTTTAACTTACATGATTCGATTTACTACTGTGGCTAAGCTAAATGGTTTAGTTGTTATTTGTACTGATTTGTAAACGGCAGCAGGTAGCCAATATGAACTGTACTAAACAGAGTGTAAAATAATTTGTTCCAGTTTATTTGATATATCCTACTGATGATGAGCGAAACATGTAACTAGCAACCTAAGCTTCTTTCAACCTTCTGTTGAAATGATCAGCTGAAAAACAGTCACCTACATGAATAATTTCTGACTTCCAACCATCCACATGAGATATTGTCGATGGCGTTTCGCACTAAGTATGTACGTATACTTACTTCCCTTAATACCCCTGTTAACATACCGTATTTAAGTGAAATGGACTGCATTCAGCTACGAGGCTGAACATTGTACAATCGTCACTGCAGCTACAGTAAAAATTCCAAAGTCGTTCAGATTATTTCGACTGTCGCTATGGTAACTCACTGTTTCTTACAAATACTTTAATTTCATTATGTATAAGAATTACGCATTCAAGAGTTTTCAGGCTGTATTAAGAATTTGCGTCGTATAAAATGAAGTCTTTTTTTTCACACGATACTTGCTCTAATTTACGATCACCAATAATAACTCTAAGGGATCATATTAACGCTGTCATTTCATTTCTGTTACAGAACCAAATCAAAATCAAGGTGATTCTCCGTATTCATCTGACACTGGATGGACATGGAAGCCGGGTACGCACACAGGTGAGAAGTCTTTTCGTTAGCATGACATATAAGTTTTTTTAGACTTTACGTGTTATTGCAATAACTTCTGCAAAGGAATTGCGTTTGCAATAGGCATTCGCTGTTTCATTGATATGAGTGTTTTGACTGCATCTTTTCTTATTATTTCCGTCCTATCATTTCATGAGCATGTAGGGTTTTCAATAGTGACATATTTTCGCTGTACCTTTTAACTCCGGACTTTAAGATACAGTTAGCTACAACAATCATAAATACCTTTTGGCAGCGTTTTTAAATTTGATGATTGATGTGTAATACGTGCAGGAGTATGGGAAAATGAAGTTTATAACCGACAAATGCCGGACAAAATTCTTCGGTAGGTGAACTTGTTTCGATTGAAGACATTTTCGACAGCACACGGCTGCTTCAGAATATTCGGTGAGTCACCATTTGTATAAGACTAATACTGCAATCTTCTGGTATCTGTCAAAGGCGAAGATTTTCCTCAAGTATTTGACTGCAATAACCGTATTGTCGAAAGCCAGTTGCTCGCTGCTGCTCTCCACGAATAACAGGTCGAACCTGAACATGGTAGTCGGAATGTGTTGCCCTGTACAGCAATGTGCAATGAAGTAGTTTTACCATTTGAACAAGAACTCCTTGACTACGATTAATAACTTTCAAAGCAATTAGTATCAGATCAGAAACTTTATACAATACGACCTTTGATCAAATGTTGCAGTCCCTGTTTTCACATGAACCTACGAAATTTCATAACGGTGATTTGGGATACACAGTTCTGTAGTATATAATAGAAAAAAAGCTAACTGGACATTAAGGAAACTGCTCAGTTTTCCTCCCGACAGCTTCCAATAATTGAATTCACTACAAAGTTTCCCAGTAAGGAGTTTGAATATAGAGAAACGAATATAAATTTTAAAAATTAATTTAAACGTAAGACTACGTTTTTTCTACTGTCATAGGATTTAAGGACTATTCACGATATTAACAATACCATTGTTCACTCTTTTGAGAAACACCCAGTCTTAAAAGAATAATGAATTTGTAGATTGGCCCTTTGACTGTGCAAGAAAAACTAACCGACGAAGAAGCTGTCTTGTATAAATGAGACGCATTGTAAACAAAATATCGCACTTCTTGGAGGATGCAGAGAAAAACGTGAAGTAAACAAAAGAGCTTCAGAGCAAAATATTTTGAGAATAACAGTGCCAAGGCACACCTCTTAAGCTAAGAAGAACGGTTTTTTGCAGTTGAGAGCTAAAATTATATTCCCAGAAAATCTACATCAATAGCTAAGCAGGTAACTATAGTACATTCCATGAAATACGATTGTTTATATCGTAATGCAATTGTTTATATCATTGCGCATTGCTTTCTGGTATTTAATATTCATCCAAGAATTTAAGACAACGAATGAAATTTTTAGTGTTACATTACTTCCGATTTCATTAAATTGGTTTTGCGCTTAATTGCGTTTTTGTACTCGACTGGCTGCTTCAAATACTTAATTGAACAACTGTGTGTAACATATGTCATGTTGACACGAAATTGTATGCTACGTCTCTTATTCTCGTGATTTTTTTGTTTGCATTCAATTACTCCACACGACACAGCTTCAACAAAGTACCTTGTTCTACTTCCGAGTTACAAATATTGGGACTAGACGAACCAGAAGAACTCTGCCAAAAGTGGATGAATTATTGCGATTAATGGACCACCTGCCATGCTAAATAACGGGGGCACTCATTACCATATCACGATTCCACACACATAAAGAACGCAAATTTACAAACTGCGAAATAATACTCTTTGCTCGAGACAGCTAGAGTTATCCAAGAAAGCACGCTGCTGATTGGTTGGTCTCAGACTACAGAGCTACACACAGTCATAAATTATAGTAAAGGGGTAGTTAGCCGCAGAAACGTAATGCAGCAGACACCGAGGAACTACAACAGGAATGATACGATGAAGGTGCCAATCTGTAATATTATGAAAAAATGCTGGATTTAAAAATATGGTATCCTTTATTCTTAAAGCTATGCACTCACGTCAGTTGAATACATTGCAGCACATTTCATTCACCTGAATGTTAGCTAAATGTTAGGTCTAATTGAGGTACACCTAACACCTTGCTGTCCTTACAATGCAGTGCATTATGGTTCTTTGGGCACATCACTATGAGATGTGAAGGACGACGTGTGGCATCTGTAGTTTGACTGTCAACAGGGAATATATAGTGCGCACTAATACAAAGAAAATTAATATCAATGTACTTTCGTGTACATATTAACCTCTAACGGATATAAACGATTAGTTTCAAGTCGTTGTAACAGGTAGAACAGCGACGAGAGTTCATTAGTACTGTTTGTATTCAGTGTTGTTCGTCACACCTGGTAGAGCATGTAACGCTCTTGAACAGCGTCAGATCTTTTACTATTACTTGGCAGTTGCACATCATGCGAAAGCTACTTTCGTCCCTAAGTTTTGCGCACCCCTGTATATTGCTAACATGTTTATGTGGCGACACGTTTACCGCTTGTACAACTCACTCATACTCACCAACGGAGTTCTTTCTGCTACTTCGCTGTGGTGTTAAGGGTCTTAGCGGTCATCGAGCGGATGCTTAAGCAAATCTGCAAATATGCCATTGGACTGAAGCTTTCGATTTATGCTGACATCTCTGGAACGATCATGTTTTTAGATAGAGTGCATCAGAGTATTTCACAGAATGGCAAACGAAGTGAAAAACAGGTCTCCCGTATATATCACTGTATCAGCTGTCAGTGAATGGCGTAAATGATGGCTCTGTATTTGTCTTTAAAAATGTGCAGCTGATTGTGGTGCCAGATATATATATCGATATATTGCAGATAGTTAAAGAAATATCTGCTTTCAAGCTCCAGATGAAAGAGCTGCTGAAGAGCATGGACACCGCTTCCCATTATGATACTGTTAGCATTTTTCACAGTATGCGTTAATAGATACCTACCGAAAAATAGAAATAGCTTGTAGAACATTTATGACAGTGCCAGTGACCGCAACATCTTGTAAAGGCAGTCACATTTCACACACGTTCACGTAGAACTAAAAACTGAAATGTAGGGTTGAATAATAGTGAAAACAGGATGTCAAATTGAGCCCTCTTGTCTACAGAATACGACACAGCTGCTAAACTTAATATCAGTGACATAACCAATGAGTTTGCTGTTCTGAAAACAAATAAATCCGAAAGAAAAAATAATAAATATGCAATTTAGAAAGATAATTCTCAGCTGTCAGTTAGAGCTCTTTTCATGTATTTGTAATTAGTCATTTACGTACAGTTAATGAATCAATGCTATCCATTGTAGACAGACTTCTCATCTACGTCTACACCTACACAGATACTCCGCAAGCTACCGTACGATGCGTGGCGAAGGGTAAGCTGTATAGCTGCTCGTAATTTCCTTTCGCCCGCATCTCGTGGTCGTGCGGTAGCGTTCTCGCTTCCCACGCCCGGGTTCCCGGGTTCGATTCCCGGCGGGGTCAGGGATTTTCTCTGCCTCGTGATGGCTGGGTGTTGTGTGCTGTCCTTAGGTTAGTTAGGTTTAAGTAGTTCTAAGTTCTAGGGGACTTATGACCACAGCAGTTGAGTCCCATAGTGCTCAGAGCCATTTGAACCATTTTTGAATTTCCTTTCCTGTTCCACTCGCAGACAGAGCGTGGGATAAACGACTGTTTGTGTGCATATGAGTCCTAATTTCTCATACTTTATCTTCGTGGTCCTTATGCGCAATGTATGTTGACGGCAGTAGAATTTTCACAGTAGTGTTTTTCGAAAAGAACGTGCCTCCCTCCCAGGATTTCCGTTTGAGTTCCTGAAACATCTCAGTAGCACTTAGGTGTTGTTCGAACCTACCAATAATAAATATATCAACCCGTCTCCGAATTGCTTCGATGTCTTCCTTCAATCCGACCTGGTACAGATCCCGAACACTCGAGCAGTAATCAAGAATAGGTCGCACCAGGGTCATATATGCGGTCTCCTTATAGGTGAAGCACACTTTCCTAAAACTCTCCCAGTTAACCGAAGTCGACCATTCGCCTTCACTACCACATCTTTCACACGTTTATTCCACATATAGCTATTCAATGTTATGCCCACATATTTAAACGAGTTGACTGTGTCAAGCGGGACACTAGTAATACTGTATCCGAACATTGCAAGTTTGATCCTACTCATCCGCATTAACTCTCATTTTTCCAAATTTAGGACTAGCTGCCATCGTCACACCAAATGGAAATTTTGTCTAAATCGTCTTGTATCTTCCTTCAGTCACTCATTTTCAACATCTTACCGTACACCACGCCATCACCAGCAATTAACCGCAGATTGCTGCCTACCCTGTCATCCAAATGATTTACGTGTGTAGAGAACAACACCTGTACTATCATACTTTCCTCGCACACTCCTGACGATACTCTTGCATCTAATGAACACTCGCCGTAGAGGACAACATACTGGGTTCTATTATTTAAGAAGTCTTCGAGCCACTCACATATCTTGCCTACCCTCATTATTCGTAACTGAGAAGGCCTTCTTCAAGTTTGCCCTGTGATCTGTTGAAATCTCTGGTAGGTATACAGGGTTATTTTAAAGATGACCTTGGTTTACGAAAACCAGGAATTTATAATATACCTCGCTGATATGGCATGTAGTGTACATTCGTCCAAACAACTAGGACAGTGGACATCACATACGAAGAACGTGAGAGGCATAGCCGACTGACAAGGAACCCAGTGAACCGATTGAGGGCGAGATAACAAAAGGAGAATGCCGTTTACGTCATCCGACGCCCCACATAATTGTCGGCCATGCAATCACAGTATTGGCTGCTAACGGGAACGGGGTGTGGGACTGGAGGTATCCAATGGTGAGCCAGCATGGGGCGTAGTTGAACTGCTTGTTCGACGAGTAACTCACAACAGTGATACAGTGCTAGTAGTGTTGGTACAAAGCAGACCAGTGGCAACGATAAAAAAGCAAACATTGCATAATATCTACAATAACAGTTGCTAAAGTTGACATTTCGTCAGAAAGGAATCCAAGGAATTTCAGAGAATGCGAAAGAAGTGGCAGATGAAATATTAACGTTTCTGAAAGTGGAATGTTTGGTGTCATAACGCTCGACTGCGGGGACAGTGTACATGAGGAGTACATTGATAACGATACGTCCTTCACAACTGAAAGCGATACTGAAAGAGGTTCATCAACCATGGTGGATAGGAAGCCACAAATCCCGTCATCAATGAGACGTAGTAAAGGCAATCGTTGTCCATGGAGCTAGTCCTAAACATAATTACGTACATGGAAGGTCACCCGCAGCACAGTAAAAAAAAAATATGAACATATTTCGAATAATTCCGCAGTAATATAGCTATGTAGTGCATCAGAAAAACTACGAGTATTCAAGGGAGGACGCGGTGCACTTGTTACAAACACTGGTTTTTGCGCATTTAAAGGATGCTCGATCGACCTATGTACAGTGATTTCAAAGGAAGCAGTCGATCGTTGTATAACTTAAAACAGTGCTACAGAATTTAAAGACGTAAGGTAACGAAATTTCAAACAAAGCTTCACTTGACTATGCACAGCAAACTGTAGGATCCTCCCGAAAATTTGTAGATAACGTAAACAAAGCGATCCAAACGTTCAAAGGAAATTGTATTCAACTCCGACCAGTTTTAAATTGAAGAGGAAATGCATGTGACAGGAACCTGGAAATTAGAGGTACTAAGAGACTTGTATAAAGATCAACTAACATCAAAGCCGCAATGCATTCGTATACAATTATGTCGACTGTTAATCTGGATGGTAAACTGGCTGGAAAGTTATTTATTGTGCTGCCAAAAATTGGAGGTGCTCTGCCCCGTGCGATTCTTTCTCGTGTGCGCGATCTTGCAGGGGACATTTACGTCACAGCAAGCAACACGGGAAAAAGGATGTAAGACAACTACACCCATGGTATGAGCATTGCTTTTGCCAAATAGTTGGTCAAAATAATTTGTTTTTGCTTCATTCCTGGTCCGCGTATAAAAATCATACTCATTTAGAGCAAACTACCCCTCCTGAAAAGTGTGGTCATTGCAATTCATGCCACTTTACACCACTGGGCAAATTCTGCATATGGGTGCTTATTTTTTCCGTGCCTACGAAACATATTATCGCTCTAACAGCAGTTTCGCCTTAAAGGATAGCCAGTTTCACGATAAGCATCACGAGATACTGTTTCGCATCAGGTTGCACACCAACACGTTCCATTAATTCTCAGTACCCCGTTACAACAGTGTGGCTCTGTATGCATCCTTTAAGAGTGGATACCCAGAAGAATGTCCTGCACTGTTTGTAACTCGATCTTGATGGTGGCAACCTTTGCGACCACTGTGGTACGCCACTTTTCATTCGGTGTTCATGGTGCAAGTTAACGGTTTGTTTTGAACATTTCTTGAATGTCGACGGTGTCCATTTTGTGAAATGTCCTAATGAATGATGAAATGAAATGAGCGTATGGCGTTGATGGCCGGAGGCACCATCTGGGGAAGTTCGGCCGCCAAGCGCAAGTCTTATTGCAGTAGACGCCACATTAGGCTACTTGCGTCCCGGTGCTGAGGATGATAAGGACAACACAACGCTCAGTCCACCAGTGGAGAAAATCTCCAACCCGGCCGGTAATCGAACCCGGGTCCGCTACATGGGAGGCAAGCACGTTACCACCCAGCTAAGCAGGCGAAATATATCCCGTAGCACCTCCCGGACACTCAATTTCTATCGCCCTCGTGATACATATGGTGGAGTCATTAGGATCTAATGTTTTTCCTGTGATAACTATTAATAAAACTAACTGACTGACTAAAGATTGAACTTGTGACCTCGCACTCAAGGGATTCGTTGTGAGAGAGACAACGAAATTTACTGTTGTCGAGCACTGTCTAAAACTTAAGCGTGCAGTGATGTATGAAGAAAAGACTCCCGTATACTGGGAGAGAGAGGCAATAGAGATATGGGTGGTAGAAAATCTCACTAATCGTGACAGTGGGTGGCGACTCGGCGAAGTCTCGGATCCTGCACTAGAGTTGCAGAAGTACAGCGGCTGCAACAGTGGAACTCAACAAAAAGAGGAATTGAGAATGCGGACAGCGGGAACGAATCCTAGACAGAGCACCAGGTGCACCGGACGGAAAACGGGACATCAGCTCGCTACCAGGCGCAGCGGACCCAAGCGGCACGTCTCGGAACGATTCTAGACGCAGACGAAGCGCCTAGAACCGATCGTGGAGAGGAAATGTAGTAGGTATAAGTATTGGACCCATTCCACTGGACTAGCAGTTCTGGTTTTACCTGATGAAGACAACGAATCACGCTGTCGAAATAATTTGTGTGGGTGGCAGAACACCCGACACGTCGAGATGCCAAGACATATTCCTTATTACACACATCCTAAAATCAATAGGCAGTAAGTGCCATAGACGATACGCTGATTTGGTTTTACTTTTAATTTTATTAGAAAGTTTACACAAGTCGTAATTTATTTACTAGATTAAGGGGGTACCAATTTAGTTCTTTTAACTAATATTTTTCAATAATTTTTTATAAAATTTTTAATTTTTAATAAAACCTACCTACAGCTTCTAAATCTGTGTAGAAAAAAAAATGCAGGAAGCTATTTTAATGGAGGTGGGGTGTACAATTTTGTCAGTCCTGCTCAGGGGCGTAGGATGACAAAGAAGCAAACACACGCGAAAGAGCATTAGCAGACGATTCACCAGTGTTCGCTACCGTTCGCTTCTACCTGTGAAGACGTCTTCACATCGCAGGTAACACTAGAGAACGAGCATAGCACGTCAACCCATCAAGCTCTGCGTTATCAATTTTTTGTTTTAATAATACCCAACAGGTTTAACTCGATTATGTCACAAGTTATGTCCACAATACAAAAACTTTGGTACTCGAAACTCGGATAGGATTATTTCAATTGGCGCGTGCATTGTCCTTGACGAGGCGAGCAAAGTGAATTAGGAAGTGAAGACGTTCCACACTTCACAGACGACGCCTTTCACTGGCTGCTCATTACAACTGAAGATGAAATTCAAAAGCAGAACACTAACTGCTGACGATCAACGTAACAAGAAGAAAGTTCGGCATTTACACAATGATTATTAACAACTGGAAATATTTACTGACTGTATGCCATTTAAATAGCTACTTTAGCGGTAGCATGGGCGAAATACATCAAGGATTTTATTAACGTACATATGAAGAAAATAATGCCAATAAAGCGTGATTAATGAGATGTGAAATACACATGTTAGCTATCACACAGACTACATGATAAAATAAACTATGTTGTTTGTTACAGTGTAAATGGCTTCATCACTTGTAAATTTATTTTTATTTATAAAGTTATCACCTTTATAATTACAGTGATAAATCAACATGTAATTATTGCTACCATAAATGTAAGCAACGAGAATGATTAGGTCTTTCGCAAATTATTTATTTTAGTCAGAATGAGGGACACTAATTTGTACTAGTTTGTTTTCAAGGAAATTTACTGCTACTCTTTTTTAACAAAAAGAGGTACGAACCTTGTGCTTATTAATTCGTTCCACGTGATGGAATCAATACAATTTTATCGTCTTTCTCGCGTACCCACTTGGATCTTCGAGTGCTCGACATTTCTCTACTAACCATATTTATTTTTCTTCGGCGTTTTCGCTGTGGATCTTTTGGACCCCTGGACCCCACAAGCACCAATGAGATTTACAGTCTTCCATCATCAACATTATAGTCTTTTCACATGAGTCCACTACTCACACGCCTCAACAGCAACCAAGTAGCTTTCGTACGCAATACGACAGCTGTCTGTGCTGCTAACAGCGAAACGGAGAGGACACGGACTTCCTTTGATGGTTCGTTAAAACACGGAGCACCATCGGAACATGAGGGATCACCAGTGCTTTCGAACCGAACATGACCGGATGCCGTTTGCTAGCGCTCGCCAACCGTTTCCTCTAGTAGTGAATTCTTGTTGGCCCATGCTCGTTAGCTTGTCGCGTTCCGGTCTAAGCCATACTACATAAACACTCAAGTATATTCACGACCAACCGAAAAACGCTCCCATCGGAGCACAAAAACTGCAAATATGTTCCTGTTTATTTAAAAGTCTCTGACTGAAATGTGGGGTACCAGTTGCCTTATTTTACCTTCTTCTGCACATTTAAAAGTTTTCCTAAATATTTTGGAACACGAACATATAGCCCTTTTTCTTAACACGAAGCTCATCTCAAACTCCCACAAGCTCCCCTAACTGTAACTCACACACACCCACTGCTTTATCACCGTAAGTTCTTCATACCCTCATGCTCTCAATATTACCCTTTCTCACTCACTTATTATCTATTTGCATCTCTTTCTCAGTGTCTGCTGCGTCATGGACACAGTCTGCTTCGTTCTCTCCTAATGCTAAAGTCTCCTCTCTCTGTCACAGTCTCCCTCTTGCTCTCTCTAACTGCTGCTATCTCAATGCTTCCTTTCTACTGCTGCCGTCTATCTCACGGTTACTGTCTCTCTCTTCCTTAGTGTCAGTGCCATATATTCTATCACTGGCTGTTACCCACTTTCACTTTCCTGTATTCCTCCTCCCTCCCCCTTCCCCCACTCCCCCCCTCCCCCCCCCCCCCCCCCCGCCCGTTGGCACTGACTCTTTCCCTGTTTTCCTAGCACTGTTATGCCACTGTCGACTGTGTTGCAGAGCCTCTGTGACCCTCTCCTTCTCCGACAATGTCGCTGTTTTCTTCGCTCTCCCTATAAAACAACCACTCTCTGCTATCTTCCAGTATACAAGGTGTCCCATTTATCTTGACCACCTTAATTAACTGTTTGTCCAGATGCAAATTACAAAATGTTTCAAGAAAATGTTCTTTAGGCGTCAGGGGGACATCAATCAGCGTGATTGTCTTCGTTGTAGGTTTTTTTAGAAAGATATGAACAGCGGTATCAGCGATATGATTTTTTTAAATGGCACCCTGTATTCTTTATTCGGTAGTTCATTTCCTCTCATAAAGACGTACTCAAAAATGTATCACAATGTACCATTCACTGAAACACAACATTATTAATTACATAACACAACAGTGACTTTGAGGCCGGGATCGAAAACTCGTCCATTTGCTAGAGTTGTCAGAAAACAAATGAAAACCATGTAAAACCATAACAAAAAATTGACTTTGACTCTCCTGTACCATTGTCCAGGAGCAGAACATTCAAAGCTGCTCAAAGTGATGACCCTGGACACAGATACACTGGTGCACTCGTTGAATGAAAGAATTATTTACTGCTTCCAGTGTTGCCTGCTGAAGATACGTCCCTATATGTCCTTCGGAGTTGTAGCATTTTCGCCTACCTTCAACAACAACAACAGCAACAACACTAAAAGAAACGTTATGTCGATGCAGTTTGTAGAAAGGACAACCTTTACTGTATGCCTACTCTACACAACAGTATTTAAAAGGACTAAATTGCTGTACTAAATGTACCTGTACATAAGAAAACAGTATTGCAATTACTGTTCTACTAAATGGTTCAAATGGCTCTGAGCACTATGGGACTTAACATCTGAGGTCATCAGTCCCCTAGAACATAGAACTACTTAAACCTAACTAACCTAAAGACATCACACACATCCATGCCCGAGACAGGATTCGAACCTGCGACCGTAGCAGGCGCGTGGTTCCGGACTTAGCGCCTAGAACCGCGAGACCACCGCGGCCGGCTGCTCTACTAACTTACATTCTCCATAGAAGAGTAGCATTTCTTCCTTTTCTTCGTTGGTGTACATTCAACTGACAATGGTTGACGGTGTTATGTATGAGGCGGAACTATGGGCCTCACGGAAAAAGGGGTGACCCGGCTGAGTCACTCAATTTGACTCTTACAAGGGGAGGCCGCCAATTGTGAAATTCAGATTCGATTCATACTGACAAGGGAACCTCCCCATCGCACCCCCCTCAGATTTAGTTATAAGTTGGCACAGTGGATAGGCCTTGAAAAACTGAACACAGATCAATTGAGAAAACAGGAAGAAGTTGAGTGGAACTATGAAAAAATAAGCAAAATATACAAACCGAGTAGTCCATGCGAAGATAGGCAACATCAAGGACATCCTGAGCAGAGAAGCGTCGTGGTCCCGTGGATAGCGTGAGCAACTGTGGAGCCAAAGGCCCTTGGTTCAAGTCCTCCCTCTTGTGAAATTTTTAATTTCTTTATTTTCGCGAAGTTATGATCTGTCCATTCGTTCATTGACGTCTCTGTTCACTGTAATAAGTTTAGTGTCTGCGTTTTGCGACCGCACCGCAAAACCGTGCTATTAGTAGACGAAAGGACTTGCCTCTCCAATGGGAACCGAAAACGTTTGATCGGAAGGTCATAGGTCAACCGATTCCTCCACAGGAAAACACGTCTGATATATTCTATACGACACTGGTGACGGCATGTGCGTCACATGACAGGAATATGTTGTCGACCCACCTAACTTGTACACTTGGCGAATGGGTAAAAAGATTCTTCTACGTTGCCCAATTTAGGTTTTCTTGTGGATGTGATAATTACTCCCAAAAAAGAGATGAAAACATAAGAGTTTGTCACATAAACCGCAACAAATGAATCCAACAGTTTCACAGTCGCACACTTTTCCCTGTGCTCTGTCAAAACATATGTTTCTAACGTTTTCAAATTTTGCATGTGTAGACCGTCAAATCCTGCATATGTCCAAGCAAATCTGAACATGTCCTGGAATTTTGGAGAGCGAAGCTGATTATGTGTGAGTGCCTGAACTTTGATAATTGACTGAAAATAAAAATTAAACTTTTCGCTCGAAGAGAGACTTGAAACAAGGACCTCTCGTTCCGCAGCTGCTCACGCTAACCACGGGACCACGGCGCCCCTGAGTTCTGCCTGCCTTAATGTTGCCTATCTTGCACATGGACTACTCAGTTTGCATATTTTGCTTATTTTTTCATAGTTCCACACAACTTCTTCCTGTTTTCTCGATTTATCTGTGTTCAGTTTTTCAAGGCCTATCCACTGTGCAACTTATAACTAAATCTGAGAGGGGTGCGATGGGGAGGTTCCCTTGTGAGCATAAAAAAAGCTCATGGCCAGAGGTGTAACGTGGCAAAGCACCAAGATGCACTTCTCAGCCGTTGTCGAGAAAATCGACGGTTAAAAGAAACCGTTGCGGTGAAAAAGTCTCAACGATTAATAATTTTCTACAGCGTCGTGGCGCAGCTGTAAGCGCTGGGGTTCGTAATCCGAAGGTCGCCGGATCGAATCTCGCGCCATGCAACCTTTTTTTTAATATTTGTTTTTTGTAATTCAAATGTATATATACACACACACACACACACACACACACACACACACACACATATATATATATATATATATATATATATATATATATATATATATATATATATATATATAAATTCCCGGTAATCAGTTGCAACAATTATGCATATAATAAGTTGTTGAAAATCGTTTGTCGTGGAAAAACTGGCGACTTCAAACATCATTATGTTTTCCGCAAACAAAGTTGTATTTCACAAATGTTATTAATTGTCTTCTTAATGTTTACCACGTATAGTTAACGGAAGACGTAGAAACGATATTACGAAACGAATACGTATAGTGTAAGTCAAACGTTCAAATTAGAATAGAATTTTTAATCGAGCGAAACCGTGACATCAACTCCAGAGACGATTGTATAAAAATCCAATCCGTCGTCCACCACCAATTGTCTTCTCCGATTTTTGCCGATATTATACGATACGCGTGGTATGCATCAAACCTGACGAACGATAGAACAATTTTTCAGAATGTCAATCAGGTGTGGTTCCCAACAGATAATTTAAAAAACAATTGTTCTTGTATAAACGCATCGTTTATCAGATGTGCTCGATGTCGTACTGTTTTCTGCTTTCCGTGTTTCTATGATAACCATCACTCTGGTTCGTGCGATACTCCAGCTACTTCTGGTCACTAATTGTTAATTATGTGTGAGTGTATACCGAACTTTTCAATAAATTGTATCCACTTGAATATTATTTGTGATATTGTGTTTTATTTCAAGTATTGTTTTTCCACGACAAACGACTTTCAACAACTTATTATATGCCTAATTGTTGCAGCTGATTACTGGGAATTATATATATATATATATATATATATATATATATATATATATATGTGTGTGTGTGTGTGTGTGTGTGTGTGTGTGTGTATACATTTGAATTACAAAAAACAAATAATAAAAAAAAGTTGCATGGCGTGAGATTCGATCCGGCGACCGTCGGATTACGAACCCGCGCGCTTACCGCTGTGCCACGACGCTGTACACAATTACAAATCGTAGAGAGTATTTCACCGGAACGGTTTCTATTAACTGTCGATTTCCTAGACAACGGCTGAGAAGTGCATCTTGGTGCTTTGCCACATTACACTTGTGGCCATGAGTTTTTATTATGCGCAGTATGAATCGAATCTGAATTTCACAATTGGCGGCCACCCCTTGTTAGTCTGATCACGAGGTGTGGCCATTAATTGCACTCGTTTATCACGTAAACTGACGTGAGGATCGGTGAACTATACTTGACGGGATGTATCTGGAACATCTTAGGGGATTAGAAAGTTAGTAGACAGGAATGCAATTAAATACTTAGCTTTAATTCAGCATCAGCGATGAACGTCTATCTTTACTTTGTACAGTAATATTTACAAGTGCAGTTATAGTCTGAACTGCGAATACTTCTTTACGATTCTGATTGCTTCACACACATGTAGATCAATTGCCAATGCATAAACTGTGTGTGTCGCCTGGCTAGGTCGTAGCTACTGACTTAGCTGAAGGCTGTGCTAACTAGCGTCTCTGCGAATGAGATATCTCAAGCTATAACAAGTGAACCATTTCTATTTATGTCGGCTGTGGAACTGGCCAGTGCGCTAGCTTGTCTCGTAAGACCAGCCGAGTGGCAGCGCTCGGTCTGCTAGCGCCGACAGTGGCGACTCGCGGGTCCGATGTGTACTGACGGACCGCGGCCGATTTGAAGCCTACAACCTAGCAAGTGTGGTGCCTTGCGGTGACACCACAGACGGAATGACGGGTGTGCATACTACTTACGCATACCCTTGTCCTCTGTCAACGTCAGCACGTGGATGTGTTCCATTACCCCGAGTTCCTGCACTAGGCGCTGGGAGCGTCAACGTCAATGTTGTGTTATGTAATTAATAACGTTGTGTTTTAGTGAATGGTACATTGTGATACGTTTTTGAATAGATCTTTAGGAGAGGAAATGAATTACCGAGTAAAAAATACTGGGTGCCATTTAAAAAAGTCATGCCGCTATTCACATCTTTGTAAAAAAACAAAGCTACAACGAAGGCAATCATGCTGATCGATGTCCCCCTGACGACTAAAGTACATTTGCTTGAAAATTTTTGTAATTTGCATCCTTACAAAACAGTTATTTAGGGTGGTCAAGATAAATGGGACACCCTGGATATTACTTTTCCCTCTCTTTATCACTGACACTGTTCTCTCTCAGCATGAAAAAGCTCGGATATATTAGTATACCAAAATTTTTGCGAAAATTTTAAAGATGCTGAGAAAGATAGAATGAGGCAGCTGGAACCCCTCTTTTCAGGGAGAGTCACGAACATACTCGCATTTTTTTAAATAATTCAATTCTCTGACCGGATTTTTGCAAGTCCATTAGTACCACAACGTGGGGTTTCCTGATGACAACAGAGACACTTTACACCATAGTTCTCAGTGCTACGTGAATTTATAAACTACGGTTTCGCCTCACACCGCATTTTACGTACGTATTTTATGTGTGCACTTAGAGTATATTTGAACCTCTGTATCTCAGAAACGGATTAAGACACCAAGAATATTTTCAACGTTATTAGAGATCGGGATCTTAGGAATACATCGTAAAAATTACAACCATTTGCTGTGTACAGCTGCCTCAGACTCCGGGGCTGAGATTTGATAAAAAAAAAAAAGTTTTGAGAATGTTTCTCGATAATGGATAAAGGTTTTTTAAACGGTAAGACGAATCTTCTAAATAAATTCTCGCAGATTATACTGTTAATATATGAGCAATTGTTGCGATGTTTTATTATTTCACTTCGTATCGGATTTTACATGTAGAAGTAAGTTAACATTTGAACCTCCTTATTTTGGAAACGGAGAAAGACAGTAAGAAAATTTTCAAGGATGCTCGAGATCGGTATGTTAGGAGGATAACGTAAAAATTTCTGCCATTTGTGTGCATAGTCATCTTGGAATCATCAGCTGGGTTTTGGTCCGATGGTGACGGCGAAAATATAGTAAAAAACCATTTTTGTGGAGTTTTACGAGGAACCGCCCTTGAACTAATAGTGCCTCCACAAGTCCCATCAACCCCACTGTAGAGCCGATTCAATGCAAAAAGAGGCAACCGGTTTCCTCCTCTTGCCAAAGCAGGAGAATGTGCACAATATTCAAATTTGACCCTGTACTGTAGGATAATGATACTAAGATACAAATAGTCCCTAGTTCAAGGGCATTCAAAACACTTGACCCCTGTCTTTTGTCACCAACAGAACCCGAGGTATGAACTCCGGAAACCCCCACTTTCATACGTAGCGTTTTGAAACATAGCAGGTACGCATGCTGTCGCATGCATACCCATAAGTGACTTCAGCACATGGTCTTCCTTACTCTTTACTACTGCGCAGGCGCGGCAGAGTCCCGCATCCTGGGCCCCACGGAGCAGGTGGTACGCGAGGGCAGCACCGTCACCTTCACCTGCGAGGCGGCCGCCCTCTCCACGTCTTCTCCGGGCGCCGCGCCGCTCCACTGGCTGCACGACGGCCGTCTCATCAGTCTCCAGGTGAGGCCTCACTGTACACACCTGCTGTCACCACCACCACCAACACCATCATCAGCCATTTCACTTGAGGAATACGGATCTACACTACTGGCCATTAAAATTGCTACACCACGAAGATGACGTGCTACAGACGCGAAATTTAACCGACAGGAAGAAGATGCTGTAATATGCAAATGATTAGCTCTTCAGAGCATTCACACAAGGTTGGCGCCGGTGACGACACCTACAACGTGCTGACATGAGGAAAGATTCCAACCGATCTCTCATACACAAATAGCAGTTGACCGGCAATGCCTGGTGAAACGTTATTGTAATGCCTCGTGTGAGGAGGAGAAATGCCTACCATCACGTTTCCGACTTTGATAAAGGTCGGATTGTAGCCTATGGCGATTGCGGTTTATCGTATCGCGACATTGCTGCTCGCGCTGGTCGAGATCCAATGACTGTTAGCAGAATATGGAATCGGTGGGTTCAGGAGGGTAATACGGAACACAGTGCTGGATCCCAACGGCCTCGTATCACTAGCAGTCGAGATGACAGGCATCTTATCCGCATGGCTGTAACGGATTGTGCAGCCACGTCTGGATCCATGAGTAAACAGATGGGAACGTTTGCAAGACAACAACCATCTCCACGAACAGTTCGACGACGTTTGCAGCAGCATGGACTATCAGCACGGAGACCATGGCTGGGGTTACCATTGACGCTGCATCACAGACCGGAACGCCTGCGATGGTGCACTCAACGACGAACCTGGGTGCACGAATGGCAAAACGTCATTTTTTCGGATGAATCCATGTTCTGTTTACAGCATCATGATGGTCTCATCCGTGTTTGCCGACATCACGGTGAACGCACATTGGAAGCGTGTATTCATCATCGCCATACTGGCGTATCACCCGGCGTGATGGTGTGGGGTGCCATTGGTTACACGTCTCGGTCACCTCTTGTTCGCATTGACGGCACATTGAACAGTGGACGTCACATTTCAGATATGTTATGACCCGTGGCTCTACCCTTCATTCGATCTCTGCGAAACCCTGCATTTCAGCAGGATAGTGCACGACCGCGTGTTGCAGGTCATGTACTGGCCTTTCTGGATACAGAAAATGTTCGACTGCCGCCCTGGCCAGCACATTCTCCAGGTCTCTCACCAATTGAAAACGTCTAGTCAATGGTGACCGAGCAACTGGCTCGTCACAATACGCCAGTCACTACTCTTGATGAACTGTGGTATTGTTTTGATGCTGTATGGTCAGCTGTACTTGTACACGCCATCCAAGCTAAGCTCTGTTTGACTCAATGCCCAGGCGTATCAAGGCCGTTTTTACGGCCAGAGGTGGTTGTTCGAGGTACTGATTTCTCAGGATCTATGCACCCAAATTGCGTGAAAATGTAATCACATGTCTGTTCTAGTATAATGTACTTGTCCAATGAATACCCGTTAATCATTTCATTTCTTCTTGGTGTAGTAATTTTAATGGCCAGTAGTGTATGTAGCCGCTGTACGTTTTACACCGAAATGACGGAAATCATGGGATAGCGATATGCCCATATACAAATGGTGGTGGTATCGCGTACATGGTGGAGATGTTATTTGTACTATAGTGATTCACGTGAAATGGTTCATTATGGCCGCTCGACGTCAAGTAACAGACTTTGAAAGCGGAATGGCAGTTGGAGCTAAACGCATGAGACATTCCATTCTAGACTTAGTTGGAGAACTCGATAATCCGAGATCCATAGTGTCAAGAGTGTGCCGAGAATACCAAACTTCAGGCATTACCTTTCACGACGGAGAATGCAGTGATCAATAGCTTAACGACCGAGAGCAGTGTCTTTCCGTAGAGTTGTTAATGCTAACGCACAAACAGACTGCATGAAATAACCGCAGGAATCAACATGGGACGTTGGACATTTTGCCTCAATTGTCAATGGCAGTAGACCACCGGCGCGAGTGCCTTTTCTAACAGCATATCATCGTCTGCGGCACCTCTCCTGGGGTCATGACCATATCTGTTGGACCTTAGACGACTGGAAAACCATGGAATGGTCAGGTGAGTTCCGATTTCAGAAGGTAAGACCTGATGATAGGGTTCTAGTGCGGCACAGATTCCCACGAAGCCATGGGCCTATGTTGTCAATAATGCACTGTGCAAGCTGGCGGTGGCTCCATAATAGTCTGGGCTCTTGCCCAGCTGAACCGATCATACTGGAAATGATTACGTTTGGCTAGGCATGGAGACCATATTGAGCCATGCACGGACCTTATCTACCCAAAAGACGATGGAATTTCTATGGATGACAATGCACCACGTCACCGGGCCACAACTGTTCGCCGTTAGTTTGTAGACCATTGTGGACAATTCCGGCAAATAATTTGGCCACTCAGATCGCCCGACGTGAACCCTGTCGAACATTTACGGATATGATCAAGAGGTCACTTCATGCACAACATCCTGCGCCGTCAAGACTTTCGCAAATCCTGACAGTTAAAGAGGCAGCATAGTCAATATTTCTGCATGGGACGTCGACCTGCTGGCCTATACTGGGCAAAACGCAGAACGACATGATGTTAGGAGTTATCATGACTTTTGTCGCTTCAGTCTATAATGTCATCCACCCACCTGGCACTATGTAGTCGCCTTATCTCGAGGTGTCCGGCACAGAAATTCACTGGCTCAACTTCGATTCATTCAGCTGCCTGCATGTCTCACCCACTTCCAGTTTATTTTAGTGGTTGTGACAACCACTAACCCCTCCCATCTTTCCCCTTACCCTTTGCATAATGGTTCTTCCATGTACAAAACAGCCTGAAGCGTCCGGTTACTTCACAAATACATAATTTGTTAAATATTTGATTTTAAGAAAGTGAAACATCATCAATTAAAACTCAAAAGCCTAATTATGTACACTTTATTAGTTTCAGATTATTCATCCTTAAAGTAATGAAAAAAATCATAACCAAAACTGGTAAACCGAAAGGGTGATAGTGACTTTATGAGGTTAACGTAAGACCGTTTTGGCGAATAGTCCACAGCGTTAAACTGTTTATTTTAGGCTTTATCATCGCTAATATAGCTTACGAAAGCAATCTCGTTAATTTCTTAAAAGTCAGTACCGCCATTAGACTGTTGTTTATTTGCAGTGTTACATTTACACTCATACAATCATGATTTCGGCTTCCGAGTGCCATTATCAAGTGTTTTAAGTGTTACACAGTGCCTAAGATGGCATACTCTCGTATTTAAAATACACTATTAGACACATTGTCTAAGGGTCGATATTTCTGGTAAAGGCTACTGCTTTGTTTCACCACTGAGTATACCCAAACTCGTTAAGCTGCAGTTCGACGATACTGTTTCTTACAAATATTACAATGTCAATTTTGTAATTTACATGATGATTATGTTACAAAATACAGATGCTCAGTTACGCTCCACTCATTATTTGGTATGATGCAGGTATTCGAGTTCTTACTTTAGTGCTCGGTTAGGTTGTTTAATAATTTTTCTTTCAGTGATTAGACATTAGTCGATGTTTCAATACTCAGATGTGTGCAGATCAGGCATTTAAGAGAACTTTTAATTTATTTCTGCGATTGCGTTGCGTACTGAACCGTTGGGCATGCTTGGCTAACTGGCAGCGCGGGATTAGCCGAGCAGTCATGGACTGTACGGCTGGTCCCGGCGGAGGTTCGAGTCCTCCCTCGGGCATGGGTGTGTCTGTTTGTCCTTAGGATAATTTAGATTAAGTAGTGTGTAAGCTTAGGGACTGATGACCTTAGCAGTTAAGTCCCATAAGATTTCACACACACGCTTGGCTAACACTTATTGCAATAAACCGTTTCACAATTTATGGGTATAATCAACGCAAACTAACGCGCTTCACATGGGTTTGGAATTTATAGTCTGTTTTTATATTGCCGAATTAGAAAATCAGAGTCTTCCTACCTTTTTACGATCGCTGGGTAAAGTGTACCACAGCATGAATTTTACTGATTGAAGATAATTATGTTAGATGGACTTTCGGTTATTGAAATTATGGGTACAGTACGAACGGTAGGGCGACTTGTAACGGAATTTTAGTTGGTTTGTTTGTGATAGTGCATTAATGAGCGCCACATGTCCTTCAGACAATCCGCCGGCATCCATAATACCAGTGGTGGAATGCGATCCCCTCAAACATTTATTGTCCAGTGGTATGCAATAGCAGGAAATGTTTAAACTCAGGGTTTTCTGAGACATAACAGTTTTCGGGAACTTACAACTTCCCCCTTGCTGGTATCGTTTCAAATCCCTGCATTCCGCAGAACTATAACGGGGTGTTTGTCCTGAGTGATTCACGGAATTTGTACGCGAACGTCCGATTTTTATATGCTCCTAGTCCCAGTACCCGGATAATGCTAGCGGTATTCGCCACGCTCGTGTATAAAAATGATGACATGTACGTTTCGCTAATACATCGTTGTTTTACGGTAAATTATTAGCAGGAACCAGTTTTGCTTTATTTAATATGTGTGTTGATGGTCTGATGTACCGTTTCGAAACACGAATGATAATCACTGAACTCTAATTCACGGTTCCCTAACCCATTTACTACCCCAGTGTAAGAACTTGAATGCTGAATTCCGAATCATTTGAGTATATTTGATTCTGGTACAGGAAAACTGGTATGTGCTTGCCGACGATCATTCAAGCAAACTATTGGAGAGCTATCGTCGGAAACTTGAGGAACTAAAAGCCAAGTCGTTTCCGTTGCAGGCCATAAATCAATTCATTATCTTCTATAGCTTGTGAAGTAGACCTTCTCTCCATATTTAATAGAAAATGATTCAGATAAAATTGAAATGGAAGTACAGCCACAGTGCGTCCTTCTCCTACCTATCTCATGGTCGTGTGTTCTGCCTTGCGAACCTTTCTTTTATATATGGCGACTCAGCTATTTCCCAAGTAAGCTGACAGATTACATTTTATTTGTAAAAAATGGTTCAAATGGCTCTGAGCACTATGGGACTCAACTGCTGATGTCATTAGTCCCCTAGAACTTAGAACTAGTTAAACCTAACTAACCTAAGGACATCACAAACATCCATGCCCGAGGCAGGATTCGAACCTGCGACCGTAGCGGTCTTGCGGTTCCAGACTGCAGCGCCTTTAACCGCACGGCCACTTCGGCCGGCTGATTTTATTTGTACCCCCATGCAGCCAAAGCACATAACATCTAATGTGACAATGCAAGAGATTGAGTGTAAAATAAACGTTTCTTTATTGGGAGTAATTTCAGTAATTTAGAACCTCCTTGTTGGACGCCTCGTGTAACTTTCAGTTCTCATTATTCTGGTGAAGCTAAACACTCCGCTTGTCGCGGTATTCTCAGAGATGTGAACATATTCATTTTGTCGGAAAACTTGGAAGCAGCACGAGTCTCGCAACACCTTCTCGTTTACTTTTCTGTGTCAGGGAGTACGTTACTCAATATTGTCTCTGTTGTGAACAGTTTAATAGTACAGGTATGAGAACCGAATTGCATCAACGAAAAACCGTGTGAGCAGTAGTAGTGAGGTGACAAAAGTCATGGGGTACCTCCTAATACCGTGTCGGACCTGATTTTGCCCAGCGTAGTACAGAAACTCGACAAGGCATGTTCTCAACGAGTCTTTGGATATCCCCTGCAGGAACATTGGCCCATGCTGCCTTTACAGTCGTCCATAATTGAGAAAGTGTTGCCACTGAAGATACTATGCACGAAATACCTCTCGATTATGTCCCATAAATGTTCGACGGGATTCATATCGGGTGATCGGAGTAGGCAAATCATTTGCTCGAGTTATCCAAAATGTTCATCTCAAGCCAATCGCGAACAGTTGTCCCTTGGTGACATGGTGCAGTGTAATCCATATAAACCCTATCGTTGTTTGAAAAGATGAAGTCCATGAACAACTGAAAACGGTCTTCAGGTATCCGTACAGAACCATTTTACAGTCAATGATCGGTTCCGTTGGATCAGAGGACCCACTTCACACCATTATGGAGTGACCACCAGCTTGCACAATTCCTTTTTGACAACTTTGGTCCATGGCATCGAGGGTTCTACGTCACACCTGGACCCTACGATCAGCTGTTACAAACTAAAATGGGTACTCATTTGACCATGTAACGGTTTTCCAGTTGACTGGAGTCCATACTACATGGTCACGAGTCCAGAAGAGGCGCTTCAGGCGATGTCGCGCTGTTAGCAAAGGCCTTAACGTCTGTCATCTGTTGATAGAAAAAGCTTTAGCATCGGCCGTCTGCCACCATAGCCCGTTAACGCCACATTTCGGCGCATTGTCCTAACAGACACGTTCGTCGTACGTCCTACGTTGATTTCTGCTGTTATATCACGCAGTGTTCCTTGTCTGTTAGCACTGACAACTCTACGCAAACGCTGCTTGTCTCAGTGGTTAAGTGAACGCCATCGGCTACTGTGTTGTCCGTGGTGAGAGATAATGCCTACAATTTAGTAATCTCGGCACACTCTTGACACTGTGGATCTCGGAGTAGTGAATTCCGTAACGTGTCATGCCTTGTGTACGTGATTTTGCTATCATCTGTATATGTGCATATCGCTATAACGTGACTTTTCTGACCTCAGTGAATGTCAGTTTTATTACTGATGAGTAAATTGTATTTTGTTGTAAGTGCCAATTAGCATATAATTTCACAACTTACCTGATTGTTTAAAAAATAAATAAATTTTCGCTAAAAACCTCCAGGTATCTGGCAGGTGTTACACGTCTTGTTTAGATTTCCACATACTACTTTTTCATTTACAGCAAATATTCCCTAAAAGAATTATACTGTATGTTATCTTTCAATGACCCTCAAGAGAAATAAGTGCAAATCTCTAACGCATGCCTGAATGTGAATGCAGATGCTAGCGAAGCCTGACCTCCAACGAATGTCTGAATGTGAATGCATATGTTAGATAATCCTGTGGTTTGTGCTTTTGTACCTCACCAGTAACTGCACCTGTGTGATGTCCACAGCACGTTGAAAGTTTCATTTGTCGTCAGAATAGTGTTCTTTGTAACTGAGTATGCATTATGTTGGAGCTAAGCGAATTCAAAGGTTGGCCTATTGTTGGCGCTCGTATGACGGATGTGTACGTAAGCAAGGTACTCGAAGTGTTCGGTGTTTCAGAGGCACCGTGTCGAAACTAGTACTGCATGCAGCGGAAGTGGAAAAACGTCATGAGCTAAATCACAACACAGACGAAAGTATGTTTTGAGTGATCGTGACAGTCATTTAATATGATTGTAACGAAAAATAAGAGGCCGACAGCTGCAAAAGTCACGGAAGATGTGAATGCTGCACTTGCGAAAGTAGCTCCATTACCTGGGAATAGCATGATGAGCAGTAATTTCAAAACCACGTATGAGTCATGCAAATGCCTGTAACAGAAAAACGTAGTGCTGGATCCGCAAAACCTGACCTATGGACCAACGAAAGCATGAAATTTGGTCGAATGAGTCTTTTTTCACAGTGTTTCCAACTTCTGCCCAAGTTTACGCCCCGGGAGTGAAATATGGCAGGGTTTTTGTATTGGCTTGGGCAGCCATATCGTGGTATTCCGTGTGCTAAATGGTTACTCTGCAGGATCACATTACTGTCAAGGATTATGTGACCATTTTGGCTGATAATGTACATCCCATGGTACAAGCTCTGTTTCTCAATGGTGATGTTGTGTTCCTAGACGACATCATCCGGGCTTGGTTTCGTGAGCGCGAGGATAAACTGTCGCAGCTCTCTTGCCCACCGCAGTTACCAGATCTCATAGTTCCTGAGCCACGGTGGTTGACTTCGGAGAGAACGGCGCTTGATCGCGATCCATCTCCATCATCGTTAAATGAACTTACCACTCCACTGCAAGACGTTCGTTGAAAAGCGTGCAGGACGTGTAGGTGACTCTAGGCTGTTTTGAATGCCACTGGTTTCCTCTACCCCATTAGGCATGGTAATGTGTTGTGGTTCTTGGTGATTCCACATTTTTGTCCATTTCTTGCAAGTTCAGTGAAAGCCACATTCAGTGACAGTAGATAGTAGCGAACCAAGCGCAACAGAAAACGGTGTTTGTTTCAGTAGTAACAGCGAGCAAAGAGCTTGCTGAAGAATTTTATAGCGATACACTGTTGCTCGGAGTGCGCTGGATTTTCGCGTTGTTTTTTATCTTTGCTGATATTTCGCTCTGCAGAACTGAGAGGGCAGCCTGGCAACGCTCCAGCTGTTCACTATTCAGCCAGTTTTAAAATATGGAAGATTACCTAAAACGTTAAAAATACTTTTAAAGGTGTTTTAAATTATTAAACTTCTTTATTTTCATGATAGTAAAATTACGTAAAAATTAGTGTTTAACATTAAAATTACCATGAGAGAAACTTCCCGGCAGATTAAAACTGTGTGCCGGACCGAGATTCGAACTCGGGACCTTTGCCTTACGCGGGCAAGTGCTCTACCATTGAGCTACCCAAGCACGACTCACGCCCCGTCCTCACAGCTTTACTTCTGCCAGTAACTCGCCTCCTTCCTTCCAAACTTTACAGAAGCTCTCCTGCGAACTTTGCAGAACTAGCACTCCTAGTAGGGCACTTGCCTGCGAAAGGCAAAAGTCCCGAGTTCGAGTCTCGGTCAGGCACACACTTTTAATCTGCCAGGAAGTTTCATATCAGCGCACACTCCGCTGCAGAGTGAAAATCTCATTCTGGTACCACGAGAGAGTTTAAAAGAAACTCTGCACTGTGCTAGAAAGTCGTGCGAAGTTGAGGGGTGCCACGGAATCAGTAGTATCGGAATGTATGGCTATGAGGAAAGAGTTATGATCTGTGGTAGACCCTCCCCCACACACCGCAAGGCGACATTTATTGATGTATCATGATTTAGTTTTACCTGCGGCAATGATGTAGATGAATACGCTATTTAGCATAAAGTTGCTCTCTTTGTTGTTCTCACTATATCGTTCTAAGTTTAACATAAACTTCATTCATCTCTACATTGACTACCACCACGAAGCTTTTGGACAGGAATACACAGCTTAAATAATTAAGTGGGCGATGATAATTAATTCTTATGAGAAATTGAGTTACAGCTACCTAGGAGGTACATGCGACCCTTTCGAGCTGATAACAACAGCGACGTGTCGTGGCATATTCGTGCACGAAAAACCAAAAAGCGTCTGGGTAGCCATCATGAACCCTGACTGTCTATTTGCCAATCACAGCTCATGAAGGGCAGGGCGGAAGTTGCTTACGTACCGCTCGGTGGCGTCTCAGCAGTGCTAAGCGGTATCGAGGTCAGGTTATCGAAGAAGGAGGAGCAAGAGGGGAGGGGGAGCGCGGGCAGTGGGACTCTCATGTTTATGGAGTGTTGCTCAAACAGTTCAGCAGCTACGGGCTGATGCATTATCTTGCCGGAGAGAGGCGCCACCTGAAATATGACTATAGATATTGTTCACCTAATTAATCTCTGTAGCTCCACCACCTGCCTGTATGATGACCCGCTGAAACGTGGGCTGCATCACCTCAGATGTTTGCGACGTCGTCGTACTATGGAGTCGGTGCGCACCAGTGTTCAGCCACTGTGAGAAGGAAACAAAAAAACGTAAAATGTACTAGTGTAGTTTTCATTTTTTGAATGCTTTGTGGGAGTTTCTTACGTTTTTACTATTACATGTATAATAAACAATAAAAATGTAGCAAAAGCAAAATTCAGAGTGCAGGGTATTTGAGCTTTCATAGCATTAACATTATCACATAATATTATGTTCATTTGTGCATTTTCTATTTAAATGTGTCTTTTCGTAAAAATAAAGTTTAAAGTATGTTTGTATATATTTTTTGGCTCTGAGCACTGTGGGACTTAACATCTGAGGTCATCAGTCCCCTAGAACTTAGAACTACTTAAACATAACCAACCTAAGGACATCACACACATCCATTTCCGAGGCAGGATTCGAACCTGCGACCGTAGCAGTCACGCGGTTCCAGACTGAAGCGCCTAGAGCCGCTTGGTCACACCGGCCGGCATCTCTCTCTCTCTCTCTCTCTCTCTCTCTCTCACTCTCTCTCTCTCTCTATGTATATATATATATACATACTACGTGACATGAATGTAACCCTTTACATGGAAAACTGAACAGTTCCACTGAAATTACTGAATGCAGTTTCTATGGTTATTTAAAGATAGCGCTCTGTTATATCACACCTGGGACAATGTGTGACAAAAAATTTTTAGGAACCTAAGGGCTAGATTACTAAACCATCGTAAAATTTGCAGATGCAGTGTTACTAATTCGCGGTTCCTGCCAATGTGGTATTATCAGTATAGGGTGCAAAAGAGGACAGTTTGTACTTATTTTGTATGTGCTATGCCGTTGGAGACCCTATAATTGGAGCTAAGTAGTACATAAACTATAAATTATGACTTCCTTTGGATGAAATATTGAGTCGTACGATTTACGATGGCTTAGTAGCAATGTAACACTTCCACTCTGCCCCCTCCCCCCCCCCCCCTCCCTCCTCTTCAGTGTCTTAGGCTTTAGCAACGTGACTGAGTACTCGAAAAATACGGGTTTATATCTCCTACTTATCTGGATCAACTTAAATTTTTCTATATTTAGAACTGGCTGCCATTCATCACACAAAGTACAAAATATGTCGAAGTCATCCTGTACGCTCTTACAGTCAGTCAAAGACGAATCTTCCCGAATACCACAATATCATCAGGAAGCAACCGTAAATCACTCCTCACCGTGGCAGATTATTTATGTATATATAAAATAATAGCGGACCTATCACTTAGGAGAATAAACAATTCTACTAAAGCTATCCTGTTTTGGGGTGAAAACAAATATCATGTGACTAGGGCCTCACGTCGGGTATACCGTACGCCGGGTGCAAGTCTTTCGATTTGACGTCACTTCGGCAACTTGGGCTTCGATGGGGATGAAATTATGATGATTAGGACAGCACAACACTCAGTCCTTGAGCGGAGGAAATCTCCGACCCAGTAGGGAATCGAACCCGGGCGCTTAGGATTGACATTCTGTCGATATGACCACTTTTTTCTTTTTAATCTTATTTTGTTCGTTTTTTAGTTCGTTGTATATGCTCGGGGCGGACGTCGCGAGACACCCGTTTCAGTTCGTCGTTGATTCATTAACCCAGTTTTTTTTTTTTTTATTACAGAGGGCAGCTAACCCTCTGACTGAACACGCTGAGTTGCCGTGCCGCCAAATTCCACTCTGCTACCGGGGGCGGACTGTTCTGGGGTACTGTTGTGCAGTATGGGCCCTTTCAGATGGGATTGACGGAGGACACCTCAGTATTTCAGAGAATCACAGCCCGTTGCATATTATCGCGAAACAGAGTGTAATAATACGCGATTTAGGGTTAGA
Organism: Schistocerca americana; assembly: GCF_021461395.2. NCBI lineage: Eukaryota > Metazoa > Arthropoda > Insecta > Orthoptera > Acrididae > Schistocerca > Schistocerca americana. The sequence continues at coordinate 186,485,203 of NC_060125.1, read as the reverse complement.
ATCATTGGGGCAAATGCGTTCACAGAATTTCAGTCGCCAGCTATCTCCTCCGAATGGGAACATATTTTGCAGTCCCCCACCTACACAGGGAGAAATGACCATCCAAAATAAATAATTCAGAGCTCGCACGGAAGTATTCTCGTGCTCATTTTCCCTAAGTGCTATTCGAGAATTGAATGGTCGAACAGTTTGAAAGTAGTTCTGTGAGTGCACTGTCAAACACGTAAATTTGATTTCCATAGTAGTCGTGTAGATGAAGATGACGACATGTCCACCTTTCTGTCGTAGCTCGAGCTAGTGCTCCGCCTCTAATGACCCTACCGGCGACGGGATGTCAGACCCCAGTCTTTCCTCCCTTCGACTGCCAGCCACAGGCACTGTTATATGAGCTTTCAGATACAGACGGCTTAAATATCCATTGCTGAGTGGGCTCATTCTCAGTTAATCAGGACCTGTAAATGAAAGTGCAGCGACTGGCTGGAAATTCCACACGAACACCGTGCCTTAATTCACTTCTCCAGGACCTCGCACTTCTCCAGGTCACACAATCAATGATCATTTTATCTCGCCGGAATAAAAAAAAAAACATGGTGGGATCACGTACACGAAATGCGATTTACTTAATTTACCTAGCGCTAGTTTATCGGATCACGTAATTTAATTTCCCGCAATAAGTGTTCCTCGGCCCGCGGTGCGAGAGTGGAGGGCCACGGATGAAAAATAATGCGCACTCCCCCATTATCGAATGTTATCGGCCGGCGCCCGGGGCTGTGGCCCGGCGAGAGTGAGTTCGCGAGACACTGGCCGTGGCCGGGTCGTTAATGGCGGCGCGGCCCGATAACGCAATAAATAGGCTAGGACCGCCTTCGTCACGGCGGGGCTGTAAAACTTTTTATCACGCCCGTAGATTGCGTTATTTGTCGCTCCGGGCTCTGGAAATTTATACGGCAATTAGATTGTAAACCGGTGGAGTTGGAAGCTCGGTGGCAACTGTCTCTGGCAACTTGAGGGACTGTTATGGTGGGTCACGGGAGTAGCAGGGGGAAGAGTGAGGGAGGCGGGGGATCGAGGGCGGGCTGAATGGTGTTACACGGCAATCGGTGAGTGGTAGCGCGTTTCGTATGTTTCTCCTGAGCTGTGCCACGTACAACCTGCAGTGACGTGTTGGTACCCCGCTTAATTAGTGAAAGGCCGGTCGGAAGTGTACCGGTATATTACAGGGCGCATGAATGAACTGTACAATGTTGCGAAGTTTTCCTAAGAGTTTTAAAAGACAAAAAAACTGGTATTTACTATTAAAAACAGTCTTAATCACGATTTATTTATCAAGGTGACCGGTTTCGACCACTACTGTTGGTCATCTTCAGATTATTGAGCAGGGAGCCCTTGCTTTTGGAGAATTCTCTTACAGAAAGAGGTTCCTACTCAATGGTCTGAAGATGACCATAGTAGTGGTCGAAACCAGTCACCTTGATAAATAAATCGTGATCAAGACTGTTTTTAATAGTAATGATTTGTAAGACATTGATCACTGCCTCTCCCATAATGCGTATGAGGCAGAACGATAACGTGCTATATGATTTGAGTCTATAGACATACATTTATTTGTCTACAAACAGCGTTATTATTATTTATTTACCATTAATTAATTATTGTTGTTATGAATGTTATTGATATTGTTGGTCTGATGTGGTATCTACGTAATCAATTACAACCTGTTACGACTTCAAAATATGTCAAAAACACGACGTATTCTATGAAAGACGGAATCGATCTAAAAGAATCAGATAAATAGGTAGATAATAAATAAATATACGTATGTATTTTCCTGTGCTATGCAGCAAACAAACGGTTCAGTGTTCTGATTGCTGACAGCCTAGTTAGCAATAAATTTCTGTTCTTTGCATATTTCTGCTGTGTTGCTCTTACAGCAGATATCAATTACAATTTTATTTCGGTACGTAAATTATCATATACTATAGGTTTTATCGATTGACAAACCCTACACAGAAATCCTTAATGTCTCGATAGATGGTCAAGAATCTGTACTCCTTCCTGTAGCTTTCCACAAACTATTCTCAGCGCTCATTCTTACAAGGACATATTCGGTTATGATCTTGATGAAGTGTAGCACAATTACACTGAAATATAAAGCGATCATGGGGTGAAAATGTTTATTTACGCAAAAGATGGGTTTGAGAGGCCCCATGTATACTGCAATATACTTTCATTTGGGACACTTCCACTCTTTGTCTTTTGGTATACTATAGTAAGCTGATATTAAGCTCCATCCTTACATTACCATTAACATCAGCATTACTTGTTTCATGCTACTTAGCACTACAATAGTTCTATTTTATCAAGAAAAGGATCATTCTTGTCGCATCTGCTTTATGGCCTACAAACTTTATCGCTGTAGATTAATGGTGGCAGTAACTCATTTAGTCAAGGTATGGAACAGGATCTACAATACAAGTATCTGAATATTTAAACACATGCTTTAAAAATCATTCATGTGATTCGTGGCATATTAATTCCCTTAATATATGAAATTGCACTAGTCAAGACCATTATATAATACGAAAATCCAAAAAATTGAAATGTTCATGAAATAACTGTATTGGATTTCTGTGTAAAGTATATCTCTATAAACGCCTAATTAAGATGAAGCCACATTGAACATTGCGGCACCTACATATTCTAAAGATTTAATTTCGGATTGAAAATTAAAAACGGTTTGATTCCCGAACTCTAATGGGTGAGCTGCTGCTCGGGGGGGGGGGGGGGGGGGGGGGGCTAAAATAAAAATCCTCTGGAAATTCTGAGTTGGCAGTATAAACGTCATAGCTGGAGCCCTAGAATTCGCTTTTACACACTTCCAATAACGTTCCACTGTTCCATGTGCTGCTAAGCCCCAAGGAATACTAAATAGAAGAGCTAACAGTAAATGAATGTCACTTGCTGCACACAGCAATTAATAACAGAAAATTGCACACACTCAACATAACCTAAAGAGAAAGCCGTAGTGTGGTCGTTTGATGTCATGCAGAGAGGGCCACACTTGCTGACAAAGATGCACGCTCTGCGATCTTTCTCAAACTATTTTACACACTCTGTTCGGTAAAAAATACATTTCTGTGTCACTTGTATCTTTATATATCGACTGGGTGGTGAAGTGCCCATCAGGTCTCTAATTGTCACACTCATTATGACATTCACATTTAAACAACACGCTGTGTGAAATTCTGAAAGTTTGAATTGGTAAATAGCAGTTCCTATGATTCTTTATTTCGTGTATATTACACGATATGTTAATTCTTCTTTACACTTGAGAGGAGATCTATCTGCTTGCAATCTTTAGAAAATTGATTTTATGTAGCGCATTCATTTCCGATCGCACTTGTGTTAGAGTGAAATATTCATAATATCTTGTAAAGCATTCGAGATATAGAAACGACATTTGGTATGAATGGTAACATTCAAAGAGGAGAGTATTTTGTCTATGATTAACATGTAGCAGAAGCTACAGTCTTTATTTTATTTCATTTTTTCAAATCAGTAGCGTAAAGTGTTTGACAACTAACGAATCGAGAATTGCCAGGATTAAAAACAGAAACCTCATCGTTAGTGTTACTGTAAACAGCCACAATGAGATTTGTTGTAAGTTATTAACCTCTCTGAACGCCATTTACCATTTTAATAAGACTTTCTGTTTCAGACCTCCGTCGCAATAGCTACCGTAAGATGCGTTTGTGCAAATTATACGATTACTGTGTTTTGGCAAAAGAAGTAAAATTGAGCCTGTCAACGAGAGAAATGTAGCCATGATTCATAAATAATGCTTCTTCAAATAAGAAAAGGCTAAAATTCTAGACAAGAATAAATCGCCAATTCTGTTGCAGTTTTGGCAGAATCCTATAACTCATCATATTTTAAATAGTGAACATCTGAGACTGAAAGTTACCAAAGAATTTTCTATCTGCACTTCAGTTATTTTTGGCATATGAAAAACTGCAGCAGACAGAGTACAATCTTTCCTTGCTTAATCCTTGTATAGTGAAGGAGTGGATCTACTACAAATATCTGTTAATTAATTAGTGATACTGGGTCTGACTAATTGCTGGCAAGGTTCTGAAAGTCACAAGCGTTTTCTAGTCCCAGCTGTTCACTAATAAAAATATGATGGGTTACAAGATTCCGCTAAAACTACCAGAGAATTGGCCATTTACTTCTGTTTGAAATGTTAGTCTTTTCCCATTTGCAGAAGCATTATCAGTTATCAGTAACGGCTACATTTCTCTTGTTGACAGGATTAATTTTGCTACTTTTGCCAAAACACACTACAGTTTGCACAAACTCCGCTTGCAGTAACAATTGCGAAAGACTCCTGAAACAACATGTCTTATTAACCAAGCAGTTTGTGACCAGAGAGGTCAATAACTTATATAGAACCTCACTGTGTTAATTTAAAGTAACATAAGACGAGGAATTTCATGTTTCTCACTTTTGCGAATTCTCTTTTCATTAGCTGTTGATGACCTTAAAGAAATTACGGTACTGGTTTAAAAACAATAAAATAAAAACTGTAGCTTCTGCTATATCTCTATAGATAAGAAACTTCTGTATGTTAACCATACAGTAACATACTATCCTTTTTGTGTGCTATCATTTGCCAAAATCTCTGTTCAGTATCTCTAATGGTTATAAATAATTCATTCTCGCACTGCGCGACTGGAAGAACACACTACATGCAATTCATTTTCTCGAGATTGGAGAGAGACAGAGACCTCTCTTAAGACTAAAGAAAAATTCAAATTTTTAGCTTAATTTTGTACAAAGTAACATATGGTGTAATGTGAACCAAATGGAAAATCTTAGAGACCACTATTTTTCATTGGTAAGTTGTAGAATTTCATGCTTTGTCTTACTTAAATGTGAATATCACAATTAGTCATTTAAAAGTCACAGTTATTGTAGAAATTATTTTTTTTACTGAACAAAATATTCTGCAAATTGTTTGAGAAAAACTGCTAGTCATGCACTTCGATTCTGTCAGTGCAGTGCTTCGTCAACTCTCCCCTGCTCTGCTTGATATTGCATGACTCTTCCATGACCTCCTCAGTTAGAGGTGACTCATTGCAATTTACTGAAAATAAATTTATGCACTATCATATATATACACAATATCCATTAATCTTGGTCACTGAACTAAAAATCTGATTATATTATGAATGTAATGATATATTATCTGTGGCTTGTGATATTTACTCCCCAATAGTCCTTTAAAATATGTCAGCTGCAATGTCCTAGCTTGTTCAACATATAAAATCATCAGTTTGGAGTGGATTCACAGCAGACTGAATATAAGTGATTCAGTTTCATGTTGCTCGTCACAGTTTCCCTCCCTCTTAGGGGACTGTTCTGCACATAAACCACAACAGTCATATGTGTACTACATTCCCCTAACTCGAAGCTGGGTGGCAGTTCAGAAGTTCTTAGCATGAAATATTTTGTTTTTAAAAAATGTTAATAATTTAACTTTTCCCTATGTGTCGTAATTCTCCCATCACTTAGTAAAAATTTGAAATTAATATTCTCCTCACTCATATCCGAAATTAGTGTCTTTGCAGTGAATACAAAAACAATTTGTACTAGATCGTTAGAACATTTAGCTAGTCTTACAGACAGCAGGTGAACGAGACATGCGATTAATACTTCCTGAACGTTCACTCCGCATGCCCTGCTTGTCTCTTCTTCTTTTATTTGTTCTGCTTTTGAGAATCTAGTGCCTTCTACAACGTTAATTTCAACTGTGAACATCCGTCTCAGTTGCCCTCTCTCTCTCTCCTTCTCTCATCTTTCCCTCAACCCGAGTGGTGAACTGGGATGAATAACAGAATGATTGGATTACTGTTTCCAGTGGTCAGCTGTGTCTCCTGGTGTAACCACTTATTCGGTTTAAACCTGGTCAGTCAATAATATCTTCAATATTCTCTTCCTGTACTGAACTGATATAAATAAAAGGTTCGCTTTTATTTCAGACAAAAGTTGTTAGGGATTCAATCAAGTGAACTTTCGACAGTGGTAAAAAAATTAATTAAACCTTAATTCTTCTATATTAAATCATATCTCACAACAACAACAACGACAAATCATTTAAGACTGTTTACATGGTTTCTTTGATGCTTTTCCGTGCTGGTGATTTCAGGTTCTTGCTTCTGTATGGGACAAACAGGCAGAAATGTTTTAATCCACTCCAAAAAAATATGGATTCTCTTCGACTCGAAAACTTAAATAAGTCCAGCTTTGCATCACATGTTGCTCGTCACAAATTCTCTGTTTGTGATATCAGTGACAAGTTTTCTGTTCTACACTATGCTGGATAAGGAATACAGATGGGTTAGAGATTTCCATTTGAAATCCACAATGACCTCAAGAAGTCCTTAACAATCAAACAGAATCAATAACAGAACTCTTTCTTCTAGCATTTCCAACACATTCTGGAACCAAAAGACTAAAAAAGACAATAACAAGACATACTGATCCTCCCACATAATCATGTTGTCTTGTAACAACTATTATATTCTATATCTCATTCATTGTGTAAACCATTCACTCCTTAATTATATAGTAAATATTTCACTCTCTTTGTATGGTAAGAACTACAACATTCTGTAAGTGATTCACTCTTTAATTACATAGCAAAAAGTTCACTCTATTTGTTTATCTTTGCAACTCATATTCCTTGTATATTATCAGTGTAGAAACACAACTGCAGTTAGCAAGATGCGGTTAAATATATTATCTGTATTAGTAAATATTTGTTTATAATGTAATGCATCTTAGGCCAAGGCCAAAGATTGCGATGTTGCAGCATTATATCTATTGTATACATTTTCTTTGTATTTACTTCCAGTACAACCCTTTACAGCAGTCGAACGCAATGTAAAAAAATATTAAAGACTGAATAATAGTAATAGTAATATTTACGTAAAAATTACTTGACATTTTGTTGGAATGTTGCTGGCCTATGTTCACGAAATGGTGTAGAGTGTATGCAGCACTTACCTGTATATGACTTGCATATATTCACATTGCAGAAAGCACCACACACACTAAAAAGTTTTTGCCACATGAGAAACATATACAAACATCTATCACAAATAGACAATGGCGAAGAAATGAACTTTGAGAGATATTACAATATACACATTGATTTGCAGTAGAAAATTTAAAAAGAATAAACTTTACATTAAGTGCATTGAATATTCAGATAGCATTAATTACAAAAAAATCTGTAAATTTCAGAACTATGTTTCTTGCTTTTGCTGGTGGTTTTTGATTATAAGAAATTGATGCTGTTATTGGATTCATGCTCAACACTGAATTTAAAGTTGGCATGCATGCCGCTCAGCCTTGTTGCTAATGTCTCAATTTCTTCATTGGTACCAAAGAAAAGAATAATGGTATTATCCACATACCGTTTTAGTAGATGATTTTGTTATTGATGTGACTGTTATCGTTGAAAAAGTTTGCTCTGAGTGGTTTACGTAAATCTCTGCTAACTTCCCAGCTACAATGCTGCACACTCCCAACCAGTCATTCTTTTCGTATATTTTGCTACTAAAACTGAAATTATTGTCTGACAGCACCAATGTAAGTAACTCAATGAGCTTATAGATCTCTGCCATGATCAGTTTCTTACGTTCAAGCAAATTGTTCCTGATCATATATATGGTTTCCTTAATAATGATGTTTGTATGAAGGTTTACAAAGTAGCAGTTCAAATCCGGCTCTCAATGGAATGTGCACGTCTTGAACTTTGTCACTAAGTTCATACATGCTCCTAATGGCGTATTTGTCTTCAGAGGTTTGATAGGTGTTCAGAAGAGCTGGAAATTTGTTATTTAATCATCTCTTCCTTGAGCTAACAAGCGGTCTGATTGGACAATGTTGTTTATGGATCTGAGGCTGTGACCAATGGCGAGGTCAAGTAGGGTTCATAGCTATGCATTTACACATTCCTACTTATTTGGAAAGAAATTTAACTTCTTAAATTTTTTTTAAATTGTTGCCTCAAACTTGTATGATGAAAGTCTATTTAAGTTACGTTATTACTATTGAAAACTTCCTTGTTTTTGTCAACATCTTTATTTTCATACATTGCAGCTGCACATTTACCTTTGTTTCCTTTGACTACTACAGCGTTACTGTTAAAAATTTTAGAGTTCATGCAACTCACTTTCTCTTGGTCGCTGTTTTACGTGAATTTTTGTTTTCATGTGTCTTGTGATTGTTTTATTGGTTTTGAAAGCTATTATATTGGCTTCCCCTAGAGATTAATTTTGCAGCATCACATGCAATACGGCCTTGAAGTTAATTTACAACATTGATGGAAGCTGAGGAAATGAATTAAACTTTTTGCCATGGCTGGGACGTGAACCAGGTCTCCTTACCACTAAGCAGAAATGCTAGCCATACACCACCGCAGCACTATGGTAACAACGCTGTATCGACTGTCCAAGTCCAGTGCTCTCCTCAAAAAAAGCTTCAGTTCTTATCTTCAGCTTATTTTCCCCTTCTCTGTAAGGGATAAGAAAGGAAAGATTGTACGCTATTTGCTGCAGTTTTACATATGTCAAAGGTAAGACAAGTGTAGAAAGAAAATCCTTTGGTAAGTCTCAGTCCCAGCTGTTCACTATTAAAAATATGTTGAGTTATGGTATTCTGCCTATTATTTTAAGTTATTGCCATTAAGATTTGACTCTTCGTTGTGCTTTAGGCCTTTGCTTTTGAGGGCATGTTCACAATGTGTAAAACTGATGTTGGCTGAATTAGTACCAGTTTCACGGAACTGTTGTGGGCTTGCATGGTAATATTTGGCACAGCTTATTTTAATATGTAGGAGAACTGCAGTCTGGAAAGGCAATCACTTAGTTGCAAGAATTCGCTGTATAACTGTTTGTTGAGGATCTCTCTCTTTTTGTACTGTATTTTTATGTCTGCCTTGACCCAGATGATTTAACATTTTGTAGTAATAGTTATTTGTTTCTCACCACTTACATGTTCTTTGTGTGCCAAATATTTATACAATATCATTTAAGTAACATTTCCTATCAAACTAGTTGCTACATCTGTTCACTTCATTGGTTATTAATGCTCACTGAATGTTAAATACGCATAATATGTTGTTTATTCTTTTAAATTTACTGTTATCAATGTGTTTATTATAAAACCTCCGAAAGAGAATTTCTTTGGTACTATTGCGTTTGTGATATCACCATCTTTGTGTACATTTGCAATATAGCAAAAACTGATTGCTGGGTGTGTGATGCTTTGCCAGTGCGGATATACACAAATCATACAACTGCTGCGTATAGTTTACAGTATTTCTTGAATACAAGGCATTAACATTCCAACAAGTAACTGGGGTTTTTCGACGTAAGTACTAGGTCTACTAATACTTGGTTTAAAATATTTGTTTACATTGTGTCCAATCGTTATGAAGAATAGATACGTTCAAATAAGCCTTTCCAGACATCGTTTTTCTAACGTAGGGTGCCACCATCCCAAGAATCTTTCTCTAAGAGGGGGAGTAAAGTGCATAAAACTTACATAAACTTCGTCCACATGTGCGTCTTGCGAAGAACCGTTTGGAGATGAACTAGTCGGTTCGAGCACAGTTACGGCACTATTTAATTAAATAATTATTTTAATTAGTTATTAATAGTGGGTGGTTGCTGTCTTTTAATTTTACACAATCAGCCTACATTTTGCCCACAGTCACAGACTCAAAATATCAGTTTGCGACAAAACAGCCTTATCGCTTCTCCATTTCTCTACAATGAGCTCCATTATACCTTGACTGAAAATTTTCATTTCCGTTTTCCGATTTTCTATATTTCCTACCACGCTCAAACTTCTGACATTCCTCCCTCCGAGAAGTAGAATGTTACGCTCTCGTTGATTATTTCATCTTTTTCCCACTGCCCCTTAGCTTTCCCCTCATGGAAATCGGAATTCGATACTAATCTGGAATTTAAAATGTATGTACTTATTAGGAGGATGAGCCCACAGCCATCTATATATCTGACAGTGAATTTAACCTCGAAAGAGACCAGCAGTGATAAATAAAGAACTTATTATAGTTGTTTGGTGGAGACGATATTTGTCTTTGAATTTATGGTGCTACCAAGATGAAATCAACTGTCTTAAGTAAAAGTGTAAACACTAGTCACGGATTGCGGAGGATTACGAGGCGGTATTAAGAGTTATCTGTGACCGTGAGACATTGATCAAAATTTTGCCAATCCCTCCAGCCATTATAGCCAAGAGATTACTTCTACCGATGGTACTGATCCTCTATTTAGGCAGCTCCTCATTTGGTCTCACGATCCTGAGTGAATTCCGTTCCAAACCTTCCCTCCGATCCAGGGAGGTATCGGGAATCAAAACCGGGTTCTCCTGCACCGAAGGCAGCAACATTAGCGATTCAGCTACGGAGACGGCCTTGTCCTAATGTAGAATATAATTTCTTACGTATTTTGGTACTTGTCGGTATGAATTTCATCGTAACTTGCCACTGTCTTTTACAAAGAAGCTGTTCTGTTAGTAGATGTTACACACACATTTATTTCTCGACTAATAGTAGAAGCTTTACTCGGTATTATTTTATCCCTTAACTGTGCTGGTGGGTCCCGCAAAACCTCATGATATTTTGCTTTGTAACACAACTACCACTCGAGTTAAACACCAGGTACCGTTGAGGATTTTCCTGATATTGGTATGTATAATCGTTTAACCGTTGTAGAAAGCTGTGTGAATTGTTGATACTCAAAAGTGAAATATTGCAATTTTAAATCGTTTGGATTCCACCAGCATATAGGTGCAAGATATTTTTCTGTTACTAGTTAAGTATGTCACTCAAAATGTTAACTTTGATTTGATGATTTTTCTGGGTATAAATACGTAGCCAGTAGCTTTTTTGGATTTCATATGCGATTTATTATACCATTAACTAGTTTCCAAGACACTGGAGGCTCATTATAAGATGGAGGTATCACAGGAACATATATCGAGGACCAGGAGTAGCTAGTGACGCTATGGTGATGGGGTTGGGAAAAATAACGGAAATCCAGTGATCGCTAACGAAACATATATGAAATGGAAATGATGTTATGTTTTGGGTACTTACAATGCACAGCATGGTGGTTTCCACAGCAATTACTTTCAAATAATGTACATTATGATATGTACACACAAATATGCAGTGTTTAGTAGCACTTGGCTTCACACTTATTCACCACTGGATGTGTCATCCCCCGGTAGCTGAGTGATCAGTGCGGCAGAATGCCAGTCCTAAGGGCTTCACTGAGGAATGATGAACCGTCTTTAAACTTCTCTAAGGGTGTGCATACTGCAGTAAGCAATTATCACAGTGGAGAGTTCAGTCGAAGACGAAGGGACATCTCTAAAAATGGCAATCATAGATATTGGACAGACGAACATAGGTACAAGGAAGATGACTGCGAACAAACCTTGGTTAACAAGAAATATTTCAATTGATCGGCGAAAGAAGGGAGTATATGAATGTTTACAGAGAGCCGGAAATACTGCAATATCATTTAGGAATTAAATAAACAGGAAGTATAGGGAAACTAAGGTGAAATTATTCCACGAAAAATGTGAAGACTGACTCAGCGCGCAGAATGGTCAGAACAGCCTTTGGTGAAGTTGAAAGTAAGGGTAGCAACACTGAGAGTTCAGTGCGAATTCCACGGTTAAACGTAAGGAAAAGAGCAGAAGAGATGTGTGTTGACGTGATAGATAGAGGAACAGGAATCAGTATCGAAGACATAGGTGATCTGTATTACAAACAGAGTTTCAAAGATCTTCGGAAGATCTAAGAGCAAACAAGCAGAAGGGAGCAGTTAACATACCTTCCGAATTCCTAAAATCCGCGGGGAAAGTGGGAACCAAGAGCATCGGAGTATTGTCATTCACACAATTCCGACGACCACAAGAGAACGATCGTACAGTCAGCGTAACATCTCACGTATCAAAACTGGTGACAAGGATAGTATACAGAAGAATGGAAAAGGAAATTGAGGATCTGTTAGATGATGATCAGTTTCGTTTATTAAAAGCTAAAGGTACCGGCGATGCAGTTATGATGTTACACTTAATAATGGAAGCAAGGCTGAAGAAAAATCTAGACACGTTAACAGGATTTATTGACCTGGAAAAAGCGTTCGGAATTGTAAAATTGTGCAAAATATTCGAAATTATTAGTAAAATATAAGTAAACCATACGAAAAGAGGGATATTCCACAACAAGTCCAAAAAGCAAAACGGAGCAGTAGGAATCGAAGACCAAGAACAGAATTCCCGGATTAAAAAGGGGGTATGCTACAGATTCGGTCTTCGTCCACTGCTGTTCTGTTTGTACATAGAACAGCCAGTGATGGAAATAAAGGAAAGGTTGAACAGTGGGATTAAAATTTAGGAAGAGTGTATATCAACGATAAGATTCGCTGACGAGATTGCTATTCTCAGTGAAACTGAAGAAGAATAGCAATCCCACTTCTTGTAATTAATTTCCAATGAATACATAATATGGACTGAGGATAAACAGAAGAAAGACAGAGGTAGTGGGAAGCAGCTGAGGTATGGATAGCGAGAAACTCAGCGTTATAATTAGTCACAACGAAGTAGACGAGCTAAAGTAATAGCCAAATAACACATGATGTACGACGCAAGGAGTACACTAGCTCAAGGAATAAGGTATTCCTGCCCAATATAAGTCTACTAGCGGCAAAGGCAGGCCTTAATTTGAGGAAGAAATTTCTGACACTGTACTTTTGGTGCACGGTACTGTGAGTTGTAGACGATGGGAAAGCATGAACACAACAGAATACAAGCGTTTGAGACGTGGTGCCAAAAAGAATGGTGAACATTAAGTGGACAGATAAGGTAAGAAGTGAGATTCCCACCAGAATTAGTGAAGATAGGAAAATATGCAAAAAACTGACAAGACGAAGGGACAGGATAGTAAGCCACGTGCTAAGACACCAGCGTGTTACAAGAGGAAGATGCTAACCGTAATAATTGTGGCGGAAGAGAAAAATTTGAATACATTTAACTAGTGATTTCAAGTGCTGTACTGAGATGAAGGAACGAGTGTAACTCGTGGTGGGCCAAATCAAATCAGTGAGGACACTGATGACAAAAAAATATTAATTTAAGATATGTACTGAATAGTTTAATTATGACATACTTTAGAAGAAACAGTGAACAATAGATCTTAAGTCTATCTCAGTTCTGTGGTATTGATTACTATTATCTCCATGTTAAGTCAGTGTTAGTTCATTTTCTAATTTAGGAAAAGATAGAATTAAATCTGTCTTGAGTACTCCGAATTAATTTCATGTTGTTTTACTCGGTAAGCAATGATGAGTGAGGCTCAAAATGTTGCTACAAAGGCAGATTATCAAGATCTAAGTTGAAATGGCTCTGAGCACTATTGGACTTCACATCTGAGGTCATCAGTCCCCTAGAACTTAGAACTACTTAAACTTAACTAACCTAAGGACATCACACACATCCATGCCCTAGGCAGGATTCGACACTGCGGCTGTAGCGGTCGTATGGTTCCAGACTGAAGCGCCTAGAACCGCTTGGCCACAGCAGCCGGCGAGGAGTGAGGATTTGTGATGATGCAGTAAGTGAATTTCCTAGCGCAGAAGGTAGAGTTTCGATTTCCTGCCACACAAGCGAAATGTGTGTAAGCAGGCAATTCTAGCTGAATGAATTGCTCGGGATAGTTGTAACAACACTGCTTTGAGCAGCTGTCATCGTTGGTCATGTTTTTGAAGTAAGCGTCTATAACCTTGGGTCAATCAAGCAGAAAGATATCACCGCATTCTGATGCAAGAAGCAGTAGAGGAACCAAGCTGTCAATACAGAAGGCCCCGTCCAGGCAACAAAGTGATACTGGAGGATGGAAGATTGTCGATGCAGTGTAGTACGTGGGAGAGTGTGACCTGGATTATGCCACGTCTGAACCTGGCACTAAGCCACTTCTAGGTCCTATGTGATCGGATTTGAGGTTAGTGTGATCATTGGTATGTAAGCAGACTGCCTAGGGACTTTGATAGGTAATTAGTATAGATCTGAAGCAGCGTGGGATGACGTACCTGTATCTGTCATTCAAGCTCAATTCGACTCGATTACCGGCAGTGTTAGAATCACTGTTGCTGCCAGATATGGAAGCACTCTGTCTAAATTTCGCATTTTGTGGTGACCCAAATTTCCTACAAATTTTATCATTCGTTTTTACTATGTTCTACGTATGTGAAAGTTCTTTATTTGCTCCAGTTCCAACGTCTAGCAATGTGTGAATCTGAGATGTTACCAGTTACTTTAATAGATTATACTGAATATTTATTTGAAAATGACTAATACAAAACCAATTACTACATCTACATCTACATGATTACTCTGCAATTCACATTTAAGTGCTTGGCAGAGGATTCATCGAACCACAATCATACTATCTCTCTACCATTCCACTCCCGAACAGCGCGCGGGAAAAACGAACACCTCAAACTTTCTGTTCGAGCTCTGATTTCTCTTATTTTATTTTGATGATCATTCCTACCTATGTAGGTTGGGCTCAACAAAATATTTTCGTATTCGGAAGGGGAAGTTGGTGACTGAAATTTCGTAAATAGATCTCGCCGCGACGAAAAATTCTTTGCTTTAATGACTTCCATCCCGACTCGCGTATCATATCTGCCACACTCTGTCCCCTATTACGTGATAATACAAAACGAGCTGCCCTTTTTTTGCACCCTTTCGATGTCCTCCATCAATCCCACCTGGTAAGGATCCCACACCGCGCAGCAATATTCTAACAGAGGACGAACGAGTGTAGTGTAAACTGTCTCTTTAGTAGACTTGTTGCATCTTCTAACTGTCCTGCCAATGAAACGTAACCTTTGGCTCGCCTTCCCCACAATATTATCAATGTGGTTTTTCCAACTGGAGTTGTCCGTAATTTTAACACCCAGGAACTTAGCTGGATTGACAGCCTTGAGAATTGTACTATTTATCGAGTAATCGAATTCCAACGGATTTCATTTGGAACTCATGTGGATCACCTCACACTTTTCGTTATTTAGCGTCAACTGCCACCTGCCACACCATACAGCAATTTTTTCTAAATCGCTTTGCAACTGGTACTGGTCTTCGGATGACCTTACTAGACGGTAAATTACAGCATCATCTGCGAACAACCTAAGAGAACTGCTCAGATTGTCACCCAGGTCATTCATATAGATCTGGAACAGCAGAGGTCTCAGGACGCTTCCCTGGGGAACACCTGATATCACTTCAGTTTTACTCGATGATTTGCCGTCTATTACTACGAACTGCGACCTGCCTGACAGGAAATCACGAACCCAGTCGCACTACTGAGACGATACCCCATAGGCCCGCAGCTTGATGAGAAGTCGCTTGTGAGGAACGGTGTCAAAAGCTTTCCGGAAATCTAGAAATACGGAATGAACTTGAGATCCCCTGTCGATAGAGGCCATTACTTCGTGCGAATAATGAGCTAGCACATGAACGATGTTTTCTGAAACCATGCTGGTTACGTATCAATAGATCGTTCCCTTCGAGGTGATTCATGTTGTTTGAATACAGTATATGCTCCAAAACCCTACTGCAAACCGACGTCAATGATATAGGTCTGTAGTTGGATGGATTACTGCTACTACCCTTCTTAAACACTGGTGCGACCTGCGCAGTTTTCCAATCTGTAGGTACAGATCTATCGGTGAGCGAGCGGTTGTATATGATTGCTAAGTAGGAAGCTGTTGTATCAGCGTAATCTGAAAGGAACCTAATCGGTATACAATCTGGACCTGAAGACTTGTTCGTATCAAGCGATTTGAGTTGCTTCGCAGCCCCTAAGTTAGCTACTTCTAACAAACTCATGCTAGCAGCTGTTCGTGTTTCAAATTCTGGAACATTCCATTCGTCTTCCCTGGTGAAGGAATTTCGGAAAACTGCATTCAATAACTCCGCTTTAGCGGCACATTCGTCGGTAACAGTACCATCGGCACTGCGCAGCGAAGGTATTGACTGCGTCTTGCCGCTTGTGTACTTTACATATGACCAGAATTTCTTCGGATTTTCTACCAAATTTCGAGACAATGTTTCGTTGTGGAACCTATTAAAGGCACCTTGCATTGAAGTCCGTGCCAAATTTCGCGCGTCTGTAAATTTTAGCCAATCTTCGGGATTCGCGTTCTTCTGAACTTCGCATGCTTATTCCGTTGCCTCTGCAACAGCGTTCCGACCTCTTTTGTGTACCGTGGGGAATCAGTTCCATGTCTTACCAATTTATGAGGTATGAATCTCTCAATTGCTTTTGTTACTATATCTTTGAATTTGAGCCACATCTCGTCTACATTTGCATAGTCAGTTCGGAAGGAATGGATATTGCCTCTTAGGAAGGCTTCTAGTGACACTTTATCCGCTTTTTTAAGTAAAATTATTTTTCGTTTGTTTCTGGTGGATTTAGAAGAAACAGTAGTGAGCCTAGCTACAACGACCTTGTGATCACTAACCTCTGTATCAGTCATGATGCTCTCTATTAGCTCTGGATTGTTTGTGGCTAAGAGGTCAAGTGTGTTTTCGCAACCATTTACAATTCGCGTGGGTTCGTAGACTAACTGCTCGAAATAATTTTCGGAGAAAGCATTTAGGACAATCTCGGAAGATGTTTTCTGCCTACCACCGGTTTTGAACAAGTATTTTTGCCAACATATCGTGGGAAGGTTGAAGTCCCCACCAACTATAACCGTATGAGTGGGGTATTTATTTGTTGCGGGACTCAAATTTTCTCTGAACTGTTCAGCAACTATATCATCGGAGTCTGGGGGTCGGTAGAAGGAGCCAATTATTAACTTAGTTCGGCTGTTAAGTATAACCTCCACCCATACCAATTCACACGGAGTATCTACTTCGGCTTCACTACAAGATAAACCACTACTGACAGACACAAACACTCCACCACCAATTCTGCCTAATCTATCTTTCCTGAACACCGTCTGAGACTTCGTAAAAATTTCTGCAGAACTTATTTCAGGCTTTAGCCAGCTTTCTGTACCTATAACGATTTCAGCTTCTGTGCTTTCTATTAGTGCTTTAAGCTCAGGGATTTTCCCAGCACAACTACAACAATTTACAACTACAATTCTGACTGTTCCTTGATCAAAGCACGTCCTGTATTTGCCATGCACCCTTTGAGATTGGAGCCCACCCCGTACTTTCCCGAGGCCTTCTAACCTAAAAACCGCCCAGTCCACGCCACGCAGCCTCCGCTACCCGTGTAGCCGCCAGCTGAGTGTAGTGAACTCCTGACATATTCAGTGGAACCCGAAACCCCACCATCCTATGGCGCAAGTCAAGGAATCTGCAGCCAACACGGTCGCAAAACCATCTGAGCCTCTGATTCAGACCCTCCACCCGGCTCTGCACCGAAGGTCCGCAGTCGGTTCTGTCAACGATGCTGCAGATGGTGAGCTCTGCCTTCATCTCGTAAGCAAGACCGGCAGCATTCACCAAATCAGATAACCGCTGGAATCCAGAGAGAATTTCCTCAGATCCAAAGCGACAAACGTCATTAGTGCCGACATGTGCCACCACCTGCAGCTGGCTGCACCCTGTGCTCTTCATGGCATCCGGAATGACGCTTTCCACATCAGGAATGACTCCACCCGGAATGCACACGGAGTGCACACTGGATTTCTTCCCCTCCTTAGCCGCCATATCCATAAGGGGCCCCATTACGCTCCTAACATTGGAGCTCCCAACTACCAATAAGCCCACCCTCTGCGATTGCCTGGACGTTGAAGGCTGAGAATCATCCTCTGAAACAGAGCAGGCAGCTGCATCTGGCTCAGCCAGAGACAGCACCTGAAACCTGTTTGTCAGACGCACCGAGGAGGCTTTCTGATCAGCCTTCGGGGACGTCTTTCGCTGCCTGCCACGCTTTAGAACGACCTCCCAATCAACCACAGGCGAGGGCTCAGCCCCACTGCGGGCAGCAACCGGGGCAATCACAGCGGCAGACCGATCCGGGGACAGACGGGACAAGTTTGACATCCCCGTGATACCCAAGTCCGGCTGCCCACAGTGGTGCCCATTGGCAACAGCCTCAAGCTGCGCGACCGAAGTGAGCGCCGCCTGCAGCTGTGAGCGAAGGGATGGCAACTCAGCTCTCATCCGAACACAGCAATCACAGTCCCTGTCCATTCTAATCGATGTTGAACAACAGTTACTGAAACACGAGTCCGTGCCTAGTTAACGCAAGGGAAACACGCAAAGAATGTATGAACTAAACTGTACAAATGCCTAACGACTGCGTTACAACCTGCCTGAATTTACGATTGCAGTAACTAAAACACGAAATTACACCTCCTATACGAAACTCACACGCAATTTAAGTAAGAATCTACGAAGTAAACACTGGAAAGAAGCTATATACGTATCTTTCTGCGCTGTCGATGTGCACCAACTAGGAGCTCAGGCCACACTCAGCATGAAATGAGCAGCAACTCGTCAGCTGTTGTGGGATGGACAATCTAACCCTCTCCCCCAAGTAGCACAGGCTTCAAAATTCAGTATCGTGAGGCATCTGACTGGTTACGGAGACGTCTAGAATGCGTCAAAGAACACAAGACTGTTCCTCTACATCCAATTATTTAAAAATAGTGGACATTAAAACTTCAGCAACAGGAAGAATAGAAAATAAAGAGATAGTATGCGTATGCAACCCACGAGAGGTGTTCAATAAGTAATGCAACAATTTCTTTTCAAAAAATGCTGAATTTGTTGTGGGACATCGTAGAATATTTCCCCTTTAGTCACTACAGTTTCATGAATTTACGATAGGTGGCGACGCTATACGTAACCTTCAAATTGGCATCTGTAACGGCGGTGCGTTCCAGGCACAAAACTGTCATTGAGTTTCTTTTGGTGGAAAATCAGAGCATCGCAGATATTCGTAGGCTCTATTGGAATGTCTACGGAGATGTGGCAGTGAAGGGAAGCACGATGAGTCGTTGGGCGATGCCTTTTTCGTCTTTGGCACTAGCTCACGCAAACCTGTTCGCTCTCCCATATGCCAGCCGGAAATTGAAGAAATGACTTCAGCGTGCTCGTCGCCACAAAAATGCAAACGAACTTAACGTAAGACCTCACAAAAGTCTGCGTACCCGAGAGGAGACCACAAAATTTCATTGTACAGTTCTTCCTCATCCACTTTACAGCCCGAGTCTTGTACCTTCAGACTTCCCATCCGTTTGGCCCAATCAGGAATGCTCTTCACGGGCAGCAGTACGTGGATGATGGGGGTGTTATTCATGCAGCTACACATTGGCTCCGACGTCGACCAGTAGAGTAGTAACACCTTACTCCAGTAAGGTAGCATAAGAACATCACATTGAACGGAGATTACACTGAAAAATAGGGTTAAGTAGCCAAAAGAGTGGGGAAAAACATGCTGTGCTGGAATCCTTACTAAAACCAATCTGCTTTCAGAAAGAAAATGTATTGTTATACTAATTGAACGCCCCTCGTAGTAGGAAGAATACATGATTAAGTCTGTGTGTGATTTTGGGAGTTACTGGTTTACAGAGCTACCATCCCTGACACCAACAACGGTCCGCTGGTCATCGAGCTCGGGTGAAAGACACGAGTACGTCGTCCCACCATGCCGCTCCTGCTCCATGGTGGAGATAATCTATCGGATTGGCTGTCGAGTGGCGCTGTGCCATTTTATCGGCAACCAATGGCCAGCTGATTTCAGTCTGTGGGATATCTGAACAAATACTGCCCAGGGCAACTGCCAAAGACCCTCTACATCTGCATAGTACAGATAATATACGGTGTTATGTTATCATGTTGAGAAACATTATCACGAAAGCCTCCGAGACAAGGCACAGTTCTCAACCTAAACCTGTCAGAAGCGTGGAGGCTGCTGTCCAAATTACCAACTACGCAAAGTAGAGATTATCGTGTTCTGTACACATTGGCACCATTACGCCAAGTGCTGGCCCCGTGTGACGATGACGAAGGCAGTGAGGTAAAGCTTATTTTGCTCGCATCCTCAGACACGGATACGTCCATCGCGATGGACAGGAGGCAGTGCACATTTGGGAAGGCGAAGTGACGCGATTCTCGTGTCGAGTGTTGTCCACACACGCTGCTGTCGTCAAGGAATCCGCAACAATGGCCGTCGTGCGGACATCCTGTGACGCTCCAGATGTCACCGCACTGCCGGCGTAGATGCGTGCCATGCTTTCCTGACTCAAGATACGTGACTTGGCTGAACGACACTACGCGACCCTGTGGACAGTACTTTTTTCTTCTCGGGCGCTAGTGACGAGATCCTGTTTGACAGTCAGTATGGCACTCATGAACCAATACATCCCACATTCGTATGACTGTCGGACAGTCGGCTTCTGAAACATGATGCCACACTAATCACATGCCTATACGAGACATAACTCGATCTTGTTACACAGTATCAACATCCAAAAGCTGTTTCTCAAAGAAAAAATTGTAGTGTAAATTTGCTTACGTACAAGATACTGATTCCGTTACTTGTATCGACCACGTTTTGTTGTATTAATATTTCCAAGCACGTAGCACGCTTCATGCCCATTTTACTTTTTTGCATGCCATCTCCATATCGATAAAGGGTAAGTTCGCTAATTCCGAGGAAATAGCTGCGACTCGTCTTTATATTTTCATGGGAAAAAACGCACTTGCAAGATACCAGCTCCAGCAATCGGCTGCGCACAAAAATTTGGTCCCTAATTCTGACAGTAAATATTTATGACCTTCCGAAGGTACAGCTTTTATAATTTCGCGCGCGCTGCTTGTTTGTCACTCGCTCCGTCCCACTGCAGTCGCTTGATGTCCAAGCGCGAAGTACTGGACAGCGGATTGAGTTACAGGTATGTGAAGTACTGCTGTGACATTGCTTTCCGTGTGTTCCGAAGACCGTGGTGCCGTAACAAAGTCGGCCACTCGCCTCGATACCCCAGAAGATATCGATGTATCACAACGACGAATAGCAGGTGCTCATGAAGCCACACTCTCTCTGCCAGCTCTGCAGCGCCACCGCATGGCGGTCGAAATGCAGACGAGCAGAAGTAGGCTCTGCCCATTTCGAAACCTCACATTCAACAGCCAAAATAGTCTAATTAGAACTCATGTGTTACTCTTCTCTGAGACTGAACTGCCATTCTCTACTGATTGAACTTTGTACATCGAGAGAAGAAATTTATGAATGAAAGATGTTTTAATATTCAAAGACAGCTGTTACTATTCGGCACACACCTGTGGAAATGGATTATATAAAGTTAAGTATATCTTTTTATCTTTCTTCTAATTTACTAACATTTCATATATTGCTGTTCCACTCCATCATCTCCCAGCTCAATCAAAGAACCCAGATTTACACTGGATGATTGTAGTTTCGTCATGTCTTAACACTGATAACAGGCTTTGTTCATTATGTCAAGGACTGCGATGTGAACATTTTTATGTTGCGATTTACAAATGCACTGTAAACGGATGAAACCAATGACTGAGATATTTAGGAAGTAACAGGGTGCTATTTCATTATTAACACAACTGTCATGCGTTATGTTCTTTTTAATTTAAAGCTGACAGTGTTGAAGTGGAGTATATACATTGTGTTATAAAAGGTATTCGGATAACCCCAAAAACATACATTTTTCATATTAGGTGCATTGTGCTACTACCTACTGCCAGGTACTCCATATCAGCGACCTCAGTAGTCATTAGATATCGTGAGAGATCAATCAGTATGCAGCTCAAGGGCTTCGAACGTCATCACGTGATTGTGTGTGACTTATGTCATACGTCTGTTCGCTAGATTTCCACACTCCTAAACGTCCCTACCCACTGTTTCCGATGTGACAGTGAAGTGGAAACCTGAAGGGACACGTACAGCACAAAAGCGCACAGGCCGACCTCGTCTGTTGACTGACAGAGACCGCCGACAGTTGAAGAGGATCGTAATGTGTAATAGGCAGACATCTATCCAGAACTTCACACAGGAATTCCCAGCTGCATCAGGATCCACTGAAAGTTAGGCGGGAGGTGAGAAAACTTAGATTGCATGGTTGAGCGGCTGCTCATAAGTCACACATCAGCCGACCGGTAAATGTCAAACGACGCCTCGCTTGGCGTAAGGAGCGTAAACATTGGACGACTGAACAGTGGAAAAACGCTGTGCGGAGTGACAAATCACGGTACACAATGTGGCGATCCGATGGTAGCGTGTGGGTATGGCGAATGCCCGATGAGCGTCATCTGTCAGCGTGTGTTAGTGCCAACCGTAAAATTCGGAGGCGGTGATGTTGTGGTGTGATCGTATTTTTCATGGAGAGGCTTGTTGTTTTTCGTAGCGCTATCACAGCACAGGCCTACATTGATGGTTTAAGCCCTATTTGCTTCCGATTGTTGAAGAGGAATTCGAGGATGGCGATTACGTCTTTCAACACGATCGAGCACCTTTTCATAATGCACGGCCTATGATGGAGTTATTACACGACAATAACATCCCTGTAATGGACTGGCATGCCCAAAGTCCTGACCTTAATCCTGTAGAATACCTTTGGGATGCTTAGGAACTCCGTGCCAGGCCTCACCGGCCGACATGCGTACCTATCCTCAGTGCAGCACTCAGTGAAGAAGGGGCTGTCATTCCCCAAGAATCCTTCCAGCAGCTAACTGAACGTATGCCTGCGAGAGTGGAAGCTATAATCAAGGATTAGGGTGGGCCAACACCATATTGAATTCCAGCATTACCGATGGAGGGCGCCACGAACCTTTCATTTTCCCCCAGATGTACGGATACTTTTGATCACATAGTATATACACTCCTGGAAATTGAAATAAGAACACCGTGAATTCATTGTCCCCGGAAGGGGAAACTTTATTGACACATTCCTGGGGTCAGATACATCACATGATCACACTGACAGAACCACAGGCACATAGACACAGGCAACAGAGCATGCACAATGTCGGCACTAGTACAGTGTATATCCACCTTTCGCAGCAATGCAGGCTGCTATTCTCCCATGGAGACGATCGTAGAGATGCTGGATGTAGTCCTGTGGAACGGCTTGCCATGCCATTTCCACCTGGCACCTCAGTTGGACCAGCGTTCGTGCTGGACGTGCAGACCGCGTGGAACGACGCTTCATCCAGTCCCAAACATGCTCAATGGGGGACAGATTCGGAGATCTTGCTGGCCAGGGTAGTTGACTTACACCTTCTAGAGCACGTTGGGTGGCACGGGATACATGCGGACGTGCATTGTCCTGTTGGAACAGCAAGTTCCCTTTCCGGTCTAGGAATGGTAGAACGATGGGTTCGATGACGGTTTGGATGTACCGTGCACTATTCAGTGTCCCCTCGACGATCACCAGTGGTGTACGGCCAGTGTAGGAGATCGCTCCCCACACCATGATGCCGGGTGTTGGCCCTGTGTGCCTCGGTCGTATGCAGTCCTGATTGTGGCGCTCACCTGCGCGGCGCCAAACACGCATACGACCATCATTGGCACCAAGGCAGAAGCGACTCTCATCGCTGAAGACGACACGTCTCCATTCGTCCCTCCATTCACGCCTGTCGCGACACCACTGGAGGCGGGCTGCACGATGTTGGGGCGTGAGCGGAAGACGGCCTAACGGTGTGCGGGACCGTAGCCCAGCTTCATGGAGACGGTTGCGAATGGTCCTCGCCGATACCCCAGGAGCAACAGTGTCCCTAATTTGCTGGGAAGTGGCGGTGCGGTCCCCTACGGCACTGCGTAGGATCCTACGGTCTTGGCGTGCATCCGTGCGTCGCTGCGGTCCGGTCCCAGGTCGACGGGCACGTGCACCTTCCGCCGACCACTGGCGACAACATCGATGTACTGTGGAGACCTCACGCCCCACGTGTTGAGCAATTCGGCGGTACGTCCACCCGGCCTCCCGCATGCCCACTATACGCCCTCGCTCAAAGTCCGTCAACTGCACATACGGTTCACGTCCACGCTGTCGCGGCATGCTACCAGTGTTAAAGACTGCGATGGAGCTCCGTATGCCACGGCAAACTGGCTGACACTGACGGCGGCGGTGCACAAATGCTGCGCAGCTAGCGCCATTCGACGGCCAACACCGCGGTTCCTGGTGTGTCCGCTGTGCCGTGCGTGTGATCATTGCTTGTACAGCCCTCTCGCAGTGTCCGGAGCAAGTATGGTGGGTCTGACACACCGGTGTCAATGTGTTCTTTTTTCCATTTCCAGGAGTGTATATAGTAGATGCCCTATTGTTCAGTATGAATGGCACGATTAAATTGAAATTGAGAACAGTTAATTTCATTTTATAATATATCTTCAGCTGCTTAGGTTTACTCATTTTGTGTTTGAGGTGTGTGTATATTGCAGTGGCGTGGCAAGACAGCCAAGCCACTCGGAGGTAGCCGAAAGGCACGCGTTAAGCTCACGCAGATTGGCGTGAGGTCTGGAACAAGGTAAAGTAATTATCCTATATCGAAAAGAAGTAGTTCTTGGAATACTTAACTTTAATCCACAATTGGAGAACATCGCTCTTGTTTAGACATTATTATACTGAATATAAACTGGTAATGGCGCCTTGCTAGGTCGTAGCAAATGACGTAGCTGAAGGCTATGCTAACTATCGTCTCGGCAAATGAGAGCGTATTTGTCAGTGTAGCATCGCTAGCAAAGTGGGCTGTACAACTGGGGTGAGTGCTAGGAAGTCTCTCTAGACCTGCCGTGTGGCGGCGCTCGGTCTGCAATCACTGACAGTGGCGACACGCGGGTCCGACGTATACTAACGGACCGCGGCCGATTTAAAGGCTACCACCTAGCAAGTGTGGTGTCTGGCGGTGACACCACATATATAACTGCAAAATATCAATGCAAGAATAGTGTTAAATAATGTTGAACGTGTATGTTCGTGGGCTTGACGTGTTATGCATCGTTCCCACGTTACTTAACTATTTTTCGTGTATAATGACATATATTCTCGAACAAGATTTAATAGCAGGTTCTGCTGATGTGTCCATCTCCCTTCGCCTATTGCCTCGTCTGCATCCCACGAGTAGTAAGTACTACTTCTCGCCCCTCTGTAGAGCACTTCGCGCTCGGACATTAGGCAGCTGCAGTTGGGCGTGGTGAGTAACAAACAAGCGGTGCGGACGAAATTTAAAAGCTGTGCGTACTGTAAAGATTATGACCAAAATTTTCGGGGGTTGGGGGGGGGGGGGGCACGATTGCTAGGGATGATATCTTGCAAGAGTACGTTGTTTTCTTTAAAATATTAGGTCGAACTGGGGAAGTTTCCATGTTAGTGACGCTATTTCAACTGACTTATCTTCAAGAAATTCTTTTTTGCAGTGCATTCTTACCCTTAGAAGTACACTTGTTCCTGAACTAATCTCAAACTAAGAGTGCACCAGAAGTGTTACCTTACCTTCTCCTCCTCTTCCGTATATGCTCCCGAACCTCATCAAAGCATTAATTTATACAAAATTGTGCAATTCAGGGCATATTCAAATAACTAACGGGAACGCGTCGGGGTGACGTCGTCGACAATCGCCGATATTTCAAGACAACTGTTTTGCCTTGAAAATGATAGTGTGTGCATCTGTCTAAATGTGGGCTGCTATCGACAACTGCATTCCAGTAAGCTATTTGAACGCTGTATACGACAGGCGAAACGCAGCTCCCCTAATTCAAGGGATACTTACAAGCAATAATTATAACGAAAGGGAGATAAGAAGCAAAGCGAATTCTAGTAGTGTCGCGATGGTAATAGATAAAGGCAGTGCCAACATGTAACAAGTACATGTTATGTTAATCGTTGTACCTTATTTGGTTCTGTCTTCGAATATTGTCTCGTGTGGTCACACGTTTGCGCCATCCGTAGCCCAGCTTCAGAAAATACTTACAGAAATAGATAAAGCTGTTCTGCATTTTGGTGTCAGAATAAACGTCAAGAAAGCTAAATGGATGTCAATTGAATGAACCCCTGGTCAAAACGAATCACTAGTATGGTAGTAATATCGAGAAAGTAACCAAATTTAAATATCTTTGATAAACTCGAAACTTGATTGTGATGACGAAATTAAGATTCGCTGTGGGTTTGCCAAAGAAACGTCCCGAAAGCTACGAAATGTGCTGATATACACAGACATGCTGCTCCATCTGAGAATAAGTGTGGTACAATGCTATGTTATCCCCGTCCTACTCTATGGAGCGGGAACATGGTCAATTAAAGCAGCTTCTGTAAAGAGATTAGAAGCAACAGAGATGTGGTTCTTGCGCCGATTGCTAAAAATACCATGGATTGAGAAAGTGAGCAGTGCTGAAGTGCTGCGTAGAGACGGGGTGGATAGAGAACTAATGGGGACAATTAAAAGAACAAAGACATCGTACCTGGGACACATTATGAGAGGAAAATTGTATGAACTTCTGCAATTAATTCTAGAAGGCAGAATAAAAAGAAAGCGCTCACCAGGAAGAAGGAAGCAGTCATGGTCACAAAATAACAAGACATGGACTGGCATCAACAACTTTGATGAATTGGTTCAAGAAGCAAGGGAACGCCGTCTATGAGCAGCGGACGCACTACAGGTGTATGGCACCAAGAAGAAGAAATCACACAGTGTTAGGGCATTGTACTTTGTATCAGTGTGCGAACAGAGAGGCTGAACAGCGACCACATCGCAACTGAACAAGCCGAGGGAGTAGAAGGGCCTAGAAAAAGCAAGGTCCAGTGGGCGAGACACACCCTCCCGTACGCCGACGCTTTTAATTCTGGTACGTTCCACACGGCATACACGAGAGGCTTAGAAACAGCCAATTACAAGACCCAAAAACACCCCCCAGCATGTGGGTGGACGCTCTAAAAGTTAATTTACCTCTCGTTAAATAAAAGGCTGTGTGGAAGGGGCTCCGAATTTCCATAAATACTCTGTAGGAGGGCTGAAGAAGTTTAGTCCTCCAGTCCTAAGTGAGACATGGAGCACTGTCGAGGTATTATTGTCATTCACTAATTAGGAAGATATGAATGTCTTTGTCACTAACATTTTATGTCAGAACGCTCAGACTTACACACACACACACACACACACAAACACACACACACACATACACACACACACAAACACACACACATACACACAAACCTTGTAAACACTGAATATGCGTAGAGTTTGTAACTACCGCCTTTAAATGTAATTACGTGAATGAAACCTTTTGAACAGTGGTTCTAGCGTATAATGCTTAAGATTAGATGGTTGGATTAAGTAAGCAGTGAAGGAGTAATAAATCGAATTGGGGAGAAAAGAACTTCGTGGCACAACTTGACCAGAAAAAGGTATCGGTTGACAGGGCACGTTGGGAGACATCTGGGAACAATTAATTCGGTAAAGGAGGGAATTAAGGGTCATAAAAATTGTAGAGGGAATCGAAATAATGGATACAGCAAGCAGCTTCAAGTGGATATAGGTTGCAGTAGTTCCGCAGAGATCATGAGACTTACACAGGATAGGCCAGCCTGGAGAATTACATCAAACTACGAATAAAGACAACAACAACAACAACAACAACATGTGCTGAACGCAGAGAACAGCCCAAAAAATGGTTCAAATGGCTCTGAGCACTATGGGACTTAAATTCTGAGGTCATCAGTCCCCTAGAACTTAGAACTACTTAAACCTAACTAACCTAAGGACGTCACATACATCCATGCCCGAGGCAGGATTCGAACCTGCGACCTTAGCGGTCGCTCGGTTCCAGACTGTAGCGCCTAGAACCGCTCGACCATTCCGGCCGGCGAACAGCCCACACGTGTGGATATTTAGTATCTTTCGGTTCCTGTATCTGGTAACACTTGTAGTCTTTTTTTTCGGCACATTGCCTGGTACGACATAGATGGCAGACAAATCGGGATACTTTCGATGTTTGATAGTACATTTTAAACCACTACTTTACCGATACATTCTTCTATTAATGCTATGACTGCTCCATGGCTGTCACTGTACACATATCGACATGACAACATACACTCCTGGAAATGGAAAAAAGAACACATTGACACCGGTGTGTCAGACCCACCATACTTGCTCCGGACACTGCGAGAGGGCTGTACAAGCAATGATCACACGCACGGCACAGCGGACACACCAGGAACCGCGGTGTTGGCCGTCGAATGGCGCTAGCTGCGCAGCATTTGTGCACCGCCGCCGTCAGTGTCAGCCAGTTTGCCGTGGCATACGGAGCTCCATCGCAGTCTTTAACACTGGTAGCATGCCGCGACAGCGTGGACGTGAACCGTATGTGCAGTTGACGGACTTTGAGCGAGGGCGTATAGTGGGCATGCGGGAGGCCGGGTGGACGTACCGCCGAATTGCTCAACACGTGGGGCGTGAGGTCTCCACAGTACATCGATGTTGTCGCCAGTGGTTGGCGGAAGGTGCACGTGCCCGTCGACCTGGGACCGGACCGCAGCGACGCACGGATGCACGCCAAGACCGTAGGATCCTACGCAGTGCCGTAGGGGACCGCACCGCCACTTCCCAGCAAATTAGGGACACTGTTGCTCCTGGGGTATCGGCGAGGACCATTCGCAACCGTCTCCATGAAGCTGGGCTACGGTCCCGCACACCGTTAGGCCGTCTTCCGCTCTCGCCCCAACATCGTGCAGCCCGCCTCCAGTGGTGTCGCGACAGGCGTGAATGGAGGGACGAATGGAGAAATGTCGTCTTCAGCGATGAGAGTCGCTTCTGCCTTGGTGCCAATGATGGTCGTATGCGTGTTTGGCGCCGTGCAGGTGAGCGCCACAATCAGGACTGCATACGACCGAGGCACACAGGGCCAACACCCGGCATCATGGTGTGGGGAGCGATCTCCTACACTGGCCGTACACCACTGGTGATCGTCGAGGGGACACTGAATAGCGCACGGTACATCCAAACCGTCATCGAACCCATCGTTCTAATATTCCTAGACCGGCAAAGGAACTTGCTGTTCCAACAGGACAATGCACGTCCGCATGTATCCCGTGCCACCCAACGTGCTCTAGAAGGTGTAAGTCAACTACCCTGGCCAGCAAGATCTCCGGATCCGTCCCCCATTGAGCATGTTCGTGACTGGATGAAGCGTCGTCTCACGCGGTCTGCACGTCCAGCACGAACGCTGGTCCAACTGAGGCGCCAGGTGGAAATGGCATGGCAAGCCGTTCCACAGGACTACATCCAGCATCTCTACGATCGTCTCCATGGGAGAATAGCAGCCTGCATTGCTGCGAAAGGTGGATATACACTGTACTAGTGCCGACATTGTGCATGCTCTGTTGCCTGTGTCTATGTGCCTGTGGTTCTGTCAGTGTGATCATGTGATGTATCTGACCCCAGGAATGTGTCAATAAAGTTTCCCCTTCCTGGGACAATGAATTCACGGTGTTCTTATTTCAATTTCCAGGAGTGTATGTTTCTCCTTTTTATGATAAGAGACCTATGTTTTGATTGTGTTATTGTAGAAAGAACAACGGAGTTGTAGTGTAATTGGCTTCTTGCTTGTTCGCTTAGTGTGGGAATGTAACATCATGTGGTTAATTCCTATACAGAGTAGCCAGAAACAGCCTGGAAAGCTTCTAAAGGTGCTGTAGGGAAGGTGGGTCTGAGAAAAAGTTGTTAAGAAAAATTCGATACATTACTCCGTTTCCGATTTAATTAACATTGAAGTTAACAAGTCAAGTCTACCAGAGACAGTGTCGCCAAACGTGTTCTTTGTTTGGTTTTCCCAAACTGAACAACGTAGCTTTTACTTAGCCAGCTGAAATTTACCACTTGGGAAAAAAGGTGCATTTTAACTCGCAATGGGCACTTCAACTAGTGTTAACTCACGAAACAACAGATGTCTGCGCGCTACAGCATTTTACTGGGTTCAAGTGTTTGAATTTGCGTGTGCAACGACCAGATTGGCCATCGTCAGTGCTAATTAAATGGGAATCGGCGCAACGTATCGAATTTTTTTCTTAACTAATATTTCTCAGTTCAACGTGCAACGCACTTAGAATTTGTTTAGACTGTGTCTGACCACCCTTTACATGTTCGAACCACAAATACATTTTCTTAAAATCAAATTCAAAATCAGTCGTTTTGGTTTCATACACTTATGATGATATTTTACAGTGCAATCCCTATATATAAAAGACAATGTCCCGACTGACAGACTCACGGACAAATTCATCACAGCCTAGCCCAAGCCATTGAGGATAGTAACTTTAAATTTGCAGGGGGTGTTGATCTTATTACTATAGGCGTCGCTTAAGACGGAATTTTTCTAAATTCCACAGAGGATGACAAGTTTTTAGAAAACATGTCGCTGTTAAGTCAATTTTGAAGCTAGGCGTACGAAAATCGTTAATTGGTTTCTCGGTCGGAAATAAAGAAATACATGCTTGAGCATTTTTTTAACAATTTAGACCCTTTGCGGGTAAAGAAATGGGTGAATGAGGCTTTAAAAACAAGACATCATTAAATAAATACTAAAGTAGTCTTAAACCTATATCTATGAAAATTGCTATTTGATTTCTCGGTTAGAAATTAACTGTAAGTATTTCAATGTTTTTGGAAACTCAACTACTAAGGGGGCGTTTTTGAAACGTTTCACTGTGAAAGCATTTTTAAAATCTATGAAAACTTGCATTTGGCTTCTTGGTTGGAAATAAAAAATACATGTTTCACTGTTTTTGGAAATGAGATCCCTATGGGGGCAAAGCAGGGGATCACAATATTTATGGAAATATTTCATTATGCAAGCATTTTTGAAGTTATTCAAAGAAAATTTGTGTTTGGCTCTTCTGTTAGAAATTAAAAATATACATTTCACTGTTCTTGGATACTCAACCTGTAAGGGGGTGAAAAAGGGGGATGAAATGTTTTATGAAAATATATCATAGTGAAAACATTTTTAAAATTACATCGATGACAACTGGTATTTGAATTTTTAGTTAGAAATAAAGAATACCTTTTTTCACTGTTTTTGAAAATTCAATCCTTCAGGTGGTGTAATAAGGCCAGACTGATTCACTGACTCATCACTGGCCGGCTCAATCCGCTAAGGAGTGGAACTTGAAATTTGGAGCGCGTATTGATTTTATCGTTTAAGAAGGGATTGCTCGAAATTAAAGAGGCTGAAATAGGGGATGAACGGCTATTGAAAACACGTCGCTATAAAGGTAATTTTGAAGCTAGAACTATGGAAACTGGTATTTAGTTTTCTCAGTGAGAAATAAAAAATGTACGTGTTCAACATTTTTGGAAATTCAGCTACTAATGTGGTAAAATAGGGGATGAAAATTTTTTAAGAAAAGTTTCATTACATTTTTAAAAATTTGAATTATTATATATGAAAACTGGTATTTCACTTCTTGGTTAGATATAAACAAATATGTACTAGCAGTTAAGTTTCTATGGAAATACCACCAAAAGAACGCAAAAGGCATGACTAAGAAAAATCTTGGACCCCAGCTACCAGAAACACTTTTTAGCCAGAAGTTCATCACGCAAAGACCATGCTTCTATGACCTTATTTAGCGTGAAAAGCTTAGAAGGTGTTGCACTTGGTGAATACTATAAAAATTCGAATTAAAAAAAAATGGGTTTATATTCAATGTTGTTATACGTTTTGGGTATTTCACGCCTGAAAGCGAAATCCTAAAAATTCACAGTCAATCATGTGAATTAAATACCATCAATAAAAGAACTGTACGGAATGTCTACCTTCCCGACGATTGTCACGAAGCTTCAGGAAACGGAAAGTTTCAACCAATGAGAATGCAGCTTTTAATCAAGGACTGCCGTTACTGTAAACAGTACATAGTTTAAAAGTACGGCAGTACTGAACTAGTTGTACTCGTGTTGTAAATAAGAAAGCAGTATTGCATTACTTTTCCTGTAACTTGCGCCTACAAGTTCCACAAGTGAGTAGCATTTCGACCTTCTCTTTGTTGGTCTACATTGTATTCACACAAACCTTCGACTGAAGACGGTTGTCCGCATAACCGGCGAACATTTTCGTTGCGTTTCCATTTGTTTACTGTCAGCTCCATGAAGTGGAAGAAATACGTTACACCGAATACCTGCAGTGTGTGCTAGCACGGGAGAGTCAACATCAGATTTGAGTTACGTTTTTAATAGCGTTATATTTTCGTGAACGGCTCACTGTGATGAGTTTTTGAATAGATCTTGAGGGCAGGAAATGGATTACGGAATAAAAAACGTAGTGTGCTGTTTGAAAAAGAGGTATTGCTGATCATAATCTATTATGTAACCAAAGAAACGATTTTATGCTGATTAATTGTGCCCTGGTGCTTCTTGCACAGCGTTCATTGAATACCGGTTTTCTAGATAGATCCAACAACATACTGCGAGAGGAACTTCACCTTCCGTGCAAAGATTCGCTTCCACTGTATGGAGAACTGCTTCCCGTCCATAGTGAGTGTGTGGAACCGAGTCTCACCGCCGCTTGCTGTTACAAGTAACACTGCTCAGTTGATGTTAATTACCACCGCTATGGTCACATTAAGCTCCTACGTTATTGTCTGAAGATAGGAAAACAAGTTTTCATAAGTTCTCTTAACCAATGTTGTTTGCTAACAGATATTGCGACGTATATTACCTATACACAGAAGTGATATTATGCAGGATTGTGAACTTGCCTCAGTGCGTCCCATTCTGTAAATTCTGCTTATTTGTGGAAACGTATATCAAGCGTCTGCGAGCTATCTGTTTGCTGTGTAAATGTTGCTGGCCATTTCTCTATGTTGACATTCTGAGTCCATAAACGACGTCAGAGTATTTGGCTGCTGTAAGGTAAAACATATGGCAGCTCAAATAATATTATCTTTGTCCGAGAGGTATTTATGTGTCACATCCATTAGCAAAAAGCAGAGCAATATGGTGCTTGTAAGTTACGTTGCATATCAACAAAAGAGAACTCGACAGGTTAAAGATACAGCGCCTGTAAAGCTACGTGAATGTTTCTAGTACGTACGTTATTACATTCCGTTCGTTTTATAAACCTCGAGGAGACGCATACGTGACATTCCAGTACAAATATATAGTTCATACACGCGATGTTTTTACTGCTAGCATCTCTTCCATACGAGGTATGTTTGCCTATAGAGACATCCATCCTGTATTTTTCTGCGCAGTTTCCAGGTCTACAGGATATGTTGGAATACTTAAATTCTTTTTCCCACTTATAATCTGACGAGAGTAATCTTTCGTGTTGGTATGAAGAACTAGGTACTAATATTCCCTACTTATTAAGAACGGATCAGATGAAGAGACATTTGCGAAAAAGAAACATCTTCGTCTTATTTTCATGTGGTAGTAAATTAATCAGGTAGTAAAGTACCCCACCTTTACATCTGGTCGTCTTGAGGAAACTTATAAGTTTCTAAATTTCCGTTTATCGTGCTATGTTACGATCCGTGAGGTAGATTCGGACACAGGAAAGTGCAGTCTACGCAGAAGAGCTGGATGTCATAACTCACGTGCTAGAAACGTCCAGAAGAGCTTAAGGACACTGTATCTTTCATCTTATCTTTTATCTTAGTCAGTCTGTACCCACGTAAATAAGAGCAAATTTTACAAAACATACGATGATGGTTTGATAAGTCTGGTAAAATTCCCAGGAAGAATGGAACATTTTTCTTGTGCCTTCATGGTTGGTAAGCTTGATTATTCTGTTGATAGTATACAGAATTTCAACGACGTACAGCGTACAGTTCATTGTTGACAGCCGTCTGTATTGGTCAGGATGTCGACTGCGATTGAAAATGGCGAAAACCAAGTTTCGTGCTGTTATCAAACATTTTCATTTGAAGGGTTGGAGTGAAGAAATGGATGGAATTCACGCAGACCTTGCATCATCATTGAAGACCGTTTACTTTCGGGTTCCTCTTCTTTTCCTTGTGCCTTTGTCCCACATGTGTGCAGAGTCGGCATGGTTAATGTCGGATTTGGCATGGTTAATGCAAGAGGTGGCAGGATGCCCTTCCTGTCACCACTCTGTGAACTGAATGATGATGATGAAGATGAGATGATGAGGACAACACGAACACCCAGTCCCCGAGCAGAGATAATCCCTAGCCCGGCCGGGAATCGAACCCGGGACCCCGTGATCCAGAGGCAGCAACGCTAGCCACTAGACTACGGACTTCGGCAGTCCAATTAAGTAACTACAAGGCAGACCACTGACAGAACCCATGGTTTGGTAATGAAAGACCATCGAATAAAAATTCGTGAGATTTTTGAGACTGCAGGCATCTCAAATGAGGAAGTGCATAAAAATCGTGCATGTAGAATTAGCTATGAGGAAGCTATTTGCAGAATGGGCACCACGATTCCTCCAGCCGACCAAAAGCACATCCGGCACAACATTTCAAACAGTATTTGGCGATGTTTAATCGTCATCTGCAAGACTTTTTGCGCCGATTTGGAACTGTGATGAAACCTGGCTCCATCAGTACACACTAGTGTCAAAACGGCCGTCAGAATAATAAACAAAGACTGTAGCGAAGAAGGAAAAGACCAGTTTGTAGCCGGTCGTAGTGGCCGAGCGGATATAGGCCGCTACTGTCGCAGGTTCGAATCCTGCCTCGGGCATGGCTGTGTTGTCCTTAGGTTAGTTAGGTTTAAGTAGTTCTAGGGCACTGATGACCTCAAAAGTTAAGTCCCATAGTGCTCAGAGTCATTTGAACCATTTGAACCAGTTTGTAGATGGTAAGGCGATGGCCACTGCTTTCGGGATACCCAAGGAATAATCGTCATACATTACTTGGAAGAAAGCATAACCATAATTGGACCCTATTATAGACGGTTTGAAAATTGTGTTGGCTGAAAGAAGACGCCAGCCGGAGTGGCCGAGCGGTTCTAGGCGCTACAGTCTGGAACCGCGCGACCGCTACGGTCACAGGCTCGAATCCTGCCTCGGGCATGGATGTGTGTGATGTCCTTAGATTAGTTAGGTTTAAGTAGTTCTAAGGTGTTGGTTGTTAGTGTTTAACGTCCCGAAGTAGTTCTAAGTTCTAGGGGACTGATGACCTCAGAAGTCCAAATAGTGCTCAGAGCCATTTTTTTTTAAAGAAGGCGAAGGTTGGCACGCAAAAATGTGCTCTTGCACCAGGATAATGCACCGAACATCAGCGATAAAAATGGTGAATATACATGAATTGGGTTTTGAATTGGTTCTTCATCCACCTATTCACTAGACGTAGTTCCAAATGACATTTTCCTGATTCCTAAACTGAACCTTAGGCTTGCTGTGAAGAAATTTTCATCAAAAAGTGGTAATTGGAATCAGTTTATATTTGGAGAACTGAGGTGGAATAAGGTGAACCAGCCTGCATTCGCCGAGGCAGATGGAAAACCACCTAAAAACCATCCACAGACTGGCCGGCTCACCGGACCTCGACCCAAGTCTGCGGGGCGGATCCGTGCCATGCTCCTTCCCACTCAGGAAAGCCGTGCGTTAGACCGCACGGTTAACCGGGCGGGCGAGTGTTATATGTACTTTCAGTATTCTCGAGCAGGATCGTTTTAGAGGTCCACCTGTTATGGTGAAGGGTGGCATAATGTTGTAAGGACATACTGACCTACCAATCTTTCAAGGTGGTGCACTCACCGGTCAGTATTGCTGTGACACTGTTCTTCTTCCACGTGTTCGTCTTTTCACGGGTGGACTAGACTCTGATTTAATTTTTACGGACGATAATGCGACCATGGCCGAGAGGTAGCGTCTTAGATTAGTAATCAAAGTGTTCTTGGTGTCAGGTTAAATCCCGCCATCGCTAAAATGTTAATTAAAAATCGTCAGCAATGGCGGCCGAAGACTTCCGGCATAAGAAGTCACCCTCATTCACACTTGTAAAAGAAGGTGGAGGAGCGGACAGAGGTTGAGGGAATTCTCTTGCCCTGGAAGTGGGAAACTGCCGAATCAACAGTGATCAACGGCATGAGGATGTAGAAGGCAATGAAAACTAATGCACTGAAGACACATAATGTGTTTTCACAGTGATGTGAACTGTAAGTGAAATGAGTGTCCATTGGCAAAGGATTCCGGAATAGTTCCCCATTCGGATTTCCAGGAGGGGCCTCCAAAGAGGGGGTGACCATGAGAAAAAAGACTGAATAACCAACGAAAGGATAACATTCTATGAATCAGGGCGCGGAATGTCAAAAGTTTGAACGTGGTAGCAAAGCTAGAAATCTGAAAATGGAAATGCTGGGGGCCAGTGAAATGAGATACAAAGAACACGAGGATTTCTGATCAGATGAATATAGTGTAATATCAGCAGCAAGAGAAAATAGCACAACAAGAGTTAGATTCGTTATGAATAGGGAGGTATGACAGAGAGTGAGGTAATGTGAGCAGTTCAGTGATAGCGTTTTTCTGATGAGAATCGACAGCAAACCATCACTGATAACGATAGTTCAGATATACATGATGACGTTACAAACTGAAGATGAAGAGACAGAAAAAGTATATGAGGACACTGAACGGGGAATCTAATAGTCAAGGAGTATTTGAATGTGGTTGTACGGCAAGGAGTAGAAGAAAGAGTAACTGGAGAAAATGGGAATAATAATGGGAATGAGAGAGGAGAACTACTAATTGAGTTCTGCAATAAATTTTCGTTAGCAATAGCAAATACTCTGTTCAAGAATCACAAGAGGAGGATATGTGCTTGGAAGAGGCTGGGAGATGCCAGAAGGTTTGAGTCAGATTATATCATGATCTGGCAGAGATTCCGAAATCATATGCTGGATTTAACTCGTAAATGTCTAAAAAGGGCAGTCATAGAACTTGGAGAGAAAAGCTTAGGTACAAGGAAGGTAACTGCGAAGAAACCATGGGTAACAGAATAACTACTTCACTTGATCGATGAAAGAATGAAGTACAAAAATGTCAAGTGAAATTTAGAAATTCAGAAATGCAACTCAATCAGGAATGAAATAAATAGAGAGTGCAATGAAACTAAGGCGAAATGGGCTACATGAAGAAGATGGAGAAATCGAGAAAGAAATGGTTGTCGGAAGGACTGACTCAATATATGGAAAAGTCAAAACAACATTCGGTGAAATTAAGAGCAAGGGCGGTAATATTAAGAGTGCAGTAGAAATTACACTATCAAACGCAGAGGAGAGAGTGGATAGATAGAGAGAGAGCACATTGAAGGCCTCTATGAGGAGGAAGAAGAAACAAGCGTAGGTATAAAAGGTAAAGAGAATGCAGTACGAATCAGACTTAAAAGAGCTTTGGAAGACTCAAGATCAAAGAAGGCGGAAGAGATAGGTGACATTCCATTACAATTTCTGAAATCATTGAGGGAAGCTGCTGCGAAACGACTGATGACGTTGATGTAGACTGAATGAGTCTGGTGATGTATCATCTGACTTAAGGGAAAACACATCCACAAAGTTCCTTACGTTGCAAGAGCTGACAAATTCGACAATTATCGCACAATCAACTTAGCAGCCTTTGCATCCAAGTTCCTATCAAGAATCCATACAGAAGAATGGAAAAGAAAATTAAGGACGTGTTAGATTATGGTCTGTTTAACTTTAAGAAAGGTAAAGGCATCAAAAAATGGTTCAAATGGCTCTAAGCACTATGGGACTTAACATCTGAGGTCATCACTCCCCTAGATTAGAACGACTTAAACCTAACTAACCTAAGAACATCACACACATCCATACCAGAGGCAGGATTCGAACCTGCGAACGTAGCAGCAGCGCGGTTCCGGACTGAAGGGCCTAGAACCGCTCGTCCACAGCTGCCGGCTAAAGGCATCAGAATGGCAGTTCTGACATTGCGGTTGATAATAGAAGCAAGACTAAAGAAATATCAAGATACATTCATAGGATTTGTCAACTTGGAGAAAGTGTCGGACAATGTCAAATGGAGCAAGATGTTCGAAATTCTAAGAAAAATACTTATAGGGAGCTTATAGGGGAAGAGGGCTAATATAAAATATGTACAAGTGCCAAGAGGGAACAATAACAGTGGAAAATCAAGAACGAAGTGCTCGGATTAAAAGGCGTGTAAGTCAGTGATGTAGTCTATTTCATCTGAACATCGAAGAAGTAACGACGGAAATAAAAGGAAGGTTCAAGAGTGGGATTAGAATTTAGGATGAAAAGATGTCAATTATGAGATTCAATGGTGACATTGCTATCATTGAAAATGAAGAGGAATTACAGTATATGCTGAAAGGAATGAATAGTCTAATGTGTACAGAATATGGACTGAGAGTAAATCTAACAAATACGAAAGTAATGAGAAGTAGCAGAAATGAGAACAGCGAGAAACTTAACATCAGGACTGGTGATCACGAAGTAGTTGATGTTAATGAACTGTGCTGCCTAGGGAGAAAAGCGACCCACGACGGACGGAGCAAGGAGGACATAAAAGGCACACATTGTCAAAAAGGACATTCATTGCCAAAAGAAGTGTACTAGCGTCAAATATAGACATTATTTTGAGGGAGAAATTTCCGAGGACGTACGTTTGTAGCACAGTATTGCGTGGTAGTGAAAGATGGACTGTGGGAAAACCGGAGCAGTAGTGTTACAGAAGAATGTTGAAAATTGGGTGGACTGATAAAGCAAGGAATGAGTAGGTCCTCCAGAGAATCGGCGAAGAAAGCAGTATATGGAAAACGCTGACAAGAAGAAGGGACAGGATACTAGAATAACTGTTAAGACATCAAGGAATAACTTCCACTGTATTACAGGGAGCTATAAAGGATAAAAACTGCGGAGGAAGACGGAGTCAAGAATACATCCAAGAAATAATTGAGGACACAGGTTGCAAGTGCTACTCTGGGATGAAGAAGTTGGCACAAGGCAGGAATTCGGGGCGGGCCGGATTAAACCAGTCAGAAGACTAATGACTGAAAAACAAAATGCGCAATAGAATTAGACTGCAAAAGTGGAGCAATTCTAGGAACAACGCGAGGATATTCCGTTAATAGAGTAGCCTGCCCGTTCCGTCACCTTAAATCCCATGGAGCACGTATGGGGCGCGTTGAGAAGACGAATTAGCACTTCCACATGCGCTAACAACCATGCACTACTTGTCAACAGCTCTGGTGAAGGAGCGGAACCCCCTACTGCAACAACTCCTGAGGCCAGCGTGGGAGCATGCAGTGCATGATTTCCATCTGTGGTGATCAAGAAACCCGTTAAGAAGCATGTCCCACCGTCGGTAATGCCCAGGAGACTATCATGAATCGCAGTAACACCACTGTAATTATTTTCTTTGAGTAAAATTGTCATTTCCGTTTGTTTCATTTTGTATTTCCCCCGGTTACCTTCTGTACTGTACTGCAGCACTTCTTTCTGTGTACTGTACAAGTTTCGTTGCGCTATGTTATTTGACAGTGACACATCATGGGAAAGTTACTTTCATCCTTAAGTTTTGCACAGCGGTATTGAGCCGTGCGTGGCTCGTGTTCGTGCCATATCTCATTTGACACCCTGTTTTTACTGTACTGCCACCTCGTTATATTAATTTCAATTACTGGCGTCACTGAGTTGACGCCCTGCTTGCCCGTGAGCGGCAGCAGCGGCGCTTTTCGATATGAGCCCTGGCCTATTATCTTTGCTGACTGCTATTACTTCCCGGTTGTCGTGTGTTCGGAGTTAGTGCGGGTCTGCCAGTGAGTTGGGAGCCGCCAG
Source organism: Schistocerca americana (assembly GCF_021461395.2). Taxonomy (NCBI): domain Eukaryota; kingdom Metazoa; phylum Arthropoda; class Insecta; order Orthoptera; family Acrididae; genus Schistocerca; species Schistocerca americana. Next base: position 186,445,321 of record NC_060125.1, on the reverse strand, counting down.
CAGTGCAGTTCGGACCTGGCAGTGTTTGACTTAGGACGGGTCAGAAGTTCAGTCGGGGCGCGGCTGCATTGAGGTCCTTACAGCCATGACTCGCCCGACAGTTGCAGATACTTGAGTCCAGATCACCTTGGTTGGTCGTCGGTCGGTCTTGTCGGACGACGTGTATGTTGGCCGGCGATCGTTTATGGGTTGCCTGCGTGTGCCGACTCGTGATTCGTCCTTGTTATTGCACAGTCGCTGCCGTTAGTATTGTCTAGTTCTTCGTGCAAGTGTTCGTGAAACTGTGTGTAGCTTGTGATGTCGACTTCTCAGTTACTGTAGTGCTGTCTCCGTGCTGATGTGTGGCAGTGGGTCGATTGGAGTGGAGCAGCTAGGAAATCTTCACGGGGCGTAGTTTGGCCGAGCCCGCTGGCAGCCTCTACCCTGTGTCGGAGTGTGTGGGGCTGTTCCCATTGCTACGAGGTCCGTGGCTCACCGACCCTGGACACGAAAGTTGAGTTTCGATTTAATTTTCCAGCATGTCAGGACTGTGCACTTTGTGACGTTTGCTTCTCGTTGTTGGCTGTTCGGACATTCCCACGAGCAACAACGTTTGTGTTCGAGTTGGCGAAGGTTCAGCCACTGTCTGGTATAGTCTAACTGTATTTGGTTATTTGCAATTGAAGTGCACCAACGGAATTTTCTGCCTTGTGGCCGTTAACGTTCGGTGACCTGCCCTGCCCGCTGACGTTAATTCGCCGGCCGGAGTGGCCGAGCGGTTCTAGGCGCTACAGTCTGGAACCGCGTGACCGCTACGGTCGCAGGTTCGAATCCTGCCTCGGGCATGGATGTGTGTGATGTCCTTAGGTTAGTTAGGTTTAAGTAGTTCTAAGTTCTAGGGGACTGATGACCTCCGCAGTTAAGTCCCATAGTGCTCAGAGCCATTTGAACCATTTTGAAGTTAATTCAGGCACTGTCCTTTCCTCACAATGTTGTCGCTGTCCAGCATGGTGTGTAGGTTGACAACTTAATGTATGCTTGGTTGTCGGCGTCCATGCCTACTACGTTTTGCATTGAACTCCCGGTCGTGTACTGGTCTAGTGGAGCGCAAGTTACCTTGTCGGTTGGTCCGTTGATTGTCTGTTGGTTGCGTTGTCGTCGGATTGAGAATGGTTGGGCCGACTGCCTGTCTACCCTTAGTGATCGTTAGCATTTCAAGAGCTGGCTGACACCCGAAACTTCTGAGTGCCATTAGCTGCACTGCCTTTTCCTATTTTCTATTGCTTGTTTGTATGGCTCATAGCCGAAGTTTTTGAATTCAAGTTGAATTGTTTTTAGTGATGTTTTAAGTTTTGGACCTTCTGCCGCTTTAAGGTTAAATTTCCTTGCTTGTCAAGTGTTAGACTGTTTGGACCTTCAGCCTGATTAAAATATATTGCTTAAAGATAAAGCCCTGGGCCTTCTGCCTACTAAAAGTTTTTAGTTTTGTTATAAGTCATGGGCCTTCAGCCGTTTTAAAATTGAAGATCTTTGTCTTTCGAGCATGACTGTTTGGGGTCTTCAGCTTAATTGAAGAAGGCCGTCTGCCTTGTGTTTTTTTTAATTTAATTTTATCTTGCGTGTTAAATCGTCTTTAAATTAAGGTTGTTGCTTTTCAAGTGTTAGATTTTGGGGCCTTCAGCCAAATTGTAGATCTTACTTAACGTGAGGCCTTCTGCCTTCTAAATATTGTCTTTGGCGTCTGAATTTTGAGTTAATGCCTTCTAGTCTGTTTTATTTTTAAATTAAAGTGGTCGTACCCTTAAGGCATAAGATAGTGTGGCGCATTCAGCCGATAATTAAGTTCAAGAATTTTTACTGTAGTGTTTAGTCAAATAAATAAAGTTATGTGTTCGGAGTGTAACTGCCAGTGGCTCATTTTGGCCCCTTTTCACAGTTCCAGCTACCTGTCCTATCCTGCAGGTTTAGCAGGGCGTCTCAGGTATATTTTGACAGGTAAACTAAGTAGCATGTGGCTTTTGTTCCATGAGCTGACATAATAATAATTATTCGTATTTACGATACTTTGAACGTGGTGTAGATGCATGGTATGTATTGGACCAGTACGGTGGGTGCCGCAGGAGGCGTTCTTCGGGTTGTCAGGACAGCGTTCTGTTGTCTCACCTTGACGTAGTGGGTTTCAAGGGTCGGCGAGAGACTGCAGGAATCCGTCGGAGGTGAAGGTTGTTGCAGCGTTCGTAGAAACTCTTTATCATTCAACAAGCGAGAACGGATACATGTCCATGACCTCGTTCGGTGGCGCAGCTTCGCAGTAGAGATCAGTAACGTAGCGAGTACGAGTCTCATGTTGCGGCTTGCATACTTGAAAAATCATGGTCCCGTTGTTACATCAGTGCTAACGGGGTTTCTTCATTCCCGCTGTGGTTCCGTGTGTATGACTAATTTGAAAATTGTGGCGCTGCTGTCACTGCATACTCGTCGTCTCGTTGTCTCTTGATGAAGCATGCACGAGCGTAGCTCTAGTTGTTACTTACTGTTAATACGGAAGGTGAGTACACGATCTGCTATCAAGGAACAGTGACAACGCGAAGTGATCGATTGCAGACATCAGATGGCCCTTAACAAATCTGCGTTTTGTAAGATTGTGAAGGATATAAGACGAAAACTTAATGATGCAAAATACAGGGTGAGCACCTAACATTACCGCTGGATATATTTCGTAAACCACATCAAATACTGACGAATCGATTCCACAGACCGAACGTGAGGAGAGGGGCTAGGGTAATTGGTTAACACAAATCATAAAAAAAGCACGGAAGTATATTTTTTAACACAAACCTAATTTTTTTAAATGGAACCCCGTTAGTTTTGTTAGCACATCTGAACATATAAACAAATACGTAATCAGTGCCGTTTGTTGCATTGTAAAATGTTAATTACATCCGGAGATATTGTAACCTAAAGTTGACGCTTTAGTACCACTCCTCCGCTGTTCTATCGTGTATATCGGAGAGCACCGAATTACGTAGGGATCCAAAGGGAACGGTAATGGACCTTAGGTACAGAAGAGACTAGAACAGCACATTACGTCCACATGCTAACACCTTTTTACTGGTTTTTTTCACTGACGCACATGTACATTACCATGAGGGGTGAGGTACACGTACACACGTGGTTTCCGTTTACAATTATGGAGTGGAATAGAGTGTGTCCCGACATGTCAGGCTAATAGATCTTCAATGTGGTGGCCATCATTTGCTGCACACAATTGCAATCTCTTGAGTAATGAATGTCGTACACGCCGCAGTACATCTGGTGTAATGTCGCCGCAGGCTGCCACAATACGCTGTTTCATATCCTCTGGGGTTGTAGGCACATCACGGTACACATTCTCCTTTAACGTAACCCACAGAAAGAAGTCCAGAGGTGTAAGATCAGGAGAACTGGCTGGCCAATTTATGCGTCCTCCACGTCCTATGAAACGCCCGTCGAACATCCTGTCAAGGGTCAGCCTGGTGTTAATTGCGGAATGTGCAGGTGCACCATCATGCTGATACCACATACGTCGACGCGTTTCCAGTGGTACATTTTCAAGCAACGTTGGCAGATCATTCTGTAGAAACGCGATGTATGTTGCAGCTGTTTGGGCCCCTGCAATGAAGTGAGGACCAATGAGGTGGTCGCCAATGATTCCGCACCATACATTTACAGTCCACGGTCGCTGTCGCTCTACCTGTCTGAGCCAACGAGGATTGTCCACGGACCAGTAATGCATGTTCCGCAGATTCACTGCCCCGCGGTTTGTGAAACCCGCTTCATCGGTAAACAGGTAGAACTGCAACGCATTCTCTGTTAATGCCCATTGACAGAATTGCACTCGATGATTAAAGTCATCACCATGTAATTGATGATGTAGCGACACATGAAACGGGTGAAAGCGGTGACGATGCAGCATGCGCATAACACTACTTTGACTCAGTCCACCGGCTTTCGCAATGTTCCGTGTTCTCATGTGTGGGTTCATGGCAACAGCAGCTAACACACCAACTGCACCCGCTTCTCCTGTGACGGGACTGTTACGGACCCGTTTGCGTGCTACGACCATACCTGTTGCATACAGTTGGCGGTAGATGTTTTGCAATGTGCGGCGCGTTGGATGGTCTCTGTCCGGGTACCGTTCTGCATACACCCTGCAGGCTTCAGCTGCATTTCGTCGACACTCGCCATAGATGAGTATCATCTCCGCCTTTTCAGAGTTCGAATACACCATGGTCACAGTTCCTACAACACTACACTATCACAGACGTCTGGTAACACGGTGTACTACAGTTGGTCTGCGTGCGGAGACGAATGCAGAATAACAATAGCAGCAAGCGCTACATACGGACACTGCGACAGCTAGACCAAACCACAACAGTAAACTACAGCCACACTGGTAAACACGGTCGTCATCGTAAACATGTCCCTGCAGATGCTGCTCGCTGACCGTGGCCCGTGTTTGCTACAACACGCAACTGAACGTCGGAGGTTTCAAGCGTCAACTTTAGGTTACAATATCTCCGGATGTAATTAACATTTTACAATGCAACAAACGGCACTGATTACGTATTTGTTTATATGTTCAGATGTGCTAACAAAACTAACGTGGTTCCATTTTAAAAAAACGTAGGTTTGTGTTAAAAAACATACTTCCGTGCTTTTTTTAATGGTTTGTATTAACCAATTACACTAGCCCCTCTCCTCACGTTCGGTCTGTGGAATCGATTCGTCAGTATTTGATGTGGTTTACGAAATATATCCAGCGGTAATGTTAGGTGACTCACCCCGTATACAAATGCAGACGTGTACTATTACAGAAGAAATTTTATCTGGAATAAATTTCATGGCGTGCTTTACACGAAAAAGTACAAATTTCGTCCATTGCAAACACAATGATGGCTTTCTTGTTTATGCCACCTCCACCATGGGCAAACATATGTGCTGCGTCAGGCGTAAACTGGGTACAGACCAGCGTAAATGTGGTATCCACGTGAAAAAAAGCGCGCTATTTCTGTACTTATTTTGTCATAGGAACTTGTGTTTATGAACTGACAGCGTGTTGTGCAGCTTATTATTCATTTCTAATGTTAATTAATATTTTCTTACTTAATTTTGATAATGATTACTTTTTTCCTGTTATTTTTCTAGTTTTTTCTGTTTATGAGGGTGCTTTGTGTCTTTCTATTTTAGTTTCAATAATTCGATCACATGGTAACGATTTTTTAAAATTATTTTGGTTTATCTTTACGTTAAAGTATTTATTTATGACTATTTATTAATCCCCCTTTGTTTATTAAAAATTGTTAATGGTTGGTTCATTATTTGATATTTCTGTCAAGTTTTATTTTTTAAATTTATTTTAATAATTAATCACACTTCATCCTCACGTAGTGTTTTCTGGTCCATTGAAAGTAACGCTTTGGAAGTGTGTAAATGTCAACGTAATTGTTGTACACTAGAATCGCCTGTGGCCAAAATTCGACCAATTGAGCCAGTGGACCAGATCTCTGATTGTATATTAAAAAGAAAAAAGTGATACGCTCCACGTAAAACTGTGAAATTTTATTGTCTCTCTTGCTCCTAAGCTTTCTGTCCCACCTGTTAGTATTCTTCTTCTAGGTATAGCCTAAAACAGATACAGTTTCCGTACAATAAGGGACGTCGTAGCTATTCAGAATGAAGAAACTGAAAATTAGGAACACTTCAGATTTTGTGGTGACGGCGGCAAACGAACACGAAGTCAGTTCTGTTTATTCTTAGGCCAAAGTAAGGGAAAACACGACCGTAATAAACAACATTTGTTGACCCCGACGAATTCGTTACTAAATTTCGTTTTCCACAGCTGACAACATCAACGAAATAACAGTTGCGGCACTGTAGCTGCGTATATGTGTGTAATTGCAACTGAACCATCTATAACATTAAATCATTAGCGTCCCTAGAATGAGATTTCACGTTGTTACTTAAGTGTCTCGTTTGTAGCACAGTACCCGACTGGTACGCGTGGCAGTTTGTAGCAGGTCGGATGTGGCGTCAACCGCATGACTTCGGGATGTTAAGTGGAATGCCCTGTTCCGAATTTTCTTGGCGTCGCTGTAATCCGCAACAGCAATTTATAGTCATCCTATTCATGGTACTTTTCCGTATTTTGAAAACTGTGCCCATATTTGGTGCTTGTGACCCCTAAAGAACTATAGCAACTGTAGATGTTGAGTGTTTCCTTGAAATGTCACTTCGTATTCTTGTCCCAACGTAGATATGCTTAAGTTCAAATGGCTCTGAGCACTACGGGACTCAACTGCTGAGGTCATTAGTCCCCTAGAACTTAGAACTAGTTAAACCTAACTAACCTAAGGACATCACAAACATCCATGCCCGAGGCAGGATTCGGACCTGCGACCGTAGCGGTCTTGCGGTTCCAGACTGCAGCGCCTTTAACCACACGGACCATGTGTAAGTACTTGTTCTGAGTAGACACCAGCCAAATCAGTGTTTGTGTTCTCTCTGTATACTTATTTATTAATTTAACATTATCTGATCAGGACCAGGATTCCACACACACAGTGTATCGTACATCATAGTTATCTAAGAACATAACAGTTTTTGTACGACATCTAGGATTAGAACCATTCGAGTGTCTCCATTGGCGGTGTGAGTAAATTATACTGATTATGTACTGAAAAAGTTAATACTGGATTTACTTGTACTACTGCAACTGCAGCATCTTATAGTGATAGTAATAATAAAATGACAATAATTGTGACGTTAATGACAATTATAATAGTGGCAGATAAATGAAGAATTTATATGCCTAGTGAGTTCAGGGAAAAGGAAATTCAACGAGACTTCATGAGCTAAGAATACTGGGAAGATCATTTTGGAATGAGGGGTGTACAAAGGTTTACGAGAGCGTATAGGGAATTGGTAGTCTTATTGTTGCTTTAGAAGGTAGATCATTGCCTGTCTTCCGAGGCTGCGGAAGTTACTTAGTTCTCTAACATAACGTAGGCTGTTATTCCAGAGTCGTGATCACGCTACTGAGAAGGATGTCTAGAAGGTGACTGAACGATGGAGTTTGACAGAAGGGATTTGGTTCCGACGGGAACGGTTCTTTCCGCTGTGTTCTTAAGGCCGAGCAGAGCACTGATACGACAGAAGAGGACGCAGATAGTTTGCAAATTTTTGCGATTGTCTGAACGCTGCCGGGATAGCTGTTTATGTTACGGTGAAGTGAGATCAAAAAGTCGAACATGACAGGTATCATAAACAAAGGCATTCATAAGCAATTGCAGGCGCCTTGAGCTTTCCTGAGAAAAGCCTTGCAGGATAACATTGCTGTTATCTTTTTTTCTTTTTTTTTCTTTTTTCTTTATTGTACTTCAATTCCCCATCGGGGCGGGCTAGCAGCAGCATATGCGCTGCTCTTCAGCCAAAAGACATAGAACAAACAATAGAAGACATTTAAAAATAACAAAGGAGAGAATATGGTGAACATAGATATAAAAAAGGGGGAACATCATGGAAGGCAATAGACAAAAAAACGGGGTGACCTTAAAATGGAGATAAAAAACTGTTAAAACTGTTGAAAAGTAACACACACAAAAAGCCACATACTGTGACAATTAAAAGAACACAAGGCACAGTATGACTGGAGCATAAAAGGTATCGACAGATGGCGTAGCACATAACAAACACTGACGGCGAACCTCAAGGCAGTACACAATTAAAATCACACCTCTTGATGCAATGGAGAAACAGCACTAAACACAACACTGATGTGGCACACTGACGATGATCAAAACAGAGGATCTGCCAGGCGCTAGGAGATGAGGGAGACCGGAAGAAGGGAGGGTGGGAGGGGAAGAGATGCAGGAGATGAGCGGGGGGCACACTGAAGAGGGCCAGGTAGGGAGGAATGTGGGAAGGAAAGAGGCAAGTATGGGGTGCAGGGTCTCAGGGGAGGGGGGTGGAAGGAGGAAAATCCGCTCTGAGAGAAGGAGGGAAGAGGAAAAAGGGGGCCCTGGGGAGGGGGGGGGGGACAAGGCCAGGTTATAGTTGGAAGGAAGGGTAGATGTCACAGCGAAGTTCGTCATCCGGGAGGGGGAGGCGTTGGAAATTGCCCTGATGAAGGAGATGGAGGGTGTGGAGGTGGGGAGAGGGAGGGATACAGCGATAGAGCCACGGCAACGGGCGGGGGGTGGAGAGGAAGGAGGAAACCAGAGGGTGGGGGGGGATCAAGCCTGCGACAATGTAAAGGATGCGGAGATGTTGGAGGAACAGGAGGAGGTGGGGGAAGGGGATCAGTTCATACAGGAGCCGTGTGGGGGAAGGAAGGCAGATACAGAAGGCAAGGCGGAGAGCATGGTGTTCAAGGATTTGGAGGGCCTTGTAAAAGAGAGTGGGGGCGGAGATCCAGGCAACGCTGGCATAACAGAGGATAGGATGGATGAGGGATTTGTAGGTGTGGAGGATGGTAGAAGGATGCAATCCCCATGTCCAGCCAGACAGGAGTTTCAGAAGGCGGAGGCGGGAGTGGGCTTTCTGCTGGATGGTCTGGAGATGAGGGTCCAGGTGAGGTGTCGGTTGAGGGTGAGGCCAAGGTATTTCAGGGTGGGGGTGAGCTGGATGGGACGACCATAAAGGGTGAGGTAGGAATCATGGAGGCGAAAGGAGCGGGTGGTGCGGCCTATGATGATTGCTGGATTTTGGAGGGGTTGAGACGGAGGAACTACTGGTTACACCAAGTGGTGAACTGGTTAAGGTCGGTTTGGACGGTACGCTGAGACCATTGAAGGGTAGGATAGAGAGCCAGGAAGGCGGTGTCATCAGCATACTGGAGAAGGTGGACTGGTGGCGGTGGCTTGGGCATACCAGCTGTATACAAGAGATAAAGGAGAGGGGAGAGGACAGAACCCTGGGGGACGCCAGCTGTAAGATAAAAGATACGGGAGTTGGTGTTGTGGAGGGTGACATAGGAAGGACGGTGCGAGAGGAAGGAAGCGACCAGACGGACAAAACTGATAGGCAGGGCGTAGGTTTGGAGTTCAAAGAGGAGACCGGGATGCCATACACGGTCGTAGGCATTTTGGAGGTCAAGGGAAACAAAAATGGCAGAGCGACAGGAGTTGAGCTGGAGGGACAGAAGGTGAACAAGGTTGAGGACTTGGTCTTCAGCAGAGAAGGAGGGTTGGAAGACACACTGGGTAAGGGGGAGGAGGTGGTGTTGAGCAAGGTGCTGATGGATACGGTGGGAGAGGATGGATTCAAGGACCTTACTGAAGACGGAGGTGAGGCAGATGGGACGATAGGAAGAGGTGGCAGAAGGGGGTTTGTTGGGTTTGAGGAATAAAAGGATGCGGGAGGTCTTCCACAGGTCAGGGTAGAACCCAGTAGACAGGATGACATTATAGAGATGGGCGAGGACAGTCAGGAAGGAATATGGGCTTTCTCGAAGGTGACGGTAGGTGACACAGTCCTTACCAGGGGCCGTGTTGCGCTGTGCTGTGATGGGAGTGTTTATGTTGGAGGGGGGCAACTGCCCCAAGTACTGGAGACTAGGAGCAAGTGGAGCGACCGAGGTATCGGCACATTCCATGATGGTGGGGAAAAGAGAATAATGCAAGTGGGGGATCATCGGGGATGGAGAAGACCTCGGAAAGGTGGGAAGCGAAGTGGTTGGCCTTACTGAGGTTGTCAGGAAGGGGGCGATCGTTATGGAGAAGGGGGTAGTGGGGAGTGGAAAGGGAACCAGTAAGGCGATGGAAGGCGAACCAGTACTTGGAGGAGTTGAGAGGGTGGCGTTGAGTCATGTGCAGGTCTGGCGCCAGTCTCGGCGTTTCATTGCTGTAATAAGGATCCATACGTGTCGCTGTATTTGCCGGTGGCGTTGGAGTGTATCCCTGTCACGAGTGCACAGGAAGGAGCGATAGAGGCGGCGGGATTCACGAAGGAGGACAGCCCGTGGAGGGAGAGTGGGAAGGTGTGGGTGGATGGTTTTATAGGAACATGGGCCTCCACACCGTCAGTAATTACGTTCTGACGGAAGGACAAGGCGTGGGTCATGTTGTCAGGATGGCGATAGGTAGGAGGGTGGCTTTCGACCTGGGTGGAGATGGAGTCCTGGTAGGCATCCCAGTTGGCATGCTGGTAGTCATGGACAACCTTGGGAGGGGGGCGGTGAGCAGACATTATGGTGAGATGGACAGGGAGGTGATCGCTACCTGTGGGGTCAAGAACGGCGACAGCGATACGCCCAAGGAGGTTGGCCGAGGCAATGACAGCATCGGGGGTGGTGTCACTTTCGGGTCGGGTGTGCTGGGGAAGGGGAAGAAGGTCACCTTGGATTGTGATGCCACCACCAAAGGGCACCAGGAATGCGGCTATGGATGTTGAGGTCGGCGGCAATCTCATAGGTGGAGAAGGTGCGGTCAATGTGCGAGATGAAGTCATAACGAAGAGGAGCAGGGATGGTGGCACAGGTAATGTTGAGGGAGGTGAAGAAGACGCTAAGGATAAGGTGTTCAGTGGGGTCATTGAGGAGAGGTTTTGGCCGGACGGGGATATGCTTAAGGTGGCCAATTGCGACTCCACCCTGCGCACGAGGACCAGGAGCGTCAGTGCGGTGGAGGATATAGGGGGAGGTACGTATAGAATGGTGGGGCTGGTGAAAGGTTTCGTTCAAGAGGAAGGTGTCGACCTGGTGGTGGGAGAGGGTGTGCATGAAGAGGTATTTGTTGGAGCGGAAGGAGCGGATGTTCTGGAAGAGGATGCGATACTCGTGCCGCGCCATGGCGGGAAGGAGGGGGGAAGAGAGGGAAATTGCTGTTATCATCAACTGGTGGTATAAATCTTTTTCAGGTCGAGAGGAAAGAGCTTGTTATATTTTTGTAGGGCACAAAATGATGCTGATGCCTTCTTGGACTTAACAGTTACATATTCAGTCCAATTCAGATTTGCATCTACACTACTCGCCATTATAATTGTTACAACACGAAGATGACGTGCTACAAACGCAATATTTAACCGGCAGGAAGAAAATGCTGTGATATGCAAATGATTAGCTTTTCAGAGCATTCACACATGGTGGCGACACCTACAACGTGCTCACATGAGGAAAGTTTCCAACCGATTTCTCATACACAAACAGCAGTTGACCGGCGTTGCCTGGTGGAACGTTGTTGTGATGCCTCGTGTAAGGAGGAGAAATGCCTACCATCCCATCACGTTTCCGACTTTGATAAAGGTCGGATTGTAGCCTATCGCGATTGCAGTTTATCGTATCGCGACATTGCTGCGCGCGTTAATCGAGATCCAATGACTGTTAGAAGAATATGGGATCGGTGGGCTCAGGACGGTAATACGGAACGCCGTGCTGGATCCCAACGGCCTCGTATCACTATCATTCGAGATGACAGGCATCTTATCCGCATGGCTGTAGCGGATCGTGCAGCCACGTCTCGATCCCTGAGTCAATAGATGGGGACGTTTACAAGACAACAACCATCTGCACGAACAGTTCAACGACGTTTGCATTAGCATGGACTATCAGCTCGGAGACCATGGCTGCGGTTACCCTTGACGCTGTATCACAGACAGGAGCACCAGTGATGGTGTACTCAACAAAGAACCTAGGTGCATGAATGGCAAAACGCCACTTTTTCGGATGAATCCAGGTTCTGTTTACAGCATCACGAAGGTCGCATCCGTGTTTGGCGACGTCGCGGTGAACTCACTTTGGAAGCGAGTATTAGTCATTGCCATACTGGCGTATCACCCGGCGTGATGGTATGGGGTGCCATTGGTTACACGTCTCGGTCACCTCTTGTTCGCACTGACGGCAGTTTGAACAGTGGACGTTAAATTTCAGATGTGATACGACCCAAGGCTCTACCCTTCATTCGATCCTTGCGAAACCCTACATTTCAGCAGGATAATGCACGACCGCATGTTGCAGGTCCTGTACTCAACGACGAACCTGGGCGCACGAATGGCAAAGCGTCATTTTTTTCGGATGATTCCAGGTTCTGTTTACAGCATCATGACGGACTCATCAGTGTTTGGCGACCTTTCTGGATACAGAAAATGTTAGACTGCTGCCCTGGCCAGCACATTCTCCAGACCTCTCACCAATTGAAAACGTCTGGTCAATGGAGGCCGTGCATCTGGCTTGTCACAATACGCCAGTCACTACTCTTGATGGACTGTGGTATCGTGTTGAAGCTACATGGGCAGCTGTACCTGTACAGGCCATCCAAGCTCTATTTGACTCAAAGCCCAGGCGTATCAAGGCCGTTATTAGGGCCAGAGGTGGTTGTTCAGGGTACTGATTTCTCAGGATCTATGCACCCAAATAGCGTGAAAATGTAATCACATGTCAGTTCTAGTATAATATATTTGTGCAATGAATACCCGTTTATCATTTGCATTTCCTCTTGGTGTAGCAATTGTAATGGCCAGTAGTGTATTATGGTTGCTAGATTCTTTGCTGAAGGAGAGTACTTGATATTTGTCCCATTTAAGGTTAAAGATTTCCGATATTTCTGGATGAAGTGTCTGGAATGACCCACTAGTACTGCTTTGGTTTTTGATGGATTGAGCTATAACTCTATATCCTGTGCTTATCGTGACAGTGCAGACAGCACAGTATAGTGATTCTTGCCAGCTGTCTTGATGTTTATAGGTACGCTGACTTCGACAGAGGGGAGGCTGCAGACGAGTGACGGTTTCGTTCCTTTGGCAGGCGCAGCGCGGCGGCTTCAGCCTGGAGACGGAGCGCGGCCCGACGCTGGTGACGAGCCGGCTGACGGTGGCCGGCGTCACCGAGGCGGACAGCGGCCGCTACACTTGTCGCCCGCCCGGAGCGCGGCCCGCCACTGTCTCCCTCACCGTCATGCTGGGTGCGTCCTCAACACCTCAACTACTCACTCACTGTTTTGTCGTGTTGTAAGTCCTCCTTACAAGGGAGGTCTGTCGGCTCTAACAGGAGTTTGGTGTTCCAATTAGAAGGTTGCAAGCCATCTTGCTTGCATCCTACCATTTATATGCTAAATTCATCTGCCCCTTGACACGACTGGTGCGAGACAGTTAGTTTCATCGTGTTGAAAATTTCATGACGTTATTTAATATTGGGGAATGTGTTTTGTAAAAGGCAGTGGTTGTCGGTCGAGGCTTGTAGTTCGGGAGACCACTAGGCATTCGTAGGCTTTATGTAAGTCTGCAGGCTTTCGTGGCCGTTGTCACTGAAGTTAAAATATTCTGGGTTATTAGGCCGCGTCATGTTTCTTCTAAAATATTCGACGTTTCGACCCCCTTGCTGGGATCTTCCTCAGGATCTTTTGGTCTCCACTACTGCTAGAACACTGTCAGAGACGAGTGTCGCGTCCACTTATAAAGGGGGAATTTTTTGGCGTTCGTGCTGGAGAAGTGATAGTATTGGTTAAAATAAATCTGGCTACCATTGGTGGTCCATAGTCATAGGCTAATACAGAAGAAGGCGCGTTGGTAGCTCATCTCCTGTGGATACAATTGGCGGTCATCGTCATTGGATAGAAAGGCACTGTTCCACACTTATACTGGAGAAGGGTTATTGGTTGAAATGCCTGCTACCGCTATTGGTTGGTCGTCATCAGTGGCTAGATTCGAAACGGACAGACCAAGACAAAATATTGTTGTCCGCTGAGGTCACTTGCAGCGCGTTGTTTATGCTGCTCACACGGTTGAAATTTCTAAGAATGTATCTAACTTCAATAGAGAGGACGGCTATAGGTTTCCGGCATCGTGGCTCCCCCCCATCAAGGAAGTAAATACGCGGTGTGTGAGCGGCATAAACAACGCGCTGCAAGTCACCTCGGCTGACAATAATATTTTGGGTAAACATTCCCCCTCTCTCGCTCTGTCCGCTTCGAATCTAGCCACTGATGACGACCAACCAATAGCGGTAGCAGGCATTTCAACCAATAACCGTTCTCCAATATAAGTGTGGAACAGTGCCTTTCTATCCAATGACGATGACCGCCAATTGTATCCACAGGAGATGAGCTACCAACGCCCCTTCTTCTGTATTAGCCTATGACTATGGCCCACCAATGGTAGCCAGATGTATTTTAACCAATACTATCACTTCTCCAGCACGAACGCCAAAAAATTCCCCCTTTATAAGTGGACGCGACACTCATCTCTGACAGTGTTCTAGCAGTAATGGACACCAAAAGATCCTGAGGAAGATCCTAGCAGAGGGGCCGAAACGTCGAACATTTTAGAAGAAACTTGACGCGACCTAATAACCCAGAAGATTTTAACTTCAGTTAAATACATTCGTAGGCTTTGTTTCGGCTTCCGAGCGTCCGGGAGTCACCTGACAGGGCTCGTGGAACTGCTCCGTCAACGGGGTTCACTGTATTCCGCACGGTTCGGCTCTGTAGAAGATAGTTTCAAGCACTGCGTGCCACCTGATAGTTTTTGGTGAGAAATCGCGTCTTGGAATGTCTGGGCTTTCGCATTGGAAAGAGGAACCTCACAGAGTTCACGTCACGTTGATAAGGCTCCTGGATATTCAGAAGTGTACAGACAACTCTTTAATTCGCCCATCGCTTACCGACGTCAGACAGAAATTTCTACAACCAGCTGGCGCGTATCGAGATATTCTGTGTTGGGAATTTATCAAAGACGCTGTTTTTACGCTGTTGGCGAGGAAAGTAACCAGCCGAGCCGGGAGCAGGAACAGATGAAAACGGACACTCTGGGTTCGGGGATATGGAAGATTAAAGGTCGCTGGTTTTAGAAACCGAGAACTGTAACTTCAGACGTTGGATGCGAATTCACGGCGTCGTCATCCCGACGAGAGTGATTCTGCCTCTTCACATGCGACCAAGCACGGCCGATTTACTGGAACAGCAGATTGGTGGGTGAGAATACGCTTCATCATCTACGATAGATGGGCGTTCATGTTCGCAAAAAGGGACGTACCGTTAATCCTCGTACCAGTGTTATCATTGCTTTCATTTACTATTGTCATCCACTGGAGCAACTAAAACTTTTGGTGGGTTGCATTCGTATTAGTAATTGATTGTGCAGCTAGGATACGGTGGTGCTTTCTCAATTGCTTCATACCTTTATTGCAATCACTTTTTCTTTTTGGCACATCACTGAATCTTATTGTTTTGAACATAATAAAACATCAGTTTAATTGTAATTCTGTTTCATTTAAAGTAACTTGTAGTTTCCTTCAGTTAATAATAATAATAATTATTATTATTATTTTTCGATCGAGTGAAAATACTCATTCAGTAGGGTTTTATGACAATGTCTCACCTTAGGGTCATTTCTGAGACATAAATTCCGCAGAGAAATTAAAATTTAACATCAAATCTTAAGGGGTCTGTGACGGAGTCTCTGCAGTTACATTATTCCGGTAAGATTTCGCATCGAGACACCGTGGTGTTTTGCACTTTGTTCTCAAAAGCTTTACGTACCACTGTGATTCGGGTGATTGAAGCATCAGACTACATTACTGTTAGTTTCCCCTCAATCGGACTTTAAAAATGTACGTAAGGTTCCTCAACAAAATGCACGAAACAAAATGCAGAATCACGATACGCACATTTGACGAAAGCAATATCTAGACAGTATTTAGAATCACATTCTCGAGCTGCAAACTCAAATGCCATTTGAATCACATTGTTTCATTCAGCAACATGTATGGGAATACTGTACCCAGCCGCTTGCCAGAAATATTGAAGCATAGGCTGACATATTGGAGCAGACACGTGGTTGTAAGGATTAGAATGTATTTTCATTATGAGAATTGCATTTCTTAATATTTTGTATCACCGGAAAAAACATACATCCAAAGGTTGTACGTATTTTGTAATTTTTGGCGGAATGATCATGCATTTAGTGCCTTTACCCGAAAATGAATCATTTAGTAATGTTGTGTCCCTGTGAGCATTCCAAGAGTCCCAAAGTAGTGGACACTTACTGTTGTTTACGACATTACCATTAACAACATTCCAACATTCACGGAAGAGGATTTTCAACAGTGTTTTGACATTTTCTCACTTGTGCTAGCCTCTAAATGTATGTTCGTTGGAAGATTATCTTTAATAGCCCTTCTAACTTTCGAGCCGAAAGCTTTTCCCAGAAGATAAATATACAGTTTCCTGTTAGGTGTCCAGTAATTAAAGGTCAAACATCTACTGTGTAATTGTATTGTATGCAAACGGGACCAAGGCAGTTATTGATTTATTTCTTTTTTAAGGTAGTGTGGCATCAGAAGTCAGTTCCTAATTAAGTCTGTACTGATTAGCGTTGCAAATGCAGTGTTAATGTATTGCGAATTTGTAATATTCTGGTTTAATTCTTCTTCAGAATGAATCTGAGAGCGGCGTATATCTTGATCTACCTGTACATCTCGGTGACTACTTTGTATGTGGAGAATTCGGTATCCTTTCTTGAGACCTGCTATGAAAGATGCTGGACATTTAAACTTTTGTGCCCAGTTTCTCTTGCTTTCTGTATTGCCCAAAATTTCAAGTGCCAGTAACAGACATGTTTTCCTTCATCCCTTGTTATGTCAAATTGGGGTAGAATGTGTTCCTACACCTCTAATTCTTTACTGCCGTTTTTCAACTAAATGGATGTTCATTATACTTTCATGGTTGATACACTTTTTACACATGGGTGCCTCTTCAATAACGGACTGTAGTTCGCAACTTCTAAGTGGAGCTATATGATAATCGTGAATACGTTCAATACGTGCCTCCGAAAACTTTCTCAAAATACTAACAATATCGGATTTCTTTCCTGGTGGATGTTCAGAATCATCAGCACTGTTTTCTTCTCTTTGTGGAGTACTGTTTCCGCCACTGCCAGTAACAATCTTGAGCATTAATCAGATTCTCGTGTGTAAAGTTGTTTTCTTCGGCCACTATCCTATTCAATGTAAATTCAGTTGAGAATTCAAATGAATATTAATGTTTCAGAAGAATCAGATCCACCGAAAACCTTGCGAAAGTGTCATAATTCTGTCATACACCTTCTCCGTTGGATAACACCTTCTTAACTTTGATGCTACAATAATTTAAATATTCCAGACATTAATCGTTTCATTCAGTTTTGCTGTATATTTATGGCAATACCGACACACGCATACTAAACACGTCAACCACTTGCTGACTTAACTAATTTACTGGCATGCTAACGCTTCCTCCAAAATTGCAAGCGCTGTTTTGAACAAGCGAAGAGCAACACAGTCACCCGTTGTTGCAGGCATGGTTATAAATGTGGGATGGGTCAGCATGCAAATCTTCAACTACAAATTCATATTCGAGCCGAGAGACGTCTCTTGATACTGCTTCTACAGGCTGATTCCGTGATGATGTTCCAATCTTTCAGAGAATCTGGAGAAGAGTAAATGTGTCAATTTGATGTAAGAGACCCCAGCCCAGAAACGACCGAATAGCAAGCTATAAGTGAAAGTCTACTCACTTACCGCCTTAGACTCACGCAGCGCTAAAACTAAGGGTGTCAACCTTCGAAACCTCATCAGAACGTAAAGAATTTCCGCTGAATACTCCCCAGTACCGTTATTGACGGAATAGTAACGGTGCACCTAACGTGTTGTCAAAGGAACCGAAAATCCTATGTATAAGGCACAATAATATTGAGTTCTATTTACACACTCAATTTTCAAAAGCTGCTACATGTACAACAGTTGCTAAAAATCGCAACCCCCAGTGTAAATGCAGACATGGCATCGTTTCACAAAGGTTCCCGCTGTAACACCCACGATGTCGTCTGAACAGTGAGGCAGGCAGCCAGAATTCCTGAAAGGAGATCGCCCCCAGTCTCGACAGTTGTCTCGTACACAAGACTTTTCGAATGGTCCCATGAGAAGAAATCAAGTGGGGGGAGAACAGATGCATTGTCTCATTCGCTTTTCATTGAACGCCTGAACCGAGGATGTTCACGACCCCTCAGTACAAAGGGGAGTGAGGCTCCATCGCCTTCGAACCACAACCGCTGATTAATAAGAAGTGGAATACGTTACAGGAACCGAGATAATACGACTGATAATCACTGTGTACACTGGCGCATTTGAGTGGGGAGGGAAAAGAAACGGGCCTAGTACGTAAGAATTGATTATGCCTCCCCAAAAATTGACTAACAATCTGTGTTAATGACTCTTCACAGCTGTAACATGGGGATTCTAATCACCTCAAACATGACCATTGGGACTATTTAGCATTCCATCTCTAGTGAAACAGTCTTCATCCGTGAAAAAGACATATGCACTAAAGTGAGGAGCGACTGTACGACCGTGTAAGAACCACTGGCTCAACACGACACGAAGTCCAATGCCAGCAGGAGTCAAATCGCACTCTTTCTAGAGATGGTAGGGATGGTGCTGCACAGTACTCTGCGAAACATTCATTTCACGTGGAAGTGATTGAGTGGTTATTCCAGTCGCTTCATCCTCTCGAGAAAGCGCTGCGTTTTCTGAGTCGGGAGTCCATGTAGTTCGTCGTCCTCCTCCGTCCGTGTTTCACTTAACCGTTCCAACTGTCTTGTAGCCATTGTGTGAGCTGGATGTCGCCTACTCGGATATGTGGTCTTCTACAACCTTTCTGCTCCTCTGCTGCTTTCATCTGCGTGCCCATGCACGAAAACTATGTCTGCAAGTTCCATCACCCGGGTACACCTACATTTGGTTAGGGTTGGCCAATGATAGTAGTTCAACTTATAAACGCAGTATTATAGTCAGCAGTCTACTACAGTACAGACATTGTACACCAGGATTGCTCATGTCAGTACACAGAATGCCATTAGCTGAATGACAGTATATTCCAGCCTCTAAACCCAAGTTGCAGAATTTTGAAACACGTATTATGTTCGAGTATAATGACTTTTCTGGAGGCTAGAAATCTACTTCGTCGTGCGGTTCCAGGCGCATCAGTCTGGAACCGCGTGACCGCTACGGTCGCAGGTTCGAATCCTGCCTTGGGCATGGATGTGTGTGATGTCCTTAGGTTGGTTAGGTTTAATTAGTTCTAAGTACTAGGCGACTGATGACCTCAGAAGTTGAGTCGCATAGTGCTCAGAGCCGTTTGAACCATTTTTCTACTTTGTAGGAATCAGCATGGGTTTCGAAAAAGACGATCGTGTGAAACCCAGCTCGCGCTATTCGTCCACGAGACTCAGATGGCCATAGACACAGGTTTCCAAGTAGATGCCGTGTTTCTTGACTTCCGCAAGGCGTTCGATACAGTTCCCCACAGTAGTTTAATGAACAAAGAGCATATGGACTATCAGACCAATTGTGTGATTGGATTGAAGAGTTCCTAGATAACAGAACGCAGCATGTCATTCTCAATGGAGAGAAGTCTTCCGAAGTAAGAGTGATTTCAGGTGTGCCGCAGGGGAGTGTCGTAGGACCGTTGCTATTCGCAATATACATAAATGACCTTGTCGATAACATCGGAAGTTCGCTGAGGCTTTTTACAGATGATGCTGTGGTATTTCGAGAGGTTGTAACAATGGAAAACTATACTGAAATGCAGGAAGATCTGCAACGAATTGACGCATGGTGCAGGAAATGGCTATTGAATCTCAATGTAGACAAGTGTAATGTGCTGCGAATACATAGAAGGAAAGATCCTTTTCATTTAGCTACAGTATAGCAGGTCAGCAACTGGAAGCAGTTAATTCCATAAATTATCTGGGAGTAGGCATTAGGAGTGATTTAAAATGGAATGATCATATAAAGTTGATCGTCGGTGAAGCAGATGCCAGGCTGAGATTCATTGGAAGAATCCTAAGGAAATGCAATCCGAAAACAAAGGAAGTAGGTTACAGTACACTTGTTCGCCCACTGCTTGAATATTGCTCAGCAGTGTGGGATCCGTACCAGATAGGGTTGATAGAAGAGATAGAGAAGATCCAACGGAGAGCAGCGCGAAAGCGTTACTGAGATGATAGATAAACCCCAGTAGAAGACTTAGCAGGAGAGACGCTCAGTAGCTCGGTACGGGCTTTTGTTGATGTTTCGAGAACATACCTTCACCGAGGAGTCAAGCAGTATATTGCTCCCTCTTACGTATATCTCGCGAAGAGACCATGACGATAAAGTCAGAGAGATTAGAGCCCACACAGAGGCATACTGACAATCTTTCTTTCCACGGACAGTACGAGACTGGAATAGAAGGGAGAACCGATAGATGTACTCAAAGTACCTTCCGCCACACACCGTCAGGTGGCTTGCAGAGTATGGATGTAGATGTAGAAGTGCTCCTCGGGACTGACTACCCTAAGATCTTAGCAACAACAGCAACAGTGTATGTATTCCACAGTTATAGGTATAAGAACGATTTTCACTAATAACTTTCCATTCAGTCGTTTCCGAACCAGGGTCCTTTACCTCGAAATGATACATTTACTCCTCTCCACCATTCCTGGAAGTTGGTAACATCATCACGGAATCATCCAGTGTAGTTTTGGTATGTGGTTCGTCTAATGCAAATAAAAGTAAGGCTGCTTTTATTGTACCATACGCGTTTCCTTCTTTTAAACGTACGAAATCTCACTAACTTAATCGTTATTTACTTTTTTATTAGTTGTTATTTTTTATGATGTGATTTCCAGGGGCCAAAACTGTTCTGATTTATTTCTGATTATGGATTTATTGGCTACTAGCATGTGAGTGCATGCAGTGCTGTGAACTTCATCGTGTTTATTCTCTCCAACATTATCGTTGCTTTCTAATACAAAGTTAACCTTACTCTATTCTAAATTTATTTTCAAAATATATACGGCTTTTTGATCCCATAGTATGTATAGAGCGTGCCAGAAACACCTAACGGTTTTAAAATGAAACAAAATTTCACGGGAAATTGTAAATATTTATGTTTGGATAAAGATATAGCCTCTTTTATATGGAGAAACTGTGTGTATCGCTGTTTCTTGAAAATAACATTTGGTAAATGTTCACCGTGCCAATAACACACTATTGTAGCCTGTGTGGAAGAGATAACATAGCTCGTAGCAACATCTCTTCTGGAATCTCTCGAATGCAAGTACGAATTTGAACTTTTAGCTCGTCAGTACTGATTGGGCGTTGGACATTAACTTTCTGTTTAAGATAGTTCCATGAAAAATAATGGGATGCTGTCAGGTCAGGAGAACGACCAGAACAGATATGTTCCCAAAGCGAGAAACGAGGAAACATGTGTAGCTCTCAGAATTTACTGTTGCAGAATGGCCGTCATTTTGAAAAAAATACGGACCGAAAATGTGCTCGGAGAAATGGCACAGGTTTTATGTCCTCCATAGTACGTTTTGATGTTGTTTCGATACCCATAGCAACAGGGTACTGCAACTAGGAGCGTCACGTCGACCAGACCTCCGGCGAAAGTTCCGTAGTGAAGCTGACATAGGCTCTGTCTTTGTGAATACCTCTGTCGCCGCAATTCAATGATACACAGAACACTGCCCCATCACAACTTAACTTCCGACAACATGGCGCGCAGTACTACAGTACCGTGTAGTTAGTGTCCTACAAATGAAAGTTTAAAATCAGTCAGGTGTTTCTGGCTCACCATGTGTATCACTAAACGCCTAAGACGGCGCACAAGACCAGTTGCAAGTTGCCCATATGACGGCTTTCGGAGGCAATACATTTTTTTCCATATTTCTTATAAATATTGACCGAATTTAAAAATTTAAAACGTTGTCACAATCTAGTAATAAGAGATATACTCTTGCCTTAAGGGATTAACGCTGTGAGTTAAGTATTGAACGGTGTCTGTATCTTGAGGCAAAGTTACTCAAGGTGCGCAATTTATCCGTACTATGTTCATCCAATATTTGAGAATGAGAGCACATGGCGAATTAAGACAAACATTACATATACTCCCAAAACTTTGGCATCAGGTTCGACGTTTTAATTTATTACTTCCTTATTACTAATTCTGTTCACGCACGTTTTGCAGCTTCAACGCACACCATTGAAATTATCATTGTACAACAAATAATTCAGGAAATATGACGACATAAACACTGTGATGCGTGATAAACTAAACTTTTCCTAAAGCAGAACCCAAATTACTCAGACTGTGGTCATCCATTGTTTGATAATGAGAACACTTAGTGAATTTCAAGAAACTTTAAACTTAATTACAAACCATTTATGAAGATTTTCATTACTCAATGGTTACAAATTTGAAACTAATAAAACCAATATAATAATGATATTGCGTCTTCAACCATAAAGTTTTCACATATTTGATGTCAATTATTTAACACATTAACTCATTGGTAAGGTAATCAGACGTTTGAAGCCGTGAAAGTCCTATTCTTAAAGGAATCGGCTGTGGGGGAAGTGTGTTTTTTACTTAGTACTAGTACACAAATTATTTTAGTAAACATTCGTTATGTACGCCACTTATCTTAATTGAACGCTACCTCACACACTTTGTCACAGCTCCCATGTGCGTTACACACTATAAACCAACCGAAACAGTTTGATTTATTTATATTCTTCGTTTCAAGTGGCAAAATGTCAAATATCGTTTGATTAACGTAACCAGCGGAATTAACTCTCTCGTTTTTGATGGGGTAGATATGTCCCACTAAAGTAATATGCAGTTTTAGCGTTTGGACGTCTACAAGGTATATCTGTCTAGTGCTAACATGAAGCGAGATGCTTTCAGAACACGGAGAAAATACTTCGGACCATGACATGCATATACAGTACGCTGTGAGCGATCAGATGGGGCCGCGTGTGCTTATAGGTGGCACATTGCGTCTGCTTCACGCAATATATTCCAAGAATATTTAACTACTTCTATTTTCTTGTTGATCACAGGCATTGTTTTCAAACTTTACTACATACCTCAATAATTCTGTAGGTTTGCACGTAATTTGTATGTAGTGGGATGTATATGTCCCTGAAAACTACATAAATGTAGAAAACATTGGTATGTAGTATGTCAAAGCCGTCTCCAAATGTGATGATGCACAACTGTGTGCAATGTTTCATGTTTTTCATTTTAGAAGAATAAATGCGATTTCGTAAAATCCTTCAAAATTTAAATACTTAACTCTGAAAATCCTAGGTTCACATGAAAACATGGATGCAGCTAGGTACGTGCGATACATGTGTCCCACTTCACCGGTTTTGGAGATCGGTGAGCTTAAAAATGTTTTGGTGCTGAAAGTGTATTATTTATCACGAAGGTAGTTTTTGACCGTTTATTTATCAAGTATATCCAAAATAAATGTAACCATGAAAGGATTAAAAAGTGCTTTCTAAAATAATTTGTGCACTAGGAGTAGTCGTATGCTATCAAAGAACTCTACTCGGCAAGCACCACAATGCTAGGAAATATTACTAAAACGTGTACCATCCGATGACGTGTCGCTAGGCGACTTCAGACTGGCATTGAGAAAACGAAAATTCTACCATCATCAAAGGAGGATGACTGAACTCATTTCTGAAAATTTTAGTTCATGACAGTCGTAATGCTCCACATCTATAATGCATAAAATGTTTAACAGAAGAAACGTTATCACCAACTGTTCTTGAATAAATCTAAATATGATGATCTCCTGTTATTTGTCTAATGCAAATAAGGTGTACATGAGTCTTCAGTCTAGTATCTAAGACGTACGTGTATGCTATTTTCGTTAGATAATTAATATGTGCAGTTCTGGCTAAAATCCGACGACTAACTAGTCTGTCTACACTAAGTGTAAATTGTCAGTGTCTCCTTTATTCATTCGCACCCTTCTCTTTATTCGTCTGCACAGCAGAACCTTCATGCACTCGTATCAACTATGTTTGAGACTGCATTATTTACGTAAGTTCACCGTACTGTGTCCATAAGAGTGTTGTGTAAGTTGTCGTGTGTTTCTCCAGGATGTCTCACGGGCACAAACAATCTGCAGTCTGGTACCGTTTGTTCAGGTGATCTTACTTCACCGCAAGTGAATTTTTCTCTTTAACTGTGGTTTATACGCCACGCTGCCCATCTCGAGCTACTCTCGTATAATGGGGAATGCTATACTCTATGGCCTTTATCACTGTTGTCCAATTCCCTGTGCCAGGCATCCACCTGACATCTTCCCAGTTGGCTTTTGTGATGTATATTCTTTTCTGTCACGGGTTTTCCCAGTTTCAGCCAGTGGACTGCAGTACTATATTTAACTGTGACGTCTACAGTATAGATTTCCAGTACC
The DNA here is from genome assembly GCF_021461395.2 of Schistocerca americana. Lineage (NCBI taxonomy): Eukaryota > Metazoa > Arthropoda > Insecta > Orthoptera > Acrididae > Schistocerca > Schistocerca americana. The sequence goes on along the minus strand of NC_060125.1, from coordinate 186,421,072 downwards.
ATGTAACGTGATTCTACAGACGTGGTGCTAAAAGGCGGTCTCACAAGAATTCCACTTTTTCCGCTTTTTCTGTTCTTGAGCGCATCTTACGCTTGCCACGAAACGAGCAATGAACACAGACAGTGAGCAATTGTACTTTCTTATGCCGTCTAGAGGCAGCCTAAATTCTGCTAAGTTTATTTCAGAAAGTTTGCGGAGAAAAAAGTTCCGCTCTATCAGCAGCCACTTTATGTGGTGGTTGAAAGTCGATCATCTATGCTCACTGCTAGTATCTAATTGTCGTTCTCCCTGTCAGATTTCGGCTCTCTAATTTAATAGTTGTGTGCCTTTGTTATTTGATTTTGAATGTAGAGTGTTTTATTAACTGATTTTGTTAGTCTGTTAAGTCTGCACAATACATTCATGTTTTCGTGTACGCTACTAGCCTCTTCCTGTAACTGTGATCGAAACTCATAAGTGTCTGACCTTACATAATACCTGACGCACTTTTTCTAAACGTAATTTTCTTGTATTTATGATTGCAGGTCATTATTTCACGCACTGTATAGGGCAAGGTTACATTCATTGAAAAACTTCACAATTATTTACAATATACATACATTTCTTTGTTGAAATAGAATTGCTATATCATTGAGTAATATCAGGTTAAACTCTGCAAGAAGTAAATTTTATGGTATTCATATAGTCCACGTGCGAAGGAAATTCTATTTACATGGCCACATTGACAGTAAGAGTTATTTTGTAGAATTATCCATGACTACATTGCATGTCGATTATACAGGGTTTTCCATGGGAACTGCACATAACTTTCATGTAAGGCATGCTTAGTCATTTTTGAAACAATAAACAGTATATGTTGGGAATTTTATGGGTCTCTAATGCTGTGAAGATCACCTGGCTGTTGTTGGCTATTTATGTTTATGGGTGATTCTAGTCCATTCCGAAAACTCTGATTAACGTCAGTTAACATCGGACGTGGGTTACAAACCGATTTCCTCGTAGATTGTCGACTTCCGATCTTCAAGGCAGTGTGGACTGTTAAGTGTGCGGAATGTGAGATATCCTCACAAAAATAAGTCACATAAGCTGAGATCAGGGGAGCGTGAAGGCCAGTGAAGATTTTTATATATGGATATAAGGTGGCCTGTAAGCTGATTCTGTAAGAAAGCCACTGAATTAAGAGCTGTTTGTGTAGTTGCTCGATCTTGCTGAAAACATATTGTCTTGTTGCTCATCTGTGACGTAGGAGTTTTGGGAACCGTAACATAGCGCTCTGATCTAATTGTCGCAGTAAAGCTGTTTTCCTCAAAAAGGGACGAGTCCTCTTACCCAGCTGCACAACATACTGTTAGTTTTGGGTTGTGCTGAGGGAAGATTTTCATCAACCATCACGTACAGTTTTGTTTGCTAACGACGTGAGAAATATTATGTTTCTATAATTAACTATAGTTTTAAGCATGGTTTGATAAGAGATGCCATGCTGTTCATAATTACCTTTACTAGGCTGCTGACATAGCTGAGTTTTGTATGGATACTAACGAATATCTTTGTACAGGATCCTTCGCTCTGTTGACTCGTTAAACAAGTCAAAACGTGCACACAAACTGACCGTTTAGGGCTCTGTATCGTAGACGAGCTAACTCGCTCGATGTTTTTGGGTTTATGTGCTGTGATGACAGGATTATGTTTACATACGTTTTCAACTTATGTAAAAACGATGCTGTAATCTGGAACATGTCAGTGGAACGGAATATTAAAATGGGCGCGAAAGCCTCGTTGTGTCTGCCTCACAGACATTTTTTTTCGGAAAGCCAACGTACGGTGCTCCACATTCCACGACATCGCAACGGAACTCCCCACTCTAGCAGACAGTTCAAGGAAATATTACGGTATGTTGATAATTTTTGCTTTCAAAATTTTGAAAAACACAGTCCTCAGTCGCAAACACAATTAACTTGCGACCTAGGTTTTGATGTCACAAGGGACACCTTCTTAGGACAAAATTAAACCTAAATGTTACAGCATAACGTACCAAATAATACGAAAGCTACGGTCATACCTGATAGCGTCAGATAGTCAGAATTAAAATGAAATGGAACAGAGGTGCAAGCCACTAGGGGCTGCCATGTGTCCTTTGCTCAGTCAACACAAAACTGAAACATCATGTGACTTGTGCGCCAGCGCAACTTCAAGACAATACCGCCATCTGATGGCTAATTGGTAAAACAAGCTATTTTGTAAACGTCTCTCGTAATTACAGAGAGGGAAATAAACAAACACCTGAACGGTGTACATGAAGTAATTATCTCGCTATTGTAATTACTTCATGTACACCGTTCAGGCGTTTGTGATATCAAAACTTAGGTCACAAATTAATTGTGTTCGCGACTGAGGGCTGTGTTTTTCAAAATTTTGTATATGATTGACAGCCACGTTAAAAACCTCAATTTTAACTTTGTGACCATCTGATAACAGCTGAATGAAACATAATTTTTGTGCCATACGCGCTTCGTCTTTAGTCTTTGCACGACATCTTCAGTGGCCTGGAATACGAACAAATTTTTGTCGCTGAAGGCCATTGAAGATGCCTTGCAAAGAATAAAGGTGACGCAAGTATAGCACAAAAATTGTGTTTCATTCAGCTGTAATGAAACGGAGCCAAAGTAATAGCTATCAACATACCCTAACTGATGCATTAGATCGTGAAAAGACGGTCGGAGTGGCCGTGCGGTTCTAGGCGCTGCAGTCTGGAACCGAGCGACCGCTACGGTCGCAGGTTCGAATCCTGCCTCGGGCATGGATGTGTGTGATGTCCTTAGGTTAGTTAGGTTTAATTAGTTCTAAGTTCTAGGCGACTGATGACCTCAGAAGTCAAGTTGCATAGTGCTCAGAGCCATTTGAACCATTTGAAGATCGTGAGAACCAATAGCTGGTTGAATGGCTTTGCCCGTAGTGCTCGAAATATTTTCAGTTGGGGAGAGGTCTGGTGACCTTGGCGGCTAAGGTAGGGTTTGGTAAGTACAAATACATGCAGTAGAAACTCTCTTCCTGTGCAGGTGGGCATTTGCTTGCTGAAATTTAAGCCCAGGATGACTTATCCCGAAGAGCAACCAAAACGGAACACAGAACATCGCCGAGTACCGCTGCGATGTGGGGCTGCCGCAGATGAGAATCAAATGGGGTCTTGCTATCAAAAGAAATGGGACCCCAGACCATCACTCAACTGTCCCGCTGTCCAGGGCGCCGCCAGGCACATCTTCGCTGCCCAATGGGGCTCAGCTGGAAGCGAGACTCATCACTGAAAATCCAGTCAATGAGGTTCAATGCCGAATGTGCCCGACACCACTGAAAACGGGGTTGTTGTTACACAGAGGCCAATGATAGTTGGATCAAGGGGGGCGGCAGTGTCAGCCCTCCTTCTTTGAGCCGCCTATTAAAGGTCCTTGTGGTCAGTGAAACATCAGTCGAACGTCTTGTCGATGATAATGATGAATCCGGCCGTCTGAGTGCCTCGGTCCTCATACTGTCATCTCTCTAGGTTAACCGCTTCCTTCTTGACGTTGTGTTCATCCATGTTTCACCCTTTCAGCTAACATCGTCGAATACTGCTGACATCGCTCCTATTCTCATGTCGAACGATTCGCCAATTACTCCAACCGACTTCTGTGAGAGCAACTACAGGTCCTCTCTCAAATGCTGACATCTGCATATATGGTTCACGCGCCTGTCTAACTAGCATAGTTACTGAATAACTGAGTACACGGAATGAAACTGGCAAAAATTTTGTACCCTTGCCAGCTGCGCGGTGAAATAGCGCTGCAGCGTTACACGTCCATCCAACGGCCGCCAAAGTTTTTGCGTTTTCCGTTGATAACTGCATGAATATCAATTTGTGGCCAGTCTGCGTAACTCCTTCATGGTGCATCCGCTCAGTGTGTGCACACCTATGATCGCCTTGTAACTCAAAAACTTAATGAAGAGATCCTAAGAAGAGCAGCACGTTTAGTCACATGCTCGATTAGCAAGCCCGAAACCATCATGATCTTCCTCATGCTATTCCAACAGAGGCGTAGTATGTCGCCGTGCTGCTTATTGCTCAAATTCGGGCGCGTACGTTCATAGAAGAGACAACTGGTGTACTACTTCGTCTCACGAAAAGGCCGTGAAAGTAGAATTATAGATTTCGAGATATCACGGAGGCAGAGCTCTCACGCGCACCGTTCGCGACTGAACAGTAAATTGCCTAAGTGACAGCTGACACGAAGTGACCTCCTCCACACACCACAATGTCGCACGTGCAGTGCATATATAGTCGTGTATGTAGGCTTTAGCAAGGGTTCTCTGTGGCAAAAAGAATGCTAAGAGAAGGTGCTAGGTCGCCCTCTGGACGTCACGTTCAGTAGAGATGGTGCGCTTTTAGCAATGAACGTGGAAGAAATGGAGGGAGAGAGAGAGAGAGAGAGAGAGAGAGACAGAAAAAATAGCTTTCTAAAGCGATTTACGGCAACAACGGGGACTCTAAATCAATGTGAAAGGAACTGGGTTCTTTCGAATATGAATCCTGTCTTAACCATCACACATCTACATCTGTACACCGCAAGCCACCTTATGGTGTATCGCGGAGGGAACTTACGGTACCACTATGATACATCCTCCACCTAGGCCCCTACCACCCTCATCCCTTCTCTGTTCCATTCGTGAACATTGCATGTGAAAGTAAGATTTTTGGTAACCCTCTGTACGAGCTGCCATTTCTCCGATATTCTCTCCGTGCTCGCTTCTCGTTAGACAAGGTGTAACGACTAGAAGTGCGTATAGATATTTTTATATTTGATACTTTAATACTTACGCACATCAGTGTGCCGCTTGTTTTTTCTGTGCGTCAAACAGTCTTTTCCCAAACACATCACACAGTTTACTACCTGATGCTTTATGCACGCTCGTAACTGCACCGCTAAATGATGTTGATTTGAAAGTCCAGATCTTGCACCATTTTCTGCTAGCTGAAAGAACGGCTGGCTGAAAGAAAGGTTGGGGGTGGGGCGGGGGGGGTGGGGGGAGGGTTGTTGGAGTGGGGCTCAGCCTAATAAGAGAGAACTTCGAAAGTAATTTACACATTATGAAGCCAGGCTATGTAACTTGTCTTGTATACTGCCCAAAAATTCTAAATGAAACACATACATCACCCCATTTTTCAATATACTCATCAACCTAACTAACCTAAGGACATCACACACATCCATGTCCGAGGCAGGATTCGAGCATGCGACCGTAGCAGCAGCGCGGTTCCAGACTGAAGCGCCTAGAACCGCTGGGCCACAACGGCCGGCGTTTATCGGTAGTACTGGTAGCATTGGTAGGGAAAGAAACATAATGAATGCGCGATAGAAACTGCGGTCGGCCGACTTCTCTATTTTGTTTGTTTGTTTATTTATTTTTCGCATAACTAGAACTGCATATCGTTCGATTTTAGCCCCATGAATGTTTTGTATCGTTATAAAATAAAAACTGCATTTTATGAGTACCGGTAATAGAAATTAGTTTATCGCGTAGCCTGTGCTCTTTTATGCAGCCGAAGCAATTACGTTTGATGCAAGCACGGTTTGCATACGACAGAAATCCCCTACTTGCGCATGGAACCATCTTAGGGTCGATGTGTGTTAGTCCTCTTCGTTGGATAATCTCTTCACCCTCTTCCCCCTCCTCCAACCCACTCCCCCACCTCCCATGCCCCCCAACCTTTTTTTCAGCCAGCCATTCTCCACCCCACTCCTCGAACTCCCCCCTCCCCCCTCCCAAACCGTTCTTTCAGCCAGCAGAAAATGGTGCAAGATCTGGACTTACCAATAAAAACATGTCGTGTGACGAGGGCCTCCCGTCGGGTAGACCGCTCGCCTGGTGCAAGTCTTTCGGTTTGACGCCACTTCGGCGACTTCCGCGTCGATGGGGATGAAATGATGATGATTAGGACAACACAACACGCAGTCCCCGGGCGGAGAAAATCTCCGACCCAGCCGGGAATCGAACCCGGGCCCTTAGGATTGAGTCTGTCGCGCTGACCACTCAGCTACAGGGGGCGGACCAATGAAGATCACCCTTGTATGTGCAGCCTTGGTCCTATTGTTGGCACCACTTCGTTATGGCTGGATGCGATATTGCATTTACTTCATATATCGCCAGAATCTCACGGTAAATACGTATGCAAATTGAACATGTGGCATCCAACTATCATGCTGTCCAGCGCATTTAACTTTGGAGTTTTCAGTTGGCACGCCATTTCGATTTCCAGTCCGTGACGCACCTTTTATCCGTAATCGCAGCAGAATTATGTCTACAGGAAACCAGGAACGTGTACTCTCTTCTGACAATGTGCCACCCTTGTTGGGCACTGCTCTTAACGTCGGACGACATGTGTAATATACTTTTTGAAGGACCTACGTATTTACTATTCATACAATTAGTTTTATGTACATATTTCAATTTAAGTTGTTCTGGACGACTATTCCTACGTATTTTACGTTTATTACTCTTTACAGGGATTACTTACCGATACCATACTTTATGTGGGAAGGGTTAAAATTTTTTACAATCAGGGACAGCTGTCACTCCCTGCACCAATCGGAGAGCCTTTTCAGGTCATCCTGCATCCCTACGGACGAGCAGCCGTTCCCAGTGCTGTTAACTAAACAGTGTGTCCCAGCTCCAAACTGCACTGCTATCTCGTGGCGAGCTGCGGAGTAAACGATCCTTAAAAGTTTCGAAGACAGCTGTGTGGAAAAGCAAAGCGCAGCTGTAGCAGACATCCTGACGACGAATGCAACACTATGTCCCTGACACTCGTCGGAATATGCCAGTGGAGTACTAACACAAAATCAAGTTTTTTGGGTCGTCCAACGTTTGTGGGCGAGAATTTCTCGAATTCGACCCTAATGCCGAAACGCAGGCTTCTGTTTGTCCTTCAGGACGAAATCCCAGCCGAAAAAGCGGTGACTGTGCGCGAGTTTTTGGCCACCGGATGAATCACAGTCCTGAATCAACCATCGTATTCTCGGATTTGGCCCCAGCTGACTTTTGGTTGTTTCCCAAATTGAAGTTGCCAGTGAAAGGACACCGTTTTGACGTAATTAAGGAGATCCAAGAAAATCGCACTGCAGTACTAAATGCAACTCACTGCTTCAAAACACTTTTAAAACTATTTCAGCTGAGCTTTGATTCAGAGGAAGACTACACTACTGGCCATTAAAATTGCTACACCACGAAGATGACGTGCTACAGACGTGAACGTTAACCGACAGGAAGAAGATGCTGTGATATGCAAAAGATTAGCTTTTCAGAGCATTCACACAAGGTTGGCGCCCGTGGCGACACCTACAACGTGCTGACGTGAGGAAAGTTCCCAACCGATTTCTCATACACAAACAGCAGTTGATGGCGTTGCCTGCTGAAACGTTGTTGTAATGCCTCGTGGAAGGATGAGAAATGCGCACCATAACGTTTCCGACTTTGATAAACGTCGGATTGGAGCCTCTCACGATTGCGGTATATCGTATCGCGACATTGCTTTTCGCGTTGGTCGAGATCCAATGACTGTTAGCAGAATATGGGATCGGTGGTTTCAGGAGGGTAATACGGAACGCCGTGCTGGGTCCCAACGGCCTCGTATCACTAGCAGCCGAGATGTCAGGCATCTTATCCGCATTGCTGTAACGGATCGTGCAGCCACGTCTCGATCCATGAGTCAACAGATGGCGGCGTTTGCAAGACAACAACCATCTGCACGAACAGTTCGACGATGCTTGCAGAAGAATGGACTATCCACTTGGAGACCATGGCTGAGGTTACTCTTGACGCAGCTTCACAGACAGGAGCGCCTGCGATGGTGTACTCAACGACGAACCTGGGTGTACCAATGGCAAAAGTCATTTTTTCGGATGAATCCAGTTTCTGTTTACAGCATCATGATGTTCGTATCTTTGTTTGGCGAAATCGCGGTGAAAGCACATTGGAAGCGTGTATTCGTCATCGCCATATTGGCGTATCACCCAACGTGATGGTACGAGGTGCTATTAGTTACACGTCTCGGACACCTCTTGTTCGCATTGACGGCACTTCGAACAGTGGACGTTACATTTCAGATGTGTTACGACCCGTGGCTCTACTCTTCATTCGAGCCCTGCGAAACCCTACACTTCAGCAGGATAATGCACGACCGCATGTTGCAGGTCCTGTACGGGCCTTTCTGGATACAGGAAATGTTCGACTGCTGCCGTGGCCAGCACATTCTCCAGATCTCTCACCAATTGAAAACGTCTGGTCAATGGTGGCCGAGGAACTGGCTCGTCACAATACGCCTGTCACTACTCTTGATGAACTGTGGCATCGCGTTAAAGCTGCATGGGTAGCTGTACCTGTACACGCCATCCAAGCTCTGTTTGACTCAATGTCCAGGCGTATCAAGGCCGTTATTACGGCGTGGTTGTTCTGGGTACTGATTTCTCAGGATCTATGCACCCAAATTGCGTGAAAATTTAATCAGATGTCAGTTCTAGTATAATATATATGTCCAATGAATACCCATTTATCACCTTCATTTCTCCTTGGTGTTGCAACTTTAGTGGCCAGTATTGTATTATGAATAAATACACTGATTCCGTAATTATAATCCATGGCTTTTATTTTTCATAGACACTAATGAAACTCGTGCACACTGTGCAAAATATCATATTGCTAGCGATTTAAGTCCTACGTGACTCTTTCTGAACCATCATGCAATCTGAAGCGTGACATAACTTACGGAACCTGAATACCAATATCTTGGAGTCAGTCTTTATCTTGCATCATGGAACGACGGAGAGGAGATTTTAATACGCGAATTCCATGGCCCCGGGATGCGGCAACCCCTTATTTTTTAATTTTTTTTTGGCTTTCATCTGCTCTTCCGCTCGAGAGGGCTTTTTTTTATTGTCTTTAGCAACGTGGTAACCGCTAGCGCTCCTCAAATTTAAATAATGCGCCCTCGTAACAAAATGTGTGCACATATATCTTTCCGCCTTCTTGAATTTTCACCGCACATCGACCGCCCCCCCCCCCCCCCGTGTCCTCCCCACGAAAGATGTGGATACTTCATAACTAGTCTCTGGCGGAAAACAAGAAGCGAGTGAAGGAGGCGAGGAGAGGACGAGGCGGAGACGAGGAGAAAAATGAAGGAGGGGCCGCGAGCGCGGCAGGTTATAAATCATTTACTGCGCAGGCGATCGTATTTCGCTCTCATTCCGGCCGCTACGAGAACCGAATGAGCAATAAACTACGATAAATTAGGCCGCCGCACGCGGAGAAATATGGGGCTTTGCAGTGTGCGCTGCGGTCTCTAAGTTCATCAGTCAGTGCGGGAGTTGCTTTATCGAGCTGGCAACCCGCGGCGCGAGCCATTCATAAAAAGGATGCGCTGCGTCCTTCCTGGTCTGGGACCGTAACTTTTGTGTCGCCGATCGTCCGCGCGGTCCGCGCCACAGCAAACGGACCGTGTGATGTTAAAAACGTGTCAGTCAGTGCGGGAAAATGAGCGTGCGAAACATCTGAGGTAGTCTCACTGCACGTGGCCGGTTCCACACGCTGTTCCTCTAGTGATCCATCAGATCTGGAAGTATTGAATGATTCTTACTACGGAGCTCAAACTGAAAACGTGTTGGGATGATCATTACACAATTCAATAATTATACGTACCCTTTTCTTACATAGTGACAACTGACGTCGCCGGCCGGTGTGGCCAAGCGGTTCTAGGCGCTACAGTCTGGAACCGCGCGACTACTACGGTCGCAGGTTCGAATCCTGCCTCGGGCATCGATGTGTGTGATGACCTTAGGTTAGATAGGTTTAACTAGTTCTAAGTTCTAGAGCGAAAGACTATTTACAATTTTTACAGAAAGCAGATGGCAGTTATAAGAGTCGAGGGACACGAAAGGGAAGCAGTGGTTGGGAAGGGAGTGAGACAGGGTTGTAGCCTCTCCCGATGTTATTCAATCTGTATATTGAGCAAGCAATAAAGGAAACAAAAGAAAAGTTCGGAGTAGGTATTAAAATCCATGGAGAAGAAATAAAAACTTTGAGGTTCGCTGCTGACATTGTAATTCTGTCAGAGACAGCAAAGGACTTGGAAGAGCAGTTGAACGGAATGGACAGTGTCTTGAAAGGAGGATATAAGATGAACATCAACAAAAGCAAAACGAGGATAATGGAATGTAGTCGATTTAAGTCGAGTAATGCTGAGGGAATTAGATTAGGAAATGAGACACTTAAAGTAGTAAAGGAGTTTTGCTATTTGGGGAGCAAAATAACTGATGATGGTCGAAGTAGAGAGGATATAAAATGTAGACTGGCAATGGGAAGGAAAGCGTTTCTGAAGAAGAAAAATTTGTTAACATCGAGTATGGATTTAAATGCCAGGAAGTCGTTTCTGAAAGTATTTGTATGGAGTGTAGCCGTGTATGGAAGTGAAACGTGGACGATAAATAGCTTAGACAAGAAGAGAATAGAGGCTTTCGAAATGTGGTGCTACAGAAGAATTCTGAAGATTATATGGGTAGATCTCATAACTAATGAGGAGGTATTGAATAGAATTGGGGAGAAGAGGAGCTTGTGGCACCCCTTGACTAGAAGAAGAAATCGGTTGGTAGGACATGTTCTGAGAAATCGAGGGATCACGAATTTAGTATTGGACGGCATCGTGGAGGGTAAAAATCGTAGAGGGAGACCGAGAGATGAATACACTAAGCAGATTCAGAAGGATGTAGGCTGCAGTAGTTACTGGGAGATGAAGAAGCTTGCACAGGATAGAGTAGCATGGAGAACTGCATCAAACCAGTCTCAGCACTGAAGACCACAACAACAACAACAAGTTCTAGGGGACTGATGACCTCATATGTTAAGTCCCATAGTGCTCAGAACCATTTGAACCATTTTTTGAACTGACGTGCAGTAAATGTACGCTGTGTGTCCCAAATTTCACCTTCATGTTAGTTGGTCAGTTACATGTGCCGCAGATCGTTTGAACGATTCTTTTATCGAAATAATGTGGAACAACAGATACATGGTTGGAGTTAAGATTAATGAACACTTAATTTCTCAGCCCGACTCGTACAACTACACTGAAGAGCCAAAGAAACTGGTACAACTGTCTAACATCGACTCCGCGAGCACGCTGAAGTGCCGCAACACGACGTGGCATGGACTCGACTAACGTCTGAAGTAGTGCTGGAGGGAAATGACACCAAGAATCCTGTATGGCTGTCTACAGTACGTAAGAGTACGAGGGGGTGGAGAACTATTCTGAGCATCATGTTGCATGGCATCACAGAGAAGCTCAATAATGTTCATGTCTGGGGAATTTGGTGACCGGCGGATGCGTTTAAACTCAGAAGAGTGTTCCCGGAGCCACTCTGTAGCAGTTCTGAACGTGTATGGTAACTCATTGTCTTGATGGAAGTCCGTCGGATTGAACAATGGACATAAACAGATACAGGTGATCAGACAGGATGCTTGCGTACGTGTTACCTGTCAGGGCCGTATCTAGATGTATCAGGCGTCCCTTATCACACCAACTGCACACGCTCCACACTGTTATAGAGCTTCCACCAGCTTGAAGAGTTCCCTGCTAACATGCAGCGTCCTGATTCACGAGGTTGTATCCATAGCCGTTCATATCCATCCGCTCGATACAATTAGAAACGAGATGTGTCCGATCAGCCAACATATTTCCAGTAATCAGCAGTGCAATGTCGGTGTTGACGGGTCAAGGCGAGGAGTAAAGCTTTGTGTCGTGCAGTCATCAAGAGTACACAAGTGGCCTTCGGCTCCGAAAGCCCATATCGATCATGTTTGGTAGAATGGATTGTACGGTGACACGTTGATAGCCCAGCATTGAAATCTGCAGCAATGTGAAGAAGGGTTGCACTTCTGAACGATTCTCTTCAATCGTCGCTGGTGCCGTTCTTGCAGGGTCTTTATCCGGCCGCAGCGATGTCGGAGATTTGATGTTTTACCGGATTCCTTATATTCACTGTACACTCGTGAAATGGTAGTACGGGATAATCCCCACTTCATCGCTGCCTCGGAGAAGCAGTGTTCCATCGCTCGTGCGCGGACTATAACACCACGTTCAGACTCATTTAAATCTTGTTGACCCACCGTTGGAGCTGCAGTAACCGATCTAGCAACTGCGCCAGATACTTCTTGTCTTATATGGGCGTTGCCGATTGCAACGCTGTATTCTACCTGTTTACACATATCTATATTTGAGTAAGCATGACTATACCAGTTTCTTTGGCGCTTCAATGTATACAACTGAACTTAAAAAAATAAGGTTGGTATTTTTCTTTGGGCTACCGGTTTTGAAATAGAAATTCGTCAAAGAACAGAAAGAATTCTCCAGGAGAAATGATTTTAGTTTATGTATAAAACTTTTTTTGCTTCCAGTCAGACATTTCGTGTTGTTAGATAAATAATCAGATATTTTAGTTGCTGCATATTATACTCCTTTCGAAGCGACTGATAGTTTTAATAACGGGTAATAAAGGTCACGTTTTCCTCTACTGATATAGGTAGAGACTTCATTGTTCTTCTCAAATTGTTATGAATTTCATTAGCAAATGTGTATGTTGTGACGATGAGTTACTCCTTGATTTACCTATATGACGACCATAGGTGAACACCACGTGTTATTCTTACTGATAGTTTTAGCGTCAACAGTACTTTTAACTGGTGAATAACAGCAGAAAATTATTCCATAGGACGTTACTGGGTGGAAATATGACAGTATACAGGGTGTTTCACAATTGATGTAAATGTGATTCCGCGATGAAGCTACAATCTTCAAAGGATGATGGAGAAGGATAAGGGTCCATGTACCGGAAACGAACGAGGCGAAAGTTATAAGCGAAAACCGTTCTGATACCTGTGACGGTGAAATACATGTACCGGTACCGTCGTCGCTGTGATTGTAGGATAAGATACATTCATAGGTGGTAGTACGGACCAAAACAAGAAAAAATGTCCCGTGAACAGTGGCTCTAAAATGCATGCCTTAAGAGCTATGATCACCTGTTCAGTACAGGAGAAGTGTTTCACACTAGCGTAGATGAACAAGTGCTCATAACTTCTCAGGTGTGCATTTAGAGCCCATGTTTACTGTACATTTTTTCTTGTCTTCGTCCATACTACCACTTTTGAAAGTGGCATACCCTACATTCTTAGCAATAACAATACTCTTACATACATTCTACAGTCAGAGATATCAGAAAGATTTTCGCTTGTAACTTTCAACACATTCGTTACCCAGCCAGGTACCCTGACCTCAGATTGATACATTTAACCGTCTCCATCATTCTTGAAAGCTAGAACATCATCACGGGACCTCGGTGTATGTGCGTGCATCTACAGACGCCGGAAGCTGTAACTTTGACGCTCTGTAGCGTCGTTGGATGACGTTTCCTGGCATGGGGTCCTAAACTTGATCTACTAAGTCCCCTCTACAACCTCTAGGAGCGTGTAACATGGATTCTGAAACACCCTGTGTATCAAGAGATTTGTTCGTTTCTTTCCGGAATAAACAATTATACGACGAGCAAAACTGGCGGAACTTAATTGTTTGAGAAGCTCAGTAATATACTTCTTCATGTTTAAGTTTTCAACAATCTGTTCACGTAATAATTTGCAGCATTTCTCTTATTTAGTGACTCCTGTTCGTGTACATCAGTTTGTGGAACAGCCGTATTATTTTGTTGTACAGCGATGAATATAGTGTTTTCCCCTAGATTTAGATTCCTTTGTCGGACACCCACCTAATAATGCTTTAATAAACATAGGAAACGATCTCTTCTGTTGCTTTCTGTGTAATGGGATTATTTATAACGTCTACAAAAAATACCAGTACTATTTGTTGAATTCTAAATAGTAGCTCATTCACATTTATAAGAAATAGGAGTGGCCCAAAATGGAACTCTGTGGGTCTTCCTTTAAATTATTCTCAAACTTGTTACATTCTGTTTGTTAAGTATAATTCAGATCATTTGTGAACAAGTACATCAGCTCAGTGGGACAGGTTTTCTAAGAGCGTAACATGATTTACACAATCAAACAAGTTGGAAAGATCACAAAAAACACAGACTGGCGGTATTTTGTTACTTAAGTCTTGCAATATTTGGTGAGTGGATCTACAAATAGAATTTTTAATCGAGTAACTTCTCTGAACACCTAACTATGATACGTTAAATAAATAGTTTCTACCTGAATGTGAGACTGTTATTGACTACATTACTTTTTCGAGTAAGTTGAGAAAAAAGTGTCAGTAAGGAAAGAGGACTATAATTATTTAAGTTGCTCTTGTCAGATTTCTTATTTAAAATTTGAACAGTTGTACATTTTAATCGGTCTGAAAAATTTCCTTTGTCAGTGATTCATTAGGTATATCAGGAAAGATTTACTTATTAATTTCAAATAAGTTTTCGGATTTTTGTATGTTGTGAAACTGATTTTATTTCTCTCCGTCTTGTTTAGTTGTTACTGTTGTTGATGCGTTTCAGGGAGCTCAATGTCGAGGTTACTAGTGCCCGTATAAAACTACTATTTAAAAAGTGAGCTCACAAAATGTAAAATATTAGCTTTATTGTACGTTGTGCAATAAGCCTTACATACAGGCAAGTCCTTGCTCCTGAACAAGAATACATGACTCAGCCGAATGCAGTCAGTATATAACAGTGTCAGAATAACTTTGTCGTATCTTCACAGGTGGCCCCGGATATGATCTTGTTATTTGCTTCGTAACCGGATCTTGTTCTCATTTCTCTTACCGAATAAGTTTTAAATAACATCCCCGCTTTAGACGACTTTCACCATGGTAAATGACAAGAACTGACTTAAGTAATTTACATTTTAACTTATATTATGCTGATATTTTAAATTTACCACTCGGCGAGCGTACGTCATGCAGACACCATAGAAGTGCTAGGAAATTACGTATGACACCCCCTAGATTGAGTCGAATTCTGCGACGAAGCAATGCCAGTAAAGCTACCAACCTCATGGTGAAGTACGATCCTCTACATTTCGACTACAGCTGTGCAGCATTGAGCGCCGCTTCCACTAAGGGAATAGCTGGTCTCCCTATTGTTGACCATTTGAACTCAACGACTTTATGGATGACAAAATCCCAGTAAACCGAAGTGTGGGACAAAGCTTTTGCCTTGTCACATATAGTTCCATGCTAATTTATGAAGTCATTGTCGGTAACAGATGATCTGTCAGAATCTCAGTGTTTTATTTTCTGAAATTATACGTTCTGTTTAGCAAAAGTAACAGTTGCAACACAGTGAAGGAGTATTACAAATCTGAAGAACCCTGAGGCCAAATGTTACCTTTTATGGGCGCATCATATCCCATACACTTTTCGATGGATGTAAAAAGAATTTGGTAGCACTGCCTTCACAGAACTGCCCTCTCACAACGGAGGCAGCACACTAGAATTCAGTTTCATGAAACAAAACTCTTATCCCGTGTATCTGTTTTGCTACAAGAATTATATAGTCAATGAAGTCACTGAAATCCTGTTACTTCACAGCAAATTTAGCTGGGGCATCGAGTAATAGTTCAGTGTACCATGCAAGGAGTATTCCATACTGAGACGCAAGACATAAACAAAGCGAGATATTTATTTTCAAATGTTTAAATGTGTAAGAAATCTTATGGGACTTAACTGCTAAGGTCATCAGTCCCTAAGCTTACACGGTACTTAACCTAAATTATCCTAATGACACACACACACACACACACACACACACACACACACACACACACCCATGCCCGAGGGAGGACTCGAACCTCCGCCGGGACCAGCCGCACAGTCCATGACCGCAGCGCCTTTGACCGCACGGCTAATCCCGCGCGGCTATTTATTTTCGAACATGTTCGGAGACTGCTCACATTTTGTCATCAGAGGTGCTGACATTATGTCTAGAAGCAAATGTAAACAACTTGCCCCCGCAAGACGCTACCAAAACATAATCAGGTCGAGTGTTGGATACAAAACGCCAATAGAGCATCTGTTACCACAGTCAGCTCCTAGCAACGATAACAGAAGAAAGCCTTGAAAAGTGAGAGATTTCTTATTCACTTACAGTAACAAAGTTGAGAGAATTGTATCTCATAGTGTCGTTACGACATTAACATCTCCACCTCTCTTGGCATGTTCAAGTTTTTGGTGATTTATTTCCATTCAGACAAGTAATTGCAGGACTTCATAAAACAGTAACCTATGTATTTTCCGTCCTTTAATAACCATCGATAGATCGACATAAAGTCATCAGATAGATCTGTGCTGTTTTGTTGTTCAACATAGCTGTTCTTTATCATTCATGTTTAGTTAATGTTACGATATATTCATCCTGTGAGACACTAAGAGGTGGACTGTGTTTACAACTTCCTTTTGGGTTACTCTTAGTCAGCTGATATGCGAACCACCTGTCAATTAATGCCATCCTCAGCTATAACACGCTACGGTAGAAGAGAAGTGTGTAAGCTGTGTATTGCACTTGAGAACATAATTCTCTGTTTAGATCACGTCTATTGCAGCCAAAATTCAGGTACAGTACAATTTACATAAAAATGGCCGTATCAAAAATTTATTTATCATGTAAATTCTTCTTAGATCTATAATGACATTTACTGGGGAAAATTGTTTGTCATGGTACTAAATTCGGGAAAAGTTACCAAAATTCATTGAAAGATGAAAGCAATATTATAGTTTCGCATCCCGTTTTCTTCTGTTCTTACTGTAAAAATTCTTTGAATAATATGTGAAAAGTCTGTATTTGTCTTAATTAAAATCGCGTTAATTATCCTCCTATGTTATACGATGAAAATATTGCTAAAACTAACTTTCATGTCAGTTACATACAACATTCGCGAGGCTTATTGGTCTTTAATTCTCGCATAACATTCATCTCAACTGCAGACAACATTTACAATGGCTTATTAGCCTTTAATCCTCGGGCCACATTCGATTAACTGCCGAAGGCTTCAGTAAGAACATATACTAAAATTCGAGGCTGGCTAGTAATTTAGTGTCAGTCTCAACTGAAACACAAACCTCCGTCTTTCCCAGTACATAGTGGCCATGCAACATGATACGTCGGGAAAACAGTGGCGATATACTGTGGTAGTTATAACCTCGCTGTTCTCCCTCTGCAGACGATGAACTTTCTGCTGCGTGCGCAATGTTTGTTTCAAATGGGAGAGGTCTTCAATTCGTCTAAACGAACGCTCATCAAATCTGCATAGTTTATGCTTCTACTTTCAAACATTTCTCATCAACTGTCACGACATCGATCACCGTTAACTACACTTTTATTCAGTTTGCGGGCACTTACGATTGTCTTCATGCCACACAGATCGTGTAATTTCCGTCAGCAGCTACTATTGTAGCTGTCGATTACATTTCACACAAGTGCTCCACTTCTGTTTAATCTTGTCAGACGTTGTCAGCCGATGTTTATGTATCGAAACGGAAGGTTAGCGCAGACTCAACACTCCACTGAAATCTTCTCGTGTTGTAAGCCGAGAAGAAGCGTAATTTTGTGGGTATGTTTCACACTTTCCCTGTTTGTTATTTTCAGGATAAGTTCAGTGTTCTTGCAGGAAGCTGTCTTTTACTTCTTCTGCAACGACAGTCCTTTAACGACTGATCATAGGACAGACCAGTCGTGTGTCTTTCTGCATCTGCAACTACAAGCCGCTAGCCATTGCGTAGTGCGTGGCGAAGGACAATCATATTATGTGTTTTCTCTCTTGTTCTATTCGCGTACTTTACGAGGGAGTAATTACTGCCCATATCACTCAGAGCTTGTCCTAATCGCTCATATCTCTTTCTCATGATAGCCACCCGAGATATACGTTGCTGACAGCGTAATGATCACTCTACCTTCTTGGAATACGCGTTACCAAAATCTACCCAATGGTTTTCCGGAGAACTATGTCATCTTTCTTGCAAGGATTCCCGTATAATTACCCCGAGATTTCCTGATACACTTTCCTAGAACTGTTCGAGTCTTGCATGCGATTTCCTTGAGAGACACACCATACTTTTGCACAACACCTCCGTTCACCATCCGTAATACTGATTTTATGTGACAGTCTCATTTAGTATCGCTTTTTAGTATTATCTCTAAATAAATATACGATGTTATGTGCTCGGTATGCTCTCTACTAATCTTGTAATCAAAATACTTCTGGCGTTATTTTAAGACGACGTGCTGAAAAGTAATGTCTCCCAATTTTGAATGTGAAAAATCTCAACGCATTTTAAATAAAAAACTTTCTTAATATCCAAAACCTTTAATCTTCATGTTTACATAATTATTTCTCAACGTAGTCACCCACGCGACTAACACATTTCTCCCAAAGAGAAACCAATTTATTGATATTGTCACTGTAGAATGTTTGACTATGCCAACGGAGCCACGACCTCACCTTCGCTTCATCACTATCAAATTGAAGTTGTCGTGGGTGTACCTTAAGTTCTGGAAAATAGATGAAAGTCGGACGAAACGCAGACGGGCTTGTACGTAGGATGCTCGAAGACATTAAAACCAAGGCGTCGGATTGTTGCAGATGTCGTATAATTCGTGTATGATGTGGCGTAATCTTGCTGAAGGAGAGAGTGGTCCATTCGTGGAAGATGTCTTCGAATTCGTCTTCTCATTTTCATGAGGGTCTCACGGTGCCTCACACTGTTTATGGCGGCACCTTTAAGCATGTATTCAATATGCACCACACCATGAACACACCAGAACACTGTGAGTATGAGTTGGCCTGCTAATGATATGGTCGTGAACTCTTTTGGAAACGTGATCCTCTGTGGTGGAACTCCGTTGACGCTCTCTTGTTTTCGGCGTCAAATGGTGATCCCAGCATTTATCTTTTGTAAAGAACCCATCACCCTAATGCAAAAGAAACTGTTGACATTTGTCCAATCTCCTCTGCTTCATTTCAGAAATAAGCACTCGAGGCACCAAAGTGCACGCGTTTCTCTGTACCACAGATCTACAGTGATGACTTGCGCACACACTCTCGTGATATGGCACACACATCTGTGCGTTATATCTGTGTCATCCGACGATTTTCTCTGACGATTTCATAAACCTGATTCCGAAGAGCCTCGTTTTCGTCCACTCCGAGCTTTTGTTACACACGTTGAGGTCAGCACCACCAACGTCGAACACTGCTGTTGTCACCGAGCGAGGTGGCGCATAGCTCAGCACACTGAACTCGTATTAGGGAGGACTACGGTTCAAACCCGCGTCCGACCGTTCTGATTTAGGTATTCAGGCAAATGTCGAGATGGTTCCTTTGACAGGTCACGGCCGACTTCCTCCCATCCTTCCCTAACTCGTTGGGACCGATGACCTCGCTGTTTGCGCCCTTCACCCGAATCAACTAGCCAACCATTAGTGTTGTGGATATAGTCGTCACCGTACACAGCTTTTATTCTTCCATAGATTTCAATTGCAGGAACGTTTTCAGCAGTCAGAAATTCAATTACAGCATGCTGTTTCTCACGCTCTGTAATAGTTACGTTACATATCTCCATGTTACACGTATCAATTCGGAGCCCTCTAGCGGACGAGATTTTGTAACTTGCATCAGCGAAGCGGAAAAGTCACGCAATACGCAGGACATGCAATACTTCAACCGGTACTGAGAACGGGATAAAAAATTCGGAAGTATTATTTTTCTGCACGATGTCGTTAATTTATCCATATTTATTAGGAGCTGTTATCCATTACAACAAATAGAAACTTTGTCCAAGTTTTCCTGAAGTTTCTTACGATCGCCCAACGACGATACTTTACTGTATGCAAAAGCGCCGTCAGCGATCAATCTTAAACTGCTGCTTATCCTGTCAGATAAATTGTTGACGTACTGTATACTGAAAACAGTTTCAAGGGCGGCCCTCGCACCTAAGTAACATGCTGTGGCAAATACTATCTGGATATGTCATCTGAGAATGGATACGTGTATTCCATCACTTTAAGATGATCTAGGGACAGTCCGGCTCTCGCAGCCGAACGAAGCAGACGTGCAGCGTGTGCTTTCCGCCAGCAGCGCGGGATCGCGAGCCTTGTTTACTAACTTCAGCCGACACTACGTGACGCCGTAGCACTACAAGATCATGACAATGTAATACTGAAGATCAACCTTGAAATTCTCCTTTCGGAACGACGTTACCAGACCAAAGGCGCTCGAAGTAGAACGCTTTTTAAAGAGGAAGTCAAGATCCCGGCTGCCGACATTGTCGGCATCCACTTTTCGATCGTGATTAGCACGGCTTACGTAAAACTCATAAACGAAGCTACATTCGCCAAGGTGCTTCGCTGCGGTCAAAGGTTGGAATCCTGCCTCGGGCATGGATGTGTGTGATGTCTTTAGGTTAGTTAGGTTTAAGTAGTTCTAAGTTCTAAGGGACTGATGACCTTAGATGTTAAGTCCCATAGTGCTCAGAGCCATTTGAACCATTTTTGAACTATACGCATATTCCAACTACCATTTGAACTCACTGCGGCAGACGTTGTGGCGGCGCTCCGCCCCTACGGCACGGTACACGAACACGTGGCTGAAAAATAGATCCAGTTTCCCAGTTTAACACGTATCCACTGTTCAGTGGAGTACGCCAAGTGCGCATTGACCTCCAACGACACATACCGTCCTACCTACAGAGAGGAAGGTCCCGGGCCATAGTCATCTATGACTGCCAGCCGAAACGTGTTTCGGATATTGCAAGGAAGGTCACCTCCGCTCGAGTGCCTCCAGCGTCGAATCACACAACTCCTACCGACGGATGTTGCTCCTCCACCGACGAAGACTATTCTCCTCGTGACTTACGCGGCGGCGCTCACGACCTTCTCAACAAAACAGACACAGTCGACCGATTTAGCGGTACAGGAATCACTTTCCAAGGACAGAAACCTGGATGATCAACCGGCCTGGCCAGTGGTGGAAAATAGTACTATGACGCTGGAGCTATCGAACACGACAGACATTGTCGACAGAAAGATGGCAGTTGATTTTCTTATAGTACCGACCGAAGCATTTGTCTAGGCAAGACGTGAGTCAGTGCCGTCTTCTGACAATGAATGAAGCCCACGAACGGAAACAGCGACCACCGAAATGCCGAAAGCACCGTCGTAGGACCGTGTTGGGACACGTGTCGGAACACGACGGTCCCCATTCGGCCGGGGAAGAACAACTGACCACTCGAGAAGCCAACCGCGAGGCTGAGGCCTTTTGCACTGCCTCAAACCTTGCAGAACAGACGGAGCAACGTGCAGCGTTCGACTACCAGCCCCTTGAAATAAACAGTGAGCAGCAGGAAGGTACTTGTCCCTTCCTATAAAAAATTCTGAGTTTATGGAACATGAACAAACATCCGCGCCCACTTCGTGGGCCGAGGACGTCGGGACATTAGATCCCGATCCGGGGCCAGGTGCGGCGCCGCCGAATCACGTAGCATAAGCAGCACAAGGAGGGCCGCGTTCGTGGGTGGAGGGGGGGCGGGGGAGTGGCATCACTTCCGATGTTCGTTTCTCTCCAACATCGACATGGATAACCTAGCCCAACCAACGCGTCGCCAAGATTACTGCCTGGCGACAATGAATATCAACATAAGTTCCAACTTTTGAAAGAAACAATACGAGCCACTGGAGTTGATTTGGCTTTCGTGCAAGAAGTGAAAACGACCGCACTCCCGAACTTTTATGGTTACGCAACATATGTGACGCCTGGTGGCCCTGCAGACAGGGTACGAAAACAGCTTCTTCGCCGGAGATTTTAATTGCGTACTTCACTCCAAGGACCAAATCGCACACTACATGCTCTGTCCGCAACTGTGTAAGATGATCCAAGAACTTAACTCGTGCGACACATGGGAAAAAGCCCACGGTAATCGCTCTGACCACACTCATCTTACCAGCCATTCGGCCAGCCGACTAGATCGTATACATTTGTCGCAAGGCCTCATACAAGGAGTGGTGGCCGCCGAACTATGGCCTCAGGCCTTTCCTGATCATAGTGCCTATATATGCACTATATATCTCCTCCCCCAACAAGTCTGACGCGGAAATGGCTTTTGGAAGCTTAATATCACTCACCTCCAGGACCTGCACTGCCGTAGTCAAGTTGAAGCAATGTGGACTGACTGAACGCCGTCACCCTCGGTACACCTCTGGAGTGGTGGCTCCTCTGTGCCAAACCGGCGATCCGCAGGACACTTATGCAGTTTGGTAAAGATGTGGCTCCGTGGCATCGACAGACCCTAGATTTTTACTACACGACACTCAGGGACCTCGATACCATACCCACTTCACCGGAGAGACAACATGACCAAAGCAGAATCAAGGCTCACATACTACCATTGACGAAGCGCGCGACTAGAAGGTGCCGCAGTCCGCTCGTGACGACACGACCGAAAGGCCGGAGAGGAACCCATAATGCACCACGTTATGGCGGATATGCACCGACATAGCCAACACTTAATCGCACAACTCAGGACACAAGATGGTCGCTCCTGTACGACCCAAGCAACCATAGTAAAGGCGGCAAAGGATAATTTTCGTCATCTTCACCAGGAAAGAACCGTAGATGACGAGCCCACTACAGAAGTGTTACAGCAGATAACGCGTACTATCGATGAGGCTACAGTAAATGCACTGACGAAGGAAGTCTCACTCGAAGACTCCCTGGCCAATAAATCTCCTGGGCCTGATGGGTTGCCCACCGAATTCTACCGGACCTTCCGTGGCATCAAAATGGTTCAAATGGCTCTGAGCACTATGGGACTTAACATCTGTGGTCATCAGTCCCCTAGAACTTAGAACTACTTAAACCTAACTAACCTAAGGACAGCACACACATTCATGCCCGAGGCAGGATTCGAACCTGCGACCGTAGCGGTCACGCGGTTCCAGACTGAAGCACCTAGAACCGCACGGCCACACCGGCCGGCTCCGTGCCATCATGATGCCTCACTGGGTTATAATGTTCAGCGAACTTATGTCCCCCGACTATGTTGTGCCGCCAGCGTTTGTAGAAGGACTTCTCATACCGGTACACAAGCCGTGTAGGGGGCGATCAATTAACGACTATCGGCCACTCACAATGCTGAACGCCGACTACAAGATTTTCTCCAGCCTTGTGACCGGCCGTATTAAGACGACTTTGCCGATGATTCTCGCCCCAGAACAGAAGTCGCATTGGGGAGAAGCCAACATACACATGGCCACAGGTGACTGCAGGGACGTAATAGCGATCGCCTCTGCGTGCCGTCTGAGAGCGGCGATCGTCTTCATCTATTTCAGTCGCACCTTTGATACAGTGCACCTCAACTACCTCCTACGAGTGATGGACAGTATAGGATTTCCTCCGGTCCTCATTGACACTCTCCGGACCGCAGCCATTTCAACGTCCAGGTCAATGGAAGGACGGTAGAACCAGTACCCATTAAGAGGTCTCGACGACAAGGTTGTCCACTTTCTACCTACCTTTATGCAATCACAATCGAGCTACTCTTCGGGGCCTTAACCATTGGCTATCAGGCATCACGCTGCGGGACGTCTCCTTTCGCTATATGGCATATGCTGACGACCTGCTACTGCTGGTTCGTTCCAATGATGAAGTTCGAAGCGTACTAACCTGGATAGAGCGATACGGACAGGCCGCAGGCAGTCTTCTGAACGTCAACAAGTCAGCGGCGTTGGATACTAGGCGTGGTCTCGGACCGAAAGTCCTCGCTCCCCTCCCACCAGTTTCTGATCTGCCGTATTTGGGAATCACGAAGGATGTGCAGAAAACAGCTGCAGCAAACTATCAATGGTTACTCCGGATCATAAGCGCGATGGTGCACCAGAACCCACTCTGGGACTTGAATCAAATACAACGTGTTGAATACTTGAACCTCTACGTGGCATCAAAACTTAACCATATGGTACAAGTCCTCCCACTACCGATGCAGATAGGTCGCCAGTTTAAGGCGGCCTTCAGTTAATACATTTCCGTTGGTCATATATTTAAAGTACGATACGACACTCTTACCCTCCCAGTGCACAAAGGGGGTGGGGGTGGGGGGCTGGGATTGGCCAACGTCAGGGCGAGAGCAGCTGCCCTTTACATGTGGAAACGATGGAACAGTCAACGTCCTTCTCTCACGGGTCGTTTACTAAAGGTTGCCAGTCTCTCCCGTCCCGCCAGTGTTGGTTTCTCACGGCGCCCCACAGCTCTCCCATGTGTCGACCTTCATTCTTGAATAGAGCTGTGTAAACTTGAACCTCCCCGCTGCACGTCCACCAAAGGCGAAAGGTTTTTATACTAACCTTCTGAGAGCTGTTACACATAACGTGGTGGAAACCAAGTATCGTACGGTTCATTAGAGCGTGGAAAACGATACACCGCAACTTTCTGTCGACCACAGTGCGTTCGAATTGGTATCAGATCGCCAACAAAAAATATGCGACACGACAGCGGCTTCACGCTATTGGACTAACAGACTCCCCTTATTGCCCAGATTACCACCTCTTGGGCACAGATGAACATCGTATTTCATGCGTGTCGTCGTCCGGAGACAGGCGACTAACACAGAATATATTTCTTGAAAGTTTAGCTTGTTACCTCCGGGTCACTTCTGGTACGATTGACCCTCAGACCCTCCTCTGTCCAGATAAATCTTACTTTCCCGCCGCAAAATATCATGCACTTACATGGTTAAAAGGACTTAGCATCACACTTACGGCTGAACATCCCGCCTTGTCAGCAATGCGAGAAGAACGAGACGAGCTAATTCATGGATTGCTGCTTTCCTTGATGCAATAGTGAAGCAGAATGCCCCCGTTGCAGCTACTCTTCAAAGGTGCTGTTGAAGATATCAGATACCGATGGCGATCTACCAAATGGAACCGGGTACGTTTATTGAACAATTTTTTTCGCTGGAATTGCAGTAACGATTCACATTTTTATTTTTTTGTTTATTTTTGAATGCCACCTTTGCTGTTGTAACATTCAGTTTCTAGAATGATCATTTGTACACATTTCCTAAATGTAATCATGTAAAAAAAGAGGTAGCGTATTTAAAAAAAGGGTTAATATTTTTGATTCATAATCCAAACGCCCTCGGTCCCGAGTTCGAAACCCGCCCCCGCTTAAATTTTGATTAATAATGAGCATTGACGCTCGAAGATTTCCGGCATAAGAAGCCACACTCATTCTGCCAATGGCCTTGTCAAAAAAGGGCGGAGGAGCGGACAGAGGTTCGGGGCACTCTCTTGCCCCTGGGGTGGAAAACTGGCGGAAGAATCAGCAATGATCAAGGGAATGACGATGCAGAAGGCAATGGAAACCACTGCATGAAAGATACATAGCATGTATCAATAGGAAATGTGGCCTATAATTGAAAAAGGGTCGTGATGATCTCTCCACGAGCAAAAGGTTCCGGAACAGTCTCCCACTCTGATTTCCGGGAAGGGACTGCCAAGGGGGAGGTGACCATGAGAAAAAAACACGAATAATCAACGAAAGGATAACGTTCCACGAGTTGGGGCGTGGAGGGTCAGAAACTTGAATGTGGTAGGGAAGCTAGAAAATCTGAAAAGGGAAATGAAAATGCTCAATCTATATATAGTAGGGGTTAGTGAAGTGAAAAGAAGACAAGGATTTCGGGTCAGATGAGTATAGAGTGATATCAACAGCAGCTGGAGAAAATGATATAACAGGAATAGGATTCGTTTCGAATAGGAAGGTAGGGAAGGGAGTGTGTTACTGTGAACAGTTCAGTGACAGGATTATTGTTATCAGAATCGACAGCCGCGCAGGATTAGCCGAGCGGGATTAGCCGAACGGTCTGGAGCGCTGCAGTCATGGACTGTGAGGCTCGTCCCGGCAGAGGTTCGAGTCCTCCCTCGGGCATGGGTATGTGTGTGTGTCCTTAGGATAATTTAGGTAAAGTAGTGTGTAAGCTTAGGGACTGATGACCTTCGCAGTTAAGTCCCATAGAATTTCACACTCATTTAAACATTTTTTAGAATCGACAGCAAAGCAACACCAACGACGATAGTACAGGTGTGCATGCCGACGTCCCAAGATGAAGATGAAGAGCTAGAGAAAGTATATGAGGATATTGAAAGTGTGATACATTACACAAAGGGAGATGAAAATCTCACAGTTATAGGGGACTGAAATGCAGTTGTAGGAGAGGGAGCAGAGGAAAAGGTTACAGGAGAATAAGGGCTTGGGACAAGGGATGAGAGAGGAGAAAGACTAATTGAGTTCTGTAATAAATTTTAACTAGTAACAGTGAATACTCTGCTCAAGAATCACAAGAGGAGCAGGTATACTTGGGAAAAACCGGGTGATACGGAAAGAAGCCGTCCGCGGAGGCCGTGTGGGTCTAGGCACTTCAGTCTCGAAAAACGCAGCTGCTTCGGTCGCAGGTTCGAATCCTGCCTCGGGCATGGATGTGTGTGATGTCCTTAGGTTAGTTAGGTTTAAGTAATTCTAAATCTAGGGGACTGATGACCTCAGATGTTAAGTCCCATAGTGCTTAGTGCTATTTGAACCATTTGAAAACTCGTCACTTTTGGTACGAATTTTTACAACTAAATGCTGAAATATCCCATCTAGAATGACTAAAATCGAATAAAATCATTTTAAAATACGGAGATGTCTCTGTTCCATCACTCATCAATATAATTTGGCAGTAGAACTTTGCATTTGTGTACAACCGATGTTTGGAGGTTAAAGAATCTGAATATTACACAAACACAGTGCTCAGAGCCATTTGAACCATTTTTTTTAGAGAGGGGGAAAGGTGCAGAAAGACTAACAGATCTGTAATAATCATATACCTGGGCAACGCCGGGTACTCACCTTGTAGCTGGATAAAATTCATATATGCTAATAGTGACGTTGATACTGTTTCACTTTAGTGATACTAGATTTCCACAGTACACAGAGGAAATTTAATGAATTTTAGAAGTGCCAGTATTTTGCGTATGTGTTCTTCCTGACTAATCTCTTAAACTTCAGCCAACTCTTCATCACTACTACATTGAGATCTGAGTCTATATCTGCTCCTGGGTACGTCTTACAATCCAGAATCTGATTTCGGAATCTCTGTCTGATTTCAAATAATACCACGTTATCTAACAATCACGGAAACAGATCTGTTTTTAGACAAATTATGCACATGTCGAGTACGAACACTTACAAGTTTATCAATAAAATTACATCCTGGTTGTAGCAACTTCAGTTTGAGTAATCGTAAACGTCCTACGTGATAGCACATCTCGACAAACTCGTAGCTAACGAATGTAATGGAGAATCAACTTGGACAATAGCAACAGTGAGCCGTGCTTGACCAGGTACAAACAGAACATCAGTTAAAGCAAATTCAACTCGACCATCACGGAATACACTTCGGCCGTGCAAAACATTAATAATCACCGACGGTGAAACGGTAGTTTCGTTTTCGGAGGGGAGCAACTGCACCGAGCACTATGGGACTCAACAGCTGAGGTCATCAGTCCCCTAGAACTTGGAACTACTTAAACCTAACTAACCTAAGGACATCACACACATCCATGCCCGAGGCAGGATTCGAACATGCGACCGTAGCGGTCGCCCGGTTCCAGACTGAAGCGCCTAGAACCGCTCGGCCACAACGGCAGGCCTAGTATTAGAATCAGAATTTAAAAGAGCTTTGGAGGACTTAAGATCAAATAAGGCAGAAGGGATCTATTACATTCCATCAGAACTTCTAAAACCAGCCGGCCGCTGTGACCGAGCGGTTCTAGGCGCTGCAGTCCGGAACCGCGGGACTGCTACGGTCGCAGGTTTGAATCCTGCCTCGGGCATGGATTTGTGTGATGTCCTTAGGTTAGTTAGGTTTAAGTAGTTCTAAGTTCTAGGGGACTGATGACCTAAGATGTTAAGTCTCATAGTGCTCAGAGCCGTTTGAACCACTTTCTAAAACCATTAGGGGAAGTGGCAACAAAACGACTATTCACGTTGTTGTGTAGAATGTACGAGTCTGGCAATATACCGTCTGAGTTTCGGAAGAATATCATCCACACACTTCCGAAGAGTGCAAGAGCTGAAAAGCGCGAGAACTATCACACAATCACCTTAACAGCTCATGCATCCAATTTGCTGACAAGAATAATATACAGGAGGATGGAACAGAAAATTGAGGATGTGTTAGATGACGATCAGATTGGCTTTAGGGAAGGAAAAGACACGACTGAGGCAATTCTGACGTTGCGCTTGATAATGGAAGCAAGACTAAAGAAAAATCAAGACACGTTCATAGGATTTGTTGACCTGTACAAAGCGTTCGACTCTGTAAAATGGTCAAGATGTTCTAAATTCTGATAAAAATAGTCGTAAGCTTTAGGGAGAGACGGATAATATACACTATGTACAAAAACCAAGAGGGAATAATAAGAGTGGACTACCAACAACGAAATGCTCTGACTAAAGATGTAAGACAGGGATGTAGTCTTTCGCCCCTACTATTCAATCTGTACATCGAAGAAGAAATGATGGAAATAAAAGAAAGGTTCAGGAGAGGAATTAAAATTCAGGGTAAAAGGGTATGAATGATACGATTCGCTGATGACATTGCTTTCCTGACTGAAAATAAAGAATTACATGATCTGCCGGATGAAATGAACCGTCTAATGAGTACAGATTATGGATTGAGTGTAAATCGAAGAAATATGAAGTTAATGAGAAGTAGCAGAAATGAGATCAGCGAGATACGGAACATCACGATTGATGGTCACAAAGTAGTTGAGGCCGTGGATTTCTGCTACCTAGGCGACAAAATAACCCATGACGTACGGATCAAGGAGGATATCAAAAGCAGACTAGCACTGGCAAAAAGGGCTAGCATCAAACATAGGATTTAATTTGAGAAAGAAATTTCTGAGTATATACGTTTGGAGTACAGTATTGTATGGTAGTGAAACATGGACTGCGGGAAAACCAGAACAGAAGAGAATTGAATCATTTGAGACGTGGTGCAACAGATACTCGGTGGTTATTTTGTTATTTTGAAATACAATCCCATGTACCTCTGCCACTTAAGATTATATTGCAGCATTCAATAAAAGTTACTTGGCCTGTCATAATAATTTTAACTGTCTTTTAGAAGCCCACTCGTAGCAAATGGCTGTTTTATTATTGCTATGACGTAGCGTCTGCAGCGAGTCATTTGTCTCCTTGTTGAGCTTCGCGTCAGTATGTGATGTGTTACACATGCTGTCGCATACTGATTAGGTCGATATGCAGCTAAAAACGTTAGGTGTAATTTATGGTTTACAGCCAAACTAGTTCATACGAAAGACATCAGCAATGATTAATTGTTGTGATCAAGCGTGTTCATCAGTTCATGGAAGACCCTAGTTGTATTACTCGTGTAGAAGTCATCATTATCCCATCTTCTTGGTGAGAGGAGAACCCCAAGGAGCCCAGCGAGAGACGGTGACCCCCTCACAATCTGTACCTAAACACTATGCAGCCTATTTAAATTATTTGGCTTTTGACATTGAGTGAATTGGACTGTTTCCGCCGGAAATACGCTAATGGGAGTCTGGCTTCCTCGGCCAATATCCTCTCACAAAAACATTGTAATTGGCACTTCTGGAACGAAAATCCGCGTATATCAAGAAGAAACCTAACTCGGACACTAGTTAAAATTGAGAACAGATTTTTGAAGTACCTAGAGCCAGTAGGGACATCTGTATTATACGTTTGTATGAGGCGTTTTTCATCATTTGTTGTTGTGTGGTCTTCAGTCCGAAGACTGATTTATTCAGTTCTCGCTAGGCGCTGAGGGCTAGCGGTTCTAGGCGCATCAGTGTGGAACCGTGTGACCGCTGCAGTCGCAGATTCGAATCCTACCTCGGGCATGGATGTGTGTGATGTCCGTAGGCTTAAGTAGTTCTACGTTCTAGGCGACCGATGACCTCAGATGTTAAATACATAGTGCTCAGAGCGATTTATGCAGCTCATCATGCCACTCTTCCTGTGCAAGTCTCATAATCACCGAATATCTACTGTAGCCTACATCATTTTAAATCTGCTTACTGTATCCATCTCTTGGCCTCCCTCCACGATTTTTACCTCTCACACTTCCCTCCAGTACTACATTGATGATGCATTGCTGTTTCAGAATGTGTCCTATCAACCGATCCTTTCCTCTGGTCAGGTTGTGCCACAAAGTCCTTTACTCCCCAGTGCTTTTCAGTACCTCCTCATTAGTTACGTGACGTACCCATCTAATCTTCAGCATTCTTCTGTAGCACCACATTTCAAAAGCTTCTATTCTTTTCTCGTCTAAATTGTTTATCGTCCATCTTTAACTTCCACACATGGCTACACTCCATACTAATTCTTTCAGAAAAGACTTCCTGACAGTTAAGTCTATGTTGGACGCTAGCGAATTCCTCTTCTTCACAAACACTTTCCTTGCACGAACACTTTTCTTGAGATTGGAAGTCAATATTTTCTGTCCTCTCTACTTCGGCGATCATCAGTTATTTTGATGACCCTATAACAAAGCCCATCTGCTGCTTTAAGTGTCTCGTTTCCTAATCTGACTCCCTCAGGATCACCTGATTTAATTCGGCTACATTCCATTAGCTTTGTTTTGCTTTTGTTGATGTTCCTCCTTTCAATGCCTTTGGTGTCTCTGACAGAATTACAGCATCATCGAAAAACGTCAGTGTTTTTATTACTTTTCCCTGCATTTTAGTTCCTACCCCAAATGTTTCTTTGGTTTCCTTTACTGCTTGTTCAATGTTCAGAATGAATAACATCGGGATAGGTTACAAGCCTGTCTTGCTCCCTTCTCAACCACTTTTTTCATTTCATGTCCCTCGATTGTTATAACTGCCGTCTGGTTTCGGCACAAGTTGTAAACAGCCTTTCGCTCCCTATGTTTTACTGCTGCTACCTTTAATATTTCGAAGTGGTTGTTCTAGTTAAAATTTTCGAAACTCTTCCCTAAAGTCTGCAAATGTTACAAATGTAGGTTTGGCTTTCCTCGAATAACAAGACAAGACAGTCTTCTGTAAGGAATTCGTGTTAGTGTTTGCAACCATGGCTTTAGTCAGTTACTTAGGGATGACTGCTTTAAATCAGGTTCCCATCGCTGCGGAGAGCAGGTCCCAAATAATTTTCTTTAAACTCTACCAACAACCTGCCCTAGCTTCTCGCAGGTACCATGAAGTATTTATAGCCAGTCGACTTACTTATAATAGGTAGTGACGAACACGAATCTTCTTCGTGAATTAGCACATCTCTTGGTGAAAACCGTTTCAAAATTTATATAGCAGCTGCCGAGTCTTCACGTACAGACCGTAAAACGTGGTGGTGGCGGCTTTAATTTATAATATGTTTAGCAGAGTATCGTCTTGGTTGCGCCTGCAAGTGCTTGTGTATTTTATATGGTACACTGGGGTATCTTGAGTGTAGTCTGCTCGGCAGGGGCCGTCTGAGGCAGACGTAACACAAACTGTGCCCTCAAGACGACCAGCAAACAGAACAAGCAGTAGGCGGAACAAGTATGTGGCATTCTTTTCATAGGAAGCAGATGGAATGGGCAAGCGGCATCAGAATTCGAATTCGGTAAACCTCACTATGAATCGGTCGACAACCACCTTGAACACAATTTTGTAGACATACAGAATGGCCCTATCGATTCTCTCTCTTAAGAAAAAAACTCCTCCCGGACAGGTCATGATGGCCCAACGGTACCGACCTGCTGACGTGTCATCCTCAGCCCATAGGCGTCACTGGATGCGGATATTGAGGGGCATGTAGTCAACACACCGCTCTCCGGGCCGTATGTCAGTTTCCGAGACCGGGGTTGCTACTTCTCAGTCAAGTAGCTCCTCAGTTTGCCTCAAAACGGCTGAGTGCACCCCGCTTGCCTACAGCGATCGGCAGACCGCATGGTCACCCATCCAAGTGCTAGCCTAGACCGACAGCGCTTAACTTCGGTGATCTGACAGGAACCGGTGTTACCAATGCGGCAAGGCCGTTGTCCTTGATAGATAATCTATAAATTAATTATTAAAAATATTCTACTATACAATCACGATCGCTGATTTACATTACTTTTTCCCTATAAAGACCTGATACATTACATGGTGGTTCAAATGGCTCTGAGCACTATGGGACTTAACATCTGAGGTCATCAGCCCCCTAGAACTTAGAACTACTTAAACCTAACTAACCTAAAGACATCACACAAATCCATGCCCGAGGCAGGATTTGAACCTGCGACCGTAGCAGTCACGTGGTTCCGGACTGAAGCACCTAGAACCGCACGGCCACAGCGGTCGGCGCAATACACCGGTATGAGCAGGACCACTGCTGGGCAGTACGTACTAAGGTGCAGGGTCGGCAGCACGCATGTGTCAATCATGCTACTGAAATAGCTATACGGAATACAAAGTTGCATTGTGCAACAAATAGAGAGGACGTATGGATGAAACACATTGAGGATTATTTAACCACTGTATTTTGCTTCAAATCGTATCACGTAACATGTATCAACTAGTAACAGCATTTTCACAGATATGATAATAATTAAAAGTGTAAGAGTAAATAGCTTAAAGAGTAAATTTTTTCCCTAATTCACGTAATACTCCTCAAATTAATAACTGCCTTGTACTAAACAATTTCTAAAGTAGCTTACATTGTTCCTCAGTGCTCAAGGTATCTCCATGCTTAATTTAATCAACAATGGTTCAGCGGATTTGTTGTGAAAAAGTAATAGACAGTTACTTTTACATTCATGGTGTTAGTATGGATGCAATTTACAATTACGATAACGAGCGAGGTGGCGCAGTTGTAAGTTCACTGGACTCGCATTCGGGAGGGCGACAGTTCAAAACCCGCGTCCGGCCTTCCTCATTTACGTTTGCCGTGATTTTCCTAAATCGCTCCAGGCAAATGCCAGGATGATTCCTCTGACAGGGTACGGCCGACTTCCTTCTCCATCCTTCCCTAATCCGATGAGACCGATGACGTCGTTGTTTGGTCCCTTCCCCCAAATCAACGAACCAACCAACACTTATGATATGTTTTTACGTGATCCGATTTTGTGGAAATGTAACCTATGTGGTGTCCCAAGCTACGCTCAAGTTACCTGTCAAAACACATGAAAATTCGTTTAGTAATTTCGTAGATTATCGTGTTCAGACAGAGAAACAGACAGATAAGACGGTTTTACATAAAACTTCAAATCACGATTTCATTTCTTCCGTGATCCGGTTTTTATGTAATAAAATCTGTATGGTGTCAGAAACTATGAACCTGGGAAAATCCTCTGACAATTTGTCTAATAATTTTGGAGAAGAGTGTTCAAGTAAACAAACAAACACGACAGTTTCACAGCTTTGTTATTAGTATACATGTACTAAGCTCATAGACAACTGCAGCGTTACACGAAGGATCTTCATTATTACTTCAATATAGACGGTCGTTACCTGTCTTCCGAATAACGTAATCGTATCGTGTTTTTAGCTTTTACGCGTGCTTTTCTTTCGATAGTGAATATATTCTAAAGATGATGCTATAGCAAATGTCCAAGGTGTTGCTGTCTTTTACCCTATCACACAATTTACATGTTGATGAAATTACTACTCATCTATGAATGTCAACGTATACGCCAGAGTCAGCCAGTTTACACATCGAAAGGTTCATGGGTCGCATAAGATGCTATATGCTCCGCAGTATTAGTAAAAACTAATCTGAATGAAATATATGTATCATCATTGAAATGAGCGATCACTCTCCAATGTAGTGATGTAAAATGTGTCCCATACATCTTAGTGAAACTCGAGACAGCAGCTGAAGAGTCAAACTCTGCGAACCATGACATGAGACCATATTTCACAAGAGTGTAATGCACGTCAGGATATTTAATTGCACGACTCTGGTTTCACATCCCACCGACGTCGAAGCTATTGGAGGTTGCTTTAAGAGCCAGAAAATTTAGACTTCAGTTGCCTTCTAGTATTGCATGTTTGAAAATTCTTCCGAGAATACCTCACGCTTAAAACTACGATGAAAATATCATTGCAAAAAAAAAAAAAAAAAAAATGGCTCTGAGCACTATGGGACTCAACTGCTGAGGTCATAAGTCCCCTAGAACTTAGAACTACTTAAACCTAACTAACCGAAGGACAACACACACATCCATGCCCGAGGCAGGATTCGAACCTGCGACCGTAGCGGTCGCGCGGTTCCAGACTGTAGCGCCAGAACCGCTCGGCCACCAGCGGCCGGCAAATATCATTGCAGATATGGTTACCAGCTGTAATGTTAGTTTTTATTTAGCATGAAATAGGCTTATAAGGTCAGACAGATCTATGACAAGTACACTGAAGAGAAGAGAGATTCAAATAAAGAATTACTTAACTGAAAAGAAAACATACGAACCAGTTGCGGGAGAAGTGAAAGAATTCTCCTATGTAGAGAGCAAGATTACATAGTAGAGCAAGGAAGATATCTGAAGTACACTGTCACAGGCAAAGAAAGATTTTAAAAATAAGGTATCTGTATTTGTATCAGATACTGATACTGAAATGAGGAGGTAGTTACAGTAAGTGTACGCCTGGAGCACAACATCAGAAATCGTGTAAGACTACCGTATTTTGGAAATTTGAAACTCAATGTTCAAGAGAAGTTCTGAACACATTTTATTCCCTCAAAACTATACCAGAATTACTTATCATGGACGCCTGGAAACGAGATCTGATTCCACAACAACCTTTATGATGTAGTAGAACCTCCGCATGCGATCAGCTTGTGCAGAGCAAATGTGCTTCCAACCTCTATTAGTCATTGCACGAAAAAAGCTAACAATCAGTGAGGTGGCATGCTTATGGATCTGAAGTTATCTGTTCCCGCTTCTACAACTATATAAATACCTCGTAAAAATGCATCTGGTAGCCTTAAGTCTACGCTGCAAAATTTTTAAGTAAGACAGTAGTGAAAGCAGTGCATAATGACATTGTGTTGCCCATCAGAACAAGATAGTACGTGATAAAGTGATCTGGTATCAAGAAACAACTGTAATGTAAATGCCAACTGGTGGGGGCACGTGGTCATAAGTACAGACAAAGGAAAATCAATAAAGCTATGATTTCACATACGCCAAGAGTGGGCGATAAGCATTATTATGATCGAAATAATTATACGGAATCTTTAACACCTGATGGGCAAATATAAGCATGATATAAATATGAAAAGTCGGATGTTTATATAGTCGTTCACTAAACCCACAAAAGAATATTAGAGAAATGTTTACTGTGCTTTTACATGATAGAAAAAGAAAGAGACAGGAAGAGAGAGAGAGAGAGAGAGAGATTACAAGTCATTTGTGCGCACGGATGGGTGAGCTCTCACTGGATACTGGCTTCTACGTGCTCATGTGAAATCGAACTGACGACAAAAGAATATTAAGTTCCCTCAGTAAAGCAAATGAACACGCTACACGAGAATTTATTTTGAGTAAGCATAGCTTTAAAGCATATGAAAAATTCCAGCAATCTAAGTGAAACGTGAATGCACAACGCTTGCAGCTATCTCACCAAGTTCTTTGAAACAGCATATCGAAAGCAGCCATCTCTATCCGCACAAAACAAGCGTCTATGTTACAGCCAGTCGAACAAGAAGTGGAAGCGGGAGTGCGGCTTTGTTCTTCAACGTGCTGCTCTGTCATTGAATTTTGGCGGCCAGCGTCCTGACTGGCTGACAGAAGTCAAAGATTCGCGAGCGACCGAGGTACACCACGCATGCAGGGCAAAGATACACCTGCTGGCATTCTGAAATGACAGTGCCCTGACTCTGTAAAGATACGATAACTGGTATGTAGCGCCTGAACGCACAATTATGAAACAAGGCCACACTGGCAGAAACCGTGTTTCAATCTACAGAAGATGTTGTGTTGACTATTATGACAGATCTCTGCGCGTAGAACGAAGCAAAATTTATCACCTAATAGGAAGTAAATTCAGGCACGCCCGAGTGAAGTGGACTGCCACTTTGCTCTAGTAATACCACAGCAGACAATCTTAATCGTAACCCCAGACTTTCCGCAGACGGTTCAGTTATCTACTCGTATAATGAAAAAAGCTGCACAAATACCCAGTCACAAGTTGATGAAATTTCTAAGTGGTAAATAGATTGGAAACTTACTTCAAATGTTTAGGGTAAATTTACGCATTTCACAAAACGAAAAACAGG
This sequence comes from Schistocerca americana, assembly GCF_021461395.2. Classification (NCBI taxonomy): domain Eukaryota; kingdom Metazoa; phylum Arthropoda; class Insecta; order Orthoptera; family Acrididae; genus Schistocerca; species Schistocerca americana. The sequence continues at coordinate 186,384,721 of NC_060125.1, read as the reverse complement.
AAGTATGCCTATCATCAGTTGGTCACAATTCCTATCATAATGGGTAGAACAATTTGTATAGATATGAAACAGAATGACCATTTAGTCTCTGGCAGTAGCAGTTTTTGTTCCATTGGTAGGATGCTGGGAAAACACACTGAGTCTTGAAAGGAGACTGCTCAATGCCATACGAGACTAACAGGGGTTATTAAACGTATAGAGATAACTATGCGGAGATGGGGACCCATAGACCATAAGTATTTAAAAACGTCATATTTCAACCGCCGAGCGCTGCTGATAAATAATTCGGTATTAGCAAAGGTTTAGATCTTCAGATCATCTTTGGAGTGACCTGTATGCCAAGGGAGAGAATACGCGAAATAAGTTTAGTATTGACTGTCACTAAAATACCATGTAATACATATATTCATGGAAAATGTGAGTGTGCACTGATAACCTCAGCGCTGAGAGCCCATAAACTGCTAAAAAATTTCATAATACAATTTCATATACTCACTTAAAGTTGCTTGTAACAGCTTACATGACACTCTTAGAACGTGATGACAAAGGACAAATAATCCAACTTACAGACAAGTACAAAACGTAACAGTATAACAAAATATTTAAAAGAGAAGCATTTGTATAGTATTATCTGCCGTGAATACTAATACATAGCCTACAGTAAAATATACCAACAGTTTTAACCTTCGTCTGCTTATAACAATCGCGTGCCACTTTTCCCTGTGGATGCACTCTACATACTGTCAAATACAGCTGTGATTTGTGCGTAAAAGTCAACAGAGTATCTGGAATCGGATTTTCGTTGACAGGAAATATTCTGAAGGATTTGCTCTTTAAAATGACATATTGCATATGGTTTCATTCGAATTCTAATAACATTAATTAACAAGTTTTCAGAGGTGAAGCATGCTGTCATGGCTTGCAGACTCTTATGACTGGCTGGATAACATTCTTTCATCGTTATTTCAAGACTCCTACTTTCCAATTATATGTCTGTGTGGTATGTGATACATACGAAGTTTCAATATTTGTCAGCGTATAAAAGATGGTGTCTTGTTTTCTGTTTACGTCTCTGACTTCAGTGTTTGTTTGAATGTGGTGAATGTGAGTGGTATTTTGAGGACCTTCTCGTTTACTGTTTGCATGTTGCATGACTATGGCTAGTGTTGGATGAGTAGGGCCATTTATTCAAAAACTTGTGAATTGGGGAAGAAAGTGAAGAAGAGCTTAAAGTCAATGGGAAACATTGTTCTTTGTATTCAACAGCGGAAGAACCAAGATGTGCCGACGTAGCTGATCCACAGAACACCAATGAAAGTTGTACACCTTACTCTTGTACTAGTGCTTCTTGCAGAAAGCTCAAAGATGCTGAAAATAAGTATAAAATGCTTGTCCAGGGCAAGAAAGTTTTCGAAATTATCAACGTAAGTAAATTATCTGAAGTTCTTGAATATTGTGTTCAGACAAGTCTTATAACAAAATCGTTTCTCTACGGTTTGGACGACATATCGGTCTACTATGAATGTAATGATAGTTACATGATTTCTAGTTCTGATTCCGTGATAATCAGTGGCACTGAGGATTATGTAGTGCGAATATAAGGTTACCATTAAGGACTTCAAGATATCGGTAAGAGAATAATAGCAGCAGCTGTCCTGTATGATGTGCGTAATGAATCTCCCTACACCACCATCAAAATTCGACGTGTACAATGCATTAGGCTCTGCACCTGAGAGTATAGTCCAAAAACCTTACATGAAAATGTTGCAGAAGCAGTCAAAAAATGACAATGTCTGCAACCTCACATTAGTTTTGGATGGTACAGGGTAGAAAAGGGATCACACATCCGTCAATGGTGTTACTACAGCCACAAGTGTTTTAACTGGAAAGGTGTTTACGTTAAAATATTACCACTGTTCTGATCAACTGAATAATAAACATAGTGACACGTGCATACCAAATTACTCATGTAAGGCGGGAGTGGTGGTATGGAAGTTTCTTATGTAAAGAAAAAAAAATTTAGTCTTCTCAGTGGAATTATATGCGTCATTTACATTTTTTGGGGGATGGTGGCTCAAAAGCTCACAAACATGTTTTAGAAAGCAAACCAGATGAAAACAGTTTCGAGGTACAGAAGCTCGAGTGTGTGGGATGAGTCAAAAAAGAATGGGACTAGACATAGGCAGCTGAATATGACAATGAAAGGAAAAACAGCTGAAATGCAAAAAAGAGAGGGTAAAGGGAATATGACATGCGCTGTAATAGAATAAATTCAGAACTGTTGTGGTCTAGCAATCAAACAAATCACGAATGTGGTGAAACCTATGAGGAAAGCTCTATGGGTACTTTTATCGACATGGCCTCTACAAAGTGAGCACCCGAGTCAAGGACTATGTCTTGATGGTGAAATCAGCTGGCATCAGTTTAACAGGAGAAAGACAACATAATTCCAGTTAACATAACAGCATACCATCAGTTGTGATGGGAGAAATTGAACCTCTTTTCAGCGATCTGTCTGATGTTAGTCTTAGAAGTGTAATGAGATAAACTCTCCCAAAAACAGTGTTTGGGGGTATTAAAATAGGTGATTTTGATTTGTGTGATTCTGTGGCATCTTTTAAACAATATAAAATTACAAGCTGCCAGGATCTTGAGATAACGCAATTTCCTGCTGCCTCCCAAAGGGTGAGTGGCATGTTGGACTTAAATCAGGCTAGCCTACAGAATGTAGGCTACTGTCTCAGATGTTCAGTAAAGGAATCACTGCAGGTGAAGAGAGGCACTGTGAGAAGGTTGCAGGACGCACTTGAAGATGAAGACCTTAGCTATGCGGCGGAGCTGTTTTAACTTTGAAGTCAGTTTACCGAAAGCTTCGTTTTCACATTTTAATGTACCATTTCTAATTTCCACTAAAATTAGAGCTCTCATACATTTTGTAACTGATTAAACAGTTAATATGTGGGTCCTGAAGGGGTTGGAACACTTGCGCGGAATGACATTTGCACGAAGTGACACTTACACCTGGTCAGGGGCTCTTGTCAGGCTAAGCGGATTTTCACCGGTAGAGGTACACTAACAAGTTTAGCAGTTCAGTGCACTTGCTCCTGCGAGCTGGCTCGCGCTCACACCACAGTACTAAGCAGCCATGTATCGCGTCAGGGTAACGCATTAGCGCCTTTCGTGGCAAATTTATTTTTAAGACTGTTGTATTGACGAGAACTGACAATGATATCCAACATAATGAGAACTGAGAATGACATTCAACATCTCTTTTAATATTTTGATGACCAAAGAACGGCAGGCGGCTAAGTGAGAAACATGGTATTTCTTACGACTCTTGCAGCTTTATTATGACTACTGGTTTAGAACGAAATTGAAATTGACAAATTTATACATCGCTACCATTTTATTTGAATGTTAAATATAAAAACACAGAATACCAATGAATATTGCTTATTTTGCTTTCCACTGAACGATCAATGTCTGGCACCACTTATCGAGTAATGCTAATTAGAAGACAACCTCTTTAGTTGAAACCTGCTAGTGAGCTTCTGTGGAAGGATTTTGTCCTCTTCATTGCGAAAAAGAACAGCTTATACATGTAAGACTAAACATCGACGTAATGGTAGCTGCAGTCTTGAAAAGTCGTGAAAATTTACACTGATGCAACAGAAGTCAACAAGATTAGTTTTGCTACGAAACTAATAACGCTAACGTTACACTGTAAGTGAGTAAGTTCCAGCTGTATCCGAGTTTCCACACAGTCAACATAACCCGAAAATCAATGAAACTGCGTCACCGTTTTCAAGCTGAAAAACCGGTGTAACTACAGATTCCTTCTGAAAACAAAAATGTATTTGCATAGTGAAAATGTTGGGAAGATTATTGAGAAGTTTACTTCTTTGCTCCCATTCTATGAATACTTTCTTCAGTCATATCGCTTAAAAGTTTGTAATTTTTCTACATCGGCTACCCGCTGTTCGCCTTCCAGGCGTCCGTAATCTGTTGCATGAAATCTATTATAATGTTGCTGTAAACTGAATGTTTTCGTTGTGTACAAAGTTCTGAAGCACATTAGTAAAACTCTAAGTGTACAAGACACCATCGCATACAATAAACATATAGACTAGGCATCCTGCACTGATACTTCGATATTGAAATGTCTGACCGCTTGGAAGTTCCTAACACGACCACCATGCTACTTTTCATCTCTGTAGAAACAGTTACTCTCCATTTCCAGGGAAGACTCCAACCAAAAATTTAAATTCATTTGAAAAAATAAATCGCTCTTTCAGATCTTTAGTGTTTACTCTTAGATAGCAAAACGATTTGGCTGTATACGAATCACAAGTACGTCTACCAACATTTGAAATCTGGACTGTACAATGACCTATGGAACACTGAAAGGGGCCGAAAATAGTTTTTTATTTCAGTCACCATAAAAAAAAAAACATCTTTACTCGGAACGTGGCATAAACTCAAAATGGGAAAACAAGTTGCAAGATTTACAGGAAAACTGAAGCAAAAAAATTGCCAGCCAGTCGTTGAAAATCAATTACTTTGCCTGTGTAAACATTAATTTAGGAAATACACTGAAATCCTGTTCAGTACACTCGACAAGCTTCAAGTAAATAGGCATTGACTTACAATCAGATATCCCTACCGCTGCACCTCCTCAAGAGGACTGTGAGTAGATTTTTTTCTGAAAATCCATGACTGGTACGGGGAGAGGGAACTTTCTGCAGGAAATAGGCTTTGCCCTTTCCCAGAATACGTCGCAGGGAGTGGGGGAAAGACCGGTGTATCCTACTTCTGGATCACCCTGGCCACCACCTACACTATCCTCGGCTCCGTACAATTGTCAACACAATCCTTCTCCTTACAAGTGTCACTCTATGCAAGTGTTACAAACTCCGTACTGTAAGTATTGGCAATAAAAAGAATTTTTTAATGTGGTTCATATAGAAATAATTAATATTCGAGCTACCAAAAAAGATTTAGAAATTTCGTTGTTTCAATACCTGCAAGATACGTGTGAGGGTAAACTGTAAAAAAAAGTTGTTCTCTAGCTAATGTAGATTGTAAAGAATAGTTATCTTATTCCTAATACAATGTTACTTTGCGGAGCAGGTTAATTACGTTGCTACTTAACTATCACTACAACGCTGTGTGATGTAAATCTTCATAGAAATAGTCAGTGTAGTGGTGGATACTCACTCACTGTTAACTGTAACAACTTACAAGGCAATATTAAAACTGTGACGTCAAATGACATACACAACTGGCGATTAAAACTGCTACATCAAGAAGAAATGCAGCTGATAAACAGGTGTTCATTGGACAAATATATTATACTACAACTGACATGTGATTACATTTTCACGAAATTTGGGTGCATAGATCCTGAGAAATCAGTACTCAGACGACCACCTCTGGCCGTAATAACGGCCTTGATACGCCTGGGCATTGAGTCAAACACAGCTTGGATGGCGTGTACAGGTACAGCTGCCCATGCACCTACAACACGATACCACAGTTCATCAAGAGTAGTGACTGCCGTATTGTGGCGAGCCGGTTGCTCGCCCACCATTGACCAGACGTTTTCAATTGGTGAGAGATCTGGAGAATGTGCTGGCTAAGGCAGCAGTCGAACATTTTCTGTATCCAGAAAGGGACGTAAAGGACCTGCAACATGCGGTCGTGCATTATCGTGCTGAGATGTAGGGTTTCACAGGGATCGCATGGAGGGTAGAGCCACGGGTCGTACACATCTGAAATGTAACGTCCACTGTTCAAAGTTCCGTGAATACGAACGAGAGGTGACCGCGACGTGTAACCAATGGCACCCCATACCATCACTCTGGGTGATACGCCAGTATGGCGAAGACGAATACACGCTTCCCATGTGCGTTCACCGCGATGTTGCCAAACACAGATGCGACCATCATGATGCTGTAAACAGAGCCTGGATTCATCCGAAAAAATGACGTTTTGCCATTCGTGCACCCAGGTTCGTCGTTGAGTAAACCATCGCGGGCGCTCCTGTCTGTGATGCAGCGTCAAGGGTAACCGCAGCCATCGTCTCCGAGCTGATAGTCCATGCTACTGCAAACGTCGTCGAACTGTTCGTGCAGATTGTTCTTGTCTTGCAAACGTCCCCATCTGTTGACTCAGGGATCGAGACGTGGCTGCACGATTCGTTACAGCCATGCGGATAAGATGCCTGTCATCTCGACTGCTAGAGATACGAGGCCGTTGGGATCCAGCACGGCGTTCCGTATTACCCTCCTGAACCCACCGATCTCGTATTCAGCTAACAGTCATTGGATCTCGACCAACGCGAGCAGCAATGTCGCGATACGGCTAACCGCAATCGCGATAGGCTACAATCCGACCTTTATCAAAGTCAGAAACGTGATGGTACGCATTTCTGGTCCTTACACGAGGCATCACAACAACGTTTCACCAGGAAACACCGGTCAACTGCTGTTCGTTTATGAGAAACGGTTGGAAACTTTCCTCCTGTCAGTTCGTGGTGTAGCAATTTTAATGGCCAGTAGTGTAGTTATCTTATTCCTCATACAATTTTGCTTTGTGGATGAGGTTAATTACGTTGCTACTTAACTATCACTACAACGCTGTGTGATGTAAATGTTCATAGAAAAAGTCATAGTATAGTGTTGGGTACTCACTCACTGTTAACCGTAGCAACCTCCAAGGCTATATTAAAACTGTGACGTCAAATGACGTATAAGTATAACGGAATGATTCAACAGGATGTATTCATACATCCATAATAAAACACACTACATAGTCAGTATTAAAATAAACCAATACTGTTAATCTTTGCCTGTGGAGGCACTGTACATACTAACGAGTAAAAGTTGATTTCCCATTACAAGACGAAACAAAGATGATACAATATAGTATACAGAGATTTTCGACGCACTCCATTATCTAGTATGATACGTACTGTTTAAATATATCTAATCTATGATCGTACGTGTCGATCACAGGCTTGTTTGACTCATGGTAGATTGTCACGAAAATATTGAAGAAGCTGAGTTGGTAGTCGTAGTTAGACGCCGATTATCCCCTAAAGACTGCTCACAAATTTATGAGAACCAGTATTAACTGAAAACACACTATATGTGCAAAAGGATCCAGATACCCCTTATTAATGCAGAATTGACCACTAGATGTCCGCTATAAAAGGAGGAGGGGAGTATGTAGGCGCCCCGGTTGTCCCGGTCGCCTACAGTGGACTGGAGGCCGAGCGGTGACCTCTCCAGTTGTCAGGATGATAGGAAATGACTGTGGACGCGTCAGAAACGCCAAAGAAACATTATTAATTCATAACACCTTTATTCCTGGCGAGTACAATGTGGCTTGGTGATATCAACAACCTTCCCCGAGGCTCCGGGTTGGAGTCCCGGCGCTGTCGGCACGAGAGGCGTTCGCTTAGTGTGGAGTGTACTCTACCACACCCCGTCTTCTTCCCTGCTCCTCCTGGTGGCTCGTCCGCGGTGGACGGGCGGAACGGGCCACAGTCCCCCAGCGTCGTCGGCTCACCCGGTTGTGACGGCGGATGCACAGGGCCTAGGCCCCGCACGATCTCGACGACGGCTCACTGATGTGGTCAGCATTGGCGGCGAGCGAGTCTGCCGCGATGTCTGCTAATTCTGGGTTGATGATTGGTAGCGGCAGCAGAGAGGACCAGAGCTGGTACTGTCCCCTCACGTCTGCTGCTGGAGGGGCCGCCCTTACTGCAACATCTCCTTAATAAAGATTAACATGTCGATCATCGGGCTGAGCCCTACGCAGCGACCCAGTACACATCTTACTGCAAGTCTAACTGCGAGTGTGAGTGCTTTGTTGCTATCAAAGGTTAAAGGAAGCACGAGCGACGTCCTGACGTCATGCTCGTTTGTAATGAACGCATTCGTTCCACTTATACTGCTGATTCATCTGTCGTACTCGCCCCTTAGGTGTTCTTGCGACAGAGTTACGTGTTGTTACGGCAGACTTACGCGAAGTTGTGAAATGCAGTACAGCTGACGCTATACCTCTGTCTTGCACTCTACGAAAGTCTCTGTCTAACACAAACCCGCGTGCTAAGCAATTCTCTCTCGCTTTTTTGTGTGTAACAAGGCCATTGCCCCTGCGTGACGACACATTTCCATACATGCGCAATCCTCTTACCTCTTGGTTAACCTACTGCCTCTGTCTCTCAGCATAGGCAACGAAACTTTGACAATATTCCACGTTTCCAACTCTTTACTATTCCGCGACACTACAGTATTGTGTTGGCAGTATAGAAGCAGTAACAGCAGAGCGTATGGATCAGGAGAGCTCAGCGACGGCTAGTGTGGACTTCAACCGTTCTAAGGCTGTCACGAGTGTTGTGGAAGGATGAGTACCACTATATCCTGTGACAATACGATGGAAAGGTTTGGGTTTGGCGAATTCCTGGAGAACGTTGCCTACCATCACGTACACTGATCGGATAAAACATTATGACTGCTGCCCATCGCAACGCTGGATTCCGCCTGGTGCTGTTGCCGGCATGTAACGCGGTAACGAAAGTGTGTAAGCGGAGCAGACACGAATGGGTTATCACCCCAACGATGATATGGGCTGCAAATGGGGAAATCCATTGAGATAAGATGAGTTTAATAAGTCACGGCTGCAAAACACTAACACGAATTCCTGACAGACGAATGGAAAAACTGGTAGAAGCCGACCTCGGGGAAGACCAGTTTGGATTCCATAGAAATGTTGGAACACATGAGGGAATACTGACTCTATGACTTATCTTAGAAAATAGATTAAGGAAAGGCAAACCTACGTTTCTAGCATTTGTAGACTTAGCGAAAGCTTTTGACAATGTTAACTGGAACACTCTCTTTCAAATTCTGAAGGTGGCAGGGGTAAAATAAAGGGAGCGAAAGGCTATTTACAATTTGTACAGAAACCAGATGTCAGTTATAAGAGTCCAGGGGCGTGAAAGGGAAGCAGTGGTTGGGAAGGGAGTGAGACAGGGTTGTAGCCTCTCCCCGATGTTATTCAATCTGTGTATTGAGCAAGTAGTAAAGTAAAAAAAGAAAAATTTGGAGCAGGTATTAAAATTCATGGAGAATAAATAAAAACTTTGAGGTTCGCCGATGACATTGTAATTCTGTCAGAGACAGCAAAGGACGTGGAAGAGTAGTTGAACGGAATGGACAGTATCTTGAAAGGCAGATGTAAGATGAACATCAACAAAAGCAAAACAAGGATAATGGAATTTAGTCGAATTAAGTCTGGTGATGCTGAGGGAATTAGATTAAGAAAAGAGACACTTAAAGTAGTAAAGGAGTTTTGCTATTTGGGGAGCAAAATAACTGATGATGTCGAAGTAGAGAGGATATAAATTGTTGACTGAAAATGGCAAGGAAAGCGTTTCTGAAGAAGAGAAATTTGTTAACATCGAGTATAGATTTAAGTGTCAAGATGTCGTTTCTAAAAGTATTTGTATGGAGTGTAGCCATGTATGGAAGTGAAACGTGGACGATAGCTTGGAAAAGAAGGGAATGCAAGCTTTCGAAATGTGGTGCTACAGAAGAACACTGAAAATTAAATGGGTAGATCACACAACTAATGAGGAGGTATTGAATAGAATTGGGGAGAAGAGGAGTTTGTGGCACAGCTTGACTAGAAGAAGGGATCGGTTGGTAGGACATGTTCTGAGGCATCAAGGGATCACCGACTTAGTATTGGAGGGTAGCGTGGAGGGTAAAAATCATAGAGGGAGACTAAGAGATGAATACACTAAGCAGATTCAGAAGGATGTAAGTTGCAGTAGGTACTGGGAGATGAAGGAGCTTGCACAGGATAGAGTAGTATGGAGACGACTGAAGACCACAACAACAACAGCAAGTGAGTTTGACAAAGGGCATATTATTATTACGCATAGTCTGTGAACGTGTATCTCAAAAACAGAGAAGCTGGTCGGATGTTCACGTGCTATTGTGGTGAGGTAGAAGAATAGTGAAACTACCGTTAGGTGCTAAATTGTCGGACGTCCACGACTTTTCACAGAACCTGGGGTTAGGGGTCTTGTCTTCTCGGTAAAACAGGATTCATGGTGATCTGTGTCATATCTGCCGAAAGAGTACAATGCTGGTGCATCCTACATTGTTGAACATGAAGCTCCGCCGCAGACCACATGTTAACCAAAGGAGATCGTCAGTTACGATTGCAGTGGGCACGGGATCAAAGGGTTTTGACCATCGGTCAACGGAAACGTGTCGAGTCTTCGGGTGAGTCACAGTTTTTCTACACTAGGTCGATGGTCGTCTTCACAAACGCCGTCATCAAGGTGAACGGCGGCTCGAAACGTGCAGCGCGCTACGGTCGCCTGCTGATGGGAGCAATATTATGCTAATGGAGACATTCTACTGCGCTTGCATAGGACCTGTGGTAGTAATCGAAGACATACTGGCAGCTGCGAATCACCTGCATCCCTTCCTGCTTGATATCTTCCACGACCACTACGTCATCTTTCAGCAGTATGACTGTCCGTGCCTCTAAGCCAGAAACGTACTCCAGTGGTTTGAGCAGAATTATAGTGAACTCACTGTTGATACCTCGGTAAATAAATTCGCCTGATGTGAATCCTATCGAACTACCTGGGTTGCTGTCGGGCGCCATCACCGCGTACGCCCATCAGCGGCCCGTTATTTACTCGAATTACATGATCAGCGCGCAGACATCTAATGCCACATACCTCCACACACCTACCAACAAACTATCGAATGCCTGATACGCAGAGTTAGTGATTCGTTACAAAGACAGACAAATAAGCTATTAATCAAATGGACATAATGTTTTGGCTCATCAGCGTATAGTGTCAACAGCGCAGCATGGAAAACGCTTAAACCGATGGATATAACCTCTTTTACAGCGTTATGTACTGCGCACGGTAGACGAACAGTTTGGTGATTAAGATTGTTTGTATCAGCATGACATTGGGCACTGTCCAAGAGCAGCACCTATGAGACACTGGTTTGCAGACAATAACATTCTTGAAATGGACTAGCCTGTACCGAGACCCGGTGTGAGTCCCACTGAACGCCTTTGGGATGAGTTATAAGGTCGACATCGATACAGGTACCCGAGTCCAACGTCACTACTATCTCTGGTTTCGGCTCTTGGGGAGCTTTGGTCTACCATTCCTCCAAAAAAATTCAAACCCTTCATTGTTAGTGTAGTAAGGCATTAAGTAACGGCATAAATCTTCGGTTTCCTAAGCACAACATTCTTCTAAGCGACTGATCTACAAAGCCCTGGCAGTGTTCCGTGTGTTTTCTCTATCTCTGTAATCATCTATCAGCTTCAGTGAAATTTTTTTAGCTTGAACAGGCATCTTTGTTCATAAATCGCCTTAAGGCGTAACCACAACACACTACACAACCGAACAAACAAGTGCACCAGCTTCCTGTCGTGTGCAATGCAGCGCAGTAGGTTCCTACCAAACCCGGAAACCAAATCACTATGACGTCTTCAATTTCGAACAAATTACTCATACATGCTTGCGCTCTGAGATATGTAAGAGCATGCTCAGCGTTGAAATGTCATCGACTGTGCGCACCTTAAATCTAACATTGTCCTCACGATCCCTGTGGAAGCTTTACGTCTGCATCTGAGGAATGTAATCTGGTCAAAAGTTTCCAGACACTACTTATTAATGGTAATAAGTGTCTGGAAACTTTTGACCAGATTACATTCCTCAGTTGCAGACACTGTCAGCACTTTGAAGGCCAGTCGCTTAGAAGAATATTGTGCTTAGGGAACCGGAGATTTATGTCATTACTTAAAGCCTTACTGGCACATGTATAATTGGTGTATCATCAGGAATAATACATACTAAAAATACCAAGCTTGACTATTTATTTTTCATATATTAAAAATACCAAGCTTCGTTATTTATTTTTCATATTTCCTTCAGTTTTTTGATAGAGTATAAATTTTAAAATAATGATGAAAATATAATATCCTTCCAAAAAAGGTGCAATGTGAGTTACTGGTCAGTTTCTTCCTACTTGAGCTACCAAAATTTGTTGCTCACTCAACAGACATGACGAATTTGAAATAAAATTGCGGAACTCTGCAGAACCTAACGCGTACCCATATGAAATTATGTCAATTAGATCAAATTTTTCTCAGCCATTGCCGCCAACACCTGTTACGTTCGCTGAAGTTTCTTTCGGATTAATTCTAGAGATTGCCATAGACGACAACACCAGTCACGGGACAAATAGCCAGACGTCCGCACATTTTTGTCATGTGCAATACGTCCAGTTTTCGCTCGTACGTCGACAAAATGGCAGCGCTACCTATACTCGCACGCGGTCTTTGTAACATAAAGTTGTGGCCAGAGCTATGCTCGGGCTTGGTCTACAAAGTGCTAGAGATTATTTGAGAAAAATTTGAGACGTGAGGCCCTGATCACCTAGTACGTGTTTGACTTCGCGGGAACTAAAAATGAAATAACAAGCCTCCGGTCATGTTACTGTAAAGAACAATATGAGTCTCGAAATTGTAAAACAGAGATTAAGTTGGCCATAAATTTCTGAAAAGTGCGTGTGAACTCTATGGACGAACATTCATGCTTTGGATACTTAGTACCACAACAATTGAGGAGGCCGACATGTGAGCCATTGAAAAGGATGGCACAGTTGCAACTTCTCAGCAGACTACTTAAAACTGAAATGAAGGTAACTGAAGACAGAAAAAAAATTACAAATTTAGATGATACAACCTCCATGACAGTGGATTCTTGGGCATATGACATTGCCAATTTGTTGATTCTGTGGATGTTATACTATATTCTCTGAGTGACGTTGTAATTACGTGTTTCAGTATGGGATTCAGCCCAACTTTACACTGTATACACAATCTAGGTATTACTGAACTATGTACCCACAAGCTGTTATCCAACTTAGACTCGTATGCTAACCTTTGACTGAACAGAACGTAATATGAACTGCAGCTGGTCAAAATAAAACTTTTATTTATATTAAATGCGCAAATGAAGTAGAACAATTACCTGGCCATAATGAAAATTTCCACTTACTTCGGGTCTTGACATCATCGTTGCAGATTTCTCGAAAGCGCAACAACAAACAGCAAGAGGCAACGGCTAAGCTAGATTTCTGTTTTTAAATAAAATTTCCAACCAGTGCTCAACCTGTTGCATAACATACGGTGCAACATGGTAATGCGTAATCATAAAACTGCTTTAAACAGGAGGATGTGGAGAGAAATTGTTGCTATGAAATATATTCCAAGTCAACGACACGAGAATGAATTCTATATTCTAAAAGACAGAGAAAATTTGCGCGATCTTCACGCGTAACATTGGTCTGAGCAATACTATGATTAACAAAGTGAACAATGATATGAGAATGGTACAGTGTTGGCATAGAATGCCTACAAAAACCAAACGGCTTAATCAGTTGATATCTTAATGCATGACTTAGGGAAGCGGGATGATCTTCCTCTCAGCTCTGAGCAAGTTAACTAGCCGACAATAATCATTCCGACGAACTCGCTCCAAGTTTTTCTCTCCAAAACTAGTAACATAAATCAAAATTTGTATTATTGTCACCTTCCAATATGTACATCATATTCATCCTTGCTGCCCTTTACAATAAATCTCTCTTCATCTAACAGATACAATCAGAAGTTAACACGGTACTACTGAATACGTAGATCACTTGCTATTCCTCAACTAAGAATGTATCAGACTCTGCCACAGAAAGACCAAAGAATGTTTAAAAGTACATAACTTGCTCTCCATCTGAGGCGCACAGAGATAGCTTACAAAAATCAAAATGACATGCCCAGCTTATGAAGTTGTGTGAACATTTTTAATAAAGGAACCCACAAACAACGTAATGAAAGCTAACTAAGCTTTACATAACCGCTAATAACACCTCTTATTAAGCCGGCCGGAGTAGCCAAGCGGTTCTAGGCGCTACATTCCGGAATCGCGCGACCGCTACGGTCGCAGGTTCGAATCCTGCCTCGGGCATGGATGTGTGTGATGTCCTTAGGTTAGTTAGGTTTAAGTAGTTCTAAGTTCTAGGGGACTTATGACCTCAGCAGTTGAGTCCGATAGTGTTCAGAGCCATTTGAACCATTTGAATCTCTTATTAACCCCCACTTCCTGGAGTGCTTTGTTTTGAAATACGAAATTAACAGCTCAATAGGTATATAATCGTCAATTGCCAGCTAACGTAATTACCAGCCTTATCGATGTAGAATTGCATTAAGCATTACATTACTTTGCCTAGCGAGCCAAGTTCTAAATTTTGCGTGAAGAAAATTATAATTTTCCTGTGATACTCTACTGAAATTTGCAAACAAACGTCTCCTGTCACTTTATTTCTCACAGTGCGCGTAGTACCTCTGTTATTTAGATCTTATTTTACCCTCAGCCATCTTTCGTTTTCTTTTTGTGCCTCCTATCATAAAATGAATGCAGCAAAAACTGCCGAGGAAATAACTGGGTGTATAGCAGATGGATTTAAAGAATTTCAAAGGTTTCAAGGTTGTAATTTCAATTCTTGTGTGTGTCTACAATTTGAGTTTTCCAATTTATTGTTAGTTTTTTTTAGATATATGAAGATGGTGTGTGTTCTCTCGGACATGTCCGAGAGAACGGACACCATCTTCATATACATAGTTAAGGCTCACTGGCCATTTGACCATCTTCTGTGCAGATGCACACACATTGCCTGAACTCTTACGGGAAATCGGTAAAGCCGCGAGTAATGAGTGTAATGTGCAACGGCACTACGAATATAGTGCGGGGCAATAAGTTGGGAGGCATGCCAGAGATAAGTCCCTGCAGTCGCACTATCTTCTGTGTTCTCGGTGGCTCAGATGGATAGAGCGTCTGCCATGTAAGTGGAGATCCCGGGTTCGAGTGCCGGTCGGGGCAAACACTTTCAACTGTCCTCGTTGACATATGTCAACGCCTGTATGCGGCTAAGGGTATTCATTTCATTATATTGATTTAATTGTAAGTTTTTACTAGATTTTCGCCTCGCTTTATTTAATTCAAAACAAGGGTGCTGATGATCTCACTGATTAGTGCTATAACCCATAAATTATCGTCTCCATTGAGCTGTAAGGCATAGATTGGGCACGAGAGCCCGCATGCCTGCTGACAATTCTTTGCACTGATTTTTGCGTAAGGGTTTTTTTTACCACGCTTCTGTTCTCGTGTACAAGGATAGAAGCATCCTGTGGACCTAACTTATTTATAGCAGGCAGAGAGGTATTCGAAGAGTTATTTTTCCCGCCCTCCTTAGGCGATTTAACGGGAAGATAAGAACGTGAGCTACGTGCCCTCTGCCGTGCAGTTCACGATTGTTTGCAAAGTATCTGGGTAGATGTAGGTCGGAATCCGTAGCCTAGGTCATTAACGCAAGCCTGCGCGCTGGCACCCGACTCGGAGATACGCCAGTTCGATTCCGGGTCGTGGAAAATTTTAACCGCGTTTCGCAGGCAAGCGGAACAGGGGTGGTGGCATAAAATTCATGTGTCAACATCCTGGATTAATCTGCAAACCTCCCCGCAGTGTCTCATGAAGTGGAATCATGTATCACTGTTGATGATTGTCTGTCCATCGGATGGGGACTTTTCAGCTCGGCAGCTCCTTTAGTGCTATTCGAGAGAAACAGGCACCGGGTTTCCCGCTCTCCCTTCTCTTGATCTACGATAGCACAAAGCCAAGTACTCATCATAGTCATTCAGACGACAGAGACGTTCACTTGACGCTTCATAGCTGGTCGGAGGAAGGCACTGGCAAACCTCATACACTAACGACCTTGCCTTGAGCTGCGGCGAAGAATTTCTGCATCTGCTTACCTGCTCTAATTCCCTGACTATGGTACTACTTTGTCTCTGATGTAGATGCAGGACGAGTTCAAATGGCTCAGAGCACTATGCGACTTAACTTCTAAGGTCATCAGTCCTCGAGAACTTATAACTTCTTAAACCCAAATAACCTAAGGACATCACACACATCCGTGCCCGAGGCAGGATTCGAACCTGCGACCGTAGTGGTCACGCGGTTCCAGATTGTATTGCCTGTAACCGCTCGGCCACCCCGACCGGCGCAGGACTAGTGTAAACAATGTTCCGAGGCGTTCTAGTCGAAGCTGTACAGAGAAATGTTTGTTGTGTTCTGCCACACCTCTGTAAATAAAGGCGTGTGATTGCTGGAGAGAGAAGTGAACGGAGTGTAGCTCCGCAGTTCTGTCTTGACGTCACATCAGTCCTCTGCTACCTCTCCTTGTTCTTTACGGCAACTGGCTTTGCCTGCACTGCACCCCAGGACCTAGTGCGAATATATGTGACGTTACTGCAACCTCGCATGTTTGATGACAATAAGGTCTCTCTGAAACGCTTTTCTGTCAGTAATCGCCTCCGGACGATGCAGTGGCACGAGCTTGGTAACACGCTTGTATGTCGTTCAGCAACTTGTTTGGCATGACAAAGAGAACCTCTGCCTCTATCGTTAAGGCCACGCAGCTGTCATGTCAGTTTCATCGCACGACTTTTCCCTCTATGTGATCAACGGCCAGGCTCTGATCTGACTGACAGCAAACGGCTTCTGTGTGAAGCTGTTATTCACTTCATCAAATCTTGATGGACTGCTACGTGACGCGCATTAAATGTTACTTTGATATCATTCTACCCTGCTGTAAGGTATTTCATAAGGGACGACGGCATGTTCATCCACGAAGAAGAACGCTTAGCACAATTCATCTCCATCGAACATATTTGTACGTCATATACATTTGTTTCATAATAGACTGAAACATGGACATCCATTTATACATAAATACGCCATATATAGTTACAGCATAATAGTAAATTGTAGCGTAAGTTCTAGAACAAACACCAACCAACATACGGATAAAACAATATATTTTTATTGTATAATATTAGAAAAATTGTACAGACATTGCAGGATCACTTGAAAATGCCAACAATTGCCGAAACGAGTCCTGTCCTGATGAAAATATAACGTGTTAATAAGATGTCAATTGCAGCATGAACCTGAAGAATATTTGTAATACTGTATATCGCACTGCAAATGATGCCTCGAGAACAGTTTCACTGGAAGTTACCACACACTTTTCTTATTTGTTTTAAGGAAACCGTGTAAACGTTAATCCAATAATCTCAGTCACTTACTTTTCTCTGTAGAGGTTCCTTTAAAAGGATCAGCAAGGAGGATGAAGCCCGCTTGGCCCAATTCTCAAATGACTTAACGGGCCACGATTCTTCATCAATTCAGGATGGTTATTAAGAAAAGTGTCATATATTTCCGCAGGAGGTGTTATTGGTGGAAATTTAGAAGAAAAATAGAATACATAAATACTTGTATACAGCTGTGAAAGTTGAACCTGCTGAGCCTGATGCTTAACAAATCTTTGAACAATCAGAATCAGAATCAGAAGTAGATTTTTCGATTGATCATTTGACACTAAGACTCAAATTTAGTCATAAGCAGTGAACAAAAATGAAAATATACAAACAAAACCTACATATTCTTCCATATAGTCCTAAGAAAATTAACAATTTATGAAGGTGAATGCCTGTATCTTTGAACAATCAGAATCAGAAGTAGATTTTTCGATTGATCATTTCACACTAAGACTCAAATTCAGTCATAAGCAGTGAACAAAAATGAAAATATACAAACAAAACCTACATATTCTTCCATATAGTCCTAAGAAAATTAACAATTTATGAAGGTGAATGCCTGTAGTAAACAAAAGACGAAAAGCAGATTGACGGAGGAGGTAACCCATACTCCGCACAGTCCTCAAAATTTCCGATGATACTCGATCAATTTTGGGATACGAAAATAGGATGTAGTTCATGGCAAAGTCCTTAGAAGCAGCGCATTTAAATGTGAGTACGTAACAAAATATGTTAAATAGATTTCTAATCCCATTCGGATCTCAAGATGGTAGCATATAGTTCTATTTACGACAGTCATAGTTGACTCTGCTATATAACTATACTCTTTTGTATAAAACAAGCTTAGAGAAAATTCTTTTTATCTTTGTAGCATAGGCGTATCTTTTCACAGCTTCTCACGAAGCTGCCATACATGAAAAAACCAGTTGTTTGCATTTGCACAGCAATACGAAATTTCGCTAGTCTTGACTTTCAGCTTTAGAGCCTCTTTCTTTCAGAAACGTTTCAACGCGAACATTGTCGAACATCGTATTATTGCACTCGTTTCTTCAAGAGATTTTGAATGCCGGTCGACGCAAGAATTAACGGAATTACGTACTTCCCTACATTATCATTTACTATAAACCTCTTTTCGATATATTGCACTGCTCACGCAATAAACGAGGTGCGAGCTTTAGATAGTTCTTGTAGTCCTGTACTGCCGTCTCAGTCTATGAACATTACCAAACGCTGTATTATTGCACTAGTTTTTAAGAGATTTTGAACGCCGTTAAAATTACATACCTCTCTGCGTTATCTTCTACCGTAAACCACTTTTCTATATCTTGAAACGTTCATGTAGTAAGAAAAGTGAAAGCTTTAGGTATTTCTTCCTCTCCTGTACTGTCGATTCAGTCTCTCTAAACGAAGCAACCACCAAACAAACTGGTGTAGTGGTTTACACAAAAAGGTCACTATCGACAGGGGCATTGTTCGAAGCCCAGTCCAGAAATCTGAATTTATATGTTCTTGCTTTCCTTTCTTACTTCAAGCCAACTCTATTACTGTTCATTGCAACAAGGTCATCTCCTAGTTCCAGCTCTTCGTTGCTATTTTGTGCGTCTCCTACCCTTCATTGCCACCATTTCGACGACATTTTAAACTGAAATCTTCTTTCTCCTACAACAAAATCGAGAGAAAACTTGAAATCATAGAACTTTTGTTATCCTCACAACAGGTTTTCCCGATCGCTGTATTAGAGAACACTTCTATTTTAGGCATTTACGTCCGCCAATTGCAAGGTGATTCTTAATGTTTACTCTTGAGTAATTTATGATTGCGACTTGATATACCTATGATAAGTGCTAATATACATTTTTTGAAAATCATTGAACACAACTGTAATCAGATATATTTCTTTCTATCACACATTAGCAGTATCATTTTCATTTCAATAAATATTTAAGAATAATCTAAAGAAAACTAATACTCATAAAAGAAATCCACCGAAAACGCAAAACAAATTCGTATTTGTAGAACGTCATACGTCCACGCTACTTAGAAAACATAGGACAGAAGATAATTACACTTTCTAAAGAACACATCAATGTATTGTACTTTAAAAATTTAAAGAAATACATTGTTATTACACTAGTTGCCAGTAACTTTGTCTCACTATAAAATGACTGTGATTCAGTAAAATTTGTAATACCGATTTTTTAAATCTTAACGTAATGAGGAGGAAGATTTGCAACACGGATCTCGGCGAGCTATTACGAAGTATAATCACTGGAAATCACACAATTCCTTCTTCTGAGAAATCTAAGATAACTTAGCTTGTGGAAAAAAAATGGTTCAAATGGCTCTGAGCACTATGGGACTCAACATCTGTGGTCATAAGTCCCCTAGAACTTAGAACTACTTAAACCTAACTAACCTAAGGACATCACACACATCCATGCCCGAGGCAGGATTCGAACCTGCGACCGTAGCGGTCACGCGGTTCCAGACTGAAGCGCCTTTAACCGCACGGCCACACCGGCCGGCCTTAGCTTGTGGAAATTTAATTAGTTATAGGCTCCGTAGATCATCTGAATGAGGGTTTTTTTTTGTCGAAATGGCGTGGAATGAGTAAGTTGAGAGGAAGTGTATTCATGATTAGTTTTAACATTAACAAACATATCTTTTTTCCATTCCTACTCATATACAAACACTTGGAAACTAGTTTTCTTTAACAAAGGCTGACAAATTCTAAATTACGGATGGGAAAACCGACTGGTTGAACCCAGTGCTGGTATTTCAGTTCTGAATAACCGGTACTTTTCGGCACCTGTTTGGTCTTAGTAACAACAGGTGTTTTTCTTATTTTTTGCTAGTAACCGAGTTACACGACGTTAACACGACGAATAGACCATCTTCATCATTTTCACCCTTTCGCACTAACTATTCGTAACGCTCAAATAGTGGTATGATTCCGGACTACTATATTATTTTTGAGCAGAATTTCAGGAAATTGGAATCAGTAGGAGAATTCTGGAAATTTTTGGGTACATTCCACCACTTATCATTTTTCGAGAAAACTGTGGACGGACTGCGTTTTCTTTTATTCTTATATTTAATTTAATATTTTGATTATAATTATCTTGAAACTGAGAGAATAAAAATTTTTCGATCTTTGTTCAATTTCTACGTTTACTATAGGAAATAACAGAAATAAAACACCTGAAGTCGGTTATTTCTCAAACTGATTATTTTGAGCGGTTTTAAGAGGTTAAACTGGCACGAAAAAAAACATAGATAATGGAAAACCGATAGTTTGAGCTGTAGCTGCCACCCTCGTCTTAAATAAAAATTAATCTATGGAGTACAAGGAGCTGTCCAGATTAAATGAATTTAGGCTAGATTTAAAAGCCTGCTTTAGCACTTCTCAGAAATTTCTCGTTGTTGGCGAAATGCTAACAAAATTTGTTTATGAATACCGAAATCCTTTCTGAGGTTCTGACATCTTTAATAATGAGTAATGAAGGTATTTTTTCCTTGTAGTATTTGAAGAAAGACAGCACTTTCTTTCCAGACTGTGATGACGCCTTTCATCATCAAATATTTATATTGTGACGGTGCAGTTAAATACATAAACCCTTGAAGAGGTGTCTACAAGACGACTGTGGGCTAATGTCACATTATTTTCATATTCGCTTTGTGCAATCAGAGTATTCATTCTAAATGATAAACTAGAAAAGTCATTACAACACCATTATAGTCGAAAAGAGTGTCAATTCTTCTTGACAAATGTCTGTTGGATAATTTACGTAAATAAGAAATGGGAGTGGGCACAAAATTGCACCTTGTGGACTCCATTCATGATTTCTTGCCAGCCATTAAAATTTGCCCTCCTTCCACTACTGTTTCAATTAATATTTTTGCATTCTGTTTGTCATGTATGATTTAGACAAGCTGCTTCCAAAAGCATCAATTTCCTAAAACTTAAGTCTTTTTAAGAGAGTAACACGATCTTTCTAGTTGAACTCCTTGGAAATATTACAAAAAGTACAACCCGCCGATGCTTTATTATGTATTGCTAATAACGTTTGGTGAGCGGATGTATAAACAGCGTTCTCAGTCGAGCCACTGAAATCCAAAATGTGAGTACTAAGTAAATTGTTTCAAGTTACATATCAGTCTAGTCTTACGCGCGTTCTCAAATACTTCGGAAAAAGACGTCTATAAAGGAAAAAGACGTCAGTAAAAGAAGTGAACGATAATTATTTAAATTTTGTTAATCGCTCTTCTTATTAAGTAGTTTAACAATGGCATGTTTTACTCTGTCTGGAAATACTCCCCGTGCCAGTGATACATTATGTATTTAATTAAGGACATTACTTTGAATAGATCTTAAGAATTCTATTGGAAATTCTATCAACACCACAAAAGCTTATATTGTGGAGAACTTTTTTAATTCTATTAATTTCACTTAAGGACGTTGTGATACTCCTAGTCGTTCATAGTTTTGTGGAATGACACTTATAATGTATTCTGTTGCTTCTTCATTTTAACCATTTAATCTTATTCTTTTGTGCTACATTTAGAAAGTTATTACTAAAAATACTCACAACTTGTGAGCCATCAGTCAAAACCTCGTTTCCTTGTTTAATTGTATCTTGTGGACGTACATTTTGTCCTTTCTTTCTTTTGTTTGACAATATTCCATATAATACACTCCTGGAAATGGAAAAAAGAACACATTGACACCGGTGTGTCAGACCCACCATACTTGCTCCGGACACTGCGAGAGGGCTGTACAAGCAATGATCACACGCACGGCACAGCGGACACACCAGGAACCGCGGTGTTGGCCGTCGAATGGCGCTAGCTGCGCAGCATTTGTGCACCGCCGCCGTCAGTGTCAGCCAGTTTGCCGTGGCATACGGAGCTCCATCGCAGTCTTTAACACTGGTAGCATGCCGCGACAGCGTGGACGTGAACCGTATGTGCAGTTGACGGACTTTGAGCGAGGGCGTATAGTGGGCATGCGGGAGGCCGGGTGGACGTACCGCCGAATTGCTCAACACGTGGGGCGTGAGGTCTCCACAGTACATCGATGTTGTCGCCAGTGGTCGGCGGAAGGTGCACGTGCCCGTCGACCTGGGACCGGACCGCAGCGACGCACGGATGCACGCCAAGACCGTAGGATCCTACGCAGTGCCGTAGGGGACCGCACCGCCACTTCCCAGCAAATTAGGGACACTGTTGCTCCTGGGGTATCGGCGAGGACCATTCGCAACCGTCTCCATGAAGCTGGGCTACGGTCCCGCACACCGTTAGGCCGTCTTCCGCTCACGCCCCAACATCGTGCAGCCCGCCTCCAGTGGTGTCGCGACAGGCGTGAATGGAGGGACGAATGGAGACGTGTCGTCTTCAGCGATGAGAGTCGCTTCTGCCTTGGTGCCAATGATGGTCGTATGCGTATTTGGCGCCGTGCAGGTGAGCGCCACAATCAGGACTGCATACGACCGAGGCACACAGGGCCAACATCCGGCATCATGGTGTGGGGAGCGATCTCCTACACTGGCCGTACATCACTGGTGATCGTCGAGGGGACACTGAATAGTGCACGGTACATCCAAACCGTCATCGAACCCATCGTTCTACCATTCCTAGACCGGCAAGGGAACTTGCTGTTCCAACAGGACAATGCACGTCCGCATGTATCCCGTGCCACCCAACGTGCTCTAGAAGGTGTAAGTCAACTACCCTGGCCAGCAAGATCTCCGGATCTGTCCCCCATTGAGCATGTTTGGGACTGGATGAAGCGTCGTCTCACGCGGTCTGCACGTCCAGCACGAACGCTGGTCCAACTGAGGCGCCAGGTGGAAATGGCATGGCAAGCCGTTCCACAGGACTACATCCAGCATCTCTACGATCGTCTCCATGGGAGAATAGCAGCCTGCATTGCTGCGAAAGGTGGATATACACTGTACTAGTGCCGACATTGTGCATGCTCTGTTGCCTGTGTCTATGTGCCTGTGGTTCTGTCAGTGTGATCATGTGATGTATCTGACCCCAGGAATGTGTCAATAAAGTTTCCCCTTCCTGGGACAATGAATTCACGGTGTTCTTATTTCAATTTCCAGGAGTGTAGTATCCATCTGATTATCTGCAGTTTGAATTTATGTCATATTTCTGGACATTTTCTAACTTTCTTTAGAATATGACTATTTTTTTGTAGAATGCAAACTAACAATGGATCTTTACTTCTTCTGACCTGTATACAATTTCCCTCTATCTTCTAGAACAACAAATTAAGTCGCAAACATATTTCAACACGGTATAAAATTTTCGATACAAATTTTCCCCTATTGACTTGATATTTGCTTACTTTTGAAAAACAGCAGCTCTTTGAACAAGTATTAATGCTATCGATAAGGTAAATTACTTTTAAGCTAGTTAACTAGAGTAGAAATGGTTCTATATTTGAAGCCCAAAATAATTTTTTCAATACAGGCCTTATCCAGACCAGATTGCTTTCCATTCTTGTACCTGTTAGCAGGCTACTTTAATTATTCAACTGTAACTAGCGTGCAAATTATGGTATGCCGTTCTTGGTACACCTTCATGTTATATGGTGTTTGGTTTCGGCTTAAAGACGTTTCACTTCTGAGTTCTGGATGGCGAACAACATGATGAGGTACAACAGGGTGAAGAAGTTTATTTGAGACACTGTTAAGACGACTTAATAACTATTTACAGATGTTTTACTTACCTACGACATTATTTTGGTCTATCGGGTTTATCAAGTGTTATCACTTTACTTCACAAATATCTCATAACCAGTATTAATAATTTGGTGAGTAAAGTATGGTTATCGAATTACTTGTATCAACTGTTCTAGGAAACACTTCACCACCTCAACAAATCGATCGGTATACTGCACAAGGTTAACTGAACCCATATTTTTCCACCACTGTTGTTAAAAAAGGAAAAAAAAGGAAAAAAGGAGATTGCTCCAATAGTAGTGTTTAAGGTCATGTCGCTACTAAGGGATGATAGGCGTGTATGCCATGTGGCCGACACCAACAAGAGTCGGCTAATGTTGCAGGGAGGGATCATCTTACTACTGCCATTTCGAGGTATCTGGTATCAAGTACTCAATCAGCACGCAAATGTCAACTACTTAAACGTACATTTAAGCGTACTGATCTGTTTATAGGAAACACACTTTAATGGCCCCCAGGATTCGGCCTAACTATATTCATGATACGTCACCACGCTCCATTAGAGAAGGAGATAGGGAAGGGGAGAAAAGTAAATGGTGTAGGATATTCCCTCCGCCATATAGTTTGAAGTAGCTAAAATGTGGGTGTAGATGTAGAACCTTGCTGTTTGCATTCCCTTTGGAGAGTTTAAAAGAGTCTTTAATAGCATTTTTTAAAAATTTTATCATCGGTTTAGATCTATACTACCGGAAAACATTAGTACTCATGGAAACACGACATCGAATTTGATCCGATGACGATATATGCCACTTGGAAGATAGTGGATGTACTGATAAGGGTTGCAGCGTCGCTCTTCAAGAGGCAGCGTAGTGGCAGAGCTACCCGAACGCCATTTTTGTCTTCCCCTTAGTGGGGAAGGCTCACAGCCAGAAGGCTCGGTGTGGTGCAAACGTGTGAAGCAAGTAGGGAACCATACCGTGCAGACAGACTCCTGTTTCCTACAGGCAAACCATTGAGTTTGAAAGGGGCCTAATTGTGGCTTTCCGAGTGGCAGGACGGTCCTTTCGAAGAATTGTCACCCAAGTTGGACCCGCAGTGTCACTCGTGCAACGACGCTGGTATCAGTGGTCACGTTTACATTCTGACGCCCGTAGTATTGTCGTATTTTAAAGACAGCAATGGCAGATCGTACAGCTACCACAGTACAGATAAGAGGGCTTGAGAGCTCAGATTTGTCAAGACGAACTGTAGCAGACCGGTTATTAGGAAAGGGTCCCGTCTTCCACCCACACCACAGCACCGACGTGCACGGCCCGATTGGTGCCATCAGAGGATCATTTGGAGTGGCACGCCGCGTTTTCAGCGATGAAAGCAGGTTTTACCTGCGTGCAAGCGAAGGTCTTTTGCACGTACGATGTTGACCTGCTGAGCGCTGTCTCGTAGAGTTCATTCATCCAAGACACACTGGTCCTATCTGACCCCATCCTAGGCCTTCTTGTCTGGGGTGCGATAAAATACAATACTCGTTCATCTTTGCTGTTTCTGGAGGGGACACTATCCAGCCTTCGGTACGTGCAGAATGTAGTTAGACCTGTTCTTTTGCTGTTCTTGCAACGGGTAGGTGATGTGTTGTTCCAGTGAAACCCAACCTGCTCTGCGAGACTCGCAGTAACCTTCCTGCCCAGCACGATCTCCGAACTTGTCTCCAGTCGACGTAGTGGAGAGAAGTAATGGGCAGAAGTGACTTGCGTTACTAGTCAGCCGACATCTTTTATAGAACTACGTGAACGGGTCGAGCAGGCGTGACATAATGTATCCCAGATCACTATTTGGCATTTTTTACGATCGAGAGAATTCCAAAGAGAGTGCCTTGTACTAAAATGCATGTTGCAGCATGGGTCGATACCTTGTACCTCAGAACCGCTTGCGCTATTGATCTGTAAAAGCAATCATTTGATGTACCCCATATGTTGCAAAGTTAGCTCTTGAGTTAATTGGAAACCCATAAAAGTTGTACTAATTTTTTTGCGGTTGTGTATATGATCATCAACAGCGAGCAACGTATAGTGATGATGACCCTATAGTACGGGTAATTTGTGTTTGTGTATCATACAGTTCTACTACTCCTTGACGATGTTTATACACATAAGATACATTAGTCACATGGAAGTTTTCCGAGAAATATTATGCTGTTATCAGTTTTCTTTTGTCTATCATAGTTTATTTATAAACAATAATTTTTAAGGTTTTCCTCCGTTTCTGGATTTATATGTGTAAATATTCACAAACAATTTAAATTATGCAATCAATAATTTCTATATATCTAAAGTTTACAGTAGTGCTGCTACTTTTAATGCGTCTCTATTTATTTAGTAAGGAATGATGCTTTAAATTGTGCAAATCCACTCTTCGCCTTCTCATTTCAATATGTCAATAATTTCAATGAATTGATCATCGCAGTGCGATACAGTTTTACGAGATGTATCCGTAGATCCCCGTTTGTTGCAATCGCATGATTCAATGAATTGATCATCGCAGTGCGATACAGTTTTACGAGATGTATCCGTAGATCCCTGTTTGTTGCAATCGCATGATTCATTGGTGGATATTCGCTTTTACAGTTCAGTAATTTAACTTATATTAACTTATGAACTAATGCGGATATCGAAGCGCGTGTTCACACGCGTAATCATCCATCTTTTCCGCTTCAGTTGAGCCTACCGCCTCTTCAGTGACAAGTATGTTCCAATATTTATTAATTTTGAGGTAAGCTTTAATTTTGCACTAGACGCGAAAAACGGTCATAACAATCATTATGCTGCCCAACGGTAGGGTTTTTCCGGTTACGCGGTCATCTTAGCGGCCTGTGGAAGTCAAGGGACAACCCCATCTGTGGAGCATAGTGTGAAACTGGTCCTCCACGTGATCCTGTCAAGCTGATTTCAGCTGTCAACACCAATATGACCCGATCTTAGCCGCTGCCTGTGCGTCCACGGTCTAATGTTTTTGACTGAATAAAGTGTCTCTTCCCTTTGCAATAGGCTGTCATGTTACACCATCTTGGTTGCTACAATGCTATTTTATATTTTATACACTGGTCTAGCAAGGCAGGTACACTATGTGATCAAAAGTATCCGGACAACCCCAAAAACATACGGTTCTCATATTAGGTGCATTATGCTGTCGCCTACTTCCGATTGCTCCATGTCAGCGACCTTAGTAGTCATTAGACATCGTGAGACAGCAAAATGCGGCGCTCCGTGGAACTTACGACTTCGAACGTGGTCAGGTGATTGGGTGTCACTTGTGTCATACGTCTGTACTCGAGGTTCCCGCGCTCTTAAACATCCCTAGGTCCACTGTTTCCGACGTGATAGTGAAGTGGAAACCTGAAGTGACACGTACAGCATAAAAGCGTGAAGGCCGACCTCGTCTGTTGATCGACAGAGACCGCCGACGCTTGAGGGTCGTAATGTGTAGTAGGTAGACATCTATCCAGACCGTCACGCAGGAACTCCAGACTGCATCAGGATCCACTGCAAGTTAGGCGGGAGGTGAGAAAACTTAGATTTCATCGTTGAGCGGCTGCTCATAAGCCACACATCAGCCGGCCGGTAAATGCCAAAAGACACCTCGCTTGGTGTAAGGAGCGTGAACATTGGACGACTGAACAGTGGAAAAACGTTGTGTGGAGTGATGAATCACGGTACACAATGTGGCGATCTGATGGCAGGGTGTGGGTATGGCGAATGCCAGGTGAACGTCATCTACCAGCGTGTGTAGTGCCAACAGCAAAATTCGGAGGTAGTGCTGTTATGTGGTCATGTTTTTCGTGGAGGGGGTTTACACCCTTGTTTTGCGTAGCACTATCATAGCACAGGCCTGCACTGATTTTTAAGCACCTTCTTGCTTACCACTATTGAACAGCAATTCGGGGATGGTGATTACATCTTTCAACAAGATCGAGCGCCTGTTCGTAGTGTACGGGCTGTGGCGGACTGGTTACACGACAATAACATCCCTGTAATGGACTGGCCTGCACAGAGTCCTGACCTCCATCCTACACAACACTTTTGGGATGTTGTGGGATGCCGACTTCGTGCCATGCCTCACCGACCGACATAGATACCTCTCCTCAGTGCAGCACTCTGAAAAGAATGGGCTGCTCTTCCCCAAGAAACCTTCCAGCACCCGATTGAGTGGAAGCTGTCATCAAGGTGGGCCAACACCATACTGAATTCCAGCATTAGCGATGAAGGGCGCCACGAACTTGTAAATCATTTTAAGCCAGGTGTCTGGATCCTTTTTATCACATACTGTATGTCTGATGATGATCTTATAGATCAAAACCGACTCAAATGGGAAAGATTGTTGAGATTAAATTCTAGGAATATTAAACATCACGTCACATTTCACCATCGCTGCTGATGTTGCAGGTGAGCACACAGAAGCGATGCAGGGCGCCGGGTCCACGTCAACGGCTGTTCGGCTGTGGGGGCAGCCGACGCCTGCGCTTCTGGGCGTCGCCGTTTCCTGCTGGTGGCGCTCCTGGGTGTCAGCCACAGCCTCCTGAGACGTCGAGGTCTTCACCGACGGCCCGCTGAGTCGGCCTGTGACTTGGAGTGGATGCTCGGCGCTTAGACTGACTTACTGTGAAAGACACTGCTGGTGGAATACTTTTGCCAGCTAGCCAACACTGACTTCACTGTCTATGACAGATCTCTGTCATGTCCTTTACTTGGCTTCTCGCGTGTGACATGACTGAAACACGAGCATCTCATTTCTTTGCTATATTTCTTAAATGTCCCACAGCAGCCTGATAACAATCATTTGTAACATGGAAAACAGTTGACTTGCAATTCTAAAGTGACCAGTGATTCACCTGCAACAGAAATTGTTACTACCTTTAAGTGCAGACAAGATTTGCATATTGACAAAAATGCATTACGAAATAAAAACTTTATTTGATCCTTTTCAGAAATACTCTGAATTGTGTTGATTGTTTCGAAACTTAAATCTGTGTAAACATATGAAACTATGGCTTAATGTTGATTGTTGAGTAGGTGTCTGTGAGTACGATAACAAGAAAAAAGTGAAGGAAGAGATTCGATCCTGTCAAATTAACTTGTCAAGATAACCTTGTACGTCTAAACAACACAGCTATGGTGACTGAGGTATGTCGCGGAATCGAAACGTCTTGATGATACACTTGCCTCCCTTTTTTTTATTCATTATTGAAAGACATGTATATTACAGCCTTGCTGGGACCTTTGTATAAGTAAATCCCTAGAAAATTGTGTCAGTGGCGGAATATTTTGGCTGTTAGGCAACACTAACTTCCCTATCTATTGGCAGACGTATTTCGCGTTATTTACTTGCATTCGTATTTGATAATACCGACAAATTTATTCTCGCAGTTCATTACAGTCTGTATTAATCATGGCACAGTAAGTTGAAACAGTGGTCTGTAAGTGTTAGTGCAAAAGTGAATTGTAATTTTAGAATTTGGAGAAAAATGACATACTGCCCTGACATTAAGAGACCGATTACGTTCTTTCATATTTTATAGCTTTTTATGACACAATCACATCATGTAACTGCAGAATCAGATGTAAATACAAAATATGCAGAATGAGATATTGCTTTTATGAATGAAGACCCATGCCAGTAGACAAAGGGATGATTTCACACCACATACAAGACCTCGAGCTCTACCTACCATTGCCTTCAGGGTTGCCGACAACGCAACGGAAACCGTTTGTAACATGTGCCTTCAGTTGTGATTTAATCCGTTCTTATCATAACGTAAATAGTCACATGACCACTAGAGTAGATGCACCAAACAGCTGCATATAATAAGTTATCTTAATTTACGACAGACCATTTCGGCTTTTTGCCATTTTCAAGTACGTCTGCATTGATGTGACGTCCATATTATGTCGTTAGTGGACTGTCATAACTGTCACTGTTTGAGAAAGATTGTAAACCATGTCAATATGTTGAAAATAAAATGTTAATTGCGATGTGACAGTGGTTTGACAGTTCCACTCTTACGACACTATATGTTTTCAACAAATTGACATTATTTACCATCTTGTTCACACAGTGACAGTTATAAGACAGGCCACTAACAACATAACTGGACGTCACATCAATCTATACGCACTTGAAAATGCCGATAAAACCGAAAGAGCCTGTCGTAGATAAAAATTACTTAGTACAAGCACCTATTTGATGCATCTATTCTAATAAACATGTCATTATCACACATATATTACGTTGCTGGCCCAAAAGATGAAAAATTAAGTAGATAGTTACTTCGCAGATTTTAAAGATATAGAAAATAAACAATTTTTCAGCCTTCAGTTGCAAGGTAATATTACCTTGCAACTGAAGGCTGAAAAAATTGTTTATTTTCTGTACACTTCACGGTTGCTGACGCGCTGCAGCATGTTAAAGATTTTACAGATATGTAATCGTTTTTTTGTTACCTATTTTTATCTATTGACAGTCTGTTTATGACCACCGGTTGGCCAAAAGCTATTGAAACAAAGTAATTATGTAATTTGCTCATGAAAATATAAAAATAAAAGAACATAATTATATAATGACCAGCCAAGGACTTGCTACAAAAATAGTTCCTAGCATTTATTTTAAATACAGTGTGCGTAGTGGCAGTGCAGAAGGCGTGACGAAACGGACACTTGTGTTAGAAAGTGTATCTGATAGTCTTGAAAATTCCTCTACAATGTGGTGATTGTTTCGAAACTAGTATCTGTACGCTAAACCTATCTTGTACAAATCACAGAACAAGGACCACTACTTTTTGGAACAAAACGAGCTGTCCGTGCTGAGGCGGTAACAGATAGTACTTATGGCAGCAATCAGAATCTGCAATTAATTTACAGACTCATATAATTCGTACCACCTGTTGTATCTTCAACGATGCTTTGTGTTAGTGTTGGTCTGGTGATTTGGAAAGAGCCCATCAAATAAGTACGAAGACTGTGCAGCATTTTTTGCTATTTGGAGTGTTTAAAATTGTACTTAGAATGTTGTCTTTCTAAATGAGTTTCGCTTCCAAAATATTTGCGTCGTAGTATATTCTTACTTCAGTTTCCTGATATCTATGGTATGTTCTCAAAATCATTACCACAATATGAGTAGCATTATTATACGAGTACATAAACGCACTGCGTTCAGCTATGAGAGGAATTACGATTAGCAGATGCTCTAGTTCGCAATCCTAGGCGGAACAAGCAATTGCTTGCCAAAGTCATATTCTAAAAATACTCAGTTCTGCTTACAGACAAGCAATTTAAATAACATACAAGGTTCGTTCAATAAGTAATGCTACACATTTCTTTTCTCCTGTAAGCAGGTTGGTTTTATTCATGATTCCAGTACACCATACTATTCTCCACTCTTTTGGCTACAAAAGCCTATTTTTCAACATAATCTGTGTTAAGAGCATCGGTCTTAAGCTAAATCATTGGGAGGACCTATATGCCCGCGTGGTACCACTCTACAGGTCGGCTTCGGAGTTAACGTTGTGCATCATCAGTAACTGCATCGAAAATGGTCACTATCATCCTCGTAACGCACAAGAATTTCCACTCAGATGATCCTTCGTTGCTCTTTATGCGGCGGGAAGCCATCGGAACACATGTATGAGTACCGAAAATGGAGGATAAGAGTGTCAGCACTTCCAACAGACACGGCCCGTTCAGCAACGATGATTGTGATTTGTCGACCACCCTGAATGAGAGTGTCCGAACCTTCCAACGTTGCAGGACTCACAGCTGTGTGGGGTCAGAGGTCAGACGGCAGATTGTAGAGCTTTGCGCCACCTTGCTTCCAGGTGTCCCTAGATATTCTGCAAGCGCCTATGACTATCTGCGATGCTCTAGTTTTCCGACTAAGGAAACTCATAGGCAGCTCTCTGCTTGGAACTCACATACGTTAGAGACGCCATTTTGATGGCTAAGTATAGTGCCGTCACCCGTCAGATCTTCATGAAACTACAGGGCTGAAGCAGGAATATTCCCTGATGCCACAGCAAATTACGCATTTTTTTCAACCCCAATTGGCTGAGAAATAAAACGTTGCATTACTTATTGAACGGGGCTCGTAGTTTTTTGAGCTGTAGTGTGGTACAACTTGCGTTTAAATACAACTCTAGTGAGAACTGAAGTAGACTCCTTACGAAATGAAGAGTATTTCTACATCTAAAATCAGAAACTGTTTTGAGAATTTTGTTTAGTAGAACGAGAAGAACCGTTGAGTCATTGTGTAACGTTTACTGTTTTTACAGACTTCCTCGCGATGTAACTTCGCATATGTAACTAAGGCATAACTGCAGATTGTTGTGAAGCAGTTTGTCAGCACAATAAAAGAAAATGCTAAGTTGAGAAGGGAGATGATATTAAAAAGAATGAAAGAAGACTTTCTATGATATAAAATAAACATTTCAACTTAATCTGTTGGCATCCAAATATTCCGCCTTAGGCGCAACTGTGACAGGGATATTTTATATTATATACGCATCTTCGAAGTGAAATTTTCTCTCTCTCTTCTGTTTTTCTGTAAAAGACATTGTCTACCTTCTCTAAGTTACAGTTTTGTTGAGATGTGTGTGTACCTTTATACGAGTAAATTTCTAGAAAGTTGTGTTTTGTATGGCTGTATTTTCATATCTGTAACAGAAATGACCAGTACAATAAACAACGTTAATAAGTCTTTTAAGTGACTGATTTGTCAGTTTTGAATAAATGTGTTTCCGGGAAAAGCGAGGTTGTCACCGTTGTGGCAATAATACATTTTGTTTCTTTCTTTGTGTATATGTTGGGTAATGTGCCACAAATGCCGACATATCCTTCTGCTCTGAATTGTAGAACAATATAATTTACTTACATTACAGCCCCCTTTTGTTATGGCGTGTAAAGATAGAAATATGAATATCGTTCACACATATAAAGTACAATATTTATACACATATCTGCTCTCTTTCGACAATGTGTGTAGAAATGGCCACAAAGGAAGTCGTCTGGTGTACGGGAATACTACGCACCAGCCTGAACCGCACATCTAAGTATCACTGGCAAAACACGCTACCAGGCTGACTGTCACATCTTCCTTTATTCACGAAGTCCACCGTATGTCCCACACCACCTCCACTTGGAGATAAATATAACTTTCTTCGTAAGATATGTTCCGTTTACCGACATCAGTATCTACAAAGAAGTAGCACTTATAGTTGTCTTTAATAATAACTTCACAGCAGTCCAGGTAAGATGACTTAAGTACAGTACTTTCTAGACAAACGGCGGCAGAGATGGCGTCATCGATATTTCAGGTTAGTAGGCAGTGTAGAACACAAATGACAAACACATTTGTGTTGCGCAACTTCACCTATAAGGCACACTTTATTTCACTTTCACTGTAGTATGGTGCTTGCATTCAATGAGTGTTTGTCATTTCCAGAACTTCACATCTAGTGACACTGTGGTATTAATGGGTCATGATCAGTGTCTCGGGGGGGGGGGGGGGGGGGGGGGTACTCGAGGGCAGAAGTCGGGTTCAAAAGTTATTATTTGAACACAGAGGTTCAGTTTCAAAAGAACTGACAGGCTTTCAATATTACTGACATTTATGAACAATAGACAGCAAAAATTTGAACAAAGGAGTTCAGTTTTGCGCTCTGCACTTGCAGATTCACTCCACTCAACAGCCATGCCTGTCAGGAGATGCGAAACGTGAACAAGCTCCCGATAGACGAGCGACGAAGCCCACAGTTTACCGATTCTGACGTGGCCAGAATGCAAAGTCAATGAGAATTCTCTTTTCTTAAAGATGTTTGCATGTCAAAGCGACGAACCGTACATTGCTACACAGATTTGGCGAGGAGGAAACTTATGACTCAAACAATGCATATATATCGTAAAGAAGTTGAGATGATGAAACGGATAAGAAAATAAATAACTCATTTCAACATATTAAAACAAAATTTCATTTCTACACCTCTTCTGGAAGACCCTGAGATGTGACGTATTATGTAAATTCAACTGTTGATTAATTACTCACTCTTCCACGTATACGCTAACAACCATTCCAATGGCGATGCTTATGCTGTTTTCCAGGGTGCGAGCGTAAGGTAACTGACAGTCAGATTTCTAATGAGAGGGTAGAGATTGGCATTTGCAGTATGCTACAGAGAACTATATATATATTTCTTGACACATATTAATATTTGTTTCATATTACAAGTACTACTGTAAAGTCATTATGTTTTATCTTAGTTGCTTGGCCCGGGCATATTCAGTTGCATTAGTGTGGACAGATTCTACGTACATTAGTCGAAGGAAACAAATGTGCTGCAGAGACGATTGTATACCCGATAGCTTAGGAAAAAGAGTAGTTTGTTGCATCAAGGTCAATGCTCCTATTTACAGAAAACAATAGAATTTACACAGGTTCGTTGCCGTCACGCTTAACACAAGTACATAAAACGCACATTCACATGCTCCACGGACACTAAAAGTTTGTTTCAAACAAGAATTTACGCACCCAATTTTTTTGTCACAGAGTTTTGATGTGCATCGTGTCTGATCAGATACCACATTTTACAATTTCTCTGTGGCATTTAAAATGTCCATAAATGGCAACTAAAATATCTGAAATAATGTCGTCAAACATGGAAACAGATAAAACACACACAATGAAAGATAAAAAAGAAGACTATTCCAGTCTATTTATAAAAAAATCTTTCAGAATGCCGAACGAAATTGGGTTAATCCTAAAGAGCTAATAATATTAACTAGTCGCAACTCCAATAAATAATTAATATGGAGTAATTAAATTTGGGGAATACATCTGACTAGTTAACATATTTAAGTGATTAACATTCAAAGATCACAAGTTAATGTAAGGGCAAGATAAGCCATTGGAAATTTGAAATTCTGGTACTATTATAAACTCTGCAACTGCCAGAATGTTGAATGCAAGCATACAAAATGTATGCATTATGTTATAAAGGTGTCACTTTGTGGGATTGATTTATATCCCTGTTGCATTTTGTCGCTCAATACAGGGGCGGTTAATGCTGTTTGTGGATGACACTGGAGTTGTCGTCGAATGATGTCCCATAAGTGGTCGACTGGAAACAGATCTGGTGATCGAGCAGGAGGAGGCAACAAGACGACAATCTGAAGAGGATGTTAGGTAACTACAGTCGTATGTGCGCGAGCGTTCTCCAGTTGGAAAACAGTGCCTGGAATGCTGCCCATGAGTGGGTTGGGTTCACGTGGGGGAAGAGACCAGACAGCGAGGTCATCGGTCTCATAGGATTAGGAAGGATGGGGAAGGAAATCGGCCGTGTCCTTTGAAAGGAACCATCCCGGCATTTGCCTAGATCGATTTAGGGAATCACGGAAAACCTAAATGAGGATGGCCGGACACGGGATTGAATCGTTGCCCTCCCGAATGCGAGTGCATGAATGGCAGCAGAACAGTTCGAATCACCAGACTGACTCACAGATTTGCAGTCAGGGTACGTGGGAGAAACACGAGAGTGCTCCTGCTGTTATATCAAATCGCACCTCAGGCCGTAACTACATTTTTAGGTTCAGTGTGTGTAGGAGGAAACATGCGGAAGTTTTAGCTGTCTCCAAGGCCGGAAAAGACCTGCGGCTGCGGCAAAACCACAGGCCCATCAGCCTGTTGCCCGCAGTTTCGAAGGTCTTGGAGAAGCTGTGGAGACACGTCGGGGAGGAAGGCCTGCTCCCTGACGAACAGTTCGGCTTGAGGAAGGGCCACTCAAAGCAGCAGCAACTCCTTCGACTGGTAGAGCAGGCTATGTGGGCGCCGGAGCGTCGCGAGTATCTTGGGGCGGTACTCCTGGAGCCTTCGACAGCGTGTGGCACGAAGGCCTTGTATATACTTACACGAGGCCTACGTCGCACGCCCGCCAGCTCAAATCCTACCTGACTGGGCGCACCTTCCACGTGCGCGCCGACGACGGGACGTCGACAGCACGCCCCATAGCAGCTGGAGTACCGCAAGGGTCTATCATCGGCCCCTTGCTCTACTCACTATACTCCGGCGACGTTCCGAGGAAGCAGGGTGTACACGTCGCGCTCTACGCGGACGACACGGCACTCTACGGCAGAAGCATCAACGCCAGGCTGATGTGTCGCCGCCTGCAATCGGCTTGCGACGTCCTCGGAGCTTGGGCCACCAACTGGTGGATTAAGTATAACGCAGCCAAAAGTCAGGCGGTGATCATCACCAGAAAGAAGATTCCTGCCGACCTCCAGCCACTCAGCATCATGGGAGGCCCCATCCCATGGTCGAACACCGCACGCCACCTAGGCGTCAATCTGGACCGGCGCCTGACGTGGAAGGCGCACATCAGGGAAGTAAGGGGTAAAGAGCTTGGCAGATTGCGCCTGTTGTACCCCTTACTCAACCCATCGACGACCCTGCCCCCACACTGTGGCATAACTCTGTACCTGACACTAATCAGGCCAGTGTTAGAGTACGCTGCTGTGGTGTGGGGCAACGCGGCCGACTCGTCCATCGCAAAGCTGCAGACGGTCCAGAACAAGGCGCTTAGGTTAGAGCTTCACCTGCCACGAGACTTCAGCACCGAGGAACTCCACAGATTAGCAGGAGTCCCGCTGCTCAAACACCGATTCCGGCAGGCGGCGCGTCGTTTTTACGCGGCCGCCCATATGTCGGAGAACGAGCTGATACGCACTTTGGGAAGCCAAGTGCACTGGCGCCCGACCACAAGGTGGCCAGATCTGTTGCTGGAGTGAAGGCACGCCGCAACATGGCCCAGATGAAGTAAAAGAAGAAACGCAACCGCGAGGAAGATTCAGACGAGAGGACAACTTCCAACACGCCCAGGCTGAAGTAGGAAAGGCGTGATCCGCTCACCCTACAACACACCGGAGTACGAAGCTCTGCGAATTTGCGTAGCGTAGAGGTAGAGTGTGTGTGTAGGACGCAGACAGGTTGTTTCCAGGCCTTCAACGGCCTGCTTCTAACCAACACGGCCATCACTGACACATAGGCAGAACCAGATAACATCAGAAAACACCACAGACCTTCACACTACCCTCCAATGAGCTCTCGGTTGACACCACTGAAGAAGTAATTCGCGATGATTTTGAATCAGTGGAACGCACGCTAAAGGGAATATGACTCGAAGTTGTCCTGAAGTAACCGATTTGTAACAGTTCGCTGTGTTACTTCGGTGCCGACAGCGGCTTAAAATAGCTGCTGCAGATAAATAAGATGCGACACAGCTATGCGCCGAACACGATGTTCCCTCAAGTGGCCGTCCGGAGGCAGGTCTTCTTGCGACCGTATATTTTCGTGACCACCGCTGCCTGCAATTGTGTACAGTGGCTTTAATCCTGCCAAGTCTTTCTGCAGTATCACGGAAGGAACATCGAGCTTCCTGCAGCCCCATTACACAACCTTGTTCAAAGTAAGTGAGCTGCTGATAATGGAGTCTTTGTCGCCTTAAAGGCATTCTTGACTAACATCAAGTCACCACGTCCAGTCACAAAGGTGACTAACGCTCTAACCGTTGCATCATTAAAAGAAATCCTGATTTGTATCTTTGTAGTGACGCTACTGCCGGAACTTTTATGTGACTGGCACGAAATTTGATTATACGTCTTCTTCCACAAGTGGAAACTTATCAGCTTTCATTTTTGTTGCACAGTTCATTCGTTGTGTTGCCATTTTTTTGGTGTCAGTGTATTAACATTATAGACGTCCACGTTGAAAAACTGTAGCTACCAAAGGGACTAACTGTAAATGACGCACTGTAAAATAAGCACCTATAGTTATCAATGCTGGCACAAAAAACGTAACCAGGATAGCGCACAAACTAATGTGTACACACACACATCAAAAAAAGTACTGCATTTACCCGGTTCCCAGAGCTCGTGAAGACTGACGTTGACTGTGGATATTGTATCACACACAGAGTCCCTCTGACTGTTCAGAGATGTCACTAAACTTGCCCAAAGATGTAAACAACCATGCATGAACAGCGTCTATTAGACGGAGGGAATCCGACAGCCGATCATTCCAGTCGTTCTACTAGGAAGGAGGTACACGGCTCATGTTGTCTGTAGTTCAACCATGCCGAGACCGTCAATACTGCGGTTCGATCGCGTCAGCATTGTCACCTTGTACCAGGAAGGGCTCTCAACAAGGGAAGTATCCAGGCGCCTCGGAGTGAACCAAAGCGATGTTGTTCGGACATGGAGGAGATACACAGAGACAGGAACTGTCGATGACATCCGTCGCTCAGGCTGCCCAAGGGATGCTACTGCAGTTCCTGACCCATACCTATGGATTATCGCTCGGAGGAACCCTGACAGCAACGTCACCTTGTTGAATAATGCTTTTCGTGCAGCCACAGGACGCCTTGTTACCACTCCAGCTGTGCACAATAGGCTGCATGATGCGCAACTTCACTCCCGACATCCATGCCGAGGTCCATATTTGCAACCACGACGCCATGCACCGCGGTACAGATTTGGCAAACAACATACCGATTGGACCGCTCGGGATTGGCATCACGTTCTCTTCACCGATGAGTGTCGCATATCATAATTTTTAACATTATCATGCACGACGGGGCCCATATAACGGGCTTAAAGTGAATTTGCTACAGCTTGTTTGATAGAAGTGACAAAACCTTATGGTTATGCATCAAGTTTCATAAAGTTGACTTAAGGCATGGCTCGTTTTAGGCAAACATTTAAATAATATTTTATGTTCTGAAGAAGACATCACTAACGTTGAAACTTAGGTAAACGATAAAGTTAACCTGCAACTGTAGGCTGTATATTCTTCTATATAGTGTCGCATATGCCTTCAACCAAACTACCAACTGCACACAGACAGTCCAAAGTTAGGCATACACACATATACACACACAAACACACACACAAACACACACACACACGCACACACACACACACACACACGACCCATCGGAAAGCTCAAATTTAACCTTGTCACAAAGTGGGTTCTGGTCAGTCAAAGATTTTTCGCCACCGCGATTGATGTGATTCTAAGGGAGAGAGATAAATCTTATTATCTTAAATTAAGGCGACGAAATGAATGAAAGAGAGTTATTTTTAATTGGAACATATTTAAATTGAATTCTCAGTAATTCGAACCGTTTCTCGGGTGCCGTAACTTGCGTTTAACGAGAGTCTACTGTATTAAATAATTCGTACCTTTCTGTAGTTATTTGGTAGTTATCAGCTGTCTTCCCACATATCATGGAGCTCTTTATGGGCTCATGATCGTGAGCCTTCTATCAACAGAAGTCGTCACTCAACTAAATCTTTGCACGTCTTAACCTAGAAAGGAGTGCCATAGTGTAGCGCTAGAGCGCGTGGCACAGCCCACCTGCCAGATTTAAGAGCAAATCTGCGTCCTGTCAACTTGAGGCACACTACTGATGTTTCGACGATCACACCCGTTGGAGGAGCCGAATACGGTTAAATGCATCTGAGGAGCCCTCAGTCTGAACATGCTATAGTCTGAAGGATCGGCTAGTGGCAGACTGATGGCAGGTGCGAGTAAACCGCTAAAAGTTTTTTACTCCGATCGCAGCACCCCGAGTGGAGCAGGGAAGAAAATTTGATGTGGTGAGAAAGACTTTAAAACACAACGGTCGTTGCTAGGTTGACCACAGCTAACATTTTTTGTTTAACTTTCCTAGCGTCACGTGCTGCTTCAGTGTCATTGTAGAGTTGTTTGGCTCTGGTTGTGGTTTCTATTATAAAGGAACGCTAAAAATATTTGTATGACTTATTTTTTGACTAAAGTTCAGTCTTGATCACACCATTTATGTTTCAATGATATAGGTAACTGGTTTCGGTTATTTTTACATAACCATCATCAGTCCTGTGGATTAATTTTAGGAAATACTAGAAACCAATCTTTAAATAAAATGAAAATGTCTAATGACGTCAAAATTTAACAAGATAAAATAAAATTAATTATACCCATGGCTCCCTTAGGATGGTTGACGTAGCTCTCCTCAGCTGCTAAGAAGTTAACTGATGGTTATGAGTCCTGAGCATGAGCTTAAATATGCAGAGGCTCCGCCTACTTCCTGTCACACTACTTCAAACTGCCAATCAGCGTTCATAATATGACGCCATCGTCAAAGTATAAAAGTAGGAAATACACTAATAACATAAAATTGATTCATTTAAAATGTCTGATTAACAGCTTATTTATATTTCACATAAAGACAGTAAAATACGATGTGTAATAGTTGTGCCCTCTATGGGCAACCTTAATACTATTGCAGTGTCAGTTACATCAAAGATGTGAAAGTCCAAGGAATTGTGGTATATATCGATTATACCGAGTCGCCTACATCACAATTGCATCTTTGTTGGATGCTGCAGAATCGTATTACTTTAACTGTAGTTTTCATAGCATATGAAGGAGAGCTTCTGTAAAGTTTGGAAGGTAGGAGACGAGATACTGGCAGAAGTAAAGCTGTGAGTACCGGGCGTGAGTCGTGCTTCGGTAGCTCAAATGGTAGAGCACTTGCCCGCGAAAGGCAAAGGTCCCGAGTTCGAGTCTCGGTCGGGCACACAGTTTTAATCTGCCAGGAAGTTTCACATTCCATGCTGTACCACCATACAGCGAGATCTTGAGAGGTGATGGTCAAAATTAGTGTACACACCGGTACCTCTAATAAGTAGTAGTACGTCCTTTCGCATTGATGCATGCCTGTATTCGTCGTGGCATACTATCCACAAGTTGATCGCCGCGTGCTCTGAGGCGTCCTGTCACGGTTGGCGCGGCTCCCCCTGCCCACGTCTGAGGTTCGAGTCCTTCCTCGGGGGCATGGGTGCGTCTTGCCCTTAGCGTAAGTAAGTTTAAGTTACATTAAGTAGTGTGTGAGCTTAGCGACCGATGACCTCAGCAGTTTGGTCCCATTTGGTCCTACCACAATTTTTTTCTTTTTAAAAAAAGTTCATCAAGGAACTGTTGTTCCAAATTGTCCCATTCCTCAACGGGGATTCGGCGTAGATATCTCACAGTGGTCGTCCATAAACAGCACTTTTGAATCTGTTCCGGGCATATTCGATAGGGTTCATGTCTGGAGAACATGCTGGCCACGATGTCGTTAACCTCGTTAACCTGAAGGAAGTCATTTTCAAAGTGTGCACGATGGGGGCGCTAATTGTCGTCCATGAAGAATGCCTCGTCAATAAGCTGCCGTTATGGTTGCACTATCGGAGGATGGCATTCACGTATCGTACAGCCACTGCGGAGCCTCCCATGACCACCAGCTGCGTACGTCAGCCCCATATAATGCCGCCCCCCTCCCCCCCACCCCCGAAAACAGCAGGGAGCCTCACCTTGGTGCACTCGCTGGACAGTTTGTCTAAGGCGTTCAGCCTGACCGTGGAGCAGTTGCGGTGTTCCTGAGTGGCCAGTTTTGGCAGGATATATCCTTATATTCTGTAATCTCATCAGTTACCTGTTTCACGTGGTTATTGATTTTTATTTGCTTACATGCATATATGTGGACTAGTTGGTGTAATTGGCCCATATCTGAAAGACGTTCCTTTATGACATGGAGTTCCAAGTGAAGGGATTGAACATTGTTTGGGATTCAGACTTCCCAATATTTGCTTCATAGCTTGGTTTGTATCATTTGGTGCGAGTATTACGTTTCACTGGTTCTGATTTTCCATTATGTATGGGTCTTCCGTTTGTTGTCAATGGTAATGATACGATATGGTACTCTAGAAGAGAGAGAGGAAATTTTCCCATTTCCTTTGTCGTGACTGGACGTGTAATCTATGTTATCTTTAGATTTATAATATAATTCAAAGACTTCCTATTCTGTTGCTCCAGAGCTCTAATAGAAGGGCTTGCTTTGTGAGCCGTGCGTGGCTCATGTTCCAGCCATCATGTATTTTACACCCTGTTTCTAACATACTTCCACCTCACTTCGTTAATTTAAATTACTGGTGTCACTGAGTTGCTGCTTTGCCTGACCGTGAGCAGTGTATCAATATATCCCCTCTCGTAGTATCTTTGCTCGACTGCTATGACTTCTCGGTCGTTGTCTGTCGTAACCCAGTTCGGGTCGCGGGTTTGGGGCTGCCAGTTAGTTGGAACGCGTCTGGAGCGCAGTCCGGACTTTCCAGTCGGGGAGCTGCAATGCAGCACTAGTGCAGTCGAGTTGTAGCAGTGAAATCTGCGTCAACAGGGATCGCCCAACCAGTGCCGCCACGCATCACTTGAGCCGGGCCAAGGTCTTGGTGGATCGTCGGTCGGTCGTCCTACCGGAAGACGCGTTTTGACTTGTCAATCGTTCATGAGCCGGCTGTGTGTGTGTGTGCGTTGATTCCCGATTTGTCTCCGTGCGTTACTAGTTACTGTTGAGTATCGTTCAGGTTTTCGTGCAAGTGTTTGTCAGGTTGTATGTGTAGTGGCGTTATTTCCACTGACGGCTATTGTAGATGTTGTCGACTTTCTGAGAGGAGTCGGTCGGTTGGTGCGGACCAGGGAGCATATCTCCGTGCGGCGTGGTCGGCTGGTTCCCCTGGCTGTCCCTGCGCAGTGTCGGAGTGTGTGTGGAGCTGTCTGATCGCTGCGAGCTTCGTGTCTCACCGACCTAGGACGTCAGTGTCGTGAGTATGCAAGTCACGTCCGTTCATGTTGTGTAGTTCGTTTCGGTGGTTGGGGAGCTTTTCCTGTGAGCAACACCGAGTGTTTGTAGTGGTGAAATCGAGCCGCCGTGCTGTGGAATTGACTATATTGGTGCACCAGCGAAATTTTCTGCCTTGTGGCCGTTAGTGTTCTGGTTACCTGCCCTGACCACTAACGTAAGCCGGCCGAAGTGGCCGTGCGGTTCTAGGCGCTGCAGTCTGCAACCGCGAGACCGCTCCGGTCGCAGGTTCGAATCCTGCCTCGGGCATGAATGTGTGTGACGTTCTTAGGTTAGTTAGGTTTAACTAGTTCTAAGTTCTAGGGGACTAATGACCTCAGAAGTTGAGTTCCATAGTGCTCAGAGCCATTTAAACCATTTGAACCACTAACGTAATTTCAGGCAGTGTCCTTTCCTCACCTCTTGTCGCTGTCCAACACGGTGTTTAGTTTTGACAGCTTAATACATATTTCATTGTTGATAATCACTTCCGTAACAGTTTCGTCTTCGAGATTTCATGTACCGATTGGTGGCTAGCAAGTTATTTGGTCGGTCAGTCCGTGACTGTCTCTTAGGTGGATTACCGACGGATCAAGTGTAGTTGGGCCCATCATCTGTCTCATCTAAATGAACGTTAACGTTTCGAGGGCAGCCCCCCCCCCCTCCCCTCCCCCTGGAGGCGTCCGAGTGCCGTTGTCTATACTGTCCTCTTCATTGGTGTTTAATGGTCTGTTGGTAACCTCTTATAGCCAATGCTTTAAAAGAAAAAAAAAATTATTGCATTTTATGTAAATGAAGGGCCTTCAGCCCGTATGAATGAGTTCTGGCAAGTGGATATTTTGCTAAAAGTTACTG
This sequence comes from Schistocerca americana, assembly GCF_021461395.2. Classification (NCBI taxonomy): domain Eukaryota; kingdom Metazoa; phylum Arthropoda; class Insecta; order Orthoptera; family Acrididae; genus Schistocerca; species Schistocerca americana. Next base: position 186,341,182 of record NC_060125.1, on the reverse strand, counting down.
CTGTTGTGCTATCTTGTCATTTAGTGCGCTGTCAGCCACTTAAATCTTAAAGATTTAAGATATTTTGAATTTTTGAAAACTCAATTGTGGGCCTTCAACAACTTAAAACCCTATTCTTACATTTAGTTATTGTCGTTGCGTTGCTTCTTGTGGTGTGCGTACTGTAAGACCTTCGGTACACACACCAACAGATTATTTGACTTGTCGCTCTAATGAAGTAGGCGAGTGTCAGTAATATGTCTCGTGGTCTTATAGTGGCGTGTTTATCTTCTGCCGTTAGGTCAGACGAGCGAAATGCCACTTGCACGCTTAGAGTAGCAGATTGACGGTGACCAACTTTAAACAGAACTTGATTAATTTTTACACACATTTATTAAAATAGTAACAAGCGTAAACCTTACGTAACTTGATTCTGGATGCTATTTTCAATTGACAATCTGAATTTTCTCTGGTCTTAGTACGTTAATCTTATTCTCACATATCTCTGATAATTGACAAAGTGTCTATACATTTCTCTTCATGGCTATGTACAGTAATATGGTAATCTTATTAGGTGCAGACTGAAACTTGACTATAGACTGGTACAGACCAATGCAGACTGGTACAGACTGTTGCAGACAATTGCAGACTAACGCAGACTGACTGATCGGAGGTCTGCGCGCTCGTTTTAATACCTCGCGCGTTCAGGTATCATAGCGCGAGTGTGATCCGCGAGGAGAAAAGGTTCTACGTTAGCAGCAATCTCATTGGCTGCATTACATATTAATACGCGGATTGGCGGAAGCAGAATTTGGTCCGTCTCTAAGACAGCGCCATCTCGTAGTGCGGAGACGGACGCGCGCTGCGCTGTTGTGCTTAGCGGGGCGCGCTCTAGTGGGAAAGATGTGTACGCACTGACTACACGGAACTATGTACACAACAATTTTCCACTTACAAGGGAACCTCCCCATCCCACCCCCCTCAGATTTAGTTATAAGTTGGCTCAGTGGATAGGCCTTGACAAACTGAATAAAGATCAGTCGAGAAAACAGGAAGAATTTGTGTGGAACTATGAAAAAATAAGCAAAATATATAAACTGAGTAGTCCATGGGCAACATAGGCAACATCAAGGAGTTTATAAGCTTAGGAGCGCCGTGGTCCCGTGGTTAGCGTGAGCAGCTGCGGAACGAAAGGTCAGTCTGCTTTCGGCGGCGGTGGGGCGAGGACGTCCGCTGCGCCTCGCCGTGCGCGACCGTGAGCGCTTGCTTGTGTTTACCTTCTCGCGGCGCGAGTTGTATTTGTTCCAAGTTCAGTCCGATTATGGCACACACATGGCGCCACGATACGATCAAAATTACTTTCCAACCAGATCACGCGCGTCCTCGAGCCTATGAAATAGAACAGTTCATACGCGACGATCTACGTTTAGATCCGGCGACTGTCGTCGGAATACATTTTTCTATAACGGCGAGCGTGGTTTATGTTAAAATGACCAGTGCAGAGGTCAGCGCGACAGTGGTTTCTAAATACTCGACCTCTCTCCGATTCAAACATTCTGACGGGCATATCGGTGCAGTGACGGTGGATCATGCTGGCATGGGCCTAAGGACTGTAAGAGTTTTTGAGCTCCCCTTCGAGGTCCCAGAGGAAGTTGTCAAGGACGCCTTCCGACCATATGGCAATGTTATCAGCCAAGTTGCAGAAAAGTGGCAAACTTTCTCGACGTATAAGGTCTACAATGGTGTGCGCCAAAATAAACTTGAGCTCAAGAAACATGTGCCGTCCTATTTGAACATCGGTGGCTGTCGTGCAATCATCATGTACGACGGTCAACCGCGTACCTGTTCCGGATGTGGGCAGGAAGGCCATGTTCGATCGAGCTGCTTACAACGTAGAATTACGCAGATACCAGTGGGAGACTCCGTTTCCCCGACGGGGACGACAATCCTGCCCCTCACGTACGCTCAGACGACGAAGCGCACCATAGTTGAGGACGAAACGGGCGATCAGACACATCCATCGACGCCAGAAGTACCACGGGAGGAAGAGGAAGGACCCTCGGTGCCAACCCATATGTCGCCCCCTCCACAGCAACAACAGCAGCAACAGTCCCACGGACTCCAGACGCAACATAACATTCAGAACGCGATGGACGTGGACGCGAACATTGTCCCGACCGCGGCTTTCCTAGCGGAAGGTGATACGACGCTGGATTGCCTCCCACATTCGGATACGGATGTCCACGTTCGAAAGCAACGTTCGCCCCGACGACGCAAGCGACGTCGGCGGACCCCTTCTGACGATTGCCTCCTACACACGGCCGGTCAAGAAAGTGACATCTCATCAGACAGCATGGATGTTGCGCCTGCTGAGGATATAAGTGGTATAGACGGTTCACTTGCCCATACTACGAGTGCCCAGTTACTTCTTGCACCACAAACGCGGCAGGTCGCGTCGATGGATGGCGATCCGTCTACCTCTACCAAAGACGACGTACGTGAGAGAGATTTAGGTGCCGATCAGCCACACAGCATCGTGTTGCACCCACTGTGGTCGGACGATGTTGAGGAACTTCCTGAAGAGGGCACGGGTGACAGGGGAGGGGGCGGCATTGGGGGTGCCACTACTAGCGTGAACGACTCATAATTTGTAACGGGTTTGGTGGGTCCGGCATCTCTTGCGGTTAGCTTTTATTGCCATGGCGTCTACCCTAGGTGATGAGGCTAGGCAGCACACCTTTCGCCTTGCCACAATCAATATCAACGCGATAAGGGCACCACACAAACTGACAATGCTACAACGCATGCTTGATGCGGCGGGCATCGACGTGGCCCTCTTACAGGAAGTATGTGTCGCTAGTTTCCCTGACTTCTACGGATATACCGCCCACATCTCCCACGCCTCTTCTACCGATTGTGGTGTGGCTGTTCTGTTACGGGACGGTTTGGCGGCTACGGACGTACTGTACTTACCGAGTGCAAGAGCCATGGCAGTAACTGTCAACGGTGTACGACTCATCAATGTATATGCCCCTTCAGGATCAGGGAGACGGAGAGATCGGGCCTGCTTTTTTTCGGAAGATATTACGCGTCTATTTATGGGCCACATAGACGATATGGTGATCGGAGGAGATTTTAACTGTACATTATCTCCATCTGATCAGCAGCCACATCACGTCCCGTGTGCGGAATTGGAAATGCTAGTGCGTGACCTCCACCTGATTGACACGTGGCGCCACATCCATGGCCCAGCTCCTGGTTACACCATTATACAAGCCATTCATCAAGTCGGTTGGACAGGATTTACGTCACAAGCACCCTTTCGACGGCGACGAGAGGAGCAGAGCTCTGGCCCACTGCATTCACCGACCACACAGCCTATATTTGCACCATTGCCCTCCAACCTGCACGTGTGTGGCGCAGTAGGCCCCCCTGGAAACTGAACGTCGCCCATCTGGACGAGCCGGCATGTAAAGGTGCTGTCGAAGAGTCGTGGACCGCGTCCTTACGGCGTCGTGATCGGTACCGATCGACCCTCAGTTGGTGGATTGAATGTGCGAAACCTGCTCTTAGACGCACCTTCATGGCTTACGGCCGGGAAGCAGCGGCATGGAGGAGGAGCGCGGAAAAAAAACGGGAATGTCTTGCTATGGAGCCCTCACCTGACAGGCAGATCATAGTCAATCGCGCGAAAGCGCAGCTCGTCTCCTTAGCACGCCATCATTTACAAGGCGCTGTTATACGGTCGCGTGCTCCAGACATGATACAATCAGAAAGGCCATCTATGCACCACGTGCTCATAGAACGCAGGAGGCGCCGCAGGGCACTGGTAACCGACATGATAACCGACGACGGTCGACATGTGGTAGAACAAGCAGATATAGCAGAAGCCTTCTATGGGCATTACGCTCAACTTTATTCAGCAGTGCTCCCTGATATGGCGACGGTAGACACCGTTTCAGCACATGTCCACGGTACAGTTCCACCAGACATGGTACCGAATTTACTGGGAGAAGTGACAGAAGAGGAAGTGCTCGACGCCATTGGTAAAGGTGCTCCCCGTAAATCACCAGGAATCGACGGGTTACCATTAGAGTTCTATCGAGCCTTTACACAACTGTTGCTACCGTGTTTGATTGAAATTTGCCAGGAATTGATGACCCCGGATATAACATTGCCTGCACCATTCTTGGAAGGTCTGATTGTCCCCATCCATAAGCCGAAGGGACGGAATCATGTCCGCGACTATCGTCCCTTAACGTTATTGAACAGCGACTTCAAGATCTTTTCGAGGCTGCTATCAGACCGTATTGGCGGCACACTATTGCACGTCTTGTCCGGCGATCAGACGTCCTTGGGGGGACCCAACAACATCAGAACTGCGTTATGTCGTTACCGAGATCTCATCTCCCTTGCACGGGTGAGACGTTTGCCGGCAGCCCTCGCGTCTATCGACTTTAGCCAGGCTTTTGACCGTGTGGGCCACACTTTCCTCACGGCCGTTCTACGGCGCATGGAATACCCCGACCCCTTTATCACAGTGTTGACACGCCTACTACATGGTGCAACTTCTCGAGTTCTTGTCAATGGAAGACTGACGGCACCCATGCCGATCCGCCGATCAGTACGACAGGGATGTCCATTATCAACATTGTTATTTGCATTGGCCTTAGAACCCTTGTTGTGTGGTCTCCGAGACAGGCTCACTGGGATACAGTTCGGCGGCTCCATCTATCGCTGCACCGCATATGCGGATGATTTGATGATCGTCATACGAGGAGCTGACGATATGGCCGCGGCTTTGGACTGGATTGCAACCTACGGTACAGCTTCTGGTAGCCAAATCAACGTTGACAAGTCCGTCGCCTTGAGCATCGGGATTGGGCTACCGCAGGAACACATTGCCCCCTTACGCTTCAGTGATACTGTACGCTGCTTGGGCTTAGATTTCATGAACGACATGCAACACGCGACGACGCTCAATTATCGACGCCTTCTTAACCAAATTAGGGCCAGAATTGCAAATCAGCGCTTGCGATCCCTCAACATCGTTCAGCGGGCGTATTATGCCAATGTATACCTTGCGTCCCGCATACCGCATGTCGCCCAAACGCTACCCATTCCGAAGCCCTTGGCTCGTAGCATTATGGCAGCGCTGGGATACTTCGTCACCACTGGTATGTTACTGAAGATCAGATACGTATCTCTTACCCTCCCCAAGGAAAAAGGTGGTCTCGGCCTAGTTAACGTCCATGATAGGGCCATTGCCCTCTATGTTAGCTCACATTTAAGTCTGCTGCGTCGTTGTCCTACGAGCCTCACGAGTCTGCTTCTGACGGCGCTACGACCTGCTTCACTAAGAGCGCCGGTGCCACTACAGGACATCCCAGCGCCCCTCTTTTATATAGGACGTTTCTATTTGGAACAAAGTTATTGCAGTGTCGCGCTCACGACACCACAAATGGCCACAACTCGACGCCTATATCATGACATGCTGCAACGCCGCCCCCTAAATGTGGTCGAACTAAAATATCCTGACGTACGGTGGCGCGTGGTGTGGAAGACTGTACACGATGCCATGCTTGATTCCGATGTTGTTTCTCAATGGTACGTCGTCGTGAATGGGAAGCTCGTGACGCAAGAACGTCTCTACAATATCCACATGACAGAATCTCCCAATTGTGTGGGTTGTAATACAGTAGATTCTGACGAGCACCGCCTCAGCTGTGGAGAGGCGGAACCGGTTTGGCACCTAGTGCGGCAGATGCTGGCTTATCTCTTGCGAGTTAGGCCGGAGCATATATCTGCACGCACGTTATTGTTTCCGGATGAGACATTTTACCCCAAGACTCGAACCAACTCTGTCACCTGGATACGTGGACATGCGGTCCATTACCTCTGTCGTGACGGACACAAGAATTTCCTTGACTTCTGGCTCTATTTGCAAGAAAGACATCATGCTATTTCCGGGCATACCAGATATCGACAGTGCTTCGCAAACTACCTGTGGAGTGCCTTTCACAGCCCGCCGTGCAGCTGGAATGTTCCAGGCAGTGGCAGATGAGGTCAGAACGAACTGCAAACGACCATATATTGAACAATCTTATCAGTGGGCGCAGTCGCTGGGAAGCCTCACTACGACGTGGTAGCTTTCTTTTCATGCTATTTATGTCTCATATCTTCGATGGCGTCTTCATTCTGTTTTAGTTTTCCAGGCTTGGTTAACTGTGACTGTTCGCACATTGAAAAAAAAAAAAAAAAAACTGGGCAGGGGACCTGCTTTCAAATCCAAATAAATACACAAGAACAAAATGAACAACAAATAAAATTTAATAAAGTATTATACCCTTTCCTTTCTTCTTTTATTTTATTTTTTTATACAAAGTTCAGAGGCATATTTAATTTTTGTTCGTTGGCGGAACCTGAAGTGGCGGCGAACGGCCGTCCTAGTTAGCTTCAGGATGAAAGTGGCGGTGGCACTAGCTTTGTTTTTGTTTTTAGGCTAGTTAGGTTTTTGGGGGTAGTATGGGTGATAAGGGCCAACGCAAAAAAAAAAAAAGGTCCTTGGTTCAAGTCTTCCCTCGAGTGAAAATTTTAATTCTTTTATTTTCAGACAATTATCAGAGTTCAGGCACTCACACATAATCAACATCGCTTTCCAAAATTCCAGGACATGTTTAGATTTGCTTGGACATATGCAGGATTTGACGGTCTACACACGGAAAAATTTGGAAACGTTAAAAACATATGTTTTGACAGAGCACAGAGAAAACTGCGCGACTGTGAAACTGTTGCATTCATTTGTTGCAGTTTATGTGACACACTCTTATGTTTTCATCACTTTTTTGGAAGTGATAATCACATCCACAAGAAAACGTAAATCGGGCAAGGTAGAAGAATCTTTTTACCCATTCGCCAAGTGTGCAAGTTAGGTGGGTCGACAACATATTCCTGTCATGTGACGCACATGCCGTCAACAGTGTCGTATAGAATATATCAGACGTGTTTTCCTGTGGAGGAATCGGTTGACCTATGACCTTCCGATCAAATGTTTAGTTCCCATGGGAGAGGCACGTCCTTTCGTCTACTAATCACACGGTTTTGCGGTGCGGTCGCAACACACTGACTTATTACAGTGAACAGAGACATCAGTGAACGATTGGACAGATCATAACTTTGCAAAAATAGTAAGTAAACTTTTCGCTCGAGGAAAGGCTTGAACCAAGGACTTTACTCGCCGCAGCTGCTCACGCTAACCACAAGACCAAGGCCCACTTATGCTCACTTTCTCCTTGATATTGCCTATGTTGCCCATGGACTACTCAGTTTGTATATTTTGCTTATTTTTTCATAGTTCCACACAACTTCTTTCTGTTTTCTCGATTGATCTGTGTTCAGTTTTTCAAGGCCTATCCACCGTGCCAAATTATAACTAAATCTGAGGGGGGTGCGATGGGGAGGTTCCCTTGTTAGAGTACTTTCGGCCACTTAAAACTTAAGGGTAAAGGTATTTTTTGAATTTTTGGAATATCAACTGTGGGCCTTCAGCCGCTTAAAGCGTTATTCTCAAAATTTCCCCTTAAGCAAAAACAACGCGGCCTTCTGCCTTAAAAGATTATGGTAGTATATTTTAAAATTTTTAAATTTAATTGTGGCCTTCAGCCGTTTGTATTGCAACTTGTATATGTTTGGTTCAAATGGCTCTGAGCACTACGGGACCTAATTTCTGAGGTCATCAGTCCCCTAGAACTTAGAACTACTTAAATCTAACTAACCTAAGGACATCACAGACATCCATGCCCGAGTCAGGATTCGAACCTACGACCATAGCGGTCATGCGGTTCCAAACTGAAGCGCTTAGAACCGCACGGCCACACCGGCCGGCTTGTATATGTTTGTTCTATCGACTTTTACCTTGAGGCTTTCAGCCTAGCTGTGATTTTGCAATTTTAACTGCGTGTCTTTAGTCACTTGAAATTTTAAAATTTCTTGTTTGGAGGCCATCAGCCGTGAAAGAACTGGATTTTGAAACTCCTATTAGTAAAGGTTCGGCTATGTGCCGTTTTGGTTTAAATGTGTTATTAAATTACAATAAATTACAATTTTGAAGAGAGACTGACCGCCACCCTATTAGGCCCTTTCCATAATCCTAATCAACTGTTCTGCCCAGTGGGTTAAGCGGGCGTATCACTGGGACCGTGCCGCACGGAGATATCCTCCCTAGTCCGCACCAACCGACCGACTCACCTCAGAATGGCGAAAACATCTAAAATAATCTTCAGTGGAAATAACGCCAACTACACACACAACCTGACAAACACTTGCACCAAGACCTGAACGATATACCAAGCAGTAACTAAGCACGCACGAAGACAAATCGGGAGTCGATGCACCCACACACACACACACACACACACACACACACACAGCCGACTCACGAACGGTCGGCGAGTGAAAACGCGTCGTCCCGTAGGACGACCGATCGACGATCCACTAAGACCGTGCCCCGGATCAAGTGATGCGTGGCGGCAATGGTCGGGCGAGCCATGTCGACGCAGACCTCACTGCTCCAACCCGACTGCACTAGTGCCGCAGTGCAACTCCCCGACTGGCAGGTCCGGACTGCGCTGCAGACGCGTTCCAACTGATTGGCAGACCCACACTCTCGACCCGAATTGGTTTACGACAGTCAACGACCGGGAAGTCATAGCAATCGAACAAAGCTACTACGAGAGGGGATATACTGATACGCCGCTCGCGGTCAGGCAAAGCAGCAACTCGGTGACACCAGTGATTTAAATTAACGTAGTGAGGTGGAAATATGTTAAAAGCAGGGTGGAAAATACACGATGGCGGGAACACGAGCCACGCGCGGCTTTCTTTATTTCGGTTTGCTGGACAACCACTGTGTCTGTGGTATGGATTGTATCTCACGTCGCAGTTGCAATTACAGCTATTATCGTAATTTAGGCTACACCTTCTGCAAGTCATTCGTTGTTCCTAAACCGTAAGTGTGGTGTCACCGCCAGACACCACACTTGCTAGGTGGTAGTTTTAAATCGGCCGCGGTCCATTAGTACATGTCGGACCCGCGTGTCGCCACTGTGTGATCGCAGACCGAGCGCCACCACAAGGCAGGTCTCGAGATACGGACTAGCACTCGCCCCAGTTGTACGGACGACTTTGCTAGCGACTACACTGACGAAGCCTCGCTCCTTTGCCGAGCAGATAGTTAGAATAGCCTTCAGCTAAGTCCATGGCTACGACCTAGCAAGGCGCCATTAGCCTTACATAGCAATTGATACTTATCGTATAAAGCCTGTCTCATCAAGAACGATGTATACAACAAGGATGGATTAAAGTTAAGTATTCCAAAAGCTATGTACTTTTCTTTATAGCATTCATTACGTATCCTGTTTCAGACCTATCTCTAGCCTGCGTGAGTTAACGCGTGCCTTTCGGCTACTTCCGAGTGGCGTGGCTGTTAACCTACGCCACAACAGTAAGTCTGCTAGCTATTATGTATAGTTTTCTACCATGTTATGAATACATAGCTCTGTCGTATGAGTGCAACAGTAATTTGCATTCAACGTTTAATGGGTATAGTGCTAAGAACTTCTTTACCCACCATTAATCGCATTCTCTTTACTTATAACTCTTACTTCATTTTTCATTGGGAATTAAAGGGAAATAGGGAGTAATGAGGGATTGTATAACCTGTTATAGTCAGGAAGCTAAAAAATGTTAAGAAATGCTTCGTGTTGCATACATAGTATCTTTCCCTATTTGAGGCTGTATATTTTTGTCGTAAAGGACATGGTTGTTGCGAAGATGTATAACTTGTTGGTCACTTAAATCTGAATGATCTTAAATATTTCTGTTGGTTTTTGTTATGAAAGAAACACCTGTATATTAAACTTTTGAGTACCTAATGCATCATTTTACAATAAAATAAAGTAAAATATCAGTACCCCATATATGCTTTAGTGACATGCTTTGTCATGTGCAGCTAAAAGTACATCATAATTTGCTTCCGTTCACTGAATGCACAAACACTAAGTTTACAGAGGTCGATTTTACCTGCACTGGAGTTACACATGGAGTCAGCGTTGCTTCTGTCAGTCAGGGCACAACAGACGTGTAAAACATCATCAAAATGTCAGAGTTTGTCTTAAATCAGGTAGAAGTCACCATGTATCATGAAAGACCAAGTCCAGTGTTCTGTTCAACTATAGCTGCAGATGACGCCGTTCCTCCATCACGAATCCATAGGTCTTGAAACTATTCAAAAATGTCGTCTGGGTGATAATGGCTAATTCTTTATCAGCCATGTTTATCGATGAAAATACTGTCACGTTATTCCTCTAACCAATTTCGTGATACCCAATACCATTGTTACAAAGTCCTTGCGGCATCAAATTTGAAAACTGTGAATTAGTGCTTGGGGAAGTGATTGCAATTTTGAGGTGATATTACACGAGGCAAGTTAAGTTCCAAACTATTTATCTGCAGAAGAAATCACAGTTTTTTGCTCTGATTTCTTGTGTCTTTCAGAGCCATTCAGTGAAAAATGTGTTCCCATCCACTACTTTATGTAGGTATGGGAAGACACAGGAAATAGTGTGATACTCCTGAAACATCTAAGGGTTAGTAGATTTCGCTGTCAATAAGTTTTAGCTTCCGGAAGCAATACTGTTAATATATTTCTTAAAATATTTTGACACTATTTTTTGTGGGTTTACGTCAGTGTTCTTTTACAGAGAACTGGGGAAGAGTTCCTACTTGGCACTATTGATCACATCGCACGAATTCTAATTTGCCAGCAGACTCCCTTGTTTCGAGGGACTAGATGATGAGATTATTACCGAAACGATGCGAATTAGGTAGTGATAGATAGACGCTTAATGCGGTTGCAGAGTATTTGGGTGCGGTATGTCATGATCATCGCTTCGATATTTCTTGTGAGTCAAAACGCAATGGACTTCTTCAGTTTACCAAGATTTATACAAGAAAATGTTGTAAGCGCCTTGTTCTTGCAGTGTAACGAAACTAAAATTTTCTTCTTCATTACGTTCAGAAGGGAACAAATGTTAATGTACTGCAGACTGATTTGGAATAGGTGTCAAATGATTTTTATTTGTTTGTGATTTAGCTGGATACGAATATTATAATTTATAAGTTTATTGTATTGTAGTCTCAGTTCCACAATTCAGATATTTCGTGTCAAAAACCTATCGATTCTGTGAGTTGATTTTAATTAAAACATCATCAGTTTCATTTTTCCTTAGTTTCAATTTGTATTGTCGATTTCACGTATACTGGTCAGACCATACCAGCCATTCTGTTCTTAGAAGGTGATGCTGACTACGAACGACTGTGCGGCCAAATACCTCGACAATGTTGGTATCAAAATAATAGAGCCTTTATTTCAGTATTTATTTTTTGCAATCTACAGATTTCGGTGTTTTCAATATTTTGCGTCTTGAAAACATCCTTAATTACTCATAATTTTTATATTTAGTAATAGATTTCTTATGTATTTATTATACAACACAGAACTGAGTTTCTCGGAAAACAGAAAGGCATATGAGTTTACAAATGTTAATGAAAAAGAAACATAAAAAATACCTTGACGTCCAGATCAAAATTAAGACATAACATTTTTTCCTCTTACCTAGCTTGAAACATATCGTTGAAAACACACAGGCTACACTAAAGAGACGTATGTAATCTTTATATATTTCATTAAGTAAGAGCCAATTTGTTCTAGATAAATACAGACGGCAGGGTTTTCAATAAATGCGTAATAGAATCCATAAAGAGAGTGTATGAAGAATAATTAGAGAGGGCTTCAGTGTCACCTGTACCTTTTAATATCTATATAAACTTCATATTCTCGATAACACCTTAGCTTTAATTCTTTCTTTCCATTTGAACAAAATGTAACAATGAAGCTTAAAATCAGTAGCCATCCACCAGTATCTGCAAAATATACAAAATTCAAAAGCAGATCAAGTCATTCCAGAGTTTGAGTTGTTTCATCAGATTATGGCTCATCTTGAAATAACTTGCAACCAAACGAAATCTGGAGAAATTAGTGTGCCTAACCTTAATTAATATGTAACATTCTTCAAAGCACTTATTTTAGAATTCAGAAAATCAAAGTACTGAGAGAATCCTTCAAAGACACTCGTGGCAGAACCCAAGAACGTGTGAAATATGTAATGGACAGATATTCTGCCACTAAACAGTACCTTCTACATTTTGCTACACGAAATGCTTCACTAGTTTTAAAAATGAACATTGTACGAGTGATTAGTACTGATCACTGAATCTTACCCCATGATTGGCAAAAAAAAGTTCCAAATCGAACTTAAAGTAGTCGGTTGTGGGTCTGACACTCAAGGTTATTGGAGATTAATTGATCTCCTGAAATTTTTGTTGGAAAATAATCTGTACAATATCCTAGGTGAAATGAAGCTGATAAAAATTCTCATATCATCTCCCACGACTACATCGTAAGTAGAACACTGCTTTTCAACAGAGAAAAGAAAAAATGTAAGGTACACTACGAATTCGGCAAATTAAACGTACTTGCGCGACCCGCTGTAGCCACGTGGTTTGAGGCGCCATGTCACGGATTGAGCGGCCCCTCCCTCCGGAAGTTCGAGTCCTCTCTCGGGCATAGGTGTGTGTGTGTGTGTGTGTGTGTGTGTGTGTGTGTGTGTTGTCCTTATAGTAAGTTAGCTTCAGTAGTGTGCAAGTCTAGGGACAGATGACCTCAGCAATTGGGTCCCTTAGGAATTCATGCACGCATTTGAAATGCACTTGCAGTGCTTCCAATGGAGAAAAATTTCCTCAGTGATCATTTATAAATTAAGGAGAAAATTACTGGTCTTTTAGCTCAAATTAAACTGAGAAGTGCAGATTTCATTTTTAAACTGAAAATGGAACAATTTAGGTTAAAGTGCATGTAAAATATTCGAGCTTCTTCTTTTATGATTTTATCAAGTTTCTGATAAAATTTTCTTTTCATACAGATTTATTTCCGTTTACAGAAGTTTAAAACGCAAGCTGTACGTTTTATGGAGCAAAATCAAAAGTTCAGTTATGAGGCGCCACTAATACTGAGGATATTATTTGCAGGTGAATGGGTAATTATTGCTAACTGACAATAATTAACAAAGAGCAGCATATCAAGCACAAACAGTCTGTGCTTCGTAGTATTTACTCTTATTTGGTAACAAAACCATGGTGATGGTATTCTTTTAGAAAAACAAAATTAGAACCAAAATTGTAATAAATGGGTCAGTAGTAGTGCAGTAACAGTTTTTGAATATTAGGATACCGTTTAGTGAAAACTGATTTATAGTATAAGGGAGAGAATTGTTGCTTAATGAATGACACTACTCAAATAACGTTGCAAACGAAAGTAAGGAAAGAAACAACTCTGAAGTTTTTCAGAACACTGTTTCTCCCTCTATCTACGTACGAGATGAAAACCTCAGAACGAACAACAAAGGATACACTAGTAATCCAGAGTGCAAAAGTGAGATACTTCAGATATTCCGAAAACACTGATCTTGCGAAATCCAACTCGCAGTTTTCTTACATGCGTGACTGAAAATCATAGAACTAGGCAGTCAGGTAGACGAAGTATTTCTCTTATTCTCGAAAGCATTTCACTAATACACACCCACTCTTTTTTTCAAAATACGATCGTCTGGGTATCAAGCGAGATTTTTGGCTGGACTGAGGACTATGTGGTCGGGAGGATGCAACAAGTTATCTTCGATGCAGAGTCATCGAAGAACAAAAGTGGATGTGTCCCAGGATGTGTTCCAGGGAAGCGTGTTGTATCCCTTGCTGTTCATGTTGTAGATTAATAACTTTGTGGACAATGCTAACAGTAATCTCAGACCTTTCACATATGACGTAGTTCTCTGTAATGAAGTTCACTTTGAAAGAAACTGCACAAATATTCAGTCAGACCTTGATAAGATTTCGAGTGTTGCAGAGATTAGTAGCATGCTGTAAATGTTCGGAAATGTGAAACTGTGCACTTCAAAAACCGAATAAAAGATAGTATCATATGGCTATGATGTCTATGAGTCGCTTTTGGAATCTATCAACTCATAAAAATGTCTGGATCCGACACTTTATAGGGACATGAAATAGAACGATGACAGGGTCTCAGACGTAGGTAAAGTAGGTTTATTGGTTGAATGCTAGGTAAACGAAATCAGTCTTCCAAGGAGACTGCTTAAAAATCAGTCGTGCAACATGTCCTAGAATATTGCTCAAGTATATGGAACCCGTACCAAATAAGGGACAATTTACGTATATGGAGCATGACAGCTCGAACAGTCATGGTGTGTTTGAGTATCACAGAGATGTTGAAAGAATTGAAATGGCAGACCCTTAAAAATAGACATAAACAATCTCGAGAAAGTTTGCATACAAAGTGTGAAGAACCAGCTTTAAATGACGAATATAGGGATATACTACAACGCTCTACGTACCGCTCACGTAGATATCGTGAGGACAAGATATGATAAATAACAGAACGCACATAGGCACTTATACATTCTTGCCACACTCCATACCTGAACATAGTGGGAATAGGGTCAATGGGACATACAGTCTGTCTTGCACTCCACTGTGGTTTGCAGAGTATGGGTTGATCAAATGTGTGTGAAATCTTATGGGACTTAACTGCTAAGGTCATCAGTCCCTAAGCTTACACAATACTTAACCTAAATTATCCTAAGGACAAACACACACACCCATGCCCGAGGGAGGACTCAGACCTTCGCCGGGATTAGCAGCACAGTCCATGACTGCAGCGCCCTGACCGCTCGGCTAATCTCGCGCGGCGGAGTATGGGTGTAGATGTATACGTGGACCTATAGCAATACAGAAATAACGGCAAAGTAGGGATTTCTGTCAATAAAGGGAAAAGTAGAAGACTACAGAAGGAAATATAAGGAGCATGTTAATATGTTGGAGGATAAACTACCATAAATCCTACACAAATACCAACGAACAGGACGGAGGAATATAGAAAGACACAGAAATAAATGGAAAGATTTAAAAGTAAGCTCTAGTAGCAGGCATTACAGACGAAGTCTACTATGTGCAGAAGATGATAATGGCCTCCCTTCTTCTTCAATAATTATTTTATCCCAACACAATGATTTTTATCGGTTACCTCCACATTAAAGTGTGCAAAATTAATTTGAAAATGCAGTCCTTAAAATGTCTTCACGCCTCTGGTAGCCCTCCTTAGATGGCTCAATTTCCCGCAGCGGATGCTGTAACCCGCTCCACCTCGCCCCGGCAACTCATCCCTCACGGGCCAGTTGCTTGCCGACCAAACACGGGCCCACTACAGTCGGCACACTCTAAAGAAGAATTATATCTATGGCCGCTGAAACTCTTGTCGAACGCGCCTGACAAATGGTGGGACCCTCGCCATACATTATTTTTATGACTCGGCGGCGAGCGAGTTCGGATAGGGGTTGGCTCTGTTTGTGGCGCAGCACGCCCGCTCGTGGGAGTGGTGGCGGAGACGTTGGGACGTGGGTGACCCTGCAGGTGGCGCTCGTTGTGGATGCTGTCCCGTAACTGCGAAGCAGACTTATCAAGTCGATCTGTCAACTGAAACTGTACGAAACTCTGTGATGCCATCGGTACGGTGGGAGGGAGATATGGAATACAAAACGTCTACGACTTCCAAGATGTACACCTTCTAGATGTGTCTACAGCTCGTATCTCATGAAGCATTTGTATAATCTACGAGGGTAAGTCAAGAAGTATCTGGACAGTACATCTCTAATTTATTACAGCTACAATACAAAATCTGCAATGACATCAGTTATCAACATACTTTCACTACTTTTCAATGCACTAGCTGAATCTTAGGACACGCTATCCAGAACTCTCAAGAGTGTATCAGTTGAGCAACAAGCCACGTATTCATCCCTCCACCTCTACACTGAAGGTGAACTGACTGTGAATAAAACCTTCTTTACATGGACCACACAAATTAAATCTGACGGGGCGGGATCAGGTCCTTGTGCGAGATGATCCAACACCTCGAAATGAATCTTTTGAAGACCGTGAACTATGAGGGCGGTGATACGTGGATGGTTTTCTAACGCAAGGACAGAGCGCTGGTTTACATTAAGCCCCGGTGGCCTTTATTATTATTCGGAAGTTCCATGCGGCCTTTCGCGGATGATGCTGTAGTACACAGAGAAGTTGCAGCATTAGAAAATTGCAGCGAAATGCAGGAAGATCTGCAGCGGATAGGCACTTGGTGCAGGGAGTGGCAACTGACCCTTAACATAGACAAACGTAATCGATTGCGAATACATAGAAAGAAGGATCCTTTATTATATGATTATATGATAGCGGAACAAACACTGGTAGTAGTTACTTCTGTAAAATATCTGAGAGTATGCGTACGGAACGATTTGAGGTGGAATGATCATATAAAATTAATTGGTGGTAAGGCGGGTGCCAGGTTGAGATTCATTGGGAGAGTCCTTAGAAAATGTAGTCCATCAAAAAGGGAGGTGGCTTACAAAACACTCGTTCGACCTATGCTTATTGCTCATCAGTGTGGATCCGTACCAGATCGGGTTGACGGAGGAGATAGAGAAGATCCAAAGAAGAGCGGCGTGTTTCGTCACAGGGTTATTTGGTAAGCATGATAGCGTTACGGAGATGTTTAGCAAACTCAAGAGAGGCGCTCTGCATCGCGATGTAGCTTGTTGTCCAGGTTTCGAGAAGGTGCGTTTCTGGATGAGGTATCGAATATATTGCTTCCCTCTACTTATACCTCCCGAGGAGATCACGAATGTAAATTTAGAGAGATTCGAGTTCGCCGGAGGGTTTCCGGCAGTCGTTCTTCCCGCGAACCACACGCGACTGGAAAGGGAGGTAAAGACAATGGCACGTAAAGTGCCCTCCGCCACACACCGTTGGGTGGCTTGTGGAGTATAAATGTAGATGTAGATGTAGATTATTATTATTACTATTATTGCAGTTTACAGCTGTTAGCGAAACTACTTAGAGTAACGTTTGGTATATACTGTTGACTACTTTTCCAGATAATATTGCAGAACTGGCCCATATGCATTCCAAAAAACTGTGAGCATCACTTTTTCAGCATAATATTCACTCTCGAATTTGTGTTTGGCTGGAAACAATAATTTGGCATTTGTTCTATAATTCAAAGCAACGTGCTCACATTTCATCTCCACTGATGGTCTGTTTCATCTCACCTCCGAAAATAGCATGCCGGTCCAGTCGTTGCTGACATTTGCGCTTATTTTCTTCATTCAGTTGTTGTATGTTCCATCTAGCACAAAATCAAATTTGAGCTTAATGTGGCTGTCAGATGCAGAAGCGTGACTAATAGGTAAATGCTCAGTGTGGGCATTAGTAGTGGATTCTCCTTTTTGTTTTGTCCTTTACGCTTGTTCTGCCGCTTTTGAACACTTCACTCCACTGATAAACACCTTACCGTGGTAAAGTATTTTCCACGTTTAGCGCTAACAGCCTTGTATAGATTTCAGAACACATGTAATCCTTTACTTACTTTCAGAACACGAACAAAAGTGGTTATTGAATGCTGTTCTTCACTGATGAAAACGGAATGTGACGGTGCCATGTTTACATCATAAAAGGGCAAAAGAGAACTATTGTGACAATGCTGAAAAGTGTCACATGTGGAGAGAATGGTGCCGTCTAGCGGCTGGCGAGCGTACTCAGCGGCACTGCCAACCCAAAGACGATTAGAACGGAGCTGCTCACAGTTGTTGACTTACATTCGTACGAAAGAATTTATCTCGATAACCTGTGGCTATTGGAAAGGTAGGAAAGAGAGCTATATTAGCAAGTTTGTACAAATTTTTAATTGTTCGCATGAATTGAACGAAAAAAAAAATAGCGAGAGAAGACTTAAATGTTACTAAAAGTAGAAAGAGGAAAGAGGGACATTTTACTGCTGCTGATTTGAGTAAATACTGATACTTTTTTTTCAATACTCATGGTATCACTGTCGATACCACTTGTTCGGTAAGTTCGCAGAGATATATCAATACCTTAGTATCTCTATAGGAAGTATCGTGTTAGAGTAAACAACAACCATTCAGTAATGACTCAAAGAGAGTTAAAGTATTATCAGTTATCCATACATTCTACATGAAACACAAATGTAGAAGTAAACCGTACACACTATGCACTGTCTAAAAGTATTAGGTTTTTCAAATATGTTCAAATGTGTGTGAATTCCTAAGTGACCAAACTGCTGAGGTCATCGGTCCCTAGACTTACACACTGCTTAAACTAACTTATGCAAAGGACAACACTCACACTCATGTGTGAGGGAGGACTCGAACCCCCGGCTGGAGGGACTGCGCAAATTTTGGCACCGCGCCTCTAACCACGCGACCACTCCTCGTGCATATTAAGTTTTTGCAAAGTAGACTATTAGTATTAAATATGATTCTATTTACTTGGAAAAGTGGTTCATTTTTTGGTTTTATACTCAGGAATTAAAAAAATGGCATAATTCTTAGTTTTGACTTTCATCGTGAGTAGTCTTGAATGGTATACATAAACAGCATATTTTTCCTTTACTGTATACCTTTGTGTTTGACTTGATACTCATGTTGGCTCACAAAGCATTAAATGAATACTAAATTTCCCCGTTGTATTCTAAATAAATGTTTTTGCATTAAACTACAGCTTGAAAAAGTGTAATCAATTGGTACCTTAAGGCCTTGTCATCCTCCGTACTTATTTCCAGTAATATATTTAGTTCCAGTGTTTTATACATGTGTCTACACTGATGAAATATCAAGTATTAATATCAAGACCAAAAACTGTAGCCGGCCGGAGTGGCCGAGCGATTCTAGGCGCTTCAGTCTGGAACCGCGCGACCGCTACGGTCGCAGTTTCGAATCCTGCCCCGGGCATGGAAGTGTGTGGTGTCCTTAGGTTAGTTAGATTTAAGTAGTTCTAAGTTCTAGGGGACTGATGACCTCAGAAGTGAAGTCCCATAGTGATCAGAGCCATTTGAACCATTTTTGAAAAACTGTAGAGAAACAGGTACTAGAAGATTCCCAAGTCAGAAGATAGTCGATTATAACTATACAGGATGATTTTTTCCACCGTATACGGAGTTCAGGATTTGATCGACGAGAGGATACGGAACAAAAAATGTGTAATGAACTTATGTCCGTAAATGCATGGTCTCCATGCTAGAGACCATTTATTCAGTCCCACATTCCTACAGAGACTGCGGTCTAATTCGCGCTGTACCATGCAAAAAATTGTTGAAAATGGTTTCTATATGCCTCACCGCGTGCGTGTACGCACCGTAGCACGTTTTGTCTCATGCGTTTATGCCTGCCAGGCTACATCCGAACAGTGTCAAAGGAAGCATGAATACACTGCTCCAGTGTCTCCACATGTGGATCCTTTTGAGATTGCCCCATAACCACAAATCGTAGTGACTGAGACCCGATGAACAAGCAGGCTGTGCGGCTGGTCCCGGCGGAGGTTCGAATCCTCCCTCGGGCATGGGTGTATGTGTTTGTCCTCAGGATAATTTAGGTTAAGTAGTGTGTAAGCTTAGTGACTGATGACCTTACCAGTAAAGTCTCACAAGATTTCACACACATTTGACCGTTTTTGAACAAGCAGGCCTTGCAACTGGACCTCCTCGTCCGACACATCGACCAGGAAAACACGAATGAGATGCGTTCGGACATTAACGGCGAAGTGGACTGGAGCACCATACCGTAGCAGTCACATAATCTTGATAATCAACCGTCTCACGTCTGCCAGCAGTGAAGCCGAAGTCACCCGCAAGAAACGCCGATAGTTGGGCGGTGTGGATGGAAGACTGGTCCCAAAATACTGTTGCCAATTATCCCGGCCCTCACATTCCAGCTGCACCGATGCTGATGATTCGCTGCCATCATACCATGGGGATTCTGCACACTATCCCACAGATGACTGTTATGAAAGTTGAAGATACCACTCCTCGTAAATGTGCTCTCGTCTGTGAATAAACCAGTGACAAAACTGCTCCCAATGTGGAAAGTCTTTCGCTAGTAAGCCCTGTACACGCTGTAAGTGATGAAGAGTAGTAACAATCGTCATGGAGAATGTTCCACACGGTCGTCTGTGTTACCCTGTACTGGCCGACCAACTGCCTGGTATTGTTACGGCGTCGCCTTCCACACTGTTAATCCTCCAAGTCTGGTGTTCAAACATGTCGGCTACAATCTTCGTGATTTCCTTCTGCCTGTAAAGACCCTGTATGAAACAAACGGCGAAACACTGTTGCACACGTTGAATGCTGTGGTTGTTGTCACTAGGAATAGGTCTCCTGATACAGCCTTGCTGCTCGCCGCCCATTGCCATTTGCGTTTCCCTAAGTTAACACCATGTCGGCAAGCTCTCAATTCGAATACGGAACCATTGTGTACAACGCTGTATCACATCAACTACAAGGTGAGACAGCAAGAGAAATCAATACGTCACAACATTTACCAGTTACTATGGCAGAAGAGGGCGCTAGACTATGACGTATGAGGAACAGTACCACCCTCTAGGAGAAAACGACACATACTGTAATTGTACCATCTGGTGAGCAAGATGTATGAGACAGGCGAAATACCCTCAGACTTCAAGAAGAATATAATAATTCCACTTCCAAAGAAAGCAAGTGTTGACAGACGTGAAAATTACCAAACTATCAGTTTAATAATATACTAACACGAATTCTTTGCAGACGAATGGAAAAACGTAGAAGCCGACCTCGGGGAAGATCAGTTTGGATTCCGTAGAAATATTGGAACACGTGAGGCAATACTGACCCTACGAATTATCTTAGTAGAAAGATTAAGGAAAGGCAAACCTACGTTTCTAGCATTTGTAGACTTAGAGAAAGCTTTTGACAATGTTGACTGGATTACTCTTTTTCAAGTTCTGAAGATGGCAGGAGTAAAATACAGGGAGCGAAAGGCTATTTACAATTTGTACAGAAACCAGATGGCAGTTATAAGAGTCGAGGGACATGAAAGGGAAGCAGTGGTTGGGAAGGGAGTGAGACAGGGTTGTGACCTCTCCCCGATGTTATTCAATCTGTATTCTGAGCAAGCAGTAAAGGTGTAAGTAGGCTGTTTGGGTTTTTATGCTGGTAACATCACGTAGCGTTCAATATGAAAATCACTGGCTGTGCTGTGTGCAGTCTGTGGCTGGCTGGCATTGTAATTTGCTATTGTAGTGTTGGGCAGTTGGCTGTTAATAGCGCGTAGCGTTGCGCAGTTGGAGGTGAGCCGCCAGCAGTGGTGGATGTGGGGAGAGACATGGTGGGGTTTTGAGAGCGGATGATTTGGACGTGTGTCCATCAGAGACAGTAAATTTGTAAGACTGGATGCCATGAACTGCTATATATATATTATGACTTTTGAACACTATTAAGGTAAATACATTGTTTGTTCTCTATCAAAATCTTTCATTTGCTAACTATGCCTATCAGTAGTTAGCACCTTCAGTAGTTTGAATCTTTTAATTAGCTGGCAGTAGTGGCGCTCGCTGTATTGCAGTAGTTCGAGTAACGAGGATAATGGAATGTAGTCGAATTAAATAGGGTGATGCTGCGGGAATAGGATTAAGAACGGAGACGCTTAAAATAGTAAATGAGTTCTGCTATTTGGGGAGCAAAATAACTGATGATTGTCGAAGTAGAGAGGAAATAAAATGTAGATTGGCAATGGCAAGGAAAGTGTTTCTGAAGAAGAGAAATTTGTTAACATCGAGTATATATTTAAGTGTCAGGAAGTCGTTTCTGAAAGTATTTGTATGGAGTGTAGCCATGTATGGAAGTGAAACATGGACGATAAATAGTTTGGACAAGAAGAGAATAGAAGCTTTCGAAATGTTGTGCTACAGAAGAATGCTGAAGATTAGATGGGTTGATCACATAACTAATGAGCAGGTATTGAACAGAATTGGAGAGAAGTGGAGTTTGTGGCACAACTTGACTAGAAGAAGGGATCGGATGGTAGGACATGTTCTGAGGCATCAAGGGATCAGTAATTTAGTATTGAAGGGTAGCGTGGAGGGTAACAATCGTAGAGGGAGACCAAGAGATGAATACACTAAGCAGATTGAGGAGGATGTAGGTTGCAGTAGGTACTGGGAGAAGAAGAAACTTCACAGGACTGAAGACTACAACAACACTGTAACTGTGGCTGCATGGTACAGCGTCCTGTCCTTGATAAGCTGTCCTTGCAAAGCAGGCAAAGATCGACGATCGACCAGATTGAGTCGCCACAGTTAACTGTTCATGTTGTGCATTACTGAGTGGCAAGGCAATGTTACGAGTAAGGTCATAATTATTGCAGATAATGCAGTTACTTATAATTAGCTACTACTTGAAGAAAGCTGTTGTATTGTACTTTTGATACAACCACAGATGTAGATTTTACTCATTGCCAGCTTCAACCATTTATAATGCACTGAGGGAAATACACTACTGTCTATTAAAATTGCTACACCAAGAAGAAATGCAGATGATAAACGGGTATTCACTGGACAAACATATTATACTACACCTGACATGCTATTACATTTTCACGCAATTTTGGTACATAGATCCTGAGAAATAAGTACCCAGAACAGCCACCTCTGCCCGTAATAACTGCCCTAATAAGCCTGGGCATTGACTCAAACAGAGCTTGGATGGCGTGTACAGGTACAGCTGCCCATGCAGCTTCAACACGATACCGCAGCTCATCAAGAGTAGTTACTGGCGTATTGTGACGAGCCAGTTGCTCGGCCACCATTTACCAGACGTTTTCAGTTGGTGAGAGATCTGGAGAATGTCCTGGCCAGGGCAGCAGTCGAACATTTTCTGTATCCAGAAAGGCCCGTACAGCACCTGCAACATGCGGTCGTGCATTATCCTGCTGAAATGTAGCGTTTCGCAGGGATTGAATGAAGGGTAGAGCCACGGGTCGTAACACATCTGAAATGTAACGTGCACTGTTCAAAGTGCAGTCAGTGCGAACAAGAAGTGACCGAGACGTGTAACCAATAGCAAACCATACCATCACGCCGGGTGATACGCCAGTATGGCGATGACGAATACACGCTTCCAATATACGTTTACCGCGATGTCGCCATCATAATGCTAAATTCATCCGAAAAATGATCTTTTGCCATTCGTGCACCCAGGTTCGTCGTTGAGTACATCGCAGGCGTTCTTGTCTGTGCTGCAGCGCCAGGGGTAACCGCAGCCATGGTTTCCGAGCTGATAGTTCATACTGCTGCAAACGTCGTCGAACTGTTTGTGCAGATAGTTGTTGTCTTGCAAACGTCCCCATCTGTTGACTCAGGGATCGAGACGTGGCTGCACGATCCGTTGCAGCAATGCTGACGAGATGCCTGTCTTCTCGAATGCTAGTGATACGAGGCCGTTGAGATCCAGCACGGCGTTCCGTATTACCCTCCCGAACCCACCGAGTCCATATTTTGCTAACAGTCATTGGATCCCGACCAACGCGAGCAGCAATGTTGCGATACGATAAGCCGCAATCGCGACAGGCTACAATCCGACCTTTATCAAAGTCAGAAACGTGATGGTACGCATTTCTGCTCCTTACACGAGGCATCACAACAACGTTTCACCAGACAACGACCGTCAATTGCTGTTTGTGTATGAGAAATCGGTTAGAAACTTTCCTCATGACAGCAAGTTGTAGGTGTCGCCACCGGCGCCAAAATTGTGTGAATGCTCTGAAAAGCTAATCAATTGCATATCACAGCATCTTCGTCCTGTCGGTTAAATTTCGCGTCTGTAACACGTCATCTTTGTGGTGTAGCAATTTTAATGGCCAGTAGTGTACTTCGAGAGGAGAACGAGGAGGACACTGAAACACTAACAGTGAAACACTGATAGTAATTTGTGACAAGAACACCCACATTTACTGACGAATACTCTGCTGTGACAAATCATCTCAGGCAGCAGATCGTGAACAACTATTCCAAATGCTAAGGCTGGATAGTAAACAGTTCTTGTCCCACTGGAATGTTCGCTAGAGATAGACAGTGGGATGCGAAGCAAACAAGTAGAAGGCGGTCTCCTCGGTAATTGGTTTGACTTGGAACTGACGCCTCTGACGTGGTGCTGTATCACTTCTTCGGTGGCGTCACAGCTGTGACTTCTTGGTGCGGTAATCTCTGGTCCGTACACCATCTCTGGAATGGGCTGTCGACCTATCGACGCCCGTGCTGCTGCCTATCGGTGCGTACTGTGCATAAGACACCACACACCTTCCCACCCCCACCCCCACCCCCTTTTCCACCAAATCTGTGTAGTCGCGTACGGTTGCAGTGCGAACCGGGGCGAGGGGATGGTTTGGGTGCAGGCGCAGCAGAATGACGGGGGCCGGGGCTGAAACCGGCGACAGGCTCCAGTCAGTGCCGCAGCATTCGCTCCGAGGCACCACAGAAATGCCTGGCATCGTTGAAACGCCGGCATCGTTGATGAGGGCGCGTCCTCCTCCATGGGAAGCGCCTCAGGCATAGATGCCATCTGCCTGCGGTGGACGGCCGCAGCCCTGGCTCCTGGCTGCTTGCTGAATCTGTTGAACGTAACGCAACGGCGGCATCACTGAGTCTCAGAGGGCGAGGATGGTTCTGGTATACCTTTCGGTCACAGACCTTCTGGTGGAAGAAACCAAGCATATGTTGTGTCCAAGGACACATTAAACTGTCCCCTGTTACCGTTGCTGCACGGGCCAGAAGGCCCTGAAAAGTATTGCGACCTAGATCTGTAAATCTTTGTACTGTCCGGTACTCCTTGTTGGTGCGTGCAACACGTAAAGGAGGGTGCGATGCAGGCAGCCATGCAGGAGCTCGGCCACGGACGTTCCATATCGCGGCATCGCACGGTAAGTCGATAGGTACAGTTTCAAGTCCAGCTCCCGTGAGTTCCACGGAACTTACTCATCTGATCATCTCGAATGGTCGCACGAAATTTTCAGCTTCACTATTTGATTATGCGTGGAATGGCGCTTTGGTCACAGGTTCAGTACCGTTGGCCGAGCAAAATTGTTCAAATTCCTGTGAGGTAAACTGCTGCCCGTTATCAGACACTAACACTTCCGGGAAGCTGTCGATGCAAAATATTACAGTAAGTGTTCTGACAGTACTGTTTGACCTCAGAGTTCATCGGAACCACAAAGGTTCTGATCAAAGGCGTCCACTACAATAAACCATTGTGTGTTCCAGAAAGGTGCAGAAAAATTAATGTGTATGAGGACCGCTGGGGCGTGGCCAGTCTGAAAAGCGTTGATTTGTGCCACCTGTTGCTCCATGCAAGCGGCGCAGCGTGACGTCATGTCTTCAATCTAAGCGTCCACTCGTGGCTAAGAATTATGGCGTCGAGGAAGGTGCTTTGTCCTCATAATACCCTATTTTCCCTGATGCAACATTGTTAAAACATCCTGCTGAAGGGCGCGTGGGGTGATGACGCTGGCTTGGTCAGACTCAGTGTGTAACGGTAAAACACCACGTTTTACTGACAAGGCTTGACAGCGAGCGAAGTATCGACGTACTTCGGGCCGAACAATTTCTTTCATTCTGCTTGGCCACCTAGCACGTATGTAATTCAGCATAATGTTTAAATCTGTATCCGCAGCTGTCTCCTGTTCAATGCGACGGGAGTCCGTGGGAAAACTGTGAACTTCGGAAGCGTCTGGAGAATCTACCAGAAAACACTATGCTTCGGAGGAGTCGAACTGATATGCCTGTCCATCGGTAACCTTGACAACACATCGGCGCTAGAATGTTGAGTCGTAGGGCAGTACAAAATTTCATAGTTGTAGTTCGACAGCAACAAAACCCATCGTTGCAATTCCTGCGCCGTGTGTGGCGGAACAGGCTTGGTTGGATGGAAGAGTGAAGTGAGTGGCTTATGATCCGTGACCAAGTTAGAACTGTAGAGGTAATGATGAAACTTGTTTACACCATAAACGATCGCCAATGCTCCTTTTTCAATTTCATTGTAATTTGCCTGAGTCAGTCAGAATTTTGGAGGAAAATGCTATTGGACGATCCGTTGATCCGATATAATGTTACAGAACTTCGGCTAGATCAATAAAAGAAGCAAGAACAGCAAACACCAATGGTTTAGACAGGTTAGAATGTATGAGGCATGTGCTGCTAGATAGTGACCGTTTTAACTGATCAAGAACCAACTGACATTCTTTGCTCCATGTAAACGGAACAGTCTTACGCTTTAACTTGTGAAGCGGAGCTGCAATCTGAGAGACGCGAGGAATGAATTTGAAGTAGTAATTCAGTTTTCCTATCACTGGTTGCAGTTCCTTTTGATTTTTTGGAGCCGCCAAATCTTTGATGCTCGCAAATGAGTCTTGGTCGGGTAAATACCCTGTAAGTTAATAACATGTCCAAGATATTGTATTTCCGTCTGCAAAAAAAGAGCAGTTGTTTTTGCGACACTTGAGGTCTGCCGATAACAGCGCTTGAAAAAGGCAAACGAAATTGGCTGAATGTTCCTCTGTAGAACGTCCAGACACGACGACGTCATCCAGGTAATTTGAGCAAGAAGACAGAATGGCAGTCATTTGTTATAAAAAGCACTGAAAAATCGCTGGCGCTGAGGCCCTACCGAAGGGCAGGCACTGAAATTCAAATAACCTGAGGTGAATATTAATAACCCAAAATTTCTCTTAGTATTCATCCAAAGGCAGTTGGAGGTAAGCACCCGGCAAGTCAACCCTCGCATAATCTGGCCACCAGTTCCTCTGGGCTGGAAAATGGTACGTGTCTATCACTGTCTGAGAGTTCAGAGTTGACTTAAAATCAACACACAGTCGAAGACGTCCCGACGGTTTGCGAAGGATGACTAATGGACAAGAGCACGAGTTGCTCTGATTGGCTTGCTGACCCCATCAGTTTCAATTACCGTAATTCTTCAGCAATCTGTTCCCTAATGGCAATGGGCACTTGGCTGTCTCGACCAAACTTTGGTTGTGCATTGTCTTTGAGTGACACATGAGCTAAAAAAATTTCGCACAACCGAGACCGTCGCTAGGGAGTTCACTAAATTTGTTTCAAAGAACTTGAAGCCTTCTGTAGTCACATCTGTTGAAATTTGCAACACTGACTTGTGGACTGACAGTCCGAGAATGTCAAAAGAATCTAGGCCAAAGTATTGTGCGAAATTTTGCAAGAAGCACTGGGAATACGACTGTCTTCGTTACACCTTGAAATATAGCTGGCATACTGAAATTTCGTAAAACTGGAATTTTCTGTCCTTGATAAGCTGACAACACATGCATAGCTGAACTCAGTATTTGATGAACCTAATGGTTCATCAGAAGTTTCGTCGGAAGCACCAGTGTCAAGTTGTAATTTGACATCTTTATTAGCTACTGTCAAAGTAACGAACACTTTTTCCCGACTACGTTTCATATCTAAGAGAGAACTATCACTTCCTGCCTATTGTTGTTAGCTACTACAATTGGTGACAGGTGAAGTGGGCAAAGATTTTTTAGCTGACTTGTGTTCACGTCGGTGTGGCTTCTTTGGCATATGAAAATCACCTGACTGGTGTTTGGGCGACCTTTCGCAACGTTTATTATAGCCACCGGGTCGTACTGTTCTGTGGTTGGCTGAACCGTGACAACATTAATGATCTGGACTGGTTTAGTGGCATTTTACTTGGGAATGAGCTATCCACCAGCTTTTTCATGTACACTGAATGAACATGATCTTTTGTGTGGCAGAAGTAACAAATAGCTTCTCGACTTGAGGACTAAGGACTCTTCTACATCTACATCTATACTCCGCGAGCCACCTTACGGTGTGTGGCGGAGGGTACTTATTGTACCACTATCTGATCCCCCCTTCCCTGTTCCATTCACGAATTGTGCGTGGGAAGAACGACTGCTTGTAAGTCTCCGTATTTGCTCTAATTTCTCGGATCTTTTCGTTGTGATCATTACGCGAGACATATGTGGGCGGTAGTAATATGTTGCCCATCTCTTCCCGGAATGTGCTCTCTCGTAATTTCGATAATAAACCTCTCCGTATTGCGTAACGCCTTTCTTGAAGTGTCCGCCACTGGAGCTTGTTCAGCATCTCCGTAACGCTCTCGCGCTGACTAAATGTCCCCATGACGAATCGCGCTGCTTTTCGCTGGATCATGTCTATCTCTTCTATTAATCCAACCTGGTAAGGGTCCCATACTGATGAGCAATACTCAAGAATCGGACGAACAAGCGTTTTGTAAGCTACTTCTTTCGTCGATGAGTCACATTTTCTTAGAATTCTTCCTATGAATCTCAACCTGGCGCCTGCTTTTCCCACTATTTGTTTTATGTGATCATTCCACTTCAGATCGCTCCGGATAGTAACTCCTAAGTATTTTACGGTCGTTACCGCTTCCAATGATTTACCACCTATGGCATAATCGTACTGGAATGGATTTCTGCCCCTATGTATGCGCATTATATTACATTTATCTACGTTTAGGGAAAGCTGCCAGCTGTCGCACCATGCATTAATCCTCTGCAGGTCCTCCTGGAGTACGTACGAGTCTTCTGATGTTGCTACTTTCTTGTAGACAACCGTGTCATCTGCAAATAGCCTCACGGAGCTACCGATGTTGTCAACTAAGTCATTTATGTATATTGTAAACAATAAAGGTCCTATCACGCTTCCCTGCGGTACTCCCGAAATTACCTCTACATCTGCAGATTTTGAACAGTTAAGAATGACATGTTGTGTTCTTTCTTCTAGGAAATCCTGAATCCAATCACAAACCTGGTCCGATATTCCGTAAGCTCGTATTTTTTTCACTAAACGTAAGTGCGGAACCGTATCAAATGCCTTCCTGAAGTCCAGGAATACGGCATCAATCTGCTCGCCAGTGTCTACGGCACTGTGAATTTCTTGGGCAAATAGGGCGAGCTGAGTTTCACATGATCTCTGTTTGCGGAATCCATGTTGGTTATGATGAAGGAGATTTGTATTATCTAAGAACGTCATAATACGAGAACACAAAACATGTTCCATTATTCTACAACAGATTGACGTAAGCGAAATAGGCCTATAATTATTCGCATCTGATTTATGACCCTTCTTGAAAATGGGAACGACCTGCGCTTTCTTCCAGTCGCTAGGTACTTTACGTTCTTCCAGCGATCTACGATAAATTGCTGATAGAAAGGGGGCAAGTTCTTTAGCATAATCACTGTAGAATCTTAAGGGTATCTCGTCTGGTCCGGATGCTTTTCCGCTACTAAGTGATAGCAGTTGTTTTTCAATTCCGATATCGTTTATTTCAATATTTTCCATTTTGGCGTCCGTGCGACGGCTGAAGTCAGGGACCGTGTTACGATTTTCCGCAGTGAAACAGTTTCGGAACACTGAATTCAGTATTTCTGCCTTTCTTCGGTCGTCCTCTGTTTCGGTGCCATCGTGGTCAACGAGTGACTGAATAGGGGATTTAGATCCGCTTACCGATTTTACATATGACCAAAACTTTTTAGGGTTCTTGTTTAGATTGTTTGCCAATGTTTTATGTTCGAATTCGTTGAATGCTTCTCTCATTGCTCTCTTTACCCTCTTTTTCGCTTCGTTCAGCTTTTCCTTATCAGCTATGATTCGACTACTCTTAAACCTATGATGAAGCTTTCTTTGTTTCCGTAGTACCTTTCGTACATGATTGTTATACCACGGTGGATCTTTCCCCTCGCTTTGGACCTTAGTCGGTACGAACTTATCTAAGGCGTACTGGACGATGTTTCTGAATTTTTTCCATTTTTGTTCCACATCCTCTTCCTCAGAAATGAACGTTTGATGGTGGTCACTCAGATATTCTGCGATTTGTGCCCTATCACTCTTGTTAAGCAAATATATTTTCCTTCCTTTCTTGGCATTTCTTATTACACTTGTAGTCATTGATGCAACCACTGACTTATGATCACTGATACCCTCTTCTACATTCACGGAGTCGAAAAGTTCCCGTCTATTTGTTGCTATGAGGTCTAAAACGTTAGCTTCACGAGTTGGTTCTCTAACTATCTGCTCGAAGTAATTCTCGGACAAGGCAGTCAGGATAATGTCACAAGAGTCTCTGTCCCTGGCTCCAGTTCTGATTGTGTGACTATCCCATTCTATACCTGGTAGATTGAAGTCTCCCCCTATTACAATAGTATGATCACGAAACTTCTTCACGACGTTCTGCAGGTTCTCTCTGAGGCGCTCAACTACTACGGTTGCTGATGCAGGTGGTCTATAGAAGCATCCGACTATCATATCTGACCCACCTTTGATACTTAACTTATCCCAGATTATTTCACATTCGCATTCGCTAATAACTTCACTGGATATTATTGAATTCTTTACTGCTATAAATACTCCTCCACCATTGGCGTTTATCCTATCCTTGCGGTATATATTCCATTCTGTGTCTAGGATTTCGTTACTGTTCACTTCCGGTTTTAACCAACTTTCCGTTCCTAATACTATATGCGCACTATTTCCTTGAATAAGAGATACTAATTCAGGAACCTTGCCCTGGATACTCCTGCAGTTTACTAATATTACGTTGACTTTTCCTGTTTTTGGTCTCTGAGGACGGACGTTCTTTATCAACGATGATAATGTCCTCTCTGGTAAGCCGTCAGGTATTTTATCGTTTCGCCCAAGGGGGGGTCCCTCTAACCTAAAAAACCCCCGTGTGCACGCCACACGTACTCTGCTACCCTAGTAGCTGCTTCCGGTGTGTAGTGCACGCCTGACCTGTCTAGGGGGGCCCTACAGTTCTCCACCCAATAACGGAGGTCGATGAATTTGCAACCATTATAGTCGCAGAGTCGTCTGAGCCTCTGGTTTAGACCCTCCACACGGCTCCAAACCAGAGGACCGCGATCGACTCTGGGCACTATGCTGCAGATATTAAGCTCAGCTTGCACTCCACGTGCGATGCTGGTTGTCTTCACCAAATCAGCCAGCCGCCGGAAGGAACCAAGGATGGCCTCAGAACCCAAGCGGCAGGCGTCATTCGTTCCGACATGTGCTACTATCTGCAGCCGGTCACACCCAGTGCGTTCAATAGCTGCCGGAAGGGCCTCCTCCACATTACGGACGAGACCCCCCGGCAAGCACACCGAGTGCACACTGGCATTCTTCCCCGACCTACCCGCTATTTTCCTAAGGGGCTCCATAACCCGCCTAACGTTGGAGCTCCCTATAACTAATAGGCCCGCCCTCTGTGACTGTCGGGACCTTGCCGGAGAATCGGCCACTGGCCCAACAGGCGAGGCATCCTGTGGTGGCTCGGAAACGATGTCATCACCACTAGGAAGCACCCCGTACCTGTTGGAAAGGGGTAAGGCAGCTGCCACGCGGCCAGATCCCACCTTCGCCTTTCGGCCAGGCACGCGCGAGCCCACCACTGTCCGCCATTCACCCTGGAGTGATGGCTGACCGGTAAGATGCTCACTGCCGGAAGACGCAGCGACATCAGGGGTTCCATGCGATTCCAAGGCCACCGAAGTAGGCATAGGTCTCACCACAGTTGCCCCAACGCCACTACGAGCCGACGCCTGCGCCTCGAGCTCGATGAGCCTAACAGACAAAGCCTCCACCTGCCCCCGAAGAGTGGCCAATTCTCCTTGCGTCCGCTCACAACAACCACAGTCCATACACATGACTATGTTTACCCTACAAGCGAACGGTGTACTCGCCTTATTAGCAGCAGGAAATCGAAGTGCTCTCTCACTGACGGTCTAACCGACATTGAGCTGTTCTAACCAAACAAACAAAAGCCTGTACGATACGAGGGTCGGTAGCAACGGCGATACTGTACACTACACTGTTATTAAAATAAAAGGTTGTGTCTAGTAGGCACTCAAACACGCAAGAAATTACAAAAATAAAATAGTAACTACCCAGATAACTGAAAATAAGTTGTACCTGTTTGAAGCTCGTAAAAATGTGTAACAAGCGAACGGTGTACTCGCCTTATTAGCAGCAGGAAATCGAAGTGCTCTCTCACTGACGGTCTAACCGACACTGAGCTGTTCTAACCAAACAAACAAAAGCCTGTACGATACGAGGGTCGGTAGCAACGGCGATACTGTACACTACACTGTTATTAAAATAAAAGGTTGTGTCTAGTAGGCACTCAAACACGCAAGAAATTACAAAAATAAAATAGTAACTACCCAGATAACTGAAAATAAGTTGTACCTGTTTGAAGCTCGTAAAAATGTGTAACAAGCGAACGCTGTACTCGCCTTATTAGCAGCAGGAAATCGAAGTGCTCTCTCACTGACGGTCTAACCGACACTTATGGCGATTAGAGCACTTTGGGAAAGAGTTTGCTATGTTCTTCTGTCTACCGGCGCGGCATGACACTGTTTATGCCTAAAATGACGCCATATGCTGTGTCATAGGGGCCGGGATGGTACGGAACTGTTCGTGATTTACAGCAGTCAGCACTCCTAACACTGTCACTATGCTATTCGTAATATTAACATTTCCATCTCACACATAGTTAAATCATAAGAGCTAAATCGTAAGTGTCCTGAGCCTCAGTTAACGATAACCCTATATATATAAAGAAGGATAACGATTTTTCAAAGTAGCAACACGAATTCTACAGGTAGAAATAATTTGAGTTATGGTCTCACGCAGCATGACACAACTGTATGATTGTCCACAACAACACATAAATTGGCAATGCCTAGTTAAACCTAGTAAGTCAGTGATCTACTGTTTATGAGTCTGACCTGCTACCCGCTGAAGGGGGAGAAACATAAACCTTGCAGTACCCACGAGGTTTTATTCATCAAAGTAAGTAGTTAACTTAAGTCTCAAACTCCAACTGTTCTGGTTCCTTGTCAGGAAACAATTTCACTAAGAGCCTGTAAACTTCTGTGCCCACCACAGAAAAAATTCTTTGCTCTTCGTATCTTGCAATTGGTGTTCCTCCATATAATTCATCAATTGATCCAAGTGTTCCGACCACAATTCATGCTGTTTGTTGAAACTGCGGAATGGTGGAATGGCTGATGGAGGCTGCCGCTGATGGAGGCTGCCGGGTTGAGGCTACTGTACCGCTCGTAGATTCTGCTGTTGTTGTCAGCTGCGTCACGGTTTGCAGCAGCTACTGGATTTGCTCGTCCTGTGATTGAATAACAGAACCGTCTTGTGACGCAGAAGCCACCCCTATAAGGACTTTGGATTAGAATCAGCACACAAAATAGCACACTCGTCTCAGCAGCAGTGTCCGTCCTGTCAAAAGTCCCCTTGTTAATATACTAGGCATATAAAAAGAAATAGAAAGAAATTTATGACAGGTAACAAAACTGGGTGGGCAAAAACAAAAATTAATCCTCTAACTTCCCCAGATCCTTTCCCTCCTCATCGCCAGCTGTTGTATCGTACTTTTGATACAACCACACAAGCAGATTTTACTCGTCGCCAGCTTCACCTATTTATGGTACGCTGAGGGAAACACTATGAGAGGAGAATGAGGAAAACACTGAAACACTGATAATGACTAGCGACAAAAAGACACACACATTTATTGACGAATACTCGGCTTTTTACAGATCGGCTCAGGCAGTAGTTCCTGAAGTTCAGCTGCTATTACAGGGCATAAGGACAGACAGTAAACCTTGTCCCACTAGAATGTTGCTAATGACGGGTTAGCGTGGACTCTTTAGAAGCAGACGATGCGGCGCGGTGTACACAAGTAGAAGGCGGTCTGCTCGGTAATCGAGCTGATTTGTCACTGCCCGTTCTGTTGTGGCGCCGCGGCATACCACTTCTCTGGCGGCGTCACCACTGCAACTTCTTGGTGCGGCAATCGCTGGGCTACACGCCGTCTCTTGAGTTGGTTGTCGACCTGTCGACGGTTGTGGTGCTGGCTGGTGATGCGTGCTGTTCTTGCGACTCCATAAAAATTACATAAAAAATCTGTCTGATCTTGCTCAGATTTCATAAGAGCCCAAAGATTTGCAATGTCTTAAATGTTCAGAAATGTGGAACTGTGTAGTTCACAAGAAAAAAAAGGAAAGTTGTGTCCGACAGTTGCAATACTGGAATCAGTGACCTCATAAAAATACCAAAGTTTTACAATTTGTGGGTATATGGAACGGGCCGATCACAAAGTAGAGCGAATGTGCATCAGTAGCGCTTGTCTACATCTCTCGCTACGCACGCGCACGAGGAAGCATGCTGCAGGCAGTTCACTCACTCGGTTACCACGCAGTGCTCACCCACTGAGTGACGAGCAAGTGCTACGTGGCCTTGTCATGCGGGTAAGGAAATGTAGACTTTACCTACACAGCTTCGACACAACGTAGTCGCATTAACGGCCCCGGCAAGTATTCAAATGCAATTACCATTAGTATTTCTTTTTAGCTGTCGATTTTCCGTGTTTTCTATGGAGAAGGTGTGCGCTGTATACCTGAAATTCACCTAGTGTTACAACAGTATAATGAAAATTAAAGCGATAACTGAATGTCGGATGTAATTGAAGGTCATTGTTTCAGTTGTGAAATTGTGTGTATCCATGAAATAACAGTCTATAAATTAAAGCTCGCTTTCAGTCAGCTCCTAAAATCGCACTGACTGTTAGACATATTTTGTACAGAGCAAAGTAAAAAGATTTACATTGAGAGTATGAAAAGAGACTATAATTGTCAACTTCATTTATAATTAACGGAAAACTTCAATCTTTTTACACCATAGGCGCTCGTGGGTAAATCGAGCAAATGAACCAGTAGGATTCGTTTCATTTGATAATACGAACAGAAAGAGAAAGGAAGCGTAAAGTGTAGTGATGAAAAGAGATTGGTATTATTGGAACAGATTTCTGTTTGGATAATTATCCGAATAAGTGCATCATCCAAACAAATTTATTCTCCAATAAATTATCTGTAGGCTAAATAACGAACAACGTTAATATCACTATTTTCTTTGTTAACCTCTTGTACAGAATTAATATTTGTTCACCTGGCTCAGTGCAGTTTCTGTTTTATAAATAACTTATTGATGGTATGTTCAGAAATGTGCCTTTGTGGCTAAGTTACATTAGTTCCAGATTGCAAAACGTGGGCTTAGGGTTCGATCCCCTGTTGGTCCTAATGTTTCTTCTGTTCTTCTTTCACCCTTAACAGTGAAGATAATGAAACTTCCTGACAGATTAAAACTGTGTGTCGGAACGAGACTCGAACACGGGACCTCTGCCAGAAGTAAAGCTGTGAGGACGGGGCGTGAGTCGCACTTGGGTAGATCAGTTGGTACAGCAATTGACGCGAAAGGCAAAGATCCCGACTTCGAGTCTCGGTCCGGCACACAGTTTTAATCTGCCAGGAAGTTTCATATCAGCGCACTCTCCGCTGCAGAGTGAAAATGACAACAATGCCATGTCAAGTTTCACCGTATTTCGGAGTAAATGTTGAAATGTAGACTCCCCTCTAATTGGTTGTATCTGATGAAATGCGAGTGGAAGTCAAGGGCACACCACTATGCCTAGTCAAGCACCTGAAGTGCTGAAACCATCCTTCAAGTTGAGCACAGCTTTTCTTGTTTTACAGTGTAAGAAATGAAACACAGAAATGCTTATAGGCGGATGGCCTCAGTAGTTTGTGCTGTAACTCATTATTCATCAGCAATGTTCAGCAGACAATTTAGTCAGCCAGCTGACAGTCAGTCGTGACCAATCAGCTAAGCGAGATGGACGTGAAATATGTTATGCCTTTTTTCTCATAACTAACATACTTTACCATTATTATAAAAATTATTTTTCAGTCGTTTTACTTGCTTTATGTGTTGCTGATTATAAGTTCAATTACACAGATGTTGAAACTTATGGAAAATACTCTGACTCATCTACTTTTATGCAATAAGTTTGCATGTAAATCTCATTAGTAAATATTTGCAAATATCAGACAAAAGCCCCCTATCAAAGAAGGTAATACCGATGCCGTGCGTCATTGTGGAAGACGAGACATTTGGTATATATGAAAGTGTCCTTATGGAGAAAGGAGTCTCGAACTAGGCGGTTGAAGAATGAACTCTAGCATTTAATAGAGAATTTTTTATAACCCACTGGATATTGGAGATTAATTTGGGAGGTTCCATGCCCTCTTTTGCATGTCGCCTCTCCTTTTCATCAATTTTATTAATGTTCTATGTCATTGCACGGTAGTAACAGACCAAATAAGGTTATTGTAATGAGAGTATTTGTACTGAGAACTCAAAAAATGCTTTTCACTTGATTCCTGTGCATGTTGGGTTACTTTCCTGGGTGGCCTGTGCGAGGCAAGCATCGGAGGACGCGGCACACTGCACTTCCAGTTGGGGGCTGCACTGCCCTGAATTCTGAGGGTTTCATACAATAGGCTTAAGTGCCTGGCGGAACGACTGACGTCGGTCGAGTTTCGCCTGTTGTATGCAGGGTGAAACGACCTGCGAGACGTCTGAGTGTCGCCGCAGTTTATGTGTTTACCGTTCCGGTGTGTCCGGAACGAAGGCTCCTGGCGCCGACTGACTGCATTGTCCTCTTGATTTTCAGAATATTTATGGACCATGCCCTGCTGGGTGCGACTGTCTGGCGCCCGCTGGGAGGTGGTCTAGGCAGGTTGTTTTCATAGCCAGTCAAACAGCAAGTTCAGTGCCCTCAGCTGAAAAGCAGAGGCATGATTGGTCAACTTAAACTGAGGCTATTTGACGTCATAAAACCCTGCTAGAAATTGGAGGGAACGGTCGCTATTGGCGCGAATGATGTTCTGAGACAGTGTGGAGGAATTTTGGAATCAGAACTGAATACTGATTCGCGGTTTCGAGGAGAGTAGGGAGTTGAGCAATGTTAGCTTCGCTCTTGCATTGCGCTGACGCAGGGTGATTCGGGATCTGATCTTCGTTGGAGTCGGACGATCTTGACAACTTGGTCGCTCTTTTTCGGAAGAACTTAGAATTCTCAGACAGCCTTCGAGGCCAGGGGTTGACACAGAGTTGCTGCCCGGCAGAAGTCGGCGCCTACATCATCAGGACGCTGCCCACCGACGACGTGCTGCAGATTTCAGTACTGGTGCAGTATTTTGCGGCTCCGGCATTGTAGGACCTTATCAATTTTATACTGAATCTCTCAGCAGCACGCACGCTCGCTTTGCTACAAGTCCTCCCCCTTTTTTTTCCTCCGTGTGATCCCATTTCAGCTCTCGCTACTGATTACGATGCTGCTATATAGTCAGAAGATTAATATTTGATTCATTAGGACCTCCAGTCATTATCGTCAATGTATTGCATCACAGAGAGTAGGAGACTCCTGTTCTGGAGCCAACTCTTATTCTCATATTTCAGTATACTCTGTCCTTTAACCTACTGTTTGTGTCAATAATCATGTGCTTTTATGTTCTGATGTATAATAAATCTCATTGTAATATTTAATCCGCATATTATTTCCTAGATATATGCAGAATCCCATTTCCTGTTCTTTATTATGATAAAGTTCTCTTTTTTTGAGTGGATTACGATTTGTTAGATTATTGTGAGTGTGCACTCCTTATTTTACCAACTAGTCGGGTTCACCATCATTTCCTTCCGTTACCGTTGTGCGCATAATTATTTAGCTGGTAGATAAGGAGGAGGTCGAGTGTATGTCTCGTTCTCATGCAAAATTCTTCTAAATTAAAGAGGTACAAACTCTTCTCCACCCCGCCACCTCGCAAGTTTATAACTGCCGTAGTAAATACACGCTGTGTTTTACGAAGTAATGTACCGGAAAGAGATGACCCTAAATCTGAAGATATGTTGTACGTCCACCCAGAACTGCAAATTCCTCCAAATGCTACACGCACTCGAAAGCCATTATGAAATTTGTTTCAGGATGTAAGGAAGGTCTGGCTTCTTCAGCAAGTGCACAGACAGTGAAGATAGCAACACAAGTTCTCCACGAGACAGTCTGCTCAGAACTGGCAGCGCGGAGCTAGCTGGCTGTAGCAGCGGCCGAGTAACACGGGTTACAATGTGAGTCAATTTTTTATTGGCTGTCGCAGATGGCTTGCCTAGTGCGTTGCAGCCCCACTACACTCCCAACTCGACCCCCTTTGTTTGTCTCTGCCAATAGTTCTCCACTTCCCACTGCTAACATGGCGCAAGAACTCTATATATGCAGCCTCGATGAGAACGCAGCCGACAAAAAGTCTCAAACTTCAAAACCATCCTTAGATTGCTAACACTATCGGATACGCATGTGTCCTTAGTATTATTCCGCAATTCGTGGTTGTAGTGCTACAAAATGGGTGAATCAAGCAAGTGGTTCCTAACATCACCAGACTTTTAATCAAAAGTCTCCTAAAACTTTAATGAAATACTGGTGGATGTGCAAAGTCATCCAAAGAGTTTTAGGATTAACTCTGAGTGACCTATCCGTTAGAATTTGGAATAGTTGTTCGACCGTCGTCCCTCTGTTTAGTTACGTAGAGGCACTGGGCTCGAGTATAGAAAAAAGTTCGTAATATGAGAGCATACTTGCAACTTATGTATCGTGAAAGTGTCAGCAGGCGATTGGAACACGTTTTTCGCCTTCTTTACCAGTTGCAATTTTTGCAGCAAAGTCTTACCTACGATTTAAAACGAGGTAACTCACCACTGTTGCTGTCCATGAAAAAGTTAGGCTTACGACGAACTTCAGACATATAATAGCCAAAGAAATGTGAAAGAAATCCGGTCACGAATTATTTGCCAAAAACTACAGCGGAACTGACAATTTCTCAATTTTTGCTGAAGAGGATTGTGAGCTTAAATTCATAAACTGTAGTCACGATTAAAGACGAATTCAGGAGTGCATTGCATGTGTAAAACGTATTTTCTTTAGTGTCACAGGTAAATCTCTAAAATTAAATAAAGTTCCTCATGCTGACAGGACGTTTCAGAGAAAGAGTTGTTCCGAAAACTAATTTAAAGGAACAAAAGTACATTCGCTTAATAAATGACAAGGAATTGGAGGTATAAATGCAATTTGATTTCAGAGATATTTGTTATTCTTAACACTTTCTGTTCACAGATGACGAATGAATGTTTTTACTCGTACAAGTGAATAATGTTTCGAATAAGATTTGTTATTCATGCACAGCGGATAGTAATTTATATTTGTGTTCTTTATTCGTGATTTACTCAAATTTGTGGTGCTAAGCGATGCGCATCGCGGATGCGCACAGTGCAAATAGGCAGCCTGTGTGCAAGTGAGTTGAAGGCGCGTGGAATCCGAGTGGCTCACGCGACTGGTACACGCGCTCACGCGACCGTCTCTGCCACTGGTAATCTTAGGCAATTTAAATCGAAAGAAGAGTGTTTATTATTTAAACTTTTTTGTCCATAAATCGTTTAAAACGTTTAAGGTTCACAATAAAATATACAGAGACAGCTGCTCCTGCAAAAAGTGCTGTGCAGAAAATGATCACTAAATTTAGAGCAACAGGTTGGGTCGCTGACGCCAGACGTAAAGTGTAAACAAGGTTTGCTTGGCGGAAAATACTGAACGTGTTCACGAGACAATGGTAAGATGTCCACGGAAATCACCTAGCGGTCTATCCTCCCAACTAAAAATCGAACGAACGATATGTCAGAACACGTTGGAGCAATTTCGCATGCAAACATTAAAACCTACGGATTACGCGCAAGGAAAACACTATTGTGAATGGTTACCCACCCTTGACGCTGATGATTATCTGGCTCGAAATCCTTACTTCAACTCGGAAGGAGCATGGTTTCAGCTTAGTGGGTACGTGAAATCTGAAAACACACGCTATTCGTCAACAGACAATCCCAGGGAACTCTCAAGTGTATACAACGGAACTGTTAGCGCAGCTACCAGAGCAAGAACAAGAGTATGCATTTTTCCAGAAAGATGACGTTACGGCGTATACTTCATGGTTTTCAATGTCGTACGTCCATGAAGCTTCGGAAAAGAATGTGCAGTTTTCACTTGTATATGGCTTCCCAGATCGCCCGACCCGTCCACCTGTGACTGCGCCTTAGGGTGGTGGGGTTTCGGGTTCCGTTGGATAGGTCGGGAGTCCACTACACACAGCAGGCGGCTACACGAGTAGCAGGGGTTGTGTGGCGTGGACTAGGCGATTTTTTAGGTCAGATGGCCTCGGGCAAGTACAGAAAGGGCAACAGCCTCAAAGGGTGCGGGCAAAGTCAGGACATGCGGGGACCAAGCAGCAATCGGTATTGTAATTGTAAATTGTCGAAGCTGCGTTGGTAAAGTACCGGAACTTCAAGCGCTGATAGAAAGCACCGAAGCTGAAATCGTTATAGGTACGGAAAGCTGGCTGAAGCCAGAGATAAATTCTGCCAAAATTTTTACAAAGGCACAGACGGTGTTTAGAAAGGGTAGATTGCATGCAACCGGTGGTGGCGTGTTTGTCGCTGTTAGTAGTAGTTTATCCTGTAGTGAAGTAGAAGTGGATAGTTCCTGTGATTTATTATGGGTGGAGGTTATACTCAACAACCGAGCTAGGTTAATAATGGTTCAAATGGCTCTGAGCACTATGGGACTTAACTGCTGTGGTCATCAGTCCCCTAGAAGTTAGAACTACTTAAACCTAACTAACCAAAGGACATCACACACATCCATGCCCGATGCAGGATTCGAACCTGCGACCGTAGCGGTCGCGCGGTTCCGGACTGTAGCGCCTAGAACCGCTCGGCCACTTCGGCCGGCAGCTAGATTAATAATTGGCTCCTTTTACCGACCTCCCAACTCAGCAGCATTAGTGGCAGAACAACTGAGAGAAAATCTGGAATACATTTCAGATAAATTTTCTCAGCATGTTATAGTCTTAGGTGGAGATTTCAATTTATCAGATATAGACTGGGACACTCAGATGTTTAGGACGGGTGGTAGGGACAGAGCATCGAGTGACATTATACTGAGTGCACTATCCGACAATTACCTCGAGCAATTAAACAGAGAACCGACTCGTGGAGATAACATCTTGGGCCTACTGATAACAAACAGACCCGAAGTTTCCGACTTTGTAAGCGCAGAACAGGAAATCAGTGATCATAAGGCCGTTGCAGCATCCCTAATATGGAAGTAAATAGGAATTTAAAAAAAGGGAGGGAGGTTTATCTGTTTAGCAAGAGTAATAGGAGGCAGATTTCAAACTACCTAACAGATGAAAACGAAATTTTCTGTTCCGACACTGACAATGTTGAGTGTTTATGGAAAAAGTTCAAGGCAATCGTAAAATGCGTTTTAGACAGGTAAGTGCCGAGTAAAACTGTGAGGGACGGGAAAAACCCACCGTGGTACAACAAAGTTAGGAAACTAATGCGAAAGCAAAGAGAGCTTCACTGCAAGTTTAAACGCAGCCAAAACCAGACATATCCAGCATATCCAGACACTCTGTGATGATGATGACATTGAAACAGAGGATGACACGCGTGAAGCTGAAATTCTAAACACCTTTTTCCAAAGCTGTTTCACAGAGGAAGACCGCACTGCAATTCCTTCTCTAAATACTCGCACGAACGAAAAAATAGCTGACATCGAAATAAGTGTCCAAGGAATAGAAAAGCAACTGAAATTACTCAACAGAGGAAAGTCCACTGGACCGGACGGGATACCAATTCGATTCTACCCAGAGTACGCGAAAGAACTTGCCCCCCTTCTAACAGCCGTGTACAGCAAGTCTCTAGAGGAACGGAAGGTTACAAATGATTGGAAAAGAGCACAAGTAGTCCCAATTTTCAAGAAGGGTCGTCGAGCAGATGCGCAAAACTATAGGCCTATATATCTGGCATCGATCTGCTGAAGAATTTTAGAACATGTTTCTTGCTCGCGTATCATGTCATTTCTGGAAAACCAGAATCTACTCGTAGGAATCAACATGGACTCCGGAAACAGCGATCGTGTGAGACTCAACTCGCTTTATTTGTTCATGAGACCCAGAAAATATTAGATACAGGCTCCCAGGTAGACGCCATTTTCCTTGACTTCCGAAAGGCGTTCGATACAGTTCCGCACTGTCACCTGATAAACAAAGTAAGAGCCTACGGAATATCAGACCAGCTGTGTGGCTGGATTGAAGAGTTTTTAGCAAACAGAACACAGCATGTTGTTCTCAATGGAGAGACGTCTACAGACGTTAAAGTAACCTCTGGCGTGCCACAGGGGAGTGTTATGGGACCATTGCTTTTCACAATTCAGAGAAGCTGCAGCATTAGAAAATTGCAGCGAAATGCAGGAAGATCTGCAGCGGATAGGCACTTGGTGCAGGGAGTGGCAACTGACCCTTAAGATAGACAAATGTAATGTGTTGCGAATACATAGAAAGAAGGATTCTTTATTGTGTGATTATATGATAGCGGATCAAACACTGGTAGCAGTTACTTCTGTAAAATAGCTGGGAGTATGCGTACGGAACGATTTGAAGTGGAATGATCATGTAAAATTAATTGTTGGTAAGGCAGGTGCCAGGTTGAGATTCATTGGGAGAGTCCTTAGAAAATGTAGTCCATCAACAAAGGAGGTGGCTTACAAAACACTCGTTCGACCTATACTTGAGTATTGCTCATCAGTGTGGGATCCATACCAGATCGGGTTGACGGAGAAGATAGAGAAGATCGAAAGAAGAGCGGCGCGCTTCGTCACAGGGTTAGTTGGTAAGCGTGATAGCATTACGGAGATGTTTTTAGCAAACTCAAGTGGCAGACTCTGCAAGAGAGGCGCTCTGCATCGCGGTGTAGCTTGCTATCCAGGTTTCGAGAGGGTGCGTTTCTGGATGAGTTATCTAATATATTGGTTCCCCCTACTTATACCTCCCGAGGAGATCACGAACATAAAATTAGAGAGATTCGAGCGCGCACGGAGGCTTTCCGGCAGTCGTTCTTCCCGCGAGCCATACGCGACTGGAACAGGAAAGAAAGGTAATGACAGTGGCACGTAAAGTGCCCTCCGCCACAGACCTTTGGGTGGCTTGCGGAGTATAAATGTAGATGTAGATGTGATTTTTATTGGTGGGGTAATTTAAGGGTAAAGTCTGCAGTAACACCCCGCACCCAATTGAAGAGCTGAAAACAAACATTCGCAATGCGATGCGAGAATCACTTTAAGCAAACTTGAAAAAACTTCCAGAAACATGTTGAGACGTGCTGAGTTGTTTGTCGAAGTTTATGATGAATATTTCCAGCATCTCCTGTGAATTATTGACCTACTGAATTCTCAGTACGTTGTTTTCGAAAAAAATAATTTACTACTTTGTATTTGGTTTTTTACAAGAATACGGTAAATTGTTTGTCTGTTGGGTGTAAGACATGGGGCCCCTTTCAGATCACCAGTCTGTGTTACTTTACGACTTGGCCAAATGTGAGACACAGACTAGTAAAACTAAAACTGTCCTCCAACTTTCACTACCGGCGTGTTAATAACGCATTTCAATTAAGTTTCCGAGCGCATGTACGTTACTTGTTTTGCCAAAGCAGACGATTATCTCAACGATATACGATAAAACAACCCGTTTATGGTCGTCTTGGCAAAGGACATTGTTCCAGTTTCTTTCCCCGCAATATCAAACGCAGTTTTGCAAGAAAATGAGTTCTTTCTCTCGACCACGTCGTTCCTTTTAATTTTAACGTCATTTTCCATGTTGCTTTCATGGGAGCTAGACAAGTATGTTGCGCGATTATAACGCTTGTTTCGCAGGAAAAAAGTATTCTACGAAGTGGTACAGTAACAGCGGCGCCTTTCACAGGACGGAAGAATTTAAACAAGAAACGGAGTGCAGCTTTCCTCTGGAGGGCCGCCCCGTTCAGAGCCGGCGACCGCTC
Organism: Schistocerca americana; assembly: GCF_021461395.2. Taxonomy (NCBI): domain Eukaryota; kingdom Metazoa; phylum Arthropoda; class Insecta; order Orthoptera; family Acrididae; genus Schistocerca; species Schistocerca americana. The sequence continues at coordinate 186,297,277 of NC_060125.1, read as the reverse complement.
GCGTCCTTCATTAAGCTCTCTCACCCGTCTGAACAAAAGAAACGAGCGTTTACGAGACCGCGGTTTGCAGAATGGCTGGAGCCCTGTTAGGCACACAGCGCCCTGTTTGTGGTCAGGGGCGCTGCCCGTAAGTGTGGGAGCGAGAAGGCGGGGAGAAAGACCGCAGACAGTCTGCTGCACCCCCTCTACTTTTTTTCCTTTCACCTCAATGTTTTTCCTCGCAGTCTTTCTTTCTCTTCCAATAGCCCCTCATTCTCGTCCGTCCGTCTTCCACACCACGGGGCGTAAATATTAATTTACTGCCACTTGTATGTAAGGTCCCATGTACGGCTTTCATCTGCCTCGTATTGTGTGGAAGAAAGTAATGACGTTTGTCGACTTCACGCGGACAAACCTGCCGATCCAGGCCGTCTGCGCCGCTGCGTTGCGTCGGAACGAATGGGACGGAGGGTGGAAGATGGCGAGAGGCGAACGGAGCAAGAATAGGGAGGAGACGGTTCTCCTCCAAGAACAAGCGTCCTGTCCCTTGAAAGGGAAAACCGGTGACAGGGCTAATATGCGCGGAGCAGAGGACAGGAAAATGGGCGGAGAGCAATGCCCTCTGTTTATTTCAATAATATTCCACTCATCTGTGAATTTAATGAAGACAAGAGAGGCGCTATGTTTTAGCCCCTGGCTGCAGATATGAGCTGCCGTGGCGATAGAAGGGGCGCTGCAAACAATCCGCCAACGAAATTTTCTCCTTGAAAAGAATTAATGCATGGCATTTAATGCTAGTTCCGTTATTATTATTGTAAGTTTTCAAGGTATTGTTGCAGGCTATTGTCATTTTTAATTTACTTCTCCGAGATAATCCCGGCCCGATTTAAACCACATGCAAATTCCAGAATGAGATTTTCACTCTGTGGCGGAGCGTGCGCTGATATGAAACTTCCTGGCAGATTAAACCTGTGTGCCACACCGAGACTCGAACTCGGGACCTTTGCCTTTCGCGGGCAAGTGCTCTACCAAAATTTTTTTTTTTTTTTTAATCTCATTTTGTTCGCTTTCGTTCATTGCATCTGCTCGGGGCGGACGTCGCAAGACATCTGTCTAAGTTCGTTGTTGATCGTTTAACTCAGTTTTTTTTTATTACAGAGGGCAGCTAACTCTCTGACCGAACATGCTGAGCTACCATGCCGGCTGACCAACTGAGCTACCCAAGCACGACTCACGCCAAGTCCTCACAGCTTTACTTCTGCCAGTACCTCGCCTCTTACCTTCCAAACTTTACAGAAGCTTGCATGGGGGCTTAATTAAATAAAATGCAAATATTTTTAGTAGCTGTATGTCCGATTACCCTGTTTCGTAATCGGTTGGCCCTGACTAGTATTTGTCCGCAATCTGACTGCATAGAACAACAACAAAGAATGAAATGAAAATTTTCGTTAACACAATTAATTAATCAAGTCCCCAGCAACTATAAAACCTACGAACCCAAAGCACAAGTGTAATTGTTCTGTGTGTGGGAGTGTGACTCAACGTACACATCTGGCACGTTTCTTCTTCAACAAGACAAGAAATTTTAAATATCATTTATACTGAAGTAATTAAAAAATAGAAATACTATAATTGCGTAAGAAAACCAGAATTACACTCTAATACAAGAACACAAGCCAGATGCTTTGTTGACTGAACCTGTAATGACGCATTATTCAGGACATTGAAATAATGAGAAAAAAAGAAACGGAGTTTGTTACCTCATTTATATTGATGAAAATCACTCTAATCCTTACAATATATCTCCACACCGACTCTCTACTACCACATCTCAACAAGACTCTTCAGCATCACATCTCACCAAGCACTGCCTACTAGCACATCTCAACAAACACTCTCTGCTACGAGTTCTTAACAGGCACTGACTACTACGAGACCTCGACAGGCACCGACTACTACGAGCTCTCCCCAAGCACTGTGTAGGCGGCTTAATAATACTCTTTGGCGCAATCTCTGGCGCAGTGGATCAGTGTAGCCACCTTTCAAGCTCTCCTGCCAGGAAGTTTCATATCAGCGCACACTCCATTGCAGAGTGAAAATGTCATTCTGGAAACATCCCCAGGCTCTGGCTAAGCCATGTCTCCGCAATATCCTTTCTTTCAGGAGTGCTAGTTCTGCAAGGTTCGCAGGAGAGCTTCTGTAAAGTTTGGAAGGTAGGAGGCGAGGTACTGGCAGAATTAAAGCTGTGAGGATGGGGCGTGAGTCGTGTTTGGGTAGCTCAGTTGGTAGAGCATTTGCCCGCGAAAGGCAAAGATCCCGAGTTCGAGTCTCGGTGCGGCACACAGTTTTAATCTGCCAGGAAGTTTCACATGCAAATTGTGTGGCCAGCCTGTGTGGCCGAGCGGTTCTAGGCGCTTCAGTCTGGAACCGCGTGACCGCTACGGTCGCAAGTCCGAATCCTGCCTCGGGCATGGATGCGTGTGATGTCCTTAGGTTAGTTAGGTTTAAGTAGTTCTAAGTTATAGGAAACTGATGACCTCAGGCGTTAACTCCCATAGTACTCAGAGCCATTTGAACCATTTGAGCAAATTGTGTGTATGAGAAACAAAACTGAATAATACAGGATGTACTAGAAGGAATGGCGACTGGCAAGAGGAGGACCAAAGGAAGAACGTATTATCTAAATGACGACACCAATGTGAAAACATCTTTACAGCTATGAAGACTATGGCTGAAAACCGGAAGTACTGCAGTGACTGCCCAGCGTTGTGGGTAGAAAACACATCACCATAATAAAATAACGCCTTAGGCAGACGTCTATTTCGATGCCAGGTTCAGCAGCAGTGATACGTTAATTTACTCGGAAATGATTTCAACATGCAAGTATAAAATAGCTTTGCAGAGATAGGGGCGAGGAGAAGAATACAGTACGGAAGTTAATTCATTTCACAAGTTTCTACGGTAAAGAAGCGTATGATAAAATATTTTCTTCTGATTGAAAACAAGAAAAATTAGCATTGGGAATAGGTGTTCTATCAATTTTTCACCCCTGAGTTAACATTAAGGAAACGTTTTACACACATTATATGAATGCTATTATTAGCCCATAAGAATGGTTCTGAACATCCTCTGTTGGATGGTCTAGCGTTTACCTCCACATTAGTGATGTTTCTCTTATGGGAAGCTGTGGAACGGTGTCAGCTCATTATCCTGGGTCAAAATGTTAAGCTGTCTAATTTAGCATGAAATGGCATCAACACCCAAGTCTTTGGAGGAACGTTAGGCAGAAAGTCTTTGACCAGACTCCATAGAATGTGCCCCTTCTACGTTTATTCGTGCATATACTGACAGACCTAAACACTCTCAAACACACTGAAATGCTGTCAAAAGTTTTCGCACATTAATATTGTAACTTCTTCATAGGTTGTAGAATGAATGCTTGACTGAGAAATGGATACGAAATTGAAGTATCGTGTAGCGTGCTGAAAGTATAAGTGGTGTACTAAGTCTGTTTTATTGTTAGCGGAAACTTTACATGAACTGATTGGGCGATGCAGCTCCCAATACCAATAAAAGAATACAGTCACTGCAAAATACCTTCAGTTCCTTTGGCATTGAGCCCTCTGACTCTGTTCAAAACTGATATCTTTGGTCGCTCTGCGCATAACAAATAAATTAAATTCGCTTACCTCTAAAGCAGCAACGGTGGAACGCGATATATTCTGACCTCTGTTGAAAACAAAATATACTAGCTATAGGCTCAGCGGTGTGCAATGTTGGTTGTAATACTTTGAAATGTACATGAAATTCTTTAGGCTGATAAATGAAAACATTTAAGAAATATTCAGTCTCTTTGAAAAACATATGACCTGGACGGGAAGGCGGTACTGATTCGGGCGAATTACTGACACTGACTTTTTCAGTAGTGAAATTGCATTCGAAGTTAAGTGTGGGTTTCAAAGCATCTGACAAGTGAAACTACATTACTCAGAATATTTACACCCTCTTCAGTAACTGAATCCCAATAATGAGATTTATACAGCAAGTATTGTCTAACGTCATACAAAAAGCGTAAGTACAGGCCATCAAATTACTTATACATGTGTTAAGATATCTTGAAAACACTACATCTTTTTACGTACATTCTGGGAATACTCAACAATTACAAATTATCAGCCAACTCATCTACACTAACGCACTGGCAAAACGAGAGTCATAGATAATTAACATCTTTACCTTGCATGCGGAATGACTTCTGCTTCCACGTTTCTATTTCCAAGAATACATGTACTCGTAATTCCTACAAAATAATCTAACACTTTGTGGCTTCATAGAGCACACTACAGGAAACTGCCTACTTCATCCTCTTTCGCTCATAGGCAGCTACCCACTACTGTGTGCCAAGCGCTCTCTTAATCCAACACTACTATCTCAGACCAGAAGCAGTATCTTTGGCTCTGCGCTCGTGCACAGTCAGCGATCCGCTTTATAGAGCCTAGTAGAGACTTGAATCGTTTATAATATAATAGTTTCATTTTAGTTTACGTTAGTATTATTATCACATTCAGGTGCCACGTACAAGTGTACCCCAGTAGCCTCCTTTCAGTATGTTTAGACTATTAATCCCTGATCAAAAGAAGGCTATTTTTTGGGCTGAAATGACATTTTGCTATTCACCTAGAACATGTTTGGCAGTACGAGTGGCAAACTTATCCGGTAAAACATTACAGCTACTAATGGATTCAACTGGTAACACCATATCAGAATCACCTGCCCCTCAACTCACACCTACGCTGTCTGCTTCCTAGGTTACAAAACCAGTATTACATACAACACTTCCTCTTGATTACCCAACGCCCCACAAAAATTTCCAGAAACATAAGCTCTTGAGCAGAAGCAGAGACAATATATCACTATAGCCACACTCCACCACCAACCTAGATCTCCCAACCCTATCCAATGTCCTTCCTAACCTACTGCTCCTTATCTCGCTCTGATTTTTAATAATTCCATCTAGTTATGGATACTGAAAGAGCTAAGACAATAACCAGTCTTCTATACGAATATCACACTGAATTACACACAAACACCCTAAGCATAAAACAAACAGCTGGCAATGTAGAAATAATCTTCCGCTATGTCACAAAAGCTTTTGTAGCACCAGAAGACGAACACTCAGTATTGTCCCTCTGGAATCATTAGTACATTTCACAACAAAGAATGAATTTACAAACCTGTATGGTTGTTTACATGCAATAAACAATCATTAAAATTCATATGAGGCATTTCAGAAGCCATGGGTTAATTTTCATGTCACAAGTTTTCAGTACACGCTTCTCTTGTATAAATAAAGTTCTGAGAAGTTAACATGGTTATAGCAGTGTATTTAACACACTAAAGATTTGTGAAAATGTTTCGACCCCAAATTGTATTCAAATATCACTCGAGAGCAACATTGACGAGGGTTGTCTCTTCACTCTACCAAATCGCAGCTTGTCAACGCAGCTGACTGTAATTATTGAACTGGGAAACAAGGTTGCCCCTGTCACAATTGTAATTAAACTGCCTGTGGCAACAGCCTGAAAAATTCGGAATAATGGATTTCGTTAAAGGTACTACAATTACTAACTGACTAAAGATAGACTGCAATCGCACAGGAAAGCTCAACTGCACGGACACAATTCCAACTCGAATGAGTCAGCGAAGCAACTTTTAAACGCTGTAGATTTAAGACTATTAAATGCATCTAATTCATGGATTGTTTCGCAAACTTTTTGAGGTAATGAAAATTTTGTAGTCAGTGTTACAATACAGCTTTCCACATTACACTTCAGAACACCAAATTCACCTCTCAGTTACAAACAAAACAAAACAAAACAAAAAATGTTCTCTGTTTACAAATATTGGACTGGACATACTTTCCGTTCCATCAGATCCACAGAAAATAATAGCTCCAGGATGATGAACATGTCAGAAGAACATGAATATACACTAAATATTTACAAAGAAAAAGCAAATACGCAAACGGATCTACCAGAGATACCAAGTTAAATGGCCCTCATAGTCGTGGAATAGGTCAAAAATATTTTTAACATATATTCCTTTAAAAAGTAATATATAAATTGTCACTAAACATGTAAATTTTCAGTACACTGAGGTGCATATGATAATTCTTAGGCTACTGTACTAATATATCATCAAACAGAAAGATCTATCTAGGACACGTGTTTACAACGATTGCATTACTGTGCTGAATTCATACAGCAGTCAGATTGTTCTAGTACTCGCATTATATGATACTGTAAGTAACTTACGGACATTCACACTGACCTTTAGTAGTGGTTAAATTTTTAAGGCTCCTGGCAAGTTATCCTAAAAGTGTGTTCGTCAGTAATAGACACTTAACGGCCACCTTTCTAGACCAAAGTAAGTGACTTCAAATCCTTGTGAAGATTATTCATATTCACAGTAGCTATTACATGAACTGTACTGTTGGTCTGAAAAAGATGTACAATATAACGAAAAATGCCATTAATAAAAATATTTTGATAGTACTTATTTCACCTCATCGTAAGATATTGTCACATCATAGCCACACCGAGTTTTAAATTAATTTAGAACAGGACGTATCTTCATTATGAACACCATCATAGAGCCAGAACTGAATTGTACCCCCTGTCGGTGAGTGCAGCCACTTACATAGACATTGAATACTCCAAAATGCTGGTATTTATACAACACCGAATATTCCACAATATACAAACATTACACACATTAAATATTTCAAGAATCTTTCAGATATGATGAATAATAAATAAGAAAGGAATGATAGTGGTCGGGTTTAAAACGGCGAACTGCAGCACGCCAAGCAGCGAAAGTAGCCCCTACGCCGCAATGCTTACACCAAAAACTTTGCATTACTCCCAGTCCCGGAGAAATAACGACCTGCTGTTTCGATGATCTCACTGAAGTCGACTACAAATGGTTCAAATGGCTCTGAGCACTATGCGACTTAACTTCTGAGGTCATCAGTCGCCTAGAACTTAGAACTAATTAAACCTAACTAACCTAAGGACTTCACACACATCCATACCCGAGGCAGGATTCGAACCTGCGATCGTAGCGGTCGCTAGGCTCCAGACTGTAGCGCCTAGAGCCGCACGGCCAACAGCACCCCAAATGTAAATATTGTTAATGGTCCTCTTATGGTGGCGCTGTTCGTGTTGTTAAACCCTCTTCACTATGATGAGCATCAGAGGTGACTCTTCCCGTTGAAGCTTCGCGATTGTCGGGTGGATTTTCAGTTCCCTATAAATTTCTTTCGTCTCTGACCTTCTGGACTGTGGCAAGCCTTCATACGAAGGACAAGCAATACGATTTTGTCTTCCAGATGAAGGACCATAGTCCTCGATTCAATATGTGATATCCAACAAGAGCCGGATGATGCAATACTACCAAAACCATCGGTTTAGTAACTTTTCTAACAAAGATAAAAATCCGTATCAGTCCTCTTAGGCTGCAGCTTACTGTCTGGTGATTCTTTTTCTCTTGTGCGTCCACACTCTTCCTACGAGCCAGTTGCCTTGCATCTTCGACCCTTGTGACGAGGTTCTTGAATTATCGTCCAACTGAAGTAGGAACAATGTACCCATTTTCATCTCCGCCTCGCGAACTAATAACAGCAAGAACCGAGTGAAGCTTGTAGTATCTTACTTCACTGTGTTGTATTCGAGTGTCCCGACGGGAGGTACTGTATCCCAAGCTCTCTCTTCGACGTCAGTGTACATCGACAGCATATCTGCCAACGTCTTATTGAAACATTCTATGAAGCCATTCGTCTGTGGATGATTGGATAGGAAGTGGATGACGTTGCAGCGTCAAATTATCTTTCGTGTTGGTCTCGACTGGATAACTTTTTCATGACTAGAGATCTACACACGCATTACTCCAGGCTTCTAAATGATGTTTATTCGAGGAACATAGCAATTTATGGAGCTTGAGTAGTTGGCAGAGCTTTACTGACAGCATAGAAGGTGAAGTAATCAGTGCACACCATCCACAGATTCCAGTTTGTGGACTTCGGGAACACAACCAAGGAGTGGGTTCCGATTTGGTGGAATGGCGCAATTGCACCTGGGATTGGTAACAGTTGTCCCTGACGTTATTGCTGCATGTAGTTTTTTGGCATTCGTCACAGTGAATCACTTAGTGCCTAACGAATCGATAGACACCTTTCCAGTGCTAAGTGCGTCTGTGTCTGCCTACAACCTTCACGAATCCCACTTGACCATATGTTGGAGTATCGAAAAAATATACTTTGCTCCCCCCACAACATTGCTGAACGTAACGAGTCCACACCGTTATTTCCGGTCCCACATTACCTATGATGTGGGAGATTTAAACTCCTCATACCCAAGGGGTCCAGATACACTAAAAACATTTGAGCGTCTGGGTCCACCAATAACTCCTCTCTCTAGCGTCATTCACGCCAATTAAGCAACTTTCCGCCTCTGAAGATGACTTCATAATATTGGAACTTGCCAAGAACACTCTCCAGCTGATCTGGAGCTGTCGTACGCTTTTATCGACTTATTACCTCATCCTTGCCCATTTCGATTTCTGTTTCTGCAATCCTAGTGTGGGTGGCCAACCATTCCTCGTATTCTATATTGTGATCGGCGACGTTGCCTGTGGATTTGGCCAGAATGCCGACGTCTATAACATGCCCTCAGAGAAGATACATCCTTTTCCCTGTACCACTGTCACTATGTATGCATCATCTAGATCTACGGTAGCCTTGCTGACGGCAGCCAGGTCCTTTGGGGTTTCTCTACGTACCCTTCTCGACACGTTAAGTAGAATCCTCCTTAGGAAAGCGCCCTTTGCCGAATGCTCCGTGTTCTGAAGAGTAACTTCTTTCGTTTTGTCATTCCCTGTCATCTCTTCCCTATCCTGTCGAGAAGCTTTTTAACAATTCGTTTCGCCTTTGTGACAATCCTTTCAGCTTTTCATGAAGCAATCTGGTACTGTTTGGTTTCTAGTGAAGCTACACGGGCTCTTCCTTAATCTCCTCGATTGTTGTCGCATTCCTTAAGTCTTCGTGCTATATCACGCATGTCTTTACTCCACACACTAACCATAACTTAATCAGCTGTGGCAGTTGTTCATCTAACGAGAAACCCTTCCTTGCAGCTGCTTCTAGGTCATCTGTGAATGCAAACTCATCGTTCATTTTCTTCCCTGTGGAGGGGTTAACCAAATTGGAGACAGTCGAGTCTAACGAAGGAGTGGTTAAACTGGACGAAGTAACCGCACGCTGATAGACCAGGTGACCTGGGTGGCCAGCTAGGGCAAGCAATAACTGAGAATGCCTGTCTGAATTTCGCGTTTATGTAACCCTGGTCTGCTACTGTTGTTCAGAAGGCAGCGTTTCTGTTAAGTACTAACAAGATCGATGTGATAAAGTGTCCACTGAGCAAACATGACACTGTTGCCCACGATTTCCCATCGTATCAGCAACTTCACAGCCTCAGAATTGTCGTAATGGTGTCGCAACTTCTCCTTTCAGAAACCCCGGGCCACGACAGCCTCAGTGTCATCGTGCTGAATATGTTTTCATGTGCAAGGATACCTAGTACTGAGATTTACCGAGACATCCTCTTGTGACATCTTTTTACTGAGACAATCACAGGTCTCTGCTGCTTCACCAGCTGGGCAGCGGCTAAACATACTAAAATTTTACCCAACTTTGCCGCGTCTTATCATACTCGAACATATCTTCCGACCCCTTCCACAACTGGACCCTTTGTATCTTCTCAAAACGAACGTTTCCCAACTAATCTCAGAATATGGCGCGCCATAGAGATTTCCACTAGCATTCTTCTGAGTGTGTAAAAGAAATTCATGATGTCAGTGACCACTCGCTCGTACAGCATACAACTTTGCCCACAACTGCGATTTCTTATGCAGAAGCATTTCGATACTGAAAGTTGTGATTTTAACAGACAACTTTCACTGTAAAGGTGTAATATTTATATTACTCTAATCAACGAAGTGTACTGCGAATCAGTGAGAGTTCGAAATACACGATACGCTTGTGTGCATGGGACCCTTATAACTAGTTTGTGATTACTAAGCACCATAATGATGCCTGTGTGTGTGTGTTTGTTTCGGGAGGTAGAGTTGTGGGTGGGATGTGCTAGTGGTGACATCTAAGCATCATTCCGCAGCAGTTTCAGACCAACTTGGTACGCATTCGACATAGTATCCGGGAAAAAAATGTTATCGGCATAAAATACAGGGTAAATATTAATAAAACCGAGAAAGTACAGGAACAGATTTCTGGCTGGAAATGGAGGTAGAAAGGTTCTATGAACAAGTGTACGGAAATGCATCGTTGCCACGATATATGGCGCTGACTGACGAATGAAAGTTCCTCTGAGCACGTGCCATGTCTGTAGCCACAGATGACAATTATTCGGACTGACGATGCCAGTTCTAGCAAAGGTTGCTTCGTCGATAAAGAGAACTGATGACCGAAATCCCATGATTGTTATGGTCTGGTGCAAGACTCGTCGACAAAACCCTTTCTACTGCTAATAAATCTCGCACTCGTTGCCTGTAATAGATATAGTAGCGATTTTAATGCAGTAAATACGTAATCGCACTTTTGCTTACACCAAGTCGGCGGGCCATTTGCCTGGAGCTTGTACTACGGTTCGTCTCATATCCTCTGTAGAATCCGGTCGTCCAGGTCTCGTGTTCCCACATCCAGCTACCTCCCCCCGTTCTTCTGCCTGAAAAGACCCATGATCACACAAACGACCAAAAGGGCTTGAAATGTTGTGTGGTGTTGTTGGCGTCTGTGAGGGTACTTGTTCTGGTATAGCCTTGCTGCCCCTCGACTATTTCCAGCTGCTTAGTCGTGCACAAACACGATCTCTGCTTGTTTCCGACATGTGTACAGGACCATTTGCTGCTCATAGTACGCTGCTACAATCACATAGGTTGCAAAACACGGAAAACAAACGGAACGTGGTCAGAGGGGCACATGTCCATTTGGACCTTCTTTCCTCAACTGCCAGTCAGGAATGCGGCCCTGCAGTTCGTCAATTTTATTAATGTTCAGCCTATAGTTAGCATCTATACAGGTAAGACGTCGTTCTTTCACGTGTCAGCTGTACAGAGAACTGACAACGAATTATATTACTAACAAAGGTATAGTATTCGGGATCGCTAGGCTGAATAATGTCTTGATAACCTTGAAGTTCTAGTTGTGGGAGTGGCGGTGACAGTACGTACTGCACAACTTTGGGACGCATGAAATAATTCCAGTGTAATATAGTAAACGTGTGATTTGGTGGACGTTTTTAGGTATATCTATCACAAAGCCGATGAACTCTTTATGTTTTGCAACAAGTTTCGACAACATTTCGTCGTCTGGAAGACTAATTTTTTTAAATGCTGGATACCAAAAGGCTATAATATTAAAGGATGTTATTTAGTACCGTGGAAGTAAGTTGGCCTGCAGTATGGTAAGGCATGATCTATCCCAGAACAGAACTTAGTTGTTGAGTTTGCCAGACGATGATGTACTGCTGAAACTAGTTGAAGTGCTATAAAGATATTAACAGCTTTTGATGGTTATACATGAAAGTGCTGTCATAGAAACTTTGTAGAACAACTTATAGATTTGATGTGACTTATTATCCTTAAATAGAAATTGTGGCACCAGGACACATTTAACACTTCTATGGCTAGCTGGGATTGGTGTGTCAAGTAAGCCGAAATCTGGAGTAATTTCCACCATGCTTTTTCCACAAACGGTTTACAGTCTGAGAAAAAGTACTGCGTACTAAGCCACTTACAGCGAGTCTTTCTCTTTCCCACGCCGTAAGACAAGATTCGCATCATCAACGGTCGGCCTGGTAATGAGCAATTTCTGTAATTTCTGGAGCATCGCAGGGTTGTGTAATCCACCCCTTACTGTTCATTTTGTACGTCAATGGGTTGGTAGCCAATTTAATAGTAACCTCAGACTTTTGCAGATATTGTATTTGTTTATAACGAAGTACTGTGCGAAATAAACTACACGAATATTGTCAGATCTTGATCAGATTTCCGAGTAACGCACAAATTGTCAGTTTGTTTGAAACGTCGAAGATGGTGAAAAGTCGTATCCCATGACAACAATATCAATGAGTTACAGTTCTAATCAGTCTACTATTACAAATATCTTGGTGTAGAAACGCGCACGGATGCGTAACTGAATGATAACGCTGACTAAATAGTGGGCGAAGAAGACGTCAGCATATTGGAAAACTGCAGTCGGTCTACAAAAATGTCAGCTTAAGAAACACTTTTGCGTCCCATTTCAGAATACTGCTCGAGTATGTGGAACCCGCACGAAATATGACTAATAGGGGATATTAAACATATTCAAAGAAGGGCATCACAAATGCTCTCACGTTTGTTTGACTCAAGGGAGTGCGCCACCGAATTTCTAAAAAAACCTCAATTTGCTGAGGAGTGAAGGTAAATACCAATCATTCCGTGTGAGTTTATTTAGAAAGTTTCAAGAAAGAGTAGATTGAAGAAGCTAGTAATATACTTCAGAGCCGTACGTATGAATCTAGTATGAAATGCGAACGCACAGATTAGGGCAGTTATACGGCATAGAGAGGCATTTAGCAATCATTAGGCTATTCTCGCGTTTCTTACGCGAATGGAAGAAATCCTGGTAAATGGTACAACGCTGAGTGTCTGTTTCCACTCAATTCCATTTTTTACAGAGTATATAATGTTGATTACAAACAAAAAATCAGCTTATTAGTTTCTGGCGGTACTAGTGCTCATAACAGACGTAAATTTGGCAACAGAAATAAACATTTTCTGCTGTACTTGACATACTGTAACTTTCCAGTTAAGAATGATCTACATTGTATAATTATACACAAGAAACGGTTTCAGTTTCAATTGGAAAACCAAAATCCTCACTAATTGTACGACTTCAAATGCTTTCGCTTCAAGTTTCCAGTTGCGCTCTGCCCTCTGAGGAAGAACCGCAAATTAATTATCAGAGTTACTGGTGGTTGAAAAGAGACACACATCAAACAGACTGATTTATAACGGGACACGAAAGCGATCCAAGCAGTCGGTATATGAAAACATAGTCAGGCAACTGGAAAGCCGCTAATGTTAGCTATTAAACCATGCTGTACCTTCACGTCACTCAGTGGGAAAATTCCGGAACAGTTAAAGAGAACTGAGACTTTCTCCGTAAGAGAAACGTAACTTACAGATCTGAAAGATATTCCACAGGGGTAGTCTTCTGCAGTTGTGCACTCACAGCTCATCTGCAAGAAAAGTTTGAAATTGTGTTCGCCCCGACACAGCGAAGGTAGCAACGTGTTAGGTCCGCTTACACTACTGGCCATTACAATTGTTACACCACGAAGACGACGTGCTACAGACGCGAAATTTAACCGACAGGAAGAAGATGCTATGATATGCAAATAATTAGCTTTTCAGAGCATTCACACAATGTTAGCGCCGTTGGCGACATCTACAACGTGCTGACATGAGGAGAGTTTCCAACCAATTTCTAATACACAAACAGCAGTTGACATGCGTTGCCTGGTGAAACGTTGTTGTGATGCCTCGTGTAAGGAGGAGAAATACGTACCATCACGTTTCCGACTTTTATAAAGGTCGGATTGTAGCCTATCGCGATTGCGGTTTATCGTATCGCGACATTGCTGCTCGCGTTGGTCGAGATCAAATGACTGTTAGCAGAATATGGAATCGGTGGTTTCAGGAGGGTAATACAGAAAGCCGTGCTGGATCCCAACGGCCTCGTATCACTAGCAGTAGAGATCACAGGCATCTTATCCGCATGGATCTAACGGATCGCGCAGCCACGTCTCGATCCCTGATTCAACAGATGGGGACGTTTGCAAGACAACAACCATGTGCAGGAACAGTTCGACGACGTCTGCAGGAGCATGGACTATCAGCCCGGAGACCATGGCTGCGGTTACCCTTGACACTGCATAACAGACAGGAGCGCTTGCGATGGTGTACTCAACGACGAACCTGGGTGCGCGAATGGCAAAACGTCATTTTTTTCGGATGAATCCAGGTTCTGTTTACAGCATCATGATGGTCGCATCATTGTTTGGTGACATCGCGGTGAACGCACATTGGAAGCGTATATTCGTCATCGCCATACTGGCGTATTACCCGATGTGATGGTATGGGGTGCCATTAGTTACACGTCTCGGTCACCTCTTGTTCGCATTGACAACACTTTGAACAGTGGACGTTACATTTCAGACGTGTTACGACCCGTGGCTCTACCCTTCATTCGATCCCTGCGAAACCCTACATTTGAGCAGGATAATGCACGACCGCATGTTGCAGGTCCTGTACGGTCCTTTCGGGATACAAAAAATTTTTGACTGCCGCCCTGGCCAGCACATTCTCCAGATCTCTCACCAACTGAAAACGTCTGGTCTATGGTGGTCGCGCAACTGGTTCGTCACAATTTGCCAGTCACTACTCTTCATGAACTGTGGTATCGTGTTGAAGCTGCATGGGTAGTTGTACCTGTACACGCCATCCAAGCTCTGTTTGACTCAATGCCCAGGCGTATCAAGGCCGTTATTACAGCCAGAGGTGGTTGTTCTGGGTACTGATTTCTCAGGGTCTATGGACCCAAATTGCGTGGAAATGTAATCACATGTCAGTTCTTGTATATTTGTCCAATGAATACCCGTTTATCATCTGCATTTCTTCTTGGTGTAGCGATTTTAATAGCCAAGACACAACTCCAACGCGCGGCAGTCTACACCTGCGACGCTCCTTCCGGAACCTACACTACTGGCCATTAAAATTGCTACACCAAGAAGAAATGCATATGATAAACGGGTATTCACTGGACAAATATATTATACTATAACTGACATGTGATTACATTTTCACGGAATTTGGGTGCATAGATAGTGAGAAATCAGGGCCCAGAACAACCATCTCTGGCCGTAATAACGGCCTTGATACACCTGGGCATTGAGTCAAACAGAGCTTGGATGGCGTGTACAGGTGCAGCTGCACATGCATCTTCAACACGGTACCACTGTTCATCAAGAGTAGTTACTGGCGTTTTGTGAAGAGCCATTTGCTCGGCCGCCATTGACCAGAAGTTTTCAATTAGTGAGAGATCTGGAGAACGTGCTGGCCAGGGCAGCAGTCGAACATTTTCTGTCATCTTGGTGCTTCACTTTCTTAGCGGGCTGTGTAATCGTATATTACGAAACGGCTAAATCGATCACGCGGTCGTTTAGTTCCAGTTAAGGGCTTCCTGGGGCAACACGAAATTTAATTTTTAATATTTCGTATAATTATTGAGAGAATTTAAAAATATGTACTACTGTTATGAGCCTGTTATGAGCCTGTATTATCCCACTGGTCTTACACTAGGTCTTCAGCTTTTTAGCAGGATAACACTTATTGTAATTCATTATGGTAAAAAGTAGTTATTTTCATTCATCTCTTACTTGCTGAGACAGCAAGTAACGTAATAAGTAATTTGCTGAAAGTATCTAACAGAAAAAGTAATTAGTTTCATGTCTATCGGAGGTAATTAAACTTAAGACACATGTCTGGTTAACTAGCTAAATGAAGTAGTATCTGATATATAGCGTCTAATTTTTGAAAGCGACCACCACAGAGAATGAGTTAAATCGTTTTTCAGTGAGTCTATGAAGTACTATGGCTACTCGTGTTAAAGTTACTGTACATGCCCATATAAAAAGTTGACAAGCGACTGTTGCTATGCTTGGGTTACATCGGTTGTAGTCATTCTCTGTCTAAAAAAAAAGTTTAACTGTTTTTGTTGCTTCATATTCTACATTGTCAGCAACTACACAGCGGAACAAATGCTGTAAGTTTAGAAAATTTATTTTGAGACATGATAGTAAAGTGTGCACACCATTTCAGTTGATTAGAGTGGAAATTCAAATAACAGTAACTGGTTTCCTGTAATTTAAGAAACCATTACAGTTCTCCAAAGTTTCTTATTTACACAGTATTGGCACTATTTTTCAAAATTAAAATTAACTTATGTAACCTGATTCTGGCACAACTAGTACTCTGAAACCAAGAATTTTCACAGTACTTTTAACTTCATCACTCTCTCAGAAGGAAACCGTAATTCTAAGTGCCGTCTCTGATCTTACGTGTGTGTACTACACTGTCCCAATGAATATTACAAAAGAAGCAAAATGAGGCAGGAAGTAGCTATTTGCTGCGTCTTTCGTGTTTCCGGATCTGACTGCCTGTGATTAAGATAGGCCAAGGCACACTATAATTATTTAGTTGCTAGCTGATTAGCTACTGAAAACCAAATGAGCATCTCTCGCGTCTTTAGATTCAATTCATAACCAGAAATAATCAACTGCAGTGTTTCCTGTTATCCAACAGCGTGTGTCTTCCGATCCATTTTGTTACAGCACAAAATACTCAAGTACGCTAAAGTACACAATACTAATTACTTGATTGCAAGTAAGATAACATTAATGTGAGTCTCACTGCGAATATAAGGACTTTTTGTCCGATTTTCTGAGTGAAGAGGGTCACAACCACGTACAACGTTTCGTTCTAAAGTTTAATCATATGTCTGAAGACATCGTAGAATAGGAAAGAAAAAGCTGTTCCGTTGGAAAGTGGTCGAGAACATCTCGTTTCTCGTGAAGTGCGTCTCTGAGAGCATTTACCACTTCCTGCCTTCGAGCATTCAGCTATGCAGCCACGTCAGCGAGTGTGGCGGTACTTTGGTGCCAACCTCAGAAGATCTTGGTTTTCTGTATCTTGAGCCTACGACAGTTGCTGCAAACAGAACAATTTGACTCTTTTTATTGGGATGTTTTGATTAATACGCCCCAAAGAACATGTTAGCTTATTATTTCATAGTGGCACCAACCAACTGACGAAAATACAACGATTACTTTTCTTCCAGTTGCTACGCTGAAAATCCCATATTTTAGGAACATAGACCAAAAGGCCAAAAACCAAACTTTGCATATGTAAAGTCTGCTGGGAAGGGGTACGTGTGCAGTAGTTGTGGATTAACAGTCGCTCGAACTTGGGGCAAATGAATAATTTTGGTAAATAACAGAAACCCAACGTGGATGAATCCGTTCTTCCGTGTTACACTATGACTTACATAGTTCAACATTTGTCCATTATATCTTCCGCGAAGAATGGCTAACGCAGTTTCGTTGCCCTTTACAGTCACCGATTAAACGCTTGTCTATCTTGCTTGATTTACTCGTGTATCGGCACGCAATATAAGAGAGTAAATCAGTTACCGCTACACTGCTCTCATCTACGGATTTTGCCGCACTTTTCAGATAAAGAGTACAGTTTATGTCTTGGAGTTCCCACGTCATTTACTTAGTCATCTGTATTTGGTCTGGCCTGTTATATATACGTACTACTACATCCAGTACCCTCCGGCGTGCGTGCTCTCTAGTTCTATTCTTTGCATGACACAAGCTATCACGACTGCTGTTCTGTTTACTGAATCATTCTCCTTCGATACCGTAGGAGGTGTCTTACTATTTCAGCCCTGGTATGCTAAGACTTTTCGCTAGACGCTTTTTATTGTCTTCCTAGTACTGGTTCATTTTGTGTTTCATCTGCTGCCATTTTAATATCCGTATATAGTATCATATTTCAAATGTTTCACTTCATTCCTTTCCTGCACTACGGTTTTACTTTCACTAAATATTGAGCTCCAGACGTATGTTTTCAGAAATTCGCCTTAAGATCCTTGTCACCATTTCACTCCATTGGAGCACATTTGTTGGAGAGAGCATTATCCAGAATACAGGTTGAGACATGTGCCACTGAAGATCAGCCTTTAATTTATTTTAATTTACATATTAGGCAGGATTCACAAGAGATGGCAAAACAAATTATCACAATACGCACGTGTGGTAGATGCAAATCCTCGAGTAGTCGTGGAGATGACGTATCAGGATCGCTTCAATATAACTGAATGGGCAGCAATTGTCGAAGTCACACCCAAAGCAATACCATTTAATCTTCTGTCATCCATGTTGGATTATGGTTTGGAAACTGCGACTGTTTACGATATAAAAGAAAAAGAAAAACAACTATTGATAACAGTTACTTTTATTTTCTCCCAAGGTGAATTTCGAGGACTTACATCCGCATCTTGAGGTCTCTTGATGAATTACATAACATTTTAGTATACTGGATGTATCCAGTTGTCTATTTTCGCTGAAAATAATGTATAATTTGCACTTGTTATAGTAAAATGAACCACGGACTTAGCTGTTGGTGGGGAGGCTTGCGTGCCTCTGCGATACAGATAGCCGTACCGTAGGTGCAACCACAACGGAGGGCATGTCTTGAGGGGCCAAACAAACGTGTGATTTCTGAAGAGGAGCAGAGCCTTTTCAGTAGTTGCACGAGCAACAGTTTCGATGATTGACTGATCAGGCCATGTAAGAGCAACAAAAACGATCTCGCTGTGCTGGTACTGCGAACGGCTGAAGGCAAGGGGAAATCACAGCTGTAATTTTTCCCGAGGGTACGCAACTCTGCTGTATGGTTTAATGATGGCATCATCTCGGGTAAAATATTCCGGCGGTAAGTCTCCCATTCGGATCTCCGGGCGGGGACTACTAAGGAGGACGTAGTTATTAGGAGAAACATAACTGGCGTTCTACGGATCGGGGCGTGGAATGTCAGATCCCTTAATCTGGTAGGTAGGTTAGAAAATTTAAAATGGGAAATGGGTAGGTTAAAGTTAAATATAGTGTGAATTGGTAAAGTTCGGTGGCAGCAGGAACAGGACTTCTGGCCAGGTAAATGCAGCGTTATAGATACATGAACAGATGGGGGTAATGCAGAAGTACATTTAATAATGAGCAAAAAAATAGGAATTCGGATAAGCTACTATGAACAGCATAGTGGACCCATTATTCTAGCGAAGCCCACACCCATCACAGTAGCACAAGTTTATATGGAACTAGTTCAGCAGATGAGGAGGAGACCGAGGAAATACAAGGTGGTCCATTGATCGTGACATTGATCACAAAGCGAAAAAAGTGGTCCGACTACAACATTCATATTTCTTTACGTACTACACGAATCTGTAATAAAAAATGGGTGTTCGTATTTTAAAAACGCAGTTGATATCCGTTTGACCAATGGCAGCGCCATCTAGTGGGCCAACCATAGCGCAGTCTGGTTTTCCGCTTCAAGCTAGACGAGTTTCGTTCTTTGTAGTTTTTTCGTTTGATGCTTGTTTTGTGAGATATTTGGCCTGGACCACCCTGTATATGATGAGACAAAAGAAATTATTCAGATGGTTAAGGGAGCCGAAAATTTAATAGTCACTGGGGACTGGAATTCGATAGTAGGAAAACGAAGAGAAGCAAAAGTATTTGGTGAATATGGACTGCAGGCAAGGAATGAAAGGGTTGCACCCCTCTAACATCCTCCACACCTACAAATCATTAAGCCGTCCCATCCTCTGTTATGCCAGTCCCGCCTGGACATCTGACCCTCCCCCCCCCTCACATTCTGTAAGTCCCTCCAGATCCTTGAGTGTCATGCACTCCATCTCGCCTTCCGTGTACGCCTCCCGTCCCCCACGTGGATCCTCTATGACGTTATTCGTTTCCACCATCTGCTCCTATTCCTCGAACATATCCGCATCCTCTACACCTCCCGCCACCTTGATCCCCCTCACCCCCTGGTTGCTCCTCTCCTCTCCCATCCCTGCCCCCTGCCACGTTTTCATTGTTGTGTCCCCCTACCCTCCATCTCTACAGCCTCCATCTCCTTTCCCAAGATGGCTTCTGTCAACTCCCCCTCCTGGATGATGCCCTCTCTCCCTCCATTTATCCCTCTTATCAACTCTGATCCTCACCCCCCCCTCCTTTCCTCCATCATTTTCTTGGGCCCCCTCTCCCCCCTTCCATCCTCTTTTTCCCCACCTACGCTCTCTCTGCCCCCCTTCTCTCCCCTGAGTCCTTTTCCATTTCCCTCTCGCATCTGCCCTGCCCCTCCCCCCCTTATGGGTCCCCTCCCTCTTTTGGTTCCCCCCCTTTCGTTTTCCTCTCCTCCCTCCTTGTTTTCCCCCTCATCTGTCCAGGTTCCCCCCCCCCCCCCCTATCTGCCCTTGTCTATGGTGTGTAATCTTTGTGCCGACATTTTCGTGCAGTGTTTACAGTGAGTGTTGTGTTGTGTGTCTTTTCGGAAGTGTTTCGAATGGCCATCATACTGTCGCTGGGTGTGATTTTTATATCTCTTGCGAACAGAAAGCAGACTGTCACCATGTTTTTTAATTGTCTGTCTACTATGTTACTTGTCTGATTCCTGTGTATATTATTTGCCAACCATTTGCTCTATGTTTTAACTTTCCCCAATTTTTTCCGCCGTTTTACAATTTACGTTACCGTTTTATCGCGTTTTTATTGTTTCTTATCTCCTTCTTACGTTTTAAAAAGTCTGTAGGCTGCAGAGCAGCGTAATAAGCTGCTGCCAGTCCGTCCCCTTAGGGGAGAATCGAAATTCAATAAAGGGAAAAAAAAGGAATGAAAGAGGAAGATACCTGGTAGAATTTTGTACAGAGAATAATTTAATCATAGCTAACACCTGTTTTAAGAATAATGAGAGAAGGTTGTGTACGTGGAAGAGACCTGGAGACACTGGAAAGTTTCAGATTGATCATATAATGGTTAGACAGATATTTAGGAACCAGATTTTAAATTGCAAGACATTTTCACGATCAGATGGGGACTCTGACTGCAATTTATTGGTTATGAACTGTGGATTGAAACTGAAGGAACTGCAAAAAGGCGGGAATTTAAGGTGTTGGGACCTGGATAAACTGAGAGAACCAAGAGGTGTAGAGGGTTTCAGAGGGAGCATTAGGAAACGATTGACAAAAACAGGGGAAGGAAATACAGTAGAAGAAGAATGGGTGGCTTTGAGAGATGAAATACTGACGGCAGCAGACGATCAAGTACGTAAAAAGATGAGGGCTAGTAGAAATCCTTGGGTAATACAAGAGACATTGACTTTAATGATGAAAGGAGAGAATATGAAAGTGTAACAACTGAAGCAGGCGAAAGGGAATACAAACGTCTAAAAATGAGATCAACAGGAAGTGAAAAATGGCTAAGCAGGAAATCCTAGAGAACAGATGCAATGATGTAGAAGCATATATCACGAGGGGTAAAATATATACTGCCTACAGGAAACGTAAAGAGACCTTTGGAGATAAGAAAACTACTTGTATGAATATCAGGAGTTCAAGTGGAAAACTAGTCCTAAGCAAAGAAGGAGAGGCAGAGCGGTATATAGAGGGTGTATACAAGGGAGATGTACTTGAGGACACTATTATCGAAATGCAAGAGGACATAGATGAAGCTGAGAAGGGAGATATGATACTGCATGAAGAATGTGACAAAGTACTGAAAGACATAAGTCGAAAAACAGATCGGGGAGTAGACAACTTTCCTTTAGAACTGCTGATAACCTTGGAAGAGCCAGCCATGACAAAACTCTACCATTTGCTGAGCAAGAGGTATGAGACAGGAGAAATAACCTCTGACTTCAAGAAGAATATAATCCCAATTATAAAGAAAGCAGGTGTGAAAATTCCAGGTGTGAAAATTACCGAACTATCAGCACAGCTGCAAAAAATGGATGCGAATCCTTTACAGAAGAATGGAAAAACTGGTAGAGAAGATCAATTTGGATTCCGGAGAAATGTAAGAACACGCGAGGCAATACTGACCCTACGGCTTCTCATAGAAGATAAAGGAAATACAAACCTACATTTATAGCATTTGTAGACATAGAGAAAGCTTTTGAAAATATCGAGTGGAATACTCTCTTTCAATTTCTAAATATGTCAGGGGCAAAATACAGAGAGCGAAAAGCTATTTACAATTTGCATAGAAACCAGATAGCAGTTATAATAAGAGTCGAGGGGCAAAAAAGGGAAGGGGTGGTTGGGCCTTTTTTCTGAGCACTATGGGACTTAACATCTGAGGTCACCAGTCCCCTAGACTTAGAACTACTTAAACCTGACTAACCTAAGGACATCACACGCAACAATGCCCGAGGCAAGATTCGAAGCTGCGACCGTAGCAGCAGCGCAATTCGGGACAGAAGCGCCTAGAACAGCTCGGCCATGGCAGCCGGCCTTGTAACCTATCCCTGATGTTATTCAATCTGTATATTGAGCAAGCAGTAAAGGAAACAAAAGAAAAATTATGAGTAGGAATGAAAGAAATGAAAACTTTGAGGTTTGCTTATGACACAGTAATTCTGTCAGAGACAGCAAAGGACTTGGAAGAGCAGTTGAACGGAATGGACAGTATCTTGGAAAAGCAGGATATAAGATGAACATCAACAAAAGCAAAACTAAGATTATGTAACGTTGTCGAATTAAATCAAGTGATGCTGAGGGAATTAGATTAGGAAATGAGACACTTAAAGTAGTAAATCAGTTTTGCTATTTGGGAAGCAAAATAACTGATGATGGTCGAAATAGGGAGGATATAAAATGTATACTGCCAATGGCAAGGAAATCATTTCTGAAGAAGAGAAATTTGTTAACATCATGTATAGATCAACCGAAGCCCTTTCTGAAAGTATTTGTATGGAGTGTAGCCATGTATGGAAGTGAAACATGGACAATAAACAGCTTATACAAGAAGAGAATAGGAGCTTTTGAAATGGGTACTACGGAAGAATGCTGAAGATTAGATGGGTTTATCACGTAAGTGGTGAGGAGGTACTGAATAGAACTTGGTGAAGAGAAATCTATGGTGCAACCTGACTAACAGAAGGGATCGGTTGGTAGGACGCATTCTGAGGCATCAAGAGATTACCAACTTAGAACTGGAAGGAAGCGTGGGGAGTACAAATCGTAGAAGGAGACCAGGAGAGGAATACGGCAAGCAGGGGGATGTAGGTTGCAGTACTCGGAGATGAACAGTCTTGCACAGGATAGAATAGCATGGAGAGATGCATCAAACCAGTCTTTGGACTGAAGAGCACAACAACAACATTGTAATATGGCACTGGAATTATAGATTTTAAATACTGCAGAGAGAGCCCTGAGGTATGTTATAAATGTACCTTTTCATCATTAGATGACAGATAAACACGAAACAACATAAAAGACACGACGGCGCACCACTCCATTTTCTACTGATGGTGCGTCAGTACCGCTCTGGAAAGTTTCATAGGCGATGGCTTGAGCGAGGAGGTCCGGCAGCATGACCTCACAGTTCATAGTACTTGAATCAATTAGATTTCGGCCTAGCGGGACATTTATAGGCACTGGAGTATGCCTAACTCATCTACAATGTGGAGATGTTACAGAAGCTCGCGGCCAATGCACGTGGCGCATTACGAATGGAGCTAGGTGTTCTTGAAATAGAGCAAAGAAGGGCTTAAATATGTGTCAGAATGTGTGATAACCATATGCAGCCGTGCCTATAGTGTCTCCTTCCACGTATCAGACTGATGGTAATGAGGGGATGGCCTGGTCCAACTGTCAACAGATATTGGTTTTCGGACATCAAGTATAGGAACTTTTCTTCCAGTTTTAACCTGTACTATCTCCTGCAGGATTATGCGACAGTTTTTTCAAACACCTTGTATAACCTAAGTGGCTTTATAAAGCTCACGTTTTTGTGAAAGAAACACACACTTTATTACGTCCTAATGGAACAATACGATACTCGATAGGGGCCCAGTTGATAAAAAAATAAATATTGTTGTGCAGCTATACGGTGTTCGAGTCCTGAACCACAACATTTGATCTACGCACTTATCTATTATTTTCCATCGCTCACCTCCTGGGTTTGCTCATTTTAGTCAGTATTCTGTCCTAAGTATTTTTCCCAATTTATTCATCATTTGTCTATTTTTTAAATCTTGCGTAGTTGCAAGCGGAAGGGTTATGTGAGCTGTGTAGCTAAGCACTGGTACTCATTCCAGTTCCGTTTCTTACCATTTCTAAAATCTTAGTTTACATTCCCCATTTTTTGCGCCTCAAGTAATCCGTAGAAGAGACATAGTTCTCAGCATTCATAACGAGGCACTGTCAGTAATGGTTTCACCCTTAATTTATACAAAGTTGAACGAAAGTGCGCAAGACACAAGCTGGATAAACACGGATTTCTGTGAGCTGCTTACGGCCTGCAAACGAAAATACTGGATTGAATTTTCGCATGTTAAATTTCTTGCCGTGAATTTGTAGAATAATATATATCATTTGTCAGCTTTGTAGACAGACACTCTTTATATATTCGAAATATTTTAGTGATTGGTATCCATGCATACGACTTATTTTTAGCACACACTCAGTGTACCTATATGATTTTATCAAAAGTAATATGGCATTCGCATTGAGAGCTGCTCAATGACGTCACGTCAAAAGTCAACCTGTTTTGTCACTAGTTTTTCGATGCCGTAGTTCAAAGCCACGTCCTTCTGCTCTGTAGCAGGCGTGGAACGCCCTCATTAAAACAGCGCCGCGTTGGTTTCCACAGAGCACGTTGTTAACCTCTCGTAGAACTTCGTATGCTAGACTCGCCCATTCCGTAGCGTGGCGCATCCTGACGACCCGCGTACGTTGGCATCTTTCATTTTCTGCTTCTGAAGTTGTCTGATGTCCGTGGTCACAATTACGGAATGCGAGTATCTATGCGTAGCGCAAGCAAGTCGCCAGCATCAAACGATAGAAGTCACGTGACACAGCTATGAGACTATTATGTACATTTTGCGCGAAAATGTAAACTTTGATACTGGGTTTGATTGTTCTTGCGAAGGTGCTGAATCGTCTTGCTAAAAATACATTAAAGAAGGAAAACTTATTTTTCGTTGTTAATTACCACAAACGAGTATGTGGCATTTTATGTGTTGATTAATACCGAGACACAGTGTAATGAAGCGATGAAATTGTAGGGAAAGCAGTTGCTGAATGACAAGGTGTGGACTTCTTCAAAACGTTTCCACTGCTAACAGACTATTTCAAGTAACACGTAAATATTTGCTTAAATGATTGCTTTCCTTAACAAAATTAAATGTTTTTCCACTGGGCTGACTGACGTCAGAAAAACATTCATTCCGTGGTAATATTTGTCTTCATGTTAGTCAAAAATAATAATTATATAACGTTTACTGTGATAACTGTAACGAAATTTAAAATTCTATGCTAATATCTGTAATAGTGTAATTGGAGTATAATATTGTTCATCATGTTCCACACAGCAGATGGAGAAAGAGGACCCTTAAGTAATCCTTTCAGCCGGCGATATCCTCGAAGTGCAGCTGCAGCATTACTGCTGTTTTGATAATACAGCTTCGCCAATAATGCCCTGCTCCTTATGTCCAAGTGTACTGCGAATGGTCAAGTGTGTGTGACTATGAATCACGATGACTGATTGCGGAACCTGGCCTCCATAGTTGCAATTGAACGGTGGCGATGTGACGCGTTGAAATCATACACCCTCATACTATGGACATTAATGCTACCAACTGTGGTACTCGTACGGTAATTAATTTCCGTGCTATAACCTGTTAAATAGGGACAGTTTAATTATAACAACGAGGTATATAGGGATTGATACTTACAGTACTGGCCATTAAAATTGCTACACCACGAAGTTGCCGTGCTACAGACGCGAAATTTAACCGACAGGAAGAAGATGCTGTGATATGCAAATGATTAGCTTTTCAGAGCATTCACACAAGGCTGGCGCGGGTGGCGACTCCTACAACTTGCTAACATGAGGAAAGTTTCCAACCGATTTCTCATACACAAACAGCAGTTGACCGGCGTTGCCTGGTGAAAAGTTGTTGTGATGCCTCGTGTAAGGAGGAGATATGCTTACAATCACGTTTCCGACTTTGATGAAGGTCGGATTGTATCCTCTCGCGATTGCGGTTTATCGTATCACGACATTGCTGCTCGCGTTGGTCGAGATCCAATGACTGTTAGCAGAATATGGAATCGGTGGGTTCAGGAGGGTAATACGGAACGCCGTGCTGGATCGCAACCTCCTCGTATCACTAGCAGTCGAGATGACAGGCATTTTATCTGCATGGCTGAAACGGATCGTGCAGCCACGTCTCGATCACTGAGTTAACAGATGGGGACGTTTGCAAGACAACAACTATCTGCACCAACAGTTTGACGACGTTTGCAGCAGCATGAACTATCAGCTCGGAGACCATGGCTGCGGTTACCCTAGACGCTGCGTCACAGACAGGAGCGCCTGCGATGGTGTACTCGACGGCGAACTTGGGTGCACGAATGGCAAAAGTCATTTTTTTCGGATGAATCCAGGTTCTGTTTACAGCATCATGATGGTCGCATCCGTATTTGGCGAAACCGCAGTGAACGCACATTGGAAGCGTGTATTCGTCATCACCATACTGGCATATCACCCGGCGTGATGTTATGGCATGCCATTGGTTACACGTCTCGATCACCTCTTGTTCGTATTGACGGCACATTGAACAATGGACGTTAGATTTCAAATGTGTTACGACCCGTGGCTCTACCCTTCATCCGATCCCTGCGAAAACCCTACATTTCAGCAGGATAATGCACGCCCGCATGTTGCAGGTCCTGTACGGGCCTTCCTGGATACAGAAAATGTTCGACTGCTGCCCTGGCCAGCACATTCTCCAGAACTCTCACCAACTGAAAACGTCTGGTCAATGGTGGCCGAGCAACTGGCTCGTCACAATACACCAGTCACTACTCACGATGAACTGTGGTATCGTGTTGAAGCTGCATGGGCAGCTGTACCTGTACATGCCATCCAAGCTCTGTTTGACACAATGCCCAGGCGTATCAAGGCCGTTATTACGGCCAGAGGTGGTTGTTCCGGGTACTGATTTCTCAGGATCTATGCACCCAAATTGCGTGAAAATGTAATAAAAAAAGTGTGTGAAATCTTATGGGACTTAACTGCTACGGTCATCAGTCCCTAAGCTTACACACTACTTAACCTAAATTATCCTAAGCACAAACACACACACCCATGCCCGAGGGAAGACTCGGACCTCTGCCTGGACCAGCCGCACAGTCCATGACTGCAGCGCCCCAGACTGCTCGGCTAATCCCGCGCGGCGAAAATGTAATCACATGTCAGTTCTAGTATAATGTATTTGTGCAATGAATACCCGTTTGTCATCTGCATTTCTTCTTGGAGTAGCAATTTTAATGGCCAGTAGTGTACTTCGTGTTCGTTGCATTTTTTTTTAAAGCTCTTACCTGAGGAGTGGCATTTTGTACCGCTGACAGCCCACAACCAACAACATATCCATGTATGGGGCAAGGGGAATGAAATAACAATAAGGAAACAAAGATTGACTTCAACTCTTCAGAAAGTTGGCCTCCTAGGTCCCTGGCTGGGAGGTCAGCCACGCTGAGATAGCGCTATGGCGATGCGACCCCCGGCTAGCCGCCACCTGTCCCGACAGCGACTGCGGTGCGGCGGCGCCGTTTCGGCCAGCAGTGGGGCGTTGCAGGCCGCCATTACGAGGCGGGATGGCGTGTCCCACGCGGCTGTGTCCACATAATAGCCGGCCGAGCCGGCCCGAGGAGCGGATTACAGCGAGCGCGACGCAATTAATGCGCCGCAGCTGGTGCAGCGCGCCGCTAATACGGAATTCATGGCGGGGAAAGGAATCGCGGCCGCACGGCCTCTGTGCCGGAAGCGTTAGCGTTGGCGCCAGCGGCGGCTCGCACGAGGCGTGCAACTGGCGCGAGACACGAACGGCGGCAGCGGCAGCGGCCGCGGCGCAATCGCGCGGACGCAACGGCGTCGTCAGTCGCTTTACTCCAATGAGGCGCGTCCGTTGCTGATTGTTACTTACTGACTGGTAACACGATGGCCGCAACAGAGCTGCGAATGCAGACTGTTCCTTGTGCACGCAGCCGATCTGCACAGTGGCGTTTAAACACTCGAAGCGCTCCGGGCGGTGTTCCGTTGTAATGTCAGGCTCAGATGGTGATTGCAGTGTCGCTTCTTGTTGCGACGTGTTTCTGTCGTAACTGCTGTACAAGCGTTGATGCTTCTGAATCGTTTCCGCTCAGTATTGCAAGGACGCCGGCAATTACAACGGGTACGTTATTCTGTGCTGTTTTAACACTACAACAGAACTACTTAGAAGCTGTCGGCTAATTACTTGTTACGTTAGTGAACGTTAGACTCGCTGAATCTTAAAACATGAGCATATAAGTTGAACAATGGAATAAACTTTTCATATTAATTTCCTCGGCTAGTCAGTTCACTGTAAAGCAAAAAATCTTTAGTTATTAATTACAATTGTGGCCCACACACGCGAGAGAGTATTTTTTCTTACCTCCGTCAACCATTGCATTGTAGTCAGAGTCCTGGCTCTGGCTCTCGGCTGTTGTACTGAAAATAAGGCTATGCATTTTCTGCAACGTCGGACGGCTGTGGAGAAAAATGTATATTATGTTAATAGCGGGCAAGTTTTTCGCTTCCGCTAATTTTTATCAGATAATATGGCCACGTAATGGCGTCGTTGGCTGCATCGGCCGCTGCGATTGTTGCACTATAAATTACTCGAGTGCAGGTTAATTCAAGGAAGGCGGACATGAAATCGGGATCACCGCTTGCAAATTAAAAGTGAACAATAATATTAAATCAATATATTATCTGCTTAATTACTACAAATATGCTTACATTTGCCAGCACTCGCAAGATGTCCGTCTACGGGCAACCAAGATAAGAGAAAAGGTGAAGACGACTAAAAAATTAACAAAAGAGCGTATCTTGTCGTCTCTTTACATCATTTTGTTGTATTTCTTTGCCCTCGAAACTTACACAGAGAAATTATTACAATACGGATACATGAGAAAAACGTATGTTCGCCTGAGCGGCTGGTGTCCACTTATTATTCAATTTTTAAATGTCTCTTGTTTATAAATACTGTTTTTTAAGTATTTTCTTATTATTTCACTGGGGACGTTATACGTGCTAGCTAGGATACCACTCTAACATCCATTGTACTGTGGTGTATCACTTCTGTGGTGTCACCGCCAGACACCACACTTGCTAGGTGGTAGCCTTTAAATCGGCCGCGGTCCATTAGTATACGTCGGACCCTCGTGTCACCACTATCAGTGATTGCAGACCGAGCGCCACCACACGGCAGGTCTAGAGAGACGTCCTGGCACCAGCCCCAGTTGTACAGCCGACGTTACTAGCCATGGTTCACTGACAATTACGCTCTCATTTGCTGAGACTATAGTTAGCACAGCCTTCAGCTACGTCAATTGCTACGACCTAGCAAGGCGCCATTTATCTTTTGCTGGTTATCTTATAAAGCCTGTACCGTCAGACCTATGTTCTTCAATTATGGAATAAAGTTATGTATTCTACCAGTTACCTCCTGTTTGCTAGTCTTATTTCTCTGACATGTTCCAGACCTCACGACAGTTTGCGTGAGCTTTAAACGCGTGCCTTTCGGCTACCCGTCCTAGTGGATTGGCTGTCTAGCCACGCCACTACAACTTCAGCATGGACAGCAGATTGTCTCCCATCATCTTGTTGAAAGATTGCATCACGTAGGCCTCTGAGATGGGGTAGAGCCAATATCAGAAATATACATCTGCCATCCAAGAAAACGACTACATAAACGAAAGCGCCGGCCACTGTGGCCGAGCGGTTCTAAGCTCTTCAGTCTGGAACCGCGCGAGCGCTACTGTCGCGGGTTCGAATCCTGCCTCGGGCATGGGTGTGTGTGATGTCTTTGGGTTGGTTAGGTTTTAGTAGTTCTATGTTCTAGGGGACTGATGACCTCAGACCTCCTATAGCGCTCAGAGCCATTTGAACCATTTAAACGAAAGGTGCTTGTGTCGGGTACCTTACAGGTTACAATACCACCATCGCTCACAACACAGCATTTGCTGGACCTATATGACGATGAAAATTGCAATCAAGGACCATTCCTCGGCGGGTTCCGCACACCCAGCTATTTGCACGGGGACGTTTAGATCCTGTACAGAGATGAATGTAGTCCTCCTGAAACTTTAGATCCCATATACTCATGACAGTCGGGGACTTCCGACCAGTGCGAGCAGTAATATCGATAAAGGGGGGTCCAGTGGGTCATGGTCCTAGAACTTTTTTATTTGATCGACAGCCAAATGCAGTTTACGAAATAGAAACCCACAGTTTAATTTTTCCTTCTTTCTTTGTATGGTTGCACTGAGATGCTTTGAAACCTATCTGATATTATGTTGGGAGGAAATAAGTAGGCTGTTGTTGTTTGCTTCTACTAATTAGTGAATAGAAAGGTCGTCAGATACCTGAGCATCAAGGAATAATACAAAATAAAGGAATATATCGTATGGCATTTAGGCTTACTGGAAAGTATCAATTATTTGAAACAAGGTTTGCACCACGGTACTGTCAAAAGAAAAAAATGTCAATCAGCTATAAGTATGGCTTACAGACTTCGTTAGTCTACAGTCAAATGACATGAATTAGCTAAGTCACGAAATCATATGTAGTAGAATTCGACTACTATACATTTACGTCAAAAAGATCTACTCATAGGTGAAAAACTCAATATGGCGAACATCTTTGTTCTAAAATAACAATAAATGTGTGAGGTGTTAAACTGTCTCACAAGTAGTACACGTATTATTAAATTATTGAGTGATTTCTTGAAGCATTCAGCTGCCATTTTCTTTATTTCCTGTACTATTCTACAATTTCGGGCTTAGGTCATTTTCAAGTATTTTAATGATGATTTTTTGGTAACAGATTATGTCATATGCGTCCTTGCTGCTATGACATCATGTTATCCTCATAAATTATTTCGAGGTCTTCACGTTATTTTAGAAGCACAAAGTAACGTGCCCACTATAATAAGGAGAGATTAGAAATGCAGCAGAATTGATACATACAGGGCAAGCTAGTGAGCAAGTCATGGTGGCTCAGTATTCGCTGTAACAAAAGTAGAGTTCAGACTCACGATAGAATTGAAATGATAAAACCCTTTCGCATGCCATGGGGAATATAGTTCTCACAAAATGTATTTCTTTTCAGCGTTTAAAGGAATACGTGTTACCACTTCTGTACCCTCCTGGCATTTAGTGGTTGTCCGCTGCCCCAGATGTAGTTTGTTGTGAAATATAACCTTCAGGACTTGTGGGAAGTATATATCCCACCAAACAACTGTGTTTTAATGGTTCTTGGGAACCATGGTTACCACCAAAGTAGTTTCTGGAAAGCGCTTGAGAAGTATACTTACCATAAAAATAATCTGTCAAAAAATGGTTCAAATGGCTCTGAGCACTATGGGACTCAACTGCTGAGGTCATTAGTCCCCTAGAACTTAGAACTAGTTAAACCTAACTAACCTAAGAACATCACAAACATCCAAGCCAGAGGCAGGATTGGAACCTGCGACCGTAGCGGTCTTGCGGTACCAGACTGCAGCGCCTTTAACCGCACGGCCACTTCGGCCGGCAATAATCTGTCATTTGTGGTCCTTGGGAAGCATATTTACCATCAACTTAGAGGCATCCCAGAGCTTCTAGTAATACGTATTACCACCTCTGTCTATGCCTGACATCTTGTGTTAGCACACTGCACCAGATACATGAAAACTGCTGCAACAATCAGTTTCTGTTTGTCGTGGGACCAACTGTTATCGCAACACATTGCTTCACTTCTGCAATATACATCATTGTGGCCGGTATCAGCTCATACCTCCACTAAGTGATAAACGTTATAGTATTGTTTGCACATTGTTGTAATAAACTTTAATATCAGTCGTCGTGTGACGAGGGCCTCCCGTCGGGTAGACCGCTTGCCTGGTGCAAGTCTTTTGGGGTGACGCCACTTCGGGGACTTGTGCGTCGATGAGGATGAAATGTTGATGATGAAGGCTACACAAACGCGCAGTCCCTGAGCGGAGAAAATCTCCAACCCAGCCGGGAATAGTACCCGGGCCCCGCTGTCTACTCAGCTACGGTGGCGAACTAGATTCTATGAAAAAGAGCTAATTACGAGGATGACTGCAATTGTTTCTGCTCTGTTTACACTCTCACTGGAATTACTGGTGGAAACGAATCTTAACCGACTTTGAATCAGAGCAGGTGTATGTGTCGGTGAATGTGCAAGTTGTAACACGCCAACATCTTCCCATGTTACTTTCATTGATATACAACTTTGCCGTTTGTTGTCAGATTTTATTTTAAAGTTGGTTGCATTAGGAATTAAGTGAGGAGTGCTGACCCAGGTGGCCATTTATAAAACATGCAAAAGTAAAGAAAACAATGGCACATCTCTTTCCGGGAGGTAGATTATATTCACACACACTCAGCACGTGATAAGTTTAGAAAAGCAAACAGATATGAGAGTGATATGACAGATCTCTCTCAGCTCTTCGGTTCCAATCCAAAGATGTATTAGGCCAGTATGGCATTTGTTAGATGCTGCCTTCGTGATGCTGCTACTTTAATGAAGATCAGTTTCCTTGATGACGCATTGTCTTTTATTGTTCTCGTGATGAGGTTCTGAACAACACATCGCAAGAAATATGCTTTCCATACAAACAGTAAGGCCTAATTTCAGAATCTAATCTATGACAGATACTCTCTGCAAATATCAGGTGCATGAACAAATGTTTCTTCTCACGAAAATCATTGAGTTTCAACATGATCTCCTTTAATTCTGCAATGGCTATCTGTTTCCATTCACGTAATGGTAGGCAAAAATTAAGTGCCGGATTCGTATTGCAGTTTTGGGGCCATGCCTCTGAGTGTTCGAGCCGTAGATCCACGTTTGTGTTAGTAATCTCCATGGCTACATCCTTCATCTACATTCCCTGTCGACGGATGTGATAACCGGAGTTTAACGAAGAAACGAATAGCTTTAGATGTGAAACATTTACTAAAAACTCTTATTTTTGATGTGGGATGGCATCTCACCTATATTGCACTAGCTAAAAGAACGTTTAAGTAAACATGTTTCCGTAAATATAGTGAAATTGTAAGGTCTACAGTAAGTGGTAGTAGAGTAGCGACTGATGATTGTTCATTTCAGTGGCATTATCTGCATGCACGAGGAGAGATCCAAATACTACCCACACATTTCGCCACATAGACGTCAAACTTACGAGACCACGGAGTGTTGCTCAGTCAGCTTGTGGAATTTAAGCTCTTTTTTCTGCTCACGTCGTTTTATGTTTTATCATGTAGTACATAAGGGCTCGGGCTATTGCGAGTTAACAAGCTCACAGGCGGCCGGAGAGGACGAGGTCAAGTTGTGCAGAAGTTTTCACAGAGAGAGCTGTGATTCACCCGTTAACATTGGTGCTAAGTGCATAGCTTTCATTATTTATATTAATCTTTGAGTGTTTTTTGTGTAGAGTTCCAACTAGGCTGACTACCATATCCACGCTGCTGGATTTCTATGATTTCAGTAGCTGTGATTTCGCGCTCCAAGATTAAAGACTTCATTTAAAGACACTTATCATTGGTGGACTTAACACACAGGTGGTGAGGGCATCCTGAGCAGACAGAATCAAAACAGTAGGCTACCTCACTTAGACTGTCTACAACACTCTTTCAGAGAGGCAAAATATGTACACGCAGAGAGTGTAGTACACCACGCATTTCATGACTAGCTTTCAATGTGGTAGAATGTGTGCATTACCAAATTTACTATCATGTACTTAGCTGTGGGCTAAGTGAAGTTTAAACCAATGTCGGAAAATACGACAATATCGTATTTGTAAAGTGTCTGTGATTAGCATTCCGAGAGGCAATATGCGTGTGCAGAGGAACTGGACTGTAAGTTAAAACTGCCTCCGGAACATTCTTGTGCTGTTTCTGTATATCGACAGACTCGCGTAATGACTGTTGTGACGTACTACTTCAGTCTTTGATAGCTTATAATTAGAGTCCACAATGTGTTACGCAAGCTTTGATGTTAGACTGTGCTCTTACAAAATGAACGATACATCTCGTTTCCTGATTTCGGGATACAAATAATAAAATTCATGTGACTTCTCAGTATTTTGAACATTTACTATCGTAATGGTAAGTATTCCCACACGCTACTCCAAAGATTCATTGTTTAATGCAAGCAACTTAGAACCTCCGGCCTATGTATAAGAAATCCAGTGAGAACCACGACACAGATATACAAGGTAGCATGCGTTTCCCAAATCTTACTAGGAGATGACTTGGGGAATATGCTGGAGCTACTTAGCGTAGCTCTCCACATCCTACAGTTAGCAAAAAACAACTTGCGCAGTTAACATGTTCGAGTAATACAGTAATGTGTCGTGCCGGAAACATTCCATACCTCGTCTTAATTAGTTAGTTAGGAAGGCGAGGAAACCACGACCAGCTCTGCAAGCTGTACTCGGATAACATAAGGGACTAAGGGACTTAGCTTGGCAGACGCGGGTGTCGGTGTTTTATTTTTTTGCATTCAAGACTGATGATATTAATTTGTCTGTTATTCCACGTTTTCTTCGTGACAATTTGTCTTCATGTGTGTACAACAGAGCGAATAGTCAACTGTGTCCACATTTTTACTGTCTTTTGTAAAGCAATATTTTTATGAAACAGTAATAAAATAATTTATAAAATGTTTCAACTATGTCAGGTTTACTCATTGTGTTTACTTACTCAATTATAGACTAGTAGAATGATAATATATTTCACTGTTTGTTTGTTTTACTTTCTAAATATTTTATTCTGTAGTTTTCTTTAGTTATGATCCTAACAAGAGAAGTCAAATCAGCTAGCAGTTCTCAGCGCCATAAAACGCATTTCCTTTTTTTAAAATAATTTTCTGTTCGTCTTGGTCCCTGATGTTGTACTTTTATCATACGAATATAAATCGGTCATGTCAGGCGTATCGGCAGGTGCTGCTATAATGAGAGACGACAACGACACTAGAGGCAGTGTAGGTGCAAAAATCTACGTCGAAATCCCTCTCCACAATCGAAATCCGGGGTAGTTACCTGAAATCTGTCGAGCACAGCCAATGCAGCTTCCAGTTGTTCCTGAACAGTAGCCAGTTCCCCACACACGAGTAAATGTACACTACAGGCATAGCCTCTACGCATTCTTAGCTGCTTTTGATTACTGACTGCCGGCTGCTGTGGCCGAGCGGTTCTAGGCGCTTCAGTCCGGAACTCGGGCTTGATTATGTGTGAGGTCCTTAGGTTAGTTAGGTTTAAGTTGTTCTAAGTGTAGGGGACTTATGACCTCAGATGTTAAGTCCCATAGTGCTTAGAGCCAATTACTGATCACTAGTCACGGACCGGAACACTATTGAATATTTGTTATGGAAACGAAAAAGTATGTCTCAATGTAGACAATAAATAAACGGCTGCTGCTCACATCTGTGGAGTATCCCGTAACACAACGACTAAACTAAGCATTGTACGTTTGTAAACCAAGTACTACTTAAGTACGTTAAAGAAATGCAACCTGGTGACTTCGTCGACAACCGCCGATATTTCTACAAGTGACCACCCTGTCAACTTCAAGGCAAAACTGCAGAAAAAAAAGCACTATGCAAGGACATTTAAAACCTCGGTTTTCAGAGCACTTCCACAAGGATAGCGAACACACGCACACACACACACACACACACACACACACACACACACAGACACACACACACGCTAGCACCATCACACTATCAAGATGACCAACGCGAGAAGTTATCGATACTGAAAATTACTGAACAACGGGTGAGGTAGCGTTTAGTCTGTCCTCATGTTTTATGACAAGAGAGAAAGCAGGATCCCATACAGAAGTTAAGCAAAAACCGCCACCTCTATTTACCTGCTAATGTAATTTCGACTACTTCCTTAATAACACTATCCCAATAACTGGAAGTGCATGGTAGAATATCCGTGTTTTGTATTCCATAGGTGTCACGGCAATGTACTACAATAGTTGATTTACTCGGTTGTTGTAAGTGCATGTGACTTTTACGCAAGGAATACGATAGACCCTCGCCTTACGCAAAACCAAGATCGTAATTAATAGAAGCTTAAAGGGCTCTAGTTATAGATGGAGGTCAGAAACCACATTTGACATCATATTTCCGCAAAGTACAACCGATTGTGTTGGAGATACTGTCTGCATAATGCAGAAAAACTACACACTTCGGTGCTCACTTGGTGTTATCACCACTCAGCCAGCGCGCAGTTATTCTCTAGCGCAACACATGTCTCGTCAGTTTCGTCCTGTATTCAGTCTGACGAAAAGTGACGAAAAATTGGGGTAACTCAGCTATAAACAATCAGTGTCTGAAATGAAGTGAGCCCTATGAAGCAAGGTACGAAGTACCCCATCACACTAAGCCAGACAGTGACAACAATCAGCGTGTAGATAAGTCAGCCTGAGTAGGCTCCCTATAAACGGCATGTCCTAACGTACCACCGACCTTTCTCCT
The DNA here is from genome assembly GCF_021461395.2 of Schistocerca americana. NCBI lineage: Eukaryota > Metazoa > Arthropoda > Insecta > Orthoptera > Acrididae > Schistocerca > Schistocerca americana. Next base: position 186,260,753 of record NC_060125.1, on the reverse strand, counting down.
TACAAGCATATCGAGGAAGAGAAGGTTAGCCATCCTTTTCCATCTCCATCATAGAACGAATCTCAGGTGTTGTAATAGGTCATTCAAATTCTCACTGACTCGAAGCCAAACAACAAAAGTATCGTCTACATGTCTGAAAAAACGCCCATCTTTCAAAGTTTCCGACTCCATGGCACGTTCCTCTCAGTCGTTCATAAAAACATTGCAATAACAGATAACAATGAGCTTCCCATCGCTACTTCATCTGTCTACTCACAGTATTGGTCATTGAATAGAGGGTAACTGGAAATAAGATGTCGAAACGTGTTCGTTCATTCAACATCAAATGTAACCTCAATTAACTGTAGCTTATCAGAAATGAGATAACGAGTGAAGAGAGAGACCATATCAAACCTGTAACTCTTCAGGCTTTCCCGGCCAGATCTTGACTTATGGAATAATCGGGTCTACTTCCGGATGTTTGTGTCGCTCTGGCACAATATTTCGTCCACGTAACTCGTTGCCTTCTTCAGGTGCTACCTGAGACTGCCGTACTGGAGGATCTTGTCCAGTACTGGACAAGATCCTCCAATACGGCAGTCTCAGGTAGCACCTGAAGAAGGCAACGAGTTACGTGGCCGAAATATTGTGCCAGCGACACAAACATCCGGCAGTAGACCCGATTATTCCATATGTCATATCAAACCTTATTAGAATACGAGCGTTCCATTTAATCAATGTAAGAAATATGCTGAGTTCCTAATGTGATGCCCACACTGACCAACGAATTGGCTCAACCGAGTAACAAGGTGTTTTGCTACATGACATTAGTGGGACATTATTCCTTTGACGGCAGTCTGCATTGTTGCCAAATTTATTCAATATGACTGCGGTCCCTGGGGATCCCTCATCTCCTCTTCCTGAGGGTATATGTGGATACATCACATGACACCACCACCTCCACTCCACCCTCTCCTCCACTTGCCGTCCCCTCCCCTTCCCTCTCCTCCCCTTCCCGCCTCACTTATCTTCCCGTCACCCACTTGGAAACTGGCAGGAAAAAGACGTAGTCTGTGCTGAGCTGATAGGGAGGAAGGATGTGAAGTAGTGTCTTTATTTATTTCTCCGTTCGTATGTGTATATCTTCTCCTCGAAGTTTGAAGATCTACTGCTTCAGTCCACCTCCACCAGAATGTGCTCAAAACTGTTCTACAGCTGCCCAAACTTGTCCTCATTTTCCGCAGGGCACCACAACTGATGCAAAATGCATCGTTGCTCTAATTACCCACTGAAATTATCGTGAAAAATAAAAATACCACACGTAAACAATGATTCATGATGCAACACACACGTTGGGAATTGAGAAAAATCATCATAATATATCAGGTACTGCATAAACCGAGCTCGAAAGATTTCACCAGGAGAGAGTGGTGGCAGCTGAACTTGTGTTCATCTCGGTGTGCGGATATATATCAACCATCTTAGAACCAGTCTTGCCTCCCCTCCTACCTCCTTGTACGTAGGGATAATACAGGTTTTCCAGTCCTGCTGTAGTATGTCACTGATGGTACACAAAGAGCTCTTGTGGCCCAGGACAACGAATCAGATGGCGACTTTTCTTTGGCTGGGAAATTCCAGGCTCACTCCTGTCTGTCTGCCTACCTGTCTCTCTCTCCGTGTCTCAAATGGTTACTTGCTGTTTGTCGCCCTGCATCCCCCATTTGTGAACTGGTGGTAAAAGCCCAGTATGCATTAAACTGTCTACTAGGAGGATCTCGTGACAATAAATGGGCTGTAAATTCGAGCAATATATTATTTGTTTAAATTCTAATCAGACTGATTAATTATATTGTAGAGAGATGCTTGACACTGATTTTCTTTATTTGGGCGGATAAAGTAGCCCACTCTTATGACGCCACAGGACAAAGGGAGAGCTGGTGCAATTGTGATATCAAAAACGGCTGGAAATAGTCCATTTGCACTAGCCTATCAATTAAATTGTTTAACAATTTACAGACTCAAGTAGATCCCTTAAAACACAGTCAGCCAAAGATTAGTCTTTTTCGTAATAAAGAGTATATGAGGTCTACAGGTTCAAGAGTCACTCACATGCATTCAGCAAATCTAGTAATTAAATTTCCGCAAGAAGTGACTGAAGTGCCACGTATATTTGAGGCCTTGCATCTACCAACGTCTGGGAACACAAGCACACTCCCCAATCACAGCGTCTCCACTAAACATATCTGGTGAAAATACTATAATCGCACACACTCGGGATCGTGGGGCTTGAATTAGTCCTCTCATATATTTTGCATTCAATGTCAAATTTTACATGCAGAACAAGGGTCTGGAAAAGGGTAGCAACCTTGCAGGCTTGCTTGCTGACATATTTATACATAACCCGGAACAAGAATTCTCCTTAACACACTCACAATTTACCGACAAAATTCTGCGTTATAAAAGATAGGTAGATGACACATAACACTTTTCAATGGTCCAAAAGAAGAACTAAATCACGTAGCAGATGAAATGAATAAAATGCACTGAAATACCAAATTCACAGTTGAACATCAGACCACTGCAGGAATTAATTTCGTTCACATGAGTATCTTCAGTCACAATAACAAGCACACCTTCCAAAGATACAGAAAACCCACTACCAGTGATGTGGCCATTAACTATACCTCATGCCATCCAAACCATAAAACAGCTTCTTCAAGTCATCTGTAAAATCGCATGCTCTGCACCCAATCGGTGAAGAAGATGAACATACTTAAATCTGTAACCCAAAATAATGGTTATACTGCCTGTTTGATAAACACCATAACTGAAAAAATCCAAAGTAAACTCAAGCAATCAACATGTTTGTCTTCCATTCCTTAACAAAGTGTCATATAAACTTGCAAATCTTTTCAAACTGCATAACATAAAAATATCCTTCCACACTGACAGTAAACTACAAAATGAAATTGTTCACAATAATAAATCCGCTGGAGATTGGCATAAAAAGTCTGGCATATACAGACTCACATGCTTTCTACATAGGTCGAACGGGGAGAAATTTTGAAACCTGCTTCGAAGAACATATGGATGCCCTTCGACTCAAAACTTTAAATAAGTTCAGTTTTACGTCACACATGCTCATCGTGAGCTCTCTGTTGGTGATATCAATGACGAACTTCCTGTGCACCACAATGATGAGAAAGGAATACAGATGGACCTCCTTGAACAATTAGAGTTTTACATCCAGAAAGTAAAATCACCGAAAAAAAATCGTAAATGTACTATCTGAATCAACACAAAACCTTTTCTTCCAGAATTTCCAGGATATCCTGTCACAAAAAAAAACAAAAATGACAATTACAACACATATTCATCTTCCTGCATAAATACTCTCCTTCTTCTTGTCATGTAACGACTATGGTCTTCTGTAACTTACAAAAAATTTTTAATTATGTATTAAATACTCCACTCTAACTGTTTACCTTCTGTATAACTGTTAACTCATATTAAAAATTTTGTTACCAGTATAAAAACGCTCCTGAAGCTAGCAACATTTGCTGCAATGTAAAATCTGTACTAGTAATATTTGTACTATAATACAACATATCTCCTCCCAAAAACCATGATGGAGTAAAGTGTAATATCCATCATATCCATATTCTTTGTAAAAACATCCAATGTTTACTTTCTGTGAATCAGTGTAATACAAGTGTAGCTAAATACTGTGTATATTTGTATACACAGCTTAATAATGTATGTTGTGGGAAGAGGTCTGATATGGATACAAGTTAGTGAACTGTAAGTACCTAAAATGTAAAAAACTTTCGGGTTCGCAAACATTTCGTCACCAATTACTAAATTTCTGTCATTTCCGCCAGCAGCACCAGCACTGTATCTGGCTACACTTGGTCCACAACAGAATGTTCTTGTAACATCTCCATCTGATGATGAGCTTGCAATGGCTGGAAAACATGTTGATGGTTGAATAAATCGTAAAAAAGCGCTAGTTGCATATTTATTAGCAGATAAATTGTCATTTTACCTAATTCTAGACGGTGATGCTGCCGTCCATGCACCTCGAATTTAGACTCTTCATGTTATGCTAATTATTTTCGAAAACAGAAGAAATTGGGGCATACATGAGTTTCCACATCGCTAAAGTATCGCTCTCAGTGCGAAAATCTTGTACAAGAGTATGATATAGGCTATATCTTCCCATCTGATTAAAAAATCTGTTCTTATCAGTATAATATCTTTTACGTCCTGCATTCCAGGACTAGAATATTAAACTCATTTTTGGCTCCTGCCGGGGTGTTAAGAGTATACTCTACCTTTGTCACAGGATGTCTCCTCACTTTCGAGCTCTCTGAAGGTAATCAAATGTCTCATCACCTGCGAAGCCAAACAGCAGCATAGAGGAGTTGTAAATATCAAGTCAATACTACGCACCACTTTATAACTTCAGTAATACAGCTGATTTTATTACCATGGCCATCTATCGTTGTGCATGGTTACCACTACAGCTTACGTATTCAATCCGTGCCATTCTCTCACTTGCTTCTACCCGCCTGGTGGACATCATTGATATCAAGTTGATGACTAATGCCAGCCGGGGTGGCCGAACGGTTCTAGGCGCTTCAGTCTGGAACCGCGCGACCGCTACGGTCGCAGGTTCGAATCCTGCCTCGGGCATGGATGTGTGTGATGTCCTAGGTTAGTTAGGTTTAAGTAGTTCTAATTTCTAGGGGACTGATGACCTCTGAAGTTAAGTCCCATAGTGCTCAGAGCCATTTGAACCATTTTTTGATGGCTAATGAATTAAACTGAGCACGAGAGCCTCTTTTCATAGTGAATAATTTTTTTCCCTGCAGTCAGAATGCACTTACCAGGTAACGCAAATGGGAATCCCTGGAGGGTAGAGGATGTTCTTTTCGAGAAACACTATTGAGAAACGACATCTGAAGCTGACTGCAGAAAGAGTCTACTGTCGCCAACGAGCATTTCGAGTAAGGACCACGAAGATAAGAAATTAACGCTCATATGGAGGCACATAGGCAGTCTTTTCTTCCCTCGCTCTATCTGTGAGTGGAATCAATAAGGTAATTACCACTAGTGGTTCAGGGTACCCTCCGCCACGCACCATACGATGGCTTGTGAAGTATGTGTTTAGATGTAGATATAAAATCGGTCTACATTTTAAGATGTCAGCCTCTCCATTTATAGGCCCAAAACACTCACGGAAGAAAGTTGTCTCTTATTTATCGAGAAACGTAAGACGGAACTCCCGTTGGTGATTGCCTCTCAGTAAAAGCCTTCGTATTAGCCCCTAATTTTCTCACTGCAGTCACTTCGCGAGATTTATGTAAGAGGTCGTAATGTGTTTGGCCACAACACTTAGAAGAAGCGCTATAGAACTCCCCTTTCGCCAAAGTATCGCTTACCTGCCATATTCTCATAAATCTTCCAGTCTTAGATTATATTATTTGAGTCCATCTGATTTCGACGAGCAAGAGATGTCCCACACCAAGTCACAGGCCCCTGATAATTCTCTCGAAATCTCAACACGTTCCGACAGCACTGTTCCATTAGTTACAAGGCTGTCGAGTCCTCCACCCGACACTGACGACGTAGGAAGCTACCACAACGAGAAAAATAGCACACTAACGTACAGGGTGAAATTTGCAACCATTCAGAGTATACGTTGACTGCTCAAAGAAATTCAGAGGTATAGCACCTACATTTTATAGATATCGAATGGTTGTTTATAAATATCCCAATGCATGTGTCCTAATCGCCTGTATCATATTCTTATGATTTAAACCCTAGAAATACGACAGTGTAATGTTGTCAGAGTCTTCGTTGATAGTGTTTCATGAGAAATACATTACCCCGTTTTCGATTTTAGCATACCTCCATAATACACTCCTGGAAATGGAAAAAAGAACACATTGACACCGTTGTGTCAGACCCACCATACTTGCTCCGGACACTGCGAGAGGGCTGTACAAGCAATGATCACACGCACGGCACAGCGGACACACCAGGAACCGCGGTGTTGGCCGTCGAATGGCGCTAGCTGCGCAGCATTTGTGCAACCCCGCCGTCAGTGTCAGCCAGTTTGCCGTGGCATACGGAGCTCCATCGCAGTCTTTAACACTGGTAGCATGCCGCGACAGCGTGGACGTGAACCGTATGTGCAGTTGACGGACTTTGAGCGAGGGCGTATAGTGGGCATGCGGGAGGCCGGGTGGACGTACCGCCGAATTGCTCAACACGTGGGGCGTGAGGTCTCCACAGTACATCGATGTTGTCGCCAGTGCTCGGCGGAAGGTGCACGTGCCCGTCAACCTGGGACCGGACCGCAGCGACGCACGGATGCACGCCAAGACCGTAGGATCCTACGCAGTGCCGTAGGGGACCGCACCGCCACTTCCCAGCAAATTAGGGACACTGTTGCTCCTGGGGTATCGGCGAGGACCATTCGCAACCGTCTCCATGAAGCTGGGCCACGGTCCCGCACACCGTTAGGCCGTCTTCCGCTCACGCCCCAACATCGTGCAGCCCGCCTCCAGTGGTGTCGCGACAGGCGTGAATGGAGGGACGAATGGAGACGTGTCGTCTTCAGCGATGAGAGTCGCTTCTGCCTTGGTGCCAATGATGGTCGTATGCGTGTTTGGCGCCGTGCAGGTGAGCGCCACAATCAGGACTGCATACGACCGAGGCACACAGGGCCAACACCCGGCATCATGGTGTGGGGAGCGATCTCCTACACTGGCCGTACACCACTGGTGATCGTCGAGGGGACACTGAATAGTGCACGGTACATCCAAACCGTCATCGAACCCATCGTTCTACCATTCCTAGACCGGCAAGGGAACTTGCTGTTCCAACAGGACAATGCACGTCCGCATGTATCCCGTGCCACCCAACGTGCTCTAGAAGGTGTAAGTCAACTACCCTGGCCAGCAAAATCTCCGGATATGTCCCCCATTGAGCATGTTTGGGACTGGATGAAGCGTCGTCTCACGCGGTCTGCACGTCCAGCACGAACGCTGGTCCAACTGAGGCGCCAGGTGGAAATGGCATGGCAAGCCGTTCCACAGGACTACATCCAGCATCTCTACGATCGTCTCCATGGGAGAATAGCAGCCTGCATTGCTGCGAAAGGTGGATATACACTGTACTAGTGCCGACATTGTGCATGCTCTGTTGCCTGTGTCTATGTGCCTGTGGTTCTGTCAGTGTGATCATGTGATGTATCTGACCCCAGGAATGTGTCAATAAAGTTTCCCCTTCCTGGGACAATGAATTCACGGTGTTCTTATTTCAATTTCCAGGAGTGTATGAATCACAGCACCACAGAGCTTCCAGTACACTATCCACTGAAATAATTTTGATTAAAATAGTAGGAGCATTGAGACTGAGATATGCTGTTCCTGATTTCAGTCACTCACTCATTCTAAGACTAACGAAAGTTCATTGCAAGATGGTATATCTACTCCAATAAATTTGCATGCAATAAATTTGAAATTCAAAACATACTAAAACAGTTATTTGCGAAATACTATTTCCAAACGTCTGTGAGGCCTGCTTAAGTAAATATTATATAGTCGCTTTTATCCATCCTGATTATCCGAATCCGTAAGCTAGTAGTCATCTATAGAAGGGGCTTGCAATAGTACAGGTAGATGGTCTATTTCAGTGTCAACAAGTTATGGTTTAGATGGATTTTTTTATATTGCCTCTGCATCCATACCAATTCCTCCTTGTATACACCATGCTCCTGACTATGCAGTATGGTACAATGCCCCTAGAGTGCATAGACTTCTCCCTGTTAATGTACTGATATATGACATCATCCTTCCATCCAGCATGTAGTGCATACATTAAGAAATCAAGCACCCTCAAGCACCATTTCCGATTACATCTAGTGTGGAATGTTTTATACTAAAGTAATATGATGCATGGCCATAGGAAGCATCCAGGTTTTCTTTTTATCCCTGGAATATACCCCTGTATAGAATCTAGTCACTGCTAGCTTAGTAGGTGTACATGTCACATGGAATTTGTTACTGGATCATATGGAGCTCTATAGCACAGATATTAACAATAATAGTCTGCTGGGGGACGAAATGATGTTTCTTTAAGCACATATGTTGACAGAATAGAGATGTATGTCAGTTCCATGCTTTGACATAAAATCACAATTATTCATTAAAAATCAGCTTGTGTTAAGATCACAGTATAATAATCGCTGTTATATTAAGAGCAGACCTAAGTGTGATTAATGTAGAAAAAACAAGAAAAGAACGTATTTTACCAATAATGCTTTATTCTTCATAACGTTTATTAACAAAATGTAAAAAGTACTTCATAAAATAATAGTATCCCTTACAACATCGTTGCCTTCGTCAAAAATGCTCTTACTGTAACTAAAACAGGTCTCTGACACACAGCGTATGAGGAAAAGGTCGGTCAATATTTAACACAAGCAGCAATATGTCTGCATGGAAGGAATAGTATCCCACTTCTTTCTGGAAGGAGATTATACATGGGTGAGCAGAAGCTCTCACTGCCGCATGGTGTTCCGTTGCTGCTTTCAGAAGATTTTGTGTGTTTAATATTAGCTGCAAACTTTGCAGCAATTTTCGCATCTCTCTTCTGACAGATATTATGCACAAAATCCCTTCCGCACGCAAGAAGCATAGACAAGCACTTGGAAAACCACAAAGAATGTTCAGTCCACGAGTTATTCGTTTCATCCCAATATTTCAACCTTCCACCACAATGGAAACACACTGTTTCATCTCCATCATCATTATAAAACAGTCCAGCTTCACTTAATTTGTCAGGACATTGCTTAATAACTAAAGACCAACCTTTGACAGATGCCAGCCTCAGATCGTACATTGTGTATTGAGGGTGAGTTGACCTAATCTCAGGCACATTACATGTTGTACAGCGTAATGATGCTGAATCAGGAGATGAATGTGGGAGTACCTGAACTCTGCACAGGTTACAAGTAACATGCAAAACAAACAGTTCGACCCACCAATACACCTCCCCTGCACAATCAGACATTACTGTGTTACAAAGGAACCTGCTTTGAAAGCTCGCTTTATATTTAGCCAACTCTAATGAACCAAGATTCTTATATTTCTGTTCATGTGTTCAGAACGTCACTTCTACGGGGTAAATTTGGGATAGGATCGGGCCAGAGCTTGTACGTGGATCCACCACATGTCGCATCCCGGAAAGACAAAATTGTTAAGGCTTTCGTGGCCACTTAACAAACTGCCTATTGGCTTCGGTCTCGGGTTCTTCGGCCGACGTTCATCTAATGATTTTTCTGACGTTTCGCCAGCACGAGTGGCTGGCATTATCAAAGCTTCACCCTCCATTGCCGGTGGTGAACTGGAGCCGAGTTCGCGGCCACAGACTATATGTACCTGGCGCGCCAACGTCCGAGGGCTTCTCCGTGGTCATTTCTGGTGCGGTTCTCCTCTTGCTACCTGCGACGGTCGTTCGCTGCAGTACGGGAAGCCAGGATCCGTTTACCTTAAGGCTTTCCTCTTTCTTGTTGAAACTGTTCGTGTGTTTTTGTATTTCTACAGCTTCTCTGAACAAGCGCGTGTGATAGTGCTTCTCTACAGCCAGAACTTCCGTGTCGGCGAATTTTATTACGTGGTCGGTCTCATTCAGTGCGTGCTCTGCCACGGCCGATTTCTCCACCTGCCCCAACCTGCAATGTCGCTTATGCTCTTTGATCCTGGTGTTAATTGATTGTCCAGTCATTCCGACATAAACTTTTCCTCCCGGATTCGATTCCCGGCGGGGTCAGGGATTTTCTCTGCCTCGTGATGACTGGGTGTTGTGTGATGTCCTTAGGTTGGTTAGGTTTAAGTAGTTCTAAGTTCTAGGGGACTGATGACCATAGATGTTAAGTCCCATTGTGCTCAGAGCCATTTGAACCAAACCATAAACTTTTCCTCATGTGCATGGTATACGGTATATTCCCGACATTGCAAGTGGGTCTCTTTTGTCCTTCGCCGATCTAAGACATTCTTTGATCTTCCTTGTCGGTTTGAAAACGTCTTTACACTATGTTTGCGCAATACACGGCCGATTCTGTCCGTCACTCTGGGAATGTATGGCAGAAAAGCCGTACCCGACATTTCTTTTTCTGGCTCCTTACTTCGCCAAGTGTTTGGCTCTGTTACACTTCTAATATAATTTGTGGAGTACCCATTGCTCCTCAGAACAGTTTACAGGTGTTGCATTTCTCGTTACAAGTGTTGCTGCTCACGCATTCGCACCGGAAATGACCGCGGAGAAGCCCTCGGACGTTGGCGCGCCAGGTACATATAGTCTGCGGCCGCGAGCTCGGCTCCAGTTCACCACCAGCAATGGAGGGTGAAGCTTTGACAATGCCAGCCACTCCTGGCGAAACGTCAGAAAAATCATTAGATGAACGTCGGCCGAAGAACCCGAGACAGAAGCCAATAGGCAGTCATCCCGGAAAGAGTTCGAAATTGGACCCACCGCTTGTTATGACCAGGACAGGGTTCAAAGGTGTGTCCACCACGTGTTAGGATTGAGATAGAGTTCAAAGGTGGATCCACCATGCACTGTGGCCAGGATCAGGTTCGAAGATGAATCTGCTTGCGACATGTTGTGCCTGTATACACATTCCCATTCAGAGGAATGCTGCCACCTAATGCTTTGTTCGGGGTCACAAGAACAAAGGGAGGTCCCTCGGGTGTGTATGCACGTGCTTCTGCGTGGAGCGGTACCAGGGCAAGTGGCTTCTGTGGGCAGACTGTGCGGCCCCTGATAGTGGTTTCTCTGCTTTACAGTGCCTTCTCGCAGTCGGCATGGCGGCCGAGTGTATGGCTCCCTGACAGCAATTTGTCTGCAATGTTCCTGTCGGTACAGTGTGGCGATGGCAGTGGATGGAAGAGGATACCTGTGTAATCACACTAAGTATTTATAAGGAGTTTCACCTAGATCTCTTTGTATACCATCAGGGACAAGCCAGAATAGAGCTGGAAAACCAGTATCCCTACCGATAGGAGGAGGCGAGGGAGGCGACGAAGGATGGGAGGTAGGACAAGTTATAAGCTGGTTAGTCTGTATCTGCACATCGAGGTGAACACATATGCAGCTGCCGCCACTCTCTCCTGGTGAGATCTTTTCGGGTTAGGCGGGCAGCGACAGAAAGTGAGGGCAGTTGGGGCTGCTGTAGGACAATTTTGAGCACCCTCTTGGGGCGGTATTGTGGACTAGAGCAGTCGTTTTTCCAAATTTGAAGTGAACATGAACACACACGATCGGGAAAACAGGGTGCAGAGCACAGGGAGGCAGCAGAAAAGGGGAGCAGTGGGCAACTGAGTGAGGACGAAGCTGTAGGACAATCCAACACCCTCAAAAATAAGTAAAGTGTGCAAGTAAACCGACTGCCTTACATACTTCCTCTCCATAAGCTCAGCACAGAATGAGGGTAGGGGAAATGGGGGAGGTTTGTAGGGAAGTGGAGGATGGGGAGTTAATTGGGGAGGTGAAGGACTGGTGGTGATGATGTCATATGATGTTGTCATCACATCTACTCCTGGGTGAGGAGCTGGGAGAACTCCCAGGGGAGTCAGAGGAGAGCAGCCATCTTGAATAAATTTGGCAACGGTGCAGAATGGTGTTCAATGAACATTGTTCCTCTACTTACCATATGTCAGAGTACCGATGTTACTCACAATCGGGCGAAGAGGGACCCTTCTTTGTGTGTCTTGAGAATGCTATATAAGCTACAGAGGACACTCCAATAAAGACTCTTTATAGTCTCCTGAGATAACGAATTTTTCTTAAGGAGGCTGTTAGTCTTCCAACACTTGTTGTGGGGTCAGCACCAGTCCTGTGATAAGCTGAATGAGACATTAAATTCTGAAACATTTGAGCGTAATCTTGCTTGTCCAGAACAACAACAGCATTTCCTCTGTCCACAGGTAAAATAGTAATATCCAGAGTAACTGTTGCAGCTGCTACTGGTTACTGATCACTCCAAAAACTAGAGCTCTGCCCTACAATATAATATGACGACGTTTTATACGTGTAAGATATAATGTATTAATATCTTTATGTTTGGACTATAAACGTGAATAATTTCATGTACAGGTGAGCACTTCTTCACATTTTCAGAAGTTCACACAAACGAGACGTTATAACTATTTCGCCTTAGACATTATCCTGTTTGTACAATACCTTTGGAAGTTTTAAAGTTATTTTTAGAAGTTACATGAACTCGATATCTGCTCCTCGAATCACACGGCAATCATCGAGGCGATATTCATACTCTTCCTAAAAGGTATGCCACATCTCGGTGATGATGGACTCCGTGGCAGCTGCAATTCGCTGTCGTGGCTGCTACATGGATTGTGGGAGGATTGGGATAAGCACTTTATCTGTCACATAACCCCCTAAAAACAATACAAGGGGTTGAGTCTGTAGATCGTTGTGGCCATCCACACATCGCATCATCATCATCAGCACTCGCACAGCCGAGACACCGTTCATGCAAATGTGTGTGGAGGTGTTTCCATGCAGCCAGTAAAAGTGAGGAGGTGCGCCATCTTTCTTTAGTATACTTTCTGCAATTGAAGCAGAAGCCACGAAGGAAGCAGGTCGAAGCATCAAATGCCTGTGACGTTTTTCTCCATGAAAAATAAGGAGCCGTAAGCCTCTCTCTGTCGATACTACACAGAACACTTTCACGTTTGACGAATCTCTTTTATGAACGATGGTGAAAAGGGGTCCCCTAGAACTTAGAACTACTTAAACCTAACTAACCTAAGGACATGACACACATCCGTGGGCGAGGCAGGATTTGAACCTGCGACCGTAGCAGCAGCTCGGTTCCGGAATGAAGCGCCCAGAACCGCTCGGCCACCGCGGCCGGCACAATATAATTGCTTCCATACATAAAAAAGCAAGAAACACTTAACTGACAAGTTAAAATTTGAAGAGAATAAAATTTACCGTTTCTTTCTCATGAAGTTTTGAATATATTAGGTTGTTGTGTGTTCACCATGCATAATCTGATTCACTCACAAGGACTTCAATCTGATCTCAGAGCAGCAGTGGTTAGACAACTTGTAACGTGTAGTATACGAGTAATGCTGCTGTGATGTGAGCCTATATGGACACCGGTAACGTAATTTTTGGAAAGTTTTGCTATGTGAATAAGTGTATCTGAAGATTTAGCCGGATAGACCGGAAACTGATTTGTATAAAGATATTAAAAATGGGCTTTGCAGCCAGAGGCTAATTTATTTGTAGTTTTTCCAACCGCTGTTCTAACTGGGCTCATCATGGAAGTTCTTATAGTTCCTGAACAGTGATTTGCACGTTGATTGGTTAGATATGGCCTTCAGATTCAGCCCAATGCTGTATACGACTTTCCGTAGATCCTTAAATCATTTTCGGGAGCTTTGAGTCTGTTGATCAGTAGATGGCAAATCTGCTTCGTTATTCTGGTTATATCCATCCTGTAGAACATTGGTCATCATTTTCTTACCGATTCCATCAGCCTGGTGGTTAGACACTGGACTCGCATTCGGGAGGACGACGGTTCAATCCCGCGTCCGGCCATCCTGATTTAGGTTTTCCGTGATTTCCCTAAATCACTCCAGGCAAATGCCGGGATGGTTCATTTCAAAGGGCACGGCCGACTTCCTTCCCCGTCCTTCCCTAAGCCGATGAGACCGATGACCTCGCTGTCTGGTCTCCTTCCTCAAAACCAACCAACCAACCATCAGCCTGTCAGCTAGCCCTGAAAAATTTATGTTCGCGGGCTACACTGGTCGTCCATTAACTCAGGACTCATCAACTGTCGAAGCTGCTGAAACTGCTCGGCTCTTCACATTGGAGCTTTTCTGTCATTCCGATGAAGTCACTTGCGTACAGAAATTCGCTTTTGAACGCTATGTTAGTCTAGCTTTTACTGAGACAGCCTTTGTCATGTAAACAACACGCTATCTTATCTTTCTTGCTGTATCCGCATTTCTTAAAATTTGTTCGAAGTAATCATAGAGACAGTCACAAGAACGGAATTACAAAACACGGAGTTTGATCGAAGGAGATTATTTTCGAAAAGATTGAAAGTATTTCCGACGTTTCTACGGTTCTGTGGTAACACTAGCCGAGTGCGCAGCGTTCCCCAGGCATGTATTTATCCAGTCTTCTATTACTCCAGTACCCCCTCTCTGTCCATCTCCTGCTTCAAACCCTCTCTGTCCATCACCCCTCCCCCCATCTCTCACCTCTCCATCCATCTCCTCCAACCCCATTCTCTATTCATCTCCTCCTACCTCCTATCTGTGTTTATCTCGTACTTTCCCCTCTCGGTCTGTCCATCTCCTTCTCCCCCCTTCTCTCTCCACGTTATTAACCCCCTGCTCCTCCGACCGGAAGTTGCTGGTTCTTACCCCCAAACTATTTCTTTCGAGATCATAAGCTTATTTTTTTCCTTCCAGATCGTAATAATTTTTTTTTTTTGAACCATCAGTTTTTTGACTGGTTTGAAGCGGACTGCCACGAATTCCTCTCCTGTCCGAACCTCTTCAAGTCAGATCAGCACTTGCAACCTACGTCCTCAAGTATTTGCTGGATGTACTCTAATATCTGTCTTCCTCTACGGTTTTTGCCTTCTACAGCTTCGTCTAGTACTATGGAAGTCATTCCCTGATGTCTTAGAAATGTCCTATCATACTGCCCTTCTTCTTGTCAGTATTTTCCGTATATTCCTTTCTGGTTCTGTGCAGAACCTCCTCATTCCTTACCTTATCAGTCCATGCAAGTCTGTAGCACCACGTCTAAAATGCTTCGATTCACTTCTGTTCCGGTTTTCCCACGGTCTATGTTTCACTACCATACAATGCTGTGCACCAAACATACGTTCTCAAAATTTCTTCCTCAAATTAAGTCCTATGTTTGACGCTTGTAGACTTCTCCTGGCTAGGAATGCCCTTTTTGCCAGTACTAGCCTGCTTTTGATGTCCTCCTTGTTATATCCATTATCGCTTATTTTGCTGCCTACGTAGCAGAATTCCTTGACTTCATCTGCTTCGTGTCCATCAATTCTGATGTTACGTTTCTCGGTGTTCTCATCGTGGTACTTCTCATTACTTTCATTTTCTTCAATTTACTCTCAACCCATATTCTGTGCTCATTAGACTGTTCATTCCATTCAGCAGATCATGTAATCCTTCTTCACTTTTACTGAGGATAGCAATATCATCAGCGAATCTTATAGTTGATATACTTTCACCTTGAATTTTAATTCCACTCTTGAACGTTTCTTGTATTTCTATCATTGCTTCTTCGATGTATAAATTGAACAGTAGGGACGAAAGACTACATCCCTGTGTTACATCGTTTTTAATCTGAGGATTTTGTTCTGTGTCTTCCACTCTTATTATTCCCTCTTGTCTCTTGCACATGTTCTGTATCACCCGTCTTTATCTATAGCTTACCTATATTTTCCTCAGAATTTCGAATGCCTTGCCTCATTTGACACCGTCGAATGCTTTTTTTTTTTTTTAGATCGAAAAATCCCCTTAACGTGTCTTGATTTTTCTTTAGTCTTGCTTCCATTATCATCCGCAACGTCAAAATCGCCAGTGTGGTGTCTTTACCTTTCCTAGAGACAAACTAATCGCGATATAACACATCCTCTCTTTTCTTTTCCATTCTTCTGCGTATTATTCTTGTCAGCAGCTTGGATGGATGAGCTGTTAAGCTGATTGTGCGATAATTCTCGCACATGTCAGGTCTTGCAGTCTTCGAATCTGTGTGGATAACATTTATGGAAAGTAAAGTGGTAGTGGCCAAACTCATTCATTCCATACATCAACGTGAATAGTAGTTAGGTTGCCACTTCCCCTAATGATTTTATAAATATATTGTATATATCTACCCCTTCTGCCTTATTTGACTTTAGGTCCTACAAAGCTCTCTTAAATTCTTATTCTGGATCCCCCAGTTCTTCTATCGATACCTGTTTTCCTTTTATCATATCAGTCAAATCTTCTCATCCTTCAGTGTACTCTTTCCACCTGTCCACTATCTTCTCAGCATTTAACACCAGAATTTCCGTTGCACTATTAATCTTACCACCCTTGCTTTTAATTTCACCGAAGGCTATTTTAACTTTCCTGTGAACTTAATCAGTCCTTCAGAAAAACATTTCTTTTTCGACTTCTTCACATTTTTCGTGCAGCCATTTCATCTTAGCTTGCCTGCACTTCCAGTTCATTTCATACCTCAGCGACTTGTAATTTTGTGTTCCTGTATTTTCCTGACCGTTTCTGTATTTCCATCTTTCGTCGATCACCTGTAGTATTTCTTGTGTTACCCATGATTTCTTCACGATTACCTTTTTTGTACCTATGTTTTTCCTTCCAACTTCTGTGATTGCCGTTTTTAGAAATGTCCATTCCTCTTCAACTGTACTGCCTACTGAGATGTTCCTCATTGGTGGATCTATAGCCTTTGACAGCTTCAAGCGTATCTCGTCGTCCCTTATTACTTCCGTATTGATTGTTACTGCATGTTGATGCTTACTGACTAATCTTTTAAACTTCAGTCAATTCTTCATCTCTACTACATTGTTATCTCTATATCTATTTGTGGTTACGCATTACAATACAGTATCTGATTCCAGAATCTCCATCTGACCATGATGTAATGTAACAGAAATCTTCCCGTATCACCCGGCCTTTTCCATATATACCTCCTACTCTTTTGATTCTTGAACAAAATATTCGCTATTACTAGCTTAAATTTATTACAGAATTCAGTTAATAATTTTCCTCTCTCATTCCTTGTCCGAAACTGTCACCCTTTCTTCTGCTCCCCCCCCCCCTACAACTACATTCCAGTCGCTATGACAATTACATTTTCATCTCCGTTTACGTAAAGTATTACGCTTTCACTACCTTCATATTGCTTTCTCTTCAGCTTGCGACGCCGGCACTTATATCTCGACTTTCGTTGTCGGTCTTGGTTTGCTGTTGATTTTGATAAGAACAATCCCATCACACAACTATTCACAGTAACTAATATGTAAACCATATCTGATTGAAATCGATCTTCAGTTTTAGGATGGGCCTTTTAACCGTATATTTGCATGAGTACGCACGTATCGAATCTATTTCACATACACTACTGCCCATTAAAATGCTACACCAAGAAGAAATGCAGATAATAAAGTGGTACTCATTGGACAAATGTATTATACTAGAACTAACATGTGATTACATTTTCACACAATTTGGGTGCATAGACCCTGAGAAATCAGTACCCAGAACAACCACCTCTGGCCGTAATAATGGCCTTGATACGCCTGGGCGTTGAGTGAAACAGAGCTTGGATGACGTGTACAGGTACAGCTGCCCATGCAGCTTCAAAACGATACCACAGTTCATCAACAGTAGTGACTGGCGTATTGTGACGAGCCAGTTGCTCGGCCACCATTGACCAGACGTTTTCAATTGTGAGAGATCTGGAGAATGTGCTGGCCAGGGCAGCAGTCAAACATTTTCTGTATCCAGAAATGCCCATACGGGACCTGCAACATACGATCGTGCATTATCCTGCTGAAATGTAGGGTTTTGAAGGGATAGGATGAAGGGTAGAGCCACGGGTCGTAACACACCTGAAATGTAACGTCCACTGTTCGAGGTACCGTCAATGCGAAAAAGAGGTGACCGAGATGTGTAACCAATGGCACCCCATACCATCACGCCGGGTGATACGCCAGTATGGCGATGACGAGTACACGCTTCCATTGTGCGTCCACTGCGATGTCGCCAAACACGGATGCGACCATCATGATGCTATAAACAGAACCAGGGTTCGTCGTTGAGTACACCATCGCAGGCGCTCCTGTCCGTGATGCAGCGTCAAGGGTAACCGCAGCCATGTCTCCGAGCTGATAGTCCATGCTGCTGTGAACGTCGTCGAACTGTTCGTGGAGATGTTTGTTGTCTTTCAAACGTCCCCATCTGTTGACTCAGGGATCGAGACGTGGTTGCAAGAGCCTGTCATCTCGATGCTAGTGGTTCGAGGCCTCTGGGATGCAGCAGGGCGTTCCGTATTATTGTCCTGAAACCACCGATTCCATTTTCTGCTAACAGTCATTGTATCTCGACCAACGCGAGCAGCAATATCGCGATACGATAAACCGCAATCGCGATAGGGTACAATCCGACCTTTATCAAAGTCGGAAACGTGGTGGTACGCATTTGTCCTCCTCACACGAGGCATCACAACAACGTTTCACCAGGCAACGCCGATCAACTACTGTTTGTGTATGAGAAATCGGTTGGAAACTTTCCTCTTGTCAGCACGTTGTAGGTGTCGCCACCGGCGCCAAACTTGTGTGAATGCTCTGGAAAGCTAATCATTTGCATATCACAGCATCCTCTTCCTATCGGTTATATTTCGCGTCTGTAGCACGTCATCTTCGTGGTGTAGCATTTTTAATGACCAGCAGTGTAGAAGATTGTATCTACTAAAGGCTGAAACTACTGATAGGCACATATTTGTACGCATATTTCACCAATATCTCTAGCGAATTTCGTCCGCATTTTCATTATCACGCAGCTCAATTTTTATGACGTACCTTCTGAACTATACTCCGTACAATGTTATAAATTTATAGTTGCATCCAGTGACATACCTTTCGGCTGTCTACTAAATGTACTGTGAATAGAGGTAGTATTAAAGATATAATAAATTTAAATGTAATGAATGATGAGGCAGTTTCTCACGGATCTCAGTGTTTATAACATCATATCTTCTGAAATATGTGTCGTACAACTGTATAATTTTGGTAGTATATTCAATACTGTATGCAAAGGTGTCACAAATATAGTTAGTAGGAAAGAAGTAATAAATTAAAATGTCATGCTTCATGCGGCGGTTTTACTGCATGAACAGCGAAAACGTAGTAAGAGATAAATTTTCTTCGTTTCATCATTTTGCGGCGGTTGTAAGTGAGAAAAAAGTTTCATAAGGGCATGAAATTACTCGTTATGTTTGTTGCCGGTTACTAAGTGATCTCATTCTCAAACACCGGATGAATAAAATTCGCGCGTCGTGATCTAGACTGCTTTATCATCCTCACCCATCACCCTTTTGACAGGTAGGTGGTTTTTATCCCCACAACTATTCTTTATAGACAGTATGTGATATGTGTACAAAGTTTGCTAGAAATCGGCACAGTAGGGTAAAAGAAGATATGGAACACGTAGTGTACATACAAACATCCATTTTTTTAGTACGTATGGATTCGCGAAAAACTGCTCTTAGCGAAATTTGTAGAAGCGCCCTGTGTGTAAAGCATATTCACAGAAAAGATTTCAAATATGAATTTGTAAAAGTGATTATAAATTTCATTTAAAAAAATAATAGCTGCTGATGGCGTCTACAGAAATTTACATCAACTTTCCAGTGTGAAATGAAAGACGGAAGTGCGTGTTTTGATGCGTCATTGGAATTACTAGTGGTAAGAAACAACAATTTCATTCCGGCGAGGATGTGAGGATGCAGAGAAGGCGGCGCCACCGTGTGCCCGTAGCCTGTCCCCCCCGGCAATTCTGCCGGATGTCAGCGCCAGGCCCCGCTGACACGGCCATTACCAGAACAAACACGCGCCCCGCGGGGGCTGATCGCCGGACGGGACCCACACTAATGTTTGCCGCTGTTTCTACCCTCCGCCCCGAAGTCAGCGTGCGCTTCACCAAAATCGTGAAATCGCCGCCAGTACTAAATGTATCGTGCTCTTCTATTCTAGCAGATCAGTGTCTGCCTCCACAGGTGAGTGGAGGGTGGGACACGTGTTAAAGAGTCTGAGAGCAGCCAAGGGATTTTCGTTGGTGGGATGTGCACTCGGCGTTTACAGAGGGACTGACCAGCTAAGTGGAGTAGAAATAGCGGCACTGGTTGGGGAAAGATGAATAAGCGAGGACAATATGCCAGTCACATCCACGTCTACATATGTGTCTACACTTGCATCCGTCAACCATCTTACGGTGTGTGCTGGAAAGTACACTGTCACGTCCCACTTTCCTGTTCCAATCGCCAACTGTCCGTGGGAAGTTGTTTACTAGCCTCCGTGTGAACTTGAATCTCTCTAATTTCACCTTCGTTAACTTTTCGTGGTGTATACGTAGGAGAAAGCAATATATTTATTGACTCTTTCGGGCGGTGCTCTCCCTGAATTTCAATGGTAAACCACAGTGTGACGCTCAGCGCCTCAGTTGGAGCATCTGCCACTGGAGATGGATGAGTCTATCTAAATGAACCCACTGGTATCTTTGCTCTTTCCTCCACCAATCCTAACCCACCCCGACGAGAAATATTCAGTTACTAGCATTTTCCCTATTGCGTCACCTGCAAATGCATTCGACTCTCACCTTTTCCCTCCCTTCTCTGTCCACACTTCTTCCTCCCACTGTCTCTCCTCCTCACACTCCCACCCCTATCTATATCCTTCCCTCTTTCTGTCTCATCGCCACCTCCTTTCTTTGTCAATTTCCTCCACCGCCTCTCCCTGACCATATCTTCCTCCTCCTCTCTCTGAACATATACTCACCCCTTTGTCTTTCCATCTCCGCCTCCCACTCTTCCTTTCCTACTTGTCCACTGCCCCTCTACACCTTTCACCTGCCTCACACATCTCCCCTCTGCCCCTCTCCCTGTTTATTTTTCCTTCCCTTTGCTCTGTATGTCCCCTAATGTCAGCTTGTCCTCTGCGAGTCTCTCTGTTCCTACTGGAGCTAAGAGGCTATAAATCCCCATTCTCATAATCTTGAAGTTTGCTGTTTCTGTGCTACATATGATTAAAATCGATCTGTGGTATATATGATGCATTCGTCGATTAGAGATTTTATATTACCTCTTTTATTGGTGGTCTTTATTTCCTGAGGATTCTTTGCATGAATCTCAGTCTGGCGACTGCCTACTTTTGATTAGTGGTTGTTCGACCTTAAATTGCTGCTTATGGCTGGTCCAATTACCTTACGAAGTTATTTTCGCGAGTGTTGTCATCTACTTACACACAATACCTGATATTTGTTTTGTTGAGGGTCAACTGCAAATACGTGCACGAAGCGTGGAACTTCTGCAAGTCTTCCTGTATCTTGTTACTATTTTCTAGCATTGACTTCTCTATATACAACAGCATAACGCTACAAAAGCTTCATGGAACTTCCGAAGTTACTTGCTGGATGTGAGTACCAAGCCAGTATTCATGCAGTGGGAAACTGTCAATCGGCACTCCAGAGGGCGGGTCTGATGTTATCCATTAGGTCATTCACGTTTCACAGTTCCTATTACTAAGTCAAGTAGATAAAGCTATGATAAGGAACCCAGGCCCAGAAAGGTATCATTTGGATGTAACTTACGTTTGAAGACCAATTCACTTTCAAATCTCCTGCTTCACGGTAAGAACACAGCTCTGACCTGTGTGCTCTATAGGAGCCCATGGCATGATCGTCGTCTGGTTCTCTTCTACGCTATGAATAACTTCCTCTTTAAAGTCAAGAGTTCGGCGAGTCCAAGGAACACCACAATCAGCCCTCCTACTTGTGAATGTACTATTTTCTCTTGCCGGGTTATAGTGGGACGAAAATGGTATGTGATGTTTACAGCATGGACAGACGACAGCGCCTTCTTTCAGTTTCTGTGATTACCCTGAAGCGGAATATTTGAATGGAATCCGATCTTAAAACTTATTTTATGTTAAAACGTCACCATTTCCGGATTTTGGTTCGATATCAAATGGTCCCTCTATATACCGCCTACGAGCTGGTAATAGGAACCGTGAAACACGTTACATATTGTTGACAGTAATGGTCCTATAACACATCTTGGAGGTACTACGGATGTTACTATTAAGTCTGAAGATTTATCTCCGTTAATATGGACATCTTCTGTTTCTGGGAACTCTTCAGTCTAGCCACAAAGCTAGTCTGACGTTCCGTACGCCCGTAGTTTGTTCGTTTGGTGGCATTGCGGGAATGTACTGTACGCCTTCTGGAACTCATAGAAACACTGTGTCTACCTGAAGCCCGGTACCTACTGCATTCTGGGTCTCGTGGACGAAAAGAGCGAGCTTGCTTTCACACGATCGTTTTTTGCGGAATCTATGTTGATTCCTACAATGGAGACATTCGATCTTCGTTGATACCGTACTACTTGAACATGTACAGAACTCTGCACCGTAACGTCAGATATACAGGCCTATGGTTTCGTGCGTCTGTTCGCCGACCCTTCTTGAAAACGAGAATGACCTGCGCTTTTTTACCAATGACTAGGAACGTTTCGATCCTCCAGCAAACTATGGAACTCTGCTGCCAGGAGAGGAGCAAGTTCTTTCGCATTCTCTATGTAGAGTCGTATAGGTATCCCATTACACAGTAACCGTTGCTCTATTGGGCGATTTTAGCTGATTTTCTGTCCCGTGTTCACTTATTTTGATACCTGTCATCTAGACCCTTGTGCGAAGATGTAAAGGAGTAACCGCAGTACCTTCTTACCCTGTGAAACAACTTGGAAAAAGGAGTTAACTTATTCGAGTTAATTCGGATTTCTCTTGGCCATATTTCATTTCGATGCAACTACTGTCACAGAGTATCTGGATAGATGGCTTTGGTCCGTTTAATGATTTAACACAATACAAAAACTTCTTACGATTTTCAATCAGATCTGTGAGAACACTGTCCAGACACAAAGCGAATAAAGCAACATGGACGGAATAAAACTGATGTGTGATGAGCCAGTGTAAAACTGCTCAATTTTCTGTTATGATGGAACGGATTCATGGCAGAGTACCCACATGCCATTTTTAATGATTTCAGTATTTCTTTATTTTATCGGAGTTGTAGGAGAAGTTTTCGTCTTTCTTAACAACAATGAAAGTAGCTGAACCTGAATAAAATCAACGAGAATAGTTAATGAAATGTTTTTGCAATCGCAACCACGTTTCATAAGGAAAAGGGTATTTGAAATCAACGTGCTGACTGTCTAGATTGATTGTTGTCTACATCGTGCTGTGAGATTTTCTTATTCATTAATCAGGTTAGGGATCACTTCTCTCATGACACTGTGAGCTATTTAGAGTACAAACGTTGGCTGGAATTATGATCAAAAGGTGACGTAACTGTACGAAACGAAGACCTGGAGATAGAAGCCGATGAAAGGGCTATGGAGCACGGGTCGGATTTTGGAATTTGTTTCTCCAGATCACAGAGTGGTTAAGAAGAACTAGGAGGATGACGGGATGGTCGATGACGGGGAAAGGTACGTGGTGTGAGAGGGGTAGGAGAGGAAGTGTCTTAAGGGTAAACAAACTCTAAAGTACATAAAACTGGTCATTTAAGCAGTTGAGTGTAAGACGTATGTAAGAGTGAAAGCTTTCCGAGGTGGGGTACAGACGTTAAATAAATCCAAAGAAGGTAACATTATCATGTTTGCGAATTCGTTCATGCTATATTGAAAACTTATTTATCCTACATTTATAATTTAAGAGCAATAGTGACTATCTGCTGCCAATTACATTGCTCTGGAAAGATTTTCAGTTGCGCTTTCGCAACAGATATTAGTTCATCAATTATACTGTATAACATATACATAATAAATAGTACTTTCCCTGTGGCTCGGCAGCTAGTAGCTATCATGTATCAGTCCCTAAGGTCTAAGTTTCAATCCGCAATCGGCCGTAGGATAGCTTGCTTCGATTCTAGCAATAATTTGTTATGTATAAGATGTGTGACAGCACCTAACGCTTACTGCTGCAGACGTGTTCATCCAAACAGCATCCCATATGAGCAAACCAGTTGCTTCTTTACCTGTGGTAGCTTGTACTTTAGGTACTTTGGCTATGTATGGCTGTGTTTAAAAAGAATAGCTCGATGTACTCGTAGGATGAAAACACGCACGTCTGCTTTCATGCCCTGCAGCTAATTCGCTACACATAATAACCTGAAGCTGTGAGTCTGCAGAGTTTATTTATGTACTGGCTAGAATTTCGAGTTAATATACTCAGAGAAACATTAAATGAAAATTAAATGAATAATTTAATAAGAAGGGTTCTACTCTGACATCTGTGGCTGATGTAGACGACAGTGAATCAGGTTGAATAATGTTTATTCAAGAATGAACCTCAGGTAAACGGGAACTTGACCTACTCTAGTTAGCTAAAATACGTACAGAAAATACTCATATTAAATGCAGTAAAATTGCAATGAGTGTTACGAGAATGGTAGAAAAATTCCAAAACTAAGTGGTCATCAAACATAGGTGGAAACTAAATCCATTTTCCTGATCAGAATACACGAAATATTCACCATCTCAAAACATTTCAGTGATCAGCATGATGTTTCTCAAATAAACACAGGTGTTATAAAGAATAATAACTCATATTCTCTCGATCCTCAGATTATTAGTACAAGCAAAAAGACTTACAGTCCTAGTCTGGAGCACGTTCAGAATTATCGTGAGTTACAATCCCTTCAACAGTTACAGTAGCGCCCGTTCGATGCCCATAATCGTTCATCAATACTACCGAAACATGAGACTTACCGCAGGTGTGTTTGGTTTTCTCCAGCACTTGATATAAAGCGTCCAAAATCACTCACTCAAGCTCTTCATTCATGAAGTCCCAGTCTCCACTTGACTACCGTAGTGTTCCGCAATTGTCTGCTTTTTTATTGACTGAAGGGCATCTCCACCAAATATATATCGTCATTACTTGCTAAATATATGATTTGAGTCACCTTGAGCATTTTTTCGAGCTGAAGTAGTGTTAAAGCAATATTTAAATAAAGAAATGTTAGAAATATTCCAACACACATGGATCATTCGCAATAGTTACTAAAAAATGATAGTTCATAATTAAATAAACTAGTGCTCTTGTGTGATTGCGCTCACATTAAATGACAAGGAAATGTCATTAAATATTCTTTAAATAACTACTTGTGCCTTCTCGACGATACCATTCTCTTTTCAATTGTTGTGTCTATTAACACCAGTTTTAAATCAGCACAAATTTCTAACAGCACTTGCACTCAACATTTAAATCGAGTTACTGGTTACTGGCAGAACACTAAACTCTTTGTTACATAAAAACACGAATATGTCAAAATTTGAGGTACTTATGCTGTATCTCTTTAATGTGTAAATATTGAGAATACATTATTCTAAAAAACATTTGCATAGCAAAAAATATATAAAATATGCCATAAGTCAATATATAAAAAACAGATACAGATGATTAGTCTTAAGTGATGATAGCCATCGTGTAATGCTATCCTCTGAGATACCGTTTGGTGAAATCGCATGAAGCGTTTAAAAGTTATTAATTCAGATGTCCAATGTGAAAATGTTTACTCGCTGTGGAATATAAACCTCCGTAGGTTCAAAGGTACTGAAATACTATTGTGTTATTGGATGCACCTCGTCTGTCTGAGATAGCCGATGTATTCATATACGCATTAATATTTGATTGTAAATTATCATAGGCTCTCAAAGAGCCAACTTGCAGCTTGTCTCAAAGTCCGCCATTGCAGGGAGCATAGCCGACCCTCTTATGCGATCGATGTGTCATCCAAAATCCTCATACTGGAATTTTCTGCACATCTGACCCCTTGTTCCTCTCAGCACCTGGTTCGCCTGCAGCCCCCCGGCCGCTAGGGGCTCTCGGCCGTGGGGCCACGAAGCTTCGCAGACATATTCACCTTTCCTTGTACTAATTCTAGGTGGCCAATTAGCTCGCCTACGTACGCGTAACGTTACAGGTACCAAGGTGTACTGTATTTCTGAGTCCTTGTTAAACTCTACACTCCCTCCATCTCTGTGAGTTAATAAGTTGCTTCAGGATTTAGAGGAAGACGAGGGCACGTCCGCTTCAGCAGGTACAAGCCCAGTACTCAACGGCGGTGTTTTAACCGATCTTCGAGTTGAGGACGCCTGTACTTTACTAATTTCCTCGTGAAGAGCTTTTGACTTTTTGAGGATTGTGTGTCAAATAATCAGAAGAACTGTTTATGAAGATTATTTTAACTGGATGTAAAAAGAGGAGAACAGGCGTGGAAATGGCAACAGAGGACCACAGACTTTGGTTTCAAATTATTACAGATCATGATAGAACAGAAAGGGGAATTTATCCATAATGTTAACTGAGTTTAGCAAGCTAGGTTACTGCACAGTTATGAGAGTGATAAAGAGAATGATAATGACAAAAGCAAAAATAAACAGGAGGTATTGAATTTGCATTGTATGACATCATCTGATTACTCTTTACTATGTAACTGTGTAATGATTCAAGGTGAACGTTTACTGCTCTTCTCTTCGTATCCATTCCACAGAATTCCGTCCACTTCGCAACATTCATAGCAAAATAGTAACAAAATGTGAAATGTAAGTTGAATCTCTTTTTAGTTGAAGGGGGGCTCTATATACGTTTACTTTAAGTAGGGGGTGAATATTTCTTATTGTGCTCCACATGCACACTTAATATATTTTACAAAGCAGTTGTTATGATCGTTTCATTTACTCAATTTTACTTCCAGACATAACAAATCTGAAAGAAAAGGTATTAGTTCTATAATAAGATTTTGAGGCAGTTAATGATTGGAAAGTAAAAGTGAAAATGATCAATATCTGAAAGTAAAGCTACTAATGTTTAAAATATGTGTAAAATGAAAAAAAATATTGCCAGAATTGCTACAATGTTCTGCAAAACTTTTCACTAGAGCAGCCGCAGTATGGCATTATATCTGCAGAGTGTTATAAATGGAGAACAATGTGCACGAAGTGTTAAATTTGCTGCGGACAAACGAGGCGCACTTATCACTTAATGGAGCAGTAAATGCACACAGCTGTGAACTGTACTGCTTCAATACAATAACTGGCAGCTCAACTGAAGCACCGGTAATCGATGAATGCATGACTACGGTGTACAGTATATTTTACGTATTAAAAATCCCGCGTATTTTCATTTCTGTGCACATATTCGTGTGGCTTACCCCGTTAGCACCATTTTTTTTGAATAATTGAAAATGAGCAGTTTTCTGTTCCTTTCTGCTCCTCGAAACAGCAACATTCTCAATCTTCAGCTTCAATTGCGTCCCGAAGTTCCAGTATGCTTCAGTTCTTATTTGCTCTGGCTATTATTTTAAACCTACAGTATCTCTATATGATTGTCTGTTATACAGATAGGCCACCCAGAAAATATCCAGCGAGACTAAATATATGCACGAGCGGTTCCTACCAAGTTATGGGGAGCAATGTGGTGAATTTTCATGCACGTAATCAACTTTTAGGGTTCCTAGCTTGTGAATTACGCCACCGAAGTTTTTAATGAAACTCTGAAGGGTGCCCCATTTATTTTAACCATCACAAATAACTTTTTGTTCGAACCAAAATAAAAAAAGGCCTCAAGCAAATGTTGTTTAGCCGTCAACGGGACAATAACCAGCACGACAGCCTTCCTTGTAAGTTAGTTCGTTACTGATATGAACATCAGTACGTCTTTTTCAAATAGCACCCTATATTTTTTATTCGGAATCGACTTCCTCTCCTAATGACTTGTTCAAAAACGAATCGCAATGTACCGGATGGTTATAACTGAAGTTCAGATAATCACGGAGGTCCAGATTTGGCTGTAATTGTCCTGTGGCAGCGAAACTTTGTGTATATGCTAATGCATTACGAAGAGACAGATTTACGTTGAAAAACAAATCAGTTCCAGTTGTGGCCACTAGGTGAAAATCTGGCGCTGTACACTGTATGACGGCATGACATCCATGTTGTCTTTTGACAAGCCGTAAAGTGAGTGAACAGTATGACTGTCGAGAAGAGAGACTGTGCGCTTTTAGTGAAACTGTTTTATGTAAGCGGCAGCAACTGAGAGAGAATCTACGACTGAAAGATGTCATGTAGTTAAAAAGTTTAAGAACATCATAAAATTCGATAAAACGGGTGATATTAATGTGACACCTGAAAGAGGAAGGCATGTATTCGACAGTGGAAGGTAGCTCAAGAAATGGTTCAAATGGCTCTGAGCACAATGGGACTTAACTTCTGAAGTCATAAGTCCCCTAGAACTTAGAACTACTAAAACCTAAGTAATCTAACGATATCACATACATCCATGCCCGATGCAGGATTCGAACCTGCGACTTTAGCGGTCGCGTGGTTGCAGACTGTAGCGCCTAGAACCTCACGGACAAGGTTGTTGTTGCCATTAATGACCATGCAGCATGTGTGCCGGATAGCGCTAGTTCTCGTCCTGTGTCACGAGAGTTTTCAGTCTCATGGTCAACGGTACGGAAAGTTTTGCGGTCTGTATTACACTGATGCCTGGACATGATCCAGACGACGCAGCAACAGAAACATAATGCACAGCAATCTCCGGAATTTTCTCAACGACTTCTGGCGCGGATCGAAGTTGATAACATGTGGATGGGCAATATTCTATGGAGCGACGAAGCGCATTTCACACGACAGGCTGCAGTGAATACACAGAACTTCCGAATTTGGGGTACTGTTAAACCGTGTGTCGTGTTTGAACTACCGTTTCACTCGCTGTATGTGACTGTGTGGTGTAGATTCACAAGAACCTCTTCTTCGGAAGAATACGTATAGAGGGCATGTCGCGTGTACTGTGACGTCTACACGTTATCGAGACCTTCTTGTACAGTGTGTGAATCCATATTTGGAATAGTGGGAAACCGCTTCCATGCGAGATGGGGCTATACCTCATGTCGATCGATCAAAGAAGGTCGGCTTAATGCAACCTTCCCCGAACATGTTATCTCCACAGGTTTTCCAGTTGCGTATCCTACAAGACCACCTGATCAAAATCCATGTAGCTATGGCTCTGGGGATATACCTATAAAAGAACACATTCACCAGGGACACGTTCGGCCTCTACCTAATCTAAGATCTAGTGTACAGGAATACGTGCTCAGATCCCACCGAAACTGCTGGGAGAACTATTGGTCAGCCGCGCGGGATTAGCCTAGCGGTCTTAGGCGCTGCAGTCATGGACTGTGCGGCTGGTCCCGGCGGAGCTTCGAGTCCTCCCTCGTGCATGGGTGTGTGTGTTTGTCCCTAGGATAATTTAATTTAAGTAGTGTGTAGGCTTAGGGACTGATGACCTTCGCAGTTATGTCCCATAAGATTTCACACACATTTGAACATTTTCGAACTATTGGTCACTTCCTCTTTCATCTCTTCGACGTCTCCTGTGCTCATATTGAACAAACGGTGTAAGTGACAGTTAATAATAAATCCAACATTGTGCCTTTCTCTTTTTTTCTGCCCACATACCGTTCCTAATTTATTACACATGGAAACATTTCTATACATCTTTCTTGCATTCACAGCGCCATATTTGCTTCCGTTGGGAATTTCTTGCATTCACAGCGCCATATTTGCTTCTGTTGGGAAAAAGAAACTAATTTTTGGCAGCGCAAATCGGTTCCACTTTAACGGATTAGAATGTCTACATAGTTTCGCTGCAATACGATAATTACAGCCCACACTGGACCGCTGTGAATCGCTGTATTTAAATTATAGCCACTCGATAGTAACCACATAACCATGACGTCATTGAAAACGTAATAACAAAACACTCCTGTAAGAGAACGCGGTACATGTAACCGTTGTAGCGTCCACTGAATGACGAATGAATGGTGTGTTGTTTCCTTATATTTTCAATAGTTTACTGTCAACTGAGGTAGTGGATGAGTTACATTGCAGCAGGTACGAGAGTTGGAACTTAAATAGTGGCAGCTATTTATTCACAACAAATACAAAAGAGTTACATGTTTGCAATTGTTACTGTCTTTCAAAGTAGTCACCAGTGTTGTGCAGAACCCGTTGCCAGCGATGTGGAAGG
Source organism: Schistocerca americana (assembly GCF_021461395.2). Taxonomy (NCBI): domain Eukaryota; kingdom Metazoa; phylum Arthropoda; class Insecta; order Orthoptera; family Acrididae; genus Schistocerca; species Schistocerca americana. Next base: position 186,230,812 of record NC_060125.1, on the reverse strand, counting down.
CGTAGTATACCGTTAGCAGATCCCGTTCTGTTGATGGTGCGAATGGAGCGGTCTAAAATTATGGTGATTTTCGTGTACGACTGTGATGGTGTTATCGTAACGCATTATGTTCCTCCACGGAATTAATGGTACCAACATGACGACTGATCGCTGCGAGACGCCTTGAGATAAAAAAGTGCTGACCTGTGTGCATTATGGCTCCATTTTTGGTTCTAGTGCATCGTAGTCTGTGCGCGCTACAGACTCAATGTGACGATGTATTGTTGCACTGTGCTGTAGCCGCACTGACCTGTGTTGGAATGATGGCCTTCTGAATCCAACGTCGTGCTCCGCCACGTTGCGTCTAACGGTATGTCCTGTCGCTCTGCTGTTGTTTTCAACTGCTGTGATAACCTGCTGCCCCACAGTGTACGTAACGGATCGGCGAGAACGGCACTAGTGTCCACTCTGCTATTAAGATGTCACTAGTAATGTGAGTGTTTTCGATCTATAGCTTTAAGGGCGGCTACTTATGATATCCAGTCTTCTTGCTACGCTGAAACCCGAGGGCAGACTTTGTCGCTTCAGTTGTAATTCCAGCCTAACAGAAACTAGCTTCCATTTTTGCAAACCATAGCACCGTATTACGGGGCAGAACGGAGGTAGCCGAACTGCTAGACGAGAAACGTTCAGCTCTGCAGGCATATCGCGGCTTCGTAAGAAAGTACTTACTGCAGATCCGCTGTTGTCTCTCCATATCACGCTGAGGTCACCAGCTGTCAATTTTCGGTTGACCGATATTTTCTCAGACGTGTTCTTACGTTTAGAAATCAGACGACACACTAGAGAGAACAAATTTTATTTGGCTCGGAGTTATCGTCGCCTTTAAAGTATTTGATAGTACAGCTCAGTTTCTTCACCATTGCAACTAGTTCACAACAGCAATACGTGAAGAACTAAAGGACGAACTAGGTTAAAGGGTCGCGTATGCGAATCTGTAATACTTACAAAAAACCTTATAAAATGTTTCAAAGGAATTAAATTAAATTTGGCGCAGTTGTTAATGAAAGTTGTTGGGTACGTACGAGGGTCGGAACTTAAATAGTGGCAACTATTTATTTACAACCTGTTACTGTCCTTCAACGTAGTCATCAGCGTTGTGTAGAACCCGTTGCCAGCGATGTGGAAGGCTTAGTATACTGTTAGCAGAGCCTGTTCTGTTGATGATGCTAATGGAGCGGTCTACTGCCTGTCGAATCTCTGGAACAGTTCTGAAACGAATGCCACGAAGTGGTTCATCTTCGGAATCAAATCAAAGTCACAAGGACTTAAGCCTGTGGAGTATGGTGGATGGTACAGTACTTCCCAGTCCCATCGACCGAACAGAGCAGGCACAGCTTGCGCTGTATGTGCCCGCGCATTGTCGTGCAATATGATGGGTGGGTTGCACAGAAACTGTCGCAGCTTCTTTCGCAAAGCTGGTCGCAGGTGATATTCCAAAAACGAACAGTAATACTACGCATTGACGGTCTGCCATGGAGGAACGTAATGCGTTACGATAACACCATAACTTTCATGCACTTTCGACTTTCGCGGTGACCCCTAATGAGGCCTTTCATTGGACTGGCATTTCAGTTTTGGCTTCGTGGCATTCGCTTCAGAACTGTTCCAAAGATTCGACAGGCAGTAGACCGTTCCATTCGCACCATCATCAGAACAGCCTCTGCTAAAGATATACTACGCATTCCACATCTCTGGCAACGGGTTCTACACAACGCTGGTGACTACTTTGAAGGAGGGTAACAAGTGCAAACATGTAACTCTTTTGTATTGGATGTGAATAAACAGTTGGAGCTATTTAAGTTCCAACCCTCGTATATGCACTGTGTATTAGGACAAGAGAGATAAGGTCAGTTTTGTGTTACGTTTCTGTTACAGTTATGTTTACGTGAACGGTACACTGTAATACACTTCTGATTAGTTCCTGAAGAGAGGGAGTGGATTACCGATTAAAAAATATAGAACGTCCTATTTGAAATAGACATGCTGCTAGCCATGTCATCGTAATAAAAAGTTCAAGAATGGCAATGTCCTCCTGGCAGAAAAACCACATTTGCTTCGTACATTATTTTTATTTTTCCTCTAGACAGATAGTAGTTTGACCCCATAAGCACATTGGAAACATATATCTGCCCTGTTTTCAAAACTATTATTTTCAAAATACACTAGTTGTGGAAAAAAAGCGAAAGTTGATAAATCTGTTTCTGCATCCGAAAGATAATGTCTGTTCCAACTACTCGCCAGTCGTATAAGAGTAGCGCTAGTGGCGCCCCAGAGGCTGCATATGAGGTTTGCTTTAAATCCATGCTATAACGGTCGTGAGCATAAGTCATGTTTGAAACTGGATATGGTGAGTTGTGATTAATGAAGAATGTCTTTAAGGCGGCAAATACGCCATTATCAGCACCACGCTGAGTTTGAACGACGTCGTGTAACAGTGCTACGAGAAACTGGATGGCCCTTTTGCGATATTTCAGAAATACTTGGCAGGAATGTGGCCACTGTACATGATTTCTGGCAGCGGTGGTCACGAGAACACAGGGTTCCAAGACAATGGGGCTCCGGACAGCTACATGTCAGTACTGAAAGGGAAGGCAATAAGGTTCATTTTATGGCTCTGGCGCATTTTACTGCATCTGCTGCAGCAATCTGAGCAGCAGTTGGCACCACAGTGACACAACGAACTGTTACAAATGGGTTACTTCAAGGACAGCTCCGAGGGAGACACCCTGTAGCGTACGTTCCACTGACCCGAAACCACCGCCATTTTCGACTTCAGTGGAGTCAAGGGAAGGCTCGTTGGAGGGCAGGGTGGAAGTCTACTGTGATTTCTATTGAAATCTGGTTCTGTCTCGGTTTCATTGACGGTTGTGTGTTGCTTTGGAGGAGGCCAGTTGTGGATGTGCAACCAATCTTTTCACGAGATAAACTCTCTTCACGTACACCTGGAGTTATGGTCGGGGGTGCGATTTAGTATGACAGCAGAAGCACTCTCGTAGTTATACCACACACCCTGACAGCTAGTCTGTAAAACAGTCTGGTGAATCGACCTGTTGTAATGCCATTCATGAACAGAATTTCAGGGGGTGTTTTCCAACAGGATAACTGTCGTCCACATACCGCTGTTGTACTCCTAGATGCTCTACTGATTGTCGACATATTGTTTTGGCTTGCTCGATCACAAGAACTGTCTCCAGTCGAGCACATACGGGACATCATCGGACAACAACTGCAGTGTCATCCACAACCTGGATTAATCGTCCCTGTGTTGACCGACCAAATGCAATTGGCATGGAACTCCATCCGGCACCTGTACAACCCAAATGCACGTCTGCCTACTTGCATTCAACATTCTGGCGGCTATGCCGGTTATTAACGTACAAGCATTTGACATCTGAAATGGGTTATCCATCGCTTGCAATTCCAATCTCTGAAACAGGTTACATTGATAAATGGATTCCCAAAATATAATTACTCTAAAAACCAAATGGCTCTAAGCACTATGGGACTTAACATCTGAGATCATCAGTCTCCTGGACTCAGAACTAATTAAACCTAACTAACCTAAGGACATCACACACATCCATGCCCGAGGCAGGATTCGAACCTGCGACCGTAGCAGTCGGGCGGTTTCGGACTGAAGCGCCTAGAACCGCTCGGCCACAGCGGCCGGCTTATCATTACTCTACATTAATTATGATTTATTTTGTCGATTTTTTTTCGTCAGTATATATGACTTTCTACTTATGAGTAAATTGTATCAAATGATGTTTTGTTCATTTTACGTTTACAACACACTGAAGTTTATTAGTAGTTTCTGCACCGAGTACCTCTGAAGCCAGTATTACCACTGCTTAAATTGTTTGTAATATTTATGAAAATCGAATCATTAGTTTTACAATAAACCCTGTAATGAATGTTTTTGTTATTTCAGTATAGTACTGCCAATTTATCAGGTGCGTATTACTTGGGTACTCAGTGAGACAAGAAACCCTGTTAGCAGGAGGGTGAGGACGGTCGACGTAAATGAGACACACTGTATACTTTTGCTGTGACACTGGAACGAAATAAAGTGCCACAAGCAATGCGGGATCCCACTGTCCCTCCATCAGAAGTTGTAACACGAACGTGTGCTCTTCTGTACCTAATGAAAGCGAACACATCTCAGGTACGGTCAGCGTCTGTATATGTGCGCTGGAATCCCATGCTGCTGTGCTCTACTGGTGTACCCATTAGACAATTCGCTCGTGAACTTATTCTGTGTTTCCCAATGAAAACGACGGTAGAAAATACGATCATAGTTTCCGTTTATCTCGAATGTTGATAAAATTATCCTGATGCGTCCACTCACTGAAGCCTTGTTTCGCAGACATAAAGGGAAACTAATTCAGGAAACAACAAGTGTGAATAACAAAATAACCAACGAGAAATAACAGTCGAAGAGAAAACTGTAGCTAAAAATTTAGCAGCCTTAAAATACACTCCACGTGTCCCTACGAAACAGCTTTAATTTGCTAGTGACAAAAATCGAATGATCGTTTTGTGAAAGATGCATTCGAACACATTTCATCCTTACCTATTTCGTACCGCAACAGCTTCACTGAAATGACTTTCCGATTCGGATACACCTACCTAACTGGTCTCTACGATAACTGGAAAGTGATGCAGCTTTACTGTGGAAGATTTAGTTTACTGATGAAGCGTTGTTTACAAACCAAGGGCAAAGAAATTTTTGCAGTTAGCCATAAGGGTCGTTCTAAAATCCTCGCTGCGTGAGAGAAGTGTAAAAACAATGAACTTGGCCTGCCAATGTATGATATATGTTTTACATCAATCTCATTATTAGTCTCCGTTTCATTGATGGAACTGGAACTAGTCACAAGTCCGAATGAAATTCAACATGCTGTGTTGTCTGCCTGGATTCACTTTATAGCACGTATCAATGGTGGAGGGCAACATTGTGAGCTCTTGGTATGATAGTTATAATAATAAACACATTAACTATTCCTTACCTGTATGTTTGGTTACATCTGGTAATCTTACATCAAAAGGTGTCACTATAGTTCTCCTATAAAAATTAATTTCTGTTATTCATTTTACCCTTTTGTCATATCCCATGAACCTGTTGCAGTTACGGCACTTCTTTTGGAGAACAGTCAGAGCCTCCCTATATGCTAATTGCAGTGCAATGCCACGTTGCGTGAAATCGTTGAAATAATATGGGCTATTAATTTATGCCAAAAGCGCAACATAATTTGAATTATGATTTCACACGGCGCTCCAGTGAATGCATTGTATCGAAGTCCTTCATTCGTTTCTCAAGCAGGTGATGTGATTAGTAGTGATCTTTACAGAGGATGCAGGAGGATGGGGGAACGCACGTGGGTGAAAAACGAGAATAGAATTACTTTCCATGAGATTTAACGTTTATTGTCTTTCAGGTTTTGTTTTTGAACTTGCTCATCAGGTACGAGAAACAGAACAAACGTGCCGCTATAATTCATTAAAGGCGGTGGAAAACATGTAGATTACAAAGTACACAGATAGTAGGTAATGCCACTATGAATGAAAACGGCCGAAAAACTAAGTTCATCACACACTCAGAAAGTCTAATAATCCTGGTCTTAATTCCTTCCCTGCCTTGTCTGCATTCATAACGCTCAAGAATTGGTGTAGAAAACCGTAGTATGGCGTAGTATAGTAACACATAACAAAAACAACGCCCTGGGAAGGAATTACCCAAACGGGACGGAAATCGGTAGATGTGATGTACGCCGGCCGGAGTGGCCGAACGGTTCTAGGCGACAGTCTGGAACAGCGCGACCGCTACGGTCGCAGGTTCGAATCCTGCCTCGGACATGGATGTGTGTGTGATGTCCTTAGGTTAGTTAGGTTTAAGTACTTCTAAGTTGTAGGGGACTGCCTTAGAAGTTAAGCCCCGTAGTGCTTTGAACCAAGATGTGATGTACACGTACAGACAAACAAATGAATAAATTACGGAAAAATTGGATGACTGATTCAAGAGAAATAGCTTAACAAATTTAGATTCTCAATAGTGCATTGGTCCACCTCTGGCCCTTATGCAAGCAGTTAGTCGGCTTGGCATGATTGATGGAATTGTTGGATATCCTTCTGCGGGATATAGCGCCAAATTCTGCCCAAATAGAACGTGAGAATCCCGAGATGGTTCAAGGGCCCTGGGCATAATCGTCCAGACGTTTCTGCTGGAGGGAGATCCGGAGACCTTGCTGGAGAAAAAGGAGTCTCGCATTAGGATCCCTTGCCCCGTGCGCGTGTACCTTATCTTGGTGAAATGTGAGCCTAGGATGGGTTGATATCAAGGGGAAAAAAACGGGGTATAGACGTACCGCTGTGCTGTAAGGGTGCCGCGGATGGCTAGGGGTTCTGCTGTGACAAAAAAATGCATCCCAGAACATCACTCCTACTTGGCGGCCCGTATGGAGGACGACGGTCAAAATAGTAACCTACGACCGTCTGGGGCGTCTCCGGACACATTCCACTGGGCACCGAGGCACATTTCGAAACGAGACTCATCCCTGAAGGCAATGTCACAGCAGTCAATGAGATTCCTGGCAGTAAACTTGTCTGGAGACGACCTGAAGAATGGTATGATACCAGCCTGAATGTCGCCATTCAGCCGATCGGCCAGGAGTGATGGTCTGGGGTGCCATTTTATTTCACAGCAGATGCTCTTCGGTTGTCAACCGCGGAACAGCTGTACGTCGACGATATTCTACACCTCGTTTTCTGGGCCTCTCCTGGGCTCATGATAATATTGGTTGGACGATACACGACTGGAAACCCGTGGTCTGGTCAGGTAAGTCCCGATTTCAGTTCGTGGGAGCTGAGGGTAGGGTTCGAAAAAATTTGAAATTTTTGATAAGGTCTTATGGGACCAAATTACTGAGGTCATCGGTCCCTAAGATTACACACTATGTAAGTTAAACTAACTTACGCTAAGGACAACACACACACACCCATGCCCGAGGGAGGACTCGAACCTCCGACGGGGGGAGCCGCATGGCATAGGGTTCTAGCGTGGCGCAGATCCCACGTTGTCAACAAGGCTACACGACTGTAAACCAGTGGCCTGGTCAGATAAGTCCCGATTTCAGTTCGTAGGAGCTGGCGGTAGGGTTCGAGCATGGCTCAGATCCCAAAGTGGTCAACAAGGCACTCTGCGAGTTAGTGTTGGCTCTGTAATGGTGTGGGCTGTGTTTACATGGTATGGACTTGTACCTCTGGTCCTCGAGTCAGACAGAACCGATTATTGACTTAAAATGTTTATGTTCATCTACTTGCAGACCATTTTCAGCCGTTCATAGACTATATGTTCCCAAACAACGATGGAATTTTTATTGACAATGCGCCATGTCATCTGACCACAATTCCAGGAAATTCGATGGAATCATTTGGCCACTGAGATCATCCGATATGAATCCCATCGGTCATTTATGGGACATAATCGACACGTCGATTCGTGCACAAAATTCTGCGCCGATAACACTTCCGAAATTATGGACTGTTACAGATGACTTGTGGACTCCATGCCGAGCTGCTGCACTACGCCGGGCAAAAGGAAGTCCGACGCGATATTAGGAGATATTCCATGACGTTTGTCGTCTCAGAGTATTTCTAACTTTGGATTATATTTGTACACGGACATATGAACGTGTCGAACATATAAAACCTTCACCCACATTTGAGGCGATACTGAAATCACCTTTCCTCCTCTACTAGGAGATCACACAGGCAAACTGAATGCGGATTAGTAAGACTGGTACTGTATTATGACATTGCAGTCACATATTGCTATGCGATGGTTACCTTCCTACGTCCTCACATTTGGCTGTGTCTGAGGAAAGCACATGGCTGGCTGGCTATGGAGGAAGGTTTCAGTTTGCCATCCTTGAAAAGCGAGAGGGCTGAGTGGCCGCGAAGCGGTTATGGCGTTACTGCAGGAGGTCAGTCACAAAAGCTCTGATGGAAGGACGCCAGACATGGGGCTGCTACGTGCCCCAGAAGCGTCTGTATCAAGCCCCTGGTCGCCCATTTGGGCTATGAATGCGGTTTCCTCCTTTGAAAGGAGTGGCCAGCTGACTCCCGGAGAATTGCCATGTGTTAAAAAATCAGCTTCCCGTTCACGGGCCCTCAGAACAGAAAGATAGGGGCCGCTAGCTTATCGTGGAAAATGTCATTGCTTTCCTTCCAAACTCTGGTTACCAAATCATGTGAATCTTGTGGACGTGGTGCTTTGGCGTAAAGGAGTCTACCAATGAATGGAAGCTGGCTAGGGCTCAATATTTAACTTTTACATATTAACCTGCATTCAGTGAACCAAGAATCTGAAATCCGTGCAGGTTCTCGTGTATTCTGGAAAAGAAAGCGAAATTCATGCTGGTCACCTTAGCAGAGCCTGGAAATCGTCCCCTCCAGTATGAATTTTTCGAGGGATTGAGAGTTAGGTGGAGAAGAGAATTCTATTTCGGGACTTGCCGGGGGGTGGGGAGGGGGTGGGGGGGTGGGGGGGGGGGGAAGACACCTGAATCTGTCGTGACGTCAGTGGCAGCGCTTCTCCACGCTCCCTCAGCTATTTGCATTCGGTGCTGACTCGTGCATTGAGACGCACGTTCACTGAGTTCTAGGGAAGTTTCGTATTTCGTTATCTGAGCAGCTCACAATTTGCAATATTACGGCGCAACTTCGGTTGTTTAATTACTTATCTCAGGTGTTGCACTCGATTTCTATGCATTTGCGAGGTGTGCAGGTTAGGAAGTTTGTATCACTTGCCAAGCAATCTTCCAGATACATTTAAGATATCCTCCAATGTTTTCGGGATTCCAATCGAGAATTAAGCTTCTAGTGAATCACCGTTTGCCGCTAATGTTCGCATCCAATTTGTTGTCTCATGGCGACGGTATTTCAATTGCTATGTACAGTACATACCGACGCTTAGGAGATTTCGATTAGTTTCTTTAAATTAATGTATAACGAGCATTGCATTCGCCCGTCTAGCATTTCAGTGTTGAAGTTGTAAGTGTGGCAGGCAGACAGCACCCACAACTGCCGCGCCTCAGCGCGATTTCGACATAACGTCTCATTGGAACGTTGGCAATTTAACCTATAAGGTTCAAATTTCGGTATGTATGCTTTTCACAGATATCTGATGAAATGGATGAGGAAGATTAGTGTCTCTCCAAGATTGTATGCCTCGTGGTATGTATGTTATTTTCTTTTCTTCTTGTAGTTCAACTTCTTTAAATTATTGATCTTAACTAGCATGAGTGAAGCTAACAAAGTAGAGGATTGGCGCATTGTGATCTAGTAATCAAAATAACTATCTATCAGTTGCGCACATGGTAGAGTGTTACTGAGAAAAATTGATCCGTCTTTTACCTCAAGATGTGCAAAGATTGGAAAAAGCTCGTACTATGTGGGAAAATGAATGGTCAGTATATTAAGGTTTTTGATATTTTCTAACTTGAAGAAAAAAATTGTGCAAAAGTTAAATTTCCCTTTCTTTTTAGAAAAAGAGAAAGAAACAGTATTAGAGGACGGCAGCATCAAAAGTTACCATAACACTGGACATGTATACTTTGGCCTGCAGCCCGACATCATGCAAGATCTCATCGTGATACATGGAACCACACATTCTTTCCAAGCACCCACTAAAGCAATTTGGTGTGTTCAAATAGTGGCCGTGTGCTATGGACTCAACGCAATACAAGTTAATGGACGGTTAGTGAATTCTCAACGTGTGCGTCCTCCTGAAGTTGCTATCTTGTCCCCTTCCTTCTCAGAGTGTTAACGTATTTCATGTACGAATCCTTCGACGATATGTGTGATTTTGAATTAGCGTAGTTTCCGTGATCCATGTTTGCCTCCACGTGGTCGAGGCAGACAAGTTTGTTTAAAGACGCATACAATTGAATCTAATATTGTAAATGGGGCCCTTGAATCGTGTATTTATTCCTCTAGATCCAACATAAAAGTCTTTGAATTACATTATCTTACGCCTTGATGTAAACTTTCTGTTGCAAACTGATGATGGTCGAAGTAGAAAGGATATAAAATGTAGACTGGCAATGGCAAGGAAATCGTTTCTGAAGAAGAGAAATTGGTTAACATCGAGTATAGATTTAAGTGTCAGGAAGTCGTTTCTGAAAGTATATGTATGGAGTGTAGCCACGTATGGAAGTGAAACATGGACGATAAATAGTTTGGACAAGAAGAGAATATAAGCTTTCGAAATGTGGTGCTACAGAAGCATGGTGAAGATAAGATGGGTAGATCACGTAACTAATGAGGAGGTATTGAATAGGATTGGGGAGAAGAGAAGTTTGTGGCACAACTTGACTAGAAGAAGTGATCGGTTGGTAGGACATGTTTTGAGGCATCAAGGGATCACAAATTTAGCATTTGAGGGCAGCGTGGAGGGTAAAAATCGTAGAGGGAGACCAAGAGATGAATACACTAAGCAGATTCAGAAGGATGTAGGTTGCAGTAGGTACTGTGAGATGAAGAAGCTTGCACAGGATAGAGTATCATGGAGAGCTGCATCAAACCAGTCTCAGGACTGAAGACCACAACAACAACAACATCTTACGCTTCCACACTTCCAGTTTCCAACTAGAAAACCACGATAGACAAATACACGCAATCACATAATTTACAGTGAAGAGCCGAAGAAACTGGTACACCTGCCTAATTTCGTGAAGAGCCACTGCGAGCACGCGGAAGTGCTGCAACACAATCTGGTATGGACTCAACACATTTTTGAAGTAGTGCTGGAGGGAATGGACACCATGAATCCTGCAGGGCTGTCCATAAATCCGTACGAGCACGTTGAAAGGCATCCAAGATATGCTCAACAATGTTGATGTCTGGGGAGCCTGGTGGCCAGCGGAAGAGTGTTCCTGGAGCCACTCTGTAGCAATTCTGGACGTTTGGGGTGTGGCATTGTCCTGCTGAAATTGTCCAAGTCTGGCGGAATGCACAATCAACGTGAATGGATGCACGTGATGAGACAGAATGCTTAGGTACGCGTAACCTGTCAGAGTCGTATCTAGAAATATCACTCCAACTGCACACTCCCCACACAATTGCACAGTGGCGCGCGGAGTATCCGAGCGGTCTAGGGCGCTTTGTCACGGTCCGTGCGGCTCCCCTCGCCGGATGTTCGAGTCCTCCCTTGGGCATGGGTGTATGGGTCGTCCACAGCGTAAGTTAGTTTAAGTTAGATTAAGTAGGCTTAGGGCCCGATGACCTCAGCAGTTTGGTCCCATTAGACCTTACCACAAATTTTCCATTACAGTGTCTCCACCAGCTTGAACAGTCCCCTGCTGACATGAAGGGTCCATGGATTCATGAGGTTGTCTCCATACCTGCACACGTACATCTGCTCGATACAATTTGAATCGAGACTAGTCCGACCAGGCAACATGTTTCCAGTCGTCAACAGCTCAATGTCGGTGTTGACGAGACCAGAGGAGGCGTAAAGCTTTGTGTCGTGCAGTTATAAGGGGTACACGAGTGGACCTTCGGCTCCGAAGGCCCATATCGACGAAGTTTCGTTGAATGGTTCGCACGCTCTGACTTATTGATGCCCCCACATTGAAACCTGCAGCAATTTGCGGAAGGGTTGCAGTTCTGTCACGTTGACCGATTCTCTTCAGTCGTCCTTGGTCCCGTTCTTACAGGATCTTTTTCCGGCCACAACGAAGTCCGAGATTTGGTGTTTTGCCGGATTCCTGATATTCACTGCACACTCGTGAAATGGTCGTATTGGAAAATCCCTTCATCGCTACCTCGGAGATGCTATGCCCCATCGCTCGTGCGCCGACTGTAACTCGTGCGCCGACTATAACAGCCGGCACGGTAGCTCAGCGTGTTCGGTCAGAGGACTAGCTACCCTCTGTAATAAAAAAAACTGAGTGAACGACTCATCGAACAACTTGAACGGGTGTCATGGGACGTCCGCCCCGAACATATACCACGAACAATATAGACCAAAAATGAGATCCACAAAAAAAGAAAAAATAACTATAACAGCACGTACAAACTTACTTAAATCTTGATAATGTTCCGACGTAATACCAAGCGCCGGCATGTCGGCCTGGAACGTTACAGCACAGAGGGCTATTAGACGACATCGGTCAATAGTACGCTGACTAGGACCACACGAAGAAAGGAGCGGCACCTACACGAAGAGAATGTAAGTGCCGTCCCGCCTAGCCGCGCTAGTGAAAGACGAGCCGTCCTACAAACAAGTGACATGTGAACTGTTTTGCTTTGGTTCCATTGAAATTGTATATACCAAAGGACACTGATTATTTGCATGTTACCATTTGCTTGCAACAGCTCTTTGTGAAAACGCAAAGCTATATACTGTCAATTTAACTTACTGTAATAAACTCCATTAATATAACCTGCTATTGCAGCAGCGGTAACCTATACAGGGTGTTACAAAAAGGTACGGCCAAAATTTCAGGAAACATTCCTCACACACAAATAAAGAAAAGATGTTATGTGGACATGTGTCCGGAAACGCTTAATTTCCATGTTAGAATTCATTTTAGTTTCGTCAGTATGTATTGTACTTCCTCGATTCACCGCCAGTTGGCCCAATTGAAGGAAGGTAATGTTGACTTCGGCGCTTGTGTTGACATGCGGCTCATTGCTCTACAGTACTAGCATCAAGCACATCACTACGTAGCATCAACAGGTGAGTGTTCATCACGAACGTGGTTTTGCAGTCAGTGCAATGTTTACAAATGCGGAGTTGGCAGATGCCCACATCATGTATGGATTAGCACGGGGCAATAGCCGTGGCGCGGTACGTTTGTATCGAGACAGATTTCCAGAACGAAGGTGTCCCGACAGGAAGACGTTCGAAGCAATTGATCGGCGTCTTAGGGAGCACGGAATATTCCAGCCTATGACTCGCACTGGGGAAGAACTAGAACGACGAGGACATCTGCAATGGACGAGGCAATTCTTCGTGCAGTTGACGATAAACCTAAGTCAGCGTCAGAGAAGTTGCTGCTGTACAAGGTAACGTTGACCACGTCACTGTATGGAGAGTGCTACGGCAGAACCAGTTGTTTCCGTACCATATACAGCGTGTGCAAGCACTATCAGCAGCTGATTGGCCTCCAAGGGTACACTTCTGCGAATGGTTCATCCAACAATGTGTCAATCCTCATTTCAATGCAAATGTTCTCTTTACGGATGAGGCTTCATTCAAACGCGATTAAATTGTGAATTTTCACAATCAACATGTGTGGGCTGACGAGAATCCGCACGCAATTATGCAATCACGTCATCAACACAGATTTTCTGTGAACGTTTGGGCAGGCATTGTTGGTGATGTCTTGATTGGGCCCCATGTTCTTTCACCTACGCTCAATGGAGCACGTTATCATGATTTCATGCGGGATACTCTACTTGTGCTGTTAGGACATGTGCCTTTACAAGTACGACACAACATGTGGTTCATGCACGATGGAGCTCCTGCTCATTTCAGTCGAAGTGTTCGTACGCTTCTCAACAACAGATTCGGTGACCGATGGATTGGTAGAGGCGGACCAATTTCGTGGCCACTCTCTCCTGACCTCAACCCTGTTGTCTTTCATTTATTGAAAGCTCTTGTCTATGCAACCCCAGTACCAAATGTAGAGACTCTTCATGCTCGTATTGTGGACGGCTGTGATACAATACGCCATTCTCTAGGGCTGCATCAGCGCATCAGGCGACGTAGGGTGGATGCATGTATCCTCGCTAACGGAGGACATTTTGAACATTTCCTGTAACAAAGTGTTTGAAGTCACGCTGGTTCGTTCTGTTGCTGTGTGTTTCCATTCCATGATTAATGTGATTTGAAGAGAAGTAATAAAATGAGCTCTAACATGGAAAGTAAGCGTTTCCGGACACATGTCCACACAATATATTTTCTTTCGTTGAGTGTGAGGAATGTTTCCTGAAAGTTTGGCCTTACCTTTTTATAACACCCTGTATAACAACTGCACCAGTCACTTGTTGTGTTATATAGGCGTTGCCGACCACAGCGTCTTACTGTTCCTGTTTACATATATCTGTATTTGAATACGCGTGCCTATGCCAGTTTCTTTAGCGCTTCAGTGTATTTCAGGTACAGATAAGGACAATTATATTTCAAGTACAATTTGCAAAGCAGAGAAAACCTTCCGTTCAGCAGTTAACATTTGTAATTTCACGGCCATTAGGAGTAGTTTCTTTTTCGTGTTTTACAGCGATATGAGATGAATTGAGTTCTTCGTAAGTTCAAAGTAGATAACTATTAACGGCTTGGATTAGTTTACCAAAAGGATTAAAGGTTCGAGTCTCCCTAGTTAATGTTGACAATCCTCGATGGATAGGTACAGGGAAAAACATTCTAGATTTGCTAGATAACATTCACCAAGTAGCTCTGACGGAAGCCCGGAGGAAGAACGGTGTTTCCAAAATCACGACTCCCTTTCACGTGATTCACCACTGAAACTTTTCGTGCGTTTTTCCATCAACGTGCTTAGTTTACCCATTGTAGCTCCATGAGGTCAATACGATTATTTTCCCTATGAATTGGTTTCTTCTTCAACTCTGGTGTCTTCTGTGTGTTACAGAAACGTAGTAATAGCTCGGTAAATATTGATTGGCGAGGATAATGATACAAAGAAGGACAGGGTGAATGGTTAGAGGTTTGTTGGACTCCCGCGAGAGGCTCACGAAAAGATACCGGAAGATTGACAACAACTACCCCCCGCCTCCAAAAGCTGTTCATAGATTTTGAAATACCCATATTACCTGAAGAACCGAAGTATGCACTTCTGCCTCCTAAGTATCGCTCCCATAGAGATCGAAAAGAAAATGTTAGACTATGTTAGACCAATTACAAAGCGCCAGAATCGTCTGTGGAAACATCCTTCCTGTGCTCTATGCATATGGAACAGGAGGGAAACCTAACTTGTGTTGCAATCCTCAGTACCCTCCGTCACGCACTTCCCAGTGGTTTGCAGAGTATGCGTGTTGATGTTGTAACATTTTGGATGCTTTTATGTATTATCTGTAGTGTACTTACTACCTGTACGTCAAGTGTAGCTTAGTGTCTCAGTGATAAGTGCCATCTACTGGTTCAAAGATCTCGGTTTCGACTCCCGTCCCCGCATAGGATTTATTCCCCCGAACAGCAGGACCACCAACTGCGCAATCACGAACTGACAAGGATTAGGAATATGGATCTTTAACGACATACAGTACTGAAATTTAAGTACTTGATATTTTGTGAATTACCTTCTGTTTGTTGTCTTGTTATAATTTAATTCTTTGTGCTAATATTGTACATTCGTAAATTATAGAATGTTGAATTAGCTATGTAATATCCTTAAGTTGTTAATAAGATAAGCTTTAAAACTTTATCTGTCACTTATAACTTCTTTCATATCTTGTAGTATTTGTTAATACGGAACTCTCCATAGTTCGGTGTCCACATTAAGCTTAGGTTTCCGTATAACTAGCTGGGTAAGTCAGTTTAAAATTCAGAGAAAAGCAGTGGCATACCACCTCTACCATTCCTAGCAAAGCCATGGATATCTTTGAACCAAAATTGGGGTTGTTAATTGCTTTATCATTTTACACGTGTATCATTTGATCTTTACCTGTACATTAAAAGTTATTTATATCATGATTGGAAGTGTTGGGCAATGCAGTGATTACAATCAGGTGGTATATGTGATTAGCTGTTCCAGCATTCCAGAGCATAGCTGAAATATGCGTAAACACAAATACGTATTCAGTGAACTGTGGATGAAGCCCGACCAACAGGCATTACATGCATTGGTCAAAAGTGATAGTCCATTGAGAATGGCTAGTTTCTAGCTGAAATCTAGATCTGCCAATTAAATTTGAAAAGGACGACTGATAGCTGAAATCTGTTATTTACAAATATGTAGTTTCGTAAAAGGTATAAGAGGGCAGTGCGTTGGTGGAGCTGTCGTTTGTATTCAGGGGATTAAAGTGAAAAGGTTTCCGACGTGATTACGGCCACACGACGGCAGTTAGCAGGCTTTGGACGCGACGTGGTAGTTGGAGCTACACGCATGGAACATGTCATTTCGGAAATTGTTAGGGAATTCATTATTGCGAGATCCACAGTGTCAAGAGCGTGCTGGGAATACCAAATTTCAGGCGTTACCTCCTACCACGGACAACGCAGTGGTTAACTGAATTCATTTAATGATCGAGGGCGCTGGTCGGAACGGCCGAGCGATTCTAGGCGCTTCAGTCTGGAACCGCGCGACCGCTGCGGTTGCACGTTCGAATCCTGCCTCGGGCATGGATGTGTGTGATGTCCTTAGGTTAGTTAGGTTTAAGTAGTTCTAAGTTCTAGGGGACTGATGACCTCAGATGTTAAGTCCCATAGTGCTCAGAGCCATTTGAACCATTTTTTGACCGAGAACAGTGGCGTTTGCGTAGAGTTGTCAGTGCTAACAGACAAGCAACATAGCTTGAAGTAACCACAAAAACCAATGTCGGACGTACGACGAACTTATAGGTTATGACAATTCGGCGAACTTTGGCGTTAATGGGCTATAACACCAATGTTTTCGGTATTCCATCCAATAATTAAGCTTCCAGTAAACGAACATTTGCCGCTGATGTTAGCATCCAATTTCTTGTCTCACGGCGACGTTATTCCCTTTCCTATATACAGTAGATATCCACCCTTGGGAGATTTCGATTAATTTCTTTAAATTAATGTAGGCTATAACGAGCATTGCACTCCCTCGTTTAGCATTTCAATGTTGAAATCGTAAGTGTGGCGGGCAGACACCACCCACATCTGCCGAGCTTCGGCACGATTTCGACATAATGTTTCAATGGAACGGTGGCAATTTAACCTATAAGATGCAAATTTCGGTATACATTCTTTTCACAGATACCTGATGGGAGGGATGACGAAGATTAGTGTCTCTCCAGCAACGTATGCCTTCTGCCATGTATGTTATTTTCTTTTTTCTTGTAGTTCAACTTATTGGAATTATTGATGTTAACTAGCATGAGCGAAGCTAAGAAAGTAGAGGATTGGCGCATTGTGCACTAGAAATCAAAATAACTATCTATCAGTTGCCCACATGGTTCAGATGGTAGAGTGTTCTGAGAAAAACTGATCCGTTTTTTACTTTAAGATCTACAAACATTGAAAAAAGCTTGTATTAAGTAGAAAATGAATGGTCAGTATATGAAGGTTTTCGATATTTTGTAACTTATGGCTCTGAGCACTATGGGACTTAACATCTGGGGTCATCAGTCCCCTAGAACTTAGAACTACTTAAACCTAACTAACCTAAGGACATCACATACATCCATGCCCAAGGCAGGATTCGAACCTGCGACCGTAGAGGTCGCGTGGTTCCAGACTGAAGATCCTAGAACCGCATTCATGGACTTCATATTCCCAAACGACGATGGAGTTTTTATGTATGAGAAGGTGCCATGTCACCGGGCCACAGTTGTTAACGATTGCTTTGAAGAACGTTCTGGACAATTCGAGCGGATGGTTTGTCCACTCATGTCGCTCGAAGTGGATCCCATCGGACATTTATGGAACATAATCAATAAGTGCGTTCGTGCACAAAATCCTGCACCAGCAACGCTTTCACATTCCTGGTCGGCTATAGAGGCAACAACGGCTCAGTATTTCTGCAGGAGACTCCAACGACTTGTTCAGTCAATGCTACGTCGAGCTGGGGCACTCCGCCGGGTCCAAGGGGGTCCTACAAGATATTAGGAGGTACCTCACCACTTTTGTCACTTCAGTGTATTTCCTCCTTCATACTGGTAGGAAAACTGAAGTTCCGAGTTTAAATAACATTAATGCGCATTTGTAAAATAGTTTTCTTGAACACTTGATCCTATATTTATATTTTAAAGATCTTTTAAATATAATAACTTTAATGTAACATAATAGATGTACATCTATCCCAAACAGACTGATCAATGGAAGTGAGATGATGAGTCGAAATATCTTCGTAAAACGGCGAAAATCGGGTATCCAGAATAGACAAAACAGCTAAGTACAACTTCAGGACTGCACGTATTCTCTGAGAACACATAAAATCGCCACTGGATATGCTTCACAAAAAAAAAAAAAAAAAAAAAAAAAAAAAAAATGGAAAAAGGGAGACACTTATGGCACAATAAAATCAGCCTTTCGTTACTGCATTAGACGTACCGCATGCCAATAACACAGGATCAATCAAGGAAAGACAGTTAACATAAAGAAAGAAATTGGTTTCAGGGCTAACAGAAGATTGGGATAACAGGGTACTCAGATAGTAATTGCTGGACAAAATTTCCTCATTCCTGATAACCTGGCACTGTACCAATCACGTGCCTAGCAGTGAGTGACCTAAATCACGGGGTGCACTGAAAAGAAAGCACCGCCGGCAGTGCAAATTGAACACCGAAATCTAATGCGGCGGTAGCCGGCGCCGCCACTGAGAATTCTGCGCATCTGTTTTCGGCCATTGCCATGCGTTAGCCGCGTCGGATTAAGACTGAATAACACATTTATCTGGTCGCTCGTTAGTGGCTCGCCGATATGCTAAGTACCGGCCATTCAATTCCGTCGTTTGCTGCTGCGGCCAACTGCGACAAATTGCGGCCAACTCCGCAGCCGACAGCGCGCCGACCGGCTGTCCCGTGGAGCCGCGTTTATCCTCTGCCCTTCTGTCGTCGACAATCTCTCGAAAATAAAAGAAATCGTGAATACTTCAATGGTGAAGGGGGAAGAGTCAATGAGGCAAGACTCAAAGAGGCTTCAGTAAAAGCTTTTGCTCTTTACTGTAGAGTAATACGTTCATAAGCAGTTGCATTGCAGTTTGCGTTCACGTCAAAGGCGAAGAGGATCTATTGATTTTACTTCGTATTTTTTCCCACTTGTGTAGGTGTTTCACCCACTAGTGAAGTGTTTTAGGTGTAAAAGCCACTTCCCGCTGGTAGTGATTTCTCCATTTTTGTTGAAATTCCAGGTGCTGGTAATGTTACTAAGTCGATACAGGATTTCTCTTTTTTCTGTGCTTTCGCTTTCCTGCTCACCTACGCATTCCCGTACACGCAATATTGAAAAAAAAACACCAGGAAAATTACTTATTAAGATTTCACATATCGTTGAACCGTATCCTTTTGGCACAATTACACCCTAACTGCAATATAATTTAGGTTCTCCCTCTAAACGTTTCGTACAGAATGTCTTCTACCCATAATAATTCCACAGTAAAATCGACATAATTGCATCAAATGCTTATCTTTAAGCTCGCTGATCCCTTCATACACTTACAAAGGAATTTTATCGAATTGCAAATCAGACGTTTACATAGATATGTGAAAGTGAAGAAGTGCATTAAATGTTAAGTGGTTCGCCCCGCAACACTGAAGAAAGAAGAGGTGCCATATTCCTCTTCTTATGAGTTTTGTTGTTTAAGAGGGGTGCAATCAGTCTTCTTATAACGTCTATGACAGTCTTTAAAATAGCTTTTTGCCGTATAGTATTGACTGACCTCTGAAAAGGATGGATACCAATTATTTATATTTTATGATTATCGCTTATTGTGTGCAGTGGCGCACAAAACAACAGTAGATTTTCTTATCAGACCCGGAAGATTAGAAAGCATATCTTTTTGAACTGCGCAGTAGTTATCGCCAAGGACTTGCTGTGACTAATGTGTGATGATTCACACACTGGGATTATTACATTGCACATGAGAACAATCTTTTCTTTCCTGAAAATCTGTATGACAAAAATAACAACTTTACAGCTATGAATGCTTTGATTAACGATCCTTTGAAGAAATATTACGGTTTGTGAGACGTGTGGAGGGTGAGAACAAAGGCAGACTACATACGAATAAACGTAAATTAAATACATTCAAATTTTGATTACTTCACAAGAACTCGTGACACGATTTGGGTGCAGTGTTAACAAAATTAACATACATTGGGGTTTGATGATCGTTTTCTTGAGCATAAACATCAGCATGAGTTCCCCAGGAGAAGAATAGGATATAGAAGAATAGAATATGGATTCCAGGAATCTCAAAGAAAAGGGTAATTGCTTTGCACGTAATTCACGTACTAAGTCATTTGGAAGAAATTACAGAAAACTTCTGCTCACAATCCCAGACTAGAGAATGCTCATGATAAGAAAGATCTAAGCCACAGTGGATGGAAGTGACGTGCAGATTATGCGGTAAAATGCATTAAATATGATTTGTTCCAGCTACTGGCAATACCTCCATACGTATAGGGGTTAGTTTTACTCAGGACTATTTGCTCTACTACTCTCCAACAAAAAACCATTACTTTCGTTACTCATAGTGGTCAGTCGACACCAAGAGCCGCTTCGTATACGGGGACAGTGACTAAGAAACCATGACACAATTAATAAACAATACACAAGAATGCTATTAATAAATCAGTGAGAGCGATTATTCAACTGAAGAGTTAAGGACTTTTCACAATTTGAACAAAGCACTGGGGATAATCACTCAAGTCACACAAATGTGATTATATTAGGAAGAGTTCATTGACAACGCTGGCTCTGGTGAATTTAACGCATCATGAGGTAGTGCATATGACTTATTAGACTCAAGAGAAATCCCTAAAGCTAACGATGAGTACAACTGAAGAGTGATCAGATCTATTTTTTACCATGCTGTAGGTAATTTGCCCCCCCCCCCCCTGAACCATGGACCTTGCCGTTGGTGGGGAGGCTGGGGTGCCTCAGCGATACAGATACCCGTACCGTAGGTACAACCACAACGGAGGGGTATCTGTTGAGAGGCCAGACAAACGTGTAGTTCCTGAAGAGGGGCAGCAGCCTTCAGTAGTTGCAAGGACAACAGTCTGGATGATTGACTGATCTGGCCTTGTAACAATAACTAAAACGGCCTTGCTGTGCTGGTACTGCGAGCGGCTGAAAGCAAGGGGAGACTACGGCCGTAATTTTTCCCGAGGGCATGCAGCTTTACTGTATGATTAAATGATGATGGCGTCCTCTTGGGTAAAATATTCCGGGGGTAAAATAGTCCCCCATTCGGATCTCCGGGCGGAGACTACTCAAGAGGATGTCGTTATCAGGAGAAAGAGAACTGGCGTTATACGGATCGGAGCGTGGAATGTCAGATCCCTTAATCGGGCAGGTAGGTTAGAAAATTTAAAAAGGGAAATGGATATGTTAAAGTTATATATAGTGGGGATTAGTGAAGTTCGGTGGCAGGAGGAACAAGCCTTCTGGTCCGGTGACTACAGGGTTATAAACACAAAATCAAATAGGGATAATGCAGGAGTAGGTTTAATAATGAATAGGAAAATAGGAATGCGGGTAAGCTACTACAAACAGCATAGTGAACGCATTATTGTGGCCAAGATAGATACGAAGCCCACACCTACTACAGTAGTACAAGTTCATATGCCAACTAGCTCTGCAGATGACGAAGCAATTGAAGAAATGTATGATGAAATAAAAGAAATTATTCATATAGTGAAAGGAGATGAAAATTTAATAGTCATGGGTGACTGGAATACGAGTGTAGGAAAAGGGAGGGAAGGAAACGTAGTAGGTGAATATGGATTGGGGCTAAGAAACGAAAGAGGAAGGCGCCTCCTAAAATTTTGCACAGAGCACAACTTAATCATAGCTAACACTTGGTTTAAGAATCATGAAAGAAGGTTGTATACATGGAAGAACCCTGGAGATACTAAAAGGTATCAGATAGATTATATAATGTTAAGACAGAGATTTAGGAACCAGGTTTTAAATTGTAAGACATTTCCAGGGGCAGATGTGGACTCTGACCACAATCTATTGGTTATGACCTGTAGATTAAAACTGAAGAAACTGCAAAAAGGTGGGAATTTAAGGAGATGGGACCTGGATAAACAAACGTCTCAAAAATGAAATCGACAGGAAGTGCAAAATGGCTAAGCAGGGATGGCTAGAGGACAAATGTAAGGATGTAGAGGCTTATCTAAGGGTAAGATAGATACTGCCTACAGGAAAATTAAATAGACCTTTGGAGATAAGAGAACCACTTGTATGAAAATCAAGAGCTCAGATGGAAACCAAGTTCTAAGCAAAGAAGGGAAAGCGGAAAGGTGGAAGGAGTATGTAGAGGGTCTATACAAGGGCGATGTACTTGAGGACAATATTATGGAAATGGAAGTGGATGTAGATGAAGATGAAATGGGAGATACGATACTGCGTGAATAGTTTGACAGAGCACTGAAAGACCTGAGTCGAAACAAGGCCCCCGGAGTAGACAACATTCCATTGGAACTACTGACGGCCTTGGGAGAGCCAGTCCTGACAAAACTCTACCATCTGGTGAGCAAGATGTATGAAACAGGCGAAATACCCTCAGACTTCAAGAAGAATATAATAATTCCAATCCCAAAGAAAGCAGGTGTTGAAAGATGTGAAAATTACCGAAATATCAGTTTAATAAGCCACAGCTGCAAAATACTGACACGAATTCTTTACAGACAAATGGAAAAACTAGTAGAAGCCGACCTCGGGGAAGATCAGTTTGGATTCCGTAGAAATACTGGAACACGTGAGGCAATACTGACCTTACGACTTATCTTAGAAGAGAGATTAAGGAAAGGGAAACCTACGTTTCTAGCATTTGTAGACTTAGAGAAAGCTTTTGACAATGTTGACTGGAATACTCTCTTTCAAATTCTAAAGGTGGCAGGGGTAAAATACAGGGAGCGAAAGGCTATTTACAATTTGTACAGAAACCAGATGGCAGTTATAAGAGTCGAGGGACATGAAAGGGAAGCAGTGGTTGGGAAGGGAGTGAGACAGGGCTGTAGCCTCTCCCCGATGTTATTCAATCTGTATATTGAGCAAGCAGTTAAGGAAACAAAAGAAAAATTCGGAGTAGGTATTAAAATCCATGGAGAAGAAATAAAAACTTTGGGGTTCGCCGATGACATTGTAATTCTGTCAGACACAGCAAAGGACTTGGAAGAGCAGTGGAATGGAATGGACAGTGACTTGAAGGGAGGATATAAGATGAACATCAACAAAAGCAAAACGAGGATAATGCAATGTAGTCGAATTAATTCGGGTGATGCTGAGGGAATTAGATTAGGAAATGAGACACTTAAAGTAGTAAAGGAGTTTTGCTATTTGGGGAGCAAAATAACTGATGATGGTCGAAGTAGAGAGGATATAAAATGTAGACTGGCAATGGCAAGGAAAGCGTTTCTGAAGAAGAGGAATTTGTTAACATCCAGTATTGATTTAAGTGTCAGGAAGTCGTTTCTGAAAGTAATTGTATGGAGTGTAGCCATATATGGAAGTGAAACATGGACGATAAATAGTTTGGACAAGAAGAGAAAAGAAGCTTTCGAAATGTGGTGCAACAGAAGAATGCTGAAGATTAGATGGGTAAATCACGTAACTAATGAGGAGGTATTGAACAGAATAGGGGAGAAGAGGAGTTTGTGGCACAACTTGACAAGAAGAAGGGACCGGTTGGTAGGGTATGTTCCGAGGCATCAAGGGATCACAAAATTAGCATTGGAGGGCAGCGTGGAGGGTAAAAATAGTAGAGAGAGACCAAGAGATGAATACATTAAGCAGATTCAGAAGGATGTAGGTTGCAGTAAGCACTGGGAGATGAAGAAGCTTGCACAGGATAGAGTAGCATGGAGAGCTGCATCAAACATGTCTCAGGACTGAAGACCACAACAACAACAACAACAACATAGGTGATTTGCGTTGCTGAATCTAGCCAATAACACAAAATAAAGAGCGGGAAATCTAGGATTTCACATCAAGCTACATTCTTGAATACCTATGGAAGAGTCCAAGTGAAGTTGGTACTACTTTAGTCTGAGGAAACGAAACTTTCCTGGGCACTGCCGGTACTTTAAAATTCTCTCATCCACGCATCTACACTTACCAGTAATTATTAAAGGAAACACGTGGAAAGCAATAAGGCCACCGATATCAGGAAGGAACCAAAAAACTCAATACAGCGTACTCGTTTTCTAAGTACTTAACGAGACAACAGGACAGCGACTGTGAGAAGATTTAATAAGTTAGCAAGAAGTTACTAAACACAGTCCTTCGAAATGCCTTCACAAAAGAAGACGAAGTAAATATTCCAGAATTCGAATCAAGAACAGTTGCCAACATGAGTAACGTAGAAGTAAACATCCTCGGAATAGTGAAGGAACTTAAATCACTTAATAAAAGCAAGTCTTCTGGTGCAGACTGTATACCAATTAGCTTCCTTTCGGAGTAGGCTGATGGATTAGCTCCATACTTAACAATCATATACAACCGTTCGCTCGACGATACATCCGTACCCAAAGATTGGAAAGTTGCTCAGGTCACACCAATATTCAAGAAAGGTAGCAGGAGTAATCCACTTAATTACAGGTCCATATCGTTAACGTCGATATGCAGCAGGATTTTGGAACATATATTGTGTTCGAACGTCATGAATTACCTCGAAGAAAACGGTCTATTGACACACAATGATCATGGGTTTGGAAAACATCGTTCCGGTGAAACACAACTAGCTCTTCATTCACATGAAGTGTTGAGTGCTGTTCACAAGGGATTTCAGATCGATTCCTTATTTCTGGATTTCCGGAAGGCTTTTGACTCTGTACCACACAAGCGCCTCGCATTGAAATTGCGTGCTTATGGAATATCGTCTCAGTTATGTGACCGGATTTGTGATTTCCTGTCAGAGAGGTCATATTTCGTAGAAACTGACGGAAAGTTATCGAGTAAAACAGAAGTGATTTCTGGCTTTGGGAGACAATCTGAGCAGCCGTCTTTGTTTGTTTTCAGATGACGCTGTCGTTTATCGACTAATAAGTCATCAGAAGATCAAAACAAACCGCAAAACGATTTATAAAAGTATCTGAATGGTGGGAAAAGTGGCAGTTGACCCTGAATAACGGAAAGTGTAAGGTCATCCACATGAGTGCTAAAAAGAACTCGTTTAACTTCTGTTACACCATAAATCAGTGTAATCTAAAAGTCGTAAATTCAACTAAATACCTAGCTATTACAATTAGGAACAACTTGAATTTGAAGGAACACATAGAAAATGTTGTGGGGAAGGCTATCCGAAGACTGTGTTTTTTTGGCAGGACACTTAGAAAATGTAACAGACCTACTAAGGAGACTGCCTACACTACGCTTGTCCGTCCACTTTTAGAATACTGCACCGCGGTGTGCGATCCTTACCAGATAGGACTGACGGAGTACATCGAAAAAGTTCAAAGAAAGGCAGCACCATTTGTATTATGTGAGAGAGTGTCATAGAAATGTTACAGGATTTGGGCTGGAAATCGTTAAAACAAAGGCGCTTTTCTTTGCGACGGAATCTTCTCACGAAACTCCAATCAACAACTTTCTCCTCCGAATGCGAAAATATTTTGGTGACACCGACGTACATAGGGAGGAACGATCACCACGATAAAATAAGGGAAATCAGAGCTCGTACGGAAAGATATAGGTGTTCATTCTTTCCGCGCTCTATACAAGATTGGAATAATAGAGAATTGTGAAGGTGGTTCGACGAACCCTCTGCCAGGCACTTAAATGTGATTTGCAGAGTATCCATGTAGATGTAGATGTAGATATAGCAAGTAAAAGAAACGTGGAAGGGGGCCATAACAGACCCCGTCGAACTTTACTGGCCCAGTCAAGGATTAAACTGTGTGTCAGTATAAAGACTGAATATCTAACGTAAGCATGTAGGAGAGAACATTGGCTAGTAATTCAGAATAACACAGGCACTGCGATATCGTACATATTTATCGTCGACACCGGCAAGCGAATTTCAAGAAAAATGTCTCCCCTCTATGGGAATGTACATAATAGATGTACGAATATAGTTTTAGACACATGGTTGCCAACGTATAGAAGTTTGGTTCTCGCCGTGAGTCGTGCACGGGCAGCCCATTGGTAAGGCGACCGGTCGCGGGAAGCGGGAAGCCACTGGCACCATTCCATTATACAGCTGATGGTAGTTCACATTCGCAACTGCGAATACATTTCATGTAAATGCAGATCGCCAGTGCGATCCTTCTGGAACCTAGTTCATCCGTACACGTTTCAGAAAGTATATGATGTGCGCGGTGTAACTGTAAAGCCCAGAATTCGTAACCTGATACTGCGTTAGCAAACTACGGACCTAAAAGCGCAGAATGGCAAAAAAGATGTTGTTTGCTTTTATACGAGAGCTATTTTTTATCAACCTCGGGTCGGTCGCGAAATTAAAGCCACAGCGAAAATCTGGTGAAGCTTTGCGCAGATGTGTGCGCAGTGACTGTATCACGCCAGTCTATCTCGTCACAGCACATTTTTCAGTTCTGAGTGCAGAGCGAACTCATATAGATGCCTAGAAAATACTGCCTCTCGCAAATTATGAAGTCCTGCTGAGTGGTTTCACCCGATTTCTCGCAGCCCACAAACGGCTAGTGTCTAGCGTTTTCTTCTTTACGACAGTTCTCCGCCGAATGCTGACGCTTTTGCAGCGTTTTCGGTGGGAACTCATTGATCAGCCGCCCGTACTTGGCTCCCGCTGATTTTCATCTCTTCTTTCACATGAGCCGCTGACTGTGAGGGCAGCATTTTGTCATAGACAACTAGATGCAGACCAATGTATAGAATTGCTGCAAGATAAGGGTGGCTGCATTCTATGAAGAGGGTATTGGAAAGCTGATACTGCCCTACGGCAGAGGTCAATGTCGGAGTGGTGACTGTGTGTGGAAGTAGCTGGAAGGTGTAACTAAATATTGCAAATAAACATTTTTGATTTTCACTGTGGTTTCCTTTCCGCGACAGATCAGAGGTTGAAAAACAAGAATAGCCCTCGTATCACAGCATAACGACTCCCCTTTGTCGGTCTAAACCCAGACGTAGACAACTGACGTATGTTCATTGTACAGTTCTTTTGATAATAGTAGTGGAAACAGTTATATGGCATTATATTCGGTGATGAGAATTCTATTCATTTGCAAATACGGTATGTTTGGAACATACCTAGGTTTCTGAAAGGATGTACGACTTTCGATGAACATTCGTTTGGTCATACGCATGTGTACAACTGGAAAGTTAATTGGCCAGTATTGGCGAACACAACAGTTTCTTCGGATACTAGGCGAATTTAGTAGGTAATTGACAATATTTAGACCGGCCAGTCAAGGCTAGAAAAATGTGAAATTTGTTGTAGGACATCGTCGAATAATCCCGCTGAGCCCTACAGCTTCATGAAATTCCGATATGTGGCTGCGCAATACGTAGCCTTCAAAATGGCGCCTGTAATGGAGGTGAGTTCCAAGCAGAGGCCTGTCATTGAGTTTCTTTTGGCGGAAAACGAGAACATCGCGGATATTCGCTGTTCCGGCGTAACGACTAGCACCGGTACGAAGATGAAGAACCCAAGAGCAGAGAAGGCTGTGGGACGTCAGCCAATAGCTCGCTGACTAGGGCGTCACCACGACAGGAGCGGCCTCTAGAAGAGGAGAATATAAGCGCCACTTCTGCCAGCCTCGCATCAGTAAAGGGAGAGTAGAAGACGGACACTACTATAAGCTACGCCTTAGAAAGGAGCACTACGATAGCAGTTATTAGCGATCCACGAACTGCGTGACAAACTTGCGTGAACATTGTATGTAGTGAAGGACACTGACTTATTAGCATGTCGCCCATCGCTTGCGACAAGTCGTTGTAAATCTTAAGTATTGTCAATCTTCTTTATTGTAATAGAAACTATTAATGTGATTTTGTTTGAATTGCTGTGCAGCTGTATGAGAAAGGAGCATCCTTTAGGCACCCTATAATAGACGAGTGGGCAGGACCCCACATTGGCAACGAGTTATACGACGACCCCAGTACCTGGCTGCCACGGAATTTTTGTATATTGCAGGCGCCTTTATTCTCTCTGGTCTTTACTTTTCAGGCGCGTTTAACAGTTTCTTGCTGTTTTTGCTAATCAGTGTTTTCAGGTTTGTGTTGCAGAAATTTTCTTTGCTTTTGTCCTTATTTTGCTTGCTTGCGTTGTCCGTCTGTTGCGTTTGTCTCACCCAACATGCCCACCTCACCAATCCCGCCCACTCCTGAGGCGCCCCAACCGCAAGCATTCGATAAAACACAGCTAATGCAGATGTTTCAGTTCCAGATGCAGCAAATTTCAATGGTTCAAATGGCTCTGCGCACTATGGGACTTAACATCTGAGGTCATCAGTCCCCTAGAACTTAGAACTACTTAAACCTAACTAACCTAAGGACATCACACACATACATGCCCGAGGCAGGATTCGAACCTGCGACCGTAGCGGTCGCGCGGGTCGAGACTGACGCGCCGAGACCCGCTCGGCCACACCGGCCGGCACAGCAAATTTCTACGTTACTTAACACAGTGCAGCAGCTACTGGCAAACGCTGCGTGCCTGCTGGAACAAGCACCACCTATTACAGGTGCTTTACCACCTTTTCGACAGTCTCGTGACCAAAACAAGGAATGGCTCGAAAGGTTGTTCCAGTTTGAAGTGCATCTCCTCGCTCATAACGTCCCAGGTACTGTCCAAAGCCATTACTTCTTATACACTACAGGCAGTGCAGTGTTCCTAATGTGTTACATTTCCTAATGCCACTCTGACAAGGGAAACTCCCCATCGCACCCCCCTCAGATTTAGTTATAAGTTGGCACAGTGAATAGGCCTTGAAAAACTGAACACAGATCAATCGAGAAACAGGGAGAAGTTGTGTGGAACTATGAAAAAATAAGCAAAATATACTAACTGAGTAGTCCATGCGGAAGATACGCAACAAGAAGGAAAAAGCAAGCTAGGAGTGCCGTGGTCCTGTCGATAGCGTGAGCAGATACGGAATGAGAGGTCCTCGGTTCAAGCCATCCCTCGGGTGAAAAGTGTAACTTTTTATTTTCAGTTTATGTGACAAACACTTATGTTTTCATCACTTTTTTGGGAGTGATTATCACATCCACAAGAAAACCTATATCGGGCAAGGTAGGAGAATCTTTTTACCCATTTGCTAAGTGTACAAGTTAGGTGGGTCGACAACATATTCCTGTCATGTGACCCACATGCCGTCACCAGTGTCGTATAGAATATATCAGACGTGTTTTCCTGTGGAGGAATCGGTTCACCTATGACCTTGCGATCAAATGTTTACGGTTCCCATTGGAGAGGCACGTCCTTTCATCTACTAATAGCACGATTTTGCGGTGCGGTCGCAAAACACAGACACTATACTTATTACAGTGAACAGTGACGTCAACGAACGAACGGAAAGATCATAACTTTGCGAAAATAAAGAAAACAAACTTTTCACCCGAGGGAGAACTTGAACCAAAGACCTCTCATTCCGCAGCTGCCCACGCTAACCACGGGACCACGACGCTCCTGAGCTCACATTCTCCTTGTTGTTGCCTATCTTGCACATGGACGACTCAGTTCGTATATTTTGCTTATTTTTTCATAGTTCCACACAACTTCTTCCTGTTTTCTCGATTGATCTGCGTTTAGTTTTTCAAGGCCTATCCACTGAGCCAACTTATAACTAAATCTGAGGGGGGTGCGATGAGGAGGTTCCCTTGTGAGTGCACTTAATTATGACTAACTGGTCGAGTTGCTAACTAACTATTATGACCAACAAGATAATGTAGTAGCAGCTCGGTATCAGTTCTTAAAACGTTCAGAACAAACTTCCTGTGAGGGCGTAACGAATTTGCAGGGTATGACAAGGAAATGCAAATTCAAATGTGCTTTATATTCAGATGTTATGTTGCGTGATGTGATCGTTTACAATGTTCCTGATGTCAGTCTCGGATAACAGATTTTGAAACAGTCCGATCCATCATATCAGCAGGTGTTGCAAATCTTAGGTCAGTATGATTCCGGTGCCTTGTCAGTTCATGTATTTGAGCGGCCAATTATTTGTCGGGCACAGTGCCTTGTTTGTCATCGGCCCACTCAGGGCAGTTAGCGCTAGCTACACCGAGTAAACACCGCTCCACGCCGCGTAAGCAGGTGGATACACAGGCGAACAGAATTAAGTTTTGCCCTCAGTGTTATTCACGGCACAAACGCGTAGAGTGCCCCTCCCAACAAACACAGTGTTGCACCTGTGGTAGAAAAGGACGCGTTCAATCCGTGTCTTTGCAATGGAACAAACATAAGAACTCGACCCACCCACAAAAATCTTGTCAGAAATCCCATGTCATTAACGCAGTGTATTCAAAGTCTGCAATGGGCATTAGCAAAACTATTGAACATGCAGTTTCTTCAGTGATACGCCAGTCCAACAAACTTTCTGTTGATTTACTTCTGTGTGGGAAACGGGTGTAATTGCAGTTGGACACGGGTGCCTCTGTCACATTCCTAAATCGTTACACATATGAACTGTCTAAAACTAGCACGAAACTGACCGCTTATAATGGACAAGACATTCCTGTTCTCGGAAGATGTACTACCATGTATCGCTCGCATACGGGAATAGAGATTTTTTCATTGCTACAGTCACGTGATTGTGAGAAAATATTTGGTCTTGATTCATTTGATTGGATTTAACATTCAGGACAATGTGATGTGTGTGCATTCAATGCCAAAGGCAGTGTACCTCGCTTGGTAAAAGAATTCCCGCAACTCTTTTCCGACGGTTTAGGAAACGCTAACAATTTCGTTGCACGTATTTCGTTGAAAGGCAATTCTCAGCCAAACTTTTGCTGGGCCAGAACTGTTCCAGTGCATTACAGGACAAAGTCGCAGCTGAACTTAAAGAATTGTAAAACAGCGGAGCTATTCCGCCCATACAAGCCTGTCAGTGGACAAACCCATTGGTTTTGCTCTCCAAACCTTCAGGTTACATTCGCCTCTGTGTTGACTTTAATTCTACTGTCAAAGCACAAACTCTGATTGATATTTATTCGTTACCACGCCCAGAGGATCTCATGGACAAATTAGGCGCTGGACGCTACCTTTCCAAAATTGATCTGAGTGACGCGTTTCTTCAAATACCGCTTGAAGAATCGCAAAAAGTGTGTGTAGTAAATACTCATTTGGGCTTGTTAAAATATTTGCGTTTGCCTTTTGGCAGTGCTTCCGCACCCGCCATTTTCCAACAGTATCTGGAACAGCTGACTGCTCAAGTGCCCAACTGCTCAAACAATTTGGACAATATTGCCGTAACAAGTCGTACATCTGAAGACCATATCGCAAATTTACGTGTTTTGTTTTGTGTGTTATCTGATGCAGGACTGAAGTGTAGACTGGACAAGTCTGATTTTTGTAAACCTGAGTTGCAGTATCTTCGTCATGTCATAAACAGAAAAGGTGTAAATCCTCTTCAGTCGCATTTGTTAGCCATACGCCATGTGCCACTCCTCGCAATGTGATAGAATTGAGGTCAGTCTTAGGGAAAATGAACTATGACATTCGGTTCATGCCGAATGCTGCACAAATCGCAGCTCCATTGCATCGCTTGCATCGGAAGAATGTCCCCTTTTGTTTGGACAGATGAGTGCCAAGTAGCTTTTCAAAAAAGTAAAGAAGCATTGCTCAGTGATCGAGCACTATGATCTTGCAAAAGCAGTTACATTTCTCTTTCGGAATCTGTGCAGTGCTTTGGTGATAAAGACAGACCTATTTCGCATCAGAAGTGTTTTCCAAAGCACCGTGTAACTGTTCACTAATTGAGGGAGAGGCTTTGGCTATTGTGTATGGTGTCACGAAATTCCACCATTATTTGTATGGCGGAAAATTCTACTTGGTAACGGATCACAAGCCTTTGCAGTCCTTGCTTCATGTGACGAAACCGGTCCTGTACGAACTGTCCAAAAATTGCAAAGATGGGGTTTGTTGTTGTCTCAGTATCAGTATGAGATATTGTATCGTCTGATAGCTCAACATGGTAATGCGGATGCACTTTCACGTCTTCCTATTGCCCCTGATACAGTCTTTGACACCGAGCGAGGTGGCGCAGTAGTTAGCACACTGGACTCGCATTCGGGAGGACGACGGTTCAATCCCGCGTCCGGCCATCCTGATTTAGGTTTTCCGTGATTTCCCTAAATCGCTCCAGGCAAATGCCGGGATGGTTCCTCTGAAAGGGCACGGCCGACTTCCTTCCCTGTCCTTCCCTAATCCGATGAGACCGATGACCTCACTGTTTGGTCTCTTTCCCCAAAACCAACCAACCAACCAACAGACTTTGACGCTTCTGCTGCATCTTGTTGTCACATCGATGCTCAGGATTCTGAATTGCTTAAACCTTTTCCTTTGAACTCTAGGAAAATTGCACAGGCAGTAGACGCTGATTCTGATTTTACTGAAGTACATTCGCACATCATAAAGAACTCTGTAGTGCGCCGTTACTTGGGCAGTCGGCATAGCCTCGCTGTGCAGGAAGGTGTGATTCTTGTTCAGAATGACAGTGGACGGTCACGTGCGTTGATCCATAAAGCTTTGCAGTTACTTCATCAAGGACACTGGGGGATTTTTCGTACGAAAAAAGTTAGCCCGTCGATACTGTACTTGACAGGGTATGGACGCCCAAATAGAACAGATGACGTCAAAGTGTCACACCTGTGTGGAGGATCAGTCCGCTCCGCCACAAAAATCCTCTGCTTGACGTAAGTCGTAATCGCCTAGGCAACGAGTACAAATAGACTTCACGGGACGTTTTTAGAACACTCGTTGGTTGATTGTGGTTGACTCGTATTGCAAGTTTCCTTTTGCTGTTCCAATGAACTCTAGAACGTCACGTAACACACAACTCAGGTGTTGTCCTCTATTTTTTGCCTCGAAGGTTTACCTGAAGTAATAGCGTCGGACAACGGACCTCAGTTCACGTCAAATGAATTCGAAACATTCTGTGAACACAATAGTATACAGCATCTAACTAGTGCACGGTTCCACCAACAGTAAAACGGCGAAACGGAACATTTTGTCAGAACCTTCAAGCAGCAGATAGCCAGACGTCGCATCGCGCTCACCAGGAATCAAGGATTGGAACTGTCTCTCGTGTCCTACCGTTCACACCCACGAGATGGACCATCGCCGGCGGAATTCCTGCACGGCCACCGCCATTGGAAACTTCTCCACCTGCACCCTCCTCAGCATCCGGCGCCGGAGGAAGGCCGTAAGTGTAACTATGCGCCGTATGATATTGTCTTTTGCAAGGTTTTAAGCGGCAGTAGACAGTGGGCGCAAGGCGAGATCGTCCGTCGACTTGACGCTTGCATGTATCTTATTTCAGGTCCAGGTGGCTTGCAGCGCCGACATTAAAATCCGCCTCTGTCATGTGCATGACGATCTTCCAGTGTCTCTTCCACCAGATTCACGGGTCCAGGGGACTGCGCAGCCTCAGCATTCGCCAGAAGGTGTCATCACGACACCGCGCGACGACCCCGAGGAGACGGAGCCTTCGCCTCCGCCTCCTCTCGTCCTACCAATGGAGCTGGACCACACCGAAGCACTCGCCGCCTTCTTCATCTGGTACATGGCAGCAGGAGGTGGACGCGTACGCTTCTGGTCGTTTTCCGGGGGACGTTTAGGCCAGAGCGAAGATCGGATGGCGGGATACGGCCGCAAGCTTGACGTCCCCTGCAGCCACAGCTTCCAGCCCAGCGATGCGTCCACAGTTCTGCCTCCCCCGCCGTGGTTGCACTCACTACACC
Source organism: Schistocerca americana (assembly GCF_021461395.2). NCBI lineage: Eukaryota > Metazoa > Arthropoda > Insecta > Orthoptera > Acrididae > Schistocerca > Schistocerca americana. The sequence continues at coordinate 186,197,001 of NC_060125.1, read as the reverse complement.
ACGACGCTCCGTCGCTTTGTAGGGCAGGGGGAGGAGGGGAGGAATGTTCCGGCGTATCGATTAGCACCGCTGCGAAGATTAAGAACGCAAGAGCAGAGAAGGCTGTGAGACGACGTCAGCCAATATCCTGCTGACAAGGACCACACCACGATAGGAGCGGCATCTACAAGAAGGGAATATGAGCGCCGCTCCTGCCAGCCTCGGGGGCAGTACAGTGAGAGTAGAAGACGGACACTAGTACAAACTCCGCCTTAGAAGAGAGAACTACGATAGGCGTTTAGTGATCCACAAACTGTGTGGCAAACTTGCATGAACGATGTATATATTGAAGGACACCGACTTATTTGCATGTCGCCCATCGCTTGCGACAACTTCGTTGTAAATCTAGAGTTAAGTTTGTCAATATTCTTTACACTAATAAAAACAATTAATGTGATTTACTTGAATTGTTGTATAGCTATCTGAGAAAGAAGCATCCTTTAAGCACCCTAAAAGAGACGAGTGGGCTGAACCCCACATTCACAAGCGCTCGCAGAATGTCTTTGAGACCTGGAAGTCAACAAAAGCACGGCAGGCTGGTGCGTCTCTCTTTATCGCAGTAAGGTCGCGCAAACCTGTCCGACTTGACGCGTGCCGGCCGGACGCATACAGCTGGGAGTCCAGCAGTATTGGAACGTGCAAACACACTCATTCAAGGCTGTCGACGGATCACAAACACTTCGCTGCCCAACTGCATGTCTCTCTTGGTAGAGCTGGCACATTCGTCCACCAGTACTAACATAAGGCCACAGAGAACAATGAAGGACCATCCGTGCGGAATTGCTTGCGTGTTACGAGGCTGACTGTGAGAACTTTTTCTCTAACATCTTCAGAGGCAGTAAAAGATGGGCTTATCATTTTGAATTGGAATCAAAACGGCAATCGAAGGAGTGGCTTCACACCACCACTCTTGATAAAATAAACAAAACCGTACCCTCGGCCGGTAAAGCCATGCAATCTGGAGGGGTTTTCCGTTTGATGTCCTCCATGATACTGCTACGATACACTCTGAAGTTTATTGTGTTGCCTTCACGAAACTGAAGAAACGACTTGAGCGTGTTCGTTGCCACAAAAATTCAAATGAACTTCTCTTTCTCTATGACAGTGCACGGTGGCACACAAGTCCTCGCACCAGAGAGGAGCTCTCAAAACTTCATTGGGGAGTTGGTCCCCATCCTCCGTACAGCTCTGAACTCGCACCATTCGGCTTCTACCTCTTTAGCCCAATGAAGGATGCGCTATGCGGGAAGCAGTATGTGGATGTTTGAGAGGTTACCGAAGCAGTAAGACGTTGGCTCCGACGTCGTATACTAGAGTGGTACAAGGCTGGCATACAGGCACTCCCCGTAAGGTGGCGTAAGGCCGTCCCATTGAACGGAGCTTGTGCTGAAAAATAGGGTTATGTAGTCAACAGAGTGAGGAACAATATGGACTTTTGGAATCCTGAATAAAACCAACGTGATTTCAGAAAAAAAAAATGTTCCATTACTTCTTGAACACTCTTCGTAATACAAAGCCACAACGGTATTATGACTTCCTTCAAGCTATTTTTGATGGCTGTGAACTCAAGTGTGAGGAAAAAAATATCTTTTATTTTTCTGAACACATTTTAAGCGTTCCGTATCACAGCAAGATCGCCAACATTAAAGAAGGTAGACTGTTACTGATGTGGGCTAACTTTGCGACGTCATAATTTCAAAAAGAATACATTCCTTGTTTCTTTGACGGCTCGTGCACCTTTCTTTCCATCCAGCCCACCGACAACTCCGGCCCTTGCCTCCTACATACCTGCTCACGTCATGAGGCACATTACTGCCTTTCTTGTGAAGCCAGTACTTTTTTTTTTGTTTTTTTTTTTTGTGCCCTCCGTAGACTTTCCTCGGCGGAGATACGACCCTCCCTTTCTTCCCGCGGATTTCATTTTCGTTATTTAACCTCTGCTTTAAACATAACAAAAGCCTTTGCTTCAGTACGCGAGGAACGGTAAGGCGGCCGGCAGCGACGACGACAATGCCTGTCACGACGCGGGGCTCTGTTTATTCGTCGCCACGAGTGCGGCGACACCCCGGTCCTCATTCTCGGTCCTTCCTCTTTCCGCCGCTGCTTCACTTTCGCTTGTGTCTTTTCCTTCCACAGCCCTTGCCCCGCGGCCTCCTGCGGCCGTGTGCGTGCATTACCATGAACGCACTCCGGGCGACGAGGTGGTGAACGAGCGCCGGTGACGTCATCAGTATGGCGGCAGCTCGCGGTAGTCGATACTCCCTGGGGACGCCCGCGGGCCCGAGTTCGCTGCCGCCGACTTGGGCGGAGGACTTATATATCAGTTCTGGCCGTAAACCCGCGTCCGCGGAAACGCAGAGAGAGACGTCGCACCACTGCCGAGCACTTCTAGCAAAGGACAGACATAGGACGTTACCGCCCCACAGTAGCTTTAAAAATCACACCTACAAATAAGTCTGCTTTCTATTTCAGTACCAACACTCACGATTTCTGTCGATATATATATATATATATATATATATATATATATATATATATATATATATATATTCAGCTGATACATCTATGAAATACAAGTACTTATCCAGATTAAATGATTTTTAATCTAGTTGTAATGTTTATTTTGCATTCAGCAGACATATTACGTCATTAATCAAGTGATAAAAAGGATTAGTGACTGTATATTGAACTCCTTTTGTAAACTTTTGAGAACTTTGATAATGAATGGTAAAGATCATATTATCTTATATACAGTAACTGTGACTAACACCATTCTCGTGACTTTGTGGTTTATCATTTATAACGAATTTCATGCGCTAGTTTTGTGAACGTACGATTAAAATGCCCAACTCCGCGTAGAGGCACATACAGGAATATTGTTGGTGATCACAACGTATACTCTCACTCATCACTTTTGCGCAATCAGTTGTTTCGTTCTGTATGATGAGTTACACCAGAAAATTATGGCGTAAGACATCTGTGCTTCAAAATATTTCAAACATGTAAAATGATGATTTGTTATCGAAACTTGCTATTGTGTCAAGATTTAAAATTTTTTAACTAGATGCTTTGAGCAGAAATGTTGCTTCGAGTTCAAAAATTTGGAACTTCCGACCTCATTAACTGAATTTTGTTCTTGCTCACTGTTCATTGAATTTAATAATGTGCACAGATACAATAAGGAATTCTCGATTACCCTGATTTTCAGCTACTTTTCTCTATCTTCATTTGATCATAGCGAAGTAGCACTGGGTTTAAAGTTCGAACCTCTATTCCCGATCAGAAACCCCATTTCGGTTTTTCGTGGATTCTGTAGATTACTTAAGACGTACATCGAGATTCTTCCATTGAAAAGGACATTGCAGATTCCCTTCCCCTCCCTTGTCCTCTAACTCCAATACCCTTGTCGTCGACGGGACGAATTCGAATCTCCCTTCCACCGCTTCTCCATTTGGCATAAGGTACACAGTGAAACGCTTCGTCGTCCACACTGTCACTAGACATTTTAAACGTTATTTATACCACTTTAGTTACCACAAATCTCGAAATCGACAGCTTTACTCCAGAAATTTACGCGATAATCTAACAAACATGCTGATATATGTGTATGCTATCGCTCAATAATTTTTGAACACTGAAGATTTTGAGGAGAAAAATGCTAACTGGAACCATAAATGTTAGAAGTATTCTGAAGTCAGATTTGGAATAATATTTTATTGAAGCTAAATATATACAGTCAAATTTTACTGTCCTCAAAGTAGCCTCGTTTGGCTTTAATCACTGCTCTCACCTTCATCAGGGTTTCCTTGGTGATATGCTGTCATTCCTCTTGTAGTCTGGTCCAGAGGTGATGCACGTTGGTAATAGGACTTGATTTTACTCCTCTATCCAAGTGATCCCAAAGCAGTTCAGTATGATTACAGTCGGGTAATTGGGGCGGCCAGATAATGTTTTTCAGTTCCCAGGTTGTTATTAAAAATCTCAAAAAGTTCTTAACCGATTTTTCTTCAGATTTTTAGACGATACTAAAGCAAATATTCGGAGAGGCATAGGGTACGTTTCCCCTTAATACATATGATATGTATATGTATGTAATACACAAGGAGGAAACATCGTTACCGTAAATCTCCAGGGATTGTTGGCCTATTTACTTCAAATTTTTAGAGAAAACTTAGTAGCTTAGACCGCATTCAGTACGATAGATTCCTGATTACCGATATCAACAGTTAAGACTGTTTTCTTCTGATCTTTAAAAAACTACTGTACTGTAAGTAGGCTGTTTAGGTTTTCTTATTGGTAACGCCACGTAGCGCTCTGTATGAAAATCACTGGCTGTGCTGTGTGCAGTCTGTTGCTAGTTTGCATTGTTGTCTGCTATTGTAGTGTTGGGCAGCTGGATGCTAACAGCGCGTAGCGTTGCGCAGTTGGAGGTGAGCCGCCAGCAGTGGTGGACGTGAGGAAGTGAGATGGCAGATTTTTGAGAGCGAATGCTCTGGACGTGTGTCCATCAGAGACAGTACATTTGTAAGACTGGATGTCATGAACTGATATATATATATATATATATATATAATATGACTTTTGAACAATATTAAGGTAAATACATTGCTTGTTCTCTATCAAAATCTTTCATTTGCTAACCATGCCTATCAGTAGTTAGTGCCTTCAGTAGTTTGAATCTTTTACTTAGCTAGCAGTAGTGGCGCTCGCTGTATTGCAGTAGTTCGAGTAACGAAGATTTTTGTGAGGTAAGTGATTTGTGAAAGGTATAGGTTAATGTTAGTCAGGGCCATTCTTTTGTAGGCATTATTAAAAGTCAGATTGCGTTGCGCTAAAAAATATTGTGTGTCAGTTTAAGCACAGTAATTCATTAATTTTTCTATGGGGACGTTTCATATGTCGACCCTTAGCCGAGGATACCACACTGGAATCATCTGATTTTTTCTTGGAGTTTGTGTAATTAGTGTAGCTTTTATTTATTGCTAGCGCGTAATTGTAGAGAGAATCTCCTTTGTAGTTGCGGTCTTTCATTGTTGTACAGTAAAACAGTTGTGACATCCACGTAGATTTGCGCCAAGTATTTCGCAGCTGAGCTTGCAATTAACTAGATATTGTTTTCAGTGCTATGTTAATGTGTTCTCTTATTTTTTCTCTTCAAATTGTGCTTTTCTGTGTTATCGTGTGAAATATTGTGACAATAATGGCGTGTGAAAAACGTAACACTAAGCTCCAAAGTAAACTGAGAAATGACAGTGAAGACGAAACCAGTGTGTTAGCGCCACCGTGTAATGAATTAACTAATGTTCAAAGTAGTAATTTGGTAATTGTGCATAGGGAAATGGAGCGGGCAGCAAACAATGGCGTAGACAGTGAAACAATTAGTGAACAGGGAAGCATTATCGATCGATCGGTCGGCAACAGCTCGCCTCAGGATTCCGAAATGACAGGACACAATCTTGCAAATACTGTAGATTCGGGTTTTGCGTCCTCACCGTTTTCTCAAATAAGTCAAGACACATTTTCTGCTTTTCAAAATACGAATATTGCCAGTTCAAATTCACTGCCGAATAGCACTGAGGAACATGTTTCAGACACCAGTGCATTGTTATTACAGTTAATGCAACAAATGGGACAAAGGTTACAAAAGTTAGACACAACGCTTGAACAAAATCAAAAACGAATGGGACAAAATCTTCAAAAGTTAGACGCAATGGAACAAAAGCTTCAAAAGTTAGACTCAGTGGAACATACGCTTTAACAAACACGTGAAGATTTAACTACTGAGTAACATAAAATCGAATCGAAATGTCAAAAAGTCTGTAATGACGTAAAAACACAAATTTGTGAGCATTTCCAACCTATTTTTTCGCGTCATGAAAACGCATTACAGAATCACGAAGCAGCCATAAAAGAACTGCGAACTATTGTTCATGAAAATCACAACACCTTGCAAGCTAAAATTGTCTCAGTTGCATCTACCGATTCGGTTACGCAACTTGCAAAAACTCAGGAAAACTTAAAGGACACAGTAGATACGATTTCAACACAAATGGACACTCTGAAACTTGGTTCTGAAAAACACACAGAGGAAATAATTTCACTATCGGATAAAGTAGCCATACTTCCAGATCAGTTCACTAACTTACCTACAAAGTTAGATGATGATCTGTGTTATATCCTAGCCAGTAATGCCAACCGAGCCCGCTGCCAAAGGGTTGGCAGCATCAAAGTCCGGACGCCGTCCGCATAAGCAGCGCTAGCGATACAGGAAATCGCCGCAAGTCTGCGCGCGCCACCGCTGGCTTCTGGCTTCTTAAGCGCTGGAGTCGCGAGCGCTAGGACAGTTCTGTATTCGCCGCTCAGTTGTATACTCGCCACCGAATTGTGTACTTGCTAGTCAGTTGTGTGTTCATCGCAGCAGAGTTGTTATTTGTCGTCAGCCGACGCTGACCTAGCCGCTCCGACTCGAACTAGACAGATTTCTGTACACACGGAGTTCACTATTGTGTTTCTGTATCTTCGTCAATAAAGATAAGTACCGACTTTTATTTAATCAGAGTGTTTGGGTTTTCATCTTTCTGTTCACTGTTCCAGCGGACCGGTCGGCCCGCTATTAAAAGTGTGGCGGTGACTTCGTAAGCCGTTTCTACAGCGAATTGTTTGTCGCTACGAACGCCGCCACAAAACTGGCGACGAGGCCTTCCGAACTCGTGTGCAGGGCTGGTTCAACTTGTTATAGCGATAAAATTTTGAGGGCTGGTTTAATTTGTGTTCACTATGTCTGCCGAATTACAACAGTTGATCTTGTTACAGAGTCAGCAAATACAAAGTCTGGTGGAAGCAATCGCCAAACAAGCGGCTAATCCACCAACACAAAAGGAACAAGCACAGGCAGCACCACCTTTCCGTGCTTTTGATGCATCAAGAGAAGAATGGCGAAAATATTCCGCGCAGTTGCAGGCGCACATGACAGTCTACAAAATCACGGGTACTGAGCGGCAGCTTTATTTAATTTCCACTGCAGGCGTGGAAGTCTATCGACTACTTTGTAAGTTGTTCCCGGAATCCAAGCCAGAAGCTTCAGACTATGACGTTGTTGTTAACAAGCTTGCTGAGTATTTCGAGTCGCGAGTTCATGTGGCAGCAGCCAGATTCAAGTTCTTCAGATTAAAGAAACTGCCACATCAATCTAATAAACAGTGGTTAATAGATTTACGGGGCCTCACCCGTTAATTGTGTGTGTGGAGCTTCCTACAGTGATGTCATGCTATGAGACGCTATTACTCAAAACATTGCAGATTCTCGTATTCGTGCTGCTATCTTAAAGTTGCCTGACCCGTCATTAGAGACTGTGATGAACATCATTGAAGCCCAAGATACTTTTGACTATGCTGAGTGTGAGTTAGATCAGCCATGTATTTCTCAAATTGCCTGTGCTAAGCAAGTTCTGTCACGCCCGCGGCCCCACCGGCAGGGTCAGACTGTAAACACTAGCCGGCCGCGTCATGTTAAACACATTCGTCAGCCGCGTGTGCAAAATGATAGAGTTAAGTCTTGCCCTAAGTGTGTTCTTGCTCATCCTCGTGAACGTTTCCCGTTAAGAAACGCGGTTTGTCACTTTTGTCAAAGGAAAGGACACATCCAGACTGTTTGTTTGCGTAAACGCGAGAACAATTCTAGTGCTGCCCAGCCCATGGATATTCATGTTCTTCAAAGCCAGCCCTCCCAGAAGGTCGCGTTTAAAGACTCTTCCACGGTTCGTGTGGGTAATAAACTTGTTCGCAATAAGCCACCCACCCAGCCCTCTGCTATGCGACCCAAGCGTAATTCCAACGCTGTAAAGTAATGTACAGACTGCAAGTGAAGCGGGAGTTGTTGTTCCACCCGCCCAACCCACGAGTTGTCGTAAGCAGCGAACGCGCGCTAAACGCGCTGATTTTGTGTCTTCCGCCTCCACTGCGCCGATCCAGAGACAGTGTAATAAACTATTTGTGAAGCTACGCATCCAGGATAAGACCTTCAATTTTCAATTAGACACTGGTGCGTCTGTGACTCTCATAAATAGTGCTACGTATGCGGCTATCGGCCGCCCTAAACTTTCAGCGGCAAAACATTCTTTGGCTACTTATAGTGCAGAACAAATTCCTGTGTTAGGTGTATGTAGCGTGCCAGCCACATTCCGTGGCAATACAAAAACAGTTTCATTCACAGTGCTCCGCGCTACAGACAGTGTAAACATTTTCGGATTAGACTGTTTTGACTTGTTTGGCCTGTCTATCCAAGACAATGTGTTGCAAATTAATTCTGTTGTTGTTCCTCAAGACAGCATAACCGATTTGTGTAAACGATACAGTGACATATTTAAAGACGAACTAGGTTGTGCTGCGAACTTTGCCGCTCATATTACGTTAAAAGATAATGCTCAGCCTCGATTTTGTCGTGCTCGTCCAGTGCCTCACGCCCTCCGGGCACCTGTAGAAGATGAACTTCGTCGTTGGCAAAACAACGGTGTTATTCAACCCGTTTCAGCGAGCCAGTGGGCTTCTCCCTTAGTTATTATAAAGAAACCGTCTGGCAAGTTACGTTTGTGTGCTGATTTTAAGTCGACAGTTAATCCTCAGACTGTCATTGATTCTTTCCCTTTGCCTCGACCGGACGAGCTGATGGATAAGTTAGGGGAAGCTCGTTTCTTTTCCAAAATTGATCTCCGTGAAGCATATTTGCAATTGCCTCTCGACGAGCAATCACAACAGTATTTTGTCATAAACACGTCGTTGGGGTTGTTCCGTTTTCTGCGTTTGCCTTTTGGTTGTGCGTCAGCTCCAGCTGTTTTTCAGCGTTTTTTGTCACAACTTCTGGCTAATGTGCCATCGTGTTGCAACTATTTAGACGATATTGTTGTGTCCGGTCGGACGCCTGCTGAACATTTCCGTAATTTGGAGTGTTTGTTTACAGTGTTGTCTCAGGCAGGCCTACGTTGCAACATCGATAAATGTTCCTTTTTCCTTACGGAGATGGAGTATCTGGGACATGTTATTAATGCTCAAGGCATTCATCCCTCCCAGTCACATTTAGCAGCTATTCGTGATTTGCCCGCCCCTCGCAATCTGCATGAATTGCAAGCAGTTCTTGGCAACTTGACGTATTATATTAGGTTTATACCTAATCCATCACAGATTGCTGCACCGTTGCATCGTCTCCGCCGTAAGAATGTTCCGTTTGTGTGGTCAGCTGATTGCCAATCAGCCTTTCAGCAGCTTAAAGAGGCTTTATTGAATGATCGTTGTCTGGTCCATTACGACCCTAACAAGCCTCTGGTGTTAGCTTGTGATGCCTCTTCTTTCGGCCTCGGTGCTGTGTTGTCTCACCGAGTCGGTCACACCGAACGTCCTATTGCGTTCGCATCTAAATTGCTAAACAAAGCTCAGTGTAATTATAGCCAATTGGACAAGGAAGCGTTGGCTATTGTGTTCGGTGTCACAAAATTCCATCACTACCTCTATGGTAGACCATTCTATTTAGTAACAGGTCACAAGCCCCTGACGTCACTGTTTCATCCGTCTAAACCAGTTCCTCAGCGGACAGCTCAGAGACTACAACGTTGGGCTCTTTTGTTATCACAATACCAGTATGAGATACTGTATCGCCCTACAGCTCAGCATGCAAACGCTGACGCGCTTTCTAGATTGCCGATTGCTGCGGATGATGTCTTCGATTCCTCTGACGACTCTTGCCATCAGATTGACGCCGATGAGCATCAATCCCTCCGGGATTTTCCGATTGATTATCGTCAGGTGGCACGTGAGACAGCTACGGATCCTCATCTGAGTTTACTATTACGTTTTGTTCAACGTGGTTGGCCGTCCAAGGCAAAGGACATATCGGATCCTGTGGTTCGTCGCTATTATCCGCAACGTCATCTGTTGTCTGTTTCGCACGGAGTTTTGCTGTTAAGCACCGAGAATGACCAGCTTCGTGTAGTGGTCCCCCAAGTGCTCCAATCCAAGGTCCTCGACTTGTTGCATCAAGGTCATTGGGGAGTGGTCCGCACCAAGCAGCTTGCCCGCCGTCATTGTACATGGATCGGCCTTGATAAGCAGATTACGCAGATGTCTACAGATTGTTCGACGTGTGCCGAACACCAAGCTGCTCCGCCTCAACGCTATTTTGAGTGGGCACGCCCTGCCGGTCCCTGGCAGCGAGTACATATTGATTTCGCTGGTCCATATTGGAATTCTCGTTGGCTCATCGTGATAGATGCATTTAGTAATTTTCCGTTTGTTGTGCCCATGCAGTCTACAACGTCTGCACAAACTATATAGGCGTTGACTTCAATTTTTTGTATTGAGGGTCTTCCAGAAGTTTTAGTGTCTGACAATGGTCCACAATTTACCTCTGCTGAATTTGAAAGTTTTTGTTCTGCCAATGGCATTCGCCATGTTCGTACTCCGCCGTTCCACCCTCAATCGAATGGTGCAGCGGAACGTTTTGTACGTACATTCAAGGATCATATGGACCGCCTTCGTGCTACGCACTCTCGTCAGCAGGCCCTCATCACGTTCCTGTCGTCGTACCGGACCACGCCACGCCACGGCCCTTCGCCTGCGGAGCTTCTCCACGGCCGTCGTCATCGCACCCTACTACGGTTGTTGCACCCCCCCGGATCGACCCGCCGCTTCTGGGCATCGCACGCGTTTTCAGCGCAACGACGCCGTTTTTTTCAGAGTTTATCACGGTCGCCGTCGTTGGGAACGTGGTACCGTGATAAGTGTCCAGGGTCGCGGTTTTTATGCTGTTCAAGGTGCTACTGGGGTGCACAGGAGGCATCAGAACCAGTTGCGCCGCGCTGGCCGCCCGGATTCTGCCGCTCGTTCTTTGTCCACAGATTTGGTCCGCGGCGGGTTCCAGCCGCGCCTTCCGACTTAGCTGCCGCCCCCAGGGCAGCAGCAGCAGCCGTCGCCGCTACCACGCCGACAGCCCGTCCCGTTGATGCCTCCCGCGCAGCTTCGTCCGGGAGCGCCCCAGGTGGTGACTCCGGCGCCTGCGGTCCCTCTTCAGTCGCCACCGCCTTCGGAGCTGATGGACGTCGACCCCTCAGCCGGGGCGCCTTCACAAGCGGTGGCTGTGCAGCCTGTCCTGCAGCCGCTTTCCTTGGGCTCCCCCAAGGAGTCTGCCACCGCAGCGCCTTGTCCGGCGCCCACTCAGCAGCCGTCGACGCAGCGTCAGGAGACGCTGCCTCTCTTCGTGGGTCCCGACGCCCCGTCGCGTCCGGTACCAGAAGCTGCGCCCGTGGTCACAGGCGTGCCCTGACCTCGGTTTTCAGTCGGTGTTTCCCGAGGCCCCGCGCAGCCAATGCTGGGGTGCGGACCGGGGACTGCCACCGACAACAGTCTCCGCCCCGGTCTCTTCTGCTACGCCTACGGCCAGACCCCTCCCCCGCCGTCGACGCTCGCCACGTCATTATTCAACGACGGTGCGGCGATTTGGGGGGGAGGAGTGTTATATCCTAGCCAGTAATGCCAACCGTGCCCGCTGCCAAAAGGTTGGCAGCATCAAAGTCCGGACGCCGTCCACATAAGCAGCGCCAGCGATACAGGAAATCGCCGCAAGTCTGCGCGCGCCACCGCTGGCTTCTGGCTTCTTAAGCGCTGGAGTCGCGAGCGCTAGGACAGTTCTGTATTCGCCGCTCAGTTGTATACTCGCCACCGAATTGTGTACTTGCTAGTCAGTTGTGTGTTCATCGCAGCAGAGTTGTTGTTTGTCGTCAGCCGACGCTGACCTAGCCGCTCCGACTCGAACTAGACAGATTTCTGTACACACGGAGTTCACTATTGTGTTTCTGTATCTTCGTCAATAAAGATAAGTACCGACTTTTATTTAATCAGAGTGTTTGGGTTTTCATCTTTCTGTTCACTGTTCCAGTGGACCGGTCGGCCCGCTATTAAAAGTGTGGCGGTGACTTCGTAAGCCATTTCTACAGCGAATTGTTTGTCGCTACGAACGCCGCCACAAAAATCTGAATGACACAAGACCTGTAGCCTTCACTGACACTGGAGAGTATGATCAAATTAGAAAATTCAAACAAAATCAAATCAATACACTGTACAAAAGAGAAATCCGGGCAGTACGAGATCAGTTGGCACAAGTAATACAAGAATTACATATTTCAAAGGACACTCGCGCTCCAGTACAGGAAGAGGGACATAGAAATACAGAACAACCAAAAAATAATAACACAGGACACTTCGGAAATTATGAAAGAAATTGGCAAGGCGCATTGAATTTTGAGATGGTACCGCCGAAACGAAGTAACAATGAGCGACGTGCGACTCGCCGACACGATGATTTTGACTATAAGCTGTTCATTACAACACGTAAATTCAAAACATGCAAAAATTCTGGCAACGACATTCATCCACAAGTGTGGCTCCATCAATTCTCTCATTGTTTTCCTCCCAACTGGTCATTGGAGCACAGATTAGAATTTATGTGTGGCTATTTAGAGAATGAACCAGCTGTAAGAATGCGATCGGTCATTCACGATTGTCACAGTGAAGGAGAATTTTATCATGCCTTCCCCTCAGCGTATTTGTCTCAAGCTACACAACACCGAGTAAAACATAGCATCATAATGATGAAACATTTCGAACAATCTGAATTTTCCAGTCTTGTGAAATATTTTGAAGACATGTTGCACAAGAAACAGTACCTGTCAAATCCATACAGCCCCTCAGAACTCATCCGCATTTGCTTAATCAAATTGCCTGAACATTTACGACATATTATTTTGGCAGGACGTTGGAAAGACGACATTGAAGCTTTTCAGGGACTCTTACAAGAATTAGAAAGTGACACTGACAATCGCGGAACGCGAAAATAGGAACACAACAATTACAGGTCACATCCGTCGCAATTCCGTGATGAAAGAAATAATGACTGTACGTGACAAGGCTATTCTCACAACACAAATCGTGTCCAAAACAGACACCACCCATATGACAACCACCGGCAGAGTAATAATAATTACAGAGAAAGATCGCATTTCCGTAGTAATGAATATAACAGATACAATCATAGAAACAGACAATATGGCAACCAGAACTGTTATTATCACAGGAGACAGAATAACTTCAGACGCAATGGTCCACTGTGCAGTGATAATTCAGGGAGAAATTCTCCACCACTTAAACGACAAGAAAGGTAGTACAGGAACCACCGACATGACGACAGACGATATAATCGTAACAACAGACTTGAATTGCATCAGAACTGGCGAGATTCAAACAGAGCAAGGCACTCTCGACAAGGTGAATTTGTAGAAGTTAGGTCTCCTACTCCTATTAACGACGTGCGCCAACAAAGAGACAGACAATGACTCGCACCGCTGGCAGCCATGTGCGCCGGCTGGCTCAGAGAAAAATAACATAGATGCTAACTTCGAGAAAATTTTAGCATTCCTTACCGATGTATACAACATGACAATTGCTTTGAAGTTGAAACTCTGCGTACTAGGAAGAGTAAAGGTTTACACCACATTTCACATGTAAAACCGTTTATTGAAAGATAATCTGTTTTTTAACTTAGTCTTTGCCATAAAACTTTTCACTTCACGCTACTAGTACAATTTGTCACTCTGAGAAACTGTTAACATGCAACAATGTTTTGAAGCTAACTATCCAATCTAGAACCTAGGGAACATATTTAGAGAGTAGTTACCACTGCATTGTGATAGTGAACAGAGGACACAGTGTTACTTTGTGTGTACATTCTTGCTTGTTAGTTGTACGATTACGTAACGACCATAAGGCGTACATACTTAGAACATATACTGCTAATGAGATTTTAATGCAACATTTTGGTTTACTTGAAAAGACATTCTTTATTTGAAATACTTTCTGTGAGATTAAAGATGACCTAATATTTGGTTTCTTTGACAGCTACACGATTATATCACGACGCTACTAATGTGTGACACAGTTTACATTGTTGCTTTTATGCTGTATCTGTTTTATATCTGCACAGTTTTTCTGAATTCTTCTGGAAAGGAAAACATGTTTTAGTAGTAACTTTTGTGGTATAGCTACAATGATGCAGCCTTTTTTGTAGCACAACAATGCGTTTCAGTGTAGTACTTTCTTGATCACGCCTAATGTATGTAATAACTACGATATCTATATGCATAGCGTATCACTTTTGTTTATGGTGAGGTAAGTAAATTCACTTCTGCAGAACTTAGATTTCGGAGGACGATAACTACGACACTTCCACAGAACTATCTTACAGCAAGACACACATTTAGCGCTACAGGACATGCATTTGAGTGATTAATTTTGTACTTAAAACATTTATTTTTAAAGACTTTTGAATTACAAAGAAAGTTTTCCGTGATACATTTCATTCCATTGCTGTAATCAGTAACACCTGAGGGTATAATTACATTAATCCTCATGGGTGTACACGCCTACTTTGTGTACCATGTGTTTGGCAAGCATAAGGAGCCCTAGCTAATATGGTATTTGTTCATACAACTTTACACATCAGTACTATATTTCTCCAACACATTAATTACACAGCTACCTGATCATTTAACTGAGAGAGACAAACACTTATTTTACTACATCAGTGACAGATGTTTGCGTAATTACACCATTAGATAACTTCACACTTACGAAATTGTATTTTGTCTGTACTTTGTGAACTGTTCATATTTTTTCGGAACCATTGTGATATTATGAGAGCTTTGAATGATATATCTGGTGTGGGATCACGATTTTTAAAGTACGATTGAGGTACATGACACTATTGAAATGAGCAGAGGATTTTTTTTAGGTTTTGAAATTATTGCAGAAAGCTACGACGTATTTGAGATTTGACTGAGGTGTTATGATGTTATTATTACGTTGACGATGTGTATTATGCTGTTGAGGAATGTTTATGATCAATAAGCTGATGCTATATGAGGAATTTGATATGGTATGTATTAATTACGATTAAATATTGAAGTGTCGATGCAAGATTAACGTGTCGACGAATATGTATATGTGTAATAAGGTAAGGAATAATGAGTAGTGGTTAGGGTCTCTGGCTTGTGAAAAAGGATGTTGGAAACCAATAATCGTACTTTAAGAGTTATGAAATGTGTGTAAATGCGTGAATGTACCAAAATGCCGACGAAAATTTTTTGGAGACTGTTGTATTTATAAGATTTTGTTTCTACAGATTTGTAACGCAAATATTTCGACCTGTGAAATTTTATTTGTATCCAACTGTCACTGTAGCGGAAACTGATGTCGTAAATATTTCGGTAGGTCACTGTAAGCAACCAGCTGTGCGACAGTCACCTGGAAAAAAGCCATTAGTGTGTGCCTTTCAGAGGCACAGGTGGAGAAAAAAAGAGGCCATTATCCTCGCTATTGACGTTTCTTTGTAGAAAGCATGGCAAATACGACATGCTCAAACTTGAAAACATTTGATTACACTGTGGAGCTCTTAATTTATGATATTTACTGAAATGCCTAATGAAATGACGAGAAATATTTTATGTCTATACATCTGATTATGACTACTGTCTTTCTAGTTGAGAGATTTTTTTTACTACCTTATGAAATGCCATATGGCTAATGAATGATGTTTCATGCCTTCCTTTGTACATATTTGCTCAGTTTGTTTAATATCTAGTTTCTAGCTGCACTGCAGCATTGGTTAAAATAAAATTTAATAGATGTACTAATATCACTATTTTCTGTCTACAGACCCAGTAAAGAATAATTTTGTGATGTACTTTCGTAGAAAAGAGAGCACAAATAGACATTTCCCTTCACAGGAATTGCATAAATAATTTTTTTAATGACTTGGTAACTTTCTTGCAGAGTAAGTTTTTGTGATGCATCACTCTAGTGTTAAGATATGACATAGGTATTAGACATTGCAATTTTTAGTGTAATAGTGTAATATTTTTTCTGCTTGAGCTTTGTCATGTTTAGGTATAAGTTATTTCATTTGCTACTGCTGTCTGCCAGGCATAGTGTTACTGAATTTGACTTTGTATTACTCTGTTAAGCCAGTTTTACCACTGATTTATTTTTATTGTTTGCTGCACATTGCCTTATATTAGTTGTCATATTGCAATTGCTCTGCTAATTTATTTTACTGCCAATTGCTTGGCCAATTTGAATTTTTTTGTCATTGCTGTTTGTATTAATTGTTTTGTGTTGCTGCATTGCCTCGTCCCTTAGTTTAGCATCTGAGCTCAGTAGATTTAAGTTAGGTTAAGAGGGGGTAAACTATATAAGAGAATGAGTTATGATGAATTGGAAGAAATGCATTGAGAAGCTATAAGAAAATGGTTTGGCAAAAAAGGAGTGTACAGTGGAGAAAAACTATTTTTGAAAGAGGATGAGAACATATAAATACAGAAAGCATGCTTGAATAGGATTTTTTTGGTGGAAATAAATGTTGAAATAAGACGAAAGATCTATGGAATGAAGTTTTCGGTTGGACTGCAGTACCAAATGTTACACTGAAAACAAACCCTATCCCTTCCTCCTGTGTTATTCTGCTATGTGTTTGTGTACTCTTGTGTATTTGTGTTTTTCCTGCCTTTATGTGTTTAGCTACTAATATTTATGTTGTAGAATTTTTCTAGTACCAAGCTACATTTACTATGATGAGGAATACTGTTATCCTCAAATATAATTTGCACTAATAATATGTTATTTTTTTTGTAAAGATGTTTAGACATTATTAATTCTGTTCTGTTTCAATGCTCATATGTGAAATTAATGTTTCGAAAACTATTCTCATTATTTTGTATATTTACTTATGTCATAATTCCTGTAACACTGATGTAAATGTTTATTTCTATTCTTTTGTAAGGCCTGTATTACTACAAATGTTATCTGTATTATTATGTTTTTAATAATGTTTTCAGTATCTTTGTAATTGTATTCTCATGTTATAAAATTGTAATGGACACCATTTCAGCAAATTAAGTAACTTGTAACCATTCATTTCAGTGCACATGTTTCTCTTGGTCATAGTATATGCACAATATATGAGAAGTTGGGACTGTTAGTGTATGCACATGTGTTAACAACTCAGCAAGAGACTGGTTAAAAGCATTGCTGGTTCTAAGGACATTCCAAAAAAACTTTGTGAGTGCACAAGTAGTGGTTTACGGACTTGCTATATTGTATGCAATTCTCTTCGATGGTGGTTGTGCACCTGCACAGTGGGAACAGATGGCTGCTGGCTGTCTCTACAAGGGCTACAGTGGGTCTACACCTTTGATGACTCACCAGTACCATTATTTCTACAAGAACTACAGTGGGTCTGCACCTCTGGTGGCCCACCAATACCATACTCTCTACCAGGACTACAGTGGGTTTGCTCTGTGATGACCTACCTACCAATATTCTTCAAAACTTCGACTGACTCTGCTGTGGGTTTGCTCTGTTGTGGCCCATTACCTGTCTGCATGTCAAGAGTCAGCACTGTCTTTCCATTGGAAGGACAACACTACATCTCCAAGAGTGCATGGAAATCCACTACTTCTGTGTGCAATTTCTTTTGCTAATGAGACTTTGTGAAAAAAACTATAATTACTATTATGATGAATGACCAGGACTGTATGGACTGTGAGAAAATTTTAGCTTTTGACCAACATTGTATCAATAAGTGTGTGCATTTGATTTCTTTGTTATTGTAATTATGAAATTTTTTTCAAATCTGTATTGGCCATGGCCCAAAACAATTTGTAAAATTTTTTGTGGGGAGCATGGGGGCTATGTAAGTAGGCTGTTTAGGTTTTCTTATTGGTAACGCCACGTAGCGCTCTGTATGAAAATCACTGGCTGTGCTGCATGCAGTCTGTTGCTAGTTTGCATTGTTGTCTGCCATTGTAGTGTTGGGCAGCTGGATGTTAACAGCGCATAGTGTTGCGCAGTTGGAGGTGAGCCACCAGCAGTGGTGGATGTGGGGAAGTGAGATGGCAGATTTTTGAGAGCGGATAATCTGGACGTGTGTCCATCAGAGACAGTACATTTGTAAGACTGGATGTCATGAACTGATATATATAATATGACTTTTGAACAATATTAAGGTAAATACATAGTTTGTTCTCTATCAAAATCTTTCATTTGCTAACTATGCCTATCAGTAGTTAGTGCCTTCAGTAGTTTGAATCTTTTACTTAGCTAGCAGTAGTGGCGCTCACTGTATTGCAGTAGTTCGAATAACGAAGATTTTTGTGAGGTAAGTGATTTGTGAAAGGTATAGGTTATTGTTAGTCAGGGCCATTCTTTTGTAGGGATTATTAAAAGCCAGATTGCGTTGCGCTAAAAAATATTGTGTGTCAGTTTAAGCACAGTAATTCATTAATTTTTCTAAGGGGATGTTTCAGTACCATACATACCATGTTGACAACTTTCCCCAAAGCAATTACGGATTACTCCTTATTATCTCTAATTATAAGGAATTCTATTCAGATTTTTAGATGATGCTCTAATAAACACATGGATGGATATATGCTACATATTTTTAATATATGTAATATGTAAATATATATTCTCTGTGAAGGAGGAATGTTGTAATCAAAAATCTCTAAAAGCACATAACCGTTTTACTTCAAATTTTCGCATGATACACTAATAAACCATTTTTTAAACAATGACGTAGAAATTTTCTGTTAAATATGGGTGCAAGTAAGAAAATGCTATTCTGTGCTGTGAATATCTGTGGTCTCGTTTTCTTGTCATAGTCTGTTTCAGCTATGGGTGGTAGGGCATCTAAATCATTACACAAATTGTTACTCTAATGTGTACTCTTTCTTCCGATACAAAATGTCAAATGAAAATCGTATACACAACAATGTGCTGTTATGATTCCTTGCTCATCGTTGGTTTTACAGAAAACAGGAAATTTATATTTGTGGATTATGGGCTTGTGATTAGGATACTATGACAGAATCTGTACTATCAGAAACTTTTTAAGCCTACCCATTTATGGATTAACTATATGTGAAATACTGTTGTTACAGATACAGAAACTGAAAAGGTTTCTCTCATTTTGTGTATAGCAGTCATACAAAACGATTTATCCATTCACTTTTAAAGGACTTCTATTCCCAAACAAGGGTTCATTTTAAATAAAAATAAACAAGGCTCAAGGTCAGAAAGAGCAGTAAGAGGGCACGAGGACAAAGAGAGGGAAGAAAATCACATGGAAGGAGGTAATGGACAGAGAGAGAGAGGGGGTAAGTGAAGGTCACAAAGAGGGGTAATAGCACAGGAAGACAAAGAGAAAGTGGGAGAAAACTTGGAGGAGGAGGTGATGGGCGGAGAGAGAGAGGGAAGGACTGTGTCAAGGTAAGAAAGAGGGGTTAGAGGGCAAGGGGACAAAGGGAAGGGGGAGAAAACAAGGGAGAGGAGGTGACAGACAGAGAGAGAGAGGAGTGAATCAAGGTCAGAAAGAGGGGTAGGAGGACGAAGAGGAAGGGGAGGAAATGTACAGAAACAGGGAAGAGATGGGAGCAGGCAGACAAGGTGGAATTGGGGAGGGCTGTAATTTATGATGTATATGTACTTCCTGTACATGTTCAGCAATTGTGAAGCATTTCTAGGTTTGCTAATTACCAACAAAAATAGAACTATGTTTCACTTTACAAGTAATATATTAAGTGTTAAATACACTTCCTACACACAGGCGCCATGCATGGACAAGTATTGCCCTGAAGAGGAACAGTACCACAATACTGACGTAACAATAAGGACACAAGGTGTTTATGACTTCCCATTATGGAGTCAAAGTTACCTCATTTAATACCGCATGTGACTTGAAGTCTTACGCTTTTATCCCTACATCATAATGCTGAGAATAACACTGCTAGCCTATCTGAATCATTGGAAGCAGCACCTCTCTCCAGGCCGCTGCCAGACTCACTGATGTCTGTCACCCTGGTTAGTGTAGAAAGATTCATTACTGAACACATGGCGACATCGTTCACTAGCAGTCCATGTTCCCCAATCATGGTATATCTCCCAACTCACCCACTTTTTTGCTAATGGCAGCTTACACATATGACGGTAGTTCCCTAGCAGGGCTGCTGGCAGTCTACAGCCACTGTTGCAGGTGACTTTTCGGAGTCCATTACCTGTTCTCTGATGGCAGTCACAAATGCCATGAGGTTAGTATGTGCTTAGTAGGTAACATGGTGATGCTCCCTTGTGATGGTCACATTGGGACCTTAGTGACAGCTACACCTGTCTTCACCTTCCATGCAGTCCAACTACAGGTCACTGTTACACACGAATGCCCCACAACTTTGAATATTGCAGAGGTCGACCAGATAGCAAAATAGAGATCCACAATGAGACACTTTTCACACTTTGTCATGTACTGACAACATTGATTAATAAGGGTACGCGGAATCTCTGTGTTCTCCACAGTGATCACACAACATCGATGCCGTTCGCGCCCTTCCAACAGGCCTGGTAACATTTATTAAAACAAACAATACAAATGCGCTTTGATTAACGTTCTGTCAGTTACAGAGAACTGCGACTCTAATCATTTACATACCCACCTCTAATGTGTAGGCGTATGAAGTTACATGGACATCCAAGCATGTCTTGTGGGTGCTTCACCGGTTTTCTCAGGCGGTATATATCTTTAACTTGAACTTTTGATGCAACTGTCCATAACAACACTATTGCAAGACTTTAAAATGTAACAATCTAGAGATAACTTACTCTGACTTCCGATTACAAACAGCATTACATTATATCTTACCCAAAGTCAAGTTTTAAGTTCAGCCATTAGTATAATTACAGCAAAGTATTCCTATTTTCATTGAGCGATCTCAAGAATATGAAAATATCTCCATATCAGTTTAACATGTTGTAATAATTAACATCTCATTTCTGTGTATATAATTTCCTAATAATTCATAGGGCTCACCAAAAGCTGGATGGATTCCAGGTGTCTTAAGTCGTCGTTTAATTTTTTGAAATCGTTTATATATGATTTATTATCCACAACGGATTGCCCACTTCGCACTGGGCTGTACTTTCACGAGTTAGTCAACTATAAAACTATGAATACTTACTCCAACCTTACCTGGATTACAGTAAATCTATTAAATTTTAATTTCATATAAGTATTTTCTTCTCAGTCTGAGGAAATGAAGGAATTTGATTTTAATCTGTAGTTTATAACCGTGAAATAACACGAAGAAGAAACTCTACTGCTTTATCTCTTGCAAGGAAACAGCACGTAAGTCGACGATACGTGTTCCTATCGAGTTTACTTGTTGTTAGTCGACCCTCAGTTAAGAGTTGATGTCCTGAATCTGAAATTGTGTTTGTAAATAAGCATAAACAAATGAATTACGCTATCCTAACACAGTAAAGTAACTCATTTTCAATTTTCCATCGAAGTGCAGTTACTACATTACGTTAAGGGGAAAATAACCGTCAGTTTCACTGAAAACCAACACGACGTAAGAAATTGTCGATACCTGTCAATTTCCTAGCGTCCATGACGAAACTAGTGAGAAAACCGAGCACTGAAAACCAAAATGTTAGAAAGTTTACAGAGCCTTTGATCATAATAGTAGACAGAAAACGTCATACAAAGTGCTCTTAACAGATGTTATGTGTGAAATGCGTTCCAAATAACTATTAATTAGTGGCTGCTACGTACAATAATATTGTACATACGCAGGAGAAATAAACTGCATTCATCTGGTGTGTAGTGGTGGATAGAGACCTGTAGTAGATTTTTCCATGCTTACAGTCTGAAACTACAAGCTTCCAATTTGCTACGGCCGGTGTTATAATTTCACTAACTAACCTACTTTCAGGTGCGATCTTTCGGTACACATTGGAATCCAGTAAAGAATTTGTTTGTTCATTTACCACCCACTCGCCTGGCTCCAGGTCCCGCTCTTTTCCACTAAATTTTCCTTGGAGTCATAACTGCGTGTTGAAATCCAGTTAATTCACTGGCCGTTTGATTTGTTGCCTCATCAGTCATATTCGCTCTGAACAACCGTCGGTTTTTGACGAACTTCACACTAGAAGTATGTCCCTCAGTGGCTTAAAAGCTCGTAATACTGATCGTGAACTTCCCTTTCCAGACACATGCGAAACATGCTCTGTAAACTATGTTTATCTCATCAAAGGAATTCAAAGATATTTCTTTCGTTTCTTCAGATGCTCTGTATACAAAGATTTATCGGTTGGTTCTATGGTTCCATCGACAGAGTTGAAAGATGAATCAATGTTGAAAGCAGTTTGCTGAACCTGTGTGTGACTGATTTTTTCACAAATAATCTGGAAACAATATGACTTCTAAATTCTGATTATTCATTCCATTACAGAATCGGCGTAGCTACCCTACTTTTGAACACGAAATTAACTTTTCGAAATGTGATTTTAAGTAATGTGATGTACACCTGACTGTCTGTTAATTAGATTTCATAAAAAGAATGATTCAGAATAATACTCAGAACGAATGACAGTTACGTAATTTTAATGTGTTCTATTACGAAAAACGCCTCTGTTGAACTTGAAATTTTACTAATTGGGGGCCGGCTGGGGTTGCCGAGCGGTTCTAGGCGCTACAGTCTGGAACCGCGCGACCGCTACGGTCGCAGGTTCGAATCCCACGTCGGGCATGGATGTGTGTGATGTGCTTAGGTTAGTTCGGTTTAAGTAGTTCTATGTTCTAGGGAACTGATAACCTCAGAAGTTAAGTCCCATAGTTCTCAGAGCCATTTGAACCATTTTGCACTAATTGGAAACTGTTCCTAATATTCTTTCAAAATTTTTATCTAGGCCCTCCAACAAATTCTTACCTTTCATTGATAACTTCACTTGCTCTGGCTGCACTGCACTGAAAGAATGATAACCTGAAATAAATCACCGCATGGCGATTTGCTTCTTATCTTTATTTCTTTTAAATTGCTGTTTTATTAAATTATTTTTTGATACTCCTTTAAAAATTTTCTGTTACTGTTCACGCAAAAGTGCATGGTTGGACAGATCAAATTCTAGAAAACACATTTTTGACTCTGAAGAGAGGGGATATGCTTTGTGAAATAATTAGAAATGACAAAAGAAAGTACTTTGCAACCGTATTCAACCCTTTTAATGACACAAAAATAAACTTAAACTTACGTGAACAATCAGCATTGTTTTTCTCCATATTGTGACACATCATTATTTCTGCTTCTATAAAATATTTCTATTCCAAAATTTGTTTAATAAATTCCTAATGCAATGCTGTTTAACCAGTCTGTGTCAGGTACGGCTAATTAGGATACTGAACATCTTATTGATACTGCTTCCTGATTACCAATACATAGATGTCATCAGACACAGTGACATTTGCACAGAAGTAATTATTGAACTCGCGCTTGCACCTAACATATTCAAAATAAATTACGTTTCTCTAAAATTCTTTCTCTCTATACAATCATGTTAAAGATCATCGTACATCCTCAGGTTGCACGTCATGGAACATGTGCAATGAAAATTGCTGAGCGGCACATCCTCTATCCAAGCTGAGCATTCTACCGTGATGCAAATACCTCTCTCAACGATTCAACTACTACTGCCATAGTCTGCAACTCGACTCGACTGTTACCTAGTTGCTTGACCATTCTCTAGTCAATAATTCAATCTCTGGACACAAGAGGCTGTTTATCGCACATGTGTTCAGCATACAAAGATGTTAAGTGACAAAATTCCAATTGAACTGATACCTTTCATTGTATTTGATTTAACGATACACCAAGTGGTGTTATGCCAAACAAACCGTGATTTTGCCGGCCGCGGTGGTCTCGCGGTTCTAGGCGCGCAGTCCGGAACCGTGCGACTGCTACGGTCGCAGGTTCGAATCCTGCCTCGGGCATGGATGTGTGTGATGTCCTTAGGTTAGTTAGGTTTAAGTAGTTCTAAGTTCTAGGGGACTGATGACCACAGCAGTTGAGTACCATAGTGCTCAGAGCCATTTGAACCATTTGAAACCGTGATTTTATAGGTTGACTCTTACAACTTTTTACAATGCTATTTATTTATTTAAATATCTCCGTTACCGGTTTCGAACCGACAGGTTCATCTTCAACACTGGTTCACGTTTTGCATTAGGTTCCGCTTTTCTATTTCGCAAGTGCTGAAGCTTCCTCATGGTGGTGGTGCTATACAGCCAAAACAAGATGTGAGACAATGTCTTTTTAACTATAATTGTGCCTCACAACGATTTTAAGTGATGTAAACAAATTATTAAGGGGAAGATGTTTAGGTTATTTGCGATGAAAAATCTGCGGCATTATGTTCTAGTGCAGACTCATTATGATCTTGCAGCAGCGAGAACTGTATGATGCACATTTTTATGTATATGTACATAGATAATGCAAAGCACCACTCACACACTAAGAAGTTTCATCATATTCACGTACAAAGATGGCGACATTACAAATACGATAATACCAGAGACATCAACTCTCAGAGATATTTCAATGTATACTTGACTGTGACAGAAGAAATTAACAAATTACCAATGTTACGTTACTTACTATTAACACTGAAAGAGAAGTGATTAAAATTAGACAAACAAAGTAAACAGCCAGTTTGTTATAAAGTGTTACTGCAGTGATATTACATAAATATTATGGTGTACAGTGACAAAGACCAGATTTACATAAATAAATATGACAACTATGGATATATTATGTAAATATTATGGCATAGTTGAAAGTAGAGTAAATTGTTTGGGGCGGATGTGCATATATTAATATTACAACACTGGTCTTTTCATTGATATCTTTTTACTTTAAACTGGAAAATTTTGCTTTTATATACGTATATTTCAATCTCCTCAAGAAAATTAATCAGCAAAATGTGTACTGCTGTAATATTTATACTCGCATGCACATTCATCGGAAACAATTTACCCTGATTTCAATGTATTGTTATGCCATAATATTTACATAGTATATTCACAGTTGTAATATTTATTTATGTACATCTGACCCTTATTATTGTATACCATAATATGTACATAATATCACGGTAGTAACACTTTATCACAAACTGACTGCTTTATTTATTTATCTAATTTTAATCAGTTCTCTTTCAATGTCAATAGTACATAATGCAACATTAGTAAATTGTAAATTTCTACTGTCACATTTATGTATATAATGAAATATCTCTGAGACTGGAAGTCTTTGGTATTATCATGTTGGTAATATCGCCATCTTTGTATACGTACCTCAGTGTGATGAAACTTCTTAGTGTGTGAGTGGTGCTTTACATTATGTAAATACATGTACATAAAAATATGCATTATACAGTTCTTGCTGTTGCAAGATCATAATGAGTCTACACTAGAACATAATGGCGCGGATTTTTCATCGTAAGTAACCGAAACATCTTCCCTTTAATAATTTGTTTTCATAAATTCTAAGCTGTCAGACACAATTACAGTTAAAGAGACATTGTCTCACATCTTATTTTGCTTGTAGGGTACCACCACCCCAAAGAAGTTTCAGCAGTTGCGAAAACTAAAAGCGAAAGCTAATGTAAAACATGAACTAGCAATCTCAAGATCAACCTGTCGGTTCGAAACCGGCAACGGCGATATTTGAATAAATAAATCTCATTGTAAAAAGCGGCTGGTTACTGTTATCTTGTGTGTACGACTCAACCTATATTTTGTTCACAGCCACAGGCTCCAAAATGCCAGTTTTTGACAATATAGCATCATTTGAATGTTGGGCTCCATAAGGTACCCTTTCTGTGCAGCGACCGTGTAATATAAAAATATAAAGAATGTAGTTACCAGTCACGGAAACATAATTTATTTATCTTGTTGCAAATCTATTTCGACTGATAATCAATCATCATCGGTGCATTTTTCTAACCGATACACGCCATAAGTAGAAGTACTGTCCTTGGCAGATTTCTGCCATGATAGAAATCTGCCAAGGACTGTACTTTTACTTATGGCGTCTATAGGTTAGAAAAATGCACCGATAATGACAGATGTCAGTCAAAATGGATTTGCAACAACATAAAAAATGTTTCCGTGACTGTTTGCCACATTCTCTATAATTTTAAAGTAGCATCAAACTGTGATTTACTACCATTCCATGTAATGCACAGCATAAATTGTCCCTGCCTCCACAGACGGTGCCGCAGGGAGGCGACAGCGGTGGTATGGGCGTTGTACCGCTGATGGGCAGCGGCCAGCCAAACATGGGCGGAGCAGTTCAGGTTCTGGAGCCTACCCACAAGCGGAACTCGTTAGCTGCAGCTAACGAGTCTCCAAACAATCGTCTTTATGCCTAGGCCCGTACGACTTCGTAATGCTTAGACAAGATTCTCTCTTGTGTTAGGTACTGTGCTATATCACATCAAAGATTATGTTACGTATACAGAATCCCATGGTCCACACAGCAACGGGGAAAACGCTCTATGCAATGGATTCCCTAAAAAAGAGTTTACCTTGAACATAGAAGAATGTGCACAACTATCACAGATGCGATCTGCTTGTTAAATGAAAAAAGTGCAGCCTTTATGCGAATTTTGAAACCATTCCAGCACCCTTAATACATTAAAATAACAAAATCTGAAGAAAAAATGTTGTAATCAATATCTCTGAAAAAAAGATGATTAAATCGTTTCTTTAATATACTATTTACGATGACTTCCTCTATGCTGTCGGAGAGATTTACGAGTAATATTATTTAGTTTAGCATATCCTACAACGTTCCTGTTATCGTCTACAAGAAAATTAATCCTTCTGGTTAACAGCTGTCCTGTTCCCTTCGATTTTCTTTTACCTTCTGTTGCTTCCGTACTTGCAACTTGTTCTAGTATGAAGTTAGCTTTGCTAGGTAACTGCCCGTTTCAGCTATGTTTATATAATTTTCGTTTTCTCAGATTCTGGTTTGTTGCATGACATAAACAGGTATATTTCTCTGTACTTACAAACGCTGTCATCGTCGACATTTTTGACGAACTGCCTGTGGAATTTTTTTCTTTCCGGCTTTGTGTTTCTTAAAGCTCGGTATTCCACAAATCTGTGATCCCTTGCATTGCGAAAAAGATTTAACACCCTCATTATCTATTCATTTGCTTTATTATTTGATAGGGTACAGCCTGTTTTCTTAGTAAAGTTCAGTCTGTGCGAAGTCCGTTTTCTCGGTGTCTTCTGTGTCTGTAAAAGAAAAAAAATATTATTACTGCAGAAAAATTCTATTTTCGTACCTCTACCGTTTTTGTAAATTCAGAATTTCATAATTTCTTATGTATAAGGTTTATGCTGATCTAATAACAGTATAAGCGTTTTTGAGCTTTAAATTCTATTTCATAATCCCATTAACGTTCACCGTCTTCTGCTCGCGGTATTTCATAAACATCTTTGTAGTTTAAATATAAGTTTACCTTTTCACTGGATAAAATAATGTATTTAATAGTCATAAATACTACTGACTTACTTTTAACATTCATAACCTTTTCTATTACTTATTCCTCATATTTATTTTTTATATCATAGTTCATTACCTTAGGAATCAATAAGAATATTGGTTTCTGATATTTCTGCCATTCTCCAAACAATGTGACGGGTTTAGATACTGATATGTGCAGAAAGTGGCTAGTAGAGCAATTTCCTATGAAATTAACGCGGCTACCAAGGATCACCAGACCAGTCAATCAGTGCAATTTTTACCAAAATCGTTTTCACAAGATTTATACGAAAACTACGTCAATACCATGTCCCAGATTTATATGTCACCATCATATGACGATGGTGAAAAAATGGCATTTTTGAGGATATTTAGATGTAAAAGAAGTTTAGTGTTCAGCATACGGTTGACGACGAGGTTGTCAAATGCCGAGGACTAGTCCAGAGAGAATATCGATGATGAACTTCTTCCAAATGCGGGCAAATGTGGGGACGGTTCTTTTGAAAGAATAACCGCTGATGTTCTTCCTTACCTTCCCCTCAGTTTTTGCTTACGCTCTGTCTCTAATGGTCCCATTATCGAGGGGACGTTAAACCTTAATCTTTCTTCCTCCCATTTAAGCCGTTTACAACGACCATGCTCTTCTTCAATAACAAGTGAACGTTAAACTTTGATCGTTCTTCCTCCCATTTTAGCTGTTTACAGCGACCACACTCTGCTTCAATAACAAATGAAAAGGTACTATTGAAAAAGATCAAAAGACGAGGGAAAATAAATAATTAAAAGTACTTGTATAAAGATTTAGTTATCATAAAAGCACAAGAAGTGTAATGAGGTAATGACATAATTTAAACAATAACTTAATAATGATAAATGTTAAAATGTTAAATAATAAGTAAATGTTCTGGAGTGTTGATTACTGGAAAGATGGGTTAGGAGAGAAATGGCATATAGTAATGGAAGAAAGTAACTGAAATTGGACAGCTTACTATGATCAGACATGAGTAAGTCACAATTTTAGGTCATCGATTGAAGCAAACAATACAAGACTGCAAGGGATGAGAGAGGAAGTGAGCAGCTAATGCTACTTAGAAGACAAATAAATTGAAAATGTTAAAAAGCAAAATAATCTGAGTTGTCAGTAGAGGTATATAAAGAAACTTAGAAATAAACATTCGTGAAAAAATATCTATAATATTGTTGATCTATCAATCGGCAATTGGTAACAATAATACATTAGTGGTTTTGATGTTATGTTCGTGTACAACTGAATACAGAAAATTTATTATTTGGTACTAGCATTGGGCTTCAATTTAGTAAAACATCTTCATTGACCTGAAATATATTTTCACTCACTTGTAGCACATTCAACTTCTGTATTTTGAAACTGCACTTGTTGGTTATAAAATGTTCTGGCTCTGTCATTTTGTTTCCCAATATATGTTTTTTACGTACATGGTGTGCTGGTGTTATTCAGCATTTGTCTTTGAATCTCTGCTGGTGAAACAGTGCACAAGACTTAACTTTAGAATTGTTAAAACAATATTTAAATTCATTCCAGTACAGAAAAATCAGATCTGATTCAAATGGAATTCTAAATACAAAAAAATTATGTAAAATAAAGTAAATAACTGTAAAAAATTACAAAAAACATCGAAAGTTTGTACAATCTATCTGTGAGAAACAATGTCGACACTCAATTCCTGTCTCATTGTTGACAACTGAGATAAACCACAACTGGAAGGTGGAGGCGAGTGAGTGACACGTGCTAGCTAGGCTCGCAAGCTTACCTGAATTTTGGTGTATGACACGGTTAGGCATTTACGAGAGTCGTGTGTCCAGTGCCCCCAACAGCAAGGAAGTCAAATATATTATTCCTCTACAAACAACGAAAAGTAGGCGGGTTTGCCTGCTTGGAAATTGCTCTTTCAAGTCTCGAATCGACGCCCAAGATTATAATTACAGTTAGTGCACAAACATAAATTTCCTGTACAATAGTCCTTCCAGTGTGAAATTTAAGCTGCTGTTTCCTTCTTCGAACGGGTCGCTACATCAGCTTGCTCCTACCTATCATACTAACATTACTTACAGTTCACAGGTATATTTGGTACAACATCCCCAAATAGAGTAATTCGTACCTCTCAAATATCTGCACCCAGCAGATATTACTTTCAGGATGTACTCTCTAGAATGCTGCAGATGGATACCGAAACTGACTACATACTAAGTCTTCAGACGCATTAATTTATCTGAACTTGCGACTGATGGGTTGAAATGGCTCTGAACACTATGGGACTTAACTTCTGAGGTCATCAGTCCCCTAGAACTTAGAACTACTTAAACCTAACTAACCTACGGACGGCTGGTCCCGGCGGAGTTTCGAGTCCTCCCTCGGGCATGGGTGTGTGTGTTCGTCCTTAGGATAATATAGGTTGTGTGTAAGCTTAGGAACTGATGACCTTAGCAGTTAAGTCCCATAAGATTTCACACTCATTTGAACATTTAACCTAAGGACATTACACACATCCATGGCCGAGACAGGATTCGAACCTACGACCGTCGCGCGGTTCCAGACTGTAGCACCTATAGCCGCGCGGTTGTAATATATATATATATACATATACATATATATATATATATATATATATATAATTGGTTTGTTTTGTAAATATTATTTGCATTTTCACGCTGTGGAGAACCAAAGTGTTTAGGATGTTGGGTAGTGTTAACTCTGCCGTGTGGAGCGCGGGCAGAGCAGTCTGGCTGGAGGAGGGCGGTGGAGCAGGCGTGTTGAGTGACGCTCCCGCGAGTTGCCACGCTTTCGGGGTTTGGCAGCATGTAATTGCGCTTGACTTGCTATGATAGTTTCTGGCACGGTGTAGCGGACGGGAAACATTAGCTGGTACACATCAAGAGCCTGTTTCGCCCGGTGACTGTGTCGAGAAGAAGGCGCGCCAATATCCAGCTTCTGAAACAGAGACGGCCGACAATAAGTGATTGTCGCCACCTCCTTGATCGACGACTTCAAACCGTCAGTCAACCAACAAGGAAGACTGAAAGCACGTGAAGTTTTAGAACTGTATGGCAGACCTGAGCTTTTCAAACTGTTCCATTTGCATCACTAAAATACAACAACTTAGCACGAACCTTTGATGCTCATTGTCCCAATTGCATTACCAAGCAAGGTCCCTTCCTTTTCCGAAATGAACCCGTGTGTCGTTGAAATTCAAACGCCAGCATTAAAGTAATATCATTCCATTTCACTGCTTTAATTTCAAAGTTCAGTTAAAGTATTCATAGCTGGCTACAATAACCAAACAGAATTATATTTAGATTACACAAGCACAAATAAGAGTGCGAGTTTTGTTACCATATTTTAGCTTACCTGTGAAGCAGCTCAGCTTGGTAAGTACTAAATTTTATTAGTGTTAATTGTTCAAAATCATTTCATTCAAGTTCAAAGTTAAATTTCTTATTTCTAAATTGCGTAGATTCAAGTTGCTTTTGAGATTATTGTTGAGGTAGCCCAAGACTAACCTTATTTTATTTAATTTCGTAGTGCTTCAGAGGACGTTGTTATCGTTGTCAGGAGAAAGAAAACTGGCATTCTACGGATCGGAGCGTGGAATGTCAGATCCCTTAATCGGGCAGGTAGGTTAGAAAATTTAAAAAGGGAAATGGATAGGTTAAAGTTAGATATAGTGGGAATTAGTGAAGTTCGGTGGCAGGAGGAACAAGACTTTTGGTCAGGTGATTACAGGGTTATAAATACAAAATCAAATAGGGGTAATGCAGGAGTAGGTTTAATAATGAATAAAAAATAGGAGTGCGGGTTAGCTACTACAAACAGCATAGTGAACGCATTATTGTGGCCAAGATAGACACAAAGCCCATGCCTACTACAGTAGTACAAGTTTATATGCCAACTAGCTCTGCAGATGATGAAGAAATTGATGAAATGTATGACGAGATAAAAGAAATTATTCAGGTAGTGAAGGGAGACGGAAATTTAATAGTCATGGGTGACTGGAATTCGTCAGAAGGAAAAGGGAGAGAAGGAAACATAGTAGGTGAATATGGATTGGGGGGAAGAAATGAAAGAGGAAGCCGCCTTGTAGAATTTTGCACAGAGCATAACTTAATCATAGCTAACACTTGGTTCAAGAATCATAAAAGAAGGTTATATACCTGGAAGAATCCTGGAGATACAAAATTTCCAGGGGCAGATGTGGATTCTGATCACAATCTATTGGTTATGAACTGCAGATTGAAACTGAAGAAATTGCAAAAAGGTGGAAATTTAAGGAGATGGGACCTGGATAAACTGAAAGAACTAGAGATTGTAGCGAGTTTCAGGGAGAGCATAAGGGAACAATTGACGGGAATGGGGGAAAGAAATACAGTAGAAGGAGAATAAGTAGCTCTGAGGGATGAAGTAGTGAAGGCAGCAGAGGATGAAGTAGGTAAAAAGACGAGGGCTAATAGAAATCCTTGGGTAACAGAAGAAATATTGAATTTAATTGATGAAAGGAGAAAATATAAAAATGCAGTAAATGAAGCAGGCATAAAGGAATACAAACGTCTCAAAAATGAGATCGACAGGAAGTACAAAATGGCTAAGCAGGGATGGCTAGAGGACAAATGTAAGGATGTAGAGGCTTGTCTCACTAGGGGTAAGATAGATACTGCCTACAGGAAAATTAAAGAGACCTTTGGAGAGAAGAGAACCACTTGTATGAATATCAAGAGCTCAGATGGCAACCCAGTTCTAAGCAAAGAAGGGAAAGCAGAAAGGTGGAAGGAGTATATAGAGGGTTTATACGAGGGCGATGTACTTGAGGACAATATTATGGAAATGGAAGAGGATGTAGATGAAGATGAAATGGGAGATAAGATACTGCGTGAAGAGTTTGACAGAGCACTGAAAGACCTGAGTCGAAACAAGGCCCCGGGAGTAGACAATATTCCATTAGAACTACTGATGGCCTTGGGAGAGCCAGTCATGACAAAACTCTACCATCTGGTGAGCAAGATGTATGAGACAGGCGAAATACCCTCAGACTTCAAGAAGAATATAATAATTCCAATCCCAAAGAAAGCAGGTGTTGACAGATGTGAAAATTACCGAACTATCAGTTTAATAAGTCACAGCTGCAAAATACTAACGCGAATTCTTTACAGACGAATTGAAAAACTGGTAGAAGCGGACCTCGGGGAAGATCAGTTTGGATTCCGTAGAAATGTTGGAACACGGGAGGCAATACTAACCTTACGACTTATCATAGAAGAAAGATTAAGAAAAGGCAAACCTACGTTTCTAGCATTTGTAGACTTAGAGAAAGCTTTTGACAACGTTAACTGGAATATTCTCTTTCAAATTCTGAAGGTGGCAGGGGTAAAATATAGGGAGCGATAGGCTATTTACAATTTGTACAGAAATCAGATGGCAGTTGTAAGAGTGTAGGGGCATGAAAGGGAAGCAGTGGTTGGGAAAGGAGTGAGACAGGGTTGTAGCATCTCCCCGATGTTATTCAATCTGTATATTGAGCAAGCAGTTAAGGAAACAAAAGAAAAATTCGGAGTAGGTATTAAAATTCATGGAGAAGAAGTAAAAACTTTGAGGTTCGCCGATGACATTGTAAATCTGTCAGAGACAGCAAAGGACTTGGAAGAGCAGTTCTTCGGAATAGACAGTGTCTTGAAAGGAGGATATAAGATGAACATCAACAAAAGCAAAACGAGGATAATGGAATGTAGTCAAATTAAATCGGGTGATGCTGAGGGGATTAGATTAGGAAATAAGACACTTAAAGTAGTAAAGGAGTTTTGCTATTTAGGGAGTAAAATAGCTGATGATGGTCGACGTAGAGAGGATATAAAATGTAGACTGGCAATGGCAAGGAAATCGTTTCTGAAGAAGATAAATTTGTTAACATCGAGTATAGATTTAAGTGTCAGGAAGCCGTTTCTGAAAGTATTTGTATGGGGTGTAGCCATGTATGGAAGTGAAACATGGACGATAATCAGTTCGGACAAGAAGAGAATAGAAGCTTTCGAAATGTGGTGCTACAGAAGAATGCTGAAGATTATATGGGTAGATCACATAACTAATGAGGAAGTATTGAATAGGATTGGGGAGAAGAGAAGTTTGTGGCACAACTTGACCAGAAGAAGGGATCGGTTGGTAGGACATGTTCTGAGGCATCAAGGGATCACCAATTTAGTATTGGAGGGCAGCGTGGAGGGTAAAAATCGTAGAGGGAGACCAATAGATGAATACACTAAGCAGATTCAGAAGGATGTAGGTTGCAGTAGGTACTGGGAGATGAAGAAGCTTGCACAGGATAGAGTGTCATGGAGAGCTGCATCAAACCAGTCTCAGGACTGAAGACCACAACAACAACAACAACAACAGTGCTTCAAAAACAAACTTTACTATTAATTTCAGTCACTAAATTAACTTTCAATTTTCCGGTTTTATTAATTCTTTTACTAAATTAAGTCAGAGTGTAGCGAAATTTATTATTTCTGACAAACATTCAGTTTTCACACAACACGTGTCAACCTTCAGTCGCCATGCTTTCAGTGCTAATTATATGTGCACTAACCTTTCTTTTTCAGTTATTATAGTAGTTTTCCATAGGACTGGCGACCGTAATTTTCCCCAAATCTCAAATATCTAATTAACACCAGTTAATTATTAACGTAACGACCGCACATTTACTTCCTTTATTAACTTTACCCTTTTTCAAAATTAGTTTTCACCAATATCATTTCCATTTTTCTTTTCATTTAGATGTAACCTTTCCTCCCTCTTTACCGACAGATTAACTTCGGTGACGATTACTTTTCCCACATTTCCATTAGGTACACGCGGTTTAATTTTTCACTGTCATTAAGGTCTATAAGTGAGGGGAGGTTACAAACTACCAGAAGCTCTTGTAGGAAAGTATGGATCGAATATTGAAACATTCAAAAGCCTTCTGCGTGAGTTGATTTTTGAAAAAGAAGCAGCGCATGATTGAAGGAAAGGGCAATATAACTATTACAATGGCGACTTTCGTGGAGCACCGTGAAATAACAACAACAATGATAGAAGGAATGAGCGTGATGGAACATCCGGGAGGCAGGACTATAGGAGACAAAATTCAGGACGCAGAGTGACAGAGGTAAAATGATGCCCGGCAGTACGACACGAACTGGACACGAAGAGATTCAGACGGGCAGCGTTGCGAGTCAGTCAAAATACGTGGTTCTAACTCAAGTTCCAATCACCGAAACAGAAATGGAGGGTGAGATTGACGCCAGGACCGTGCGGATTCGGCTCACGGAAAATCCGCACCAATGTTCGGACAGAGCCGTGTACATATGTTGAAATATGAGGACATATCAGAGTTGCTGCACAGGTAGCAAGAGACTCCAACTAGAAACGATCTCTATCCTATTATTACTGTGACAATAGGGAGCGTACGACTAAACGGAATTCTGGACAGTGGCAGTCACATAACTACAATGTGTTATGCAGCATTTCAAAGACGCTCGCAGAAGGAAAGAGGCCCACCTTCTCCATGAAAAAGATGAAGATCAAGGTAGCGCTAACAGGAAAATACACTAAGGGCAACAATCAAACGAGCTTAGAAATTACATGTCAGGGGAACAGTCTAGAAACCAATTTCTTAGTCGTGCCGAATCTATCCATCGACCTGATAATAGACATGTACTTTCTAAATGAACAACAAGCTGTCCTTAACTTAGGAAGGGGAGAGGTTGTGCAGCGGACGGACAAGACGTCACTATGAAATTTGAAGAAGACGCGATCGAAGCACAACTTCCCACAAATTGTGTTAGACTCAATAGTTACGAAGGTAGGAAACGACTGTCTCACCAATGTGTCTGATCAACCAGAGGGAGAGGAGGAAGAAGACAGGACTGAAGCGGCGACACAAGAAATTAAAGCAGTCATCGAGAAAAAAAGTCAAAATGGTTCATATGGCTCCAAGCATCAGTCCCGACGGCCGGTGGGGCCGAGCGGCTCTAGGCGCTTGAGTCTGGAAGCGCACGACCGCTACGGTCGCAGGTTCGAATCCTGCCTCGGGCATGGATATGTGTGATGTCCTTAGGTTAGTTAGGTTTAAGTAGTTCTAAGTTCTAGGGGACTGATGACCTCAGCTGTTGAGTCCCATAGTTCTCAGAGCCATTTGAATCATTCATCAGAACTACTTAAACCGAACTAACCTAAGGACATTACCCACATCCTTGTCCGACGCAGGATTCGAACATGCGACCCTAGCAGCCGCGTGGTTCCGGACTGAAGTGCCTAGACCCGCGAAAATAGTCGAAGAGTATAAAGCAGACCGAGCGCGAGGAGTTACGCGATATGTAATTAGAAAATACGGAAGTATTCGCACCAAAGACTGGATCCATAAAGAATTTTCTGTATGACTTCAAGGTGCGCCAGCACAAGAAGTTCTTCGTGCCATCTTACGCCATACCGATGGTTTAGAGTGGCAGAGTACGAAAAGAGATTACCGGCATGTTATGAGAGGGAGTACTAGAGACATTGAGGTTGACATATAAGAATCCTTTGAGAATTGTCGACAAGGTGGATCGGGGAATTCGTCTCGTGCTAGACTCTCAGTAAATAAACACGATCGTTGATCCTAAAACGGATCGTCCTCAAACATTAGAGGAAGTACTACAAAACTCTGACGGGGTATCAGTATTCACCTCTGTGAATGTGAGACGCAGATATTGGCAAATTAAATTACATTCCAGCTGCAGGAAATGGTTCAAATGGTTCAAATGTCACTGAGCACTATGGGACTTAACTTTGCAGGAAATACACTGCATTCCTGGTGTTTGGGAAGTCGACTGGCATCCGGCCTAAACATTTCGTCTGTCGCATTTATTAGGGGGCTAGATGGAATTCTCAGTGAAAATCTAAAAATACAGGTCACCTGTTATGTAGACTACCTGTTAATAGCGGAAATATCTTGGAGGCAGCAGAATGCAGTTCTCAAAGAACTGCTGCAAACCTTCAAGAAGTTTGGAGTTAAAGTGAATATTGACTCTAGCATGTCCTCAGTGAAATTCCTGGGACATATTATTACAGGTGACGGGATCGCATCGAACCCTGAGAAAATAAAATTCATAACGAAAGTTCAGAGACCAGGGAACAAAAGATAGCTCAGAGGATTCCTCGGAATCATGAATTTCCCCAATCGCTTAATTCACGTGAAAACACAGAGCTGTCCCGGGACGAATCAATTAACAGGTCGCCTGGGACTGGGAAGAAACTACTGAGAGCGAGTTTCTGTCACTGCTGGCGGAACTGCTACAAGCACCGATCCTCTCGCACCCAAACGCAGCCCAAGGCTTCTGTATGATCACCGACAGTTCGTACTGTCGTATGAAAAACTATTGCGTTCGGGAGCAGAGTACTTTCGAAAAGTGAAAGGAACTATTCGGTGACAGAGTTGGAGGTATTGGGAATAGTTTGGGCGTTTGAGAAATTTAAGTTCTTCTTGTACGGCAGGAGAACCAGGGTATAAACGGACCACAAAGCGGTGGACATTCACTGCCAAACTCAGCCAAAGAAGATTTATACTGTTGACGACCTATCTGCAGCAATATAATTTCACTATTGAATATATTCCAGGTAGTCAAAATGTTATTGCAGACGCTTTGTCACGTTCGCCGATAGGACTACAAAGTAGTACAAATGAGGAAGTTGAAGGCAGCCACTACAGTTTGTATTAAGTGCAGAAAATGACATTCGAAAATTTCGTGACAAGCAGTATGAAAGACATACAGAAGGAACAGGAAAAGATCCAGATCTCGTCAAAGTACAACAAAGAGGTAAGGAGAGACAATTCTACCTCTTTGGAATTAGACAATTCTACCTCTTTAGAAAAGGTATACTTTTTCATCGGAGTGGTATGGGAGACGTCGAATGGTGCCTGTGTCTTCCACAGCATTCAATTAATAAGGTAATGCGGCACACCCACCTTAGTTACGGACATTTCGGACCATGGAAATGCTTCCTGAAGCTCAGAACTCTGTGTGACTTCGGGAACATGGAACGAAGGGTCCGGCGAATGCTATCGATGTGTAAAGATTGCCAGAAAGCAAAACACACCACTGTCAGCGTTCAGGCACTGCTATTCTCGATAGTGCCTACGAAACTGAGACAGTGAAAGGCGGCCGAGCTGATGGGACCTTCGCCGAGAACACTAAGGGATATAGTTATATATTAGTGTCTGTCGAACTGACATCGGAATTTGTAACGTTTACTCCCCTCAAAGAGGCAAAGGCACTTAACAGTGTCACGCGCCTTAGCTCGGGACTTCCTGCCACAGGAGAGACACGTGGAAAACATTATCTCCTGACAATGGTCCGCAGTATTAGTCAAGGAAGTGGAAGGAGAAGTTGAGACGGCAGAAAATTGAGCCAATCTTCATGTCGTCACACCACCCAAACTCCAATGTAGCAGAACGGGTCTTAAAAGATATTAGAAACTTGTCGCACGTCATGGGATGCCTTTTGAAGGATTTTTAAGGCGTCATCAATGAGGCACGCCATGGGATTACTAAGTTGGCACATGTCACCGTGCTAAAGAACAGGCAGCCTCAGGATCTTATCCGAAAACAAGTGGACTTTCAATCGAGTACCCGTGGACAACACCGAGTCGTAACAGAACAGGCATTAAATAGAATAAAGGCTACAGTTAGAGACAGGAAAACCCGTGCGGATAAAGACGCGAAAACGTAGTTTTCACATAGCGCAAAAAGTGTTGGAGAAACCTTTTCGGCTTTCGAATAAACACAAACAGAAATGCCAAACGATTTTCTCAGTGCACAATTGGCCTGACAGGGTTAAAAGAATAGCCCACCAGAACACGTACGAACTGCAGACACTGAAGGGCAAGAAATCCATTGGTATGCATCAAATATCCCACATCTAGCCATCTGTACAATAAGTCTTGTGTGTGAAACAAAATGGAAAAAAATTGTAAAAGAAACTGGGCTAGGAATCGTCTTTTCGTCGTGTACATATTAGACATTTAGTGTGGTTCAAATGGCTATGAGCACTATGGGACTTAACTTCTAAGGTCATCAGTCCCATAGAACTTAGAACTACTTAAACCTAACTAACCTAAGGACATCACACACATCCATGCCCGAGGCAGGATTCGAACCTGCGACCGTAGCGGTCGCGTGGTTCCAGACTGTAGCGCCTAGAACCGCTCGGCCACTTCGGCCGGCCATTAAGTGTGGTAATTTGTTTTTATTTATATTCTGTAACATATACATGTGTAACTTGTAGCGGTTACTAAGCAACATACGATCCTGCGCGATATTGATTAACTCTGAAAGAGAAGATATGAGCTCTGTAGGTCTAACTCACTTTTTCGGACTTTCCATCACATGGCACCACTCTTCCGAGTCAGATTTGATCTTTATGTGTGTTTGTTGTTGTTTATGTGTCTTTGTTGAGGAAGTGCCACTGGATGCATATTGATAGTGTTCTGGCCACACCTTACAGATTTGCACCATTTGTTTGTTTTCTCGGTGTCATGGGCACACTATTGCAGTGTTGCACCTATTTTCAGTGATATTTTTTCGTTGGCTAGGTGAGCGCACAGCAGTGCGTTGCACCATAATCTTAGATTTCGCTGGTGGATGTACAAAGGTCGTCATTGAGCCAGCCTATACAGCTTCTGCTGCGCGTAATCATTCTGGAGTGTGGCGAGTTTCTCGTACGATGGTTCATCACATCTATGAGCGTGTCCGGTCGTCGGGATTTATCGTATGAACTGTGTAATGCAGAAGGTATGGAACCCTCAACAAGTCCAGTAATTGGGGTCTTGGTGTCAAGCCCAGCATACAAGAACAATCCGAAAGGTCAACATTTAGAAGAACTTGTTTCTAGAGGTAACGTCTTGGCATTGTAACGTGCGAAGTCTGTCGTGTTTTTTGTGTAAATTTTCCACCGTAAGTTTAAGTATATCCGGTTCCATCTCAGATGAGCAGCGACTGACTCTATGTATAGGCACTCCAGAGACAGCAACATCCATCGAGTTGTCTCACCCGGGCAGGACGGGGTGTATGTATGGTAAACGGGTGTAGCCGGTAAGTTACATGTAATCTTTTTATTAATTTCTATTAATAAGGAAACTGAAGCTAATTTTATCTCTTCTAATATGTTTTCATTGTGTATTTGTGTGCGGACGCCATGTCTTGAGCAGTTTCAGGAATCCATCCAGGCCTCTGGGATCAGAGACGGCGAAGGACGTCCAGTGGCGCTCGTAGATAGCGTAGTTAGCGAAGTTAAGTTGTCATCAGTAGCTGTGAGCATGCTCCAGTGATGGACAGGCTATAGTTGGGACTACATATAGCAGTTTAGGGTTATGGGTAGCGTACTTCAGCTTATTCTTTATCTTAATGAGTCTATAATTACACACACACTAGTACTGATAATGGGACCATAGGTTAAGTCACTATTCTTAATAAGTAATGCTATTATAAATTATGTCAGGAGAGTATCAGACATTTTATGTTTATAGTGAATTGGTGTAGCAGTTCTATTCATGTAAATATTCATTTGTATTATTTTTTTTATTGAATGTACAAAATATTATCTGAGACGATTGAAAGGAGCTCTTAATGCTGTATTTGTAAAAAGTTTAGGAGAGTCACACTTTATAAAGTGATTTAAGTATTGTGCGGGTACTGGGATCAGCGAGTGACTGCTGGACGAGAATTGACGCTACAGGATGGTCGGTGTGGAGTAAATGGGTCCGGGCGGCTGGGAGAAGCCTGAGGGAGGCAGCTGTCAGTCACAACACATCCCTCCTTCTACCCGATGGCTTGGAGGCGCGTGGAGCCTCCCTGTTCAGCGCAGGGAAAGTTATGTGGCGGCTCACCTGGCGGACGGCTCTGGGTCAGCTGAGGGCGGACACAACCCTCGGAATCCCACCGGGATGGAAGAATCCATTAGCGGCTGGCTGGGGAGACAGCACGGCGCCGCTCATCAGTGATGCAGAAATGGGGACTCCACTACAGAAGAGGTGCCGGAAGACGAAGGCGTGCTCTAATAATGGCGACACGAAGTGTATGAGAGAGAGGCTCTTGAGCCACTCTTACGACGGACGCCGTTTTCAGTTCCTGCACGAGCTCACACGATTCATTATAGTAGTCAGGACTGCATGCCCAAAGCTGTTACGTGCTGGGTATTGCTGGACTACAGTTTGTCCTGGTTTTATCCTCTCTTACAGAGAGCAGTTTCAAGCAATCGGCCACATTGATCAATCTGCTATCCTTTGTTTCAACCTCAGTTGCATGACTCTATGAGTGTTGGAGTAGCTCTAAGAGTTGTATCCTGTATTGCAAGTTTTCAGTCTAAACAAGGCCAAGTGTTACTGTCTTCAGACAGCCACTACCTGTCCAATGGATCTGTCCCGATTCTTGCGGTCTCCAATGACAAACCGAGCCTGTACATGTGCTTGCCATGGTACGCCACAGTACTGCTAATCAACAATAGGCTTTCTTACCATCATATGGGCTTCCTGTCGACTGACAACGCAAATACAGAGCGGGAAAGATGACTAGAAATACTTCCGGATGCCATTTCCGCGCCAGATTCTGAGAAATATTAGATTGGTGGCCCACACCACAAGTAACACTCCTCCCTGCAGGTGCTCTTTTCTCCACACCAGGTGTCTCAACCTGGCTCCACAGACGAGTGCGGAAATGTCTGTGAGTTGAGTGATTTGTTGTGTGATGTTGGCGTGTGAAGGATGTTATGGTCAACTGTTCTTTTTTGCTCTAACAGCTGCATGAACCCAGTAAAATTCGTGCCTCTAATGAAAACATTAATTTTGGCCCCCCCCTCCCCCAAATTTATTTCAGTTTTTTTTTTTTATGGCTAGGTGGCTAGGTTGATCCGACCCCCCACGAATTCCTCTCCTGTGCTAACCACTTCATCTGAGAGTAGCACCTGCAACCTACGTCCTCAATTATCTGCTACATGTATTCCAATCTCTTACTCTACAGTTTTTGCCCTCTATGGCTCCCTGTAGTACCATGGAAGTCATTCCTTCATGTCTTAACAGATGTCCTATTATCCTGTCCCTTCTCTTTATTAGTGTTTTCCACGTATTCCTTTCCTCTCCGATTCTGCGTAGCACCTCATTCCTTACCTTATCTGTCCACCTAATTTTCAACATTCGTCTGTAGCACCACATCTCAAATGCTTCAATTCTCTTCTGCTCCAGTTTTCCCACAGTATATGTTTCACTACCATACAATGCTGCGCACCAAACGTACAATCTCAGAAATTTCTTCCTCAAATTAAGGCCTATGTTTAACACTTGTAGGCTTCTCTTG
Organism: Schistocerca americana; assembly: GCF_021461395.2. NCBI lineage: Eukaryota > Metazoa > Arthropoda > Insecta > Orthoptera > Acrididae > Schistocerca > Schistocerca americana. The sequence continues at coordinate 186,155,100 of NC_060125.1, read as the reverse complement.
GCTAGGAATCCCCTTTTCGCTTTTGATGTTCTCCTTGCTCTGTCCGTTATGGGTTATTTTGCTACCTAGGTTACAGAATTCCTTAACTTCATCTACTTCGTGACCATCAATCCTGATGTTAAGTTTCTCTCGGTACCCATTTCTATTACTTCTCATTACCTTCGCCTTTTTCGATTTACTCTTAGTCCATACTGTGTACTCATTTGACTGTTCATTCCGTTTATCAGATCATGTAATTCTTCTTCACTTTCACCCAGGATAGCAATGTCATCAGCGAATCGTATCATTGATATCCTTTCACCCTGAATCTTAATTCCACTCCTGAACCTTTCTTTTATTTCCATCATTGCTTCCTCGATGTACAGATTGAACAGTAGGGGCGAAATGCTACATCCTTGTCTTACACCCTTTTTAATACGAGCGCTTCGTTCTTGATCGTCCACTCTTATTATTCCCTCTTGGCTATTGTACATATTGTATATGACCCATCTCTCCCTATAGCTTACCCCAACTTTTTTGAGAATTTCGAACATTTTGCACAATTTTACACTGTAGAACGCTTTTTCCAGGTCGACAAATCCTATGAACGTGTCTTGATTTTTCTTTAGTCTTGCTTCCATTGCCTCTCTTATGCCTTTACCTTTCCTAAAGCCGAACTGATCGTCATCTAACGCATCCTCAATTTTCTTTTCCATTCTTCTGTATATTATTCGTGTAAGTAACTTGAATGCATGACCTCTTAAGCTGATTGAGCGATAGTTCTCGCACTTGTCAGCTCTTGCCGTCCCCGAAAGGTGTGGATAATACTACAGTCAAATGGTATGTCGCGAGACTCAAACATTCTACAGAACAATGTCAATAGTCGTTTTGTTGCCACTTCCTACAATGATTTTAGAAATTCTGGTGATATGTTATCTATCTTTTCTGCCTTATTTGACTCTAAGTCCTCCAAAGCTGTTCTAAATTCTGATTCTAATACTGGATCCCCTATCTCTTCTAAATCGACTCCTGTTTCTTTTTTATTACATCAGACAAATATTCCTCCTCATACATTCTGTCAATGTACTTTCCACCTATCCTCTCTATCCTCTGCAATTAACAGTGGGATTCCCGTTGCACTCTTAATGTTACCACCCTTGCTTTTAATATCACCGGAGCTTCTTTTGACTTTCCTATATGCTGAATGTGTACTTCTGACAATCATTTCTTTTTCGATGTCCTCACATTTTCCCTGCAACCATTTCGTCTTAGCTTCCCTGCACTTTCTGTTTATTTTATTCCTCAGTGACTTACATTTCTGTATTCCTGAGTTCCCCGGAACGTTTCTGTACTTCCTCCTTTCATCAGTCAAATGAAGTATTTCTTCCATTAATCATTGCTTCTTCGCAGTTACCTTCTTTGTACCTATGTTTTTTTTCCCAACTTCTGCGATCGCCCTTTTTAGAGATCTCCATTCCTCTTTAACTATACTGCCTACTGAGCTATTCCTTATTGCTGTACCTATAGCCTTAGAGAACTTAAAGCGTATCTCGTCATTCCTTAGTAGTTCCGTACATCATTCTTTGCATACTGATTGCTCCTGACCAATGTCTTAAACTTCAACCTACTCTTCATCACTACTATAATGTGATCTGAGTCTGTATCTGCCCCTGGGTATGCCTTACAATCCAATATCTGATTTCGGAATCTCTGTCTGACCATGATGTAATCTAACTGAAATCTTCCTGTATAACCTAGCCTTTTCCTAGTATAGGAACAGAGTATTCGCTGTTAGAAGCTGAAACTTGTTAGAAAACTCAATCAGTCTTTTACCTCTCTCATTCCTTGTCCCAAGCCCTTATTCTCGTGTAACCCTTTCTTCTTCCCCTAAAACTGCATTCCAGTCCTCCATGACTATACCCCTTAACATACTACACTCCTGGAAATTGAAATAAGAACACCGTGTATTCATTGTCCCAGGAAGGGGAAACTTTATTGACACATTCCTGGGGTCAGATACATCACATGATCACACTGACAGAACCACAGGCACATAGACACAGGCAACAGAGCATGCACAATGTCGGCACTAGTACAGTGTATATCCACCTTTCGCAGCAATGCAGGCTGCTATTCTCCCATGGAGACGATCGTAGAGATGCTGGATGTAGTCCTGTGGAACGGCTTGCCATGCCATTTCCACCTGGCGCCTCAGTTGGACCAGCGTTCGTGCTGGACGTGCAGACCGCGTGAGACGACGCTTCATCCAGTCCCAAACATGCTCAATGGGGGACAGATCCGGAGATCTTGCTGGCCAGGGTAGTTGACTTACACCTTCTAGAGCACGTTGGGTGGCACGGGATACATGCAGACGTGCATTGTCCTGTTGGAACAGCAAGTTCCCTTGCCGGTCTAGGAATGGTAGAACGATGGGTTCGATGACGGTTTGGATGTACCGTGCACTATTCAGTGTCCCCTCGACGATCACCAGTGGTGTACGGCCAGTGTAGGAGATCGCTCCCCACACCATGATGCCGGGTGTTGGCCCTGTGTGCCTCGGTCGTATGCAGTCCTGATTGTGGCGCTCACCTGCACGGCGCCAAACACGCATACGACCATCATTGGCACCAAGGCAGAAGCGACTCTCATCGCTGAAGACGACACGTCTCCATTCGTCCCTCCATTCACGCCTGTCGCGACACCACTGGAGGCGGGCTGCACGATGTTGGGGCGTGAGCGGAAGACGGCCTAACGGTGTGCGGGACCGTAGCCCAGCTTCATGGAGACGGTTGCGAATGGTCCTCGCCGATACCCCAGGAGCAACAGTGTCCCTAATTTGCTGGGAAGTGGCGGTGCGGTCCCCTACGGCACTGCGTAGGATCCTACGGTCTTGGCGTGCATCCGTGCGTCGCTGCGGTCCGGTCCCAGGTCGACGGGCACGTGCACCTTCCGCCGACCACTGGCGACAACATCGATGTACTGTGGAGACCTCACGCCCCACGTGTTGAGCAATTCGGCGGTACGTCCACCCGGCCTCCCGCATGCCCACTATACGCCCTCGCTCAAAGTCCGTCAACTGCACATACGGTTCACGTCCACGCTGTCGCGGCATGCTACCAGTGTTAAAGACTGCGATGGAGCTCCGTATGCCACGGCAAACTGGCTGACACTGACGGCGGCGGTGCACAAATGCTGCGCAGCTAGCGCCATTCGACGGCCAACACCGCGGTTCCTGGTGTGTCCGCTGTGCCGTGCGTGTGATCATTGCTTGTACAGCCCTCTCGCAGTGTCCGGAGCAAGTATGGTGGGTCTGACACACCGGTGTCAATGTGTTCTTTTTTCCATTTCCAGGAGTGTATATTACCCTTTCACTGTCCTCATACAGTTTCTCTATCTCTTCATCTTCAGCTTGTGACGTCGGCATGTATACCTGAACTATCGTTGTCGGCATTGGTTTGCTGTCGATTCTGATAAGAACGACCCTGTTACTGAACTGTTCACGGAAACGCGCTCCTACCCTACCTTCCTGTTCGTAATGAATCATACTCCTGTTACACCGTTTTCTGCTGCTGTTGTTATTACGCTATACTAATCTGACCTGCAATCCTTGTCTTTTTTCCACTTCACTTCACTGGCTCCTACTATATCTTGATTGAGCTTTTCCATTTCCCTTTTCCGATTTTCTAGTTTCCGTACCACGTTCTAGCTTCTGACATTCCACGCCCCGATTCGTAGAACATCATCCTTCCATTGATTATTCAATATTTTTCTCATGGTAGCCTCCCCCTTGGTAGCCCCTTCCCTGAGAGCCGAATGGGGGACTATTCCGTAATCTTTTGCCAATGGAGGGATCATCACCACACTTCTTCAATTACAGGTCACATGTTCTGTGGATTCACGTTACGTGTCTTAAATGCAGCGGTTTCCATTGCCTTCTGCATCCTCATGCCTTTGATCATTGCTGATACTTCCACCTTTAGGGGCAGTTTCCCACCCCCAGGACAAGAGAGTGCCCTGAAGCTCTGTCCGCTCCTCCGACCTCCTTGACAAGGCCGTTGGCAGAATAAGGGTGATGCTGATTATTAATCAGAATTTAAGCAGCAGCGGAATGTGAACCCAGGACCGAAGACGTTTTGATTACGAATGAAAAACTCTATCCCTAGACCAAGGGTTTAATAAATAAAAAAAAACAGAAACTGGAAATACAATGTCAGCTACATGTATGTTGTTTTATTTTATAGCTTCCAGTTTTTTCATACATGTTCATGTTCAAGATATCCTGATTGCTTATCACCATGTCAAGTTTGGAGCAAGTTTTTTTGTTGTGATGCTGACTAATTTACATGATCTACAATCACACAGGTACACTCATACAATTTCTGTGTACACTATATCTCTCTGTCTCACTTATGTTGATGCCTGTCAGTTGTCCCTACGTATACAAACTCCTTGTGTATGTGCCAATATTTACTAAATGCTGTCACAATAAAATGCCACAGTTACACAAGAGTATTTTTGTTTGTTTCGAGTATGTGAATGGGATATCAGCAATTATAATTCTGGTTAACGGTGAATAGACCATCGGTCAATCAATCACTTCGAAATATTTTCATCCTTTCTGTTCAGGCAAACAGTGTAAGGGTGGTTAAATGTTTCAACCGTGAAGCTTAGAAATATTGTTTGTCTTTCTGGCTTCACGCATAAGTATGTGTGTGTTTGAGTTGGGCACCAGTCGCTAATTCTTAAATGTTACCTTAACGAGAAGCTAGCAAAGCCAATAGGTCATCATTTTACTGCAGCTTCGATCTTTGTCTTCTGGCATGTATTCAACATTTGTATGAATTTGCGAGTATGTCCATGAATGGCAGTGCGTTCGCTAAGGGTGAATCTGTATTAATTGGGTGCGACTTATTCGTCAATGTGACTAAGATGTTGGCAAACACGTAAGAAAGATGCCACCTTTCATCTTATCATCAATTTCCAATTTAATCTGGCAATTTTTTGTGAGGTTTTGGAAATAAATTTTGTTAATGTTTAACATCATTTCACGACGGGAAAGGGCTGAATGAGATTATTCTGATGACAGTATTTGCACTGAGAGCTCAAATTACTTTTCACTTGTTTGCCAGTGCATGTTGGGATCTATACGTGGTATTGCTTTTAGTAATCTCTGCTACTTCCCTGTGGGACTTGTTCCGAGGCGAGCACCGGACGACATGGTACACTGCGTTTTCGTGGGTGGTCTGCACTTCCACGAACACAGAGAGGGCCGTACAGTTTGGGCTTGAGCGCGTGGCAGGGCGACTGACCTCGGTCGTGTTTTGCCTATTCTATGGAGAGAGAAACAACCTGCGAGCCGTCTGAGTGTCGCCACAGTTTATGTGTTTACCGTTGTAGTGCGTCTGGAACGAAGGCTGCTGGGGTCGACTGTATTGTCCTCACGATTCTGAGCTTGTGGACGGTGCGCTGCTCTGTGCGACTGTCTGGCGCCGGATGGCCAGTGGTCTTGGCATGCTGTTTTCGTAGCAGCTGGGAACTTCAGTGCCTCCAGCTAAATACCAGAGTCACGATTGGTTGACTGAAACAGAGGCCAGTGGGCGTCATAGATCCCTGCAAGAAATTGGAGGTAACGGTCGCTATTGGCGCGAATGATGTTCTGAGATAGTGAGGGGGAATTCTGGAATCAGAACTGAATACTGATTCGCGGCTTTTCGAGGTTGGTGGGGAGTTGAATAATATTGGCTTTGCTCTTGCGCCGCGCGGGCGCATTGCATTCGAAATCTGAACTTCTCCAGAATCGGTTGGTCTTGTGACTTGGTTGCACTTTTTCAGAGTCGTTGTGGACCATGACTTCGGTCATACTTCAGTTTCCTTCTGTGACTTAAGAACCAGATTCTTACGCTGAGTTTTCGAACCTGAAACTAAAGGGCGAGTTTAGGTAGTTTTGCTGTGTCTCTTGCTGGAGATACACCCACGTGCATCCTGGAGTTTCTCTACTTCAACCACACGAGCATAACTTACAATTCTCGTACAGCATTCGAGGCCACGGGTTGAAACAGATTTGTTGCACAGCAGGAGTCGGCGCCTACAGCATCAGAATGGGGCCTACCGACGACGTGCTACAGGTTTCAGGACTGGTAAAGTATTTTGCAGCTCTGGCATTGTAGGACTTTTCATTTTTAAACTGAAGTCCTCAGCAGCACGCTCGCTCGCTTTGCTAGAGTCCACCTTGTTCGTTCCTCCATGTGTTCCCATTTGAGCTCTCACTACCAACCTTGATACCGCATTATAGTCAAGAGAGTAGTATATGATTTATTAGGACCTCCAGTCATTATCGTCAATCTATTGCATCGCAGAGAGTAGGAGCTCCTTGTTCTCGAGCGATCTCTTATTCTCATAATAGTTCAGTATGTCCAATCCTTTAGCCTTTTGTTTATATCGACAATCAAGAACCTTTGTGTTCTGATTTATAATAAATCCCATTGTAATATTTAATCCGCATATCATTTCGTAGATAGGTGCAGACTCCCATTTCCTGTCGGTTATTATGATAAAATTTCCTTTTGGGTTTTTATTGAGTAGATTACGATTCTTATTAAATTATTGTGAGTGTGCACTCCTTATTTTACCAACTAGCAGGGTCCACCACCAATTTCTTTCGTTACGGTTGTGTAGGTGGTAGATACGAAGGGTGTCGAGTGCATGCCTAGTTCTCATGCAAAATTCGAGAGAAATAAACAGGTACAAACTGTTTATTGTCCCAGCCGATGAGCTGAACCAGTGCTTCACATTACCTGCAATAACAATTGCACCACAAACAAAACAGAGACTCGCTGCTTACTTCATGGGAGTAAACGATTGTAGCAGTGAAAAATTGTATCGAAAGCATGATATTTTTAATACCGTCAGAAACGTCGCCATGCGTATCAGATTGGCATCTACTAGACTTGAAAGCTTCACAGTCCAAATGATGAAGCTTATTATTGACACACTACTCCCCATTGTAAGAGATATCTACCATCATTCCTTTACCCTGAGTGGAATCAGGGATTACATAAAACACCACTAAAAACTTTGTTGCCACATACTCTCTTCTTACCAATTTATTTGCTTTCTTCCTGCATTATCCAGGGCTGTCAGCTAACTAATTACCTAACTATAAACAGCCTTCTAGACGAATACCAATTAAGTAGCCATAATCATCGCAGCAGAACTTATACCTTAATAAAAGAAACAGATGAAGGTTGCTATGGATGCAGAAGAGGCTACCAACCTGTTTTTCTGATTCAGCAAAGCTTTCAACACTGACGACTTCAATCTCTTACCCGCTAAACATAGCAACTAAATCTCCTCGCCAGGTACACGGCGATGGTTTCACACATACCTGAAGTCTAACCAGCAATATGTCACAATAAAGAGAGGTAGTGTCTGGCGTCCCCCAGGGTTCAGTATTATGTCCTAGACTCTTTCCATTGTTCATAAATGATATGTTATCAATTTTGTCCTACAGAAAATACTGCATGTACACGGATGGCCTCCAGTTGTATCTAGGTGAAAAACCAATATACCTGAAGACAGGCTGTTGAGAATCTCAATACTGACCTGTGTGCACTATCAAACCTGGCTCTGGATTTTAGGTAAAATTGAACCCATCCAAAACCTGAGCGGTACTAGGTGGATATTCTAGGTTCATCAACCCGAAGTATCTTGAATCCTGATCAGCCTTAACCCTAGATGTGACATATATAACTTCTTTACTCTGCGAAGAGTTTATGAGTAATAAGAGATGAAAATCTAAATTGCACTGAGCACATAACAGTAATGTGCAAGACGACATCAGTATCTATCCATGTCCTACACAAATATAAAAATCTCTTGTCTCTTGACGTGAAAAACAAACTTGTACAAACACCCATACTTCCAATTATTAATTACAACGATGTTATCTCGCAAGGCCTTTCTCAGGAAGGCTCACGGAACTATATTAGCGTGACTACGTTTGTTATAAATGTGAAATAGGAGTCTATGGCCATTCTTCACCATCAGATGGAAAGACATCCTGTCTTCTTTGCCTCTTATCAACGTATACTGTCCCTCTATCTCTCCCGAACTTAACGCTCTTATCTAAAGAACATTTCACAAACATCTGTTCCCATCAGAGTAAAATCCTTTCTGTCTCACTCCATCGTCCAGACACTTAGTCGAAGTCGTTAGTAGCAGGGAACCAGCCTCTGGAATAACCTCTCGCATAAAATTATAGAAATGAGTCACACCTCCAGCTTCAGAAGACAGTCAGTGACGTATCTCCTTAAGCAACAATAAGGATTATAATTGTCCCTGTACGCACTCGTTACCATTGTATATCCTTCTTTCCAACCAGACCTTACTCATTTCCCATAAACTTAGCAAATGCAGTCTCCTCAAACTTTCTTTCCCCATAACATAATCATAAAACGTCTATTTTGTATACCTACCAATTCTTTTTGTATTTGACACTGCTTTTATTGTCGTTTTTGCCATTGTTACTGTCATTTTTGCTATTGTTACTATTATCAGTGTTAATGATAGCAACTTCAGCAGTACAAGTTCTGCCTTTATTAACTTCATTAGTTCACAGTCAGTATTATTTGTTCACATTACCACTTCAGACACTCAAATAATTCTAATATTATATGCCATATTAAAATTGATAATTATTAGATACCTATGATGTAAAAAAGGATACTATGTGTGTGTGAAACCATGGTCCGAAGCAAGGGAGGGCTAAGGGAGGGTCTGATGGTCCTATTCACGTCTGGTTAAATAAATAAATAAAATGAAATAAAATAAAAGGAAGCAATCAATGAACGCCAAGGTTTAATGTTCTGTCTACATTGTAGCAATCAGAAACAGAGAACATATGTGCATGGTGTAGGGAAAACACAGTCACCTTGGCTGTGGAATCGTCCTGACAAAACTCTAAAAATCCATCACTGGATGGCCGAAATGGGACAAAACACAGTGTGTGATGTCACTCGTTACAGTGACTGAAATTTATAACCATCTCTTTCCTTTTCATTCAGTTTTCACGATCATGAAAGCAGTGGGGGTCGATAAGCATTTCAAAACTCAAAAACATCGAAATTTGCTATTGACATACGTAGCATTCAACCATGAATCTCGGAGCCATCCGAAGTTAGAGCTAGTAATCCAGAGACGCCTGCAGATATCTTGCTACGGGCAAACGTTTGCTTTAACTTGTGCGAACTTCATTCGCTTTGCCCTTGCCGGTGGAGAAGTCACTCACAGTATCGTAGCTTCTAGAGTTTCTTGAATGAACGGAGTAATCTAGAGTCGTCTGTGATCCTTTCACTTCGCGGATAAACTGCAGTTTCCCAGTATCTTGTTAAATAATCGAAGCACTGTATTCACTTTATTTGTTGACCCTACTTTATTTACATTCAAACAAATAGTTACTCCGAAGCATTAGTATGACACTACAAACTGATGTAGAATGCTGTGAGACACAACATTTTACAAATTTTTGTGAAGTACACGTCTTAACATTTTATACACTACCAAGATCATTACCAGTCGGTAAACTTGGCATGTGTTTCCAACATGCTGTGTGGAAATGTATTAGCACTGCCCACATTATTCAGGCTTCATTCGACTAAAATAGTAAGTGTCTCCACACTAAACTATCGGTAAGTGGCAGCGTAAATAATTTTATGAACTGAACGAGTCGATTTAGACTATAAAAATATGAATATTCCAATTTAAAGCTATGGTTCTTGAGCGAAGTACAGTGTGCAATGCTCTTAAATATAATTCAACTTCTTTGCAGTTTCCTTCAGCTGCTTTGTAATCATCAATGTACCATCTGTCGCATTTTGTTTCGCACTTAACACAGGGATGGCATAAACACTGTATATGTTATAACTATGTGATCAGAGGTTCTGGCCAGTGTTTTGTTTCCTGAAGATAAGTAAACAAACTGTATTTCTTAAACACAACTGAAAATGTAGATCGGAGCGCAAACGAAATTCGTAAGAGAGGTTTACCATTTACGAATGATTGTTTCAACAAAAATATTCATTATCGTCTTAAGTATTGCCCTACTTTTCACCTTTTCAGTGACAAAACTGCAAAACCTTCTGCTTGTAAATTTGGCGTAAGAGAAATAAAATTTATGCCCCCATAACATTCTGGAGCGTGGTGCTGGGGACAGCAAAGTTTACACCAGAGCCATTGATCGAACCAACGATAGTGTTGAAGAGTCCAGCGTTTCTCGTTACCTATGATGCTACCCGGTAGATATTCCATTTCGTATTTTCTAAATTAAAATCACCAGTGCTCCTGGTCTAAGAGGGACAGCGGGAAGCTTCCAGGGGGTCCGACCCACGGTCCAGCTGAGCCGTACACCAAGAGTGAGTCACACCAGCCTTTACAAGAAACTTCTTGCAAATAGTGATAAAAATTACACACCGTGTATGTAGAGACGTGCTTAAAGCAATAAGTTGTCTATCCTTTGAAAAGCATATGGATAGCCGATTTCTCCTGACCCATCCTTGCCTAATCGGAACGAGTGTTCCGTTTTAACGACTTCGTTCTGAAAAGTACGCCGAATTCATATCTTCTTTTCTGTCTATTTAATATCAGAATTGAGAGCACCCGTAGTTTTTTTTAAAAAAAACTGTCGTATACAGTCGGAGAGTGGGAGTAGAAAATGTTTTAAGTGCAACAGCTCACATTTCTCATGAGAATCAAGAAAAGGTATCCCATTATTTAAGTACCTTATTTGTATCCAGAAGATTGATAAGGTTTTATGATACCACAGAACTATGCTCTATACCTCACCACTACAAAAAAATAATGAAACAAATGAGAAAAGAAACAATTTCTTAAGTACATTCCAAGTGCCATACCAGCAAACTGACTGGTTCTGACAACCAAGTTTCACTAATACAGGAGCCTTACTTTTTAATTATGATTACACAATTACAGAAATACAGCGGTAGTATTTTAACTAGTAGAATTGTAGTCAAAGAAAACCATTTCACTTTTTTAAAAATTTTTACAGGAAAATAACATATTAAAATGCAAGAAAATAATGTCTCGGTATTGACTTCTGTTCATTGCACAATTCCATTCTTGGGATCAAGTGTTGCCCGGTTTACTATAAAACTCCCTCGCTGTTAAGGAACAAATGGCAACATGGTCAATAGGTCCTTCTGTTTTGCAACTGCTAAACGTGGCTGGCTTTTAGATGAAATACGGCATGCCATATATCAGCGGTTGTCTTTCCTCTTTTGAATACATTGACCTTGTTCTTTTGTCTGTTTCACAGTCAGAAATTTTATGTAGCTGTTTCAGACAGATGACTATGAAACACTTTGATCATACTGCATTTCGAGATGCTACATGCCCGGATTGACAAGCATATTTCACCAGCATCTTTCACATCAAAGACATTAGTTGTATGTTTACGAATTGTATAGACTAGGTTCATAGTTTTAGCAGTCTCTACAACCTTGCGTAAATATTGCGGAAAAAAATTTTTGCCTGCCTTTCTTCGTTTCTCTATAATTGAAAAATCTGTGTCGCAGCTGAAGAATCTGTGACCACTCGCCAAAAACTTGAATGTTGTCTCCCGTATGACACTTGGAACCACATTATGCAAGACCTCCAGTGCAAACGGCATATTAGTCAGATTCCTTTCAGCGTATGTTCATACAATAGCTCTGTACTTGACAATCGTATACAACCGCTCGCTCGTCGCAAGATCTGCAACTAAAGGCTGGAAAATTGCACAGATCATACCAACACACAAGAAAGAATATTGGTGTAATCCAGCGAATTACAGGCACATATCGTTAACATGGATTTGCAGTAGCATTTTGGTACATATACTGTGTTCGAATATAATGAGTCACCTCGAAGAAAACTATTTTTTGACAAACAGCCAACACGAATTCAGAAAATATCGTTCTTATTCTCATGTGATAATGAATGATATCTAAAGGGATGTCAAATTAATCTCATATTTTTAGATTTCCATAAGGCTCTTGACACTTTCCTCACAAGTGACTTGTAATTAAATTACGTGCCTACGGAGTATCATCTCAGTTGTGCTACTGGATTCGTGATTTCCTGTCAGAAACGTCACAGTTCGTAGTAACTGGTAGAAAGTCATCTAGTAAAGCAAGTAATCTCTGTGGTTCTCCAAGTAAGTGTTGTAGGCCCTCTGATGTTCCTGGTCTACATAAACGATTTAGTACACAATCTGAGCAGCCCTCTTAGATTGTTTGCCGATAACGGAGTCATTTACCATCTTATAAAGTCATCAGATGATCAAAACAAATTGAAAAAGATTTAGGCAAGATATCTGTGTGGTGCGAAAAGCCGCAATTGACTGTAAGTAATGAAAAGTTTGAAGTCATCCACATGAGTACTAAAAGAAATGGGCTACATTTCGGTTACACAATAAATCTCAAAAGTCTAGAAGCTGTAGATTGAAATAAATACTGCCGGCCGCTGTGGCCGAGCGGTTCTAGGCGCTTCAGTCCGGAACCGCTCTGCTGCTACGGTCGCACGTTCGAATCCTGCCTCGGGCATGAATGTGTGTGATCTACTTAGGTCAGTTATGTTTAAGTAGTTCTAAGTCTAGGTGACTGATGTCCTCAGCTGTTAAGTTCCGCAGTGCTTAGAGCCATTTGAACCATTTGAATTAAACACTTACAAATTACAAGTGCGATTATCTTAAATTGGAACGATCACATATACAACGTTGTGGGGAAACAAACCAAAGACTGCGATTTATCGGCAAAACACTTAAAAAATGTAACAGGTTTACTATAGAGACTGCTTACAATACGCTTGTCCGTCGTCTTCTGGAGTACTGCTATTTCGTGTGGGGTCAGCACCAGATAGGATTGATGGAGGACATTTAAAGCGTTCAGAGAAGGGCAGTTCGTTTTGTTTAATCGCAAAACAGGTGAGACAGTGCCACGGTTATGATAAGTGATTTGTGCTGACAGTCATGAAATTTCAGTCACCATCGTTCTCCTCAGAATGTTAAAATATTTTGTTGGCCGTCATCTATATAGGGAGGAGTAATCATAATAATAAAATAAGACATATCAGAGCTCGTATACAATGATTTAAGTGTCGTCTTCCCGCGCGCTGTTCAAGAGTGGAACAGTAGAGAAATACCTGTAGGTTGAAGGTTATTTGACGAACCCTCTGCCAGGTACTTATTTGTGAATTGCAGATTAAGAATCACTGGTTTTTGCGTAGACGATACACTATCTAGTAATGAATGAAACATTTTCTCTTTGCTCCGATACTTCGAACAAGTCTACGGATATGCAAAAGAGTACCGAGGACACAAGAACAATAACACATTTTATGTGAAAATAGCTCTTAGAACTTTTTTCGTTCCCACGTTTTAACTACACTCCTGGAAATTGAAAAAAGAACACCGTGAATTCATTGTCCCAGGAAGGGGAAACTTTATTGACACATTCCTGGGGTCAGATACATCACATGATCACACTGACAGAACCACAGGCACATAGACACAGGCAACAGAGCATGCACAATGTCGGCACTAGTACAGTGTATATCCACCTTTCGCAGCAATGCAGGCTGCTATTCTCCCATGGAGACGATCGTAGAGATGCTGGATGTAGTCCTGTGGAACGGCTTGCCATGCCATTTCCACCTGGCGCCTCAGTTGGACCAGCGTTCGTGCTGGACGTGCAGACCGCGTGAGACGACGCTTCATCCAGTCCCGAACATTCTCAATGGGGGACAGATCTGGAGATCTTGCTGGCCAGGGTAGTTGACTTACACCTTCTAGAGCACGTTGGGTGGCACGGGATACATGCGGACGTGCATTGTCCTGTTGGAACAGCAAGTTCCCTTGCCGGTCTAGGAATGGTAGAACGATGGGTTCGATGACGGTTTGGATGTACCGTGCACTATTCAGTGTCCCCTCGACGACCTCCAGTGGTGTACGGCCAGTGTAGGAGATCGCTCCCCACACCATGATGCCGGGTGTTGGCCCTGTGTGCCTCGGTCGTATGCAGTCCTGATTGTGGCGCTCACCTGCACGGCGCCAAACACGCATACGACCATCATTGGCACCAAGGCAGAAGCGACTCTCATCGCTGAAGACGACACGTCTCCATTCGTCCCTCCATTCACGCCTGTCGCGACACCACTGGAGGCGGGCTGCACGATGTTGGGGCGTGAGCGGAAGACGGCCTAACGGTGTACGGGACCGTAGCCCAGCTTCATGGAGACGGTTGCGAATGGTCCTCGCCGATACCCCAGGAGCAACAGTGTCCCTAATTTGCTGGGAAGTGGCGGTGCGGTCCCCTACGGCACTGCGTAGGATCCTACGGTCTTGGCGTGCATCCGTGCGTCGCTGCGGTCCGGTCCCAGGTCGACGGGCACGTGCACCTTCCGCCGACCACTGGCGACAACATCGATGTACTGTGGAGACTTCACGCCCCACGTGTTGAGCAATTCGGCGGTACGTCCACCCGGCCTCCCGCATGCCCACTATACGCCCTCGCTCAAAGTCCGTCAACTGCACATACGGTTCACGTCCACGCTGTCGCGGCATGCTACCAGTGTTAAAGACTGCGATGGAGCTCCGTATGCCACGGCAAACTGGCTGACACTGACGGCGGCGGTGCACAAATGCTGCGCAGCTAGCGCCATTCGACGGCCGACACCGCGGTTCCTGGTGTGTCCGCTGTGCCGTGCGTGTGATCATTGCTTGTACAGCCCTCTCGCAGTGTCCGGAGCAAGTATGGTGGGTCTGACACACCGGTGTCAATGTGTTCTTTTTTCCATTTCCAGGAGTGTATATCTTTGAGAGTCTGACTTCACAGACGGAATAGTGTTGAGTTTTTCAAAATTTATTCTTTTTCATTACACTTGTAATGAAGCAGCATAATTCTTCACGGAAATTAAATAATTAGGCTTCTTGATATGTCAAAAGTTACAGGTGTAACGACATAGTATAATTCTTGAAGGAGATTAAACCGATTAGCTTGTTAGTATGACGCAACTGAGCCTATTTGCCGGGAGTTCTGAACATAACTTTGTGAAGTAACACTCTCATAATAATTATAATTATTAGACAGCTACAAGAAAACATGGTGAAAGTAAAAAGAAGCCGCAACCAGAAAAATGTGAAAAATACTCGATGCTTGGACTATAACAAGAGTACCTGCGAGACCCACTGCTTTTACAAAATGTAATCGTCTGGCAGTGATGGCAATCCATTAAGCGGCAAGGTACTCGAAGAGAGAAGAGAAGAAAGCATTACTTCACTTCGCACACGAGCAGACGTTTATTGAAAGTGATGAAATGGTGCAGTGTTAAAGGAGACGATGAAGGGGCTGTATCGGAGATCAGCTTCAATAAGAGTGAGTGCATCGTCGTGGGACGGCAAAGTGCAGTCGTGCGAGGGACCGGCGCCAACAACGCAGGGTCCTCAGGAGGGAGGGAGGCGCTCTCTGTGAGAGAACGTGGGGCAGCCGCGAGGTGGCAGGTGATGTCACATGTCCCAGGCATGTCATCCACTAATTCAGAATTGAAAAAAGAAAAAAAATACAGTGCAGTTACCTACGACGAAGTGTAAGTATTCAGGGGTGGTATTAAGAAGCGATATTAAATTGGACAATCAGAAAAAATCAGTATTAGACAAGGTGAATGGAGGAATTATATTTGTCGGAAGGGTTCTGGGGAAGTGCGGTACATCCGAAAAGGAAGTTGCGTACATGACGTCAGTACGAACAAATCGAGGCCCACGAGAAAGGCAAGCCGCGGTGCTTACGTCACCAAGGTAGGCCTGAGCTCGCTCGCTGGAGCAACTCAGCAAACTGCGTTTCTACACCTGTTATCACGAAACTAGATGTGTACATACAAACGAGAATTGCATCTTCTACTGGACTCCGCTATTACGGAGTCTTATTAGTCCTACAATGTTTGTAAGTCCATAGGCCTACTAATAATTTCTTACGGTTGTACTGGGTCACGATAAAATTAAACTCAAGCAAAATAATTATGTTCCATAAGGCAGCACTTCTTGTATGAAATGAGGGCTGTTAAGCATAAGAGACTAAATACTATAAACAAGCCGTTATAACCTTTACATCGAGTATTGATTTTAAACTGAGTTTTGCTGTAGGCTAGTATTGTTAATCAGTGAAACTTTATAACAGCAGATTCCAGTACAAGATGAAATTCTAGTTAGTGCATACACACCCAGCTGCGATTTAACAGGTGTAAAACCCACTTTGTCTGCTGCTCTGAGCGATCGAGCGAAGTAGGGCCTATCTTCTTGACGTACGCACCGTGGCCTGTCTTTCTGAACAAATGTTGACCATCTTCGATTGAAGGTTCTCTAAATGTACCCATCACGGTGCAGCGTTGGATTTAGGGTGAAGTGCAGTTTGGAGTGGGGTCTATGCAGATGTGGGGCACAATTTAACATTTATTTTATTTAGCGTCATGAATTTCAATTATGATAACAGAATACAGTTGCAATAAGATAAATATAATTTAATTTTCTGTAGCCATAAAGCAGGTAAGTAGGGCTAAAATAACTATTCACAATAATCGTTTTGATAATAACACTACATCGTCAAATATAAAACAAATGCAATCTGGCCACACAGTGGGCCGTCCACCAGGTAATAACATACGCCTTGAAATGTCTAGCAATCTGCCATAATCAGAAATATTTAATTGTGTCTTACACCAAGTGTGGTACAACAATCGAACTATGGTCGTTGACAGGCGTACATTAACCCTGTAAGTTTGATTAGCGGTAGTTTTACGTGTAGATTGTTAAATAATACAGATATTTTAGTCATGGAAATATTTAAATTTTGCGTCCATTGTACCACGCACCGTGTGTGATTCAATGATTCAAGTGAGAGGTAGAGAGAACAAAGATAAAGACTGTTTCGTTTTGATGGACTGAAAAAATACTGGCCTGTGAATGAGATGAAATTTTGGTTGTGTTTCCTTAGAAGCTCTCTGACTGACCTATTTTCTAGAAAGGGGACTGTGGCTTAGGAAAGGGGTGGAGCATAATGATATCGTCCTGCAGCAGCTGCTGCACCCTGCCTCTGCTCAAGATCAACTGCATTCCAAATCCTTTTTGGTCCTGAAAGTACTGCTCTTCCTATTAAGGATGTCATCTTCTGTGCCAACCGTCTCCCCCTTCACTGGGAAAGTAGCACATCTGAGTATAGGATTCTCAGACACTGGTATAATGCAGGAATGGATGATGCAAAATAACATCGTAAAGCACCTCTAAAGTTATTCCAACTGCAGTGCTGGCTAAATTACTTCTCATTACGAGAGATTCATCAGAGTACGAGAATGATGTAATTTTTGCAGTGGACTACTTAGCAATGAACTGTCGAATCTCCTCCACCAATGAAGTCAATTAGGAGATGTATATTGCAGATTTTCCTGGATTTCCGACGTGATGGAATCTTGGATGTTAGAATAACATTTTCCAACATAGTGATGAATACCTTCAACTATTGCAAAGATGGTCCCATATGAACAATTTTCTATCAACGTGACTGAGAAAACAGCAGTTGTTACAGACTTTGCTCATTACATTGGCCAAAATGCAGCTGATTTCAAAAGCTTTGCACCGCACAGTGTATACCCTGTTTATTAATATATGTTCTTTGGCTTTTGGTCAAACACAGTTACATTACTAATTTGTAATGAAAAGTTAATGATTTACAACAGAATGTTAGTATGGTTATAAAGCCAGTAAATGATGATTCATTCTGAATATATTTCTAAATATTGTTATTTTTTCTTTTGTTTGGAAATTTAATTATGAAGTTACAGTAACAATAGGTCTCGTAAAATCGTTAACTACATTTTGAGTTAAAATCATTTTTATTCCTAAGATTAACTGAGGTACAGTACAAAATGCTAAAACGGAATTTAAGATTGAGATTTTGTATGATAATTTCTTAGTATCAAAAGACTGAAAATCATTAATGTTTATACCAGAATGTACGAGAATCGTTAATGAAGCAGTTAATTACAACTGATCAAATTGGTTTTCGTTATTGATGTGATTCATAAAGTGCACAATTCACATTAAATACATCAGATGGCTAATACATGTTCCAGAAGTCTGTTTTCAGATAAGTTGAAATATACTGATTTTACTAATTAAGTATTGGCTGAATTACAACATAGATATTTCTCCTAAAATTTCAGTGTTATTTTAATAATGCAATCACGAGAATAAAATAAATTTTACGGAAATTTACGACAGTATTGTAATTCACAACATACGGTTTTCTTACTAAATACGACTTTCTGTTACTTACAGTTAACCAATCTGAAATAATGTTAGTGATGCTAATTTGATTTCCAACTTTTGTCTATTATATATTGTGGCTCAGATAATACACAATCTGCTATCCTTATAGTGGTACCAAAGCATTCATTAACTCAGCTGTAACTGGTCTTATTCCTCATAGTCATTGCAGTGTTTTAACATGTAAAAAAGTGCACATGTGCTCATTCACACACACAAACGCACACACACACACACACACATACACACACACACACACACACACACACACACACACACACACACCTTAGGAGAGGGGGAATGTCTCCTACAACTAGTGAGCACAGAAGGTAAATGTGCAGACAGATAATACTACCTAAACTGAAATGGATGACGATTTTAGATTCCTTCACAAGGGCCTCTACAGTGTACATGGAGCCAACAGTGAACGTAATGGAATGGGGGCACAGCTTAATTACCGTGTGGAATCTCTGTTGCAAAAAGTGGTAAACGTATTATACTAATAGAAATAATAATGGTGTTTGCAGACTTGTGTAGAAGTATGAGTAGTAATAATGATGTAAGTGGTGAAAGTATTATCTCTAGTTACAGTAGTGGCATTCTTTCGTGACTTTGGCTCACTTTGACCTTTGCCTGTCTGCTTGTCTATATGCAGAGAAGGCACTGGTTAGAAATTAGAAAACGTAAGATTGCAGAACAGCCAAAGAATTTTATTTCCTTTGAAAAAAGACAACAAAGTTAAAAAAATCCAAGAAGGGGGAATCAATCGAGTTGTGCTTTGTAAACCTTCACCTTCCCCTCCCTCCCCTCCCCTCCCCTCCCCTCAGCTCACTAACCTTCTATAAGAGTTTGACTTAAAATATGCTCAAATAAATACTAACAACATAAATTTGTGCTATGGTCAAAAGTATTTATCCAGAATACTATGCAAAGGTTGAAAGTTACAGTATTTCCATACCTAAAATTACTTCGCAGACCACTAGGATGAAACATCCAGTCATAAAGTATCTTCAGCACTGCTATCTGGACTGTGCTCGAAAGGGTCCAAACGATCTTAATCTTTTTTTGCGTCATGTTCAAACGTATTCATCCAAAAACTTACGTAACAAGTGTAAATTGCAGTGTTTTCACATGTAAGAAAGTGCACATGCGCGCATTCACACGCACAGACACACACACACACACACACACGCACACACACACACACACACACGCACGCACACACACACACACGCGCACACACACACACACACACACACACACACAGCAATACGTGAACACATACAAATCTATCAATTTGATGCCTAAAACATGATTCTGAACTCTCAGTTTAAGTGCCTCAATGCTATTTTCATTCATAAACACATGAGGCTAGAAAATAACGTTCTAAACAGGCAGTTGATACTTTAAGTACTACCTAAATTATGTGATGTAACAAAATTAACCTGACGAAGCCTGTAACTGGAGGGAACACGTTGGCTAAAATACTACGCTAACTGGGCAACCACGAAAGCAATAGCTAGTCTGAATTACTACCTCTTAGTAGCAGAGTGTAATTAATTCCATGTAATTAATAGACATTTAGTGTAAGATACAAAGAAGCTTACATATAATTAATTTTCGCATCTCAACTGTTCTACGATGCTTATCAAGTGTTACAATGGTACCACCAGGTTTGAAGGATGGAAAAGGTGCTGGATTTTTGAATATGAGACGTTATTTCTGCTTCATTCAACAAATTATCAACTATTATTAACCGAGAGCATAACAACCTTCATTTCTTAACTTTGTGAATGTTTGTTTCTCTTCTTTGTATGCTGTTCCATGGAAGTGTCATATAGATCCCAGTGTGTGGTAAAAGAAGATGCTAACACTCAGTACTGCAAGATGAAAATGGGTCACAATTATGTTGACTGATTTTGATATCAGTTTCAGAGAACAGGTTTTGGTGATGGGAACAATATCATTTAGTTTTGTCATTCTCATTGACAAGTGCATTCAGCCCTTAAGTTAGATGAGTGGTAGTACTCATATGTGTTTTGCAATACTATAGAAACGATTTTTATATATTGTAATGAATTTAATGCATGGTAAAATGTTCAAACTATACTCATCTATTATCCCAGAGTTCATCTCAGCAGTAATGTTTAATTAATACATTACAATAAATATTTCATCAAAACAACTTCTTCCTTCCTTCATAAAAAGGCGTTTGGTAAGTTTGTCTTTTGGCTATGTTGAGTATGTGTGTTTTTATGTTTTTACGTAAAGTATTTTGATTAGTTCTTTGGTGTTATTTAGTAACTGATTATTTGATGAACAGCTTTCGATAGACTTGGCAGCATAGTTCTGAGAGATAAATATTGCAGCAGTCCTCCAAACTTCATTTTATCCATACACTCCCCCTCCCCCACACCCAGTATCCTAGTTCCAATGCAAATAAAAAGCAATATTAGGCTGTTAATAGCATACATTATATTTTATATTTTAGAACATGATGCATTAATTCAGCTCTCTTAAACTGGTGTTCGCTAAGGTGAAACAACACTGGAAAATAATGATGGAAATTGAATAAATAAATAATAATTTTTGCCAATGGAAAACCTGCAGAGATGACAAATGATGACAATTCGTTCTGTGAATGATTAGTTAAGTAGTATCTGGTTGAGCCGGCCGGAGTGGCCGTGCGGTTCTGGGCGCTACAGTCTGGAACCGAGCGACCGCTACGGTCGCAGGTTAGAATCCTGCCTCGGGCATGGATGTGTGTGATGTCCTTAGGTTAGTTAGGTTTAATTAGTTCTAAGTTTTGGCGACTGATGACCTTAGAAGTTAAGTCGCATAGTGCTCAGAGCCATTTGAACCATAGTACACTCCTGGAAATGGAAAAAAGAACACATTGACACCGGTGTGTCAGACCCACCATACTCGCTCTGGACACTGCGAGAGGGCTGTACAAGCAATGATCACACGCACGGCACAGCGGACACACCAGGAACCGCGGTGTTGGCCGTCGAATGGCGCTAGCTGCGCAGCATTTGTGCACCGCCGCCGTCAGTGTCAGCTAGTTTGCCGTGGCATACGGAGCTCCATCGCAGTCTTTAACACTGGTAGCATGCCGCGACAGCGTGGACGTGAACCGTATGTGCAGTTGACGGACTTTGAGCGAGGGCGTATAGTGGGCATACGGGAGGCCGGGTGGACGTACCGCCGAATTGCTCAACACGTGGGGCGTGAGGTCTCCACAGTACATCGATGTTGTCGCCAGTGGTCGGCGGAAGGTGCACGTGCCCGTCGACTTGGGACCGGACGGCAGCGACGCACGGATGCACGCCAAGACCGTAGGATCCTACGCAGTGCCGTAGGGGACCGCACCGCCACTTCCCAGCAAATTAGGGACACTGTTGCTCCTGGGGTATCGGCGAGGACCATTCGCAACCGTCTCCATGAAGCTGGGCTACGGTCCCGCACACCGTTAGGCCGTCTTCCGCTCACGCCCCAACATCGTGCAGCCCGCCTCCAGTGGTGTCGCGACAGGCGTGAATGGAGGGACGAATGGAGACGTGTCGTCTTCAGCGATGAGAGTCGCTTCTGCCTTGGTGCCAATGATGGTCGTATGCGTGTTTGGCGCCGTGCAGGTGAGCGCCACAATCAGGACTGCATATGACCGAGGCACACAGGGCCAACACCCGGCATCATGGTGTGGGGAGCGATCTCCTACACTGGCCGTACACCACTGGTGATCGTCGAGGGGACACTGAATAGTGCACGGTACATCCAAACCGTCATCGAACCCATCGTTCTACCATTCCTAGACCGGCAAGGGAACTTGCTGTTCCAACAGGACAATGCACGTCCGCATGTATCCCGTGCCACCCAACGTGCTCTAGAAGGTGTAAGTCAACTACCCTGGCCAGCAAGATCTCCAGATCTGTCCCCCATTGAGCATGTTTGGCACTGGATGAAGCGTCGTCTCACGCGGTCTGCACGTCCAGCACGAACGCTGGTCCAACTGAGGCGCCAGGTGGAAATGGTATGGCAAGCCGTTCAACAGGACTACATCCAGCATCTCTACGATCGTCTCCATGGGAGAATAGCAGCGTGCATTGCTGCGAAAGGTGGATATACACTGTACTAGTGCCGACATTGTGCATGCTCTGTTGCCTGTGTCTATGTGCCTGTGGTTCTGTCAGTGTGATCATGTGATGTATCTGACCCCAGGAATGTGTCAATAAAGTTTCCCCTTCCTGGGACAATGAATTCACGGTGTTCTTATTTCAATTTCCAGGAGTGTATCTGGTTGGATACCAACACCCTTTACATAATTAAGACCTGGAGATATCATTGTATCATCTGAAAAGTATCATAGAACAATTTAGAAGTGGAAAATTATTAATTTGCATGTTTATTATACCATACACTATTTATGGTACACATATCCAACTTTGCACATTGATTAGTGTTGCTTTACCGAGAGTTTATCACAGGAACACTTGATTATTTGAATATATATATATATATTGCTGTTATCTAGTACCCCTTGCTTTCCAAGTGAAATCTCGGAGACAGATAGCTTACTGTCACTCTATGGAAACAACTCAATCCACAGTATGTGTAATGCGAGGGAAACGAAAGGCGAATACAGAGATTACTTGAAGAACATGGAGCAGAAGAAATGTATGGTAAATCATATAAAGAATCCTCTAATTATTGAAAAGATCTGGAACATGAAAGTGATAAAGAGACGGATGGTGTTGATATTGAAACAAATTTTTTAAATAACAGTTTCTACTTTGGAAAAGACAAATAAACGAAACGGATGAAGATTCCAGCATCAAGAAATGTAGGGTCAAGACCTCAAAATACTCTTATTCATCTACCAGATGTGAGACTTTCAGCCAGAATTGCGAACCCGATTTTAGAGTGCTTCGTTTTGCTTTTTGATTTATATTTGAGAAGATACGTGGATATACCAATGTTTTACGTAAGAAGCATTTCGAGGAATTTTTCCAGAAAACAAGAGATTAAAGGGACAGAGGTTCCTGGGTTATTTTTTTGGTCTGTATTTGGTGCACTGGAAACATGGATCTAAAGGACCTGTGGGACTCAGATGGTTTTGGAATTGAGGTATTTTATAGTACAAAGAGTTTCCAGATGAGTTGTAGCAAAAAATACACAGTGTCTGAATACGCTACAGTGGATGAATAAGTAGTCGCTTTCAGATGAAGTGTAGCTTTTGCCTGTACATACCAAGCAGGCCATTGAGGTACTGTCTACAAATTATAAAGTTCTGTGTTGTGAGGACTTGGTACACCGTTACCAAGAAGACGTCGGGAAACAGCAAGATGGGCAAAGCAAAATTTCAAACTCGCCGAAAGATGTAGTAAGCTGTGTGTGCAAGTCATTTCAGGGGACTGGCCGAAGTGAAACGATAAACAGTTGGTTTACTGGTTCCAGCTTGTCTAAAGAGATATTGAAGAAGAAACTTACTTTGGTTGGAACTGTTAATAAAAATCAAACTGAACTTCCTGGTAAATTTGTGGGTGTGAAGCAACGTGAGATACCAGTACCTTACTCGGATTTCAAAAGGACATACAATAGTCTCGTATGCGCCAAAACGTCTTTCATCTATGCACTTCTATATTAAAGTAGATAGCAGCTCAGGTGATACTGGATGAAACTTGCGCCACCTGCTCCATGTCATAAAATATAAGACACTGGCCTTGTGCGACATATTTCCGTATTCTTTAGATTTTTGCGATAAACGCTCAAATATTATATACCAGAAGTACTGTAAAAAGACCAATAATACGACTAGGCGATTGTTCCTACAAGAGTAGAACTTTATCTAATACAACTAGTTGTGTAAAAGAGAGCAACGGTGAAATATCTTCCCAAATACATCAAACAGAAAGTGGCCGACATGGAAATCATGATCCTTCAGCGGAAAGACTGGAGCTTTGAAACACTAACGTGGACAATGAAAGAAATAAGTAAGGAAGATTTAGTAAATGCCCGAGAACTGAAGACATGGGAACAAAAACTGTCTGTGTGATGTGCATAAAAAAACGCGTCTGAGTCAAACGGTCAAAATATGTCATGATTTATTCGATAAATAAAATGTTTCTGATTCGGAATGAAACATAAAATAATGTAGAACCGGTTGTACTGAACAGAACTAGTAGATATACAGTTTAATTCAGCTGCCCCTACCGCTTTCGTCGCATGCAACTCGCAATGTTATATCTAACCTTCAGAAATCACGCGAGAGATTTTCTTATTCCCTCGTTCGCGAAAACTATTAATAATACAGAAATAATGCACTGAAATACGTTTTTGCAGGTTGCCACGTTTTTCGAGTTATTCAAGAAAATGTATCCGAGCATGAGATTTAACTAGATTAAATTATCTACAAGAAAGGTCCTGTTCATTATTGCAGGCAGGCCATTTGCTGCCACAGACAACTAATGTTGTAATACAGTGTACCAGTGACTAAGGGCTTATGGATTTTGGAAGACTGGCGTTTGGGCTCTCGATCAGAGAGTTTTCAGTAACCATGGCAATGCTCCGTCTGAGATTGCAGACAGACCATTTGTGTCGTAGACAAATAAACCATCAGTCCCTGGAACTATAACCACTAAACAATTTTCTCCTTTTTCCAACTCACTTCAGTATCCTGCTATCTCCTATTCATATCAGCCTGCTAATGTCTCCGGCTCGCTTAGCCTACTGCTGAATCCAGTTACACTCCTCCAGCTGTTACCACCAGCAAGGTCCAGGCCGATGCAGCATGTAGAATACTTCACCCTTCTGCTCCGATTGAGTAACTCCAGCCTGTTCCTATATCAACTAATTTCGCTCCAGCCGGTGGAAAGAGTGTAACCTTTTCCAAATGCCAAACACTAGAAGTCATTCTATCGATTCCCTCTTTCACTGGTCTCCATGTGGATAATACATGCAGAAAGCATGTTAAATCAACGGTTCCGACTGAGTCACCCTAAAAAAGCAACTCGCAAGGCAGAAATAAATTTAAAAGATAAGAAGGAAATGAACAAATGTGTGTCGCTGGCTGGTACTACTGCGTGGGAGCATCTCTGTGTCAAAGATACCGCTGTGTCACCTGACAAGTAAGGCACCTGATGTATGCAGAGAGCGGGCGTGGAGTTGCAGACAGGCGGAATGAATAAGCAGAACTCCGTCTGTGGCGACGGAATTATGGATTACTGGTCGCCCGATGGAGGTAGCGTTAAGAGCGGAATTTTAATTGTTGTAGAAAGGGGCATTACTTCGTGACAGTCGGAGAGCACGCTGGTTGCCCAACACTACGGCAGCGGGCACCTTTTTATACTAGCCTGTGTTTCATCGAGTAATTGACGGAACGGATATGAAGTGTCCGCGCGGTGGGTGAAGTTTTTTAGACATATATTACTGCGAGCCGCTAGGGATAGTTGTGTTTGCCTGGAAGGGAAGACCTAACGGCTTCCCCCAAGTAGCACTGTGATGGAGACAGGGGAATGATCGTTCTTGCATGATTGTTGTTGGGTCTGTCCTATAGCGACGCACGTTTCTCTAATGCGCCCTGATTGAATTTCTACGGTACGTTCTCGTTGAACATTATTTGATGCACATTGTGAGGCACAGCTCAACTTAATGGTTTAAATTTGATGCTATTTCGTTAGATTAGAAATAGGTAGCTATTACATCTGATGTGCTTTCTTCTGAGAGGCGGCAGGAATTGTGTTTGATCTAACATAGCAAGTGCTGATTGAATAATTGGTTTAACTATGGGTGTGTGTGAGCCACCGTTGGACTGTGTTTAATGTATCTGTGTTTCAGGGGATTATCCGCATTTGAGAAGAAAGTAATGTTTTTGTTAGGTATAAAGGAGCTGGCCGTGAACCCAGATCATGTGGTATGAACGAATGATGTAAAAAGGCCTCCGGCCTCTTAAGATTCTTACAGCGTATTTAGAAGGTTTATGAATAAGAGTTGTTGTGGATTTGGTAAATCTGGTTGATTTTCATTGAGGTGTATTTTTACCATTTGTTAAGGTTATCATTCTCCTTTTGGAGTTTTGTTTTCTCTGAAGAAAGAATTTCTTAAGCAGGCTTGTTTAACATCTGATACAGCCTTGTGCAGTATTTTGAGATAAGTTACGCGATGATTCGACATGTTTGTTAATGAATTTCGGAAATTCTTTAAGTAGTACTGAGATATTTTGATGTAACCATTTTTGTAAATGTGTTATTTTGATAATTGAGACTGGCATATGCTAAAAAAAGTAATCAGTTCACGATATGGGTCAGTATCTATAAGGTTTTATTGACTGTATTGTCAGAAAATTGGTTTCTTCTTATAAAATGCTTATTTACATTAAGCTGGGTAAAAATTGAATTTGAGGGAAACGACTGAAATGATTTTGATGTGACACTTGATATAACGTTATCGAGACTGGAAAATACTCAAGATGATATGTAAAATTTTGGTAGGAGATTGTATCTAAAGAAATAAAAAAATAAATATTATTATGTATTTGAAATTAAATGTCTGAGTCTCGGACGTGGACTTATCTCCCCTCCCAGTCAGGCATGGCAAATAAGGGGCCATTTGCCAGAGTCCCAAAAAATGAAAAAAGCTAAGGAAAAGTTGAAAAAAAGTTGTGTTGCAGGCCAAGAAAAGTGCTGCTAACAGTAAACACACATCCCATACAAAACTGAGTGACAAGAAGAATATGGAAAGAAACAGCGAAGAAGCTACCAAAGCCAGTTCTAGACGTAAGTGAATAATTTCTTTATGTGAATTGGAATTTGTGACGATAAGTATCTCTACTTTGGATACTTGAAGTCACACTCAGTGCTGGACACCCATTCATAATTTGTGGGAGAAGTGGATGAACACGATGATTCATTCATTGTTTGCGGGCTTTCCAATGGCTAGACACATCATGCCCATTAGTGCCCTCATTTTGCCCCACCACATACGGCAAGCTGAAGTATTGTCGTTTCATTAAAAAAGGCACTTTTGTTTATAACAAAACAGGTACAACAAATTTGTTTTCATTTCGTTTTCAGCCTTACTATACAAATACATCTCAATTTTTTTCAAAGACTTCTGACTATGATTATTGATTTTACAGCTTCAGATACAAGTATTACACCATGCCCCACTCTCCTTTGCTTCTAATTTTGAAGTACAGACGTTATTACAATCTCTGATCATCTTGAGCCCCATAGTTAATTCTTGTCAACATTTATCATGTCACGACGGGTTACGTTCAAGAAAAATTATCAGGTTAAACTTTCAACAGAATTCGCAAAAAACTCCGAGAGTGTAGTGACAATATCATTACATAAGAAGGCTAGTTACCTCACATAGGTTACCTAAAGTTATGTAATTATGTAAGAAAACTAGTCTTGTCAAGTCATAATACAGGTACAGCTCTGTGGGCCTTTATTAAGAAGCCTGTAGGCAGTTTATCCTGATCTCCCTACGAAAGAAAACCGGTCGTGATATCATAAATGTGTGTCATTACCGCTGTGGTGGTTTCTTACTAATATTAAAGAGACGTTATCATTGAACCTATAGTGATGCAAGATAGAAAATACGTTCTATTGTAGAACGATAGATAATGGGCTATAATGTAGAGCTATCGTAATAAGTATATTAACAAACAAATTAATAAATAAAGCTAATTCAGTGGAAGGAAACTGTAGAGTTTGTCTGTTTCCTACACGCTCAAGAAATTACGTTCAATTGGAATGACGAATGGATTGTAAGATATATCACTACAGCACGAATATTGAGTTGTATCAGGAGTAATCTGTGTATAAAGACGCCGTTTGTCAAGTCTGTTATCATATGACTACGTCACAATGTAGTAGGTGGGTAGTATACCCACAGGTTGTCATTAACACCAGTCGTGTTGGCTCTACAGTCACGAAAGTGATAGCATGTGAAAAAAAAACTAATAAAAGTCGTACGCCACGCACGCCAGATATTGGATACACACTCAGCACAGCACATACAGTAATTTATAGCTATGTGTTGTTGTTTTAGAAGCAGGCGAGAGTTACTTCAGTCCAGGGGACAGGGAGCTCATTTTTAGATCTCTGTGCGAACCGTTCGTCGTCTTCCAAATGGATCTGGACTACTGCCATGATTCCTGCTGTGTCTTTGATCTCGGAGTATCGTTTGGCATACCACCAGCGACCCGGTGGGGACTCCTACGCCACTGTAGCGTCGTAGCCAGTAAGGCATGTGTGATTTACGGTGTACATTAACTCCAATAGCATAAGACCACACCAGTACCACTGGAAACAACATTAGCTCGGCTTTGATATCAACGTGGAGCTCATTACGTCGTAAGTTGCGTGAGCGTTACTTAGGCGCCTCTTGTTGCCGTATTCTGCGGCTACGCAGGGACAAATCACCAAATATTATATAGCGACGTAGCTTACTGCGTAGCTCGTGATGCACGGAAGTCGAGAATTCCTAAAATCTGAAGCGGAGCAGATATCAGGTAATAGGGACTGCACATTTTCTAGCGGCTTCTGAAATGAAGCGCTGATGTTCACTCTGGTAATGGGAAGAAAATTCGTACGGGCAGTAACACAAACGAGGAACTAAAAGTGCATCATCACGGAATTACAACACTTGTCGCTTGATTTTTCAACTACCGAACTTTGTATTTTTGTAGACTGTCACACACAGTCTTCGGAAAGAATTCACGTCATGGGTATCTCCGTTTTTCCACAGGAATGAATTATAATATACCACTGCTAACCACGGAGAAAATTGTAATTTTACTGTCGAGTTGAAAGCGTTCATTTCGTTTCTCCACACGGTGGGTGCAGGTTTAATAATGAGCAATAACTTCAGTGCCTTAATCCTGTGGCTATTGACCCGAAAAAGGCAGTGGACACGCTGTGGAGCAAAGAACGGAACATTTTCAAGACAAAACTGAAGTTTCAAGCAATGACAGCGTCACTTCGGTGGCACGGAGACTTGGCTGGTTGTTTTTGCGACGCCATCGGAAGATGAAGCATTAGCTTTTGTTAGCTCTCGTTAAAATATTATATCTGTCAAAAGATTAGCATTAGCTTTTGTTAGGTCTCGTTAAAATATTATATCTGTCAAAAGATTGTGTCATTTGCCTCTGACGGCCATATTTTCACCTTCCCCTGTAATTACACAATATCCTCACTCCAATTTAGGCTATTATCTTGCAGGAATTTATGACAAAGACTCTCCTATTCTTTTTTAATTCCTTTGTTTGTTTCATGGCTGTAGGTATATAAACACGTATGATAAAGGTTGTGTAGACTTATAATAAATTCTTTTTAATACAATTACATGCAAGTTGTATGTATCTCTGGGAGGTTTGGGCTGGCGGGAAACACTTTACTTCGAGAAATAAGAAACTGTCAGAGCAGTTGTTAATGACTGGCCGTGTACGGCAGGACTCGTATGTACTAAGATGGATGGAGGTGGTATATCAAATAATTTTTGAAAATTATGTAATTCTTTATCGAAAGGCAGAACAGTTTTTCATAGCACTGGAAAGTTGAGAAGCTTGCAGGACTTCAGCGACAGTGTATTGATGTAGTGAACTTAGTAGAGAGTCGAGAAGGACTCAGAATCTTCGCTTAGGCAATAGCTTCCCTGTTGTTACAATAGTATACCAACATGTAGAGGGGGAGATTCGTTCCGCAAGTCGGCACAGAATGGGATTTTGCGAGAGTGGAATAATCTCGAATAAAATAAGAATTAAAAGAAAGAACATTTCTGCTAATATATCGCAGATGTTTCGATGGAAAGAAGCAGGCAATGCACAGAACAATCCAAACACAAAAACAGTTACATCATGTGAACGCAGATACATCGTTATTTCTTCAGATAGCATATCGAGTTATTTTCAGTGTTAATTGGACAGTAAGGAGGCTGCGAAGTTACTCATTCTGCGGAGCTACTCATCTGTTCAGTAATTTTGGTTGTTTATTATAATGACGAAAGCTATAGAAAACTTGGGTTAACATCTTTTAACAGGCGCTCTGCTATTTAAACTTGAAGTAAAGCAGTCGTCATTTTTTTTTAAAAAAAAAAAAAAAAATAATCTTTATTAAAATCCCAATATCATACATAATTAACCCACCACCTAAAAAACATTAGTGGGTCGAATTTTGCTATGAATTACATTTCAGCAGCATATATCTTTATCTATTATATTCTATTACTATTATTAGCTACAGGAAGTTAGTTCAATCTACAGGTAACTACATTATCTACAGGTATCTATGTGGAATACTGTTAGGCTATCAACTCTAAGCTACTTTGCTACTAATATCTACATCCTGCAGCGTTACAGGTGTGCCAGTATATAATATAAACCTACTATTTTTGGCCATGCCCACCGAGCTAACCCCAGTGGGCGTGCCCCTGGCACCGGGCTGGCCTTCCGACAATCGCTGCAGGTCAAAAACAGAAACAAAAATTTCCTACACTGTACTCCTACAACCATAGTATATTATTGTTATTATTTGTCGTAATTAGTGTGCTATAGTCTAGTCGGTATGGCCACACCCTCCCCCTAATCCTGGATGCGTCGGATCCCGATCGTTGTTGACGATCGGCCAGTACGCACCCCGGCGGAATGGGATGGTGCGTTATGTCTAGAGAAATTGTGATCCTACCTACTCAATCTCCCTTCTGTATTCCCTTAGGACCTTGGCGGAAACCTCGCTAGCCAGTTTATCAATGATAGTGAAGGTGGTAGCGTCCCTAATGAGATGGAAGGTGTCTGTATTAGGTAGTGAATTTCGTAAATCCCGTGCTACGTCGTCGAAAAGCGGACACTCATAGACCACATGGTCCGGTGTGCCCAGTTCAGCACCACAGTCACACGATGGTGTCGCTCTTTTCCCGAACCGGCAAAGATATGCCGGGTACGGGCCATGCCCAGTGAGGAAGTGCAGCAGTCCCTTACTTGGCTGGAAGTGTTTCATCTGTAGTCTTTCCTGTACATTTGGTAATAGTTGGTATGTTCTTCTTCCGGTCTCTTCCCCATCCCAAATTTCCTGCCAAAGTTCCATTCCCCTTCTTCTAATTGTAATTTTGTCCCCCACTCTGACTCCCATTATATCCATTGTTTTTTCTATTCTCCCCTTTTTTACCCAATACCATGCAGCCTGCTCCCTGATTTTTACATCCAGGGGGCATAGGCCCATGAGTACTAGTAATGCTCCCCCTGGAGATGTTCTATATGCCCCCACTGAACGAAGTATCATGTTTCGCTGCACCCTCCGCACGGCCATGGCAGGAACGACCCTCGTGAGCCTGTGGGCCCAGACCCCGGACCCGTAGCCCACGATGGAAACCAGGATGGTGTTATGATACAATTTGATGAGACTTGGTGGAAGATGAAAACGCCTATGGCCAATGTTGATGAGATTATTTAGCACCTCTAAAGCCCTGTGTGTAGTTGCCTCGATATGCCTGCCAAAACTCCATTTTTCATCTAATATTAGCCCTAAGTATCTAGCTTCTCGACGACGTATAACTGGCGTGCCATCCATCCTAACTGTAGGGTTTCTGACCAATTGGCCCTTTAAGAGTAGATAAGTCGATTTGTTTGGTGCTATTTTTTGCTTTGTTTTGTGGCACCATTGTGAAAGTTGTGTCATGGTTCTCTCTATCTTTGGTTCTAGTTCCTCTCGGCTCCGGCCACCAACCAACAGGAGGAGGTCATCCGCGTAAGCTATCACCTCTAGCACATCTGCACAGCTCTCCAAGGTCTCAAGAAGAGGCTCCATATTGACATCCCAAAAGAGTGGCCCCAGGACAGAGCCCTGTGGACACCCCTTTGTTATCTTTTTGCCCACTCTACCGCTAGGGGATGATAGCCAGACCTCCCTGTCCTCACAATAGCTCCTAAGACAGCCATATAGCGGCCCTGGGCACTCCTTCTCTCGCAAGCGAGAGAAAAGCGAAGGCCACCACAGGTTGTCAAAGGCGCCACTGATGTCCACCATGATGCCAACTATATACTTATGTGTGGATGACCCGCAGACCTCAGCCGCCATGGCGATTGCGTCAGACGCAGAACGCCCCGGCCTAAAGCCGAACTGCCTGCTGCTCATTCCACAAAGCACTCGGTGTGCCATCAGCCTGTCAGCCAGTAGCCTCTCTAGCAATTTTCCCAACAGATCCAACAGACAAATGGGTCTGTAGGACTTGACCTCCTTTGGATCCTTATCCAGTCCCTTTTTTATAATTACTACATTTGCTTGTTTCCAGATGGTAGGAAACCTTTTGAGGCTTAGGGCCTCATTGTAGATTCTTGCCAGAGGTGCTACCAGTTGAGGAGCGAGGTATTGCACCACCTCCGCTATAATGCCGTCTGGTCCTGGGGCCTTTCCTCTCTTAAGTGCTTTAATGTGCTCCGCCACCTCGTTCTCCGAAAAAGGGTACACCAAGGTGTTGTTTTGGTACTCTTCTACCTGGGCTTGCCTAATTAGGCCTTGTTCTTCTGTGTCCTCATTTTCCACGTCATCCGGAAGTAGGGACCGGAGAAGGACTTCAGCAGTTTCCTGCCATGTCCCAGTCATCCGATTCCCATCCCGGATAGTAGATAGTACCATAGGTGACCTAATTTTTTCCCTAACTATTTTATATGGAATGCCCCAGGGATCTATAGCCAATTGGCTTTGGACGTACTTCTCCCAACTTACCAGCCTTACCCTTTTGAGCTCCCTCTGGAACTCCTCCTTGGCATTCCTATAGACTTCCAGCCATCTCTGTTTTTCTTCCCAGACGACACTTCGCTGATAGTACCTCCTCGCCCTCCTAACCGACTGACGCAACTGCCCTAGTTCAGCTGACCATGGTGCCGGGGAGGCCGCGACAGCCCTCCTCCTAGTTGGTACTGCAGCCTTTACCGCTCTTGTGATGGCACTAACCAGCTCCACAGCATGCCTGTCGACGTCTTCATCACCCTCCGGCCATATCGGTAGAACAAACTCTCTTGCAAGGCGCTCCCAATCAGTTTTATTATAGTTTAGCTGAAACTCCCACCCTATGTCCCAGTGGCATTCCCTATCTGTAAGCTCAAACGTTATTAAATTATGGTCACTCGTTGTTATTTGGTCTCTTACTTTCCAATTATTCAAATGTCCAGCAAAATTAGGTGATACTACTGTTATGTCTATGTTAGTTCCTCCTCCTCCACCGCCTGTGTAGGTGGGGGGATTCCCGGCTCTATTAGCGACCAAGTATTGTAGTGACATTATTGTCTCCTCCATCTTCTCCCCTCTGCCGTCCCGGGTGCCACTGTACCACAGGGGGGATTTCGCATTGACATCTGCCACCACCACTATCTTTCTACCTCTTAACGCTGCTGTTACTCTTGATAAATGGTCTAAATAGACCTCGATGTCCTCGCCATATTGGAAGTACATATTGACTAAGTGAATGACCCCGACTGGAGTCTGGAGTTAAGTCACGATACAGTGTTCGTTTGAGAAATGAGCCAACACTGTGACTCGTATGGCTTTATTTAAAACTATAGTGGTGGCTTTAGGATCATCTCCAAAAGATACTATTTGCCAGCTGACACTGGCGAAAGCTATGTTCCCCGCAAGAGAGTATGGCTCCTGCAGACAGAGTACATCAAGACTCATCTCCTCCACCACCCTCCGTAGCTCCTGCATGACCAATCGGCTGTTATGTGCATTAAGTTGTCCTATTTGTAACTTAGTCATCATGGGAAGTA
The DNA here is from genome assembly GCF_021461395.2 of Schistocerca americana. NCBI lineage: Eukaryota > Metazoa > Arthropoda > Insecta > Orthoptera > Acrididae > Schistocerca > Schistocerca americana. Next base: position 186,120,994 of record NC_060125.1, on the reverse strand, counting down.
CGTATGTACGTATTGTTCTGGAAAGGTCTTTCTCCAGTCAAAAGCTATCCTTCCATTGGCTAGAACAGCCTGCTTATAAATTTCATCTAAATCGAATTTTTCGTTCCTCCTTTGGAAAACCTTCTGAACAAGGTCACGCAGGGCGCCGAAGTCAGTGGGGAGATTCATGGTCTTTAACTGTATCCTATCAACAGCCTCCATGGCCGAGAAGGTGACTTTACGTCCGTACTGGTGTCCCACCCTCACTATATGCCTTAATGCTGTGGTCAGGACAGCCGGCTCCTCCAGACGCGAAAGTTGCAAGGCGTGTTCTAAATTTGGGTAGATCCTGATGGGGTCCACCTCTAAACGTTTAACTAACGGTTGGTCACAGGTATGGGTAACTACTGTACTACTAATTGCATTGACTTGGACTGGTCCTACAGATGTGAAGTTACTTTTAATTTGGCCCGCTATTGCAGGACGCCTGACTGTGGGTGCCCGATCTTCTGGCGGTCTCGAGTTCCGGGGGGAGGGGAGAGCGATTGCTTCCCTTTCACACGGATCTGTCTGGATGGATACATCTACCATTTTTTCTGCCTTACTTTCTTTAATGAAGGTTAAAAATTGCCTGAATTTGACAGCCCTAGCCGCGTCCCTACGCCTCTTCCCCGGAGACTTCCTTTTTGGCATCCTGCGCACAACTGCGGTTTCAGCCATAGTCAATCCTTGAAATTAACCTTTGCTCCAGCATCCTGTAAGTTGGGCAATTCCTACCTGAGGCATTGCAGGTCTTCTTGCCTCTCTTTGTACATGGGATACAGATTCCGGATTTTGTACAATTTTTCCTTATGTGATCTTCCGCTCCACATCTGGAGCAAGCCGGCTTCCTGTCACAGTACTTGTGGATATGATCTAAATCTCCACAATTGTGGCAGCGAGGCACCACCAAGTAGTCCCTAACGTTAATAGCATGAAACCCAACGTATATCCTTCCCATAGATGTGAGCTTTTTCCACATAGATCCTGTAACTTCTGCTACGTGATGCACTGTCTGCCTGTCTCGTGGTCCTGTCTTAAATTTTAATTTGAATTCCTTTGTAAATTGATCATTAGTCATGTCATCAAAATTCTGATTCTTTATCGTGTTACACAGTTCATTGTTATCCATCGTAACCGGTACATCGTACATTATTACGAGTGGATTCCTTTTCTTTGGGGGTTCACACTTGACTGCCTTGCACAAATTTTGATTATTAAGAATTTTATTTTTATCTTCTTCAGTCGCCACGTCCACAATCACTACATTTTTTGTTGCCCTTACTTTATTAACTTTTATCTTATCCTTCACTGGGTTAATAACAGTCGTGAAAATCTCCTGAACCTTCTTTGTGTCTTGGCCAGGCAGGGGTCTTAAAAAGACCGCCGTGTCCGGCTTTTGTGCCACTTTCGCTATCGTCTCTCTCGTTGTCTGGGACTTGGGTGCAGCCTGAGCTACTACACCTGCCCATGTCCTAGCCGGTTGTCTCCTAAGGGTGAAGTTTTCCCGTTGCAGCTCCACCACTCGCCCCTCAAGCCTTGCATGAGCAATTTTTTATGGCCAAGATCGCGGTTTGACTGATCTTACCATTCTTAACGTTGGACTCCAACAGCTGTGTAATTCTGTTGTGTCTCTCCGTAACACTTTCGTCAATATCCTGCATTTGCCCCGATGGGTCGGGAACAGAAAGCATCGAAGCTCTCGCGGAAGCACACGATTCACTTGTCTCAGGTTCAGCCATGATTGACAAGTGAAGAAAAAAGGGGTTGGGAGCCCGTCTCTAACCCCGGACCGGCTCCTCTGGCATGGGGGGGGACTAAGATGCAGCTCGCCCACCAACCTTGTCCCTAGGCCAAGGGCACCTCTGAGCCGCCGAGTTCAGCACACCGTTGCCAGTGTCCTGGTCCCCTTCAGTGGCCCCGTCACCGACGATTTCTCCCAGTGTTCCTCGGCAAGTGCACCCCGCACTCCGGAGAAGCGGATGCACTTCTCGCCCTTCGCCGCCTACTAGCCCGAGCTCCCACCTACAGGCCAAGGACCCGCTCCTACTCAGGTGGCGGGCCGGTCACCCAGTCGTTCGACGGTCTGGACCCAGCTAACCTGGCCCAGGCGATGTCACCACCCCCTGGGTTTGGCAGAACACGCCCCGGTTTTCCACGGGCGCGGCGAAGTGCACTTGCCGACTCGCGCCGAGGTCCCACGCCGACAAACGACGTCGCTGGCATACAGAGCACCAGCTGGTCTTGTGCTCTGCGAGTTGAGGGACAGATGGTTAGTCCCTCAGACACAGCTCCCCCTGTGCCACGCACCCTTCGCTTTCGCCTTGGGTTGGGGGCGTTTAACGTCCTACCGTGACGGGAGTTTAACGTCCTTCCTTGACACAACGACAACCCTCACCGTTCCACAGCCCGGAGGTGTTATGAGAGTGATGATGTGATAAAATGATGGTATGGCCCGGGTCTTATGTTGTGGAGTTTGACATCATCGAGACGGTGCGGCACTCAAACCCGAGTTACGTTCCCCGGAGGGCCTCCACACGTACTGGGGGATCATGGCCGACCATGTCTCACCCACCGCTTTTGATAATTCACGGTGGGCCAGTGCGGTTCAGTGAGGATTGCACCCAGTTAAGGGCTAGCCGTTTAACGTCATGCATGGACGGCCCTTCCCGTGTTAGCTTCACCCCATCTAAGGGGGTTACTGAGCGCCGGGGCCACGTCAAGGCCACGGGATAGGACATTACGGTCCCCGCCCCACTCAGGTTCCTCTGAGCCACAGAGCACTTCAGACAGTCTGAAGATTTCCGGGAATCAGAGGGTCTCCTGGCGGTTTTAACCCAGTTTCGGAAGGCAACACACCTTCCACAGGTGGCGCCACGCAGACCGCTTTCCCGTGCGGAAAGCGCACAGAACAATCCAAACACAAAAACAGTTACATCATGTGAACGCAGATACATCGTTATTTCTTCAGATAGCATATCGAGTTATTTTCAGTGTTAATTGGACAGTAAGGAGGCTGCGAAGTTACTCATTCTGCGGAGCTACTCATCTGTTCAGTAATTTTGGTTGTTTATTATAATGACGAAAGCTATAGAAAACTTGGGTTAACATCTTTTAACAGGCGCTCTGCTATTTAAACTTGAAGTAAAGCAGTCGTCATTGCTGAAAGTGCAAAATCTGTATCTACTCCGAACCAGTTCAAAGTTTTATTGTGCGAATTCGACAGATGTATACGCCGGAGCAACCGCGGAAGTTTTATTTGAATTTTACGAGTAATTTTCTAATTGGTGAGACAGCAACCGCCATCTTATAGTCGTACAGCGAACATCGTTGCAGCAGCGGCGCTAAAGCGTGAGAGAGCATTCCATCACTGCAGGCGGTTCGATGGAATGAGAGACATTTGAATGTTCCTGTGACGCCTATACTGTGTCCATCTTTATTTTACATCGTGTGTGAAACAGCATCTCTAACCAAATATTTAGTAGACGGGGACAAAGTCAGAAGAGCAGTGGCTGCATTCTTTATGAAAACTAATAACAGAATTTCGTTGCATAACAATTAGGTAAGCAGCATATAACAGTTTCTCGCAGCTAGAATTTGCTGTGGTATTGTATAATGAGAACTGTGAAATTACGTTGTTCATAAATTGTAGCGTTCGACTGTGCATCGTTCAAATGGGATTCTGCCTGAAGGCTTCGGTTAGTCATGTTATACCTGAGCAACTTAACTCTGATGTAGAGATGGGCAAACTGAAACACGTAACTGTCCCGAAACGAACAAGTACAATATAATGTTTCGAAACAGTGAAGTGTTTCGTAATTCTATAGGCCTACACATTATATCATATTGAGTGTTTACTGTATAAATATCGTCATATAAACATAAATGAGGTGCAAGAGTGCCAATCATATCGCAAAAAAAAAAAAAAAAAAATGTTCAAATGTGTGTGAAATCTTATGGACTTAACTGCTAAGGTCATCAGTCCCTAAGCTTACACACTACTTAACCTAAATTATCCTAAAGACAAACACACACATCCATGCCCGAGGGAGAACTCGAACCTCCGCCGTGACCAGCCGCACAGTCCACGACTGCAGCGCCCTAGACCGCTCGGCTAATCCCGCGCGGCTATCGCAGAAAGTGTGAAAATTTCAATTAGGCATTTTGGGAGTTTCGTATTTCCTGCAGGAAATTCGCTGTTTTCATGTCATGTGACGTTCATATTTTACAATTGGCTGAGGTCAGAGTTTGTATGTTTGACATAACAGATTTTGCCAAACTCGTTTCTCTGCATTCTAGTGCCTAATTTTGATAGGTTTTATGAGTAATGATATGTATGTGCCCTTGAAGAAGCATATCATGGTATATAATTTATTGAGATAGCATTCTGGGAAGCGAGGCACTGAATTATCATTTATGAGTGTGCCACTCACACTTTTCTTATTCACAGTTATGGCAGATCTGGCTCTACACCACTTACAGTTCTTGTTAAGAAAGTTTGTTCGATGTACAGGTATATGGAGTTCCGTCAAGAACTCACAGCAAGCAGATATATTATCATTTTATAAGAGATAAAGTTGCTGTTGAAATGCAATTTTTATCACAGTATCTGAAAGCCAAATGCAGAAGTATCAGAGTACCGTTGTTGATTTCTCTGAGAATTATCTATGATGCACAAGTATTAAGATGCCTATATTGTGTGATAACTAAACATAGCACGTTTACAACACACAAACATATACATACATAAATCAAATAAGTATTCTCAAACCCATAAATAAATAAACATACTCAAAAAAATTAAACTCACTAAATGGTGAGCTAAAACGTGTCTTCTGCTTGCACCAAATGTGAGAAAAATGTTCTTTCAAGGTAGGTACATGTTAGGCTTACTGCACTAAACAAACTACAGTGAAATACAAATTCAGTGCGGAACAAATACTGGTAGCAGTTACTTCTGTAAAATATCTGGGAGTATGCGTGCGGAACGATTTGAAGTGGAATGATCATATAAAATTAATTGTTGGTAAGGCGGGTGCCAGGTTGAGATTTATTGGGAGAGTCCTTAGAAAATGTAGTCCATCAACAAAGGAGGTGGCTTACAAAACACTCGTTCGACCTATACTTGAGTATTGCTCATCAGTGTGGGATCCGTACCAGATCGGGTTGACGGAGGAGATAGAGAAGATCAAAAGAAGAGCGGCGCGTTTCGTCACAGGGTTATTTGGTAACCGTGATAGCGTTAAGGAGATGTTTAACAAACTCAAGTGGCAGACTCTGCAAGAGAGGCGCTCTGCATCGCGGTGTAGCTTGCTCGCCAGGTTTCGAGAGGGTGCGTTTCTGGATGAGGTATCGAATATATTGCTTCCCCCTACGAATGCAAAATTAGAGAGATTCGAGTGCGTACGAAGGCTTTCAGACAGTCGTTCTTCCCGCGAACCATACGCGACTGGAACAGAAAAGGGAGGTAATGACCGTGGCACGTAAAGTGCCCTCCGCGACACACCGTTGGGTGGCTTGCAGAGTATAAACGTAGATGTAGATGTAGATGTAGAGTTGTAGATGTAGAAAGAGCCATTACCTGTTGGAACAGCCCGGCTGTTGTTAAGCCTTGTTCATTCATTAGCAACCGACACTTCATTAGTCGACCCTCCGCATTATCTTGCTCTGAACATTTCACACAGTACGTAATAGACCGTACAGATCAGCAACGCACATTTATTTATTTACTGTTTCCAGGGCACTGCACTAACATAATTGACATACTTTATCTCATAGCCGTGTCAGTAGCAAAAAGGTTGACTTAACAGTTATTTTCATAACAATTGACCTTCTATAATCCACCACCTTACTGGTCAGTAAGGTGTAGTGGCCACGCTGTGCACTAAGGTGCTAGTATTTAAGTGTAGCTCTTTGCCAAATAGGAAATTATGGGCTGTGGACAGTATTGTGAGACTATCGGGTTTAGTTATAATTGTCAGTTACTGTAGAAGGTGTTATGGTCTAATATCAGCATTTTTCAAGCTTAATTAAAATTTTTTGAAGCAGTCTTAAGTAATCCAGTGACTTTAGTAGCCGTGAGAGCAGGAGAAGACAGACTGTATTATGCACTGTAACCCATTTAGTTCGTAGTTCAAGAAACGTCAACGTCACTCAACGTTTTTACTCGTACGGGAAACTAACAAGGAATCACAGAACTCTCAGGTCATTCATGCATAATGGGTTTTTACAGTTGATTCATAGGCGCTCTCCTCGTGATGTCCCAGTGACTTCACATCTGCCATTTTCTGTCATGTTAAATCAGTGTAGAAGTCTAGTGGAACTCAGTACTGTGGTCGGCCTGTTGAATTTTGTATCGAACGTAGACCATTGCAATTTATCTAGTCACAGCAAATTCTAAAATATTATTTACTGGATATAAAGAGTTTTGTTTTATATTGCAGTTTCAACAATGATTATACACAAGATTTAGATACACAAAAATTAAACTAAATATCTAGCAAACGAATATCTTGAAGACTGCTATTTTTCTAATTACGGCACAAATCTATGGGCCTTCAAGAAGCAACCTAAACAGTAGATCTCCAGTGACATTTGACCTTTTAATATCTACATCTACATGCATACTCCGCCAGTCACCATATGGTACATGGCGAGGGATACATTGTACGGCAAGAAAGGAAGAATGAATTGATTGTTGGTGTTAATAACGATCATCCTCCTTTACCTCCTCTGCATGACTGCAGATGACGCGTAACTGAGCACACTTGTTCCGTGCATGCAGTACACGTGAGGCGCCTAGTTGTTTCCACTGCACTGTATGGAATACGAAGGTTCTGTTATAGTTCACTAACCTGCTGTCTTCAAGTTGATGTCCCCAGCGCAGAAAATAGCACGCAGGTCGTAGGTTCTGTATATTGAGGCTGAAACTGACTTTTAGCGAGGTTCTGTTCTGAAATAACGTATCACTTCTTTGGGATGCCACTCGCGTATTTTAATGTAGCCACAGGAGAAGACTACATAATCTTAATACAAACCTTCTAATACAGCGAAGTACATGATCAAACACAATGTTTACGAAAATGCATCTTTACACTGTTTGTGGCACGTGTCTGCGCCTCATGACTACTGGAGTGAATCTTGTAATACTGAATACTGGCAAACACATCCTGCCACAGACAACATGACGGTACATCTCGACTGCCTAATCCAGAGTGACGAACAGCCCCAAACAGTGCGCGCCATACCAGAAAATGCGTGACCCGAACGCTTCCGAAGTGCTTCGTCGGCAATTTCGTCAGTCTTTCGTTTTTGATTTAAATTGTTTTTAATAATTCTAAAATGACTGATTGATAGTCAGCTGTTGAGAGATATTTATATTAAAATGTGAAGTCATTCCAATGATCAGGCTAGTTTAACTAATAAAAATAACTATACTTTAATGTTTTGGCACCCTTGCTCCGAACACAGCAGCCGGTCACAGGGCAGTAGCATTATGGAGGCGGTCTATCTCACGGGATTGGTACCGAATCTAACATCCGTCACAGGTACCTCACACCACATTTCATCGCCTATATACTTCTTGCATCTCCACTGCTCTGGGAACAGCTTCTTGGAGCCTAATATGATGGCTAAGCCAGAAATATTACAGTTGGACCACTACTAGTCATTTCCTTTCCTGTTCCATTCGCAAATAGAGCGAGGGGGAAACGACTGACTGTATGTCTACAAATGAGCTCCGAGTTCTTTTCTCTTGTCTTCGTGATCCTTACGCGTAATTTGAATTGGCGGCAGCAGAATCATTCTGCAGTCAGCTTCCAATGCCGGTGGTCTAAATTTTCTCAATAGCGTTTCGCGAAACTAGCATGGTCTCACCTCCACGGATATCCATTTGAGTTCGCGAAGCAATCCTAATACCAACGACACGTAGATTAAGAAGGCCTGCACACTGCCTGCAAACATAGGCCTCTTTATTGTTGAGTTTGCGTGTTATACTTGACTGCGAACTATTACTTACTGTTTTGCCGTGCATTCATACATGTAAGACGCGGCCACGGTCTTCTCGAGCACCTTGTGCCAACGCTCCAGTCAGTGCCGCAGCGCGGCATACTTCAAAGTGCTCACAGTGGGGACGCCACAAGAGATGCAGCAGTCATACCGCTGGAGCCGACAGAGCCAGTCAGCCTGCAGCCCCACATGGCTACGTCGCGTCGCCGCGGCCTGGAAGGGGAGTCGTCTGGTGGGCAACCTGGAGTGCGGAACAGGTGTTTTTTCAGTCGCGACGCTGTGACGGTGTAGTGTTTACGGGTGATGAACATTCGCTGCGGACCCGGACGCGAGTGATTACGCTGAGTTATGTTTCATCTTGTTTTCAGAATAAATTTTCTAAATTGTAATTAATTCCGACTTTCCATTTGGTAGTTTGTACCTCGGACAGAACACTTACCATGTCTTATGACTTCCCCTTCAATTTTCGATGTCTGCTTGCCGTGAAAGTGAAGACCAATACGGAACAAGAGCGTATCACCGTCTGCTTTGGAGTCCTCCAAGTAACGTGTTTAGCAAGATTGTTTTGATATTTATTTAGAGCACTATTTATGTGGGGGTTATTACTATGTCGACTGAGCTGCTATTAGATATTTAACAAGCTCTTGTGTTTAGAAGGTGCTGGATGAGTGGCTCAGCAGACTAATGGCAAGGTCCTTGAATCTCAGTCAAAATAAAGCTGAAAGAGCAGTGGTTTTGGTCTTGTCGCCAAGTGATTAGAGATGAGGCTCTATTCTTGTGTTTCATTATTTGGCCGTTTCAGAGTAACAACCCTGCAGTTTAATAATATGTCCTGGCAATGAACAGGTAGCCTAGTACGAATGGCCACACAGCAAATTTGTTACTATAACTGAACTAGCAGTTCATACGTATCTACCAGAAATAGTCATTAGAGTATGAGATCATCATCATTTTCTTGGGCCTTTGTCCCACTTCAACGCAGTTACTATGGATCTGGCCATATTATTGTCAGAGGGTGGTCTGATGCCCTGCCTGTCGCCAGCCTCGGTATTCGCCTAGTGGGACGTGGAAAACCGCCTAAAAACCACATTCAGGCTAGCCAGCACACCGTTCCTCGTCGTTAATCCGCCGGGCGGACTCGATCCGGGGCCGGCGCGCCTACCCGAGTCCAGGAAGCAGCGCATTCGCGCTCTCGGCTAACCTGGCGAATTATGAGAATATGAGATAACTGGTATCAGACTGGTTTTATTAAAATGTTGATGAATTTAACTAGAAATACAATATTTAGTTAAAAGAAAAACGTTTCTAGAATTGCCTATCAGTAGAAACTACTCTTGGATGGACAAGACGTATATGACTGCTCTTGATACTTGAGCTGCTCAGCACGAAGGCATTCTTAATCTAGACAATACTGGAAATATTCGCATGTTGATCGAACCTACCGATAACAAATCCAGCAGCGCCCCTCTGAATTGCTTCGATGCTTTCCTTTAATCCGACCTGTCAAGGTTTCCAATCACTCGAGCACTATCAAGAATGTGTCGCACTAGGGTTCTGTACACGGTATCCTTTACATATCTGCTACGCTTTCCAAAAAGTCTCCCACTAAACCGAAGTCGACCATTCACCTTCCCTACTACCGCCTAAAATGCTTTCCAACGTTACGTCTATGTATTTAATCGACGTGATTTGGTCAAGCGCCGACCCGAGTGGCCGTGCGGTTCTAGGGGCTACAGTCTGGAACCGAGCGACCGCTACGGTCGCAGGTTCGAATCCTGCCTCGGGCATTGATGTGTGTGATGTCCTTAGGTTAGTTAGGTTTAATTAGTACTAAGTTCTAGGCTACTGATGACCTCAGCAGTTAAGTCGCATACTGCTTAGAGCCATTTGAACCATTTTTTTGGTCAAGCAGCGCTCTACTAACGCTGTGTTCGAATATTACGGGATTGTTTCTCCTGCTCTTGTGCATTAACTTAAATTTTTCTATAGCAAGCTGCCTTTCATCACACCAACTGGAGATGTTGTCTAAGTAATCTTGTATCCATTTACAGTCACTCAAAGACGAGACCGTCTCGTACACGTCAGCAACAGTAGCAAACTGGTGCCTATCCTGTACGCCAGATCATGTACGTATATAGATAATAAGAGCGATCTTGTCACACTTTATTGAGACCCTCATGACCGTACTCTTGTCTCCGAGAACACCAGCCGTGGAGGGCAACGTACTGTGATCTATTAATTATAAAACCTTCGAGCCACTCACGTAAAGGAGTACGTAAACCCTCTGCCCAAACCTTCGTTAACAATCGGCAGGGCTTTTATTGCGACATTCCAAGAACAATGAGCTGTTTAACAATATACGAGGCGTGTTTTTTAAGTAAGTACCGTTTTGAAATTTAAGAAAAGAGTGCAAAGATATCTCAATAATTTTATTTTTACATGAAAGGCTGTACCTTAATCTACGTTTCTACTTAATTTTCGTCAATATTGAGGCAATTGTCATAACGTTGTACCAGTTTCTGAATACCCTCCTCATAGAAGTCTGCCGCCTGACTTGTTAACCACTTCGTCATCGTCTTGCAGACGCTGGCGGCCAGGGTGTCTCTTCAAGTGCAGGAATAGATGGCAGTCACCGGGCGCAAGATCGGGGCTGTACGGAGGATGATCTAGTGTTTCCCATCGAAAAAATGTGATGAGATCTTTGGTCTCATTCGCCACATGTGGACGGGCATTGTCTTGCAGCAAAACGATGCCCCTTCTCAACTTTCATGGACTGTTGCTTTGATTCTGGTGTGACGTAGGCCATCCATGTTTCATCGCGCATAACGATTTGGCTTAAGAAATCATCACCGCCGTTGTGGTACCGCTCAAGGAAAGTCAATGCACTGTCTAAACGTTTGGTTTTGTGCACATCCGCCAACACTTTCGGTACCCAACGTGCGCACAAATTTCGGTAATTCAAGTGCTCGGTCACAATGCCGTACAAAACAATACGAGAAACGTTAGGAAAGTCATCCCGCTAGGAGGAAATCGCAAAGCATCTGATTTCTCTCACTTTATTGTCCACTTCCTGCACCAAACTTTCATTAACGACCGAAGGACGCCCACTCCGTTGTTCATCACGCGCATTTTTACAGCCATCTTTAAATGCTCTCACCCACTTTCTTACCATTCCATCACTCATAATGTTACATCCGTAAACTGCACAGATTTCACGATGAATATCGATCGCTTTTAGGCCTTTAACACTAAGAAATCTTATAACAGCCCGTACTTCACAGTCGGCGGGACTCACGATTATCGGAGGCATCTTAAACACTCAGTACACAACGTAAACAAGGAAGAATCAGACTGTAATGGCGTCAGTGCGTAGGTTAAGGTACAGGCTATCATGTAAAAATAAAATTATTGAGATATCTTAGCACTGTAACCTCCCCGTGAAAATATGAAAATGAAAAGAATTGAATATAATTGCAAATAGTGCCAAATGTTAGCTTCCCACAGTAACAAAAGTCAATGATAATAAAAATGTGCAAAAATGTTAAGTCTCCACAAAATTAACGTTAAGATGAACCTGATAAATTTTATAAGGGCAGCTGCGCTGACCTTAGGCCCTGTGCAATAATTAATCTGATAAATTGATTCTGGGAGGAAAAGCATAGGAAATATTGTTTCAATTGGAATGATTCTTTTCTTAAAAACGATTGCTTTAAAAACAAAATTATTATTATGGCACTTCTTGAAGAAATTAATTACAATTAACAGATGTTATTCGCTGACTGCAATGCTGCTTCATAATTTATTTAACAATATTCCTCGTTCCGAACCGTGACCAAAGACCCATGTCGACGCCCGCCGACTCCTCACACTACTTCCGACTGAGTACAATTCGCAACAGAACTCTCGCGCAGTCAAGCGCAGACTAGCAACGATAAACAACTCTCTGGTCAGAGATTCTGTCATGCCTCGCCATCGCTGGTACTGAATACATACGCGTTTCATAACCCTCCACTGGGGGGGGGCAAAAATTTGGCAGCGATAGTGAGTCATTTGGACTTGCCATGAGCAACAATTTTTTTCTTGACTAATTAACTTTACAATCACAGAATATACAGATGTAGAACATGAAGTAAATGTGATGCACATGCACCGAGTACAAAAAATATTAGACAATATCAAAAAGTGATTACAAAACATATTACCAAATAACATAAGTGCACACGCACTGAGAAACTCTTTAGCATTTTCACAACAAATAAACATAATGGCAAAAAAAAATCATGTTGACAAGTGGCATAAGTGCATATGTACTGTAGTTCAGAACATATCAGCAAAAAAAAATGTATAGGCCATGAATACAAATGATGTTAGCAAAAAAAAAAAATGATTTTCACTATGTTACAAGAATTAGGATAGGAAAGGGAAGGATTGCATCATGGTTGTAGCACTTTAGGTTGCACGCAGCTGCACTGAAAGTCCATATCTTTCCACAGAAGTACAACACCAAGTGAGACAATCTGAAGTTCTTTTCCCAGAAGTGTTTATCAGGGTAGCCAAGATACTGAAATGTCGTAGTAATATCCCACGTTATCATTTTGGTAGTACATCAGGTACACCAAACAGTGGGACCATAATAACGTCTCCATCGCTCACGGTGGTGGACAGCATGTCGTGTCAACACCACGCTCTTACAAGGCACACCAACGTAGAATTAGTGCAAAAACTAAATATAGTGCTCCATGATCAAGAGGATATACAGGAGAAATGGATATTGCAGTAATTCAAGGTAGTTGCGTCAGAAGGTGAAGGACATTAAGTCACATACTAGTCTTCATTGGGAATTACATTAGTAGTTTGCGGCATTCATAGCCCAGTCATTGAACATTTCTGTACCACGTATGTACTATTACAGAAAAATGTTCATTAATTGTTTTACAGAGAACATTGGCACCCATTCTCTAATTACAAATCATCAGAAGTCATTACTTAAAACAGGAGGTAGTCAGTAACATAGTATTACAGAATAATGTTGATAATTAATCATTGGTCATCCCAATACAGTAATCAGTAGCATTCATTTCCCAGTTACAAAGCATTATTAATTAATCATTGGTCATCTCAATACAGTAATTAGTAGCATTGGTCATCTCAATAGAGGAATACAGTAATCAGTAGCATTCATTTCCCAGTTACAAAGCATTTTTAATTAATCATTGGTCATCCGAATACAGTTATCAGTAGCATTCATTTCCCAGTTACAAAGCATTATTAATTAATCATTGGTCATCTCAATACAGTAACCAGTAGCATTCATTTCCCAGTTACAAAGCATTATTAATTAATCAGTAGCATTCATTTCCCAATTACAAAGCATTATTAATTGATCATTGGTCATCCGAATACAGTAATCAGTAGCATTCATTTCCCAGTTACAAAGCATTATTAATTAATCATTGGTCATCTCAATACAGTAATCAGTAGCATTAGCATTCATTTCTCAGTTATAAAGCATTATTAATTAATCATTGGTCATCTCAATACAGTAATCAGTAGCATTCATTTCTCAGTTACAAAGCATTATTAATTAATCATTGGTCATCTCAATACAGTAATCAGTAGCATTCATTATTCAGTTACAAAACATTATTAATTAATCATTGGTCATCTCAATACAGTAATCAGTAGCATTCATTATTCAAGTGACATACTATTCAGAGCTAATCAGTATTACTCAGAACTCTCTTAAACTGGTATCATTATTTGGGACTGGTAATACATTTTTTTGTTAGCAATGCATTGCTTTGGGTAATTATAGGGAAAAGCAAGAAGAGAAAAAGAAAAAATTTGGGTCTGAGTTGTTTCTTTAAATGAAAATGTGTAACGTCATTTGTCATGAGTCAGCTGTAGCATGGTTATGAAACAAGTAGAGTATATGTAATCACATTCATAAATGACATAGATTTAATGAACAACTGCTTATAGCACATTAATTTCATAAATAATTTCTCCTGCAAAAATATATAAAAAAATGGATTATTAAGCTGAAAGAAGAAACGCATTTTATGCTGAAAAGTAGTGAACTTCGAATTAACAGGTAGTGAAATGTGTATAAAGATGTGTTCCATAGCTGTCCTTTCCAAAACCTTCAGTCATTATACTATGCAATATAACACCTGCTGTCAAAGCGAACTGCAACAAATACTTAAATAACTACATAGCATGAATACATAACTTCCACATTATCCTCATCTGTAAAGAAAAACTTCATTATCCATCTCTTCATTATCTATATTATCATAACTCCATTATTATCATCACCTGTAAAGAAAAACTTCATTATCCATAGTAGCATTATTCTTCATCATTATTCATCAGCATTCATTATCATCTGCAAAAAAAATCACTTCATTATTCATTACATAACTATTCCTTATCTCCAGCATATTCCATCACTAAAACTAAGATGTGTAGTTCTATCTGACAGCCTGCATCAATCGCCTTGTATTCTGAAAGAAAAAATTAGTTAAGACTGCTATTCTACGATGTGTATAGTATATTCTTGTTAATGCTTGTTAATCCTGATCCATTTACTCTTCCTCATGAGGTTTGCATCTTCTTACGATCGTTCCGAAGGTGAAATTCCCATTTCTGTTTAATTTATTTGTTTCACGCATCATTTCTTTCTGAAATTGATGGACAGGGATTAATGTCTTGCATTTAAATCATATACTCATTAAATAATGACTGGTTTATGGTAACATAATTAAGCATACAGCATAACATGACAGAAAACGTAATATGTGGAAAACTAATATAGTGTTCAGAGGCAAAAATGTACTCAGTGTAACACAATGTAACAGTAAAGTAGTCACGATGTTGAGATATCATAAGGCAAAATGTCAAAGTCAACTGGTGTTTGCTATATCTTAACTATTTCATAGCGCATACAAACAAAACATGAAACAATCGTATATACCTAAGGAAGACAAAAAATGTGACGTTCGTTGTGTTCAGCTTGTATGTTGTGTAGTTAATAGAGGCGAGAATTAAAGACTTTAATGGAGAGAAAATTTAATAAAATTAATATGTCACTAGATAACATTGCATAATTATTCATACGATGTGTAAGTTTCTCTGGAAAAAATGTGCACAGTTTGATATGTAACGAGAAGAAGAGCGACCTGCTAACCTTACCTTGCCGAGCACTTGCCAAGAAAAAATACGATAATCATCAATAAGTAGTCACATAAATATAATTGCATAAGTGGTAGTAAAATGTGTAAATTCATCTGGAAAAATATGCACGGTCTGATGTGTACCGACAAGAAGAGCGACCTGCTAACTTTACCTTGCCGGGCACTTGCCAAGAAAAAATTCGATAATCATCAATAGGTAGTCATGTCAATATAATTGCATAAGTGATCATAAAACTAGCAGAATGGCATTATAGCATGTTAAATCATAAAGTGTCTTCATTCAATAAAAGGTTTGATGTTTGACCAGTGGTGAGTGCCTTTGGATTTTCTGGTTCTCAAAGTTTCGACGTGTACAACATTGGGGTGAGGAGTGCTGCGAATCCGATATGGACCTGCGTATAGATGTTCAAATTTACTGCACCTACCTTTTCCTTTGTTGGATAAATAGTGTGTATGTACTAATATTTTCTGTCCAATGTGAAAGTCACGGCGTGTTTTGCTGTCTTCTCCGACGCTCTGCGGCACGTTTGATGTTGTTCAGCGCAATGTAGATTATTTCGTGGTGTCGTAATCGACGAGATGTAGGAAAGGTTACTAATTCTTTAATTTTTTTAGGTGGTTCAACATTTTTCAGTATAACAGACGGAGATAGCATAGTCGATTCATTAGGAATGGAACTGATTACATCTTGGAATGAGAATATGTGTGTGTCCCAATCAATATGTCTTTTGTGGCAGTATATTCTACACAGTTTACCAATTTCTTTCATTAATCGTTCACAAGGGTTCGTAGAAGCATGGTACTTGGATATATAGATCGGAGAAATGTTTCTGGCTCGTAACATACGTGTCCATACAGTAGATCGAAACTGTGATCCATTGTCGGAAATTACTTTCAACACATGCCCTACATAAAATAGAAAATGTTTTACAAATGCTTTCGAAACAGTTTTAGCAGTAGCTTTGCGTAACGGAGTGAAGGTAACAAATTTTGAAGTGAGCTCAACAGCGACAAAGATGTAGCAGAAACCTCTATTACTTCTCAGAATTGGGCCAAAAATGTCTACAGCGGCCATATGTCTTAATTTAACAGGTACAATTGGATGTAATGGAGGAATATGTGAAGTTGTGTCTGACTTAGCTTTCTGGCAGATTTTACATGACGCTAAAACTCGTCGTATACGTTTTTCCATATTGGTAAAATAACAGTTCTGTCTCAGTATAAGAAAACATTTTCTAGCTCCGTAATGTGCGTAACTTAAATGAATATACCAGATTAATTTGTTAGCCGGTTCGTCAGGAATGCATAATAACCAATTGTTGCTTTCAGGATGAGAGCGGTGAAACAGACTGTCATTGCGTACAGTGTAATGGTTTCTAATCGTAACATTATTCCTATCTTGCCAAAGGTGTTTAATTTCTTTCCACATGTTGTCTTTATTTTTCTCTTTTGCTATGTCCTGTAATGACGACGAAATAAAATTTTCAAATGCAACTTGCTGAATGTACATGACGCTGAAATTTGCTTTGCAGAAGTTGGTTGCGATTTCTTGCTGATTGTTGCTGAGAGAACGAGATAGTGCGTCTGCTATAATATTTTGTGTGCCGGGAATGTGAACAATTGTGAAATTAAATTCCTGTAAATAAAGCTTCCACCTGCTTAATCTGTCGTGAGTAAATTTAGCTGAAAGTAAAAATTGTATAGCTCTATGGTCTGTGTAAACGGTGGTGTGTATTCCATAAAGAAAGTGCCGAAATCTCGTAAAAGCCCATACAACACATAATGTTTCCATTTCTGTAACGGAATAATTTCGTTCAGCAGGTGACAGAATGCGGCTTGCAAATGCGATGTTTTTAATTGTTGTAGAGCCATCTTGTTCAATTTCCTGGAAAATATGTACGCCTAAAGCGGTGTTAGAACTATCGGTGACAATGGAAAAATTTCTAGTAAGATCTGGGTGCGATAAAAGTGGTGCATTCAACAGAGCATGTTTCAGGTTCATAAATTCAGAATGTGCTTGCTTATCCCAGGACCAAAGAGTGTTTTTACCTGTCAATTGACATAATCTAGGTGTGTCTAAAGCAGAGTGATGAATAAATTTACGAAAAATGTTAATTAAACCCAAAAAGCTGCGTAATTGTTTTTTTGTCGTAGGAACAGTAATGTCACGCAGAGCTTGAAGTTTTTCCGGATCAGGCGCAATGCCTTCTGCTGAAATTATGTGTCCAAGAAATTTTATAGAAGTTTTGCCAAAATGCGATTTACTGAGATTAACTGTGAGTCCTTGAGCATGAGAAGTTTGCAACAGTTGGTCTAGAATCAGATTGTGTTCAGTTCAGTTAGCTTCTGCAGTAAGAATGTCGTCTACGTACGTCGTGATTCTGTCTTTAAGTTCTGTCGGAAGTATTGTGTTCAAACCGCGAATAAAAGCTGCTGAAGAAATAGTTAAGCCGAACGGTAATTTACAAAATTGATAACAGTCACCAAAACAGAGAAAAGCTGTGTACTTTCTGCAATTCGGATGGAGCTGAATTTGCCAAAATCCCGATTTCAGATCTAATGTAGAATAAATAGCAGTACCGTGAAATTTCTGTAGAAGTTCCTCTAGTGTCTGTGATCGATCTGTTTCATTAATAATTATGTCATTGATGTGACGTGAATCAAGCACGAGGCGAAGTGAGCCATCCTTTTTTTTACAATGTGGAGCGGTTTTATGTACGGACTAACTGGCGGTTCTATAATTCCTTGGTCGAGCATATCTTGCAACTCTTTTTTAACTTGTTCTCTGTGGATATATGGAATGGGATAATGCTTTGCTTTAAATGTGTCGTGCTGTTTGACTTGAAATTCATACATAAAACCGGACATAGTACCAGGAATGTTGTCGAAAACTGGAGATTGCTGTAAAAGAATTTTGCGTAGTTGCGTGCGTTCGTCGTCTGTATTTGCACAGCTCTGCTTAACTTGATCAGAAATCATCTGCATTACATCATAGTCAGCATCGTCTGGAGTATTATAGTTATGTACGTACGTATCTGTGAACAATGTGGAATTACAGTCTATGTTACGTGATGTAGAAATGACCTCTGTACGATTAATTGTTTGTTCTTCCGCAGATAAAGAATGCTGAAATTCTAAAGCCAATTGTACATTTTCATCCTTCAACATTAAATAGGAATTTTGAAAGTCAATAACTGCGTCGTGTTGTACCAGAAAATTAGTACCTAAAATAACGTCTGTTGTCAATAATGGAACAATCCAAAAATTTGAGTGAAAAGTATGACCTGCAATACAAAGTGATAAATGTGTCTGCAATTTAACGTCTACTCCTTTACTCGATACTGCTCATTTTACTTTCGTTTTGCCTAATGGTAATGTAGGATAGGTATTCTCTTTGTTACACTCGTTAAAAGTTTCTTCATTTATTACTGACATAGGTGATCCGGAATCGATTACTGCTGAAAATTTCGATGATCCAATTTTAATTTCGATGACAGGGTGTGAAATGGATTTCTGAACAACTGGTCTTTCCTGCAAAAGAGTGTCTCGTATGTCGTCAAAAGCAATAACATTTTCGTGAATAACATTCTGCGTGTCTAAAGTTGTGCTTGTGTTACCGGGTGATCCGACCTGTACAGTATCTAGTCAAATTCTATCTGATGTGTCATTATTTACGGGATGATTCTGTGGCATTTCGACTATTTGAACTGTTCTGTTATTTCTTCCAGACGTATTACGCTCTGGATGATACCTACTGTCTGGTTCATTCATGAGAATATGTTGTTGCTGATCATTTTGCTGCTGGTAGGACCGACTGTTATTAAACGTATGTTGGTAATTATGCTCATTGCTTTTACGTCTGTCGTGATAGTCATTCCTATACGGTGCATTGCGATAGGAATTGAAATACTGTGTTTTCTGTACGTAGTTATTTCCTTGCTGCCGTGCGTTACTATTTGTTGTACCAGGGACTATACGTCCACGCGGCGAAACATTGAAGCTGGTTGACCTTGTAGAATGCATTGTTGGTTAGGTATACTAAGCGGCTGACTTTCTGGCTGTTGCGGTGAAAAACGTCTATTGATACAAAAATGTGGTTGCGACTGCTGAAAATTTTGTACATACTAATGATTAAAATTTTATCTGATATCAAAATTACGCTGGTAGTTCTGGAGTGCCTAATGAAAATTGTCACTTTCGGTATTACTTGTCACATCGGGTTTTTATTACTCATTACTTAATTCTAAATAGGGCAATAGTTAAAGAGCTATTCTGATAGATATAAAGGATAGTAGAAGAGAAGGCAGCAGTGCAGAAAACTGAAGATGAAACAGCACTACTACAGCTCGGGGCCCTATGCACGCTACGGCACATATTCATTAAAGCGTAATGAATCCCCTGAGGTCTATTACGCGCTGCAAATACATTTCAGCTTTTGCGTTACAGGCAATGGTGGTGAAAATTCAGAAATAAATTGCTGTATCCATGCTAATTGTAGTTTCTGTATTACAGGTAATGGCGGTGAAAGTACAAAAATAAATTGTCGTATACAGTTCAAATCGTGTATCTGTGCTCTGTCATTATTAAAATCCTTAGATTTTCTTACAGATAAAAATTGCTCATAATCTACGTTCTCGTCACTGAATTTGAGAACACGTTCAGGTTTGTGTGAGAATCTGTTTGCCCGTGCATTTCGGATTTCAAGTTGCGTAGCTTTTCAGATTTTAAGTCGCGTGGCTTTTCGGATTTTAAGTCGCGTAGTCTCTGTAAATTGCTCAAATTATTCGCGCTGCGTGAGTCTGGCAAATGTTCGCAAAGTGGCGTCTGCTGTAATGTGTTGAACGCTGAAACATTTCTTATCTCTGTTACTTCTTGCTGTAAACTTGACAATTTTCTACGCAATGTATTATTAGACGAATCGATCTCATTGATTGTCTGTTGTAGATTTTGGAATTCAGATGTTTGATTAAATGAAACTGGTGCATTATCGTCCGTTTTGTTGTCATTATTACTTTCGATAACATCAATACGACTGGCCAATTCACCATATTTTTCAGTCAGTACTTTTGCCTGATCATTGTTTTTACTGTCAGAGTCATTAATCAGGTTTTGTAATTTACTTGTGGTTTCGTTCAATTTTTTAACGTCTGCTTTAATGACATCGGAATCATGTGTTAGTTCTAATTGTTCGAGTCTGTCTGTCACTGTCTGAAAGTTTGCTGTGTGTTTGTCTGTTTTCGATTGAAGATCAGAAATTTCATTACGTAATTCTGTGTTCGACTGTTTGATGGTATTAATTTCATCGGACACTGAAACAATATTGTTGTCTACATACGTTTTTGCTTTCGCAAACAATTTACGTTTGTCCTCCTGTCTCTGTGCAGTGATTGTTTCCATGACTTGTCGTTTTACTTTATTCTGTTCCTGTATAAATTTACGGAAACGCGTATCACTGTTATGTATGTGGTGATTAAAACGTTCGTCAATCTGAGTGTTCTGTTGGTCGAATTTCGCGTCTATCTTTGCATCCATTGTGTGCGAAAGTTCTGCTGTCATTAATTTAAACTCGTCGCGTAATTGTGTAGCTTTTTTAGAGCATTGTTTACCGACTGTACTAATTTTGTCTCTGAGTGATTCTGTTGCAGCTGTTTGCATATCCCTTAATTCTTGAGCAACAGATCTAATTTCTTCGCTACTTTTTTTTGAACAAGCCTCAATTTCCTCGCGTAACTGTTCCTTAGTATCATGACACTGCACGGCAACGTCTCTAATTTGTTCACTAAGCTGTCTGGAATTGTCCAATTTTTCATTTTAACTGTCTGGAATTGTTGTCTAATTTTTCATTAAAGTATTGTTTGAGTTTTTCGTTATCTTGTTTGTTATCTTCACTCTGTTGTCTGACCTGTTCACTAAGTTGTTTGTGATTTCTGTCTTGTCTTTCATTCTGTTGTTTGAAATTTTCATTAAGTTGTTGTAGCAATATTGCCATAATTTGATCCAAGCCATTATTACCTACTCTATTCACTGTGCTGTTTGATGACGTACCTGCAATTGTCACGTTTTGTGTGACCATTTGGTCATTCTGTGATTCACCAAAAAGTTTGCCCATCGGATGCGCACTTTTAGTCACTACCTCCGAATTAAATGAATCCGTCGTACTTTCAGTACACTGTTCATTTTCATTACAAAAATTTGTCTGTACGTTACTTGAATTTTCCAAACCGGGTGTGTTAAGCTGGGCAGCGCTCATTACAATAGAGCGCCCCACGTCATCAATTGTCACCAAATTAACAGAGGAGACAATTGAGTTCGCTTGTTCATCATTAAGATAATAATCATTATTAGTGGTTGGAACGCACTGATTGTCAGTGAACGCAGGATTCTCATCATTACACTGCGTGTCACAAGTACTATCGGTGAAGTTGTTTAAGTCGGTAATTTCATTCATTACCGCCCACGATGTACTATTAATAGTTTTTCGCGGCATTTTTACACAAATCACACTTATTCACAAATGAAACAAAGACAATGCAAAATTCAACAAATACAAGTACAACAAAGAGCAACGAATTGCCGATGACCTGCGAAAGAAATTGACAAAATTAGTAAAAGCGTTGCGCCAAATCCTAATTATTTAAGTAAATAAGAGCAGATATCTGACTGTTTCTTAGAAGATTCACAAAGAAATACGATCCTGGCCGGATGTCGCCAAGTGTAACCTTCCCCTGGTATTATGGAAATGAAAAGAATTGAATATAATTGCAAATAGTGCCAAATGTTAGCTTCCCACAGTAATAAAAGTCAATGATAATAAAAATGTGCAAAAATTTTAAGTCCCCACAAAATTATCGTTAAGATGAACCTGATAAATTTTAAAAGGCCCTGTGCAATAATTAATCTGATAAATTGATTCTGGGAGGAAAAGCATAGGAAATATTGTTTCAATTGGAATGATTCTTTTCATAAAAACGATTGCTTTAAAAACAAAATTATTATTAGGGCATATTTTGAACAAATTAATTACAATTAACAGATGTGTTTCGCTGACCGCAATGCTGCTTCATTACCTTATTTAACAATGTCGACGCCCGCCGACTCCTCACACTACTTCCGACTGAGTACAACTCGCAACAGAACTCTCGCGCAGTCAAGCGCAGACTAGCAACGATAAAGAACTCTCTGGTCAGAGATTCTGTCATGCCTCGCCATCGCTGGTACTGAATACATACGCGTTTCAGCACGTCTTTTTTTAATTTCAAAACGGTACTTACTTAAAAAACAAACCTCGTATTGTCCGAGCACTATAAAAAATATGCTCACTTTATTTCTATGTTGAATATAATTATGCACTGCATTTACAATATTCGTGCCGATTAGTATTCATAGTGGTTGATTTCGATGCCATTGTACTTCCTGTCTCTGGTCAGCTCCTCTTCTAAGCGTGGGAATCAGCGAATTGTTTGGATATTATATACTCCTGTAACAAAATAAAGCGCCTGCAACCGTCCTTATGATCTAATTTATTGTGTATCTACCAGTTTCGGGGCTTCAGTGCACCATCTTCTGGGCTTAGCTGAAGCTGAACGGGTTATCACGGTCCATATATAGTAATCATGATCCATATATAAAATGCATCAGTGGCCAACATAGCTGGCTTACGCAGACTGCCTGTAACTGTGATGTCGTCTCTCCAGCCATCTACTGTTAACAGTTGATGTTAAGGCCTGAAGACGGCACATTAAAGCACCGAAACTGGTAGCTACACAATAAATAAGATCATAAGGACGGCTGCAGGCGTTTCATTTTCTTACAATATTGAGCAGCCGTGGTTTCGCATACCTCCAGTCAAAATATAGACCTACAAAAACTTTACATTCTCTGTTCAACGAAGATATGAAGGCAAACTAGTCAATTAGAAATAAACCAGCGGTAAATACTCCTATCAGATCACAGAAAAGTCGAATCTGCCCCTGTTTCAAAGGCTCCCTTTACCTTCTTCAGCAGTTTATGCAACAGGCCTCTCACTCTCACAAATTCACGTAACGCCCACTAGCCCGCCGCCGTAAGTCGCTCAGTCGCATCCACTGCCACTTGCCCACTCTCACTCATTCAGTCAGCCCAGTTGATTGTCATTACCTCTATGTGTATCTCTGACTGCCATTGTGTTTTGTCTCACAGCTACAGTATCCATCACTATGCCCTACTATTACTCTCTTCTCCCACTGTCACTGTCTGTCACTGTCTCCCCCTGCCTGCTGCTCCTTTTCTGACTTCCTCACTGTGAGGAGGTTCAGGTGGAAGTTTGTGGCCTGTTGGCCTTTACTCCCCTGGGACTCTTGATGAATCTTCTTTCTTTACTTGTAGGTTTTTCTCAACTGGCAAGGAGTGCCGATGACCTATTTTCTGTACTTGTCGGTGTGACGACTTTTCTTCTTCTTCTTGGCTGTTGTTGAGGGCCCTTCCTCGGTTGGGATGTTGTGCAAAATGCATCCCGCTTTATCATACTCTCCGTTGACGAGAGCGATGATGATACAGCGCATTTGCCACTCTGTGAAAATAGGGTAGGAGTCAATCAGATTGAACTCCTCCCTAGAAAGACCAAGAAGGCCTTCTGGATACCCGAGTGGGCGATGTGGGAGTTGTGGTTTAGGATGGTTAGGCGGAACGAAAGGATAAGGGTTATCGTGGTGGGGGTACGTACCATCGCGAAGCGATGCAGCTATCTTCTGCGTCACAGCGCTTGAGCTGTACATGTCGGGAAGCGGGAGGAATGGGACTTCTTCCCACTCGTCTTCGTGCGCTGCTGCTTCGGTGTCCGTCTTGGGCTCCCCTTCGGCAGGCACGTCGGTCTGCGTGGCCACCGTCGCGAACTTCTTCTCTCGTGGAGGAGTCGTCTGGCTGGCGGTGTTGACTGCTGTGGCGGAAGCTGCTTTGGCTGAGCGAAGCTCCCGCGTCAGCTCAGCAATCTGACGCCGAGCCTCGCCCAGTTCCGCCAGCATGGCCGCCCTCTCTTCCGCCATGGCGGATTTGAAGGCGGACATGGCGTCTTGTACGGCGTCGTTTAGGCGCCTGGTGGCGACGTCTTCTGTGCAAGTGACCACCTCTTCGTGTGTGGTGCTCACTTGCTTCTGGCTCTTCTTCTCCGGTCCGCGCCAGTTTCTTCTGTAGGCGCACGAACGGGCATTGGCCGCGTGTGCGCCGCCGCAGTTGGCGCAGGTACAGGGGTCGTCCTTCTGTTTCTTGCAGTCGCGTGTCTCGTGTGCTTGCGCACACTTCAAGCACGCGACTGCTCCGCTGCATTGCTTAGCGACGTGGCCAAGCTTTTGGCAGCGAAAGCACTGCGCTGCAGTCTTCCTCTTCTTCTTCCCGGCTGGTCCTGCTAACGTGAGCAGCAACTCCGCCAAGGCAGCAGCTTTGCGTCCCCTTCCGCGTCCCGACATCTCGAGTAGCAACAGCGACAATCAGCTTATGCTTAACTCTCCGCGGCGTGAGCGGGAATGGGTCTCCCCCTTGCTCTCTCTTACTGCTAATATCTCTACATCCTCATCTACATCTACATCTACATGGATACTCTGCAAATCACATTTAACTGCCTGACAGAGGGTTCATCGACCCACTTTCACAATTCTCTATTATTCCAATCTCGTATAGCGTGCAGAAAGAACAAACACCTATATCTTTCCATAGGAGTTCTGATTTCCCTTATTTTATCGTGGTGATCTTTCTCCCTATGCACGTCTGTGTCAACAAAATATTTTCGCTTTCGGAGAAGAAAGTTGGTGATTGGAATTTCGTGAGAGGATTCCGTTGCTACGAAAAACGCCGTTCCTCCAATGATGTCCAGCCCAAATCCTGTATCATTTCAGTGACACTCTCCCCCATATTTCGCTATAATACAAAACGTGCTGCCCTTCTTTGTACTCCATCAGTCCTATCTGTCAAGGATCCCACACCGCGCAGCAGTATTCTAAAAGAGGACGGACAAGCGTAGTGTAGGCAGTCTCCTTAGTACTTCTGTTACATTTTCTAAGTGTCCTACCAATAAAACGCAGTCTTCGGTTACCCTTCCGCGCAACATTTTCTGTGTGTTACTTCCAATTTAAGTTGTTCGTAATTGTAATTCCTAGGTATTTAGCTGATTTACGTCCTTTATATTTGACTGACTTATCGTGTAACCGAAGTGTAACGAATTGCTTTCAGCACTCATGTGGATGACCTCACACTTTTGGTCAATTGCCAATTTTCTAACCTTTCAGGTATCTTTTCTAAATCGTTTTGCTATTTGTTTTGACCTTCCGATGACTTTATTAGTCTATAAACAACAGCGTCACTTGCAAACAACCTAAGACGGCTGCTCAGATTGTCCCCCAAATCATTTACGTAGATAAGGAACAGCAAAGGGCCTATAACACTACCTTGGAGAACGCCAGAAATCACTTCTGTTTTACTCGATGACTTTCCGTCAGTTACTACGAACTGTGACCTCTCTGACAGGAAGTCACAAATCCAGTCACATAACTGAGACGATACTCCATAAGCACGCAATTTCACTATAAACCGCTTGTGTGGTACAGTGCCAAATGCCTTCTCTAAATCCAGAAATACGGAATTGATCTGAAATCCTTTGTCAATAGCACTCAACACTTCAAGCGAGTAAAGAGCTGGTTGTGTTTCACAAGAACGATGTTTTTTAGGCCAATGTTGACTGTGTGTCAATAGACCGTTTTCTTCGATGTAATTCATAATGTTCGAACACTGTGTATGTCCCAGATTCCTGCTGCATATCGACGTTAATGATATGGGCCTGTAATTAACTGTATTACTCGTACTACCTTTCTTGAATATTGGTGTGACCTGTGTAACGTTCCAGTCTTTGGGTACGGAACTTCCGTCGAGCGACTGCCGCTGTCTCTTCTCACTGCCACTATATCCCTTTCCCTCGTTGTCATTGTCATAAACTCTATCTCTCGTTATCACTGGTTCTGACACACTTAGACCGTCTCCTTCACTTTCCTTCTCTTTCACTGCCACTGTCCACTACACTCTTTTCTTAGCACTGTTCCGTCACTGTCAACTACGTTCCACTGCGTCTGTGTCCCTCTCTTTCTCTCATACTCCCATTGTCTCCACCACTTTCTGCTATCTTCCAGTATTTATTACTTTTCCGTCTCTTTTCCACTACCACTGTCTCTTTCACAAAAAAGCTCGCGTAATATGT
Organism: Schistocerca americana; assembly: GCF_021461395.2. Taxonomy (NCBI): domain Eukaryota; kingdom Metazoa; phylum Arthropoda; class Insecta; order Orthoptera; family Acrididae; genus Schistocerca; species Schistocerca americana. The sequence goes on along the minus strand of NC_060125.1, from coordinate 186,094,555 downwards.
TCGTAAGCTAATATTTTTAAAAGTTCTAAGGAAGGTAGAATGACGCAGCTGAGGATACTCGCCCTTTTTGTGCTCAGATAAGAGCATTTTCCACTTATTCCTTTCTTTTACCTGCCTCAACAGGACACGTCACTCAAAAAAAGAATTTTATGGCTCAGTAAATTTTTGCTAGTTTATTTATGTGAAACTGAAATACCCTAAAACTAAATTTACATTTCAGACCGGATTTTTCGTGCACAAAATTTTGTATGTGCTTCAGAACTACAACATGGGATTTTCAGAACTTTCTGGTGATAACAAAGGACACTTCACAAGAAATTCATCCGTTTTATGTCACTTTATAAATTACGTTTTCGCTTCACACTGGATTTTATATGAGTATTTTACGTGTACACGTAGGCTAAATTTGAACCTTTGTATACCGGAAATGGATGCAGATATCAAGAAAACGTTCATGTTCGAGATCTGGATGTTAGGAATATATCGTAAAAATTGTATCTATTTTTTGTGCGTGGCAATCCTGGAATCAGCGCCCCTCTTCTGGTACCCGAAGATCATGTTTTGGATGTTGCTCGACAACGGATAAATACATTTGAAACTAGGAGTATGACATTTCTAGACTAATGCCTAGAGGATATATAATTAAAAATTGTGCAGTTTGCTGTTGTTATTTATTGTTTGGATATCACATTATACCGAATTTTACGTGTGTGTTTTAAGTGTAGAAGTAGGATACTTTTGTAGTTCTCTATCTCAGAAAAGGACAAAGACATTAACAAAATTTTCAAGGTTCTTCGTGACCACAATCTTTGTCATATACGGAAAAAAACTTCAGCCATTTGCTGTAAACAGCCATATGCGAATCTGCGGATGGGTTTCGTACAAAAAAATGATAAGGAAAACAATTTTAGGAAGGTTTTCTAAGGAATCTCCCTCAATAAGCAACTTAAGGTCCACCGGATGCCACATCAAACGCAGAAGAACGAAAAGATTTGTTCCATTTGCCTAAGAGGGAGTGTATAATATTGATATTTTGAGCCCTGTACTGTAGGATAGTGATAGTAAGACGACCCTTCTGCTGGGTACACAAATGGTCCGTAACCCAAGGGCTGTCCAAAAGCACTGGACACTCCCTTTCTATCGCCAACGGAAAGTGAGATACGATCACTGGAGGAATCACAATTTGAACTTAGTAGTACGACTAGAATTCACTGGAAGGAAAGAGAGGGAGAAAGCGTAATTTTCCATCTACGTTGCAGCACCATTTCCTACACATGAAAGAAAATGAAATGTAGTTACGACGCACGTAGCATTTATGTTGTTAATAAATACAACCTCTCTTCCGATCGTCACACACACACACACACACACACACACACACACACATACACATACGTTCAATAAAAACAGAGCGTACGCCAGTAGCTCTATACTCCAGCACGTTCTCTCACTGGAGGAGGAAACTAACAGTCATAGGTTTATCAGCAGGTGAGTAAATGGTAAATGTTACTTCCTCTCGTACGCATCGTTGACTGGAAGGCAACACGCGTCGGTTGGACTTGTGGCTTCACCGACAGCACCTTGTGTACTAAAAGTGTATTCGTTTTTCTTCCAAATGACGCATGACTCTGGGGCTCAACAGTGTAGTGCAACGTATAGCGGAATTACTACTGTGCTTCAGTGTGTCCCATGAAACTTTCTTTGCAGCTTCATCAGATTCTTTACTTAAGCTCACAGAGTTTCCAATATGCCGTGGCACCCAGTAGAGTGACACCTCCTTCCTCTGCCTCTGTAATGATATGCTGAAGTGCCAAATGTCTAAACAACACTGGCGTGCAAAGCGTAAGGACGAAAATGGGTTTCGCGTGATGTTTCATTGCCAAGTAACATAGCTCGATGAAACTTGGACCGTACATTGAAATAAATGCTACAGTGTAGTGCGAAAGATAACTGAAAAAAATATGTAACGAGAAGAACATAAATTACACTTTTACTCAAGGACAATAATTGCACTAAACTCACCGCGATTTATGATGCACCTCTGGACATTACGAAAGGCGGGACGTGATTCGTAGCACCTGGAAAGGCAATGCAATTTCTGCAGCTCGCTCCGGTGCTGGACAGGAGGTTGATAAGGAGATCTTGTTGTACGGCATTCCATTCCTCCAATAGCGCGCTTGACTATTGTTGGATGGTAGTTGGTGTATGTAAGCCTTTCCCCCCACCCCAACCCTGCTACCCGCACGTGATCGATGGGGTTAGGTCGGGGGAAAGCGCAGACCAGTCCCTTCGCAGAATATATTCTCGTTCCAATAGTTGCTGCACCTGCGCTGTTCGAGTCGGTCGCTCATTATCATCCATAAAAACGAAGTTCTTGCCGAATGTGCTCCTGAAAAGACTCACTTGGGTATGGAGTTGTGGTTTGCATACTGTAAGACCTTCGGTACACACACCATCAGATTATTTGACTCGTCGCTCTAACGAAGTAGGCGAGTGTCAGCAATATGTCTCGTGGTCTTATTGTGTTTATCTTCTGCTGTTAGGTCAGACGATAGAAATGCCACTTGCACGCTTAGAGTAGCAGATTGACGGTGACCAACTTTAAACAGGACTTGATTAATTTTCACACACATTTATTAAAATAATGAAAAGCGTAGACATTACGTAACTTGATTCTGGATGCTGTTTACAGTTGACAACCTGAAGTTCCTTTGGTCTTGGTACGTTAATCTTATTCTCACATATCTCTGATACTTGACAATGTGTCCATACATTTCTCTTCATGGCTATGTACAGGAATATGGTAATCTTATTAGGCGCAGACTGAAACTTGACTATAGGCTGGTACAGACTAATGTAGACTGGTACAGGCTGGTGCAGACAAATGCAGACTGAGTAATCGGAGGTCTGTACACTCGTTATAATACCTCGCGCGTTCAGGTATCACTGCGCGAGTGTGATCCGCGATGAGAAAAGGTTCTAGGTTAGCAGCAATCTCAAAAGCTTTTTTTTTTATGTGGTGGTGCTGAAGTCTGATCAACTTCGTTGATTTTTACTTCTGTAGGGAATGGAAGAGGTAAAAATTTTCTCTTTATTTATTTATCCTTCTTTCAGCTTTAGTTTGGGCACACAGAAGGGTCCTTTAACTCGCTGCTTTTGGTGTGTGTTTGAAAACATGTGTGTAGAAGTGCTAAAGAACGATATGTCCTTCAATTATGGAGAATTACGTAGGGATATCATTTACGGAGGCTCAAATACTATCGCCTTCGGTACTTTATATTTGTGGTTGCGTAATGGTTCTACCACACCTACTGTGGTGAGTTGTGGTGTACTGTCACGTATCATGTCCAACTTCCGAAATAAGGTTCGTGCCTTCTCCTTGACCTTGTCTGAGAGGTAAGATTCGCTTAAGGCTCGATGAATGTCATGATTTCGGATCCACCATTGGGCTCCTGTGATCCATCGTAGGCATCTGCTTTGTACAACCTGTAGCTTCTTGTAGTTAGTGGCACACGTAGTACCCCAAGAGGTCGATCCATACAAAATAGATGGTTCGACTGTGGCATGGTACAACTGGAGTTTCGTGCGTTGGCTGAGGTATGAGCTCTTCAGAAATGGGAGGAGAGCTCCCAGCATTTTGAGGCCAGACGTCTTCTTCTCCATAATGTGGTGACTATACAACAGTTTGGCGTCCAGATGCACTGCCAGGTATTTTACAGTTGTTGCCCAGGGGAGTGGCTGGTCTGATATCCGTAGGCGTGCATTGACGATGGGTCTCCGACGTGTGAAGACAATAACTTTGGTTTTCTCTGCATTGACCGTTATTTTGTTCATGTGGGTCCAGTGGTCCACTAAATCTAGTTGGCGCTGCATCCGTGTGACGAGGTGGTCCATTCTGGTGCCTGCAGTCAGGAGCGCTGTGTCGTCGGCATAGAAACTGGCAGTAACATGTGACACCGTCGGGAGGTCGTTAATATATAAATTAAACAGCAGTGGAGATATGACCGATCCTTGTGGAAGTCCTTCAAGGACAGGCCGTGTTGTTGAATTCTTGTCGTCAATGCGAACATATAATCTGCGATCCTGAAGAAAATTATCGAGAAGTTTTAAGTAGCAGTCTGGTAGGGGAGTGGTACGTCGGAGCTTGACGATCAAGTTGCGTCGCCATACTTTATCGTAAGCCTTCTCTATATCGAGAAATACTCCAATAGTATGTCGTTTCTTGTTGAAATTGTCTTGGATAGATTCCGTGATGCGCAGTAGTTGTAACTCAGCCGATAGCTTCGCCTGGAAGCCAAACTGCTCCGGTCGGATGATGTTGTGTGCCACAAGGATGTCCAGCATGCGTTTCAGTAGGACACGTTCCAGGACCTTTCCCAGCGTCGGCAGTAAACTTATGGGTCTGTAGCTGTCAGGGTGTGAGAGATCCTTGCCCGGTTTTGGTATTGGCACTATTCTGGCAATCTTCCATGCCTCTGGGAAGTATCCAGTCCTGAGGCAGCTGTTCACTATCCGGGTGAGAAGCACAACAGGCTTTCTCGGGAGGTGTTTCAATTCCGTATTGCTGATTCTATCTGCTCCAGGTGAGGTGTGTTTGCTATACTTGATAATCCTCCGGATTTCCTCCGGCGTTGTCAGCCGTGGCATAGTGTTGATCGGGGCGTCCCGAATAGCTTCCCATTCCGCCGCTGTGTCCTCCTCTGCACGGTGGAGTGCATCATCTCCATCCTCCGTGGGGGGCGTAGTCATCTGTTGTTGGTATGTATCCGCATGCAGCTCCGCCTGCGCCAGTGAGTCGTACAAGAGGCCATGGGGTCCTCGAATTGCCCTTTTGGGGGGCTGTTGCTGTCTGAGACTTTAAACTATTCGCCATTCATCATTGGTGCGTAATAGAAAGTTGTCCATTTTGAGTTCCCACGTGTGTTGCTTCCAGTCCTGAACCTTCCGCCGGAGTTCTCGGGTTAGTCTGTGAGTCTTCCGTCTATCATCCGGATGGCGGTAACGGACCCATCGTTTCCGAAATCGATTGCGCCTTGTCTTAAGTTCCTGCAGTGGTGGTGGAAACTCGTCATAATTGACTTCTGGTTGCAGGTGCTCCATGAGTGCTCGTTGTTTCGCATTGTTAATCTTCTTCGTGAGTACTGCGACTGCCACATCAATCGCTTCTCTGGTAGTAACAACCTGGGTTGGTCGCACATTGTTGTTGAGGTACGCTTGGAACTGCTGCCAGTCGTAAGTTCTTGCCGTCGGCAGTGGGAGTTGCAAAGTAGCCCTCTCTATGAGTCCTAACACCGGTCTGTGGTCCGACGAAAGATCATCCAGCGTTCGCAGTTGGAGATTCGGGTTTATGTTCTTGATTATGGCGATGTCTAGAACATCAGGGTCTTGTGTCTGGACGTAAGGTATCCTCGTCGGTTCCCGTGGTCCATGGACGGAAACATGTAAATTCTCAGCCAGTGCAAACAACATATGTCCTTTTGGGTTAGTCTTACGGGAATTCCAGGCAACGTGTTTACTATTAAGATCCCCTCCAAGGAGGATCTTGTCGTAACCCTCTGTAACGGCGTAAAGATCTTCGGGGTGGAGAGGCTTCTTTGGGCTAAGGTAAGCCGCAATACAGGTAATGTTTCCGAGCGGCGTGTGGATTGTTACTGCCGTGGCCTCTAAAGTCTGGAGTTGGGGTAAACGTTCTTGGTGGTGACGAATGCATTTTTTGATCAGAACTGCGGTCCCACCACCCCGTTGGTCCTGTCTGTCCGTCCGGTAGATGTGCATGTTCCTCAAGCGGAGGTCGGTTGATTCGCGGAGATGTGTTTCGGAGACAAATGCTACGTCTATCTTGTGGCGATGTAAGAAGTCCGTGAATTCTATTTTCTTCAGTTTCAGGCCGTTGGCATTCCAAATGCAGAAGTTAAGATTCCTCGTGTGATGCCGTCTATCCATTTAGGGTGTTTGAAAAGCTGCCAGTACGCTTTCGACAAGCGAGGGGATAGTCGTCAGCTTCTGCTGGAAGGCGGTGAGTAGTTGAAGAATATCTGTTAACGCTGGTGTAAAGGTGGTCGACCAGGCAGATGATGTCTCCACTGGTGTTGGCGTCGGTGGATGGGCATGGATTGCTTCGGAATACGAGCGCTGTTGTCTTGTCTGTCGTCACTCTGGGTGCCGGTTGTGGTCCAGAGGCGATTGTTTCCACAGGGAGAGGTGCCGCTTGTTGTTGAGTGGCCGGAATCGCTGCCATGGCCGAGTTCTTAACAATTATAGGCCGTTGTGGGGTCGACTTCTTTGGTGTCCTTCTAGTATATTTCCGTAGGAGTTCCTGAAATTTGGGGCAGCCACGGAAGGTCGCTGGATGTTCTTGATCACAATTGGCGCACTTTGGGGGCGCCGTCCTAGGATGGGTACAGTTCGATGATTTATGGGATCCACCGCAGCGGACGCAGCGTGCTGGCATGCTGCAGTAGTTCGCTGTATGCTCGAAACGTCGGCAATGTCGGCACTGGACTGGTCCTTCTTTACTATTATAGGTTTCTATTATCACTCGTGTGTAGAGCAGGTATTTGACATCATAGATCTTGTCACTGTCTTTTCCGGATGGGAGGGTGACTCGGTACACAGGTTGCGGTATCAATTGTTTCGTCTTCTCGTCGCGTTCCTTAAATTGGTAGACTTGTAGCACTTTGAAGCGTTTTTCCTTGAGGGCAAAGGAAAGTTGTTCTTCGGTAACTTCCGCCGGAAGGCGTTTGACAACTACTTTCAGTTCCCTGTCGTCTGGTGCTTGATGCGTAAAATAGGAGAAGCTGTGGTTCGTGAAGAATTTTGTTGCACGCCTTTGGTCTTCGAAGGACTCAAAGTGGTATTTGATGCGGTCCTTTTGGTATATAGCTTTAAGGTTGCCCTCTAGAAGTCCGTTGAGCGTTTCATTGAGGTGAACGTAATCCTTTGTGTAATAAATTGTGACTGGGGGCACTTTGCGAAGCACATTCTTGTCTCTGTCCACGGCTTCTGCGGCATTAGAAGTCTGTGCCTGCGGCTTGTTGGTGGTTGATGGAGGCGCAGCTTGAGGTGCCAGTGGGGCGAATCGGTTCGTTGTGGGGATGGTCTCCGTTCGTCTCTTAGCCGGGTGGGCTAAGTCCTTGGCTAATGCGTTGCTTCTGCGCCGTTTGTTGTATACGAGCGTAAAGTCCCCCTCTGCGTGTGAGGAGTCGTTTTCGTTTTCTGCTGGAAAGGCCGCTGCCATCTCCGCGTCGTCCACCGTTTGGTGGGAGTGCTGTGATTCGACATCTGAGTCCACAGATGGAGATGCCAGACAGGTGTCGTTATCCTGCTCTTGCGTGTTCCGTGAATAGCGGATAAGGCGTTGTATGTCCATCAGCGTTTCTTTGTCCTCCTCCCGACATATATCCTGGCGTAGTCCTGGCGGTCGTCTTCATTGCTGCGTCCGTCGTGATGTGACGTCTGACCGACGTCCGAACACGGTTTCGTCGTGTGGTGTGTAGTCTTCTGCGGTCGAATAGCGCCTGTCGATCGTCGTTCTATCCTGTCATGAACCGGTGCCGTAGCCTGGGTCGTCAACCTGGGATCCGTCCAGTGTGGAGCGGCCGCTGGAACGTCCGGCGGGCCAGGCCCAACAGACCGACCAGCGGCCGACTCCGGCTCGTCCGAGGCGGCTGCCCAGGCCGCGCGCTCATCGTCCTCGCTCGTCGGCATCGCGAACTCGACTGATCTCAAAAGCTGCGTTACATATTAATATGCGGATTGGCGGAAGCAGAATTTGGTCCGTCTCTAAGGCAGCGCCATCTCGTAGTGCGGAGACGGATGCGTGCTGCACCTGCGCTGTTGTGCTTAGCGGGGCGCGCTCTAGTGAGAAAGTTGTGTACGCGCTGGCGCTGACTACGCGGAACTATGTACACAACAGGAGTACAATGTCACAATAACGGTAACCATTAGGTGTACCGTGTTCAAATATTTGCCGGTCAGTACGCCCATGAAACTTTATCTCTTCCCAGACATAACACAAAGATACCAAAACGATCATGTTCGACAGTGTTTCTGGGTGCACTGTGGGTGGTATTTCAACGAGATGGTGCAGAAGGACACCGGGAGTTATTTGTTCGCCATGAAATTTTCTGGAGAGATAGATAAGTAGAAACGATCCAACATCATGGCCACCACGTTCAACGAAAGTAGCCCCTCTTGACTCTTTTGTGGAGTTACGCTAAGGATAAAATGTTCAGTTCACCAGTTCCTAGCGAGTTAACTCTTTTGGCACAAATACCAGGTACTGTGAAGGCGGTGACGGAAGAACTATTGACAGACAATGAGAGGAAACGAGTGTGACCTAGACCTCTATGGACGACAAGAGGAGAATATGTGGAAGTGGATCCATAATAAATTTTGTGAAGTAAGCTACCATTTGCAACTAACCGTATGACTGTTATTTGCATAGTTCCAGAGACATAAATTTATGCATCATGGGAAGACTTTATACTTACTCTGTCTACGAAAAGGCCTCTTCAAACAGCTGCTAATACAGAAGGGAGAAATTTAATCTCTTCAATTTCATACGCGGATTTATAAAATTACTGCAAACCATCCAGACTCTGCCTGCGAACGACGTGTAGCCGAAAAGGTGGCGTTTATAGCAACATAGCACGCTAGGAATGTTCTATCACGCGATTTATGTCTGACTGAATATATTTTAGCAACGCTGACAAACTGAATTTGGTTACATTCTTTTAATTTCACCATTCAGTCACTTTGATTCCTTAGATTTCTTACTCATATTCTCATTCTCATTCAAGTGCATCAATGTCCTGTTACATAATTTCATTGAACTTGCTAGCTCGTTTACCATTATGAAGCAATTTTCAGTAGCCGATTATGCTGATGTGCTGTTGCACTTTAAGCTAATAGATGACGTTTACAAGTATCTTCAATAGACATTAGCTATCGACCTAAACTTTTGTGGGCATAAAATTAGAGTTTTTCTACGATATTTTCCATAACGTCCAAGATATTAAACATGTTCTGCGACACGAATCACATTCTGTTTCCACTGTTTTCTGTCAGTGGTATTCCAGCAGGAGGAGCCATTAAAGAGGCGCTTCTAGATTTCAGAGGTGATGCTCCCTGGCGTACTACAAAACCAATGGGAATATTTTTCTTTAAACATGTCATTTTCACCCAGCGGAATGGTAAGGGACGATCTGTTAACTCATCCGGAAACCTACATAAACTGACGAAACAAGAAAATTCCAACACCAAGAAGGAGTCGTGATAGATAAACGAAAAATTTGGTAGGCGTCTTCCTACATCTGGAAGATGACATTTACTCATATTTCGAACCAGTCGCGTCAGAGTGGCGTTAATAGTGCGGGCAGCGCTGGTCGCGCGGGTGTAAAGTCGCAAGAAGACCGGACTTCGGACAGCCACGTGGCACTAAAGAGAGGGAAGACCGTTGTGTTCGGTATATGGCTCTGGCGCATCGTACTGCGACTGCAGCAGCAATTTTAGCAGCAACTGGCTCCACAGACACAATGAACTGTTAAAAATCTGTTACTTGAAGGAAAACTCCGAGCCAAATTCTCTGAAGGCATGCGTTACACTGACCCCAAACCACTGCCGTTCGCGATTTCAGTTGTGTCAAGCGAGAGCTGACTAGAGAGTGGAGTGAAGGCTGTTGCGTTTTGTGAAGAAAGCGGGTTTTGTTTCGGTGCCAGTGATGGCTGTATGTTGAAGGACGCCAGGTGAGAACCTGCAACCAACCTGTCTACGGCCTAGACGCACTTTCAAAAATGGCTCTGAGCACTACGGGACTTAACTACTGAGGTCATCAGTCCCCTAGAACTTAGAACTACTTAAACCTAACTAACCTAAGGACATCACACACATCCATGCCCGAGGCAGGATTCGAACCTGCGACCGTAGCGGTCACGCGGTTCCAAACTGACGCGCTTAGAACCGCACGGCCACACCGGCCGGCCTAGACGCACTTTACCTACACGTGAAGTTATGGTCTGTGGTGCGACTTCATATGGCAGTAGAGACACTCTCGTGGTTATGCCACGCACCTGCACTGCAAATTTATATCTCTGTCTAGTGATTCGACCTGTTGTGCTGCAGTTCATGAACAGCATTTCAGAGGGTGTTTTCCAACAGGATAACGCTCGGACACGAATCGGTGTTGTAACCCAACATGCTTTACAGAGTGTCGACATGTTGTCTTGGCGTGCTCGATCACCAGATCTGTCTCCAATCGAGCACGTATGAGCCGTCATCGGAGGACAACTCCAGCGTCATCCACAATTAGCATTAACCGTCCCTGCGTCGACCGACGAAAAGCAACAGGCGTGGAACTCCATCCCACAAATTGATAAATGTTCAAATGTGTGTGAATTCGTAAGGGACCATGCTGAGGTCATCGGTCCCTAGACTTACACACTACTTAAACTATCTTATGCAAATAACAACACTCACACCCATGCCGGAGGGAGAACTCGAACCTCCGGCACAAATTGATATCAGACACCTGTACGGCGGACACAATGCATGCACGTTTGCATGCTTGCATTCAAGACTCTGGCGGTTATCAATGTACCAGCATTTCGCATCTGCAATGGCGCTTACATTAACCTGTAATCTCGCAACGTTAATCTCTTAAATATGTTATATTAGAACAAATAAGCCCTCGGTCACAAATATTAAGTCAAAATTGACCAGGTTTCGACGCTACTATGAGCGGCGTCTTCAGAATTAGACCAACTGTTCTAAAACATATTAGGTATATAATACACTAATAAAATTAAAGTTTGTAGTGATTGGAAAAAGATGCAGTACTTACAAGTCACATATTAAAAAGGTCTAAGCCGGAAAGGCGACGTCATGAATAGTTGTAAGTGAGATGGCGAGCCGCGAAGGGCTGTTCGTACTGTGAACAAGGGTTGAAACAAATATGTTACCAGAACAAATGTGTTCCGAAATTTTACTACCCGACGTTAATTATTTCTGCGTGTTGGGATTTTTTCTGTCTGTGTGTGTGTGTGAGGAAGCTTAATAGAAGAATGTGGTCTATGTACCCCAGAGCTTTCCCCGTAGACGACAGTTTCGCTTCAACAGCCATCCACGCCAACTTACGTAGCGCACTCGCAACTTTTTGTCGCGATTTTTGGCTTCCTGACTTAAAAAATTTAGACAAAATTCTGCATAGATGTGGCACATAATGTATCACTTCTGCTTCCACGTGTAGTCACTGAAGCATGTGGGCGTGAATCAGCGGCCAGCTCAGAATCATAGACAGAAAATCAGTGTTTCCTAAGCTACCAGGAACATTAACTGTTGCCGTTACTTCATTTAATAGATAATTATCGAATACTAAATTGTAATAACAGTCTACTTGTGCAGGACAAAGAAGAAAGGAACCCCACAGTGCGTGTTATTTATATTACTAAATGGCTGAAATGGTAGCCGTCAGTTAATTCCAGTTGCAGGTTGCCTGTCTACCAGCTTCCAGGGTCAACTACAATTTGATTTTCATTATTTCATAGAATTGTTGAAAGAATTTAAAAGTCAAAAAGCTGATATACCCTATTTATTAAGAGGAATAATCTTACGTTAAAGATTTAACATAGAAAGTAGTTTCAAAGATGGAAATTGTGTACAAATCTTGAGCCATCGTAAACCACGGCACACAAATTACGCTGACTCTATTCATCCAGTATTTGAGAATGACAGCTATTAGTGACTTCCAACAAACTCTATAAATAATTTCAAACTTTTTCTCGCTGACATGCTCCACAAAATAACCAAAGGAAAAGGTTTTATCACTTACTAAATTTTCGTTGTTGTTGCAGTATGGCCGTCCGCTGTGGGCGAGCGGCTCTAGGCACTTCAGTCCGGAACCGCGCTGCTGCTACGGTCGCAGGTTCGAATCCTGCCTCGGGTATGGATGTGTGTGATGTCCTTAGGTTCGTTAGTTTTAATTAGTTCTAAGTCTAGGGGCTTATGATCTCAGATGTTTAGTCCCATAGCGCCTAGAGCCGTTTGAACGATTTTTTTTGCTGCAAATCTGCTTCATAATCACGACCTTTTAATTTAGTACTTCTTTACTAGTAACTATATTCGCAACACAGGCAGTGTCCACATACAGAATTAAACGTATCCGAAAAATTTTATCGTTGTGCGACACGTAGTTCAAAATATATGACGTCATAAACATTGATATAAGCAAAAAACGGATTTTCAATAGGAGCAGTGGCGTTTGGGAGGAGGGGAATGGTGGGAGTATGGTTACTGTAAATTCCATATTTGTGTATGTTTGAAATTAGTAGTCAAATAGACTATGTCTCTAATCTCAAATTCTGACTCTTTGTGCCAACCAGAGCCTCATCACAATATTTGTGTACAGTACACATCAAATTGTTTTTGTCATATCAGATTGATTGCAGACCATCCGTACAGTCAACCATTCACTTAGAACAATGCAGCAAAATTTTAGAAAACAAAATAAAGGAATCTGTTTTTTCCATTTCGTTTTCTTTTACTCTGTTCACGGAATTATCTTCCTCTCTGTTCATTGAAAATCTAACGACCACTGTTGTTCAAATGATTAAAAACACATTAAACATAAGACCAATTGCACAAAGTAGACTATTTGAAGAATGTTGATGATATTGAGGCAGCTACATTGAACGGACGCACCGAGTGAATCATTGCTTCTGATATAGTATAATATGAATGAACAGCTGCTGGAAACAATAAACCAGGAATTAATGTGTAACCCAATGAGAAGAAAGAGTTGGTTGATGGATATTTTATAAATCTTGAAACTGTCTGTTGCCGTTTGAACGAGCTGTAGGGAGCGAAAAATTAGGGAACAGAAAATAAACGACTATGTAAAATAAGTTTTATTGGGATGCTGGGATAGCATGTATCTCCAGATCAGATAAAACTCATTTCACGAACAGTCAGAGAACGGCAGTGGAAAGAAGAAGAAGATCACACCCTTAGTTTCATTCATCTTCTGTCATACCAACTGTGGGCGATGTTACGCAGAAGAGCAACAACTAAGGGGGTAATGAATAGTTTACATGAATACATGTATGTCTGGAACCCTGTAATACCTGCAGACGAAACAAATACTATAAGTAGGTTGGAACTTAAATAGTGGCAACACTGCTGTGGAGACACTGTGCAATGTAATCTACTATTGTTGCTGATGGCACATGATGTTGACATACCTACCTTACCTCCGAGCAAATGGACTCGCCCGGCCACGTCACCGGCTTGCTCACAACCTAGGAAAACACAGTCACTCGCGAGCGAGCGGTCTAACGTAACGGTGTCACTATGTTTTCGAAACAGGAACGGCAGAATGGATTGATATTGAGTTTACCAGAGGTCATGCAGCACGACAGTGTCATCAAGTTCTTCAGGAGGCGTGCGGAGAATCGGCACTGCCTTACAGAACAGTGGCGCGTTGGGTAAAAGCCTTCAACGGTCGGCAATCTGTGCCAGACATACATCGGGCAGGTTGTCCGAGCGTCTCTGAAGAAGAGGTGCACGCTGTTGCCTTGTTAGTGGACAGTGATCGACGCCATACGATTCGTGAGCTCGCCAACGAAATCGGATTAGCGCATCCTGAAGGAACGACTGGGCATGCAAAAATTGCATCACGATGGGTTCCGCATGACTTGACGGAAATGCAGAAATGGATGCGTTACAACGCTGCTCAGACGCACTTGGAGAGCTATGAGTGCGAAGGAGAGGCTTTCTTACGCACATCGTAAAACTGGATGAGACATGGTCCACATCGTACGAGTCAAAACTAAAACGCCAATCCAACGAATGGCGTCATTATGGGTCACCGTGAAAATCGAAAGTGCGTCAGAGCCCCAGTATGGTGAAAGTTATGGTGGTTCTCGTATACGACTGTGGTGGTGTTATCCTAACGCATTAAGTTCCTCGCCGGCAGGAGTTGCCGAGCGGTTACAGGCGCTACAGTCTGGAACCGCACGACCGCTACGGTCGCAGGTTGAATCCTGCCTCGGGCATGGATGTGTGTGATGTCCTTAGGTTATTTAGGTTTAAGTAGTTCTAAGTTCTAGGGGACTGATGACCATAGATGTTAAGTCCCATAGTGCTCAGAGCCATTTGAACCATTAAGTTCCTCCACGGCAGACCGTCAATGCGTAGTATTACTGATCGTTTTTGAAGCATCACCTGCGACCAACTTTTCGAAAGAAACGGCAACAGTTTCTGCGCAACCCATCCATCATTTTGCACGACAATGCGCGTGTGCATACAACGCCAGCTGTGTTTGCTCTATTCGGTCGATGGGACTGGGAAGTACTTTATCAGCCACCGTACTACCGGACTTAAGTTCTTGTGACTTTGATTTTATTCCGAAGATGAAGGAACTACTTCGTGACATTTGCTTCAGAACTGTTCCAGAGATTCGACAGGTAGTAGACCGCTGCATTCGCACCATCAACATAACAGGCTGTGCTAACGGTATACCACGCGTTCCACATCGCTGGTTCTACACTCCGCTGGTGACCACTTGGAAGGACAGCAACAGGTGCGAACACGTAACTCTTTTGTATCGGTCGTGAATAAATAGTTGCCACTATTTAAGATCTAACCCTTGTATACTGATTTTCGAATACTGCTGAAATTGTTAACTTACTGTCCAAAAGGAACATTTCCACTGCCAAAAAAATTCTCAACGAGAGACTTGATTGAAAGGCCTGTAGCGCTTGTGTTGTGTGCTGGCCTGCATGATGCTTCGATGAGGAAATACAAGATCGGTTAGATACCTATGAAGATGCTGTAAATTCGCATTCAAATATTAGATTTCCAGATTTTCCAAAACCTGAATAATATTTTATTCTCGCTATGCTACCATTATACAGGGTGATTCAATAGCCTCTAACTATCGGTTTCATGCAACCCGCAAGGCCTCCAAAGAACACACGTGAGATTTTCACGTTCTCCCAGTAGCTACGTGCAAACAATTAGTCCTTGAAAGAAAAGGAAAAGGGCGTTTTTGGAGGAAATTTAATCTATTTAAATTTTGCGGTGTTCATTTTTTTCTGTTAGGCTAATAGTTCGGCCACAGTGAGCGAGAGAGTATGAAAATCTTGCACATGGAGTTTTAAGGTGTTGTAGGTTGCATAAAACCCACCAGTAGGGACACACTGATTAATGCAACCGCTACGTAAGTTTCTTATTTTTCTGAGAAGCTGGATCCACTTGCAGTCGTTCGCAACAGTAATTCTGCAAAAAGGTGTTACTTTCACGTAATAGTCACATTGTTGGGTATGTTTCTCTGACAGTGTTGGGTTTACGTTAAATGTGATACATAACGGTGTGGATAGGTTCACTAACGAAGAGCTGACCAATATGCACTTTGTGTATGGCTTCATTGAATGCAGCGGAACACCAGACAGCAACGACAAGCAGAGCTGTCACTGTAACCACACACAGTACTTTTGCATCCACACATTATTCTGTGTTGTACGTTTCGGTGATTGTCTACTAATGGCTTTGTCATCATTATCAAGATATTTTCACTGAAAGAAAAGTAAATGGGGCAATATATCGAACAAATGACAGTTCCACTATTCATCTGTAACGACCGAGTGAACACCTTGTAGTCCTAATACCACAATATATAAGAAATGTCTCTTGAACAAACACCGAATTTTTATCGGAGCAGCTCGGGCCCATTTTGTGTACATAATGCTTTTTGAGTAAGTTTCTATAGAAATTACACGACGGAAACACAAGCGCGTCGCTACGTAGATATCAAACTAAACAGGAATGGCCGGATGTGGAACTGGTGCCCACTCTTCCGAAAGATGACACAAACGCTTCTTGTTGTAGCCCGACAACCCCCACTTGAAAATTATGGCCGCACTTGGCCTTGGGTAAAATATTTATTTAATTATCAGTCTCCAACGTAAAAAACTATAGCTTTAAAAGAACTTCAGCCTTTCCCAGCAGCACCTGACTAAATACTGAAATGGAGCTTCAGACCGCAAGACAGAGGTTAATTAGTGTTTTTTCAGTTCCATCGTTAGTAGAAAAATCATGTGAGACTATGAAATTTTCGTTAACATCAACATCGTATTTACAAACTGTTTGTATTAATTTTGTTAATGGATAGTACACAGTAAGTAATATTATTAAGAGACTGCGATTAGTTTAAATAGTTCGAAATGAACAGGACTGTTCCGATTGTACTGGAGCAATATCCTGCAGTGAAAAGGTGATTTAGTGCAACAAGTTCCATCTATGGACTTCGAAAGGGTAAGGCTTTTTACGATCAATTGCGAATAAAAGTGCAGCACGGGGAACCTAGGATGACTGTGCACAATACGCACCGCTGAAACTAAATACTGATAAAATATGGCCGCGCGGGATTAGCCGAGCGGTCTGGGGCGCTGCAGTCATGGACTGTGCGGCTGGTCCTGGCGGAGGTTCGAGTCCTCCCTAGGGTATGGGTATGTGTGTTTGTCCTTAGGATAATTTAGGTTAAGTAGTGTGTAAGCTTAGGGACTGATGACCTTAGCAGTTAAGTCCAATAAGATTTCACACACATTTGAACATTTTTGAACTGATAAAATATGGAATCGTCCACAGACGGGAATTGTAGGGAAAGCGCCCAATTTCTACCAATAAGATAAATGCGATGGCAGTCATGTATAATATGCCAAAATACACCCCATCAGAAAACCTAAAATAGACAACCTTTCTGTGTTGTTCCTGTGTTATAGTAGTTTGATAACACGGGAGAAGCCAAGAGCAAGAGACTCTGAAGCCAAACGTTAGAAATGACAATATTGTTGGCACAGCAAGAGATAATTAAGAGATAATTTCTAGACGCTCTTTGTATGAGAGCAGAGAACTCATGATGACTACCTCCCCCGAAAACGAGCTTTACTTGAGAAGAGCTTCACGTCAATTGCAACTATCTTAATTTTTACGAAAAGCAGATGTATTCGTCTTGATGGTGTAACCGCGATTATAAAAAAAAGTGCCCAATTGAGTCTCCAGACGCTATCCTTCATTTCCATATGATCAATTTCGGGCCAGCTGCCCATGCTCAGATCTATCCAAAAATTTGTTTTACAGTCACGTTGGGCGAGGTCTCCAGATGCTATCCTTTATTTCCATACGACCAATTTCGGGCAAGTTGCCCCTATTCAGATCTATTACAAAAAATTGTTTTACAATCATAGTGGGTGAAATTTGAAAATGCTTTAAAATATATGTTTAAAAAGCGTCAAGGTTTTTAATAAATTAGGTGTAATACAAACTTGTGCAACATACCATTTATTATGGTCATAGAGTATCCTGTCGAACGTGGTAGCGTGAGTTCACTGTCATAACCAGCCACGGACTACCCTGCTGTGTCTTTAAAAAAGTTATTTTCTAATAAATCTGAAGATGTGCAGCTGGTCCGAAACTCGTCAGAGGAAATAAAGGAAAGCGATCTGGAGACAGAAATTTGACACTCTTTTATTTTACTAATACTTTTTGGCGCATTGGTATACTAATACAGTCAGTTCAGATGTGTAGGGCTGCAATTCCACATATTGCAAAATAATGTAGTACACTAATTCCATTGACATGCGTAATAATATTTAAGTGCAGAGGAATCATAGATTAACAAACCTGTTCCTGAACAAGCAAATTTACAAACACACACACACACACACACACACACACACACACACACACACACACAAAAGGGCCATACTAATCTACTGCATTTTAATTCCAACTTTTAACAGGAATTCTACGAGCAGTTTATAAACATTTATATTGACTGTTGCCAAGAGTATCTACACACTGCACGACAGTTCTCGTTTCACAACTCCGAACGCGTGGTGACTACCGTTCACTCGTTTCTCCGTGGGGATTCGTGAAAATGCCACAGGAGCTTGCTGGCATTCCGAGAATTATCGCTCCACCCGTGTTGCAAATCACACACCAATCAGGCCACCGTCACTCTCACCTCCGCCCTGGGTGCTGCGGCCTGCTGATCGACTCACTGTGCACCGGTAAACCCTGGCGCGATTGTTCCTCTGATTAGTATCAAGCTCGACGGATTTAATGGAGTCTGCCAGCCCAAAACCTTCATTTAGCATTCAGTGTTTAACCACTATTTCTCGGCCGTGATTTCGACGGACATTTGAGTAAATCCTTACTTAGTGCTGTACCGATGAATTACTAGTACAGCTCACCGGCTACTCGAGCTAGTGACGACGAAATCACATGGCATATGGCGGATCCGAATTTTGAAGCTCTTTCTGCTCAGAGAATGTGCATGTAAAATGCATCAAGAATGTACGCAATATTTACTAGATCCCAGTGAGCACTTATTTATTCATGATTGGTCCAGTCGGTGGAGTGCTCTTCCAACGGTTTCTGCTGCTCGTGATCAAAAACTTGCTGTTCAACTCTGAAAGTGCCATCGAAGTGATTCCCGTTGATCCAAAGCACTTTTGTAAGTAATATTTCGAGGAATATAAGCGGTTTCGCTTACTGTGGAACAGTAGAGTAACATTAATCTTTCGATTGTCCATTATGAATTTATTTCATAAGCCACACAAGCCCAATCTATTGAAGTGTTTAATGAGGCTCCGGCTATTAATTAATGTCAGGCGTAGATTGACGGGGAGATCTTTTACATGTTGTCACGTTGATTACGTAACTTACAAGAATCAGGCGTAAAACTAAGCTGTATTCACGATACTTCGTGACAGTGTCCAAATTACGAATGGCTTGACGGAAACCTGTGGTTGTAGAAACTTGTATTTCAGCAGTTCACGAAACGTTCCACTTCCAAAATCACACTAGTCAGCAGAAACACCGCCTTGCACAGCTCCCCGCTACTCTTAGTCTGAGACCCTCGTAATCTCACTTGGAGGTAGCGACATTTATGCTCTTGTCATCGTTTGCGCCTTACCGCTACAGTTTGTAGCTTGAGAATATGGTCATGTACCCAGCACTCGATCACGGCAATTTGGCGGCTAGAGAAGTTGTGTGGTTTAGCCAGAGAGTGATACAATTCCGCTGCTACCTCCGTTCGTCTGACTGTTCCTGAGGGTGTGAACAGTCGTGGAACTCAGCACTCGGCAACCTTTGTCATTTCAAAATGTCATGCAAAATTCTGAAAACTGGTCCATGGGTGGTTTTCACCGTACCATTCTCTACTGCGACACATTGGTTTACAAGCACCAGGGCAAGCATTAGTCTGGCGATTTCCAGTGCCTCACAGAGATGTGATGTCCCTCTTCTTTCTTCGTCATTCAGATTTGTTTGATCACAATGCGAGCGTCTGCTCACATAGCCACTGTCTCATATTACAGTACATTGCTGTCATACGCGTCCATTAATTCAGTATGAACTGTTGCATGGCTGCCGAAGACTCCCGGTATTATAGGTGGTCGCCCATATTCTGACAACAGCCTAGTCTAAGAGGACGGAGGAGCAGACAGACGTTCGCAGTACCTCTTTCCGTTGGGGTGAGAAACTGCCGCTAAAAGGCAGCATGGGCAAGGGCATAAAGATGCAGAATGCAATGGAAACTACTGTATTAAAGACCCATAAAGCGTAGCCACAGGTCATGTGGGTTGGAACTGAAAATGTATCATGATGATCTCTCCATTGGCAAAATATTCTGGAGTACTCTCCCATTCTGATCTCAGGGAGAGGACCACTAAGGGGGAGGTGACCATGAGGAAAAGATTGATAACCAATGAAAGGGTAACGTTGTACGAGTCGAAAGGGGGAATGCCGGAGGACTGAACTTGGTAGAAAAGTTAGGAAAATCTTCAAAGGTGAATGTCAGTTCTGAGTCAGGACGTAATGGAGGTCAGTGAAGTGAAATGGAAAGCATTTCAGGTCAAACGAGGGTAGGCAACAACAAAAGCAGCACAAAATGGCGAAAAGGTGTAGGATTCGTTATTAATAGGAAGGTAGGGCAGAGTGCAAGTTACTGTGAACAGTTCAGTGATACGGTTGTTCGAATCAGAATCGACAGGAAATCAACACCGGCGACAAGAATTAAGGCAGACATGGCGACGTCGCAAGCACAAGATGAAGGGCAAGAGGAAGTATATGAGAACCAGCGGAAAAATTCTCCTATCGGAGCACAAAAATGAGAAAATGTTCCTATTTATGTAAATGACTCTGCCAGAAAATTAGGGTGCCAGCTGCCTCATTTTACCTTACTCAGCACGTTTAAAAATTTTGCCGATAATCTGGCGTGAGAATATATTCGCATCTTTCTTAATATACAACTACCTCAGACTGTCACAAACTCACCTAACTGACTCGCTTATATCCACTAGTCCATCGTCGTGCGTCACTAATACCCATCAACTCCCAGGTCCCTTTCTCACTCACTCACTCATTCAACCCAATTCACTGTCATTACCTCATTGTGTCTGACATTGTCTCCCGTATCACAGCCACAGTTCCCTTCGTTATGGCTGGCCGGTGTTGCCGAGCGGTTCTAGGCGCTTCCGTCTGGAACCGCGCGACCGCTACGTCGCAGGTTCGAATCCTGCCTCGGCCATGGATGTGTGTGATGTCCTTGGGTTAGTTAGGTTTAAGTAGTTCTATGTTCTAGGGAACTGATGACCTCCGATGTTAAGTCCCGTAGTGCTCCGAGCCATTTTGAACCTTCGTTCTGTCCTATTACTACAGTCTGTTTTCACTGTCACTGCCTTCCTCTTGCTCTCTCTTACTGCTAATATTTTGTTCCTTCCTTCCTACTGCCGCTCTCTTCACACTGTCACTATCTCTCTCTCTTCTTCGTTTCCATTGTATACTCTGTCTCTAATTTTTACCCACTTTAATATCCTCCTTCTCGTTGCTCCTCCCAGCTCCCCAACGTTGAGCACCCCCCCGCCCCCCCCCCCCCCCGCCCTACCAACTTCGAGCACTGTCTCTTTCACTCTTTTCCTAGCACTGTTCTTTCGCTGTCAACTATGTTCCAGTGCTTTTGTGCCCCTATATTTCTCTCATACTGCTCTTTAACAAATCACTCTGTATTATCTTCCAGTAGTTATTACTTTGCCGTCTGTTTGCCACGGCCACTGTCTTCTTCTCTCTGAGCATAAAAAACACGAAAAATGATAGCATGCCAAAACATTTGGGAAAATTTTTAAATGTGCTGAGGATGGTAGAATGAAGCAGCTGATACCTCACTTTTCATCCAGAGTCTTTAAATAAACGGGAACGTATTCTCATTTTTTGCGCTCCGATAGGAGCATTTTTCTGGTGGTTCCGTTCTTCTCCCCGCTTCAGCAGGTCATGTAACTCATATGAAAAGAAATGTATTGGTGAGTAAAATTTAGATACTTCACATGTGCGATATTAAGGCAAATCTAATTTTGCATGAGGTGCAGTACTACAACATGGGGTTCCAAGAACTCGTCTCATGGTAAAGGAGACACTTAACTACATATTTCTCGGTGCTATTCTGCTTTATAAATTCCTTTTTCGACACACAGCAGATTCTCCGTGAGTATTTTACGTGAACAAGTAGGGTAATTTTGAACATCTGTGTCTTCGAAACGGGTAAAGAAATCAAGAAAAATTTTGAAGCTTTTTGTGACTGGAATCTTCGGAATACAACATGAAAATTACAGCCATTTGCTGAATACCCATCTTGGAATCTTCATCTGGGATTTGGTACGCTGGTAACTCAGAAATTTAGTGAAGAAAACCATATTTGTGGGGTTTTCCGAGGAAACGCCAACGAACTATTGGTGCCTCCAAAAGTGCCGTCAAACCCACCCTAGACATCAAATGTAAAAATAACCACCCGATTTGCTCCATTTGCCTAATCAGGAGGAGGTGTGCAATATTAATAGTTTGACCCTGTGCTGTAGGATACTGGGCCTAAGATGATCCTTTTATTTGGTCTCTAGCCCAATGGCTATCCATAACACTTGACCATACCTTTTTATCACCAATGGAATTCGCGGCAAGATATAACATTGTGCCCTGGCCGCGACGTAATAACATACTGTTTTCTTTTTCTATCGAAGTATTAAGATTTAACTATGTAATTTAAGAGCTAAGTCAATGAACTGCGCTGGAAGTCAGCGAATATGTAGGCCCAGAATAATGTGAGCGGCGTATCATTATTATCTGTGTTTTGTTCTATATAAGAATGAACGCCCGTCTTTTTTCTCTGCTCTTCTTCTTCTTCAATCGCTCGCCCTTCCGACAGCACCTTACGCTATCAGGCTCCTATTTTCTTCCATTTTGTTCAAATGAACTAGTATTCCTGCTAGGAATTTATCTATTCATGCCATTATTACTGCCAATTGCGAGTACTGATAGGGTCTTATTATGAATTCTTTATTCTTTCGCTCCAGAGTTGAACTAAGGTTATTGCAATTTCCAAGTATTTCGCCGAAATACGGTACAATTCTTTGTTATGTTCAAAACTATGAGAATTATTCACAAAATGTTATATTTCAGTGCAAAAGAATTTTGTTAAATAATAATTGTTTAATTTAACATTTATATTTTCATTTCGTAGTAGCAATCACAAATTCCCAATTTATAAATGTTATAGATTTTTTACTTCATTACGATGCCAACGTGATACTCGAGAGATTAAATTAGATCATTCTGAATTTCTCGCGAGGCGAGAAGCTAGTTATAAATTTCCTTGAGATTACAAAAGCACAAATTAAACGCATTTCAGCACGCTACAAGTCTACTGACCTTCACTTCAAGCAATAAAAGGCAAAGAAAAGAGTATAATAAACTAAAAAGCGGCGTGTGTGAAATACTTAATTCATTTACTTTTATGGTTCAAATGGCTCTGAGCACTATGGACTTAATATCGTAGGTCATCAGCCACTAGTTCTTAGAACTACTTAAACCTAACTAACCTAAGGACATCACACACATCCATGCCCGAGACAGGATTCGAGCCTGCGACCGTAGCGGACGCGTGGTTCCAGACTGAAGCGCCTGGAACCGCTCGGCGACAAAGGCCGGCCCATTTACTTTAGTTAATGATAATAAGTGATACCTCTAATTTATCCACGTACTAATAGTTGTTTGTGGTATTTAAGTAATAAAAATAACGTGTCTCACGGTCATATATAAAAATAAAAAGAATCAAGAATAATTGGGATGCATTAAGTTGAAGAAATTCTGCTTAATAATCAAATATTTATTCATTTACTGAATTATTACAAATACATGAATATACTTAAGCTTTTCTTACATCCGTTACAATTTATGCTAGTCGAAGCATTAATTTCCGTAATTCCATAATCATATCCACACAAATTTATAAAATACCATAGTTAAAGCTTTAGTATAAAGAGCACCGGAAAACCCCGTTTCTATGCGCGGCGTTTTGGAACATATTAGATACGTATGCTGCATCCGATAGTGAACGGTTAAGTATGTACGTAAACGGAGATGAAAATCTAATAGCCACGGAGGTCTGGAATGCACTTGTAGGGGAATAAGTAGAAAAAAGGATTACTGCAGAATATGGACTTAGTAATAGTAATGAAATAGGAGAAAGACTAATTGAGTCAGTAGTAGCGAATACTATGTTCAAGACTCACGAAACTAGTACGTAAAGCTGGGAAAGACCGGGGGATACGAAAATAATTTCACTTAGTTTACATCATTGTCAAGCAGAGTTTTCAAAATCAGATTCCGGTCTGTAAGTCAACCCAGGAGAGATACAGACTCAGATCACAATTTAGTAATGATGAAAAGTAGGCTGAAGATTTAGAGAGTAATCACGAAGAATCAATCCGCAAAGAAGTGGGATAGTGAAATACTAAGGAATGAAGAGGTAAGCTTGAAGCTATCGGAGGCTATAGACACTGCGATAATGGGTATATCAGTAGACAGTTAACTTGGACACCTCTAACAAGAATATATACAGAGGTTGTTAAGAAAAACATAGGCAATAAGAAGGTATCTGGGATGAAACATTGGATGACCGAAGAAATACTTCAGTTGATCGATGAAAGAAGGAAGTTAAAAATTTTTTTGCGAAATTCGGGAGTACGGAAACACACGTCACGTAGGAATTATAACGGTACTTTGCGGGCAGGCGTGTCAATTAGCATCATATTAATTAAAATCTGGGAAGAATTAAAAAGAGGAAGTAATACGAAACTTTAATAACTGCACAGTATTACTAAGAAGCAATATAATGAAAAGTAATGACAAGCAAAGTGGCAAAGACCAAGCGGGACAGAAAGATATAAGGGCGCGTTTGTTTTTTAATACATATAAAAGAACATGTAACACATTATTGAGCTCTCTACCTTCAGTTATCGCGATCGGGCTAGTCGATGAAAAAGTGGTACGCGACTGCGAAATTCGTTAAGGAGATTATTTAAAGCACGTTTAAAATCTATTACGTGTGACGAAGTGATCAGAAGCGTTTACAGTCGGGTGAAGTGAAAACGATTGCGACAACATAATTCGAACTTTGTGTTAGCTGGGAAAAGTACTCTTTGGAAACTATTATGGTTATGGAACCCACGAAAGTTGTACGCAACTGGAAAGCTATAGTTTGCGTAATTCTGCATTTTATGAAGTTGTGAAACGCGTGTGCGCAGAGCATTAAGAGAATCTTATCCTTGGACGGTTGCTGGGGTAACTGATACAAACAACGCGCCAGCATAAAAATAGTTCGCTTATTAACTACCAGATATTAATTAACGGGGACCTAAAATACTAAAAAGAAGGATAGGATCATCACCTCCAATCCCGATTCATATTTCATATTTAGTTAGTGAGAAGAAAAGTGATAATAAACAAACTACATTTCAATTTTATCCACGATTTTGGCTTCATTACGTAGTCTTGACTACATGATAAACAATATCTGTGGAAGTTGTATGCAACGTATTGTCATAATATTTCGCCACCCAACATTGTGGGACACCAAAAATGCAAATGCATGAAACTGTTTTTACAGCGGATGTATAAAGTGTGAGTGCGACGAACTATATTGAGAAACTGAAAATCCATTACGTACTTGCATGTTTATTTGCGAAAATGGTCCTTGTCGGTACTTCGGCATAGAGTTCGAATAGAATCGCTGGAACATTGCAAACCATTCAGATTAATCGAACATCTAAATACGCATAATGCTGGTATCACCAGGATGTGTTCTTTCTCCTCACCCCCGTGGCAGTAATTTAATTAAGAGTCACCCGGGAATAACATTTAAATCAATTGACGACCATTGAGCTAGCGTCACAAATTTTCAAACGTCCACTGCCATGTATGAAGGAGAGTGACACCGCGATTGCTAACGTCAATCGAGGGGTGTCGTCGTGATCGTATTGAATGACATTGAGCGGTCACAGAATGAAATAAGTTGTGCATGGAAGCTAAGGCAAAATGGCTGTACGAAAAATGCGAAGAAATCGAGAAACGATTGTCGGAAGGACTGACTCAGCATGTAGAAAAGTCAAAAGTACCTTCGGTGAAATTAAAAGCGACGATGCTAACATTAAGAATGCGACGGGAATTCCACTGTTAAATTCGGGGGGAGATCAGACAGGTGGGAAGAGTAGAGTGAAGGACTTAATGGGAAAGAAAATATAGGTTCTGTCAGATGACGATCAGTTTCGCTTTAGGAAAGATAAATGCACCAGAGAGGCAGTTCTGACGTTGCGGTTGATACTGGTTATAAGACAGAAGAAAAGTCAAGAGATGCTCATAGGATTTATGGAGCTCGGAAAAGCGCCCGACAATGTAAAGTGATGCACGATGTTCGAAAGTCTGAGAAAAGTGGGGTAAGGTATGGGGAAAGACGGTTAATATACAAAAAGTTCATGAAACAAAAAGGAACAATAAGACTGGAAGACCAAGAACGATGTTCTAGGATTAAAAAGAGCGTAAGACGGCGATGGAGACTTTCGCCTCTAATATTCAGTCTGTACGTCGAAGATGTGATGATAGAAATAAAGAAAGGTTCAAGAGTGATATTAAAATTCAAGGAGAATGGATATCAATTATAAGATTCGCTGATGACTTCGCTATCCTCAGTGAAAGTGGAGAAAAATTACAGGATCTGTTAAAAGGAATTAACAGCCTATTAGTACAGTATATGGACTGAGAATAAACCGAAGAAGTAACATAAGACAGAGCAGTGAGAAAACTAACATCAAAACTGGTGGTCACAACGTAGATAATGTTAAGGAATTCGGCTACCTAGACAGTAAAAGAACCGACGACGAACGGAGCAACAAGGGCTTAAAAAGCAGACTAGCCATGGCGAAAAGCGCATTCGTGACCACGAGAAGTCTATTAGTATCAAACACAGACCTTAATTTATGGAAGAAATTTCTGATAACGCACATTTAGAGTATAGCATTGTATGGATGTGAAACATGGAATGTGGGAAAACCGGTACAGCAGAGAATCAAAGCGTCTGAATTTTAGTGCATCAGATGAATGTTGAAAATTTGGTATACTGATAAGGGAAGGAATGAGATTCCCTACAGAATCGGCGGTGTAAGCAGTGTACGGAAAACACTGACTAGAGGGAAGGACAGTATTGTAGGACATGGTACCATGGCACCAGAGGTAGCTGTAGAGGGTACAAACTGTAAAGGAAGACAACAACTAGAGTACAAACAGCAAATAACTGAGAGCGTGGGTTGTAAGTGCTGCTCTGAGATGCAATGGTTGGCGCAGGAGAAGAATTTATGTCGGTCCGCATTAAACCAGACAGAAACTTCGCATTTTGCAAGGACTGAGGCATTTTTTTATGGTCTACATGCGTGCTATGGTAGTGTGGCGTGAGCATTTCAGTGTGTACTAAGACTGAAGATATATACCTACAAACAAGCACAATGTTAGTATCGTATTTTATGCACCTATTGTTATGGGTGATTTATTTACCAAACTCGTTTTGGGACTACGATATCCCATTATGTTGTTCTTCGGAACAAGGAAACAATTTTTTACATCACAATACTACATGTAGCGACAACCGCTAAATGGACCTCTGCTGCCCTGTAGTAATACTAGGAACCTTCGTAAGTAGGAGTCCGGCAGCTGATGTATAAATCTCTTCCTTGAACATCTTATGTTGGCTCATAATACTCTCAGAAAGTTCAATTATTAAGTAAAGACAACTACCCTCGCCTACCAAGAATTGTACTATCATGCAGTGCATACATCCCACTCTCCAAAGATGCTATTGTCTATAGCCAAGTATTTTAATGTTTATATGTTAAGTCCTAGAAAATCCTAAAAAACAACAGAGCAATGTTAGCATCCACACAGAACAATCAAAAGGACATATTGAAAATCAGCTTCCACTAACTACATCTGGTTGGACTCTGCTTCTCATCGAAGACGTCGCTAAAGAGGGCCTATAAATGCACCTTGGACACTTCTGTCTTTTCATTCCTCTCTTAAAGAATAATAATCTCTGCTTCAGATGGTTCAAATTGCTCTGAGCACTATGGGACTTAACATCTGAGATCACCAGTCCCCTAGACTTATAACTACTTAAACCTAGCTAACCTAAGGGCATCACACACATCCATGCCCGAGGCAGGATTCGAACCTGCAACCGCAGCAGCAACGCGGTTCCGGACTGAAGCTCCTAGAACCACTCGGCCACACTTGGCCGGCATCTCTGCTTCCTCTAGCATTCTTTTTTCTTCAAAGCGCAATACATTCCTGCTGTGTGTGACGCTTTCACAACGGGGCAGTGTAGAGAGATTAACATGGTTGTCAGTATGTATAGAATTACGATGTTATTTCTTGTGCTCTATTGGTTCATAACACTTTATAATAGGATAATGCAGTTCTGAGACATGTTATGGTAAATAAATTACACATTCGACAACGAGTGCATTCTCAGAACTGATTCTTGACAGTTGTATGATGGCTTAACTATATTTTTCTTTATGGTAGCTAAACCCTTAGAACTTCCATTTCGTAAGGAAATAAATCCACCACACTGCTACAATATTTTACATGAATTTGATTTGAATAACAGGTCGGGAAATTTTATTTACATTTGCAGTGCCATTAATCTTCATTGCCCAACATGACTTAAACGAGGGCTCGTAATGGGGTCTTATACAGCATTGGAAAATATAAACTTTTCGAAAGAAGTAGGCAAATAAATTTCAGAAAAAATTGTAGCTGTTCGGTGGATGTTCTACTAAATGGCTAACACATATGCTGACTACACGGACAGTGTCAAGACAAATGTTTATCATATTCTTTACTACATGAGTTGTGTATTTTACTCATTTTAAGATTAAACATGTGGGACTTTACAGCTGCAGATTCTTGAAAAAATGCATATTTCTGAAATAGACCTAAGAATGGTACAATATTTATGTTACAGAAACAGTATCTAAAACTTCGTAAGATTGCACAATATTGTGCAAAGCCTACTGTCTGCGTAGAGGGACAATATGGCGTCGGAATGATGTGGAAGCTACAACGAGGCACTTTGCTGACCTTCGTGGCGACACCCACATTACAATCTTTCTACTGGCTGTGCAGCGCTCCAGTATATGTAGTAACAAAAAATTTCCGTTGCAGGGATTGCCTGAACGAGTGAAACGGAAGCTGTCTTGTTTTGTCGGGCATGAAGGTGAGAGGGTGGCGAGGTCTCGCAACAGGGCCCGCGGCTGACCGTCGTTGAAGTGGTTGTTCTCGTCAATTGCCAAGAATTAGAAAGTAAAATAATGTTTGTGATTGCGTAGTCGGTGAGCACTCTATAGGGCGGGCGCATATATGCGCTGGAAGATTTGGCCTGATGGTGAACAAATTGAGCTTGGAATATCGTCAACGTACCGCCGCGCTATAAAGCTGTCGCGGTTGACAACGAAAGTGATCTTGCTATGAAAAGAAATGGCAATCGAGGCCGTCATTGTTGGTTGTCGGACCAAGTGGCGGGCGACAGTCTGGTTGGTATCCATCCCACTCTGGTGCAGGTCGTCTCCAGACATGTCTTTCGCCTGGAATCTCATTGAGTGGAATGTATTTGTCTTCAGTGATCGATCGCACTTCCAACAGAGGTCCAATGACCAGCGAAAACGAATAGGGGGCATAACTTTCCACGCTATGGATTGCAAGTATGCTGTATACTTATATTAACTAAGAAGTAGGACATGTATGACATGTGAAACGGGAGTGATTGTGAACTTCCCCTTTGAATGTAAGGAAAAACGGTGCTGGTAAACCTCTTACGTTATTTGATTTCTAAACAGCTGAGCAAAACTGAACGTACTCAGACATTTCTCTCTTTACTTATTCTGATCATCACTAAACTGACACACAGTATTTTTAGATCAACGCAATCTGACTTTCAATAATCCCTACAAAAGAATGACCCTGACTAACAATACCCATACCTTTCATGTATCACTCACCTCCCAAAAATCTTCGTTACTCAAACTGCTGCAATAGAGCGTGCGCCAATACTGCCAGCTAAATAAAGGATTCTAACTACTGAAGGAACTAACTACTGAAAGGCATAGTTAGCAAATGAAATATTTTGATGGAGAACAAACAATTTATTTACCTTAATAGTGTTCAAAAATCATAATATACACACACACACACACACATATATATATATATATATATATATATATATATATATATATATATATATATATATATATATATATACTTACTTACTTATCGCGAATGGACCCAGAAGGATCACGCAAAGCTTTCTGACGTCGTTTCTTCCATACTTCTTTCATTCGTTCTCCATGTTTTCTTTTTCTTTCTTCTGTCCATTTTGTTCCTGGTCTCTTTAGTGCTTCCTTCTCCGACAATACAATCCACTTTTCCACCTTATTTCTAAAAGTTTTTCTATCTTTGACATCTTTAAGTTCAATATTTGCTTTTTGTAAATCTAATTTTACTTGGCCAATCCATGGTGTTATTGATTTGACTTTTTCTATGTAAGTGAGAATTCTGTTGGTGAGTCGTGTGGGGGGAAGTCTAGTGACATGTCCATAAAATATTAATCTTCGCCTTCTTATGTCTGCTGCCAGGTTTGATATAGTTTCTGTGGTTCTTCTTGATTGTATCCGGTATCCTTCTTCTGTTAATATTGGACCTAAAATCTTTCTCATAATTTTGCGTTCTTCTTTTAGTATTTTTTCTAAATCACATTTTGTGTGGAGTGTGAGCGTTTCACTAGCATATAGTGCTGCTGGCTTAATTACTGCGCAGTAGTGTCTGATTTTTGTGTTCGAGGAGATGCATTTTTTACTGTATATTTCATGTGTCATACCGTATGCTCTCTTCATTTTCTGTTGTCTGATCTTCTGTGCAACTTTCTCTCCTCCAGTTGGCTCCAAAATTTCACCTAGGTATTTAAAATGTTTTACTCTATTTATTTTTCCACATTTTGTGTTTATATATATATATATATATATATATATATATATATATATATATATATATATATATATCAGTTCATGACATCCAGCCTTACAAATTTCCTTTTTCTGACGGACACACGTCCAGACCGTCCGCACTCAAAATTCTGCCATCTCTCTCCCCACATCTCTCCTCACCTCCAATTGCGCAACGCTACGCGCTCTTCACATCCAACTGCCCAACACTACAATAGCAAATATTCCAACAATGCAAACCAGCCACAGACTGCACACAGCACACTCAGTGATTTTCATACAGAGCGCTACGTGGCGTTACCAACACGGACACACGTCCAGACCGTGCGCTCTCAAAATTCTGCCACCTCTCTCCCCATATCTCTCCTCACCTCCAACTGCGCAACGCTACACGCTCTTCACATCCAACTGCCCAACACTACAATAGCAAATATTCCAACAATGCAAACCAGCCACAGACTGCACACAGCACACTCAGTGATTTTGATACAGAGCGCTACGTGGCGTTACCAACATAAAAACCTAAACAGCCTACTAACAGAATGAAGGAAGCTAATCGCGAGATGATTTCATACATATTTCAATTCACATTACAAGTGTTGTATATTAAGCTGAACTTCTCAAAAGGGGTTTGGACTCTTAATTAATTTTGGTCAGCAAAGTGTGGTTGTGGCCACTAACCAATTATGACTGGTTGTGTAGCTCTTTACCAAATAGAACATTATGGAGAATGATGTAAAATTATAAGGTTCGGCTGCATTTGTCAGTTACTGTAGAAGGTGTTGGGGTTTACATCGTAATTTTGAAACTTCGTAAAAAATTTGTGAATGATATATAAGTTATCTAGTGTCTGTGTCATCGTGAGAATCAAGATAGAGTAGACTTAGGACTTTTCTACGCCTTCTATCCCCTTTTGCGTCTTAGAGTTTATTTATTGTAATGAGATATCAGCCAATTTCAGCGATCTTGTCATTTTCAATTGAGCAAATTCATGTTCCAGATAGTGTAAGGGCACACTTACGTCATTTTTTAGATGTCCTACTTCTCATGGCTGAGGTACTGCAGAAATAGGTGTACTGCGGAAATAGGTTTGTGGTATGCACGGAGCAAATGTGTAGGGGAGAAATCGTTCTCTAAGTTTTTATATATTTTTAGGTTTCAGATACGTATCTTAACGGTTTTTGTGATATTATTCACTATATAAGTGACTTATTAGTGGTTTCTTCATTCACCTCTGCCTTTCTTGTGTTGTGACCTGATATTTGTGTGTTTCGTATCGAGCAACTTAACCTCTTATCTGTGGTTACATTTCGCACTGACCAGTTGCAGCTGTGGCGGCGCATCGAAAGCTAAGTACTAATTAATTGTTTGTGTATAGTGGTTTATTTGGGAACTTTAGTAGTCTTCAACCCGTGTTCTTGGTGTTTTCTGGTGAAATAATTTCAGAAGAACTTTTTGGGAACTGTTTTCAGTTTCGTTACTGTGTCATTAGACATTTGATTTTTTTTTCTGTGCTAGTCTTTTGTTATATTCTCATTTGTTGTTGATTAATACTGTTAATAATAGTAGTTACTTCCCTTGTAGAGTAAGTTTGTGATTATTGCAGTCAGTTTTTTAACATCTTCTTATTGCAGTAGCTGAACTTAGATAAAGTAGTTTTCTTGTTTCAATAACTGTTAAATTTTACCATGAGTGAGAAGTGTGGGCTTTGCCGTAGGTTCGTGAGTAGGGATTGCGGTGTGAGACTTATTCGAAGTATTTTCACTGGGGGGAATGCAGTGAGGAAGCCAGTAGGCATTCTGGTGAAATCCTCTCCTGGAACTGCGGGTTATGTAGCAAGAGTAAGTTGATAGAGGAGCAGGAGCGTAAGATCTGTGTCCTTCAGGTGCAGTTGAAAACCCGGCAGTAGGAGCTAGATAGGATGAGGAGGGAGAAGGGGGTTGGGGAATGGGAGCTGGCTGTTGGCAAGAGATCTGCTAGGAGAAGGAGATTTTCAGATAGTTTTACTGTTGGTGTTTGCAATAGATATGACCAACTGTCAGAGTCTAGTGGAGAGGAATCTCTAGTAGCTGTAGCTGTAGGAAGTATGCAGCAGACCTCAACAGTTACGGCGGCTAGAACAGTTGCAAAGTCGAAGAGAAAGAAAAAGGTTCTGCTGTTAGGTAGTTCTCATGGCAGACGTGTAGGTCAGCAGTCGCAGGAAGTGTTGGGGAGTGAGTACCAGGTCACCAGCATTGTGAAGCCTAATGCAGGATTGGCTCAGGTGACTGTTAACATAGGGGGGTTATGTAGGGATTTTACTAAAGAGGATCAGGTAGTGATTGTGGGTGGGGCCGGTAATAGTACTGATAGGGATGGGGAGTATGACATAGATGGTGACCTGGAAAAGATAGCCACTCAGACTGGCAACACGAATGTACATTTTGTGGGACTGTTTCTGCGTCACGATCGGCCTCATCTTAATACAGCCGTCAAGCGTAATAACATGAGATTTGGGGGTGCGCTGATGACATGGGTCACATTTCAGTGGTGTCGGTGGAGTCTATCAGCAGGACGGGTTTCACTAGACATGGCCTGCACCCCAACAGGTGTGGGAAGGTTGGCAAAGCTTATAGGTGACAGCATAGGTGGGGGTGATGGGATCACTCATGGGAAAATTCCGGTACTAGTGGGTGTTAGAGCTGCACCTTTTTTATACTGAAGTCAGCTGATAGGTATTCCTGCTTAAGGGAAGTCTCTCTATCAAAGGAACCACTTTCGACAAAGCTTAGGTATCCGAGCAATGAGGGAATTAGTATATTTCATCAAAATATACAAGGTATTAGAGATAAAGTTAGTGAATTGCTTATAGCTGTTGACTCTGAAATTATTGGTATATCTGAACACTTCTTAAATAAAGAGAAAATTCAGAGGCTTCCTTTACCAGGATACAGGTTGTCTGGCAGCTTTTCTAGGAGCTCTTTGCGGTGTGGAGGAGTAGCCATGTATGTGAAAAACGGCATCCCATTTGATCAATTAATGTTTCAAAGTACTGCACTGAAAAAGTGTTTGAATGTTGTGCAGGTGTGGTTAAATTTAGTGGAGCTAAACTTCTAACTATTGTTATTTATAGATCCCCAGACTTCGATTTCACAACATTTTTGCTAAAGCTAGAGGAGGTTCTTGGTTCACTTTATAGGAAATACAAAACGTTAGTTATATGTGGTGACTTCAATATTAATTTTATAAGTGATTGTGCAAGGAAAAGGATGCTGGTAGACCTCCTTAATTCATATAATCTTATGCAAACCGTATTATTTCCAACGAGAGTGCAAGGGAACAGTAGAACAACCATAGACAACATTTTTGTTCATTCCTCATTACTAGAAGGGCATTCTGTTAGCAAAAAAGGTGAATGACCTTTCAGATCATGATGCACAAATTTTAACTCTAAAAGATTTTTGTGCTGCAACACATGTTAAATATAGTTATCAACTGTTTAGGAACTGTAGAGACCTCTGTAAACCTTATCAAGGAACAAGGTTGGCAAGATGTTAGTGCTGCTGATACAGTAGACGATAAACATAATGCTTTCCTCAAGACTTTTCTGGTGCTCTTTTAAGTTGCATTCCGTTAGAACTGAAACGTCCCCTTTTTGAAGAATTATACAAGACTGTGCTTAACCTGACACACAATATTTTTAGCGCAACGCAATCTGACTTTCAAAAAATCCCTACGAAAGAATGGCCCTGACTAACATTTACCTATACCTTTCACAAATCACTTACCTCACAAAAATCTTCGTTACTGGAACTACTGCAATACAGCGAGCGCCACTACTGCCAGCTAAATAAAAGATTCAAACTACAGAAGGCACTAACTACTGATAGGCATAGTTAGTAAATGAAAGATTTTAATAGAGAACAAACAATGTATTTACCTTAATAGTCATAATATATATAGCAGTTCATGACAAATTACAAAACTCCGCCATCTCTCTCCCCACACCCACCACTGCTGGCGGCTCACCTCCAACTGTGCAACGCTACGCGCTGTTCACATCCAGCTGCCACTGACCAACACTACAATGGCAGACAACAATGCAAACCAGCCACAGACTGCACACAGCACAGCCAGTGATTCTCACACAGACCGCTATGTAACGTTGCCAATAAGAAAACATAAACAGCCTACTTACATAGCTCCCATGCTCCCCACAAAAAATTTTACAAATTGTTTTGGGCAGTGGCCAATAATGATGTGATAAAATTTTCCATAATTACAATAACAAAGAAATCAAATGCACACACTTATTGATACAATGTTGGTCAACAGCTAAAATTTTCTCACAGTCCATAAAGACAGTCCTCATCATTCGTCACAGTAAAATTGCAGTGTTTTTCTCAAAGTCTGAGCAGTAAAAGAAAATGCACACAGAAGTAGTGGATTTCCATCCAGTCTTGAAGAAGTAGTGTTGACCTTCCAACGAAAAGACAGTGCTGACTCTCGACATGCAGACAGGTAATGCGCCACAACAGAGCAAACCCACAGCAGAGTCAGTCGAAGTTTTGAAGAATATTGGTAGGTAGGTCATCACAGAGTAGACCCACTGTAGTCCTGGTAGAGATTACAGTATTGGTGGGCCACCAGGGGTGCAGACCCACTGTAGTCCTTGTAGAAATAATGGTATTGGTGGACCATCAAAGATGCAGACCCACTGTAGTCCATGTAGAGACGGCCAGCAGCCACTTGTTGCGAATGTGCAGGTGCACAATCACCATCGAAGAGTCTTGCGGAGAATATAGCAAGTCCATAAACCACCACTTGTCCACTCACAAAAAGTTTGTTTGAAATGTCCTTAGAACCAGCAATGCTGTTATCCAGTCCCTTGCTGAATTATTAACACACGTGCAAACACTAACAGACCCTACTTCTCACATATTGTCTATATACTATGACCAACAGAAACACGTGCAGTGAAATGTAACTTACAAGGTACTTAATTTGATGAACTGGTGTCAATTACAATTTTATAACGTGAGAATACAATGACAAAGGTACAAAATACATCTTTAAAGAACATAACAATACAGATAACATTTGTAGTAAAACAGGCTTTACAAAAGAATCGAAATAACATATACATCAGTGTTACAGGAATTATGACATAAGTACATACATAAAAGGTCTGAATAACTTTCGAAACATCAACTTTACACTTGACCATTAAAACAAAACAGAATAAATAATGTCTAAACATCTTTACAAAGTAAATAACATATTATTAATGCAAATTATATTTGAGGATAACAGTATTCCTCATCATAGTTCATGTAGCTGAGTATGAGAAAAATTCTGCAACTTAAGTCTTATGACATAAACATATAAAGACAGGAAGAACATAAATATACAAGAGTACAGAAACACAGCGGAATAACAGAAAGGGAAAGAACAGGGTTTGTTTTACTGCAGCATCTTGCAAACAAAACTTTCTTTACTTCTTGGAGATCTCCCTTCGTTCTTCATTATTTCAAAAAGTGCTATCTATACCTGCTTTCTGTATTCTATTCATATTTATTTCAAAATAATTATTTCTCAGTGTACAATACTCATTTTGGCCCAAATATTTTTTATATTACTTCTCAATGCATTTTTTTCCTATTGTCCATAATCAGTTTCTTATATAGTCTACCCCCTCTTAAGCTAACTTAAATCTACTGAGCTCAGATGCTAAACTAAGGGACGAGGCAATGCAGCAGCACAAAACAATTAACACAAACAGCAATGATAAAAAATACAAAAGGCCAAGCAAGCAGCATAAATTACAACTAATATAAGCAATGAGCAGCAAACAAGAAAAATAAATCAGTAGTAAACCTGGCTTAAAAGGATAATACAAAGTGAAATTTAGTAGCACTATGCCTGGCAAACAGCAGCAGTAAATGCTATAATGTATACCTAAGCATGACAAAGCTCAAGCAGAAAAAATAGTACACTAAAGATAACAATGCAGACAAAGGTAATGTATAATCACATCTTCATGTCTATGTAATTAAAGTGGTGCACCACAACAACTTATCGTAAAAAAAAAAAATTACCATGTACGTGAAAAGAATATTATGTATGCAGTTACTGTTACTAGTCCCTTCTTATTGTTATTTCCTTTGCAAGTGCTCCTTTTTTGAAGAATGTGGATCACAAAATTATTATTTAATAGATCTGTTGACAGAAAGTGTTCACATTAGCAAATGCATTTAATTTTATTTTATGAAACCAATGCTGCAAGACAGCTGGAATCCAGATATCAAATGAAATAAGCAACTATGTACAAAGTAAAGCATAAGAACATCATTCAGTAGTCATGAGGCATTTCATAAGTTAGTAGAAAAATCTCTCAACTAGAGAGACAGTAGTCATAATCAGGTGTATAGACACAAAAATTTTTCTCGTCATTTCATTAGGAATTTCAGTAAATATCATAAATTGAGAGCTCCACAGTGTAATCACATGTTTTCAAGTTCGACCATGTCGTTTTTGCGATGCTTTCTACAAAGGAACGTCAATAGCGAGGATAATGGCCTCCCTTTTCTTTTTTTTTTTTTTCTCCACCTGTACTTCAGAATGGGGCACACGCTAATGGCTTTTTCCAGGCGACTGTCGCCCAGCTGGGTGCCCACGACGCATTACGTGCAGGTGGTCACTTAACTTTCTTACCGAAATATTTACGACACCAGTTTCCGCTACAGTGACAGTCTCATATGAAAATTTCACAGGTCGAAAATTTATGTTACAAATGTGTGGAAATAAAATCCTATGAATATAACAGTGTGCAAAAAATTTTCGCCTGCATTGTGATACATTCACGCATTTACACACATTTCATAACTCTTAAAGTATGATTCTTGGTTTCCAACAACCTTTTTCACAAATTAGAGTCCCTAACCACTACTCATTATTCCTTACCTCATTGTACATATACATATTCATCGACACTTCTTCAATATTTCATCATGAGAAATACGTAGCATAATAAACGTTCCTCAACAACATAATACACATCGTCGTTGTACTAATATCATAACACCTCAGTCAAATCTCAAAAACGTTGTAGCTTTCTGCAATAATTTCAAACCCTAAAAAATATTCTCTGCTCATTTCAATAGTGTCATCTACCTCAAACATACTTTAAAAATCGTGATCTCATACCAAATACATCATTCAAAGCTCTCGTAGTATCACAATGGTTCCGAAAAAATTGATCTCATACCAAATACATCATTCAAAGCTCTCGTAGTATCACAATGGTTCCGAAAAAATATGAACAGTTCACAAAGTACAGACAAAATACAATTTCGTAAGTGTGAAGTTACCCAACTGTGTAATTACGTAGTAAAAAAAATGTTTGTCTCTCTCAGTTAAATGATCAGATAGCTGTGTAATTCTGTCTTAGAGAAATATGGTACCGATGTGCAAAGTTGTATAAGCAAATACCATATTAGCTAGGGCTCCTTGTGCTTGCCAAACACATGGTACACAAAGTAAGCGTGTACCCCCCTGAGGATTAATGTAATTATACCCTCAGGTGTTACAGATTACAGCAATGGAATGAAATATATCACAGAAAACCCTTGTATCATTGTACTTCAAATATCTTAAAAAATGCATGTTTTAAGTGCGAAATTAATCACTCAAATACGTGTCCTGTAGCGCTAAATGTGCGTCTTGCTGTAAGATAATCTCTGTGGAAGTGTCGTAGTTATCGTCCTCCGAAAGCTAAGTTCTGCAGAAGCCAATGTACTTACCTCATGATACACCAAATTTCAAGTAAACCAAAATGTTGCATTAAAATCTCATTAGCAGTACTGGTAAATGTTCTAAGTATGTGAGCCTTATAGTCGTTACGTAATCATGCAACTAACAAGCAAGAATGTACACACACAATAACACTGTGACGTCTGTTCACTATAACAATACATTCGTAATTTCTGTTTAAAAATGTTCCCTAGGTTCTAGACTGGATATTTAACTTCAAACATTGTTGCATGTTAACAGTTTCTTAATTCTGACAAAGCATACTAGAAATGTGAAGTGAAAAGTTTTATACCAAAGACTATGTTAAAAAGCAGATTATCTCTCAATAAATGGTTTTACATGTGAAATGTGGTGTAAACCTTTACTCTTCCTAGTACGCAGAGTTTCAACTTCAACGCAATTATCATGTGGTATACGTCGGATTCTATATGGTCCATTGTAAACTATAAAGAATTTGTGACTTAAGTGTTTCTTCTTATGTGACAATGAATGAGCTTTAATGGGAACTTTCTGAACAATATACAATTTCTTTGCATTTGCTTTACCATGTAGTTTTCTCCTTTTGTCTGTTGCAGATTTTATATTTTTAAGAGCCAAATCAGTTATGTCTTTGTGTCAACGTTTACGTGTATTCGGGAAAGGTACAAGCTCTCTGATTCTGTTCGGTGGTTCTTCATTCTTCAGTACAAGAGTAGGTGGTAAAGCAGTGGAATCATAAGGCATTTCATTCAGCACGTTTTGAAATAAGTGTAAATATCTGTCCCAATGCTGATGCCTTCTGTGACAATAAAGTCTGCAAAACTTATTGATTTCTTTCATAATCCGTTCGGAGGAGTTACAATGTGGTGAGTACAATGAAATAAAAACAGATTTGATTTTATGGCTGCGAAGCATGCGTGACCAAACAGCAGATCTGAATTGCGGTCCGTTATCTGAAATGACTTTACTAACGTGTCCAACTTCACGTAAGAAATTTTTAACAAAGGCATTGGATACAGACCATCCAGTGGCTTTACGTAACGGTGTGAAAGAAACAAATTTTGAAATAAGTTCAACAGCGACTAGAACGTACGAGAATCCATTACATGTTCTGACAAGCGGTCCCAAGAGATCAACAGCAGCAAATTCTTTTAATTTAGAAGGAATGATAAGAAACAGCGGAGCACGATGTGAGACAGCAGATGGTTTCGCCTTTTGACAAAGTTTACAAATAGACAAGACTCTTCGAATTCGCTTTTCCATATTGTTAAAATAACAAGTCGTTCGAAGACCAAAATGTGCGTAGCTGAAATGAATGTACCAAATGAGCTTATTAACAAAATCGTCTGGAATGCAAAGTACCCATAGCTTGTCATCAACAGTGCAGCGTTTGAAGAGTATGTTGTTTCTAACCAGGTAATAATGCCG
Source organism: Schistocerca americana (assembly GCF_021461395.2). Taxonomy (NCBI): domain Eukaryota; kingdom Metazoa; phylum Arthropoda; class Insecta; order Orthoptera; family Acrididae; genus Schistocerca; species Schistocerca americana. The sequence continues at coordinate 186,054,923 of NC_060125.1, read as the reverse complement.
AATCTGAGTGTGTCTTTTCATGCCATTTACTTTTGATGTCTTTCCAAATCGGATCTTTATCTTGTTCATGAGCAATGTCCTTTAAAGATGTGGTGATGAAGTTTTCAAAGGCGACTTTCTGAATGTAAAGAATACTGAAATTTTTCTCAATGTTGCCTTCTGTGTTACCTTTCTCAAGCCCAGCCGGTGCGCGTGACAGCGCGTCCGCAACAATGTTCTCCTTGCCGGGTAATGTAGACTATTGTGAAGCGGAATTCTTGCAGAAACAATGCCCAACGTTTTAACCTGTCATTATTTAATTTTGAAGACATAAGAAATTGTAATGCACGATGATCACTGTATACTTTTACGTGCTTACCAGAAAGAAAGAAACGGAATTTGTTAAATGCCCAAACGATAGCTAAAGCTTCTAATTCAGTAACGGAATAATTTTTTTCAGATTTTGTTAGCACTCGGCTAGCAAAAGCAATGGTTTTCTGAACAGTAATGTCATTTTCTATGGCTTCTTGAAATAAATGGGCCCCAAGACCGACTTCAGAAGAATCCGTGCTAAGGCAGAAATCTTGTGACAGACCTGGATGAGCTAATATTGGCGCGTGAAGTAACGCTTCTTTCAAGGAATTGAATTCCAACTGTGCTTGTTCGTCCCAGTTCCAAATAGTATTTTTTCCAGTGAGAGAACAAAGTTTTGGTGTAACAAGAATTTGCGTATTCAGAAAACGACGGTAAAAATTTACGAGACCTAGAAAACTGCGGACTTGTCTTTTTGTGGATGGAGCTGGAATGGCTCTGATTGCTTCTAACTTTTCAGGATCCGGCTGAATGCCTTCAGAAGAAATAATATGTCCCAAAAACTTCACCTTTGTCCTACCGAATTCAGACTTTTCCAAGTTAACTGTAATTCCAGATTCTGCAAAAATATGTAACACGCTGTTGAGGATGCGATTGTGTTGTTCCCATGAGGCTTCTGCTATCAGAATATCGTCTACATATAAGGTGATGTGACGTTTTAAGAACTCAGGTAATGTGGAATTTAGCCCGCGAATGAATGCTGCCGAAGAAATGTTCAAACCAAAAGGAAGTTTCCGAAACTGATAACAAACGCCGAAACAAAGAAAAGCTGTGTATTTTCCACATTCTGGATGAAGTTCGATCTGATAAAAGCTGGATCTGAGATCAATGGAAGACAACACTCTTACACCATTAAAATTTTGAAGAAGTTCTTCCATCATCTGCGGCCTGTCTGTTTCAGGAATAATGATAGTATTGATTTGTCTCGAATCTAAGACAAGCCTGATCGATCCATTTTTCTTCTCAACAACATGTAACGGATTGTTGTATGAGCTTACTGCAGGCTCAATAAAGCCCTCGTCAAGCATAGATTGTATTTCTGTTCTAACACGGTCCCTATAATGCGCCGGAATTAGTATGGTCTAACACAAAATTTAGTATGCTCACGAACACGAAATTGGTATTGAAATCCCTTGATTGTTCCTGTTTTGTGAGTAAAAACTGTGGAATGTGCTTGTAAAATCTCAAAGAGGTCCTGCATATCAGTGTCATTACAATTCTCAATTGTTTGAATTTTATTCTGAATTAACTCATTAGTTTCAAATATGCCGTCGATATCATCCCTGTCAGTACTTGCAGAGTGATTGTTAGTGTCTAGTTCCGTAGAAAATTCCGAACTGTTGTCCAACAGAAGGTAAAGCCGATTAATTTCTTCGTCATGGTTTGAGAGCCAATCTTCAAATTTCAAAGCTATTGACTTACCTTCCTTCTCTAAACTTATTTCAGCATCGTGAAAGTTTAAGATTGCTTTGTATTCATTCAGAAAGTCTACTCCCAGTATAATTTCCGTCGACAATAATGGAACAACAAGAAAGTTCATAGAGAAGCTGGGGCTTTGACAAAAGAATTCTAAATTGGTTTGTTGGCGTACATCTACATTTTTCCAAAGATTGCACCTTGTAATTTAATCTTACGTAACGGAAGTGTGGGGCAATCGTTCGATTTGTTGCATTTGCTAAAGGCTGTTTCACTAATTACTGAAATGGGACTGCCAGAGTCAAGTACTGCCGTAAATTTTACGTCATTTACAGTAATGTGAATCACAGGATATGCAATGTTGTTATGTTTTATGTCGTGTTCCTGGAGTAAGATGCCCTAATGTCTTCCATTTTTACGTAATTACTAGCTACGGCAGCTGCGTCGTCAGTTTCATAAGTACGTTTTGTGGCTGCCAGCGGTGTGAGTCATTGCCTATTGTCTCTTTCTTGGCGCGCGTCGTTATTGGGATTTGGAGACCTAACTTCTACAAATTCACCTCCACGAGAGGGCCCTGCTCTGTTTGAATCCCGCCAGTTCTGATGCAATTCAGGTCTGTCGTTACGATCATATCGTCTGTTGTCATGTCGGTAGATTCCATAGTTTCTTTCTTGTCAGTCACGTGGTGGAGAATTTCTCCCTGAATCGTATCTGCGGGCTGGACCGTTGCGTCTAAAGTTATTCTGTCTCCCTTGATAATAATTATTTTGGTTCCCAAATTGTCTGTTTCTCTGATTGTCTCTGTGATAGTCACTACCGCGGAGAGGTGATCTTTCCCTGTAATTATTACTGCTCTGTCAACGGTTGTCATACGGGTGGTGTCTGTTTTGGTCACGATATGTGTTGTGAGAATAGCCTTGTCGTGTCCAGTTATTATTTCTTTCATCGCAGAATTGTGACAGATGTGACCTGTAATTGTTGTGCTCCTGTTTCCGCGTTCCCCGATTGTCAGTGTCAATTTCTAATTCTTGTAACAGTCCCTGAAAAGCCTCAATGTCTTCTTTGCAACGTCCTGCTAAAATAATATGTCGTAAATGTTCAGGTAATTTGATTAAGCAAATGCCGATGAGTTCTGAGGGGCTGTATGGGTTTGACAGGTACTGGTTCTTGTGCAACATGTCTTCAAAATATTTCACAAGACTGGAGAATTCAGATTGTTCGAAATGTTTCATCATTATGATGCTATGTTTTACTCGGTCTTGTGTAGCTTGAGACCAGTATGCTGAGAGAAAGGTATGATAAAATTCTCCTTCACTGTGGCAATCGTGAATGACCAATCGCATCCTTACAGCTGGTTCATTCTCTAAGTAGCCACACATAAATTCTAATCTGTGTTCTAACGACCAGTTGGGAGGAAAACAATGAGAGAATTGATGGAGCAATGCTTGTGGATGAATGTCGTTGCCAGAATTCTTAAATGTTTTGAATTTACGTGTAGTAATGAACAGCTTATAGTCAAAATCATCATGTCGGCGAGTCGCATATCGGTCATTGTTAGGTCGTGTCGGCCGTTCCATCTCAAAATTCGGTACACATTGCCAATTTCTTTCATAACTTCCGAAATGCCCTGTGTTATTATTATGTGGCTTTTCCGTATTTCTAAGTCCCTCTTCCCGTGTTGGAGCGCGAGTGTCCTCTGAAATACGTAATTCTTGTATTACCTGTGTCAGCTGATCTTGTACTTCCCGGATTTCTCTTTGGTGTTGCGTATTAATTTGATTCAGATTTTGTTTCAGTTTCCTAATTTGTTCGCTCTCTTCTGTGTCATTAAAGACTACCGGTTTTGTGCCATTCAGATTATCATCTACTTTTGTAGATAAGTTAGTGAACTGATCTGAAAGTTCGGCTACTTTATCCGTTAGTGAAATTATTTCTTCTGTTGTTTTTCTGAACCAAGTTTCAGAGTGTCCATTTTGTGTTGAAATCGTATCTACTGTGTCCTTTAAGTTTTCCTGAGTTTTTGCAAGTTGAATAACCGAATCGGTAGATGCAACTGAGTCAATTTTAGCTTGCAGGGTGTCGTGATTTTCATGAACAATAGTTTGCAGTTCTTTTATGGCTGCTTCGTGATTCTGTAATGCATTTTCATGACGCGAAAAAATAGGTTAGAAATGCTCACAAATTTGTGTTTTTACGTCATTACAGACTGTTTGACATTTCGATTCGATGTTATGTAACTCAGTAGTTAAATCTTCACGTGTTTGTTCAAGTGTGGTGTCTAACTTTTGAAGATTTTGTTCCATTGCGTCTAACTGTTGCTGTGTTTGCCTCTGGTGTTGTTCCATTGTATCTAACTTTTGAAGATTTTGTTCCATTGTGTCTAACTTTTGAAGATTTTCTTCCATCGTGTCTAACTTTTGAAGATTTTGTTCCATTGTTTCTAACTGTTGCTGTGTTTGTCTCTGATTTTGTTTCATTTGCTGCATTAATTGCAGTAATAATGTATTAGTGTCTGGAATCTGTTCCTGTATGCATTTCGGCAGTACATTTGCACCGGCAGCATTCACATTTTGACAAGCAGAAAATGTGTTTTGACTTATTTGAGAAAACGGTGAGGCCCCAAAACCTGAATCTACAGTATTTGCGAAATTGTGTCCTGTCATTTCGGATTCCTGAGGCGAGCTGTTGCCGACCGATCGATCGATAATGCTTCCCTGTTCACAACCTGTTTCACTGCCTACGCCATTGTTTGCCGCCCGCTCCATTTCCCCATGCACAATTACCAAATTACTACTTTGAACATTAGTTAATTCATTACACGGTGGCGCTAACACACTGCTTTCGTCTTCGCTGTCATTTCTCAATTTACTTTGGAGTCTACTGTTACGTTTTTCACGCGCCATTATTGTCACAATATTTCACACGACAACACAGAAAAACTCAATTTGAAGAGCAAAATAAAATAACATAGCAATGGAAATAATATCTACTTAATTGCAAGCGCAGCTGCGAAATACTTGGTGCAAATCTACATGCATGCCACAACTGTTTTACTGTACAACAATGAAAGACTGCAACTACAAAGGAGATTCTCTCTATAATTACGCGCTGGCAATAAACAAAAGCTACACTAATTACACAAACTACAAGAAATAAATCAGAAGATTCCAGTGAGGTATCCTCGGCTAAGGGTCGCCATACGAAACGTCCCCTTTTTAAAGAATTATACAAGACTGTGCTTAACCTGACACACAATATTTTTAGCGCAACGCAATCTGACTTTCAAAAAATCCCCACGAAAGAATGGCCCTGACTAACAATAACCTATACCTTTCACAAATCACTTACCTCACAAAAATCTTCGTTACTGGAACTACTGCAATACAGCGAGCGCCACTACTGTCAGCTAAATAAAAGATTCAAACTACGGAAGGCACTAACTACTGATAGGCATAGTTAGCAAATGAAAGATTTTAATAGAGAACAAACAATGTATTTACCTTAATAGTCATAATATATATATAGCAGTTCATGACAAATTACAAAACTCCGCCATCTCTCTCCCCACATCCACCACTTCTGGAGGCTCACCTCCAACTGCGCAACGCTACGCGCTGTTCACATCCAGCTGCCGCTGCCCAACACTACAATGGCAGACAACAATGCAAACCAGCCACAGGCTGCACACAGCACAGCCAGTGATTCTCACACAGACCGCTATGTAACGTTGCCAATAAGAAAACATAAACAGCCTACTTACAGAACGTTCAAAACAGGGTCCCAGCACAAACAGCCTGCCTGGGTGGCTGACTAGAGGGATAGGAATATCTTGTAGAACTAAGTGGCAATTATATCAAAACGTTAGGAACAGTCAAAATCTAAATGTAGCAGCCCATTACAAACAGTATTGTAAGGTGCTTAAAAATGTTATCAGGAAGGCAAAAAGTATGTGGTATGCAGATGGAATACCTAAGTCTCAGACTAAAATTAAAACCATACGGTCAGTCGTAAATTAAGTGACTGGTCCGTAGACACAGGTCGAGGATATAGAATCAGTGTGTAGTGGGAATGTCCGTGTTACTGGTAAGTCGCATATATGTACAGTATTTAATAATCACTCTCTGAATATAGCAGGTGAACTAGATAGAAACCTAGTCCCAACAGGGAATCATATAGCGCTCTTAGAATAAAGTGTTCCAAGACTGTTACCTGAAATGCTCCTCCATGACACTGACAAGAGGGAGATCGAGTTAATAATTAAATCACTAAAGCCCAAGAACTCTCATGGATATGACGGGATATCTAGCAGAATACTGAAGTATTGTTCTATGTATGTTAGCCCAGTATTTAGCCATATCTGTAACTTTTCCTTTAGGAGTGGTCAGTTTCCTGACCGATTAAAGTACTCGGTAGTGAAGCCACTTTATAAAAAGGGAGACAGGGATAATGTTGAAAATTTTAGACCTATTTCTATGCCATCGGTGTTTGCTAAAGTTATCGATAAGGTTGTATATATACGGTTACTGGAGCATTTAAATTCACATAATTTACTTTCAAATGAACAGTTTGGTTTTAGAAATGGTTTAACAACTGAAAATGCTATATTCTCTTTTCTCTGTGAGGTTTTGGACGGATTAAATAAAAGGTTGCCAACGCTAGGTGTTTTCTTTGATGTAACGAAAGCTTTTGACTGTGTTGACCACAAAATATTACTGCAGAAGTTGGACCATTATGGAGTAAGGGGAGTAGCTTACAATTGGTTCGCCTCTTACTTTAAGAACAGAAAGCAGAAGGTAATTCTCCGCAATACTGAGAGTGGTAGTGATGTTCAGTCCCAATGGGGCACTATTAAGGGGGACGTTCCCCAAGGGTCGGTGCTGGGGCAACTGCTGTTTCTTATTTATATAAATGATATGCCTTCTAGTATTACAGGTGATTCAAAAATATTTCTGTTTGCTGATGACACCAGCTTGGTAGTGAAGGATCTTGTGTGTAATATTGAAACAGTATCAAATAATGTAGTTCATGAAATAAGTTCGTGGCTTGTGGAAAATAATTTGATGGTAAATCACAGTAAGACTGTCCGCCCCCGGTAGCTGAGCGGTCAGCACGACAAGATGTCAATCCAGAGGGCCCGGGTTCGATTCCCGGCTGGGTTGGAGATTTTATTCGCTCAGGGACTTGGTCCTGTGTTGTCCTAATCATCATCAATTCATCCCCATCGACGCGCAAGTCGCCGAAGTGGCGTCAAATCGAAGGACTTGCATCAGGCGAACGGTCTACCCGACGGGAGGCCCTCGTCACACGACATTATTATATATACAGTAAGACTCAGTTTTTACAGTTTCTGACTCACAATTCAACAAGAACCGATATTTTGATCAGACAGAGTGGGCATATTATAAGCGGGACGGAACAGTTCAAGTTCCTAGGCGTTCGGTTAGATAGTTAGCTGTGGTGGAAAGCCGATGTTCAGGATCTTGTTCAGAAACTAAGTGCTGCTTTATTTACCATTAGAACAGTATCTGAAATAAGTGATAGTTCAACACGAAAAGTAGTCTACTTCGCATATTTTCATACGCTTATGTCGTATGGTATTATTTTTTGGGGTAATTCTTCTGATTCAAAAAGGGTATTTTTGGCTCAAAAACGGGCTAGTCGAGCTATGTGTGGTGTAAGTTCAGTATATATTTTCTTTAATTTCGTTTGTAGTTAGCAATATTAGCTTATTCCCAAAAGTTTGCAGCTTTCACTCAATTAATACTAATCATCTGCATGTGTAATGCACTTCCTTGACTCTTGTGCAGAAAGGAGTGCAGTATCCATTTTCAATAAGCTACCACAAGAACTCAAAGATCTTAGCAGTAGCCCAAACACTTTTAAGTCTAAACTGAAGAGTTTCCTCATGGCTCACTCCTCCTGTTCTGTCGAGGAGCTCCTGGAAGACTGGAAGAGCTGAAAAATTAAGCAAATTCCAGTGTTACATTGTTGATTTTCTTTATTTAAACTTACGACTTGTCCCCTGAATATGTTTCTTATATTTCATTTTATCTGTTCCTACTATCGTGTTATAATTTCATGTATTGACTCGTACCATGACCACGGAGACTTCTCCTCAATTTGGTCCCACAGAACAATAAATAAATAAATAAATAGAATTTCTGTACTCGCCCCTGCAGCTGCCAGTTTCACAGGCCCATAGCACAGCGTGCGAAGGCAACGGCAACAAGTACCAGACTGAGACCCTAACTATAGAGTAAATTTACGTGTCACTACGCTCGTCATTACATCCGCCGACGTATTTCTGCTGCCCCCGCACGTACGTCAGCATGTGTTGATGAGTCTTTTTTCGTGGCAGCAGAAAGGCGATCAGAATGATCCCGGCAGTGACGTGAGGTAATCTGGATCTTCAGCGGCGGACCCCTCCCCCTGGGAAGCCTCGTCCAATTAGCTCTTTGCATGCGGCGGCGCCGTTAAGTCCGACGTGCGGCTATGTACATAAGCCCGGCCACTGCGAGGTATTTATTAGCGGCAAATAGCGGCTTAGGTGGGCCCTGCGCCGGCACTTTGTGCTGCTGAAGAGAGCGCCTCACGGCTTAATTACGTCTGCCCTGGCTGCGCGAGGGCAGTCGTGTCTCATTACCACAATGCACGCCGCCGCCGCCGCACTACAGGCGCGGCCGCTCTCGCGCCCGTGACAGCTGGATTACCACTCGAATCAGACACGGCGTCATCAGCTCAATAGCACTGGCTAATGTCTCTCTCGCAGCTGCAATCTCCGACCGTTATATCCTTGTCTCACCATGATCCAAATGCTATCCTCTGACGTGTGCTAAATTAGATATTGCAAGGACAATGTTCTTCAAGCAAACCTTCGTATGGAAGCTGTAATGGTACTTGAATTACGTAACCATTACGGCAGCTCACCTGCACCTCTCGATACCAGCAATATTTTACTGTGTTTTATGTAAAGTAGTTGACATATTTCTGAGACAACATTCAGATTTGATTTCATTAATGATACATCGATATGTTTGTATTGCAATGATATTATTCTTATGTATATTCTTTCTTTTGTCACTATGATCTTTGACGTACTTGTAACTCTTGATTTTTGGGCGCGTAAGCGATTGTTAGAGAGTCGGAGCTTGAGAAAGTCAAGTCTTGGACGTCATGTTGGAAAGACGTATATTATAGTCAGCTTATAAAATGTGAACTTTAACAGTGAGGAAGATGTTTTCAAGTATGTTTTGTATTGTGAAGTGATGTTTTGTGTGTTACGTGATATTGCAGCAAAATCAATAAAAAAGAAGTGTAACTTAAATTCGGAGTGCTGATTACTTTTTTACATCACCATTGTGCTAACTTTCAAAGGTTTAATCTTCAAGAATGGTTTGTGAAACACATCTATAAAACTTTTGAATATCGCAGAATAAAACCTAGGCCTCTTTGCATCCGAGCTTGTAACCATCACCACCTAGATTTTCGGCGATTGAGCCATGATTTTACAACGAGACCTGCGTGGGAAACGCGAAAAGATGAGTGCCTAGTTTATTCATTATTACATGAAATTACTTTATTAACTGTGCTCTAATGACACCTGCCACATAATAACTTTGTTGTTGCCCGAAAATGCAGTATTTAGCAGCGTGAGCAACACCACAATCATTATTAAATTTTGACCTTTGTTGTGGTAGGGTTGTTAGAAAGTGAATCGTAGACAATACCAAACTAGAAAGTCAGTTTGTGACGTGATACTATAAAAAGACGTTGTAAATTAGGTGAGGTGATGAGATAAAAATTAAGAGGTTGAAAATATTCGCAGGAAGTTATAGACACTAAAAACTATAAGGGACGACAGGGATTCGCATATATCCAACAGATAGTTGAGGCTGTTTATCTAACCTAAATCCGTGGCTACTTTGGGTACTGGTAGTAATTTGGAAAACTCACATGACGCCTGATGAGGGCTGCAGTAATTGAATAGTAATGCTTCCACTTTGCAGTCTTCCAACATGGCTGATTTTCTTTTAAGCGTTTACTCCCCTAGGGAGGCTGGGTTGGAGGCGAAAGGGACCAATAAGCCTTTGTGGGACACACTTGGTCTGGCTCCTGTCCTTATCTTAATGAACCAACAGAGAAGAATCATCAAATTTGCATACAAAAGAGAAATGTAGCAAATCGTGCAGTGAAACGAGTTCGTCAAGAATCTTGGGATTGGTTTATAAGCCTAATAGAAGACTATACTCATGGAAGGCAAATAATAGCCCATAAAGCAATGAAAATGCTAAATCAAACAGAAAAAGAAAACAAACAAAATGAACAGAACACTAAAAGAACTTGTGGTACGAAGAAACGTGCTCCACAGAGAATATAGAGGATGAAATTGAAACAGGATGTGTAGACAGTTTATGTACGGATGAAGTAAAAGAAGCCCTCAACTACTCAAAAAGCAGAAAAGCTAATGGTATGGGTAGTATAAACGTCGCACTGCTAAAATATGGAGGCACCATTCTACAAAAGAGATTACTACATTCATTTAATATTTGCTGGGGAAAGGGAGCTATTCCAAAAGTATCATTACAAGCAACGGTGATATTATTATACAAAAAAGCAGACTGCAACAGCCGTGAGAACTATAGTGCTATCATTTTACCTTACAGCGCACACAACGCTGAGAAAGATTGGTGAACATTAGGAATTTATTATGCGAAGAACAAGTGTAACTTCGGAGGGGAAGATCGACAACAGATGCAGTATTTATAATGAAACAATAATCGAAAAGCAGAGCGAGTATCATAGAGAAACCCTTGTAGCGTTCATTGATTTTATTAAGACATTTGATAACGTTTATGTAAAGAGACTATAGAAAATTATGATTAAAAAAGAAAATCCTCAACGCCTAATAAATGTTTTAAAAAGTCTGTACACACACGCGCGCGCGCGCGCACACACGCACACACAAGCGACTGTAATTGGATCATCAAGCTATTTCTGATTTTATTATGTGAACAAGGAAGCATTTTTTAGCTCTAGGTGTTTTAAATTCGGTACAATGCAGGAAATTAGTTGTCTTCTACTCAGTACAACTAACATCGATAAACCAGGCAACACAGGTACTGAAGGCCCGCCGCCTGCTCTGCGACACATTGGCAAATATTTGGAAGAGGAAAGGAAAGGGGAGGGCGGTAGTAAATGAAGGGGAGAGACGAGTTAGTATTCGTTGGGGAAGAGAAAGTACAAGGAAAAAAGTGCAAGGAACATTATAGTTTCAGTCCGTGGTGCAAATTTTTTAGACTTCTGTGTATTGTTCCACATTTATTTTATGAGACAATGGCAGTTACAGTGCTTGCTTAGGCTCCAAGTGAATTGGGAGTTATAAGTAAACGTCAAAAAGTCGCATACAGGCAACAGAGATGAGGTTTAAAACAGCAGTGAAAGGATACACAAGAACCGACTGTTTTCGAAATTCCGAATTTACGGAAGCAGTAAATTTATTTAACATCCTTTGTAAAATACAACGAAATAAGAGAAATTGGAACGCATATCTCGAACCAGTGAGTGACGAATGTTACCACTCCACATAAGATTTAAGCTAGTTAGTAGAGGAAGTTAAGAAAGTCCCAAGAAGCGATGGGCAATGTAACAGACAAAACAAAAAACAGCTAATCCTTGCACTGAAGAAGAAGATGATGATGATGACCTGGGACGTGGGACAAGTGCTACCCTGAGAAAGAGGTTAGCGCAGTAGTCGTGGCGAGCTGCTTCAAACCAATCAGAAGTTTGGGGACAGAAAAGGACAATTTTTAGATATAAATTATTTATTTTATTGTTATTGTTGCATTCTCTGCCATCTTGGTTTACGTTATGGACGCCAAAATGTTATACGTGCAATTCTGATTTCAGTACTCAAAACTTACCGGCAGGTTAGAAATGCGTGCCGGACTAGAACTCGAACACGTAGCGTTATCAACTGAACTACGCAATCAAGGCACACGACATCGAGTCACAGCTACTGGCAGAAGTGCAGAAGTGAGGGAAAGTCCTGCATCAAGTGCTGATATCTGAGTCGATAAGATATATATATATATATATATATATATATATATATATATATATATATATATATATATATATATATACTGGCAGTGAGCACATTACTTTTATATAGTATAGCGTATTTGACCTAATCCTCACTGGTAGTAGCCTCATATAAAACACTGTCTTAACGAGCTCTGACACAGGCACCAGCCAAGAAATAATTATGGGATATTGATGATGGCTAATCAGTCTAACACAGTATAGTCATTAAATAATATATGTCAGCACTGACTTACATAAACTTCATACATAAATGGGCACTTTAGCGTGATATGTACAGGGACTGCAGCGTTGCTGCATTCATTGGTGCTTCTCTGCGACACTAGCGTTGTGAGTAAATGTGACAATGGCTGTCTCCGGTAGGAAGTGAATCATTTCTAAACTTGGGATGGTCTGTTTCATTCCAAACTCGAGCGACTGGAAAAGAACGCAGACCACTCCTTTATCTAAGAAGCGTAAAAGAACGGACACGCAAAATTACAGACCTGCTAACATCGGTATGCTGCAGTTACCCTGAACATATTCTAAGTTCGGAAAGGGGAACGCGAGGGGAACGGAGTTCTTAATGTTTAACAATTTTTGTAAAATAAAGGAACACGAGAAAATCCTTCTTAAAGGTATAAAAACTTGTAGTATAATCTAACGTATCTCCCTTTATAATCTCTTAGTGTGTTATATATTTTTTCTATTTCTTCAAAGAAATGCTTCCATATTTCCTGTTCTGCCCCACCCACAGGGCAGACTGGGATATGGCAATTTTTGTGAAATTATTGCATAAACATTGAAATTGATATTATCTCAAAACTAAGGGATAATATTGAACGAATAAGTATTTTCAATGATTAACACGAAGATACTGTTACTTTTATTATTATTTTATTGACTCTCGTCGATCGCTCACGAGATATATATTCTGATTTGCGAATAGACAACGTAGGATGGCTAGTAGTAAATGCTATAAGACAGTGCTGCCGACTAGACCAGTATCTGGACGAATCTGTGTGGTAAGACATTTCCTGCTGCTAGTTGATATGCTAGTGACGTAATAGTGAGGTACTTCATTGTTGCACCAAGTTACTCTCCGCTGACTTCAGGTATGATACCAGTTCGTCTTTTTGTTCTGCAGTGAACACGTTTTTAAATTTACCATGTGATTTGTCAACTTGTAGTTGAGGTATTCTTAGCTTCAGGAAAGTATCTTTCCAACCGTGATTTTGGTGCGTTAAACTCCTAAAGTCCCATTTCAGAAAGGAAAATAGCTGAAAATGATAATTCCGCTCGTTTAATATCTCACTTCTGTCTGTCAGTCTTTCTAATGTAAGTTAACACCCTCTGGGAAAGTTATGGGAAAAAGTCATATATAGTTTTAAATCGACTTGCTGTCTGTCTAAGATTTCGATTCGCTCTGTCTTCAATTATGGCAGCATCCTCTATGACAACGCGGCGAAATCAACTTTGCGTATACTTAATGTCGTCCGTTGTATTGGGCTTCGTCTTGTTCATGCAGTCATGAAATCAACGCCCATAAACGCACAGTTGGTGGAAGGGCCTGCCGTGCCACTAACAATGCATCTGCAGATGTTAGCAGATAATTTTTTCTGTAATCCGTTTTCCATAAATGATTGCGCCTCCCTCAATGCGGCGGTCCAATTGTGGTGGGTCACGTACGCACCTCACAGACAAAGATCGAACCAAACTTCCCAGCTGATTTGCAGCTATGAAAAGTGGCCACATATTTACCGATAGCCTTACGAGTCGCGAAACGCCCTTGTTTTTGCTCTCCGTTATATACTTTCTTCACCCTAGCCCGGTTGTTGTACTTGCCATCAGATTTCAGAACGGGGACGAACATTGCTCGCGACCTAGAGCACGTGCTTACCCGATATTGGCCACAGTATACTTGGATCTATACGGCTGTCCCTAAAAGTGACGCGGATGTGGGATACATCTTCTTCAGCCTCTTTAATTACACATGCCAAAAGTTTGCACTGCCACCTGTATAGTCTATCTATGCGGTGGAGCTACTGGCCATCAAGAAGACTATTTACTATGGCACTTAACCTTTCCCGTTCACATTGATCCTACGGACTCTCAAACTGAGTTGCGGTAACTATATTACCCGGTGTTGGATAAGCGGATTAACAGCTATGTCTCGGAGGCCACAATAGACGCGCAGACAGTAGACATTGATGTCTGCTTATTTTGTATAAAATTGTATCAAGGCATTCTCCATAATGCTAGATCGCTGATCAGCAACAGCTGATCGAGCTGCTGATGGGGAGGGGGGGGGGGTGAACACACATAAACACCGACACACGCTCCACACACACCCAAGCGCCACCGACACACGCTCCACACACACCCAAGCGCCTGCCGCGAACACGAGAAATATGTCATCGCTCCCACCTCTTGCGGCTCAGGCACCGACGGAATCGGAGCCACAGCAGACAGAAGGCACTAACTGTTGTGGACTGGCAAGACAGCCAATCCACTGTGACGGGTAGCCGAAAGGCACGCGTTTAAGCTCACGCAGGCTGGCGTGAGGTCTGGAACAGCTAAAGGAGTTATACTAGCAAGAAAAGTACGTAGCTGCGGGAATACTTAACTATAATCCATAATTGGTGAACATCGGTCTGACGGTACATGCATCACAAGATAAATAGCAAAGGTCGTAGCAAATGACGTAGCTGAAGGCTATGCTAACTATCGTCTCGGCAAATCAGAGCGTAATTTGTCGGTGAACCATCGCTAGCAAAGTCGGCTGTACAACTGGGGCGAGTGCTAGGACGTATCTCTAGACCTGCCGTGTGGCGGCGCTCGGTCTGCAATCACTGACAGTGGCGACACGCGGGTCCGAGGTATACTACCGGACCGCGGCCGATTTAAAGGCTACCACCTAGCAAGTGTGGTGTCTAGCGGTGACACCACACTAACAACTCCGAAGACGCACCATGACAGCAGGTCGGTCCACGACTCAAACCGCTTCAAAACACACAAGCAAGTGAGTCCACAAACTCACGAGGTAACCGCCGTATGCTACTTCCAACTCCAACTACATCGCAACACTGGGAGCAATACGAACTACCCTGCGACTGCTGCACACACAGACACACAAGCAGCTACACAGAACCAGCACAAGTCCTTGGCTGGCTTCCCACCAGTCATTATACACAACTACGGAGACCTTAGTCTCCTAAACAAAGAATTTAATAAGAAACACCACCCCACAACAATTTACTCTAGACTGACCGGGGACCACGTCGCACTGCACGTGGCGAACAAATCAGACCACACGAATCTACTGGACTTTCAAAAAGAAAGAAAAATAGAACACTTCGCGTGCAGGACAGTCCTGGAAAAGACCCAGCAGTGCGTGATCAAGAGGGTAGACTCACGAACCCCTATCGAGACTACACGAGGAACTCGCTGCCCTTGAATGGGAGTGCATTCTTGTAAACAACTGCACCACCAGCCACAGGCAAGAGGGTCGCCATGCGCCACCGCCTTCGGCAGACATTCATGGTCTGAAGATGACCTTATAAAAAGGTCGAAACCGGTCCCCGCATTAAAAACGTTATGTGATAAAGACTGCTTCCAGCTTATTTATAACCTCAACACTCCGAAGAATAATGGATATATTATTCCCCGGACTCACGATCATCAAAATAGTCATGAAGATTATGGGCTGCGTCTCACAACTCTTCACGCAGTTGATGTCGGGCTCGCTCAACTAGACTAGCATACCAGCCACTATCACGCCACTATTTACACCAGTTCTAGAATAAGACGCCTCAGCACCACCGAAACGCAGACACCGACACTAACTCACAGAACACGAACGGGAACGCAGACAAAAGAGCCGAAATGGTTGGGTTCATGGAGCGAAAGGGTATCCAAATCGCCTTGTGAACGAAACACTGCTTACGCCTCGCAAACAGCTACACTACCGGTCATTAAAATTGCTACACCACGAAGATGACGTGCTACAGACGCGAAATTTAACCGACAGGAAGAAGATGCTGTGATAAGCAAATTATTAGCTTTTCGGAGCATTCATACAAGGTTGGTGCCGGTGGCGACACCTACAACGTGCTGACATGAGGAAAGTTTCCTACCGATTTCTCATACACAAACAGCAGTTGAGCGGCGTTGCCTGGTGAAACGTTGTTGTGATGCCTCGTGTAAGGAGGAGAAATGCGTAATATCACGTTTCCGACTTTGATAAAGGCCGGATTGTAGCCTATCACGATTGCGGTTTATCGTATCGCGACATTGCTGCTCACGTTAGTCGAGAGCGAATGACTGTTAGCATAATATGGAATTGGTGGGTTCAGCAGGGTAATACGGAACGCCGTGCTGGATCCCAAGGGCCTCGTATCACTAGCAGTCGAGATGACAGGCATCTTATCCGCATGGCTGTAACGGATCGTGCAGCCACGTCTCGATCCCTGAGTCAACAGATGGGGACGTTTGCAAGACAACAACCATTTGCACGAACAGTTCGGCGACGTTTGCAGTAGCATGAACTATCAGCTCGGAAACCATGGCTGCGGTTACCCTTGACACTGCATCACAGTCAGGAGCGTCTGCGATGGTGTACTCAACGACGAACCTGGGTGCACGAATGGCAAAACCTCATTTTTTTCCGATGAATCCAGGTTCTGTTTACAGCATCATGATGGTAGCATCCATGTTTGAACTCACATTGGAAGCTGTATCGTCATCGCCATACTGACGTATCACCCGGCAGGATGGTATGCGGTGCCACTGGTTACACGTCTCGGTCACCTCTTGTTCGCATTGACGGCTCTTTGAACAGTGGACCTTACATTTCAGATGTGTTACGACCCGTGGCTCTACTCTTCATTCGATCCCTGCGAAACCCTTCATTTTAGCAGGATAATGCACGACCGCATGTTGCAGATCCTGTACGGGCCTTTCTGGATACAGAAAATGTTCGACCGTTGGCCAGCACATTCTCCAAATATCTCACCAAGTGAAAACGTCTGGTCAATGGCAACCGAGCAACTGGCTCGTCTTAACACGCCAGTCACTACTCTTGATGAACTGTGGTATTGTGTTGAGGGTGTATGGGCAGCTGTACCTTTACACGCCATCGAAGCTCTGACTCAATGCCCAGGCGTATCAAGACCGTTATTACGGCCAGAGGTGGTTGTTCTGGGTACTGATTTCTCAGGATCTATGCCCCCAAATTGCGTGAAAATGTAATCTCACGTCAGTTCTAGTATAATATATTTGTCCAATGAATACCCGTTTATCATTTGCATTTCTTCTAGGTGTAGCAGTTTTAATGGCCAGTAGTGTAAATATCCCAGGCTATTGCGTTTATCGTACCGATCGAGTGGATGGCAGGATGGGAGGCGGCACAGCAATTATCATACACAAAGACATAGAACACACGAACATCGAGCTCCCTACGCTTCAGAGATTATAGGCCACGGCAGTCAGAGTCCAGTTCAACGGAGCCAACACCGCACTGGTATCACTGTACAATCCTCCTAGAAACACAGTAACACGCGATATCAGCACAGTTCTCAACATAGCACCACATAGCAGCTGGAAATCTGAACGCAGAACACCCCTAATGGAGCTCACGAATATGTACCTCCAACGGCATGAAACTACACGAACACGCACTTGGCCGAAACTGCATTATACTTGGCCGGACGTTCCCACGTACGTGCCTATACAGGTCCGACACAGGCCAGACGTGCTAGACATAGCCCTCATCAAGCGCATCTCATGCACACTCAATCTTATGGTTGAAAACGATCTGGACTCAGACCACATGCCTGTAATACTACACACGGAAGAAACACTGCAGGACACAGAACCACAAACGATAGTGAACTGCAAGCGCGGGAATTGGACACTGTTCGAGGAAACGCTTGATAGTTTTATTCCGGACACCCATGAAAGTAACAACACGCAACAAATTGATGAGGCAGTGGAGGCTCTTACTACTGCCGTCCAAGACGTAATGACTGACGCCATTCCACGTACAACACCAAAACAACACTCGACAGCCCTTCCCCAGGAAATCCTGGGCCTTATCTCAATGAGTAACTACCTCAGGAGATACTGGCAGCGTACCACGCCCCCGTTATATAAACTGCACGTCAACAGACTCCAGGGTGTAATACAGGACAAAATACAAACATTTCGAAACGAACAATGGGGATAGAAAGTCGCGGGGCTAGCTACCACATGTCCTGGCGTGTGGAAGCTCGCCAGACACTTCACCAGGGAGAAACATTACATTCTCACTCTACAAGGACCACACGGTCCACCTTACTCCGCGACGGAGAAGGCAGAGCTTATGGCCGCAACACTTGCAGTGTCTTTCATGCCGATTCTCACTCCCTAAGATCCAGTATTCACATCTGAAACGGACCAGGAGATTACATGACTTGCAGTCCAGCGCTCCTCCCCCGAAATTGGACACACAGCACAAACGAAATAACATGGGCTATCAAGCATACCAACACTAGGAAAGCCCCTGGGCCTGACGACCTTCAAAACAATGTCCTCCAGAGTTCATGGATAGAGCCACAAAATACCTTGCACACATAACGAACGCCATCTTTAAACACCAATACTTCCTTAACTTTTGGAAGGCGGACGAGGACCTGATGTTCAGATGGTTCAAATGGTTCAAATAGCTCTGAGCACTATGGGACTTAACATCTATGGTCATCAGTCCCCTAGAACTTAGAACTACATAAACCTAACTAACCTAAGGACATCACACACATCCATGCCCGAGGCAGGATTCGAACCTGCGACCGTAGCAGTCTGATGTTCTGAAATCCACGGAAAGACCCTCCCACAAAATTACCGACCCATCACTCTTCTGTGCTTGCTCAGATAAATTGTTGAGAAGGTAAGACTAGGCACTGCATCGCCAACGACACACTAAGACCGGAGAAATTCGGCTTTAGGAATCACCACTCAACAACACAACAACTCCTCCGCGTAGTCGAACGTATAACAGAAGGCGACAACATGAACAAAGCCACAGGGGCCGTGTTCCTGGACGTCGAAAAAGCTTTCGATCGTGTTTGGCACAACGGCCTCATACGCAAACTACGCGAAGCTGGTTTTGCGGACGGACTCAGTGATTACGTAACCGCTTATCGCTCTGTGTTTACAAACACATGCTCGAGGATGAATACTCCTAGTAAGACTAGAGCACTGGTACGGGATAGCCACTCTACTGAGGAATTAGAAAATTTCTGGCGTCAGCCACTAACCGGACAAGGGTACATCGAGAACCGGGGGCTCAGGGATGCAACAGTTTTGTCTATATGCTAATGATTCTGGTAAGAAGCTGTCAGTCTTCGTGAAGCCTCTCGAGCAACAGCATTTGAGCGCTCACACTCATATCTCACGAACAGATGTTTCAACACTGACGTGCAGGGCAAACAATTGACACAACACGGTATCCAAGCTGGAGTACCCCAGGGAAGCATCCTAGGGCATCTTGTTCAACCTGTACATTAACGACTTCCCAGCAACACAAAACACGACGTTAGCCATCTAAGCGGATGACACAGTGATCCTTGTGCAAGACTGGAAAATGTCGAATGCAGACGGCACTCAGAACTGCCAAACCTTCGTTGGAACGATGGCGCATTAAAGGAAACGTCGACAAGTGTGAAGCAGTTCTGTTCACACGCAGACCAAAATACTGCGCAAACATCAACACTGTACACATGTAACACTACATACACGCCCAATACGTTCCCGAGAGAAAGTCAAATTTCGCGGTGTCTGGCTGGACCGCAAACATACATGGGGGGACCACATCGAATACGTTCCAAAAAAACGCGCGCAAGGCTCGAACAACTCTATCCAATGCTCAACAGGAAAAGTACACGGAATATGAAGGTGTCGAGGTCCATATTAACAACACTGATTAGACTCCTGATGATGTACGCAGCTCCCGTCTGGAGACACATAGCTCCTACACGCCTGCACCGCCTGCAGATCATGCAGAACAAAGTGCTACTCATCATTGGCAACCCTCCACGCTAAACACGCACCGTGGAACTTTACAATGAATACCGACTTGAAACTCTCAAGGAAGTAATCCAAAAACACGTCACACTACTATACAGGAGCTCGAGACACTCAAACAATCCTTTCATCCTTACTCTGGGAAACTATGATCACAACCATAGGTGGAAGCGTAAGCGGCCAAAGACACTAGTAGTACTTGCGGCAAGCTAACATACACCAACAAGCGACAAACGTTGACATATCAGCAACGGTGACTGGATATACCAGCTGCTATTAAAGCCGACCAGCAGGCTACAGCAAGGTAACCGACGAGCTCGCATACTGACGCACAAACAAATCGCCCACGTCACCCTACACTGTGCATCTGATATATGACCTATCGGACAGAAAAAGATGATGAATCTAACTGTTACAGGTATGCTGACGCTGACCGAGGGATCAACACCGGCACCCAGCGGCAACCGCCGAGTAACACCACCGTACAAAATTAAAGGTATCTACACGCATGATACCAACTACTAACAAAGCCCACCCTCGCATAACCTGTCGCAGGCAGCAAGACATCCGCTACTGCTCTTACTGCCCGACCTAACTATCGCAGAGGTTCTTTTCCCTTGGCTCTTGACTTGGCACTTTTTTTTCCTCTGTCCTTCAAACCACTACCATTCGTTTGACTTTCGACCCAATGCATCTCCAGATGAGCGCGTATTAATGGTTAACCTTAACCAGACGTACGCAAACATCGCAGTACCCACATCCTGCGACATCTCACTTTGGTAAAAACTAAGACTTATGCAGAGATGGCAGTAGAGCTTTTGAGTTGGTCGTCATGTCGTTGTGGGCGTGGAAGGGCTCCACCTCTACAAAAAAAAATCTCCATAATGAAACTGTTGATAGCCTCGTAAATAGGAGCATTACAGAAGGACAGTTCCGCCCATCACCAGTCCCTTTTATGGATTTCACTTTGGTACCCAGAAAGCTACTTATCGCGACTTGAATTGTGAATGTGTCTATTCCAGCACCATAATGGCGGCCACACAACCAAACTTCATTTGCGGCCATGGTTCATATCGGTGGAGCTTAGTCGAGTTCATGGGACCTCCCTTACCTGCATGGGGCTGACACATGGTAGTAGTGGGGCTAGGAGAGCAAGAGCACATTTTGTTAGTATGGGTTAACTACATCAGGGGCAGGTATGCACTCAGGGGCAAACCTATTGTTCTCCTTTGATTGACCGGTACTTAACTTATTGTCCTGTTAAGTGGTTTTCCATGTCAACGCACTTAACCTATTGTTCCCCCAACACCTCCCACTCCCCTCCCCCCTCAGAAAACCACCCCAATCCCTGCTACAGGTACACTTTCAGATCTGAGTTATTGGAATACGCCTACCTCTCACTCTTACCAATTTGAATGACTTCTTAATTAAATTGATCAATTAATTAGCCTCTCTGGTGGGAAAGTGCCATGCCCCCCTGCCATGCACCCCTGGTGGGAAGTTCAAATTCCATCAGGACAATGAAACGTTTACTAACTTAAGAAGATGACAGGAAGATAGGTCACTTTGGCTACCTCCACTAATGTAAGTCATCCGACCACTACCTCCTCCTATGGATTCGAGGTTAATTTCGAATTTTAGTGGTAAAGAAAGGCCACTTGAGCTATCTCTACTAACCTAAGAAAATGGTGGGAAAGAAAGAGCACTAGGGCTACCTCCACCAACCTAAGTCATCTCACCGCCACCTCTTCCTAGGAATTAGCTAAAAAGGGACTCAGCCTGTGCTGGAAAGGATGGACATGTCTTACTCATCTGATTGCTCTGTTAACTGATTTTCCATGTCACCCCCATTTCCTTAAACTATTGTACCGCCTTTGATACCAAATTAAGTAATTAGTTATGTCCTTCCACGATTTTCTGGTACACTTCTCGAATTTCACATGCTTTTGAATGCCATATGTGACGCATTCTTCTTTGTCACCCAACCCTTTAAACTATTGTACTGCATTTTACATAAAAATTATACAAATTAACTTAGTGTTCCTCCTGTTCTACTCCATGTCACACACTCACGCACACCCTCCTCCAGCTATGCGTCATCACGTCAGCAATGGTGCCTAAGTGAACAAGTATTTCTGAAAAGGGTGCCACCATCTCAGGCTTGCAGGTCCTGAACAGACACTGTGGGTCTTTGGGCAGCTGACGGCCGCATAGCCACTTTGCGAGACCCACTGATGCACCCAGACTCTGGCGACAGCGTCGGGCATCAAGTGGCAGGATGTGTACCACTATTGTAACACTAACACCATGTTGATATACAAACTTTATCCAAATTAATTAAATCGATATTCTTCACATGTATAGGCTGGTTTCTTTTTAAATTTTCAGCATCCTATTGGCTGGTGAAACTGATGGAATATAGTTTAAACAAAAGATCGCTAATAAAAAAGCATATCCCGCCACTTGATGCCCAACGCCGTCGCTAGAGTCCAGGTGCATCGGTAGGCCCCATGAAGTGGCGATGCGGCTGTCAGCTGCACAGAGATGCACAGCTGTCTGTTCGGGACCTCAAGCCTGAGGTGGCGGCATCCTTTTCATACATGACACCCGAGAAATTCCTGCCGAAATACGTGTTCACCTAGGCACCATTGCTGACTTGATGATGCATAGCTGGCACCAAGAGATGTTGCAGTGCTTCCCAGAATAGCACAGGGTGCATTCTTCCTAGCAATCATGACTGAATTTACCAGCTGCAGCTGCTGCCAGTGTGCGAACACCATCTCAAATGTCATTAGTTTTTGCTGAAGATGAGTGTTATTAAGGAGGTGAAGTTAAAGATGGGAGATATAATATATATAATGGTTGCATATAATTACACCTATTATACAGCACGAATTGGGTTATGGCAGCAGAAGGCATATGACCGTGTCCACTTCCAAAGATATATAGCAGACATGTCTAAAATTACTTGAAGAAAACTACAGATATAGCATGTGGTTAAAAAACTGTACACTGTCACAGCGGGAGCAAGGTTGAGAAAACAGAACACAGAGGTTCTGAGGCATGGTAGAAATGTGTTAACCACTTTGCACTCTTCCGTGTCTTAGCACATTTCACGTACTTGAAAGACCTCGGTGATGCAATGTTTGCTGAGAATGTCTCTATTATTCCATCATCTTGTGTGCATGTTACAAACGCAACATCTTTAAATATGAACTGTCTATGCTCACCATAATAGAAACCCTGAGCGTCTGGACATCTTGAGACACCACTGTGAAATACTCTAGGTATGGTGCACCACCTGTTCATTTATACAGCTCAATGCACAACACTGGTGATCCGGCAGTAGTTGATCACCCAGTCATGTCGAACTAAAATATATGTTGCCATGTGATCTGCGAAATTTTTCGAAGATTCAAATTCAGTTCACACATTTAGAGCTCCAGACTTAATTATCTCATTCTGTTTTGAGCGGTCTATTATGATGATTGGTGAAATCCCCTTGAACGTACGTGGACTGAGTAGACACACTCTTCCCTCACCTACAGCAGTTTCATAGTAAGAAGCACAAAACCTTGCATGCATGTCATAAGCTACACTGTATACATTTTGATTGCACTGTAGATATAAATTGTCATATGGGTGGAATTCTGAATTGAGGTAGACTTTGGCATTAGTTAACCTGCAGTTTTCAAGCATGGTGGAATCATTTGCTATATTACCTATTCTATGATGAATCTAGTTGCCTCTAGCTGCAAAGAGGTTATAATAGCCCATGTTTATCTGTTTGCAGTCGTTAACAGTGCGTACTCGAAGATATCCTACGAGCAGAATGTCAATGACAGAAATGTACTAGAATTAAGGACTTTTAAAAGCTTCAAACGTTAATCATGAGATGCAATGATGTGAGGCATTTTCCATATTATCTTGCTCACTGCGATCATATTCTCCTCTTGAGCTCCTTGAATGTATGAGTTATTGTCCACCACACTACACACCAGAATGAGCTCTTGTTTAGCATTCATAATAATCTGTCTCATGTCCCCAAAGTACTCCATAAGCATTTCTAGACGTATGTACGCAAAAAAACGCTTGTAATCTGCAACTGTTCTACCCTATGGATCGTCTATGAACCATCCCGCATTTTTTTAACTATGCAAATATGCGAATGATGGAGAGATGTATATTTTAAGGTTTGATGTTATGCTGTCATTGCGTGTACGGTCGATCTCAGACCAACTGAGTTCATACAGTATCCCTTGGAACAGGATTGCTAAAGCGTTACGTGTAAGCTTGGATCCCACTGTATCGCTGCTTTCGGTTTTCTTGAATGACCCCTCTAGATGTACGGAACTCTAGCATGGAACCGTGAATGCATCTTGGTGCTGGATGACAATCCTAATTCCATCGTTCTTGATAAATGTGGTTGAAGCGCAAGGTTAATGAGAGAGGTATTTCTAACGTATAATTCTCTCATCATACTCTACCAGACTGGCTATACTGAGTGAGGATGTCATTGCGCGGCTTCAAGCCAACTGATTTAAGAAACTCGTATGCACCTAGTTCTATTTCCACAATATCTTCTTCACCATTAATATCCACATTCAGATTGTTGTTAGTCTCAGTGATATTTGGGATGCTGTTGTACGTCTCCAGTCCAACCAATGCAATACTCCATTCACCAACGCTCAAATCAAATGGTGGGAAGTAATTTTCATCCACTACAGATGATCGTTCTTTTAGCATCAAAGTGTACGACATTCCATCTGAACTTCAACTGATGAAGGAATGTTTAAAGCTCCTCGTTATATATCATGCCTCTTCTTCTTTGCAAACGTCAAGAGAAACATGATACATAGATGTTCACAGGGATACGTATTAAAGTCCTCATAGCGCTGGTAATTGTAGAACACACGTCTTCTGTGAGTGAAGTATCGTTGTAGTTCTTTTGGCGGTTTCAGGTCACCAAATGAGTCGATATAGTAGACGGTATCCGCATTTTTCGTAACATGTGATACCCAGTGGGTGCTGGGGCCCCCAGCAACATCTAAATTCACAATTCCACATTCACCAGTTCTCCACATAGTCTTTGGTAATGTACTGCGGATGAACACACCACGCAATGTTGGTATGTTGAATTTGTTTCTAACAAACTTAAGAAAATCAGTATTTGTGAGTGGTCGATCCGGTAAGACCGCTAATGGGCTTTTTTTATTTATGAATAGACCACGCCCTTTCCTGTACGGTTTCAAGTATAGACTTTTCCCGATGGCTTTGGATGGATGCGGTTATGTCTTCTTGCCTCTTCTAACTGCACTTGTGAGTTTTGTGCGTTCTTGACCGTTCGAGTGATAGCTGCAGCACCACCAGCGAGGGAACCTACTGCTGCGAGCGAGGAGAGGGACGGGATGAGAAATGGAAGAAAACAGCCAGATGTCTTGGGTGTTGGTAGAACTATAGGTGCTTTAACCGATCCTCTTTTTCTTCTTCTTCTTCTTCTTCTTCTTTTTCTTCCTTCATTCTTCTGCTTCAGTGCGTTTTTAACTGCATACATCGCTGTCGGGATACAGTTCTTGAAACACCTCTGGTTCCCACCCTTGTCCTTCTTGTTTAGTGCACAACGTGCAGCATTCATAACTCTCTTGAAATTCATCACTCGTAAACCCAACTTAATTTTTCCTCGCATGATTTTATTAACTGCAAATGCTGCGATGCCTTGACTTATACCAATATCCTTTCTTGTCCTTATCGCCTTAGCCTTATCAGCTAGAATCCTATCTGCAATGTGACTTCTCGATAGATCTTTATTTGCAGCGTATGCAATGTCACGTTCCATACATGCTTCGTCGAGCAGATTAACCTCATTGTCGCCTCTTGCCAACCGTTTGCGAAACTTTGTCCCAGGTCCACAGTAGTTGTACCCAGGGACGTGTAATTCCACTGGCAGTTTGTCTAGAATACCGCCACCTCCTCTAATGCGTCTCCTAGCATGCATGTTATGCTACTGCGGTAGTTTTGAACTATGCGCCCCCATTATACAGCAAATCCTTGGCATCAATCCAACTGTTTTGTGTAGCACGAAAACAGACATTTGACTAGTGCTTTATTTCAACAACGTCTTATGTCTCTCTCCATGAGAAAAACATCCGGCTCTGAACTTTCCTGCAACTCCTCGGTGTAGAAAGAGCCTGCAATTTCGTCGCCTTTACTCTCCTTCAATATATATGTTCAAGGATTCGCTCTTTGCACATTTGAAACGGTAAGTATGTCTGTTGATCAGTTCGGTAGGTATTATTTCTCAAATGCCGTCTTGTGTTTCGAGATACGTACCAAACCACCTATATCAAATTTCTGTCTGCGTGGATCCTGCATTTTAATGCGATATTACACCCTATTCCTGAGTCCATTATCATGAACTTCGATTGGTTTCATTTTTATTGTGATGTGTTTGGTTCGATTATACTGAGCAATTATTTCTGGGAGGATATCTGTCCATTTGTATGATCCGCAAAGGTTAAAAGGCATCCGTATTCGACCTTTTATTGTTCTGTTCAGACGCACCACGAACTTGCCTTCAGGTGAGTGAATGTTGAGTAGTGATGTATTCCATACCGCTGCATCACGGTCCTGAAACACCTATTGTAAAACTATCCGCTGTGATCGATTTGGAAGTTGTCTGGGCATCGATTCGTCCCTGTCTGTAGCAAACGCTCAAAAACATCCGCGACATTTCTAACCGTTTTTGTTTTAACAGGTAATGCCCAAGCAAATTGTAGTATGTGTCAATAACCATTGAAATATTTTGAATCCATTATTCTCACGTGAATATTCCCTCCTGTCTACAAGATCAGCTTGCCATAAGTCATCCGAACCTTTAATCGTAACATGCCTACGAGGGTATGTTTTGCGTTCTGGTTTGTTCAGTTCTCGAATTACTGTCTCCATACTTATTCTTCGATGATACCTCTGTCTCTAAGCTCAAAGATTATTGAAACAACCTCATTCGAATGATCTGTATTACCAGCCGCAGCTGATGCCATGAGCAGCCGTAGTCGATCTACTAGCTCGTTGGGGTCGTCATAATATGTATACTGCTGGATTCGATTGTTCAGTACTTTATGCTCAATGTCAGTACCATCACTGCTGCTGCTGTTGTTGTTATTTTGGTTGCCGTTTTCGCCTTCAAGTATTGGTTTTACAATGGTTTTATATTTCTTGTTGCTCAGGCTTTTCGTGATCTTATGTACATCAGTTGTGTGGAGTATTTCACGATATGTTTCCCTATCACTAACCGAATAGTTTATAGGTTTTTTAGTAGGTCTTAGGAAAATAAGATTCATTAAGTCAGGTGTTCTCTCAAACTGCCTATCACCACTCTGTACTGCGTCATCAGTTACAGTTATAGGATGCATACACAACATGTACGCTCTTCCCCTGCTAACGCCAAATGTTCTATAAATCCGACCACGGGAGTGACGGATAATGTATTCGTCAATAGAAACACCGTCGTTTTCGTGTTTTTTTTTTTTTTTTTTTTTTTTTTTTTTTTTTTGCTCAGAGTTGTCGGAGAGATTCAGCAACCGGCGGCTTAAAGGTCTCTCTTAGTGTTTGCGGTCGATCCATATGCCCTAACCTCAGCAACCGTAGTTTCTCACGAACTGCTTTCCGCGCTTGAATCACTTTCTGCTTCGTTGACGTCTCGATGTATACTAATCAGACATCTCCACAGTGTGGGGCTTTATATCCGCTCATTTTCTTCTTCCTCTTACTATGTATCAGCTCCCCCTTCTCAACAGCAAGGAACTCTGCATCTATTTCCCCCTGCCCCCAATAGCTTCGAACTTCTCAGTTAAGTCGACTTGTTTCTTACCGACTTCATTAACTAACTCATTTAACGCATTCAACATTTTCAGAAGAGTCTGGTAATTCGTCTCTGGTTCCCTGCACATACCTACAACTTTATACACAATAGCCTGAATTTTCGCATTCATGTACAGGTGAAAGTTCTGACTGTGTACATCGATTGTCTCGGGTTGAGAGCTAGACATATGGGCGAATTATCCATGGAGCAGCGTATACTGATGTACTATCCTCTCTTACCGTGCTGTATATGCAGAAACTCTTGAAAGTTTTGCCTGTACCCACCATCGCTCAGTTTTCATGTTTTATCAGTAATGAGAAACCCATACCGTGAATGATTCCAGCAATCAGCACATATCTTTACAAAATCATTGAACGACAGATCAGTTCCCACATGTGCCTGGTAAATGTGTTTCAAATTCTCATTGTTTTGTTTGAAGGCTATAATGACGTTTCCATTATCCCTAACCAACTGTTTCGGTATTCAGGAATATGTTTGGCTTAGACAAAATTCATCAGCACCCATATGAAGACGGAAACAGAAATATTTTCGTATTTGGTCTTGGTTTGTCACAGCAATATCGTCAAATATGAAGACAGTGTTTGGCTTTGCTTTTTCACGGGGAGTGTTAAGCTATTTGGGACTTTGAATGACTGAATGTCGTGTATGTAACACCATCTACACACCGCAATATTTCCTGTAATAGCTAAAACTTGGGTTGAAACAGTATTTTTGAGAATACACAAACATTTTCAAATCGGACTCCATCTACGTGTGTTAGCAGCATCATGAGGACATTAGTCTTTCCTCAACCGGATGGACCTACAATAATTGCTCATATATTATCAGGAAGGAGAATTCCGTTCTTCTTCTTCTTCAGGTCTTCTTTTGCATCTTCACAGTACCAGTCACCGACAACAAAGTCCTTGTGATGATACTAACTACGCTAGGTACTGGCAAGTAGGTGGTATATATAGAAAGATACACTTGAAGGGACGGAACGCGTGATTGGTCCACCTGTGAGCCCTACCCCAGATGTGACGTGTGATGCATCCACCTCCGAACATCGGTCTGGATACGTATAGTCCGCAGCAGATCCACACTCAAACGCTAACTCGAATGTGGTATATTGCGGATCTGCACCCCAACACCGCTCCGCACACTGTGCATGGCGGTTCCACTTTCATACCCTATCTCGTGCACGCATATTGTGGATCCGCAGCCCAACATCGCTCCGGACATTACACGCGGCGGATCCGCACTCGATCGCTAGCTCGGGTCTACTGCTGGTCTTGGGAGCCTTCCCCAACGCATGGATATACACGGACATACAGAAAACGGAGCAAACGCTCTCCAGATGTGGAGGTGACAATCGAGTACAGTGCTATACTACGCCTCCCGATCAGTGCATTTGAACTGAGCTATATTGGCTACACATGCAATTACTGTCCCTTCGAGTGTATCTTTCTATGTATGTCACCTCCTTGTCAGTACCTGGCGTAGTTAGTATCATGGCAGGGTGGGTGAAACACCCTCATCACAAGGACTTTGTTGTCGGAGACTGGCCCTGTGAAGATGCAAACGAAGACCTGAAGAAGAAGAAGAAGAAGAACGGAATACAGTCCCTCCGAACATGGTACTTTCCTACTGGATACAACACGGAAAAGAAAATAATTGCGCATTAGTATTTATTCCTGAAACGTTGTTTTAGAAGTGTAAGAGCATCGAGATAAGCTATTTGGAACCTTGAATGACTGAATGAAAAACGGGTATTGACCTCAGCGTCATCTCCAGAAGCTGAAGGCACAAAAAAGGCCAAACATCCCACACGCCAAATCTGACTGCTAAATGTATCGTGGATAAAACTCTAACCTCCCGTGATATGAAAGGTCACGCAATGTACAGTCACATAAGTGCGGCGCAAATGTGCAAAGCCAGCAACAATCACACTATAGACCAGAACGAAGTTGCATGAGCATGCCTGTTACCCTATCACAAGAGAAACCGTCTATACTGCGAGGAAGATCGGCACGACTAATCGACAAGCAGCAGGAATAAGGAATACCTTTCTGTGTGATCCAAGAGGCGTTACAAAATTAAATGTGCCGCCTAGTGTTTCTAAAATTCATATATTCCATGTATGAAATGCTCAATCAGTATTTAGTCTGTAGAATACAAGGTGTATGTATCTAAGGTATCACATAAAATATACCACAAATATGAACAATAGGACAAACAAATAGCTGCTGAATATCATGTGGGGTCCTGACTTGCAACACACCCAGTAATATACCAATACACACAGACACAGTAAACATACATAAGAGCAACCCATTTCAGATGAGAATAGCTCAAGGTTATACCGAGACCCTCTCATCTGAATTACAGAAAAACAGGCCATTATCAACCAGCATGCTACTTAGGCATCCAAATACAGTATATCAGTTCCCTCTACTACTGAAAATTATTTTCATCACACTCATTGTACGGCATTTTATTTTTTATTTTTCTTTGACATTTGCATTATATAAATTATATTCTCACCAACTAGGCAGAAACAAATTATATGGAACCATTTTAACAATTGTTAAGCATTCAATTCGCTGTAACCTTAGAGAAATCTTTATGTATGATGTTCTTTACATTAATTTTAAAAAAGCATCAATAAGATTTTAACAGTGAGAAATCTTTGCTGTTAGATATAGCAGCATCCGACCTACCTTACATTTCAAAGTGGTGGGTTGCTCTGTACTGTTAATGAAGTACATAAGAATGAAATAAATGTTCTTGTTGGTCGGCTCAAATCGAGGATCGCACGACACGCTATGGAAAGATTTTCGCGCCACAGCAGATGCCTATGAATGAATCATCATTATTGTGACTAGTCACTGTGTTCATTGGTGAGCATTGTGACACGATGAACCAAGCGTCTCCATCCTGGATGGTTACCAGCTTCTCTTAGATCCTGCTGAAGAGGTAGACCACAGATATTCTTGATCTGATCAATCCACCTGCACGCTGCTCTTTTCCTCAATCTATTACTGTCGGTCTTCAGTCCCAAGATTATTTTCTCCAGGTTTTCTCCATATCCTCTCACAATGTGGCCAAAGAACATGAGAATTGTTTTGACTGCCACGAGAAGAAAGGCGTTCGGAGATACTGAGTTGATTGATAATGAACACATTTTTTCTTCATTCAACTCATTTTATGAGCAGCATCCTGGGCCAGCACCAAAACTCAAATACATCGATGTGCTGTTTGTCTCTAACTTTGACGGTCTATCTTTCGCAACCATAGAAAAAGACGGAAAAAGTGAGTGTTTCAACAAGCCAGGTCTTTAAGGTGTTAGTTATTGCTCTGTTTCACCAGATCTTTGTGAGCTTCTTCAAAGCCATTAGCACTAGCGTGATTCGTCTGGGTTGGTGGAAATTACACTACTGGCCATTAAAATTGCTACACCAAGAAGAAATGCAGATCATAAACGGGTATTCGTTGGACAAATATATTATACTAGAACTGACATGTGATTACATTTGCATGCAATTTGGGTGCACAGATCCTGAGAAATCAGTACCCAGAACAACCATCTCTGGCCGTAATAACGGCCTTGATACGCCTGGTCATTGAGTCAGAGCTTGGATGGCGTGTACAGGTACAGCTGCCCACGCAGCTTCAACACGATACCACAGTTAATCAAGGGTAGTGACTGGCGTATTGTGACGAGCCAGTTGCTCGGCCACCATTGACCAGACGTTTTCAGTTGGTGAGAGATCTGGAGAATGTGCTAGCCAGGGCAACAGTCGAACATTTTCTGTATCCAGAAAGGCCTGTACAGGACCTGGAACATGCGGTCGTGCATTAACCTGCTGAAATGTAGGATTTCGCAGGAATCGAATGAAGGGTAGAGCCACGGGTCGTAACACATCTGAAATGTAACGTCCACTGTTCAAAATTCCGTCAATGCGAACAAGAGGTGACCGAAACGTGTAACCAGTGGCACCCTATTCATCACGCAGGATGATATGCCAGTATGGCGATGACGAATGCACGCTTCCAATGTGAGTTCACCGCGATGTCGCCGAACACGGATGCAACCATCATGATGCTGTAAACAGAACCTCCATTCATCCGAAAAAAATGACGTTTTGCCATTCGTGCACGAACGTTCGTCGTTGAGTACACCATCGCAGGCGCTCCGATCTGTGATGCACCGTCATGGGTAACCGCATTCATGGTCACCGAGCTGATAGCCCATGCTGCTGCAAACGTCGTCGAACTGTTCGTGCAGATGGTTGTGGTCTTGCAAACGTCTCCATCTGTTGACTCAGGGATCGAGACGTGGCTGCACGATCCGTTACAGTCGTGCGGATAAGATGCCTGTCATCTCGACTGCTAGTGATACGAGGCCGTTGGGATCCAGCACGGCGTTCCGTATTACCCTCATGAACCCACCGATTCCATATTCTGCTAATAGTCATTGGATCTCAAGCTGCGCGA
The DNA here is from genome assembly GCF_021461395.2 of Schistocerca americana. Lineage (NCBI taxonomy): Eukaryota > Metazoa > Arthropoda > Insecta > Orthoptera > Acrididae > Schistocerca > Schistocerca americana. Next base: position 186,022,657 of record NC_060125.1, on the reverse strand, counting down.
GCAGGAATGTCACGATACGATAAACCGCAATCGCGATAGGCTACAATCCGGCCTTTATCAAAGTCGGAAACGTGATGTTACGCATTTCTCCTCCTTACACGAGGCAACAACAACGTTTAACCAGGCAACGCCCGTCAACTGCTGTTTGTGTATGAGAAATCGTTTGGTAACGTCCCTCATGTCAGCACGTTGTAGGTTTCGCCACCGACGCCAACCTTGTGTGAATGCTCTGAAAAGCTAATTATATGCATATCACAGCATCTTCTTCCTGTCGGTTAAATTTCGCGTCTGTAGCACGTCATCTTCGTGGTGTAGCAATTTTAGTGGCCAGTAGTGTTGCATCAGAAACAAGGGACCAACTGAAGAAGGTTCATCCCTCATCACTTCCGACATTAAAACGAACGCAAAGTTCGAAACATGCTTGGCTATCGCAGTCCACACTACAACTAATTGAAGAGAGAAGCAGCCTGAAGAATACTAGTACCACCACCATACAGGATCATGACTGTTATAAGACAGATGAATGGGATATATACGCACACCTTTATCGCCGCGGGACCCCACCGAGCCCTCCGGAAAAGAATCTGGTCCGCTGACGAGTAATGGGAGCGGTCGGAGAAGATACACGGTGAGGTCTGGTCGAAGCGCGTAGGTACTTTGTAAGAGAAACAGCGGCGCGTTCCTCCCGCGGTATCCATCAGGCCGGGTAGTACTCGGTAGCCGGCAGGCCGGCATCAGCGGAGACACGGCGCGCGCTCTATCAGACCTCCGAGCCGCGCGGCCAAGATAGATCGACCACATAAATCCCGACGCCCGACGCTCTTGTGATGCAAATTTGGAAATAAGGTGCAAGTTTTCGCCGCTCGCGCCCGCAACGCGTACGAGGAGACGCGCTGGTCTCGGGGCCTGGCAGGCCGGTCCTCCCGTCTTGGCACGCCCACACCTTTTGTTGTCGGCAGGCTGCGGGGTAGGAAATGTAGCTCGACGCTGCCGCGGAAAATATATCGCTCTGAGGCTCGAAGAGGGCAGGTTCCGAAGGCGCGACATTGTCTTCGGTTAGCTCCCGCGTGCCAAGCGCTTTCCATCGTCGAAAATAGAGAAATTTATTTCGATTCGAACACCCGTACGCCTGAAGAGAGCAACTGCATTAGCGTTTCCTTTATAAACTAGTCTGCAGTGACGTTAACGTGACCGATAAATTTTCTGATACGACAATTTTTTACTGTTTAACGATGCTCACACTTGAGGCAAGTTAAAACTGAGTAGAGTACTTAGTGATGTGCAGACTCGAGAATTTTTATTTCCTTAACACACAGAGGATTAAAAACAGCCTTGGTTGCAGTTTTTTTTATTTTTCAACGACGCGTTTCCCCTTATTTAGGCATCTTCAGGTTATCTTTTCTAGATGGACGCGAGAGGCACCAAGATCTGCATAACGCGTTCCCGTTCGCTCCTGTGAACGGGAACGCGTTATGCAGATCTTGGTGCCTCTCGAGTCCATCTAGAAAAGTTAACCTGAAGATGCCTAAATAAGGTGAAACGCGTCGTTGAAAAATAATAAAAAAAAACTAAAACTGCAAACAAGACTGTTTTAACCAATGTTGTTAAGCACTGGTTTGCTGTATGCCACATATGGATTGGAAGATTGAAAGATTCGTCAACAAAAAGGTTTATTGACCCGCGTGACGGTACAACTAGCATGAAAAACAGAAATAATCTGACTGAAAAAAATTGGAACGCCAAAAAATAATTAATATGGTGTAATAAAATCTCAGGAATAATTTCGTAGAAGATATCAGGTTAATACAAGCGTGAAATAAGCCATAGCAAATGTGAAATGCTGTCACCTTAATAACCTATGTAACGACCAGAATTCTGATTGCAAGCATGCAAACGTGTATGTGTTGTGTTGTACAGGAGTCGGATGTCAGTTTTTGGAATGGAGTACCGCTGCTGTTGCGTTTTGTAGTTCAATAAACGGACCGTTAATCCCGTTCGCGGATGACTCTGGAATTGTCGTCCAATTATGTCCCATATGTGCTCGGTTGGAGACAGTTCTGGTGGTCGAGCAGGCCAACGGAACATGTCGACACTTGTAGAGGACGATGGGTTACAACAGTGGTATGTGGGCGAGCGTTATCCTGTTAACAAATACCGCCTGGAATTCTGTGCATGAATGGTAGCACGACAGATCGAGTACCAGACTGACGTGGAAATATTCAGTCAGGGAGGGTGGCATAATAACGACAGTGTTTCTGTTGTCGTACGAAATCTCATCCCAGGCCAAAACTCCCAGTGTACATCCAGTGTGTCTAGCACGCAGACAGATTGGTTGCAGGTCCTCAGCTGGCTCCCTTCTAACCGATACATGGCCATCACGGGCACCGAGGCCAAACCGGATTTCATCAGGAAATAAAACAGAACTCCACACAGCCCCCTAATGAGCTGTCGCTTGACACCGCTGCAGTCGCAAATGGTGGTGGTCTGGGATCAGTGGAACGCACGCTATAGGGCGTCTGGCTCGGACCAGTCCTTGAAGTAACCGATTTGTAACAGTTCGTTGTGTTCTGAGATACCAACTGCTAGTCAGATTGCTGCTGCAGATGCAGTACAATGCTTCGGAGCCGTATACCGAACATGATGGTCTTTCCTCTCGGTAAAGCCACGTGGTCGTCCAGAGACCCGTCTTCCTGCGACGGTACGTTCTGATGACCACCGTTGCCCGCAGTCATGTACAGTGGGTTTCTGGAATATCGCAGAAGAATATCCAGATTTTCGTAGCACTATTTTACGACGTCATTAAGACTCAGAGAGGTTTTGGTAATGGCGTCTTTTTCACCGCAAAGGCATTCCTTACCTATATCAACTCAACGTGTGATAACTGAGCCGTGGTAAAATTTGCTGTTTTGAAGAGCGCGCCGACCGATGACCGTAGCAGTCTGGCCCCTTTAATCCCCCAAACAAACCAACCAACCAACCTGAAGAGCGCGCCGCAGCGCGTAGTGTAAAGCAGTCGCCCTCCGTTTCTAGCGGTGGCGCCGCTGTGGCTATCGCAGCTTAATGTCTCCCTCTGGTGGGAAAGGGGAAAGGTAGCCTGTTCACGTGCATTTAAGGGGCGCTATAAGCTCGATAGGGGGCGAGTCTTGTCAGTTGGTCAGCCGCGTCACTGTGGGACAGTCAGTGTCTGTCTGTCGTCGGAGTGCTAGTGTGTGTTAGGCCGCCGGTCAGCTCGAGTTGCTCGGGCAGCGGTCATTGGCGGTTGGATCTATCGGTTGCTCGGTCGCACACTGAGACGCAAGATGACTTGTCCGCCTTGAGCGTCGGCGCATGTGAAGTCGCCACGTGAGTTCAGTGGGCCGCGCCGTATAGCGAGGGGTAGTGGCTTCGCGGTCGACACGAGAGCAACAGGAGTCAACCCACGACATCGGGCTGGTCGCGAGACGGGAGATTGGCGCGGCTTCCTGCGACCGTTGAAGCGGCTGGCAGCAGACGGTTCGGGAGAGCGTTGGGGGTGCTGCGCCAGATCTTCGCTAGAAATGGCAGTTTATTAGAAGTGATTCGTGATACGTTGTTTCATTTACTTGTTAAATTCTACTTGTTTTCTTGGTCAGTCTCTCGTCGCCAACTTGCTCTTCCGTCCGCATTTGTTAGGCAGTTAGTGTTTTTCTGTCGTTCGGAGTTACCTCTGCCATGTTTGTCGGTTTCGGTGTTAACGAATTTATTGCTTAAGGTGTAAAGGCCTAATTCCTGAATTATGTTTTTATGTCGCCTATCATCTTGAGAGGCGGTATATGTGTAATGTAGAGCATGTTTGTACATTTTCTGTAAGAATGCATTTCATGGGTTTTTATTTAAATGGTCATTTTAGATATAAAGTTGCCACGCTTCGGCGTAAGAGTTTTCTTTTAAAAACAGGTTACACTTTCGGTGGCAAGTAATTTTTTTTAATGTGAGTGTTTTGTACCATTTCCATCCCTCCTACAGGGCGCATAGTTTATGTGTTTGTGTGAGTTGTTAAAATTTTTAGTTTAAAGTAATCTGATGCATTGCAGATTTGCACCAGTGTATTCTTTCAGAGGTTGGTGTGAGCGGTCACGAGTACGGCCGTGTTAAAAGGGAGCGGCAAGGTTCTTAGTCCAAAAGTTCATGCTGTCAGAAAAAAAAAGAAAAAAAAGGTTATTTCTGCCTCTGAATAAATTGTAACTTGATATTCAGAGGGTGCTTTCTGATTATAATTTTTAAATCTGTTTAAAAAAGAAAAAAAGAAAGGGTTGTTAGGAACAAAATTTGCATTTGTTGATAGAAATTTGTTATCATCAGTTACCCACTGGCAACTACTTCCACGCTCAAATAGTGTGATTAAATGTGTTAATGTTCTTGATGAATCGCTAGTAAATAAAGTAAATTCTTTAAGAAAAGATTTTGAAAGTAACTTCACGGTTCAATAACGTTACTCTCCGTCACGAATGAAGGTTCCAGACATCACTCCACCGCCTCCCAGACTGTTTACAAGAGGCAAAGAAAAACTGACAAGACGTCCAGAGCCTAAAAAAAAGCACCAACTCGGAATGTAAATTCAGATGACGTTGCAACACATGTGATTTACAGATCTTCGTATCTATGAGCTGTTTACTGTTTTTGTCTTGTCACCTGTGCTGAGCCTTTGTCTCAAAAATGTGTCACGTCTAGCTTATACATAGGTAATTTTTTCGCTGTTTTGCTTCATCTTTTAGAGAACCAGTAAATTCATTAATCCAGGAAGACATTCAATTAGATTTTCCGAGGACCCAGCTGCATCACCTGGTATTATTTAAAACTAACGTATTACTACTGACAGCATATCTCCCTTTAAATTAATTGAGGTCGCTTTATCAGCACTTAAGACCAGCCTTTCTTCTACAGATCCAAAGCAGAAGTTCTTTTTTTTCGCGTCTGTCCACTGCAAAATCTCTGAGTCTGTTACATAATTTATCCTCGCAATATCCCCCAGAACTGCAGTTCGCATAAGAATTTGCTGTAGTGTAATGGACGTGAACAGGCAGTTCGTCGCACCTGGAATCTGGTTTGTGGAATTTGCTTGCGTCATAATTACATCGTTACCGTAAAACCGACAGTGGCAGTGAGTGTTCTGTGGAACGGTTGAAACACAGGACCCGCGAACGGAAGCAGTGGCGTTCACATTTAGGTTTTTTGTATTTTGTATAGTAGTGCAGGCCACTGCCGTTCCTCATAAGCGACTTATAACCAAATTGCGTGCATATGGAGTATCGTCTCAGTTGTGCGACTGGATTCGTGATTTCCTCTCAGAGAGGTCACAGTACGTAGTGATAGACGGTAAATCATCGAGTGGAACAGAAGTGATATCTGGTGTTCCGCAAGGCAGTGTCATAGGTCCTCTGCTGTTCCTGATTTATATTTATATAAATGATGTAGGTGATAATCTGAGCAGCCGCCCTTTGATTGTTTACAAATGACGCTGTGATTTACCGTCTATCAAAATCATCAAACGATCAATTCCAATTACAAAATGATCTAGAGAGAATTTCTGCATGGTGCGAAAAGTGGGAATTAGCACTAAACAAAGAAAAGTACGAGTTTATCCACATGGGTACTAAAAAAATTCCGATAAATTTTAGGTACACGATAAATCGCACAAATCTAAGGGCTGTCAATTCGACTACATACGTAGAAATTACAATTACGAGCAACTTAAATTGGAAAGACCACATGGATAATATTGCGGGAAAGGCGAAACAAAGACTGCGCTTTGTTGGCAGAACACTTAGAAGATGCGAGAAACCAACTAAAGAGATAGCCTACATTACACTTCTCCGTCCTCTGCTGGAATATTGCTGCGCGGTATGGGGTCCTTACCAGGTTGGATTGACGGAGGACATCGAAAAAGTGCAAAGAAGGGCAGCTCGTTTCTTGTTATCGCGCAATAGGGGTGAGTGACAGTGACACTGATATGATACGCGAGTTGGGGTGGCAGTCACTGAAACAAAGGCAGTTTTCTATGCGGCGAGATCTATTTACGAAATTTAAATCACCAAATTTCTCTTCCGAAAGCGAAAATATTTTGTTGACACCCACCTACATAGGGAGAAATGATCAGCATAAAAATAAAATAAGAGAAACCAGATCTCGAACGGAAAGATTAAGGCGTTCCTTCTCTGCATGCGCCATTCGAGAGTGGAACGGTGGGAAGTAGTATGAAAATGGTTCGATGAACCCTATGCCAGGCACTTAAGTGTGAATTGCAGAATAACCATGTAGATGTAGATGTAGATGTAGATGCAATCTCAAAGGTAACCAACGCTCAAGACCGTACTGCGTGTATTCGAAGCAAACATGGTTTGCAAAAAAATGGTTCTGAGCAGTATGGGACTTAACATCTGTGGTCATTAGTCCCCCAGAACTTAGAACTACTTAAACCTAACTAACCTAAAGACATCACACACATCCATGCCCGAGGCAGGATTCGAACCTGCGACCGTAGAAGTCGCGCGGTTCCGGACTGCGCGCCTAGAACCGCTAGACCACCGCGACCGGCCATGGTTTGCACCCTCATAGTGGCACTACTAGCGCCACTGTTATGCGACTGACGAGAAATATGATAAAACTGGAAGGAGAATCAGCATTGGTCGTATTTTCTTTTGTTTTATTATCCGCAAAATCGATTTTCGGTCACTTAGTGACCATCCTCAGTGTTGCAATATACAATTAAAATTGGTAGGCACTGGTATCAACAAGTTTAGAGCGGATAATAAAACAAAAAAAAATACGACCAATGCTGATTCTCCTTCCAATTCTATCCAATATTTGGTCGTGGTGCACAGAACACTCCATGGAGTCACCAATCAATATGATAAACGTCATATTTCAGGTATGGGGACACACCTACCAACTTCCGTTTATATCGCGCTACGTCTTCTTGGTATTGCTTTTTTTTTTCGTCTGTACGTTAGTGACTAGTTACAAATGGTTTAGAGACCTGTCTGAATTGCAGATTTGAGAATTTTAATTTCTTTAACACACAGAAGACTATTAAAAATCCGTTACTTAAAAACCTTTACTGAATCGCTACTATGAAAAATAGCAGTGCTATTCGCTATTCTCGCTCCGAAGTCGCTCTACTGCAGTAAACTGACCTCCCCTTGAAAACAAGTATTGTTTTCCTGTGCAAATTTCTTCGGCTCGCTGTCCCTCTTGCATTTTATATCCATTTGAACTTGTTTACCGTACTCGTGGGCTTGTTCTCCCTCTACAATTTTTACCTCCCAGATTTCCTTCCATTACTAAATTAACGATATGTTCAAACGTCGAGATGTGCTCTGTCAAGCTTTCGTTTAGTCGGGCTGTGACGGCAATTTTTTCCCCATTCGATTAAGAATTTTTTTAGCAGCTGCGACATAGTCGCGTGTACGAACTGTGATCCAATACTGTCAAATGTTTTTTATTCCAGTCTTTGATCACAATACCAATTCTTTTGACGATGACCGCTTTCAGTCCGTAAGGACCATCCTCAGATCTTTTCTACACTATGTCCTAAAGTGATAAGGCCATAATGACATCGATGTGCTCTTTATGTTTATATGTTTTGACGATGCTATTATGGCCTTATCACTTTAGGACGTAGTGTAGAAAAGGTGTGAGGATTGTCATTACGGACTGAAACCGGTCATCGACACAAGAACTGATATTGTGATCGAAGACTGGAATAAAAGTCATTTATCTCCTCTTTCTTTATTCGTTCCATCTGTCTAATTTGTAGTATTCTTCTGTAGCACTCCACTTCAAAATTTTATATGAATCGGATAGATTATATGTTCGTGAGACATATAAAGTCTCAACTTTATCTGTGATAATGAATACAAGACGAAGCAATTGATTAGAATTTGTAATAAACTTTTTATTTGAAAACAGGTCTCCTAGTCACTAGGCGAATGCGCTAATCATTGCGCCACCCAGCCATTGTGGCTAATATAGCTGCACAGATTATGCTATCACGTCTCCCTCCCCAATGGACCATCAAGACAGGCCGAAATGTGAACTGGAATTTGTATTTTGATGGGAAACGTACCAGGATAAGCTTCGCAGTGGCGTAAGCTGCAGTGTCATCGTGGTGCAGTGCCTGCAAGGTGCATCTCGACACTTAAGAAGTCTGGCGTAGTAAGAGCCTTTTGAAGATGAATGCAACACACCTAAGGGACCCAGAATGCCGTCGGCAAGTCGCCGCAACGTGCGCCAACTGTGAAGACGTCACTCCTGACACCAATCGGCTTTGGAGTGGTGGCTCCTCCGCGCCAGACTGGGAGTCCGCAACACACTTACGCAGTTCGGCAAGCGGTGGCGGCAGACCCTGCACTTTAACTATGCGACGCTCACGGACCTCGAAGCTCTGTTCCCATCACAGGGCAGATAACGAGACGGGCATCGAACTTCCACCATGCACCACATTGTGGCGGACATGCACCGACACCAACGACACTTAATCAGACGCCTTACGACGCAAGAATGTCGCTTCTGCACAACCCAAGCAAATATATTGAAAGCCATGGAGGACAATTTTCTTTGCCAGGAAAGAGCTGTAGATAACGAGGCCACTGCGGAAGCAGTACAAGAGGCGACACGCACTGCAGAACAACGTCACCGGCATCACTGGAGGATGTCTTGTATGAGGAGGTGCACGACTCCCGGGACAAAGGTGCAATCAACAAATGTCCTGTACCCGATAGATTACCAGTAGAGTTTTACAAGACCTTCCGTGACATCATGATGACCCGCAGCGTTACAACTATCCGAGAACTCATATCCACGCACTGTCATCTATAAGCTTTGCCAGCCTTTCCTACCCATACCTATTGATGTCCAGACCATGACTAGTGAATGCCGATCTACTGAGGGACCCAACTGGCACCACTGAGATGTGACCCATGCCCTCTGCCATCAGCGCGCTCACCAAACCCATGCTGACGCACCTAACAGCTGCATTAAGATGAGGCCGATCATGAGGCTGAAACAGTTGCACGAAATCCACATTAGGGCAACCAGTTTGAGTAGCTATCCTTACCAGGTCACCACCTACATCATATTCCCCATCCCTATCAAAACTGTTCCCTGCTCCACCCACTATCACTACCTCATCCTCCGTAGAAGATTTCGCACACCAATGCACAAGCCACCAGGAGGTCAATCGGTTAATGAATATCGGCAACTTACTGTGTTGAACACCAACTGCAAGTTCTTTGCCAGGCTTTCAGCAAGCCACATTAAGAAGACAATGCTTCTCGTCCCAGAACAGACGTCACAGGGTAGAGACCACCACAAATAAATGGCCACCGGCAACTTCGAGGACCTTATAGCGATCGCCTTGGCATGCTGCCTACCAGCGGCGATCGTCTCCATCTATTTCGGCTTGGCTTTTGACGGAGTGCACCACAACTTCCTGATATAGGTGATAGAACGTATGGGATTTCCTCCCAGGTCACTGACACACCTACGGCGCCTTCTGGTTGCCAGCTCTCAGGTTCTGGTCAACAGACGGATCGTAGGTCCGGTACCCATCAAGAGGTCTCTACAAGTAGGTTGCCCCCTTTCTACCTACCTTCCTGCAATCGTGCTCGAACCACTTCCCGGGAGTCTCAACCGCAGACTGTCTGGCCTTACTCCGCGAGACACCATCTTCGGCTATAGGGCGTACGCCGACGACCTGCCACTGCTGGTTCGATCCGCCGGTGAAGTCCACAGCGTACTAATCTCGATCGAGCGACACAGGCAGCTGCGAGCAGTCTTCTTAACATTAACAAGACGGATGTGCTGGATATCGGCTGTGGTCTCGGGTGGAGCACTGTTGCCCCCTTTCCGCTATTTACTGAACTGAGTTATTTAGGAGTCAGCTTTACGATGTACGGGCGCGGAGCGGCCGCGGAAAACTATCAACCATTAATAGAGACCAGTTTGCTTTTGTTCTACATTATTATTTTTATTGCTAACCGGTTTTCGGCTTACAAGGCCATCTTCACCAAACTGGTGCTTTTCATTTATTATTATAATGTTGTTCTACCAAGAACCGACGGAAGATTCTGTTAACATTAATAGAGACTGTAAGCGTGATGGCGCGCCACAATCTGCACAAGAATTTGAGTCAGTTGCAATGTGCGGAGTACTTGAATCTCTACGTGACATCAAAACTCAATCGCCTGGCACAGGTCCTCCCCACACCACCGGCGTTCAGTTTCTCCCTATCCACAGGACACATATTTAAAGTACGTTATGACACTCACACCCTTCCTCCATGCAATGGAGAGCTGGGATTGGTTAATGTCCGCGCACGGGCAGCTGCCTTTTATATAAACAGCAACTGGAGACGATGGAAAAGTCAACACGTCTCCCTCAAGGGTCGTCTATGGGCAGTCTTGATGCTGATCTCTTACGTCCCGCCTGGGTTGGTGGTACACGTCACGTCACAGCTCACCCATGTATCGACATTCATTCCGGAAAACAGCTATGTGTCCTCGGATCTCACCACAACGACCCCACCGTAAACGAAAGTTTTATGCACCACCCTTCTGCGGGCAGTTCTGAGTAACGTGCTAAAAACCAAGTGCCTACTGTCAATTGGCCTCGAGTGTGGAAAACGATACACCTCCACTTTCTGCCAACCACCGGGCGTGCGACGTGGTATCAAGTCAGCAATAAAAAATATGCAACGAGACACCGACTCCACACAATAGGATTAACAGACTCGCCGTTTTGAGTGGACTGTCGCCTCCTGAGCACTGGTGAACATCGCTTCACGTGCTTATCGTCGTCCGGCGTTTGGCGACTGACACAGAAGAGTTTAAGTTGTTACCTACGCGTTCCACCTGACATGATTTAACCTCGATCCCTTCTGTGTCCAGATGACTGTTACTTTTCCCTCGCCAAATATCAAGGGCTTACATGGTTAATGGAAATGACAATGATTACATTTTATTTATATTTTTTTATTTACACGTCAAGTTCCGTATGACCAAATCGAAGAGCAAATCTCCAAGGTCATGAAACGGATCATTACATGAAATTACAACATGAAAGTAATAACAGATAAAAATAAATGCTTATGAACTCGAGAAAAAATAAGTCCTTAAGTAAACGCAATCAAGAATACAAGAATCAGCTTAATTTTTCAAGGAATTCCTCGACAGAATAGTCGGATTGATCCATGAGGCAAATCTTCAGTTTCGATTTGAAAGCGCGTGGATTACTGATTAGATTTTTGAATTCGATTGGTAGCTTTTTGAAATTGGGTGCTGTAGTACACTGCACGCCTTTCTGCACAAGATTTAAGGAAGTCCGAATCAATGCAGGTTTGATTTCTGCCGACTATTAACTGAGTCAAAGCTGCTTATTCTTGGTAATAAGCTAATATTGTTAACAAGAAATGACAGTAAGGAATATACATATTGAGTGGCCAATGTGAAATGCAGAGAGTCGTGAACAGGGGTCGACAAGAGGTTCGTGAACTTACACTACTTATTGCCCGAATTGCCCGTTTCTGAGCCAAAAACATCCTTTTAGAATGGGAAGAGTTACCCCAAAATACCGCACCTCATAAGCGAATGAAAATAAGAAAAGTAGGCTAATTTTCGTGTCAAACGATCACTCACTTCAGATACTGTCCGAATAGTAAAAATGGCACCATTAAGTCTTTGAACAAGATCCTGAACGTGGGCTTTTCACGACAGTTTACTTTCTTTCTAAACAACTAGAAATTTCAACTGTTCAGTTTCACTAATCATAAACCCATTCTGTGAAATTAAAACGTCAGATTTTGTTGAATTGTGTGTTAGAAACTGTAAAAACTGAGTCTTACTGTGATTTAGCATTAGTTTATTTTCTACAAGCCTTGAACTTAGGTCATGAACTGCACTATTTGAAACCGAGGCAATGTTGCAGATAACATCCTCTACTTACAAGCTAGTGTCATCAGAAAACAGAAACATTTTAGAGTTACCTGTAATACTAGAGGTCATATCATTTATAAAGATAAGGAACAGGAGTGGCCCCAACACTGATCCCTGGGGCACCCCCCACTTCACTGAAACCCACTCAGACCACACATCACAGCCATTCTCAACATTTCAAGTAATGACCATTTGCTGTCTCTTGCTAAAGAAAGAGGTGAATCAATTGTTAGCTACTCCCCATATTCTGTAACGGTCCAACTTCTAGAGCAATATATTATTATCAACAAAATCAAATGCCTTTGTTAAATCAAAAAAATATGCCAAGTGTTTGTTTAACCCACCCAGTATCTTAAAGAGAAAAGATAATATGGTATTTTCAGTTGTTAAACGACTTCTAAAGTCGAACTGTATTTTGATAGCAAATCTTGTGATGTAAAATGATTGCCGGCCGCGGTAGTCTAGCAGGTCTAGGCGCTCAGTCCAGAACCACGCGACTGCTACGGTCGCAGGTTCGAATCCTGCCTCGAGCATGGATGTGTGTGATGTCCTTAGGTTAGTTAGGTTTAAGTAGTTCTAAGTTCTAGGGGACTGATGACCACAGATGTTAAGTCCCATAGTGCTTAGAGCCATATAAAATGATTAATTATCCTTAAATACACAACCTTTTCAACAACTTTTGCAAACACTGATGGCACATAAATAGGTCTAAAAATATCTATACTATCCCTTTCACCCTTTTTATAAAGCGGCTTTACTTCTGAGTACTTTAATCGTTCAGGAAACTAACCTTTCCTAAAGGAAAAAATACAAATATGGATAAATATAGGGCTAACATGTGCAGCACAGTACTTTAATATTCTGCTAGGCACTCCATTATAACCATGAGCGTCCTCAGTCTTCAGTGATTTAATTACTGACTCATCCTCCCTCTTGTCCTTATCACAGAGGAGTATTTCAGACATTAATCTCGGAAAGGCATTTGCCAAGAATGTTATATGATTTCCTGCAGAAAGAAAATCTTTATTTGATTCACCAGAAATGCTGAGAAAATGATTGTTAAATACTGTACATATATATGATTTGTCAGTAACAGAAATAATTTTACTGCAAACAGACTTTATTCGACTACCTTGAGCTGCTGACCAGACACTACCTTCACAACCTTTCCATATGGTTTTAATTTTATCCTGTGAATTAGCTATTCTATTTGTATACCACATACACTTTGCCTTCCTAATAACATTTTTAAGCAACGTACAATACTGTTTGTAATGGGCTACTGTAGCTTGATTGTGACTATTTCTAACTTTTTGATATAATTCCCACTTTGTTCTACAAGATATCCTTATTCCACTACTCAGCCACCTGGGCTGCCTATTACTGCTAGTACGCCACTTAGAACGTTCTAATGGAAAGCAACTCTCCAAGAGCATGAGAAAAGTGTTAAGGAAAAAGTTACATTTATCATGTATGTTATAGGCATCATAAACATCCAGCCACTCTTGTTCATGACAAGATTTAAAAATCTCTCTATTGCTGTTGGATTAACTTTCCTACATAGTTTGTAATTAAATGTGACATTTGTCTGAGTAAAAAAAAAAAAACCATTTTGTGTTAAAATTTGTGCATCATGGTCTGAAAGCCCATCCGGCCTTTTACTAACAGAAAGCCCATCTAGTAATTAAGAATGAATAAAAATTTTAGGGCTGTGCTACCGTTCCCCTGCACCCTAGTTGGAAAAAACACAGTCTGCATCAGATAATTTGAATTTATGAGATCTACCAACATCCTTTTTCTTGCACCATCATATACAAAATTTATATTGAAGACACAAGATATAACTAATTTCTGGTATTTCCTACAAAGTGAATCAAGAACCCTCTCTAGCTGGAGCAGAAACGCTCTGAAGGGGACCTATAAACAACAACAATTAGATGTTTAGTTTCACTAAATTCAACTGCCCCTGCATAACATTCAAATATCTGTTCAGTGCAGTGCTGTGATACGTCTATGGACTCAAATGGAATACTTTCTTTAACGTAGATAGCAACTCCCCCAACCTGCAAGGAACTCCATGAAAAACAGCCAGCTAATCTGTATACTGGTAAAGGAAGCCTCTGATTTGTCAAATTATTTAATTGGTGCTCTGATATACCGATAATTTCAGAGTCAACATCTATAAGCAGTTCACTAACTTTATCTCTAGTACCACTTATATTTTGATGAAATATGCTAATTACTTCTCTAATTGGAAACATTACATCCTCAGAAGGTGAGCCCTTAGTTAAAGGGACTTCCTTTAAGCAGGCATACCTGTCAGCTGACTTCAATCTAAAAGAGGTTCAACTCTAACACCAACTACTATAGGAATTTTTCCATGAGTGATCCCACCACCACCACCACCCACTACGCAGTCACCTATAAGCTTTGTCAGCCCATTGTCCCATGCCTATTCAGGTGCAGGCCGTGCCTAGAGAATCCCGATCTACTGATAGACCCAACTGGCACCACTGAGATGTGACCCATGCCCTCTGCCATCAGCGCCCTCCCCAGCCCCACATTAGCGTGCTTGGCAGCCACATTAAGATGGGGCCGGTAATGACGCTGAAACAGTTGCACGAAACGCACATTAGTGCCACCATATTTACCAGGTCACCATCTACATCATATTCCCCGTCTCTATAAAGACTATTCCCTGCTCCACCCACTATCACTACCTCATACTCCTTCGTAAAATTCCTATATAACTCCCTTATGCTGTCAGTCGCTTGAGCCAACCCTGCAGTAGGCTTCACAATGCTGGTGACCTGGTACTCACCCCCCAATACTTAATGCAACTTCTGGCCCACACAGTGCGCACTATCTAGCAGGAGAACCTTCTTCTTTCTGTAGGCTTTGCAACTGACCTACGCCTCCTAACTGCTGAGGGCTGCGGCGTGTTCCCTACACCTACAGCTAAACGAGACTCCTCTCCACTCAACTCTGATAGTTGGTCAAATCTATTGCATATACACAAAGTATAACCGTCTTAATACCTCCTCTTCCTAGCAGCCTTCTTGTCAACAGCCAGTTCCTATTCCCCACCCTTCTCAACCTGTCTAGTTCCTCCTTTGCGCGTTGTAACTGCACCTGAAGGCCACAAATCTTACGTTCCTGCTCCTCTATCAACTTATTTCTACTACAGATTCTGCATTCCGGGAGAGAATCTCACTAGAATGCCCACTGGCTTCCCCACTGCATTCCCACCAATGAAAGTTAACAAATCCCACACAGTAACCCACTACTCACAAACCTACAACAGAGCCAACACTTCTCACTCGTGGTAAAATTTTACAGTTACTGTAAAAAACTATACGTCTACGTTACACCAGTTACACCAGTAGGACTATTTATAGAACTAACAGTAGCGGTCCCGAAATTCTCTTTCTACTAAGAAAGCAACTACTTGTATTAATGCTACTACACCACAGCCAATACCAATACCAACAAAACTTCACAAAATTATTAGGTAAAACCAAAAATTCAAACGGCCACTTGAACAACCAACCAAGTTAAAACACTGAATCAGAAATTTACTGAAATATTTCACTAGAAACAATAAGAAACGTCAGCTGAAAACTAAAGCACGAAATTTGCTACACGACTTCAACGCACAGAAAACTGTAAAAAAACACAGAGAGTGAACGTTTCCAAAAGTTTATTTAATCGTTATTTTGCCACAAACAGCACGAAACACCGCTGAAAACTATTACATTTGATAACTGTGTAACAGTGCACAAATAAGTTTGTCAGTATTTAGCTTCATAACCGCTAGAGCAGCAGTGCTCGCCGCAAAATATAAACACACTACATCTTCAGCGAAGAGGAGAAAACGGAACTTGATTACTGGTGGTAACTGCAAAACGCTCACAGTCCTCTTGCATGCACACCGACATACCGTACGGTCTTTGCAAGCTACTCTTTGCAAATTACTCACGTAGCGTTTTCGTCAATCCCTCCCCTACTTGGTGTGAGCCAGGATTAGTGTAACGTACGGTGCAGCGTCTCATGGATGACATACAGACAGGAATTGCAAACAGTGACAAATGAAAGGGATCAGTTGATTTCAGGACCGCTGCTTCATTGAGGCATTAGCAATACAGCACGACTTTGTGATACAAACATAAAAAAAATAAATCACCTCGATTCCGAGGGTTCCGAAACAGAAAATTGGAGTAGAGATCAACATAAACAGCATTTCCGCCCTCTTTATTGCTCATGAGAATCGCACATTGCATGTTGTACCACCACACTGCGAGACCTTCAGAAGTGGTGGTCCGGACTGCTGTAAACACTGGTACCCCTAATACCCAAAGCACGTCCTCTTGCACTGATGCATGCCTGTATTTGTCATGGCATACTATCCACAAGTTCATGAAGGCACTGTTGGTCCTCACCGGCGATTCGGCGTACATCCTTCAGAGTGGTTGGTGGGTCACGTCGTCCGTAAACAGCCCTTTTAAATCCCAGGCATGTTCGATTGGATTCATGTCTGGAGAACATGCTGGCCACTCTAGTCGAGCGATGTCGTTGTCCTGAAGGAAGTCATTCACAAGATGTGCACGAAGGGGGCGCGAATTGTCGTCCATGAAGACGAATGCCTCGCCAATATGCTACTGATATGGTGGCACTATCGGTCGGAGGATGGTATTCAAGTATAGTACAGCTGTTACGGCGCCTTCCATGACCAGCAGCAGCGTACGTCGGCTGCACATAATGCCACCCCAAAACAGCAGGGAACCTCCACCTTGCTGCACTCGCTGGACGGTGTGTGTAAGGCGTTGGCCTGACCGGGTTGCCTCCAATCAAGTCTAGGACGATTGTCTGGTTGAACGCATATACGACACTCATCGGTGAAGAGAAAGTGATGCCAATCCTGAGCGGTCCATTCGGAATTTTGTTGTGTATATCTGCATGGTGACATGGTTGCAAGACGTCGGGAGTGAAGTTGTGCATCATTCAGCCTATTGCTCGCAGTTTGAGTCATAACACGACATCCTGTAGCTGCACGAAAAGCATTATTCGACATGGTGGCGTTAATTTCAGGGTTTCTCCGAGCCATAATCCGTAGGTAGTGATCATCCACTGCAGTAGTAGCCCTTTGTCGGCCTGAGCGAGGCATGTCATCGACAGTTCCTGTCTATCTGTATCTCCTCCACGTCCCAACAACATCGCTCTGGTTCACTCCTAGACGCCTGGACACTTCCCTTGTTGAGAGCCCTTCCTGGCACAAAGTAACAATGCGGACGCGATCGAACCGCGGTATTGACCGTCTAGGCATGGTAGATTTACAGACAACACGAGCCGTGTACCTCCTTCGTGGTGAAATGACTGGGACTGATCGACTGTCTGACCCCCTCCGTTTAATAGGCGCTGCTCATGCGTGGTTGTTTACATCTTTGGGCGGGTTTACTGACATCTCTGGTCATAGGGACTGTGTCTGTGATTCAATTCCCACAGTCAACATTTACTTTCTGGCGTTATGGTACTCGGGAGTTACAAAATTTTTTTTGATGTGTGGAAATATTTTAGATGGTATTGATGGTCATAGAAAACACTAGTGACAGTTGACGAGAAAACTGTAGTTTCCACCATTTCTTGAAGAAAAATTCTTTTCGATAAAGCAGTCCAAACAATGTACAAAGCTATTTTACTTTATACTTTGAATCGCATTTTGATTGTAACATATTGTGTTATAACATTTTCATTTGTACACGTTTACTACCTATGACCATGTAATTATATAAAATAAACATATAAATAAATAAAAATAAAAAATAATAAGAAAGAAATTATAGATCCGTGGAACCTATCCCTTCGCAGAAATTTAGGAAATAGTCAGGGACAACGCCTGAACGGGAATATTTCCTTTTTTGAGTAGAGTTGGAGTAGCGGTGCCAAGTAGGGGTTCATTTGATTTTTGTCTTTTCTTTTTGGTGATTAAACTTAGCTGTACGAGAAGATAGGTACACAAGGAAAAAAGTGTTTAACACTTCTGCCCAGCGAGCAGGAGATCCAGGTTCGAGTGCGGGCCTAGGTTCAAATTCTAATTCATTCCCCGGCCTGTATTCATTATCCAAATTTTATATTCCAATCTTGACTGAACCGTTTATGATGCACGTTTTACTTCCATGCAACGCTACATTTCAGAAAATACTTGAGAAAAAGGTCCCTAGCATTTAAATTCACTTGCTAGATAAAAGGTCCATAAATGATATTTTTGCTATTGCCAGCCTGCATTTTACATCCTCTTTACTTAGGCCATTATCAGGTTTTGCTGTCCAAATAGCAATCTGCAGCTACTATCTTTAGTGACTCATTTCCCGTTCTAATTCCTTCAGTGCTGGCTGCTTTATTTCGACTGCACTCAAGAACACTTCTCTTACCTTTCATGCTGTTTCCCTTGCAACTTATTTTCAAGATACTATCCTTTCACTTCAACTGGTCTACCAAACTCCTTTGCGTCTATGACCGAACTAAACTTTATATTAAGCAAACTATAGAGGGCGATCGGGAAGTTTCTGCTTCAGAGCTTTGCTGTAACGTGTATGCAACATAGCGCGACTTAGATATGGATATATACAAGCACCGACAATTAGTCAAGAGATTACTGTGGTATTGATATCTTTCAGTCGTGCGTGAGCTAAATGCGGAAACGCGAACTATGGTGACGGACGTTTTACCAAATGAAATTAGAATTATATCAATACCTTCAGCTGCTAACGGGCGTTGACATATGTCAACGGTGACAGGCGAAAATGTGTGCACCGACCGGGACTCGAACGCGAGATCTCTTGCTTACATGGCAGACGCTCTATCCATCTGATCCACCAAGGGCACAGAGGATAGTTTGACTGCAGGGACTTTCTCGTGCACACCTCCCGCGAGACCCACATTCTCACCTTGTATGTCCACAGACTACATTCGTAGTGTCCCACCCAAACACACTCATTACTCGTGGAAGACATTCTTACCAAGTCCCGTAAGATTTCGGGGAATATGTGTGCGTCCGCACAGAAGAAGAAGGTCATGGCCGGTGTTGCCAGACCTATATACTTATAGGGATATGGTGTCTGTTCTTTCGGACCATTCCCTATAAGTATATAGTTCTGGCAACACCGGCCATGACCTTCTTCTTCTGTGCGGATGCACACACATTCCCCGAAATCTTACAGGACTTGGTAACAATGCCTTCCACGAGTAATGAGTGTGTTGGAGTGGGACACTACGAATGTAGTGTGTGGACATACAAGGTGAGAATGTGGGTCTCGCGGGAGGCGTGAGCGAGATATTCCCTGCAGTCACGCTGTCCTCTGTGCCCTCGGTGGCTCAGATGGATAGAGCGTCTGCCATGAAAGCAGGAGATCCCGGCTTCGAGTCCCTGTCGGGGCACACATTTCACCTGTCCCCGTTGATATATGTCAACGCCCGTTAGCAGCTGAAGCTGTTAAAATAATTCCAATTTTGTTCTAGACGGCTGCAGGTCATCAATGGTGTCTGTTCTTTCGGACATGTCCCCATAAGTATATTACCAAATGCGTCCAAATGGGACCAACGTGCTGTTTTTCCTTTCTTGAGTACCGAAGGACAAACTGCGGTAGACTCCATCACAGAGTGAAGAATGTGTATGCGGCAGTATGTCTGTCAAAAGCCATTGCTCGGAATGGTGTGCCAAGTTCAGTGCTCATCTACGTGGTTACTCTGCAATTCACAATGCTGTTGAGGATTCAATAGAAGTCACCGGTCGATATGGACGCCAGCTTTAAGCATTACGGATAAAATCAACTGGGAGACACTTATGGACTCGCTCCATGGTTCCGACCTCTCCTCACGGGATTATCAGGCTTTAGGTCTGTTAAAAAAAGGACTTGGAGAGTCGACGATTCCTGTCGGACAAGGATGTGCAACAGGCAGTCATGATCTTCTTCGTGTAGCGGGAGACAGTGTTTTACCAAAGGGGTATGTTCAAGCTGATGTGCCTGTCGGATATAGTCTCAATGATCACGGCGATTTTGCCTGAGTGGCATACCGATTCTGCACTGTACAGTCTTCGAAAGGAAACTTTTTGCTTGCCCTTTTACTATGGATATTACAACCACAAATTTCAGCGATGCAGCTGACTTTACTCACAAAAGTCTCGATTCTCGGGTGTGCCTTCGTCTTTAATGAAGAATTTCATATCCCTACAGCGCCTCTAAAAGAAAGTTTCGTGTAAATGAAGCAAAGCTGTTTCTGTAGTTATGTTATCGGAAAACGATTTAATTCTAGCGTTACGATAAAACACTACTCCTTTCAGTTTCCCTTTTTTTGCGTCATGCAGCCTAATTGGTGCATTTCTAGGGAATAATAAGCGTATATGTTTATTGCTGGTTGTATTTGTTATGATCCTCCGGCATTAAGCAGCCAGCACACGTAATGTGAAAATTTATTGCTTTTTGAAACAATGGGGCATAGAAACAATAATAGTTTTTGTGACGTCACGTTATAACGGAGGCATCTCCCCTCTTCGTCTCCTCACATTAGTGACCATTCCACCTCCACCATCGATTGTAAATACGCTGGGACGTAATTTGTGGATGGGCCTATTACAGTTAATGTTCATTGGTAGCCACTTTACTTTACGATTTTATCATCAAATGTTTCTTTTGTGGAAGAGGGGCAAAATTTTTGAGTACTTATATTTAGAATTAAACAGGAAGTTTAGCAACTTAAATATTCCCACTAGAATTTGATTTTAATGTATTTAATACTTTTACTTTATATAATTATGTTAAATGAACTGTTCGTAGCAAAAATTGGTTTCGCTGTATTAAAGCAAATATGTTGTTGTTGTTGTGGTCTTCAGTCCTGAGACTGGTTTGATGCAGCTCTCCATGCTACTCTATCCTGTGCAAGCTTCTTCATCTCCCAGTACCTACTGCAACCTACATCCTTCTGAATCTGCTTAATGTATTCATCTCTTGGTCTCCCTCTACGATTTTTACCCTCCATGCTGCCCTCCAGTGCTAAATTTGTGAGCCCTTGATGCCTCAAAACATATTCTACCAACCGATCCCTTCTTCTAGTCAAACTGTGTGCGTTATATACTAAGAGGTCAAATGAGTGTTTCAGTGCAACGATTTTTGTATTCTCATAGCTCTCTTTTTATTGTCTCTATTGCTGCTGACACGGAATATACTGTTCACAGGTGTGTTATTTGAATACTGAACTAACGAATTTTTTCAAAGGCAACATCTTTAATCCGCAACGAAAAATCCAAATTTTTTTACAAATGAAGAGTCTGTATTATCAGAGTCGAAACTTGGTATCTCCTTTCTTTCGCGGGCAGTGCGTCTCCAATTATGCAAATCTAAGGCTAAATTTATCGCTAATTGGGTAGTATGTAGCAACGTAATCAGCAGTGTTGCATAATTCTCTTAGAAAAAGAGTTTCATTGATATTTAAAGTGTACGCTTTTGTCAATTACCGCAATTATGATGGTACAAGACGTGGTATAGGAAACACCCTCCATCACACACTGTAAGGTGCTTTTTAATGTACGGATATAAATGTAAATGTAGTAGGATTGTTGATGACTGAGTCCATGGTTACGCCGCGGCTGTTACACATTTCCACAAAAGCTTACCGCTCAAGCGCAACCATGGGTTTAACCTTTAATTAGTTCATTTAGCGAATTAACATCGTAGTGGCGTCAACATTTAATGTTAATGTGCTATGTCAGTGCGGTAACTGGAATTTCTACTGGTTATGAACTACTGACTGTCACACATAAACCCGTGAGAGAATGGATAGAACGTGTGTTCTGGAAATACGTCAAATTCCACGAACCCTTTTGAATTCAACACATAATTGCAACTAATAGCTAGGAGAAAGTCTCTAGCTGTCATTGTGAATGCGTCTATGAATTAAATATCCTTTTGACCGCAATAATATTTTACGTTGAGTGAATTATAAATGGATCGTACAAACATTTCCACTCGGATTCTCCTGTTGAAATAAATACTTCATTCTGCTATTTAGTTTCAACCGACTACCTCTCACTGGCTCTGGTCGTATTCTGATTTATAGGATGTGCACATCCACAGCTGACGTGTGACGTAGGTTGCAGCATTCACTTCGATAGAACAGCCCGAGTTGATATCGTCTAAGTTTTCCTTGAATTTATCGAGACCATGTTACCCGAAAAGAAGAATTTAACACAATTATCGGTTTAAGGCGCTGATGATCCAGAGACCAATAATGAGTGGTCAGCATAAACATATTGTCTGGATGTTTATAAGTGAGTTTCCGTGTGTCGAGGTAGCCAAGTACAGAATTTTGCTTTGGAATAAACTTCGTATTATTCTATAACAAAGGATTGGTTTTTCAGAATATTCATAGTTGAGGTACAAATATTCATGCTGTACTGAATGCTAGTATATTTTATCAACAGACATAGATCCATCGACATTAAGCACTATAAATCTTTCAGGCATTCCAGATTGTAGTAATGTATTTTAGTTAGGCTCGATGTTGGACACCATCTAATTAGTGATGCAAGTTTTAGCCAAGGCTACGTTTCTTACATTATTAATTATAATATAGTAACCTAAGATTTACATATTAACTTCGAATGGCATTCAGTATTTCCTGCAGTTGGAGACTGGGTTGATGCCTGCATTCTATTATTTTCAGCAACTTTCTTTCAGTGAGAAATCAGTTATACACGAAGTACGACCTAAAGTAGGCGGTGAATATGATTCTAGGAAGAGTAGCACAGTTATGTTAGAATGGGATGTAGCCAAGTAGACTGACAATGATGTAAGAATTTCTGAAAATGTTCTTTTTCCCTACACTGTTGGAAATCAGAATAATTTCATTGTGTTGTACCTGAAGCATAGCACATGGCTCATATGCCAAACCGTACAAGTACTCTGATTGTTTCATGTTACTATGCCAGTTATTATTGCTATTTTTACTGAACTTTTAACGCTCTCGAACATTTTCATATACACGGGTACGTTAAGATAATCGCTGTCTGAGACTTCCCTTATAATAACTCCATACGGCATTAATGTCAAGTATGTTAGAATGCAGCTGGTTGTAACAGTTTAAGAGTTCACGTGTGATGTCGCTGGTTTCAATATGCACTTAGGCACAAGTTTGAAAGCTTTAATGTACACTCGCCTACAATGTCCTTATATTAGTAGGAAAGTGCAGTCGCTGGCTGGTCGACTACTCGCCTTTTATTGTACATTGATTGCTACGGGGACATGGGATGCATGGGAACTGGCAATAATTTTTGACTAATGATATAAAATGCTAAAACATTTTTTCCTAAGCATGATCGTAACGTGTGTATTTTTTCTTTCTCAACCAATCAACGTACCGCATTTTAATGTTTGACTACATCTATAGTAAAGATTGCAATTATTTATACCTTCTCAGCCATCGTTTCTTGCCAACCTCATTCAGCGTACCATGTGACGAAACATATTAACTTCGATAAGCCTTATTAATAGGTTGCAAGCAGACATCAACATACTGCCAGAATAGTTTACTGTTGAATATCTATGAGCAGTAAAAATCGAATCACACAGTTCACAGTTTTTGCAGTCTAATATGGTATGTATTGAACAGACACTGTCATTGTTTTAACACACGGCATAATTGTGTTACACTTATTTCACAGTTAAGTTGATGCATTGTTGGTGATGTAACCAATATGGGTTCCTCATCTGAAACTTGGACCTGGACTGACTGATTCAGGACCAAAAATCATGTCCTTATGTATCATCACAATAGTAGGCACTGAAAGTACACATTGTTCGATGTTTAAGTTGCATCAATTACAATTAAAACATACCTCCTTCAATTAACTGAATACATGGAAAAATTCTTTCTTTTTGAACAGTTTCTTCTACTACAAGGGTTAAGCTAAATTATTTGTTTAAATGATGGAATTAACAGATATAGTTATACAAACAATAGTTTTGACAAGATTGGTCATTACTCTGGAATTAATTAAGGGCTGGATTTCCTAACAAGTTTTCAGTTAGAGCTAAATAAATACTTAAAGAATGCTAATAGTTGTTCCTTCATTTGTTTATAATTATTATAGAATTTATATTTGTTTATAAGTCAACAATAGAATTTAAGTCACAGAACAATTGCTGACTTCACCCTGTAATGAAATATATTAACTATAAATTGTGAAAATCAATTAGAAAACTAACACACATGAAACTAAGCACAGAATTGGATCTGGTGCTATATTGTTTAAAACTAAGAGCTAACCTTTCACTTTTATGAAAATGCAGATTATACTCACGTGTGTTAGTAGTAATTAGTCAAAAATGAAGAAATGAATTTTAAGCAGGCAGACGGCAAAGCAAGAGAGAAAGTAAAAAGATGCCAGCTTGCTTCATTATACAATGATAGTGGTTTAATCACAGAAGATTGTAAGAAATCACAGAGGCTGTTTCCAAAGATGAACAAGAAAAGAAGAAAATAAAATGTTTTAGTTGCTGGAAGTATGGTCACTTCAAGTCTAGCTCTCCAAAGAGGTAAGAATTGTCAAAGAAGATATTACAAGAGAGTGGACCAGTCATTATTTTCTGCACTGAGTGTATCAGACTTTAATCAGAACGGTGGATCTTTCTGGAGCATCACCTCACATGACTTCAAGAAATGGATGGCTTCAGGTTTTTGTATCAGCAAATTACAAATGAAAAATTCTAAT
Source organism: Schistocerca americana (assembly GCF_021461395.2). Lineage (NCBI taxonomy): Eukaryota > Metazoa > Arthropoda > Insecta > Orthoptera > Acrididae > Schistocerca > Schistocerca americana. Next base: position 185,997,946 of record NC_060125.1, on the reverse strand, counting down.
GTATGCTGATAATGTTGAATGAGGAAGTGAAGAGAGAGGAAATGTTATTGGCCAAGCCTCAGGTATATCTTCAGTCAGAAATGTCATTTGTGCCCCTGGCTTAGACACAAATTGTTTGTCAGTTTGCCCTTTGGTTTAGAAAGGTATAAATATTTTTCACAAAGATGGATGTAAGATGTTTAAAAGGGATTGCCTTCTTTGCTATAGATAGGAGCCAAATATCATATATAAACTAAAAAATGTTGAACTTGGGTCAGATTAGAAAGCTCTAGCTGTTGGAAAGATTAGTAACTTGGAACACTTATGGCATCGTAGACTTCATAGTGTTAGTTGACAAGAAGATTTAGATATATTTAAGTCATTCTGTTTTTATATTTGTACTTATTTCTGTTTTCATGCAAGTGTCTATGTGAATGTTTTTATATCGATGTTTTAGACCGAAGTAGTGATGATGATAAGGTCCCATACTCCGAGGAGTGTAGGGGACGATGCGGGAGACCCGCACCGGTGTACTAGGCAAGGTCCTAGTGGAGGTTGTTTGCCATTGCCTTCCTCCGACCGTAATGGGGATGAATGATGAAGATGAAGACGACACAACACCCATTCATCTCGAGGCAGGAGAAATCCCTGACCCCGCCGGGAATCGAACCGGGACCCCGAGCGCGGGAAGCGACAGGGCTACCACAATACCACGAGCTGCGAACAATGGAGCTAGTAGCAAAGAGATAATAGTGAGGCATACGACTAGAATTAAATTATGTTGGTGAGATTGTGGCAATTTGAAAGTGTGTCATTTTGAAGGACAGATTCTGGGTCGGAGTGCTCAACAGCAGTCTTACGGAGTGCTTGTACACGAACACTTAGTAAAACCTCGTCATATTTTAAATCGCTTTGCCTTAATTGTTATTGTTAGTGGCTGGGTTATATGTAAGACCTATTAGTGTTCCAGAACGACACTACAAGTTCCATAGGATTAGACAGTGGTGATGCATAACAATATCGCGCCTTATTGTCAAAGTAACGCCAACCAACTACAGACTATTTTAGGATAACGATACATGCGACAGATAAAATGAATAAAACGCTTCACAATGGTCTAGATGAGTTGTTTCTCTCTAGTAACTGATGACTCACAGAAAATCATACATCTGGGTCACACAAAATGATGAACTCCCGTGTACACTAATCTACGTTGTACGCAGATGCGCAGTCGTGCCTAACACGATCGCACAATATGAGCGCCAAAACTGGTGCCTTCTTTGTGTTTCGTCCGCTAGCGTGGGACTTTGTCTGTTCTCACCTAACCAGCCTGAAGCCAGAAAAAGTCACTCCTTCTTCTAAGGTGATACGTTGCGTCTGTTGATGAGAAGCGGCAAGAGAACGTGTTGTTACCTTTAATGCAGTATCAGGTATCTCATTAGTCTGCAAGCGGGTTACTGAGTAAAAGCCGCTGGCTACAGTACCGGATCTTAAAGAACCCTAGCCTTGGAACGCCTCGGCTACTGTAGTTGACATATAGGGATACATAGTTGTGAACGTTGTAGCTGACAGACAAAAGCTAGTCATGGGTAATTGTGATTTGGAATACAGTGGGAATACAGACAGTTTTCACTAGTTCCCTTTCTTCATGTCGCAAGTTTTGTAAAGGAGGCTCCCTCAAGATTCTGTGCATCAAGCCCATGTTGGGGGCTTCATATAGCGATGAGTGTGACAGAATTTTTGTCTCTGGGATGTTACGTAGCTAAAGACAAAGAGAACCGGAATGTTTCAAGGAATGGAAAGCGTCTAGAGACAAAGTGAATATTTCAGATACATCGGATAACACTGTATCTCGTACACTACTAGTGAAAGTTATTGCAACTGCATTCGCACTTCACTTAAGCAGTACTGCTTTGATAATTTTCAAATTTTCAGAGTTTTTTTTATGTTTTTAGCCTTTGGTGCTCAGCTAATAAACGCTTTCGAGATGAAGTTTATGCGGAAACGTAATTTACGTTTTATCAATGCAGTGTATGTAATAACAGACACCATCCAAGAAATTTTAAACTGCCCCACGCCCAAGATATTCGAAGATAGTATCATAAGGTCCTACCTACAGTGTATGGAAGTGTGACTTAAAGCAATTTTAAAGGAGTATACGAACAGCTACGATGTATTGGAAGTATCATTGTACAAATGTTTGTAGCCGCACAGACTCTTTTCACAGATATACTTTTTATTTGCCACTGTGGCTGGGTGCCCTCTTTGTCGACACAGTCATCAACTGAATGGAAGACGTATGCGCCGTCTATCTGTGAACCGTGTAACATTTCTTCTGCATGTGTTAACATTTCAATTATTTTTCCTACGATAAGGGACGGACAATCACGGTGCCAGCTAACCGCTAGGACCACCCCCCCCCCCCCCCCCCCAGCTCTCATGTTAAAAGCTAGAGCCCTCCAGAAGAACGGTATAGATCTTACGATATCACTAAAAGGACCACACCAGCTGCAAGTTTTAGCATGAGACTTTTTCGCATCTCTGTTACGTTGCAAACTTTAAAAACATTGCCCCACCATGAAAAGTATAACGTTTCTCATTGGATGGACAGAATTTTTGTAGGCAGAGCTTAAGGTTAACGTTGTGACCCTGATTGGTCAGATGAAAACACAGCCAGATAGTTTTTTTTTTAAACCAACTTCGGTAAATTGTAGTAAGGAGAAGTTAGGAGAGAGATGCTTCCGAGACGGCGAGGTGAGCGGAGCTGTGCTACCCGCCGCCCCCTGACGAACACCGACAAGGTAATGAACGCACACGATGCCGCATAATAGCGCATAAAGCTTCACTCAGAACTGCAGAAGTCTCATCTGTTACACCCCCTTTTTGCGTAATACTAGTGTCGATCGTCAATTAAAGCTCATGGTGCTCACATTTGCCACTTAAGGTAAAAATCTGAAACGCGATGATTTTTCTGTTATATAGTTATTGAGAAGCCACATCAGCCACTGTAATTTACGACAAGTTAGATAAGTAATTAAAGATAACTGAGGGTCACTGTAGACCATTTTGATTGTTTTCTCTCTTGTGAAACTTAATTTAAACCTAGATTATAGATGTGATATGGCATAGGTCATCCTTCGATCCATTGTAGAACTTGGAAACCCACTCAGGGAATATTCGTTCACATTTTTGTTGAACGCAGTTGGTTTTTATCATCCTGTATTAAAACATTTCCTTTTTTCAATAGTGCAATTTATAAACAATATTTTGTGAGTAGAATAAAATTTCTAATGGTAAACTTAACTGCTTTTTCGACGTTATTTTACCAGCTAACTAAAAATAGGAAAGCCTTGAACCCTTTCCACTAAATTTAGTTAGTATTAAGATTCTTTTACAAGGAGTGCAGTGGAGCTGACGCTGAAATCATTAAGTATTTGGTTATATCATCGCTAGTTTCACTGAACTTTTCTGAACTCTACATGTCATGTGTGGTCTGGCGTCTCCTTACCAGCAACAGGTCCCGGGTTCAAACTAATCAATTCCCTAAAAAACACGCTCAGAGCGTCGTTGCGCGAAAGTGGTAGGGAGACACGATATAGAAGAAACAGACACCACGCAGAATGTTAGAAACCACACTCACTGCAGTTTTCGTTAATCTGTCGCACGGATTCGATTCCGCCTGGCCCCGTCCTCTGTTTGTCATGCTAAATAAACAGAAATAAAGATATGAGATAGAAAATGTTTTTCACTACTGTCGGCTGATTGCTGTGGAACGAGAAGGAAAACTGAAATCCTCTTGATAAATCAAACTCATTATCTTTTGAAAATTAAAATCTTCTTACCTTCTTGTACTGGATTTACTTGATATCCAAAACTTTAGAAATTAAAATTCCTCCTAGAACTAAAATGTGCTGAAACAGGAAAATTGTCTTCGAGTATGACAGGTCTTATCCCCAAGGCCGTTGTTAAAAATAAATCTTCCTTGCATCGCTGTTCTTGGGAACCTATACCTCTTTAGAAGCTATAATTCCGGCATGATTTTAAAACTGTTCCTCTAGAAAGAAGAAATATTTTTACTCGTAGGGTTATGAAAATTAAAATAACTTCTAGAGACCGAATGTCTGCCTTAAGGCGTAAAAATCGACTGAAACCTCCCTTGGCGCTTATTGGTCAACAGGAACTTGGCAGGATCCCGATGCGAATCCTCTTCTTGTAAATAAAGTTCATCGTCCCCAAAAATTTCATAGAAACCACTATTACATCTCTTATTAACTAATGTTTCACAAAGCACTGCGTAAAGATGAAGTGAGCTTCCTTTGCACTGTATTGTCAATCACTACAGTTACGAAGTAAGTGTCGAAATGCTGGGCTAAACGCAAAGTTGTCAGTAAATGCTTGAAATATTCGAGATTTAGAGGTCCCACAAGAACCATTCCAAACAGCTTTTGAATGAGGAAACAGGTTTCAGGTGCTTTAAACATGCTGACAGTACCAAGCCCTTCAGATTTTGTTAAATTGTGTTCCAAAATAAATCGATGTGCTATCGTATTTGCGATTGTAATCAGAAAAATAGGTCACAAAAATAAGTAGTTAGAGAAACGAATGACAATAACTGCATCCCACTTCTGAATTTAAATCCCCCTCCCCAGAATCTGAAGGAAAATTGTAACGACAGGATAAACTGGAGATGTACAAAAATGAGAGCCTGGAACGTTATATGTGTACCTTTTGTCTCTGAAACTAGAAAATATGAAGACAGCGTGTAGACCAACTGCTAAGATCCAACAGAATATACTGAAGTGAAACGCAACGGTTAAAATGTCTTACAGCCAATCGACTTTAGGGTAACAATCACATCATAAAATAGGTGTGAGTTGCTTTAGTAAATAATCGTAAGTTGCTTCCTCATAACTAAAAGGAAGACCTGTAAGTTGTACATGCAAGACAACAGAGATACGGTTATAGCTAGGACTCCGTGGAACTACATTTCAGCTATTGGTAGGAACAGAATTCAAGCCGTACTCAGCTCGTCCGATGCTTAAATACTTGCCTGTGAGTGAAATGTTAATCAAACAATCTTACACAATTACGAAGCAATAATGGCGGCGCTTCGCATCCCTCAAGGTACAGTGCACCTGCGGGATTCTATTGGAAGGATGGTCGACACAGCATTTTAACTATTTGCTACAGAACAAGGAACAACACTCATTTCAATAAATCACTACCACCTTGATCAACACTGTTGTGCTGATAGCACAAGTCGTCTGGATCAAAATTACCCACTTGTATTTCCTCATAAAAGGTTCACGTTTATTGATCGTGTGACTTCGCGAAGTTTCTTCTCTGCATATTTTCTCAAAATCTGTCTTTGATATAGATATTTTTGAGAGAGAAACAAATTTCTCCAAGAAATAATTCCTCTGAGATTTAACACATAACCGTTTTATTATTACATATTTTTCTGTAAACTTCGCCCGGACATACATGAGTTTTCGTAGTGCAATAATTACAACCCCGGACGTATTGGAGTGTAGTGGTTTTCATACTCCGTTCAACAATCCCACTACAGGTTTTTTCGTAACTTCTCGAAGTGTATTAGTGTTGAAGGTACCCTAATTACGTGACCAGAGGTCTACCTTCCATCGTTAATCAGAATTCAATTAGTACTCTTTATCTAGTGAATTCATCGTCAACGGGTTCAGAATATTTTGGCCCCCTTCCCTCGCCATTTACGGTAAAAGTTCCATCATTCGCGTTCTTCAAAAAATTATACACGACTTCGTTAAAGCAAAAACGTATTTATAGATTTATATTTACCGCAATAAGCAGAAGAACTCTTAGTAACGGGACCTTTCGGTTTAGAGCGAGAAAGAGGCATATTTATATCAGCGTTGTGAACAGTGTTTCTAGAGATACACAAAATACGTCAAAATTGTCTAAAGATATTAAGTTCAGTCGGTTCATACAGTTATAATTTGCTCTCTTCCACTTGTTGAGTGTACGCTGCTGAGCATCAGAACCACTGTTTCCTACAATTATTTGCTCATATTACCTCAGAATAATCTGAACTCTGAACGGAGGTGGCGATATACGAGACGGAGATATTTCCATTTTTCTCTGCGTGTGCTGCACCATGAATGATCACAATGATATTTTTATGGCCCGCTTTTATGCTTCTGAAACGTTACTGGAATTTCATTCGACGATTGCGATACATCACATTTCTTCCGAAAGCATTCCACGATAACAGGAGATTTTTCCGTGAGAATTTAGCTTTTAGTACAGCGTACGAGTAGCGCTGAATTTCGCGTGTTGCTCTCAGTCATGAAACATATTTTTTCCTCCACATGGATTTCCCGTCATTTCTAACGCTTACGTGATTATCATCAATCTAAAGCTTTTCTGATCCATAAGCGTATAGTATGAATTACTTTTGGTGTGAACTCAAAATCATCCTGCAGAGGGCTGTTCAAGGCACTGAGGGTACTAACTGCTGCTTCGAAATACATTTATTCCTTAACGAAATTTGAGATAAATAATATATCTCTTTTTCAAGTAAACAGCTCAGTTCATGATGGAATCAGTACTAGAAATAAAAGTAATGTAACTAAGAATTAAAGTTATTATGGTCCAGGAAGATGTCCAATGCTCGGGAAAATCAAAAATATAATAACTAAATTTAGATTATTGAAGCCTAATGAATTTATTAGTGGTTCTATCCTAACTCATCGACGAATGTATAAATTATCAATAATATCATGCCGTGAAAGTACATCTTCAGTGCAGTAATATTATCAGAGTAAATGAGCGTCGAAATATGAGTTTCTGTACCCTAAGAATTATCGTACGTGCCACAATGTATAGTACAATTACAAGTTTCGTGAGAATTTCGTTATTACCTCTTCAATGAAAATAAATTTAATTTTTTTTCGTCCTTTTCCCATGAGGACCACTGCACTTCACCATCTGTAAAAGAACCGTCTACATACATCTTTCGTTTTCTCCCGCTTTTGATATGCCTCCTGTATTCTTGTCTTATGACGTGATCTACATCCCTGAGTTTCTCCTATCTTTAACGATCTGCGAAAAAAGTTATTATATGTAACCTTATTTCTAATTTAACAGAAAACCAACAGTAATTTCTCTGTTTTACCTATTCCCTGATCATATGATTTTTGTAGCCATATTCTCCAATGCATCACTAAATAAAAATTATTTCCTGTATTTAAACCATTTCGTTAATACTTACTGGTGTCTGACAAGAAACAAACTACTATCATATAATACAGCTGTCTAAATTTATCAACAAAATTCAGTAGCACCAAAGTATACACGTCAGAGAAAAGTTCAGATGTGAAATCGATAACCTGAAGCAGGTGTCCAGAAATTTCTTTCAGTCGCTTCAGGTGAAGCAGGGAAAATGCTGTAAACGAAGCCACAATCGATTTTTCTTTTTACCCGATCGTATTCCGATAAGAGTTTAGCGATGGTTTCTATTGACCTTACGTCGACGAAGATCCGCCTTACCTCCTAATGAGCACGAAGACATGCTGTGGCATTGAATCCACGAGAGACCAAAAATTGTGGCAAGCCATTTCTATCCAGAACCTCAGGTCAGCATGGCAGCTCACAAGGGATTGGTGGGGTCAGCGATCAATGCACACCGCTCTCGATGTCGCCCTAGACGATGTCCTGAAGGAGCAAACTGAACCTCATTCGTAATCTAGTGAGACCAATGAGGAACATCTGTTGTGTGCAAGTGATACATGAATCAGGTTGAAGTATCTCCTGAACAACACAAAGGACAGTGATAAATAGTGGAAAGGATAATTTTTCTGATCGACAATAATGACTGCGAAAGAAAGCTGTAGCTCCAGAAATACACACTGATAAGCAAAAACATTATGCCCACTGCCCATCGCGACACTGGATACCGCCTGTGGCGTTTCGGATAATTCACCCAGGAACAGATGTATGTAAGCGGAGCAGACACGGAAGGAGGATCACCCAGGCGATGACATGGGCTGCAAATGGGGAAAATCACTGACATAAGCGACTTTGACAAAGGTCAGGTTGTTATAACGCAGAGCCTCTGTACGAGTATCTCGAGAACGGTGAAGATGGTCGAATGTGCACGTGCTACTATCGTGAGCATCTACGGAAAGAAGTACAAGGACAGTGAAACTGCCACTAGGCTCTAAATGGTTAGACGCCCACGACTCTTCACAGAACGTGGGATTCGGAGACTTGTATCTTCTGTAAAGCAGGATAGATGGTAACTTGTGACATCTCCAGCGAAAGAGCGAACACACAAGTGTTTCGGACATCGTTCATAGTACATTATTGAACATGAAGCTCCGCAGCAGATCACTCCTCGTGTTCACATGTCGACTCAACGACATCGTCAATTACGAATGCAATGGTCACGGGACCATCCGGATTCGAATGAATCGACTGGAAACGTGTCGGCTCTTCGCGTGAATCACATTTTTTTCTACACTAGATCGATGGTCGTCTCCATAAATGCCGTCATCGAGTTGAACGGTGGTTCGAAATGTGCAGTGCGCCACGGATGCAGGCTTGTGGCAGCGGTATTATGCTATGGGAGACGTTCTCCTGCTCTTGCATAGGATCTGTGGTAGTAATTTCACATGTTGACTGCTGCGAACCACCTGCAACCCTTCATGCTTGATGTCTTCCCCGACCACGATATCATCTTTCAGCAATACAATTGTCCTGTCTCGGAGCCAGTATCGTTTGAGGAGCATTACAGCGAACTTCTTTGATGTCTCGGCGACCAAATTCGCCGGCTGTAAATCCTATGGAACCCATCTGGGTCACTATCAGGCGCCACCAACACGTAACCAAATCAGTGATCCGTTATGTACGCGAATTACACGGTCCGCAAGAAGACATCTAATGTCGCATACCTCCACAAACCTACCAACAAATTGTAGGATCCCTTAGACGTAGAATCAGTGATGTATTTACTTCCAAAGACAGGCAAACAAGATATTAAGTAGGTAGTCATAATGTTTTGGCTCATTACAAAAAATTAATGAAATAATTATTTTGTCGATTGTATTTTTGGATACTCACGGGAAATAATCTTCAATAATAATTTTCAGCCGTTTATTCCTTTTCCACTGTGTTATGTTTCCTTTAAGTGAGTAGAAGGTCTACTGACTGTGTGGTTACATGTTACACACATCGCTGAAATTTACTAGAATAGTAATACTGCTTGGAACGAAAACAATTTTGATACACTTGAGGCTATACTACAAAAATGGAAAGTTTTTTTCTTTCTAATTACGGCGTTCTAGCATCAGACTTAATTACTGATGGGGATACAATATCACTGTTGTCTGTTTATACGGTGCAGGACGTTTTGTAAATTATTAGACTGCCAAATTCAAGTTATAATGATTTATGAATGTAAAAAGAAAGTACCACTGATAACAGAAATTGCATTTTCACGAATGTTGGGTGAAAATTGGTCTATGAACGTGCAGTCGCATGTAACAGGTAATGAGAATATTCAAGATTTGATAATTTCCTAGAAACGTGTAGCAAGGCTGTTTCCACGTACCTTAAAGGAAATCTAAAACAGTTGTCAGTCAATAATACGATAACTGTCTTTGGAATCGATGACTGCGTCTTACTGTCAGAGCAAGTAGCAGATGTAACAATTGTACTAAACAGACTGCGTATATTAAGGTTGTCCGGATTCTTCTGGATTTCTTTTCATAGAGTTAAGTAAAACATGATGTGCATATGTCTCCTTTACCGGAAACAATTACAGAACCCAAAACGCACATTTGCAATGCGTTCCCGTAGGTGACTCCTCACATTCTTCATAATGTGTGGCGTGAAATGGGCAATACTTAGATATCCGTGCGAGTTAGGGTGGTTATACAAAACACCTACAAAGTATGTAAAAACAGTTGAACTTACTTCTGTAACTCTAATCGATGTAACATTATGCGTTATATATACTATAGCTGTTTGTAAACGCTACATTTATTTTTAATTAACCTGTGTAAGCCATCTATTAGAAAGCAGAAGCAGCTTCATACATCTACCACACAGTCGGGAAGAAAAACGAAAACAATTATTTCAGCCACTGGAACGCTGAAAGTTACAGCATAGATCAAGACGTTAAGAAGCACATGCTTAAGCATTGATGTAAGTTACACCCTGCTTTCGCAGAATATGCCCTTATATCTTGTAATGTATCTCACGCAATCCAGGCTTCAAACCATTTCATATCAGAGGATAACATACTCCTTTTGTCGGAATCATTCTTTGTTTTACATATTGCAGGCAGGAAAAGCGAGGACAAAGAATAAATTCAGCGCCACACAATCATTCAAGATTACCTAAATTAATAATATTTTACCCACCATCCCTACCTTATTAAAACTGTTTTACCGTGGAGAATTCCAAATTATAACTCTGGAATTGCTTCCAGGCCCGCACTTTTGTTATACCTGTAGTGAAAAATAGCTTCTGCGTGCGGCTTGTGTTTTTTGAATAGCACCGTAAATCGAATTACTTTTTATTTATGTGCATTTATAAAAGGTGAAAATTTTCGTGTAAGTTTTCATAAGCCATGGCAATATTAATATGAAGTACTCAAGGCGTCAAGTGCCTCAGGAAATTACTTTCCAGCGGAATGCTGATTTCCATTAAACTTTATATTCCTCCTTGTGGTGCCGGGGCATTTTTATTTGTCGAAAATTTGAAATTCAAATTATCAATGAATTCCGCTACAGACTTGGTCTACAACCGGTGACATAGCTATACACCATCCGCCGCTTTACTAATAAGAGCTTTCGCTATCTAAGTAAATGTTCTTATCGAAAGAAAGTACAAGGTATCTCCGCAGAATTAATAAGAATAACGGACAAGCAAGGATTTGCCAAGACTTACTTTTCTGTTTGTATCAACTATAGTTTTAAATAAAATGATGTAAATAAATTTCGTGCATTTTAGAAACTGGAGACTGCAGTTTATTTTCGAGGCACTTGGTCAGGCCAGCAAAGAATGGTGATGAAAGAAAGTGAGGAAATACAATAGAACTGATAGATGTAAAGCAAACTTTCTATAATACTGTATGAGGAAGTATAATGCGGATTAATATCGATAGAAAGTTTCAGGATAGTTAGTTTCCGCACTGAAGCCACAAGATTACAATCAGATAAATTATATTACCGATTATATTACCAATTACAAAGACTATATAACCAATGATGGCATGAAAAAGACATTCCTCGTTGGACATACGACATAGTGAAGAACACTGAAAGAGTCGAGAAAAACGACAAATGTCACAAAGAAATAATAAAGCAAACGAATAATAATATAATACTGTAAAAATAATATAACTATAAATTAATCAGTCTAGTAAATAAAATTAAATTTCGTTCACCATTGGCGGGACATCTAACTCTGCTCTTCATTGTCAACGATAAAATCCGTGACTGTTGTAAAAATTATTTATTTCTAAGAATGAAAGCACTAGCCGGTATTAGGAAATATGCCCCGTCTTCAAGTTCATCTGCAAAATTTTAAATGAATAATATTACCTATCCGCACAGTTGAGATAACCAAAGCTACACAAAACGAAGAGAAATTATTAGAAAAAAGCCCTACACCCGAATTGAAATGTGACTCCACAATGTACGCATAAAGCTTAAAATATGGTAAAATAGTTGATCAGAGATGCATTACTTTACCGTATTTTAACCTTAGTTATACATACTTCGTGGACACAGATTTTAATCTACAGGTTTTTTTAAGAATTTCTGTTGGTTCTGTTTTGCCGGCCGGCCGGAGTGGCCGTGCGGTTCTGGGCACTACAGTCTGGAGCCGAGCGACCGCTACGGTCGCAGGTTCGAATCCTGCCTCGGGCATGGATGTGTGTGATGTCCTTAGGTTAGTTAGGTTTAATTAGTTCTAAGTTCTAGGCGACTGATGACCTCATAAGTTAAGTCGCATAGTGCTCAGAGCCATTTGAACAATTTTTTTTCTTTTGCCTTGATTATATTAACCATGTGGATAGGCATTTTTATTCGTTTAAAGTTTTGTAGATGCACCTGAAGATGAGACATAAGCCCTGAATCCGGGTAGCGCTTTCCTTTTTTGAAATAAACAATTTTTACAATTACAGTGGATTTTATCATTGACAAATCTCGTTCAGTGGAGCGATATCTATTGATTGCCTCGAAACCGTTCACGGTGTTATCCTTACACAAAATTCTCTTGGTTTTTAGGGTGCGGCATAAATTTATAGAATATGGGTCGATGATGAGCACTTCACGAAGTTCATGTCCATTTTAAATACTATTATCGTGATATTTTCTCATTTTTGTGGTTTCGGCTGACATCTAAAGAATTTATTCTGACGTGAGATAACACCTGTGGGATCATGGCTGCTCGTGAAAGAAGAGACGGCATGCCTCGAGATAATGTCTTGTGTCTTTATATCGGACGAGAATAATTATTCACCAGGTACAAACCATCATCATGCAACACTCCTTGGTTTCAATCTTTGCGACGCGAATTATTTCTCACTTATTGCTGTCCCTGTCGATCCCATTAACTACGCAATCTTCCCTGAACTGACTGATCTTTCCATAGAATCTACGAAAATATAGAGAATTGTGTAAAAACAGTAGATAGGAATCTCAGTGGCTCAGATGTTAAGTAATATAAACATAAATCTCTTTGATACTTGATTGCAGGTTAGACAGGCCTCATCTTTCATCAGAGGTTAATTATAAAACTCATGTCTCACATTATGTTCCTATCTGTGAAGACCAAAACAGTGCAGTATGTTTTTCCTATAACAAATGCCTGATTACGTATCATCATCAACGCATTGTGTGTTTCTACTGTCGATTTAGCCACATGTAAATAACACGCAGTGCTAATCGTTAATTCCGTTGTTGTGTGCCATGAGATACAATCGATGAAGTAGAATTAAAACACGAACACATTAATATAGAGATAACGAAGCTATGAAACACTGAAATACAGTTATAAGTAGAGAAATTTTTCCAAATGTGAAGAAAAGTTAAAGTGATTTGACAGATCACTGTAATGAAAAGACGTCTCTCTGATTTAAATTGCGTATTTTTGTTTACGGACCTAGCGTACTTACCAAAAAAATTAGAATATAACCCCTTGCCTGAAACAGTGAGTTAATAAAATATAATTTCTGCAGTCCAAGCTGCTGGTAAAAGCTTGTTCAGTATTTCGCGGGATATGATAAAACGAATGGTCCTTTGTTATCTGTTCATGCCAGCATAAAGTAAAACAATATACAAGTTTCTGCACATATAGATGATAACTAACATCAAAAGCACCTGCGAACATTAATCTTCAATTGTTCAAATGTTGAACATAAACACGTAAAGATGGAGCACAAATGTCGAGTGAGGTATTCCAAAGTCGAACAACGGTATTTATATGAGAATGGAGTATTTCCTGTTTCAGAAAGGGAGATGGTTCAAATATTTACCAGGCTATGAAACTTAAGAACGATAGTAACAGTCGCATGGTTTGTGACAGACGAAACTTGGACCATTTGTAGAAAGAACTGATACAGTATTGTACACAATGTAGCTGAAAGAAATAGAAAGAGACGAACAGAAATGATACTTTTATTCGAAGACAGAAGTCACCGTGACTTCCGATGGTCACTTGAAATATCAGAAAAGGCAAGACACAGTTCTCAATAGTGCATGCTGTGCAACGCTCTCCCATGCCGACCACAAGATTGGCAAGGAGTTCTTGGGGTAGGGCATTACATTCTTCCACCACCGCTGTTGACAACTGGTGGACGATCGTTGGTTCACGTGAATGTGTGGCAGTACACCTTCCCAACGCAGCCCACACGTGCTCAATGGGATTTAAGTCGGGAGAAAATTCCAGGCCAGTACATTGCCGAATACCCTCTCGTTAAAAGAGCACCTCCATGCCGTCTTGTATTGTTATCCACAAAATCGAAGTCAGCGCCGAATGCACGCTCGAAAGGAAGGAGTGCTGTGTCACAATAACACTGACCGGTGAGTGTATAGTGTTCAAATATCTGGGCCGTTCGGGGTAGCCGCGTGGTCTAGGCGCCTTGCCACGGTTCGCGCGGCTTCCCCTGTCGGGAGGTTAGATTCCTCCCTCGGGCATGGGCGTATTTGTTCTCCTTAATGTAAGTTAGGTTGGAATAGATTAAGTAGTGTGTAAGCCTAGGGACCGATGACGTCAGCAGTTTGGTCCCATACTAACTTGCCACAAATTTTCAAAAATTTCCAAATATTTGGAGTACAGTGCGTCCTTGCAGCATTAGCCTCACCACACCCTATCAAATGGACCACCAAGACGATTATTCGATAACGTTCTTGGGTCCATTACGTGTTCCCACTATCGCCATGTGAGCATAAGTCCAGCTCTGTCGAACATGATCCTTTTTGGGTTCAGGTGCTACGGCATTATGGTATGAAGGCATAATGTTGTAAGGGCTTACTGACCTCCAAATATTTGAATACGTACTCCGTAATTCTTCCCCATATGCGTGTTTTCAGGGGTGCATTCGGCCCTAACATTGTTTTAATCGATGACAGTGCACGATCGCGTAAAACTACGAAAGTAGTGGAGCTCTTGGAACGGGAAGATATTCGACGATTGGACTGCCTAAATGAAGCCCGACAAGGGCGTAGGACGTCAAACGGACCGACTTGGAGCAAGAGAGGCACCACAGGACATATTAATTCTACTGTCTATACTTCTACAAATAAATTCATAAAACTTTGTCAGCGTGCCCAGGAAAGATTCAGGATTCACAATCATAGCAGAGGAAGTTAAAAAATATGACACATAAATTGTTTTTTCGTGTGAAATTTCATCATTTTTTTCATTTACTATTGGCTGCATTTGTTGCTATAGGTATTCTTTTCTTCATAAATAAGAGAGACTCTTCAATGAATTTTGCACAACATACAAGCCATACTTACAGGTGTTGGAAACTCTAGAATTTATTTAATTTATGAAAAAATGAATGAGCTGTTATATTTTAAACTTCATGTTTAGAAAAAACTCAAATTTTATAGTTAATTATCTCAGTTTTTACCACAGCCTTTAATAGAGTTGGAAAAATCAAGAGTTTTACATTAAGGAGTTTGTGTTTGATAAGCGAACCACGTTTAAAATATAGAGGATATTTATTTTCGATTTTACATGTACCTAAGTACAGAAATTTGTGTTTTACGGAAAATGGGCGTTAATGTCTCTGCGTGTATTTGGTATTCTTTTAAAACTGTCCAGCACCACATGCAGGTTCTTTTTCATTTTCTAAAACAGTTTTCTTTCTTCTCACATTCCTGTGATGCACTCTCCTTGATGCTATCAACTCCAAAAATTATTTATCTTATCTGCTTTCACTACACGCTCTCTGTCTATCTGATAGAAAGCTTTGATGCAGTTCACTCCGGACTTAATTCTCATTTTCTCTAAAACATATTTCCTTCTTTGCATACCATCATTAAAAGATGAAACTGCATCATAAACACCAATAGCAAGTGCATATCTCCCCACAAAAATTGTTTTTGGCAATCTTTCCCAAATACATTGGTTAAAATTTTCATTTGGGCTTTAGGTACCGCCTTGAAGACATTTCTTCATTAAGAATGTAGAGAAAGTATCTGTATCAGTAGTCCTTTGTTTCATATATGGTAATCTCTGGATTAAATAGAAACATTCGAATTTTACATACTATACTGTGGCGTATTACGTATGGCAGAAGAAGAAGAATGCTGTGCAGGGGGGGGGGGGGGGGGGGGGCAGTTTGAGTACTGAGAGCAATCAGCTAGGTTTGATTACACTCAAGGTGGAAGAATAACGGAGGCAACAAAATGAGGGAAGAATAGCTAGTGTCAAAATTGGCTATGTCATCTGTATTGTAAGGCGTCCGGATTTGCGTAATATTCTATCTAATTCTAACATTCGCTGATCTATTAACCCCTCTAGTCTTCGTACTGTTTTTTATCTCTCTGTACGTCCGACCTTTCTATCTGGACAGTGAGTGTACTAATGTCTGCAAACTTAGCTTACCACTTAGCGCGCAAGTGGACAAAACCTCTGATGAATGAAATCTTACGGGACTTAACTACTAAGGTCATCACAGTCCCTAAGCTTTTTTTTTTTTTTGTCATCAGTCTGCTGACTGGTTTGATGCGGCCCGCCACGAATTCCTTTCCTGTGCTAACCTCTTCATCTCAGAGTAGCACTTGCAACCTACGTCCTCAATTATTTGCTTGACGTATTCCAGTCTCTATCTTCCTCTACAGTTTTTGCCCTCTGAAGCTCCCTCTAGTACCATGGAAGTCATTCCCTCATGTCTTAGCAGATGACCTATCATCCTGTCCCTTCTCCTTATCAGTGTTTTCCACATATTCCTTTCCTCTCCGATTCTGCGTAGAACCTCCTCATTCCTTATCAGTCCACCTAATTTTCAACATTATTATATAGCACCACATCTCAAATGCTTCGATTCTCTTCTGTTCCGGTTTTCCCACAGTCCATGTTTCACTACCATACAATGCTGTACTCCAGACGTACATCCTCAGAAATTTCTTCCTCAAATTAAGGCCGGTATTTGATATTAGTAGACTTCTCTTGGCCAGAAATGCCTTTTTTGCCATAGCGAGTCTGCTTTTGATGTCCTCCTTGCTCCGTCCGTCATCGGTTATTTTACTGCCTAGGTAGCAGAATTCCTTAACTTCATTGACTTCGTGACCATCACTCCGGATGTTAAGTTTCTCGCTGTTCTCATTTCTACTACTTCTCATTAACTTCGTCTTTCTCCGATTTACTCTCCAACCATACTGTGTACTCATTAGACTGTTCATTCCGTTCAGCAGATCATTTAATTCTTCTTCACTTTCACTCAGGATAGCAATGTCATCAGCGAATCGTATCATTGATATCCTTTCACCTTGTATTTTAATTCCACTTCTGAATCTTTCTTTTTTTTCCATCATTGCTTCCTCGATGTACAGATTGAAGAGTAGGGGCGAAAGGCTACAGCCTTGTCTTACACCCTTCTTAATACGAGCACTTCGTTCTTGATCGTCCACTCTTGTTATTCCCTCTTGCTTGTTGTACATATTGTATATGACCCGTCTCTCCCCATAGCTTACCCCTACTTTTTTCAGAATCTCGATCAGCTTGCACCATTTTATATTGTCGAACGCTTTTTCCAGGTCGACATAACCTTTGAAAGTGGCCTGATTTTTCTTTAGCCTTGCTTCCATTATTAGCCGTAACGTCAGAATTGCCTCTCTCGTCCCTTTACTTTTCCTAAAGTCAAACTGATCGTCACCTAGCGCATTCTCAATTTTCTTTTTCATTATTCTGTATATTATTATTGTAAGCAGCTTCGATGCATGAGATGTTAAGCTGATTGTGCGATAATTCTCGCACTTGTCAGCTCTTGCCGTGTTCGGAATTGTATGGATGATGCTTTTCCGAAAGTCAGATGGTATATCGCCAGACTCATATATTCTACATACCAACGTGAATAGTCGTTTTGTTGCCACTCCCCCCAATGATTTTAGAAATTCTGATGGAATGTTATCTATCCCTTCTGACTTCACCCTCATAGAGGCTTTCAGTGTATTCTTTCCACCTATCTGCTCTCTCCCCTGCATTTAACAGTGGAATTCCCGTTGCACTCTTAATGTTACCACCGTTGCTTTTAATGTCACCAAAGGTTGTTTTGACTTTCCTGTATGCTGAGTCTGTCCTTCCGACAATCATACCTTTTTCGATGTCTTCACATTTTTCCTGCAGCCATTTCGTCTTAGCTTCCCTGCACTTCCTATTTATTTCATTCCTCAGCGACTTGTATTTCTGTATTCCTGATTTTACCGGAACATGTTTGTACTTCCTCCTTTCATCAATCAACTGAAGTACTTCTTCTGTTACCCGTGGTTTCTTCGCAGCTACCTTCTTTGTACCTATGTTTTCCTTCCCAACTTCTGTGACGGCCCTTTTTAGATATGTCCATTCCTCTTCAACTGTACTGCCTACTGCGCTATTCCTTATTGCTGTATCTATAGCGTTAGAGAACTACAAACGTATCCCACTTCTTTGCGTATTGATTCTTCCTGACTAATGTCTTGAACTTGAGCCTACTCTTCATCACTACTATATTGTGATCTGAGTCTGTATCTGCTACTGGGTACGCCTTACAATCCAGTATCTGATTTCGGAATCTCTGTCTGACCATGATGTAATATAATTGAAATCTTCCCGTATCTCGCGGCCTTTTCCAAGTATTCCTCCTCCTCTTGTGATTCTTGAACAGGGTATTCGCTATTACTAGCTGAAACTTGTTACAGAACTCAATTAGTCTTTCTCCTCTTTCATTCCTTGTCCCAAGCCCATATTCTCCTGTAACCTTTTCTTCTACTCCTTCCCCTACAACTGCATTCCAGTCGCCCATGACTATTAGATTTTCGTCCCCCTTTACATACTGCATTACCCTTTCAATATCCTCATACACTATCTCTATCTGTTCATCTTCAGCTTGCGACGTCGGCATGTATACCTGGACTATCGTTGTCGGTGTTGGTCTGCTGTCGATTCTGATTAGAACAACCCGTCACTGAACTGTTCACAGTAACACACCCTCTGCCCTACCTTCCTATTCATAACGAATCCTACACCTGTTATACCATTTTCTGCTGCTGTTGATATTACCCGATACTCATCTGACCAGAAATCCTTGTCTTCCTTCCACTTCACTTCACTGACCCATACTGTATCTAGATTGAGCCTTTGCATTTCCCTTTTCAGATTTTCTAGCTTCCCTACCACGTTCAGGCTTCTGACATTCCACGCCCCGTCTCGTAGAACGTTATCCTTTCGTTGATTATTCAATCTTTTTCTCATGGTAACCTCCCCCTTGGCAGTCCCCTTCCGGAGATCCGAATGGGGGACTATTCCGAAATCTTTTGCCAATGGAGAGATCATCATGACACTTCTTCAAATATAGGCCACATGTCCTGTGGATACACGTTACGTGTATTTAATGCAGTGGTTTCCATTGCCTTCTTTATCCTCATGTCGTTGATCATTGCTGATTCTTCCGCCTTTAGGGGCAATTTCCCACCCCTAGGACAAGAGAGTGCCCTGTACCTCTATCCGCTCCTCCGCCCTCTTTGACAAGGCCGTTGGCAGAATGAGGCTGACTTCTTATGCAGGAAGTCTTAGGCCGCCAATGCTGATTATTTATCAAAATTTAGGCAGTTGCGGGGATCGAACCTCGGACCGAAGACGTTTTGATTATGAATCTAAGACGCTGCCCCCAGACCACTGGTAAGCTTACAGACTACATAACCTAAATTATCGTAAGAACATACACACACATCCATGCCCGAGGGAGGACTCGAACCTCCGCCGGGACCAGTCGCACAGTCCATGACTGCAGCCCCTTAAACCGCTCGGCTAATCCCGCGCCGCTGACCCTGGCCCTGTAAGGCAGCTAATATCAGGTGAGGATCGTAACAAAAATCATAGAAATGCTGCTGTCAAGTACCTAGAATGTATGAATTAATAAAAGTGAAAGTTTGGGGTCAGTTTGATCAACGATACACGTTCATCACCGTAACCTCATTACATTATTAGTACTTCTCAACCCTCAGCAGATGCATATTCTGAAGCAAAGATACATGACAGGATCCATATTAATCCATCGGCTAGCTCTTGTGCACAAGACACGCTTCGTAATGAAGAACACACTAGTAGGCAATGATCTTATTTTTCCAAGTTGACCTGTTTCTATACTCTTATACTGTCATCATCTGATCTAAAAGGAGAACATGAAGATAATGACGGTGGGGAGGGGAAGACAATGTTCACTATTAATTACACCTTTTATATAAAACAAAAAATGTCAAATATCTCATGGAAATTGTTTTTAATCGTGCCATGTTGTACTACCTGAAGTGAGAGCGCAAAAGCTTGCCCCACTGCACTACGCTGCAGGCGGAGTGTTAACGTAGAGACGGAAGATCCGCTACAAAGTTAGTGTCACGCTGTTAGGTAGTATACTCTAAATGATCATACTGTGTTTACAAGCAATGAATAGCCGATATAACGATTAGGAATGCCAACTGACCAAAACACTGTTTGCCTGTTGTACAACGAGGAAATTATAGTAATGTCAAAAATTTTAAAAAACGTGACCTAAAGAACAGACCGCGCTGACGCGAGAGCGAATGGTATGCCGGCCAGACTTGGACGGGTCCCGTAAACTATCATCCATGAAAGGGGTTAGCTTACTCTAAAGTCTCGCGGGGCTGAACTCGATTCAGGAGTCATCTAATTCAGGTGCTAGTCTTATTGGGTACGATGTGTCCTTTGCAGGATCAAATCAAAATACATACTAGGAAAAGTGACACTGACAACTACAATAAAATTAAAGGCATAGATGGGTCGTAACCAATGATCTTAAAGTAAGTTTCGGCGTACATTAACGCTTTTCATGAGTGATACTTTCGGACCCCTCCAGGTCTGGCCAGCTTAGCATTCGCTCTCGCATCAGTGCAGGTTCTTCTTTACGTCACGTTGATTTGTTAATTAAAGATATAGGTTTTTTTAATGGTTTGACATCACCGTTGATTCCTTACTCTACAATAGGTAAACAGTATGCGTGATTATAATTTTATGTGGAACGTGAGTCCATCGCAATTCTTAACGGATGGGCATTTGAACTAATCCTTATATGGCTCATTCGGAAAAATTCATCTGCATTTATGATACACCGCTATTCATTGCTTGTAACAGCAACAGGTGACCATTTAACGTGTACTATGTACGACATCGATTGGCGAGGTAGGTAACTTTCTAGCTAATCTGCTGTATCTATGTTAACACTCTGACTGTAGCACAGTGCTGTGTGACAAGCTTGGGAGGGTTATTTCCTACAACGATATTCATGGCTGATACGAGGCTTTTATCAGCTGTGCGTTTTTCATCCATATGTATGCGTGTGTCTTGACTTCCTGTAATTTAATATGGCACTTTAATAACACTTTTATAACAGGTTAGATGAGGTAAGTGAAATTTTGCACCTTATGTAGTAGGTGAAATTCTTTGTAGTACTGAAGAATGGCGACCTCCACATTTCATTCGTATTACAAACCCAAGGAAAGACTTAACCTGCAAGTCACACACCGATCAGTTTTACTGAGCATTCCTGGAAAACTTTCGTACGGGTCATTAAGGACAGACAACAGACGGGTTTGCTGTTGTCTTTTCTACTGCCAAAGAAAGGTTGTGTCACAATCCACTTGCTACTGTCGCAGACGGTATTCTTTGCGCAGACATCACTTTCAAAGAAAAGTTTACAACAGGGTAAAGCTCTGTGCCAGGCAGTGACACAAAGACAGGACACCGGCTTTGTGGACGTGCAGTACCACTCCAGACGACCGAGTACGCTATACAGCAGCTTCAGGCAACCTCTGGGAGTCTTTTAGATGTAACACAAAGTATCCTACTCAGAGTCAGTCTTTAAAGGAGCACGACACTGTCACAGTGAATTAGGTCTCGAGTCGTCCTGGAAGCTAATATGGATGAACAGAGGTTTTGATGGCACAGGATGGCACCATCTAACAAGCTGTTTTATTCTTTCACTAACAACGTTTTCGATGCGTAGTCCACAACAGAATTGGTGATTTTACTCACGACATTGCACTGAATGGTCGAAGAAAAGCAGAACCACGTGACCATACTTGTAGGATAGGAATCACTTACTTCATGAATATTAATGGGACGCAAGAGTACTTTCACTTAACGTTTTATGACGGAGGACTTCTAAATCATGCATTGGGAGACGTCTGCAAGTATGTTGAGTACTATACCAACATTTTCTTAAGTATCATCCCGAACTGCAAGTTCTTTGCTTGATAGGCCCTAAAAGCCACCAGTGGAAATTTCACGGTAGCCCTAGAGACGCATTTCTCAGTCACAACATGGAGTACAAATAACACTAGCCGTCGAAACCTTAATTTTTGTGACAGAGTGTGAAACTAAATGAACTGCACAATCGGTAAGACAGCTAATTCAAAAGCTGCAAGATAACCATCAAGACGCCATCTTACCATTATCATGGTGGTTCTCCATGATTTATCTAGATAACGTGAAGGACATGATGCTAGGTTTCCTTCCGAGAAGTCGTGCTTTATATCTAGACTCACACTCGTATATGTATAAGAATGGGACGCTTATATCCTTCCCTCCTCCAAATTCAGATACAGAGCACACTAATACAACCCAACGCAGTTTTTTCCTTTATAATGGCCTCAGGTGGGTGAGGAAGAACGTCCACAAGTTGCTTAAGGATGCCAAAAAATGATCGAGCCTGGAGGACAGCACGACGCTGACCAGCCACCGTGTCACTCTCTGGCAAATGACATAATTGGGATTTGATACGGAAGAGCACGTGGTCTGTCATGACTATCGAATTTTATTAATCTAAGAGAGCACATGGCTCTGAGGAAAGGAGCGAAACTTTATTAAGACTAGCATTAAGAAAATTTACAGGGCGTGTTGTCTGGCGGTTGTCACAAAGTGGACCAGTCCTTCCTTATGATGTTAGACTTGTCGACAAACTGTCAAGGGAACGGCTGTGCCGTAGTGGCTACCTGAGAAAAACACCATTGGGCATCAAGGTGACAAGCAGGTGCTGGCAACAGCCAGAATGTTCGAGAATCTCCTAGAGGGTTCTGTAAGAATCGTGAGAAAGACCTTCACATGAGCCAGCGGAAAACATCTCCAATGGAGTTTCTCACACAAAAGTCCCTGAAAACATAGTACGTAAACGGCTAGTATGGAGCCCAAGAGAATTATCACTAGGAAGCATGTAACACCGTAGCTTAGACACTACATACCTTTTGTTGATTCATTTAGGTTTCTGTTTTGTTCATCATCCCATAGTTGAACTTCTGTAATTAGTGTACGATTAATTCGATACTGTAATGAAGTATAATCTCTGTAATATGCACAATATGAGCAAATGATATATTTGTCTTTCTCACATAATCTCTTTGGTTGTCTTTAAAACTGAATAAAGTTATTTAAATAATTTTGTTTAGAACTACCAATATGTGCAAATGTTATGTGTGGTTTATAGTGATTGTTTGCTGTTATGCAAACTCCTGACCTTCACTTAGGGTTCATAGTTATCTTGTAAGTAAAAAGTGGTGTGGTTCCCCTCGGGAACGGAACTGTGTAGCGCGCAAAATGTGGTGGGTATGGATTGAAAGGAGGAGCCAAGAGTCAGTCGGGGACGAGCTACCAAACTGTCAACTGCTCATGTAAAAGTTGTGTATTGTGCTGGTGCAGAGAGAGGCCTTTCGTGCCGCTTTCCAATGCCTCGGATGGACTGATAAAGAGCGGGAACTATTCAGCAATTGGTACCTATCATCGTCACTAAAGAATGACAGAGTCCAGCATTTCGGCCTGCAAATCAACCCACCGACATGCACTCGCCACCACGTTACGCAATCACTGAAAAGGAACCAAGGAGTTGTAATTCTTGAGTTTCTCCCGGCGTATTTGATAATCAAAATATCCACGGGTATGCTGCCGGTCTATAGTGTCCAACGGGCACAATATTCCGGCGATCATACATGTCGCCATCATCAGGTGAACTGACGGACTGAGCTCCTGTGAACGTGCCGGCACGGAGATCCGTACGCTATGGCTGCTCAGAGGGAACTGGGTTCGGTCGCGGCGGCGGCTGATTTAAATACCCTCCGCCCGCGGCGCGCTCCCTCCGCCGTCCGCGCCCCGCGCCACGGTCGCGCGGTGGAACAGATTGCGACGGCGTCTGAGATGACGTCGGTGTGATGGCTCTGTCCGCCGTGGTCGTCACAACTGTACGTTTGCTCGATTTACTCTTGATTAACCCGATCGCCGGTTCCCAAGCCTTGTTAAGATTATAGCCACAGTCACGGTTTATGAGGTCGTCATTGGTGCAAATTTCGATGGCCTCTCTAACAACGCTGTCCCAGTATCTCGACGTCTGTACCAGAATCCTCGTGCGGTCATACTCCATGGCGTGATTTTCCGACAAACAATGTTCAGCGACCGCCGACTTGCTCGGATACATCAGTCGAGTGTGCCTCTGGTGTTCACGGCATCGATCCTCGACGGTACGCATCGTCTGACCAATATACGACTTGCCACATTGACACGGAATCTGATACACGCCGGCCTTCCTCAAACCCAGGTCATCTTTGGCGCTCCCCACCAGTGCACGAGTTTTATTTGGAGGAGTTGTAGATATGTAAAGTGAAGGATCAGCTCATTGGATGTTTTAGTGTGCTCAAATATAAGGTAACTTATAACTGAATGTATGTACCTACCTTGATCTTTTCCTTATCACAACATCTCTCAGGTTTCTCTCCGTTTGAACTATCACTACCAAATGTCCTTGTGTTGGAAAAAATGAAAGCCTAAAAGCCAAACAGATAATTAAATAATGTTGTTTGATATTTGGGAAGAAGGGAGTATTCAGATTTACTGTGGATTTGGTAAAATTATGGGAGGTAGTAAATGTAGCTTTGTGAAAGCCTTCCAGTGATTGAAACAGTCCAATTTAAAGTTTTGTGGACTTTCAAAGTTACCTGTTTAATCACTGACTTGAAAGTAGAAGACTATGGTAATAAAAACAGACAATAAACCATATTGAGGTTAGTTCCAAAAGTAAATATTACTTAAGTTTGGCTTGAAATGTTTTTCTTAGTAAACAATTTGCCGTTACTTTTAAAAATTAAAAGTTCTTAAAACTGAGGCTTCTAAAGTTTTGCTTAGTTAATGATCATAGTGCTGCCTGTTGTAGATCGTTAAAGGTGAGTCAGTTCGTTACAAATATTTCAATATTGTGTCTCACTGCAGTAAAAGACGTGAACTGCATTTGTGGAAAGTTATATACTCATGTTTGCAAAGTGCTTCTCTCTTGTGTACTGAAAGTGTATATTAATAATGTAACAGGATCCACAATTTGTCTATTGTGTTTAAGCTAAATAACAAGTAACAGAAAGACCACTACCTATGATAATAATAGCTTCTTTTATTCAAAGGTCAGTGAGAAATAGTTTGCTAGTGAATTTTTTTTTCTACATCTACATCTATACTCCGCGAGCCACCTTACGGTGTGTGGCGGAGGGTACTTATTGTACCACTATCTGATCCCCCCTTCCCTGTTCCATTCACGAATTGTGCGTGGGAAGAACGACTGCTTGTAAGTCTCCGTATTTGCTCTAATTTCTCGGATCTTTTCGTTGTGATCATTACGCGAGATATATGTGGGCGGTAGTAATATGTTGCCCATCTCTTCCCGGAATGTGCTCTCTCGTATTTTCGATAATAAACCTCTCCGTATTGCGTAACGCCTTTCTTGAAGTGTCCGCCACTGGAGCTTGTTCAGCATCTCCGTAACGCTCTCGCGCTGACTAAATGTCCCCATGACGAATCGCGCTGCTTTTCGCTGGATCATGTCTATCTCTTCTATTAATCCAACCTGGTAAGGGTCCCATACTGATGAGCAATACTCAAGAATCGGACGAACAAGCGTTTTGTAAGCTACTTCTTTCGTCGATGAGTCACATTTTCTCAGAATTCTTCCTATGAATCTCAACCTGGCGCCTGCTTTTCCCACTATTTGTTTTATGTGATCATTCCACTTCAGATCGCTCCGGATAGTAACTCCTAAGTATTTTACGGTCGTTACCGCTACCAATGATTTACCACCTATGGCATAATCGTACTGGAATGGATTTCTGCCCCTATGTATGCGCATTATATTACATTTATCTACGTTTAGGGAAAGCTGCCAGCTGTCGCACCATGCATTAATCCTCTGCAGGTCCTCCTGGAGTACGTACGAGTCTTCTGATGTTGCTACTTTCTTGTAGACAACCGTGTCATCTGCAAATAGCCTCACGGAGCTACCGATGTTGTCAACTAAGTCATTTATGTATATTGTAAATCAATAAAGGTCCTATCACGTTTCCCTGCGGTACTCCCGAAATTACCTCTACATCTGCAGATTTTGAACCGTTAAGAATGACATGTTGTGTTCTTTCTTCTAGGAAATCCTGAATCCAATCACAAACCTGGTCCGATATTCCGTAAGCTCGTATTTTTTTCACTAA
The DNA here is from genome assembly GCF_021461395.2 of Schistocerca americana. Lineage (NCBI taxonomy): Eukaryota > Metazoa > Arthropoda > Insecta > Orthoptera > Acrididae > Schistocerca > Schistocerca americana. The sequence continues at coordinate 185,971,745 of NC_060125.1, read as the reverse complement.
ACGTAAGTGCGGAACCGTATCAAATGCCTTCCTGAAGTCCAGGAATACGGCATCAATCTGCTCGCCAGTGTCTACGGCACTGTGAATTTCGTGGGCAAATAGGGCGAGCTGAGTTCCACATGATCTCTGTTTGCGGAATCCATGTTGGTTATGATGAAGGAGATTTGTATTATCTAAGAACGTCATAATACGAGAACACAAAACATGTTCCATTATTCTACAACAGATTGACGTAAGCGAAATAGGCCTATAATTATTCGCATCTGATTTATGACCCTTCTTGAAAATGGGAACGACCTGCGCTTTCTTCCAGTCGCTAGGTACTTTACGTTCTTCCAGCGATCTACGATAAATTGCTGATAGAAAGGGGGCAAGTTCTTTAGCATAATCACTGTAGAATCTTAAGGGTATCTCGTCTGGTCCGGATGCTTTTCCGCTACTAAGTGATAGCAGTTGTTTTTCAATTCCGATATCGTTTATTTCAATATTTTCCATTTTGGCGTCCGTGCGACGGCTGAAGTCAGGGACCGTGTTACGATTTTCCGCAGTATTTCTGCCTTTCTTCGGTCGTCCTCTGTTTCGGTGCCATCGTGGTCAACGAGTGACTGAATAGGGGATTTAGATCCGCTTACCGATTTTACATATGACCAAAACTTTTTAGGGTCCTTGTTTAGATTGTTTGCCAATGTTTTATGTTCGAATTCGTTGAATGCTTCTCTCATTGCTCTCTTTACGCTCTTTTTCGCTTCGTTCAGCTTTTCCTTATCAGCTATGATTCGACTACTCTTAAACCTATGATGAAGCTTTCTTTGTTTCCGTAGTACCTTTCGTACATGATTGTTATACCACGGTGGATCTTTCCCCTCGCTTTGGACCTTAGTCGGTACGAACTTATCTAAGGCGTACTGGACGATGTTTCTGAATTTTTTCCATTTTTGTTCCACATCCTCTTCCTCAGAAATGAACGTTTGATGGTGGTCACTCAGCTATTCTGCGATTTGTGCCCTATCACTCTTGTTAAGCAAATATATTTTCCTTCCTTTCTTGGCATTTCTTATTACACTTGTAGTCATTGATGCAACCACTGACTTATGATCACTGATACCCTCTTCTACATTCACGGAGTCGAGAAGTTCCGGTCTATTTGTTGCTATGAGGTCTAAAACGTTAGCTTCACGAGTTGGTTCTCTAACTATCTGCTCGAAGTAATTCTCGGACAAGGCAGTCAGGATAATGTCACAAGAGTCTCTGTCCCTGGCTCCAGTTCTGATTGTGTGACTATCCCATTCTATACCTGGTAGATTGAAGTCTCCCCCTATTACAATAGTATGATCACGAAACTTCTTCACGACGTTCTGCAGGTTCTCTCTGAGGCGCTCAACTACTACGGTTGCTGATGCAGGTGGTCTATAGAAGCATCCGACTATCATATCTGACCCACCTTTGATACTTAACTTAACCCAGATTATTTCACATTCGCATTCGCTAATAACTTCACTGGATATTATTGAATTCTTTACTGCTATAAATACTCCTCCACCATTGGCGTTTATCCTATCCTTGCGGTATATATTCCATTCTGTGTCTAGAATTTCGTTACTGTTCACTTCCGGTTTTAACCAACTTTCCGTTCCTAATACTATATGCGCACTATTTCCTTCAATAAGAGATACTAATTCAGGAACCTTGCCCTGGATACTCCTGCAGTTTACCAATATTACGTTAACTTTGCCTGTTTTTGGTCTCTGAGGACGGACGTTCTTTATCAACGATGATAATGTCCTCTTTGGTAAGCCGTCAGGTATTTTATCGTTTCGCCCAAGGGGGGGTCCCTCTAACCTAAAAAACCCCCGTGTGCACGCCACACGTACTCTGCTACCCTAGTAGCTGCTTCCGGTGTGTAGTGCACGCCTGACCTGTCTAGGGGGGCCCTACAGTTCTCCACCCAATAACGGAGGTCGATTAATTTGCAACCATTATAGTCGCAGAGTCGTCTGAGCCTCTGGTTTAGACCCTCCACACGGCTCCAAACCAGAGGACCGCGATCGACTCTGGGCACTATGCTGCAGATATTAAGCTCAGCTTGCACTCCACGTGCGATGCTGGTTGTCTTCACCAAATCAGCCAGCCGCCGGAAGGAACCAAGGATGGCCTCAGAACCCAAGCGGCAGGCGTCATTCGTTCCGACATGTGCTACTATCTGCAGCCGGTCACACCCAGTGCGTTCAATAGCTGCCGGAAGGGCCTCCTCCACATTACGGACGAGACCCCCCGGCAAGCACACCGAGTGCACACTGGCATTCTTCCCCGACCTACCCTCTATTTTCCTGAGGGGCCCATAACCCGCCTAACGTTGGAGCTCCCTATAACTAATAGGCCCGCCCTCTGTGACTGTCGGGACCTTGCCGGAGAATCGGCCACTGGCCCAACAGGCGAGGCATCCTGTGGTGGCTCGGAAACGATGTCATCACCACTAGGAAGCACCCCGTAACTGTTGGAAAGGGGTAAGGCAGCTGCCACGCGGCCAGATCCCACCTTCGCCTTTCGGCCAGGCACGCGCGAGCCCACCACTGTCCGCCATTCACCCTGGAGTGATGGCTGACCGGTAAGATGCTCACTGCCGGAAGACGCAGCGACATCAGGGGTTCCATGTGATTCCAAGGCCACCGAAGTAGGCATAGGCCTCACCACAGTTGCCCCAACGCCACTACGAGCCGACGCCTGCGCCTCGAGCTCGATGAGACTAACAGACAAAGCCTCCACCTGCCCCCGAAGAGTGGCCAATTCTCCTTGCGTCCGCTCACAACAACCACAGTCCCTACACATGACTATGTTTACCCTACTCTATACGGTGACAAATTCCCAAGATAATCTTCTGATGAGTTACTCTGATAATCAAGAAACACTCACTGAAATACGAGACGCGAAAACTACGCTAGGTTTTCCCAGAAAAACTATTTAAAAGCTAAGCGCAGCAAATAAGTACAAAAACGCTTTATACAAACAGTACTCGCTGCTGCTGGTGCTCTCGCTCTGGCTGTCACAAGACAACTGCTGATTCAAGTGACTAGTGGCTAACGGCCGCGAAACAAACAAAAGACGGTTTTAGGGCGCTTTCTGTTCTAAACGATCAAGAAAACACTAAGAAATCTAACACGAATGTCAGGTAGAAAAGTAATTGGTAAAAGAGAGAGTAAACTTACGCCGAGTTTATAATTTTATAGTAAATATTAATAGTAATATTACTGAAACCATTCAGTTTGACCAAGCTTTGAAGGCAAAAGTGTATGTCATTATCTGTTGTACTTATGCAATTAGCCTTGCTCTCCTATAACTGTTAGCAGCTTCTTTAATGTTAACTTCTGCTATGACAGAATTCATTGCACTCTCGTGTGATGAAGTATAGGCTATGTCTGTCAATTAAAGTTACCCATATCTATTTTCTTGAACAAGAATGTTGCTCATTGTTATGCCTAATTAGGCTGGCGGCCGTTTTTATTATCATTTGGGCACTGTGAATAGGTAAAGTATTGTTTGTTACTGTTTAAATATTTACGTAATTCTGACTTTCACTTGCGATAAGACACCTCCGTTAGGTACATCACGGTCAACATAACAAAATTCCTTTCACAAGGTAGCACTGCACTGTTGCTTTATACCAAAATAGCTTTAACAAGATAGTTTCATTATAAGACCTGCCTCCAACTTATGGTATAGCAGTAGCAGCAGACAGTAGTGTTATAAGCAGCTGGGAAAACGGTCAATGTAGAGTGACAGTTTGAAGTTGATGCGGTGAAAACTATGAGAGGTCTGTGCGCATTCGAGAGGGGACAACTGAATTTGTGATAAGTATCCAACAACAGTTACTATCTCAAATTTTCTGCCTTTTAGAGAAGAAGGAGCTCTGGGAGTTTGTCTCTGTTAGCAGCAACGAGTAATAGTTCATATTTTCTGTGTGTCACAAGAACAGGCGAACAAGCCCTGACTTGTACTCGTCTCCTATTGTGGTTAAAAAAATAAAAGTAAGAAAGACAGACACTGTGTCACCAAATCTATACTTCCTTTGGTTTCCTCAAAACCAACAAACGGAGTTTTACCTCACCTGGCTTCAATTTATCACTTCTGGAAAAAGTACATTTGAACTGCTAATGAGCATTGAACAAGTAGTAACACCCGGACCCAGAGATGTCTGCGTATTACCACAGTTTAGCGCGCGCAAAACAGTTATTTCTCAGCACGCCCTCCCCTGAAACACCCTTACACTTTTTCAGACTGTTCCTGATCACCCTGTATTTCTTATTAGAAATAGTGCACAAAATGGCTTAAGAATTTGACAAACTTTTAAGTGAGTACGTTTCATTTCTGGTGGAACTCGAAAGTTGATGTAGAGCATCTGGCACCGAAAATTTTAATTTAATTTTTAAGGTTTTATTCTTAGAAACAAGACACAGTAACGCGTGAAAACATTTCAGTAGAAGAAAGGTTGATTATGTGGATCGTCAGCGCTCCTCTTAGAGCAGATGAGGTTTGATACGCGAGGGAGATGGCGGTTTGATCACTTAGAAAGTACAGTAACTCGCAATACCTGTAAAATAATGCACATAGCACAGTTTCGCGTAACACAATAAAGAACATAGTACGAGCATATTTTTATTGGTTTATCCCTCTTTTCCGCATCTTTCAGACGCCTCCATCTTTCTGAACTCTTATCTTAAACCTGATCGCAAATTCTGGAGTTTATTTAATTCTTATTACACTTTGATCCACAGTGGGAACTTCGCTTGGAACTATTCCAACAATCTCTTCGTACGCTCAATTTTCTATATTCTTGTTCGTCAGTGTTAGAACACATAGTTTGTAGGGATCATTGGCTTCATCACGTGACTCGCTGGAGCTCGGCAGTGGAGAGAACTATCTGCCTGCACGTTTACATGTTCAACACACGAACGACATCCAGACTCGTGTATGCGTTACATTGTCTTAACCCAGCAAATTGCTAGTCAGACTAATTTAAAAAACTCTGTGATCTCAAAACTGTATTAAATACAGATGAGAGCAGCTCTCATTAATCATTTGTCACATGGATCGATTAAGTTTCCTACCTTACATACATAGTTCCGTGTAGGGAGACCTGCTTTACAGCGGAATGCTGTCACAGAATGAGTACAATTCAGTTATGCAGAAGAAATCGATCATATTTATTATTTAATGAGGGAGCTGAGCTGTTGTAGGAGTATAAAAAAACTGGAAAACAATTCCGTTATTTTAATGACTGGATTTATATTCTGTAAATTGCTTTACCACTTTCGTCGCATTCAAGACCAAGAATTCACCTCAACACGCTGAGACGCTGGTGGAATCTTCCAAAACTATCACTTACAGTATGCCATTAACTGCCCAGAGGTTATTACGCTGTATATGCGGTGTCATCACTCATTGGCTCAGACATTTTCGTTACAGCATCTATGGCGATGACCCCTCTGATTGGATGACGTCACGCGGAAAGTTAGGTTCTTCAATGTTCCCACAATGAACACGGTGCAATGTCTGTGTCGCGTCACGTATTTGCAACCGCCGGCTGCAAACGTAGAACCAGAAATGCTCAGGGGAGCGCTGGCCGCCCTGCTATATCTTCTAAGACGTGCCGCTTTGTGGACAGCGGAAATCAGCCATTGTGTGCCCACAACATTTCCACGAACCAGAAGTCCTGCAGGGGAGGCCTTAAGTGTACCCTCAGGTCTGTCACTATAACCGCTCAAGAGCGCCTCAGCGAAGGGAAATTCACGAATCTTGCATCAGACGCCACTAAAGATGCATTCTCTTCATCACAATTAAGAACATTGAGCTGCCAGTTTAGCTTATTATCACAAAGCTATATATGTGATAGTCACAATGTTCGTTGGTCAGTTTCCCGAATGTAACTCACGCGATAAAATTGTGTGCGTTCTTCGGTGTGATCCTTGTTACATCAACTTTTTCATCATACCTGAAGAAACTAAAAATTGTCCTCATGTGAAAACCACAAGAAGACTCACGAATTTCCTGAACTTGGGCCGTCGCAGAAATCCACTCGTGTGTGCCCAGCTGTGAAGGCTGAATCGCCGGTTGCGAGAACTACAGGTGACTGAGAAACGCGTCTTCGCTAACGCGCAAGAGGCGTGTGCGGAGTTTCCCGCAGTGGCCCGGAAGCTGGTGCTACGTCGACGTGGTATTGTCTTGACTATAGATACTTTAAGATGTGGTTCTCTTGGGCTTTGGCGCCGTCGTGTGTGGAGACTCAAATCGTACGTGGTGTTGCCGGAGAATGCTAGCTCGTACGTTGTTTTATTTTAAAAACACAGCGACGTAACTTCAGCTCAGTTATTATGCTCTCGTCCTTTGTAAGAACATAGATTAAGAACCAACACCTGGCTTCAAGAAGACACACCTCATTTAAATTTGATATTAACAGTTTGTAGTCACTGCGTGCAATACTAATGAACTGTTTTTATGCACGCTACGGAAAAGGCTACGTCGAGATGATAATCTGGCCTGAACTATTGCGTATCTTTAGATAGGCCAATAATTATTTAACAAGTTATCAAAATGTTGCAGCTAGAAGTTTGCGCCCTTGCAGAGATCTAACAGTCTTCAGTATTGAAATTTTATACAATACTTGGATGTCGATATCGATACTGTTAACTTCTGCAAATGTTGACACTAAAATGCAATCAGTTTCATCTTTCAGTTTTCACTCGATAATTCCATTTAATATCAAATACCTCAAACACTCAGTTGTACTCAGTAAAATGTCTATCCTGCTTGCTCTTTAAACAAATTCAAGTCTCTGAAACCATATCTCTGGACGATGAACATTACGCCGACTTGGCGCAGGTAATACTTCTGTAAAATTATCGGTACACTTTTGTAAAATAATTTTGTATATGTTCAGTACTTCACTGTACACAACACGGAATGGTAGGACCCGCGAAAAGAGTAATACAGCAATCACAGGAGAGGAATCGGAAAAGGAATCGGAATAGTACTGAGTTAACAATGATGGTTACGTGCATATATAGGCAAACACAAACTGCGGAATTACAGCTTTACGCTCTTATCGGAATAGAAATCGGAATAGTAATGAGCGAACAATGACGGTGACGTGCATATACAGGCAAACACTAACTGCGTGATTACAGCTTTATTCTCTTGTAACTCTACTTTCTTAGTCTTTTACTTCCGTTTGATTAAAATTATTACTTAAATATTTCAACAAGTGCTAATTAAAAATTCTAATCAAGGAAATAATTACTATAATATTTACCTGAGACTGACGGAAACGCGAGAGTGGTTATAGCGCGTCACTAAATTTCGTGGACAACTATTCGCTATCCAGCTGCAACCACCCGTTGATAATCAAATCACGCAGAGCTACTAAACTGAGTGAATGTTGGTTCCTGGGTTAAGCACGCTCTTACAAAAAGTCGCACGCAGTTTCTATGGAATTGGGATCGGATGATTAAGCAGACTAGTCGAGACTCCATAGAGTGCCTGAGTGTTTATCAAAGCAGACACATAACCGTGCAGCCCTGTGAACACACCTGTTGTCATTCTGAAAGATGCAGAAGAAAGAGCAACACTTGGTCACCGAGAATATTGAAATAAACATCGTGGTTTACGGTCGCGGTAACCTGAATGAGTTGCCTCAACTAATTGTACGGGAAACGCCTTCGAGACTTCACGATCTCTGAAATACAACGTCGAGACACTTACGGTTAAACGCATCAGTGTACTTGACGCCTTGCATCAGCTGTAAAAGAGAGAAAATCAGGACGTCTAGGACACGATCACACGTCACCAATACGGTGCAGCCTAGTTATTGTGTTATGTTTCGCTGCGAGCACTGACCGTTTGCGAGGTACACTATGTGATCAAAAGTATCCGGACATCTGGCAGAAAACGACTAAATAGTTAGTGCCGCCCTCCATCAGTAATGCAGGAGTTCAACATGGTGTTCACCCACCCTTAGCCCTGATGACAGCTTCCAATCTCGCAGGCATATTTTCAATCAGGTGCTAGAAGCTTTCTTGGGGAATGGCAGCCCATTCTCCACGGAGTGCTGCACTGAGGAGAGGTATCGAGTCGGTCAGTGAGACCTGTCACGAAGTTGGCATTCCAAAACATCCCAAAGACGTACTGTAGGACTCAGTTCAGGACTCCGTGCAGGCGAGTCCGTTACAGGGATGTTATTGTTGTATAACCACTCCGCCATAGGCCCTGCATTATGAACAGGTGCTAGATCGTGTTGAAAGATGCAGTCGTCATCCCCGATTTGCTCTTCAACAGTGGGAAGCAAGAAGGTGTTTAAAACCTGTGCTGTGATAGTGCCACGCAAAGTAACAAAAGGTGCAAGCCCCCTGTGGTGTTACCGCCAGACACCACACTTGCTACGTGGTAGCCTTTAAATCGGCTGCGGTCCGTTAGTATACGCCTGACCCGCGTGTCGCCACTATCAGTGATTGCAGACCGAGAGCCGCCACACGGTAGGTCTAGAGAGACTTACTAGCACTCGCCCCAGTTGTACAACCGACTTTGCTAGCGATGGTTCACTGACAAAATACGCTCTCATTTGCTGAGATGATAGTTTAGCATAGCCTTCATCTATGTCATTTGCTACGACCTAGCAAGGCGCCATTATCAGTTACTATTGATATTGTGAATCATGTACCGTCCAGACCGACGTTCACCATTAATGGATTAAATTTAAGTATTCCACCAGCTACGTCCATTTTTCTAAATTCTAATTTCCTTGTCCTGTTCCAGACCTCACGCCAGCCTGCGTAAGCTAAAACACGTGCCTTTCGGCCTCCTCTATTAACATGGCGTTGGCTCTCCTGCCAACCAAAACATTGGCGACGAGGCAAAACCGCGTTCTTATCGATATTGCCCTGATTTACTTGTGTAATGGCTTCGCCACAATCTCCAGATGTACCGTCGGAATTTTATCGCTTACAGAATCAGAAGACGCAGGCCTTACTGGATGCACTTGGACAGCTCGTCCAGGGTCAACGTGCAATGCAAAACAATGCGGCAGCCGCCGCTCCACCGCTAACGCACCCACAACACGCTGTTGCACCAACTTTTCGACCTTTTGATGCTGCACTGGAAAGCTGGACGGAGTGGTCACGCCAATTTGGATTCCATCTCGCCGCCTACAGAATTCAAGGTAACGAGCGGCAGCCTTTTTTGTTATCATCCGTCGGGGTGACCACGTACCATGTGATAGTCAAATTATTTCCCCGACACGACGTAGCAACTCTGTCCTACGACGAAATTTTGTCTGCATTAGATGCATATTACAAAGACTCAGTCAATGTAGTTGCGAAAAGGTATACCTTCTTTCGTACAAAACGTACGGCAGGACAGACTAATCAGGAGTGGGTTGCAACCTTGCAAGGCCTTACTAGGGATTGTGCTTATGATTGTCAATTTTGACTCCCTTATTCAGATACTATGGTATGTGATGCAATTGCACAGAACGTTTCTGATGTTTGTATAAGGGAACAGATTTTGAAACTAGTCAATCCCTCCGTCCAACAAGTGATGGACATATTGGATCGGCAGGACACACTTGACTTTGCTCAGGAATCATTTGAAACTTCACCAGCTGTGTGTCAGGTTAACCGGCCCGCCGGGCGAGTTTCACGGAACAGTAAACAGCCCTCGCGCTCGTCCACGCAGCTGCCGCCAAGCTCTCAGCCACGTGTTCCACGCAGGCAAGCAAATGCAGTGCTAAAATCATGCCCGCGGTGTGCTACTACACATTCGCGTGAGAGTGGCTCATCACGCCAGGCTATTTGCTTTTTCTTTAATAAAAAAGGACATGTTCAGAGTACTTGCCAGAAAAAGCTCTGATCGGACACTCACAACCATTCCAGGCCCTTTGCTTCACGCCGAATTTGAACCAAGGATACTCAGGCTCATGAAACTTCGCCCATGGAAATTCATGCAGTTCATTCCACTCCGCTCAGTGCCACTCTCTCTAACAGTGTCTGTGTTCGTCCCACAAATAGTGAGCATCGACATCGCCGGAAATCCCGTCAAGTCGCAATTTATTCTGTACCAGTGTCAGTTCACATTGCACGAGACAGTCGCTCTTGTCGTCAGCAGGACAATAAACTTTTTGTAGACTTGGGCATTAACGGCAACATGATACCATTCCAGCTCGATACCAGAGCTGCAGTTTCACTGGTCAATCAAGACACGTACAAACAGCTGGGCACACCTCCGTTGTGCGCCGCAAATGTTAAGTTAACTAGCTATTCAGGTCAAAAGATCCCTTTGTTAGGACAGTGCAGCCTTCTTGCAACATACAAAGGACAAACGAAACTTGTGTCATTTTACGTCCTTCGTTCTTCTTCTGCAGTGAACTTGTTTGGTTTCGATTTATTTCATTTGTTTAACTTGTCTATAGTAAATCAGGTCCTATAAGTGAACCAGACAGTGCCTTCAGACAGTGTTTCTCGTATATGTGAAGAACTTGCAGACATTTTTGCACCGGGCCTTGGTTGCGCTACGAACTATAAAGCACATTTGGAACTGAGAGTAAACGCGCAACCGAAATTTTTCAGAGCGCGCAATGTTCCCCACACATTGCGTGATGAGGTCGCAAAAGCATTACACGATTTGGAATCACAAGGTGTAATTGAACGTGTGCAGGCTTCTCTCTGGGCATCACCCTTAGTAATTTTGCCAAAACCTTCCGGAAAATTGAGACTTTGTGTGGACTTCAAGGCAACAGTGAATCCACAACTAGTGATTGCAACTTTTCCTTTACCCCACCCGGAAGACCTTTTTGACAAACTGTGCGCGGGTAAATATTTTTCGAAGTTGGACCTAACAGATGCGTACTTGCAAATACCGGTGGACAAAGAATCCCAGCGCGTTTTGGTGGTTAACACGCATCTTGGTTTGTATCGATTCAAACGACTGCCATTCGGGTGTGCATTCGCCCCTGCATTGTTTCAGCAATATCTCCAAACTGTTTGTGCGTCGGTCCCTACTGCAGCAAACTATCTGGACGATATTGTGATCTCCGGAAAGGCGGAAGAAGAACATTTAGCCAATCTCAGAACATTATTTCAGGTCTTGCGAAAAAATGGTCTTTGCTTGCGGAAGGACAAATACATCCTAGTCCCAAGCACCTCCGTGCCATACAAGACTCGCTTCGCCGCAGAATTTGAAGCAGCTATGGAGTGTGCTGGGAAAAATCAACTATTATCATAAATACACACCTGGAAATGGAAAAAAGAACACATTGACACCGGTGTGTCAGACCCACCATACTTGCTCTGGACACTGCGAGAGGGCTGTACAAGCAATGATCACACGCACGGCACAGCGGACACACCAGGAACCGCGGTGTTGGCCGTCGAATGGCGCTAGCTGCGCAGCATTTGTGCACCGCCGCCGTCAGTGTCAGCCAGTTTGCCGTGGCATACGGAGCTCCATCGCAGTCTTTAACACTGGTAGCATGCCGCGACAGCGTGGACGTGAACCGTATGTGCAGTTGAAGGACTTTGAGCGAGGGCGTATAGTGGGCATGCGGGAGGCCGGGTGGACGTACCGCCGAATTGCTCAACACGTGGGGCGTGAGGTCTCCACAGTACATCGATGTTGTCGCCAGTGGTCGGCGGAAGGTGCACGTGCCCGTCGACCTGGGACCGGACCGCAGCGACGCACGGATGCACGCCAAGACCGTAGGATCCTACGCAGTGCCGTAGGGGACCGCACCGCCACTTCCCAGCAAATTAGGGACACTGTTGCTCCTGGGGTATCGGCGAGGACCATTCGCAACCGTCTCCATGAAGCTGGGCTATGGTCCCGCACACCGTTAGGCCGTCTTCCGCTCACGCCCCAACATCGTGCAGCCCGCCTTCAGTGGTGTCGCGACAGGCGTGAATGGAGGGACGAATGGAGACGTGTCGTCTTCAGCGATGAGAGTCGCTTCTGCCTCGGTGCCAATGATGGTCGTATGCGTGTTTGGCGCCGTGCAGGTGAGCGCCACAATCAGGACTGCATACGACCGAGGCACACAGGGCCAACACCCGGCATCATGGTGTGGGGAGCGATCTCATACACTGGCCATACACCACTGGTGATCGGCGAGGGGACACTGAATAGTGCACGGTACATCCAAACCGTCATCGAACCCATCGTTCTACCATTCCTAGACCGGCAAGGGAACTTGCTGTTCCAACAGGACAATGCACGTCCGCATGGATCCCGTGCTACCCAACGTGCTCTAGAAGGTGTAAGTCAACTACCCTGGCCAGCAAGATCTCCGGATCTGTCCCCCATTGAGCATGTTTGGGACTGGATGAAGCGTCGTCTCACGCGGTCTGCACGTCCAGCACGAACGCTGGTCCAACTGAGGCGCCAGGTGGAAATGGCATGGCAAGCCGTTCCACAGGACTACATCCAGCATCTCTACGATCGTCTCCATGGGAGAATAGCAGCCTGCATTGCTGCGAAAGGTGGATATACACTGTACTAGTGCCGACATTGTGCATGCTCTGTTGCCTGTGTCTATGTGCCTGTGGTTCTGTCAGTGTGATCATGTGATGTATCTGACCCCAGGAATGTGCCAATAAAGTTTCCCCTTCCTGGGACAATGAATTCACGGTGTTCTTATTTCAATTTCCAGGAGTGTATATCCCACACGCCTCTTCCATTTCTGCTCCGCTTCGTCGCTTCCGCTGTAAAGGTGTTCCGTTCGTCTGGACGACGGAATGCGAACGCGCCTTTCGTCAGTTGAAATCGGCGTTGCTTTCGAATACTTGCCTTACGCCATTCGATCCCCAGAAGCCCTTTTGTTGATGGTGGATGCATCGGATTTCGGAATCGGTGCTGCGCTTGCGCACAAAGATGGATAGCACGATCGCCCTATTGCCTTTGCGTCCAAATTGCTCTCGTCTGCGCACAGAAGTTATTCACAGATCGAGAAAGAAGCTTTGGCACTCGTATTTGGTGTTACAAAGTTTCATGATTTCTTGTATGGTCGTCACTTTACCATCATCACAGACCACAAACCATTGACATCGCTTTTTCATCCGAACAAGCCTGTACCTCCACGTACAGCGCAGAAATTCATTCGCTGGTCTATTTTCCTCTCGCAGTACCGCTACGATATCTTGTATCGGTCCACTGGTAAGCACGGAAACGCCGATGTGTTGTCCCGTTTGCCTCTTGCTGAGGATAGAGCATTCGATTCCTCCGAACTTGCTTGCATGTTCATTGATTCGGCATCCGATGACGTTGTCGAATCCTTTCCGATTGATTGTCGTCGTGTAGCTACTGCCACAGATTCCGACCCTGTCCTTGCTACCGTTCTGCGTTTTGTTGCTACGCAATGGCCCTTGTCAAAGTCACGGATCGGGGATCCGTTTGTTCGCCGATTTTTTGCTTATCAGGAGAGACTTTTTGCTCGACGTGGTGTTTTGCTGTTGCGTTCTGATAATGATCAGTCATTCAGTGGTCCCACGTTCGTTACAGTCCTCTGTCTTACAGCTTCTCCACCAAGGCCATTGGGGTATAGTGAGAACGAAACAACTTGCTCGTCAGCAATGTACTTGGTTCGGAATCGATGCCGCGATTACGAATATGTGCTCTTCTTGCATGGTGTGTGTCGAACAACAATCAGCCCCACCGTGGAAATTCTTTGCATGGACAAACGCCACTTACCCTTGGCAACGCTTAGACATCGATTTTGCTGGTCCATTCTGGAATGCTCGATGGTTGGTTGTGGTAGATTCATTCAGCAATTTTCCTTTTGTTGTCCGGATGTCTTCCACGATGTCATCTGCTACCATCCAAGCGTTATCTGCTATCTTTTGCATTGAAGGCCTTCCACAGACTATTGTTTCCGACAATGACCCACAATTCATGTCCGCAGAATTTCAGTCATTCTGCAAGGCCAATGGTATTCAACATCTGACGTCCGCGCCGTTTTCGCCACAGTCAAGCGGTGCCGCTGAACGATTGGTCAGGACTTTCAAGTCACAGATGTTGAAGTTAAAAGAGTCGCATTCTCGGGAGGACGCCTTATTGCTCTTTTTGTCCTCGTATCGCTCTTAGCCCCGAGATGGTCGGTCGCCGGCTGAGTTGCTCCACGGTCGTCATCATCGAACCCTGATGTCTTTGCTACATCCGCCGCATCAGGTTCCTATGCAGCGGCAGACACCTGCTTTTGCTCCAGGCGCCGTTGTCTACTATCGTCACTACCGAGGTTCACGGCGTTGGTTCGAAGGGCGCATTCTTCGCTGCCTCGGACGCGCTTTGTATCTGGTTTTGGGGGCCTCTGGTGAGGTGCGCCGGCATCTCAACCAGCTGCGCCTCTGTCGTCGCATGGGATCTGCCGCTCGCCGTCTGCTTTCAGCGACGGTGCCGTCCGGTCAGCGCCCTGGGGACCCATCTACTGGTTCGCCTCAGCCCCAGGTGTTACCGACGCTGCCTTCCATTTTGCCCCATGGCAACACGCCGCCGCCACCGCCGCCGCCGCCGCCTGTTCTCCCGCCGGCGACGCCCGCAGTGGACGCGTCGCTGCAACCGCCGGGCGCCTCCCTGGGTCACGCGCTGCCGATCGCTTCCCGTGACCGGGTGTCCTCTGACATGGAACTCTGGACCATATGTCGTCTTCGCCCGTCGGGTGCCCCGACCCGATGGAGGTCTACCCTTCGGCCCCTCCTGTCTCTCTGCGGGCGCATACACCACATGTTGGCGTGCACCCTGGAGCAGGTTTTCAGGCGTTTCCTAGCTCCCCGCGGTCCGAATGGCAGGGTACGGGTGGCACAGCCTCGCCTGTTGTTAGGCTCCCCACCTCGTCGCATACGTCAACATGGGGTCCTCCCCACGGCTGGCGGAAGCCTTATGCCACAACCGTATGCCGATTTGCGGGGGAGGAATGTGGTGTGACCGCCAGACACCACACTTGCTACGTGGTAGCCTTTAAATCGGCCGCGGTCCATTAGTATACGTCGGACCCGCGTGTCGCCACTATCAGTGATTGCAGACCGAGCGACGCCACACGGCAGGTCTAGAGAGACTTACTAGCACTCGCCCCAGTTGTACAACCGAATTTGCTAGCGATGGTTCACTGACAAAATACGCTCTCATTTGCTGAGATGATAGTTTAGCATAGCCTTCATCTATGTCATTTGCTACGACCTAGCAAGGCGCCATTATCATTTACTATTGATATTGTGAATCATGTACCGTCCAGATCGACGTTCACCATTAATGGATTAAAGTTAAGTATTCCACCAGCTACGTCCGTTTTTCTAAATTCTAATTTCCTTGTCCTGTTCCAGACCTCACGCCAGCCTGCGTGAGCTAAAACGCGTGCCTTTCGGCCTCCTCTATTAACACGGTGTTGGCTCTCCTGCCAACCAAAACACCCCCCCCCCCCCCATGAAAAAATCGACCACATCATAACACCACCGCCTCCGAATTTTACTCTTGGCATTACACACACTGGCAGATGACGTTCACCAGGCATTAGCCATACCCACACCCTGTCATCGGATTGCCACGTTGTGTACCGTGAATCGTCACCACTCCACACAGCGTTTTTCTGCTGTTCCATCGTCCAATGTTTACGCCTTTTACACCAAGCGAGGCGTCGTTTGGCATTTACCGGCGTGATGTGTGGCTTATGAGCAGCCGCTCGACCATGAAATCCAAGTTTTCTCACCTCCCGCCTAACTGTCGTAGTTCTTGCAGTGGATCCTGATGCAGTCCGCAATGTGTGATGGTATGGATAGATATCTGCCTATCACACATTACGACCCTCTTCATCTGTCGTCCGCAGCTCGAGGTCTCGATTCCCGAGCACGGGGTCCCGAATTCGATTCCCGGTGGGGTCTGGGGCTTTCACTTCCGTCTAGATGACTGGGTGTTTGTGTTAACTTCAGCAGTTCATAATCATTCATGAATGTGGCGAGATTGGGCTGAGCAAAATTTGGGAAATCGTACGGGCGCTGATAAACGCGAAGTTGAGCGCCCCACAAAGCAAACACTATCATCATCATCATCTTCAACTGTCGGCGGTCTCTATCAGTCAACAGACGAGGTAGCCCTGTACGATTTTGTGCTGTACGTTATCCTCCACCTTTCCACTTCACTATCACATCGTAAACAGTGGACCTAGAGATGTTTAGGAATGTGGAAATCTCGCGTACAGACGTATGACACAAGTGACACCCAATCACCTGACCTTGTTCGAAGTACGTGAGTACCGCGGAGCGCCCCATTCTGCTCTCTCACGATGTCTAATGACTACTGAGGTCGCTGATATGGAGTACCTGGCAGTAGGTGGCAGCAAAATGCACCTAATATAAAAGAAACGTGTGTTTTTGGGGTGTCCAGATACTTATGATCACATAGTGTGCCTGTCTCCAGGTGTCCGTTGCACGCACTTCGCTAAGTAGCATTCGTCCGAAATCTACTTGAGATACATCTGTATTCACCGACAGCAGCAATTCCTGTCGGCTTCGAAACCAATTGTCATTGTCGTAACAAATCCGTGGTACCTGGCAGCTATTGATTAACATTCCTTTATAACCACTTGTTACAAGACTGCAAGTGGTACATCGTTCCATTTCGACTCATAAGTCAGCCCGATTTGCCACATCAACAAATCACGTAACTTCATTCAATATGCAGTCATATTAGAGGCGTTCAATAAGTAATGCAACACATTTTTTTCTCGACCTGTTTCGGTTGACAAAATTAGCAATTTGTTGTGGGACTTCGCGGAATATGCCCGCTCCAGCCGCTATAGTTTCATGAATTTTTGATTGGTGGTGGCGCTATATATAGCCTTCAGAATGTCTGTAACGAAGGTGGGGATACTCGTTGAAGCGTGTGCTCGCTGAATTCCTCGCCCAGTGACAGACGATCATTAAGATAAACCGAGGACAAACTGTGCGGAATTGCTCGGGCGTTTAGAGGCTGATTGTGATAATATTTTGTCGAACATCGTCACCGGTGATTGATCATCCGTTCATCTCCTCGAGCCGAAAACAAAACGGCAATCCACGGAGTGGCGGTACACCACCTCTTCTCCGAAGAAAAAATTCAAAGCTGCACCTCAGCCGTCAAAATAATGGCGACGATTCTCTGGGACTCCGAAGGAGTTATTCTGTTTGATGTTCACCATCATGGTGCAACCATAAACTGTGAAGTGTACTGTTCTACTCTCGGGAAATAGAAAAAACGTCTTCAGCGTCTTCCTCGCCATAAAAATGCAAACGAACTCCTCCGTGGCAACGCAGGGCCTCACATAAGTTTGTGCACCGAAGAATAGCTCACAAAACTTTATTGGATTGTTCTTCCTTATCCACCGTACATCCCGGATCTCGCACCCTGAAGGAAGTAATTCGAAGTGAGCAGTATTTGGATACTGGGGAGGTTACTGATGCGGCAAGACGTTGACTCAGACGTCGACCAGCAGAATGGTACTACGCGGGCATAGAGACACTCCCCACACGGTGGCATAAGACAGTTGCAACTAACGGAGATTTTGTAGATAATGTAGGGTGTGGAATAATATGGTGTATTGGAATCCTGAATAAAACCAAGATGCTTTCAGAAAAAAATATTGTGTATCACTTATTGAATGCCCCTCGTTGGTACTTCCAAACTCCATAGTTTCTTTTCGCTATTCAGTCTCGTTTTGACGTCGTCTCGCCTTATTTCGCAGATTCCACACAACCCTCTGGTCCATAACACCATTTCACAGTAATGAGTTACGTTACGTGGCGGGTTGGTTCCAGTTCTACATCACCTATAGGGCTTCAAATCGACCTGTGTGCTCTTTCAGGGAGAGTCTATGTAACTAAGAGAAGTGCAAATTGTTAGGTTTGTGCATAAGTTCGGAGCGATTTTCCGTAAGTTTAATAAACACAACAGATACATATAACAAAGACTTTAGTCATAAGTAATAGTTTATCCTTCACTACTTTCAACAGTCTGCCAACGCTGATGTTACTCGATTCCTCAAGTTTAGAAATCACGGGGTTTTGAGGCGAAGAACTCGTCCAACCGTATTCGGAGCGCATTTTTATCTAGAAAGGAAATTTCTTGAAGGTTTTTCGTTAGAGAGCGGAAAAGGTGAAAATACGAGGGCACAAGATCAAGTGAATAAGGTGGGTGCGGAATGACATCCCAAACCAATTCTTGTATGTGTATTTTGCCAGCCTAGCAGAATGCGGGCGGGCGTTATGGTGGAGTAGCGTCACTTCACGCAGCCTTTCTGATCGTTGTTCTTGGAATGCGTCTGCAAGACGTCACAGTTGTTGACATAAATGTCAGCACTCATGGTTACACGTCAGGGAAGAAGTTCGTAGCACACCACACCATCGCTATTCCACCAGATAAATAACATTATGTTCTGTGTATTCGAGCAGGTCTTTGTAGGGGGAGTTCCTGCTTTGTTTGTCTCAACCATTCCTTTCTCTTCCTTGTGTTAGCGCAAATACACATTTCCTGTCACCAGTAACGATACAAAACAGGAATGGGCGGTGATGGCCGGCCGCTGTGGCCGAGCGGTTCTAGGCGCTTGACTCCGGAACCACGCTGCTGCTACGGTCGCAGGTTCGAATCCTGCCTCGGGCATGGATGTGTATCATGTCCTTAGGTTAGTTAGGTTTAAGTAGTTCTAAGCCTAGGGCGTTGATGAGCTCAGCTGTTAAGTCCCATATTGCTCAGAGCCATTTGGACGGTGTTGTACACGAGCTAACTGATGACGAGCGAGAAGAGATGCACCTATTGACCCCCGCCAATTTTTGTGATTTTGGCTGAGAGAGTGAGGTATCCCTACGGCCGAATTTTGAACCTTCCCTATTGCATTTAAATGGTGGAATGACCACACATTTGCCAATTTTCGAGCACACTGACATCAATGATTGTGAATTAATGCGTTTAGACGATTTTATCAACTCCTAACGTCTTCCCGAACGTGGAGAGTCACTAATGTGGAAATGATCGTCCTTAAAACGAGAAGACCTTTTTCTTGCCGTGCTGTCTCCAGTGCCATTATCCCCATACATGGCGCACATGTTTCTGGCTTCCTCCGCTGCTGTCAACCTTTTGTTCAGCTTAAACGGAAGAATATGTCAGAAATGTTCAGATTTCGACACTTGGCACTGCATTTTCTGGCGTAAAAGGCTCCACTCACTATCTCCAAATGACAAAATGACAATATCTAAACTCAACAAAAGTGACATACAAATAAAACATGACACTCGATAAATAAACCCATAGCAACCGGAATACCAACATGCAAAACCGAAACGGTACTTATGCGCCAACCTGACAGAAAAAAGAAGTTGAAAGTCTGTAATACTCCTCTGTCACTACCAGATTATTGTGGTCAACACAATTCTTCAGCTGCTCCTAGCGTCTAAATATTTAACGCGTAAAACATGTTCAGCTGCCAGAATGATCTCGTCCTCTGTCACGAGAACTGCTTGTACTAATCGCTGTTGCGCACAAAACACTCATCCAAACGAATTAATCATATGCGTCGATGTAAACAGACCGAGCGTATGAAGCGAACGAAAACCCCTAGATTTTTTTCCGGTGCAACAGAGCGGACACGTATTTACATTTTAATTAACTGCTCGGCACGTATCGGTCAGCCAGCCAGCTGATCGCACGCCCCGCATCAATCAAGTGGGGTTGCAGCTGCCGTTCTGCATTCTCTCCCACTTTTTTTACCGCCCTCTCCCACTCCCCACCCCCTTCGCCAACCTCTGTACCTCCGGGCACGTATAGTATTTTGCCATGTGTAGCACGGTGTTGCTCGGCGGTTCCCTGCAATTTGTAATGCTGATTTCCTGCCCGCTCTGATTGGGGTAATGCAGTGCCGCGTTGCCCTCTCTGTGGGGTGCAGCTATATGTGTGTATGCTTCTGTGCATGTTCTGTGAGTCACTGCTGTGGGTGCGTATGCATATGTGTCTGTAGGTGTGTGTGTGTGTGTGTGTGTAAGCGCGAGTGGGGGACCAGCTGTCGGGAGCGCTTGTACGATGCACACAGTTAGGCCAGAATTGTCACTCCCTGATTGGACCAAGGCCTCAGTTAACGCACTCGTTGCGGCCTTTTTTTTTTCGTCGAATCTGGATAACAGAATCCCCGAAAATCAACTGCCTTCGCGCTTGAGTAGAGGACAGCTAGTGGACTATTTTCTCTCTATCGAGATTGTCTCTTTGTCCTGCTTTCGCATATCTCTTTCATTTCATTTCGAATATTTTCTTAAGGTAGAAATGTCTTAATGCCTGAATGTCGTTAGCGTCCTACTGAACGCATTGATTTATTTATACGTTTATTCCACATGGCAAGATTAAAACCGAAGGCCCTCTATCACACCTACCCATACGTGTGTGTTTAAGTGCATTTAAAAGGACTGACAGTTGCACCAGTCACGGATCGGTTAACGAAGAATGTGAAACGTCCCCTTGGAAAAATTATGAATTACTGTGCCGGTAAACTTCTACGTCGTTTGATACAAAGACAGCTGAGGGAAACTGAACATACTCAGATTGTTCTCTCTTTACTTATTATGATCATCACTAAACTGACACACAATTTTTTTTAGCGCAACGCCATCGGACTTTCAATAGTCCCTACGAAAGAATGGCCCTGACTAACAATAACATATACCTTTTATGAATCACTTACCTCACAAAAATCTTCGTTTCTTGAACTACTGCAATACAGAGAGCGCCAATACTGCCAGCTAAATAAAAGATTATAACTACTGAAGGCACTAACTACTAATAGGCATAGTTAGCAAATGAAAGATTTTGATAGAGAACGAACAATGTATTTACCATTTACCTTATCAGCCTTCAATATATAATTTTGTGACATCCAATTAAGCAAATTTCCTTTTTTCGAAGGACACACGTCCAGATCGTCCGCACAAAACTCTGGCATTTCTCTCTCCACATCCACCACTGCTGGCGTCTCACCTGCAACTGCACAACGCTACGCGCTGTTCGCATCCAACTGCCCAACACTACCCAAGCGGAAAATTCCAACAATGAGTCCAACCAGCCACAGACTGCACACAGCACAGTCAGTGATTTTCATGCAGAGCGCTACGTGGCGTTACCAAGATAAAAACCTAAACAGCCTACTTACAAGTGTCTGTGCGCGTTTCGGTGGTTTTAGGCTGTTTCCCACATCTCAGTAGGCGAATTTTTTTAAGTATAAAAATCTCGTTGCAAGAGGCGACATCTGCTAAGTTTATTGTATTTCATAAGAATTTTGACGAACGTCCTGTGGATTTTTTTCCTGCGAAATTATGACGATGCTCATAATATAGCTATTTAAATTCATCCCAAAAGACCAGCACAAACTCTCGCCGCGTGCGTCGCGACATTTTCTTGTTGAAATGTAAGCTCCGGATGGCGTGCAACGGGAGTAGAATATCACTGACGTACCGCTGTGCTGTAATGGTGCTGAGGATAGTCAGTGGAGTGCAGCTACGAAAAGAAATGCACCACAGACCATCACTCCTGGTTGTCGGGCAGTATGGTGGGCGACAGTCAGAATGTTCAAAAATGTTCAAATGTGTGTGAAATCTTACGGGACATAACTGCTAATGGCATCAGTCCCTAAGCTTACACACTACTTAACCTAAATTATCCTAAGGACAAACACACATACCCATGCCCGAGGGAGGACACGAACCTCCGCCGGGACCAGCCGCACAGTCCATGACTGCAGCGCCTCAGACCGCTCGGCTAATCACGCGCGGCACAGTCAGAATGGAATCCCACCGATGTCTGGAACGTCGCCAGACACATCTCCGGCCTAGAATCTCACAATGAATGGAGTACAATGATCTTCAGTGATGAGACCTGTATCGAAGTGAGCCTGGTGACAGCAAAGACGGATCATGAGGCTCCCAAGACAGCAGATGTATACCAGCCTGACTGTCGGCCACCATAAGGACCGACAACCAGCTGTGATGGTCTGGGATGGTATTCCTTTTTATAGCAGGAATCCTTTATTTGTCATCCGCGGCACCATTACAGCACAGCAGTACATCGACGACATTCTACGCCACATTCTGTTGCCCTTCATGACAAGCCATTCTGGGCCTACATTTCAGCAAGATAGTGTCCGTCTGCACACGGCATGTGTTTCTATAGCTCGTCCTCGTGCTTACCGAACCCTACCTTGGCCAGCGAAATGGTTCAAATGGCTCTAAGCACTATGGGACTTAACATATGAGGTCATCAGTCCCCTAGACTTAGAACTACTTAAACCTAACTAACCTAAGGACATCACACACATCCTTGCCCGAGGTAGGATTAGAACTTGCGACCGTAGCAGCAGGACATTTCCGGACTGGAGCACCTAGAATCACTCAGCCACAGCGGCCGATCTTGGTCAGCTAGGTCACTGAATCTCTCCCCTGTCGAGAACGTTTCAACAGGGCCCTCTGATCAGCTCGGAATTTTCATCATCTAACGCGGCAATTGGACAGAATTTGGCACGTTATTCCTCACCAGGACATTCAACAAGCGTTTGACTGGCTACTACAAATATGAGCTCTACTAGGAATACTGCATATCCTGCAAAGCTTGGCGTTTGTGATGAAGTACACGACACCGGCTGTCCAGATGGAAGACCAGGGACCGACTGCACATACTTAGTGGCAGATAAAGGTGCTGCAACCGTTGCACGCTCGGAGACAGTTGAGAGCTTTTATGCTTGCTCACATTGACGCTGATACAAATGAGCTTCATGTTGATCCGCGCTGGCCGTTAACAGATCTGGAAGGGACATTAGATCGTTTCTCCTGCTCAACCTGACTAGTCGATGACAAAAGGTCGCAGACGGCGGCGCTGGTGCCGGGACGCTTCGCTCACAATCGCACGTGACGTCATCTGACGTCTCGGTGGCTTCGCAACTGAGGAGGGGAAGGACTGCTGAATCTTTTATGTCAAAAAATTAGGAGGTCCCTGATGGAAATGTTATGCTCCTGCACATAAATGATTCACATGATTGCTGCACCATGGCGACGTACCAGACCACAAGAAGTAGGGTAATATATGTTTAAAAGAGTTATCAATAGACAACATGGCGAAAGTTGCAAATAGGGCCTAGGAAATGTTAAACAACTTAGTGTCTAACAGCAGAGAAATTATATCCAACCTAGGAAAGCTGATGTTTAAGACTAGTCAATTACCACGTGATCAAGAAGAAACGAGGCAACAGGTAATCAATACTTGTCATGAAGGCTTTATTAAGTTTTAGGAGGAAATAACTCTAGATTTAGCACAAACAAATAAATAGCTCAAGTGATAAAACTAAAACGGCAACAAGCAGAAGCTATTTGTTCAGTTAGGGAAGAAATAGATAAAAATCTCTTGAGAGACTGCTTAGAAAAATCAAAGTATGTTGACTGAGAATACATCTAACAGTACAAGTCAAGTAAAATCTGCCATAACCTCGCAAGTTGATGTCAAAAGTAATCGTGTGCTACAAACTAACGAAACGAAATCTTGAGTAGAGAGAGTACTGACTTATTCTTGTAAAACCAAATAAGTGTTATCAGAACTTAATGAAAGGAGCCGGCAGCGGTGGCCAAGCGGTTCTAAGCGCTTCAGTCAGTAACCGCGCGACTGCTACGGTCGCAGGTTCGAATCCTGCCTCCCACACGGATGTGTGCGATGTCCTTCGGTTGGTTAGGTTTAAGTAGTTCTAAGTTCTAGAGGACTGATGGCCTCAGATGTTAAGTCCCATAGTGCTCAGAGCCATTCTGAACCTTAATGAAAGGATGAAAGTATGGCAGAGATGTAGCTACTTCAGATAATGTTGTCTCCCAAACCAAGTAGTGGCCAAGTACACAACAAATGAAGTAAAAGAACAAACTCTAATGAAACTACTGTGGTTGTAAAAGTTATGATAGAAGCGGAGGAACTATAGTTACATAATTTTGCTCCATGTGGCCCAGCTGGTGCTTTACATCCACTTACGTTTATAATATCATGTCAGGGCATATTCCCTAACGGGTGGAAAAAGAAATGATTAAACAGAGTTGTTGTGGCCTATTTAAGCAGTGATGCTATCAAATAGCTGTTCAAGTCTCAATAATGTCCAAGTGAATGTGCGAAAATAGATGGTGGTCTGAAACCTAGTTTTGAGATATCTATGAATCTTAAAGAGTGTTTGGATGACAGTGACAGTTCTGAACACATCGTATCTGAATTAAGACTGAAACTTTTGGTTCCTAGCATATGTACTAAAATGTATGATGATCTCAAATCTAATTGCGATAGGTGAATGAATCTGAAGTGAGTGAGTGAAGCTATGAGAATTATTTACTCTTTGTTTTATGGCGAGGACTTCCTTCTACATTTGCGTGGGGCGGAGGACGACTTAAGCAGTCAGGTTGTAAAATTAGTGTCCCATAATGTCCTTTGATCTATTAATTTTAGCCACCAAGGGATTTTTTTAAAATTTCACGTCAATGCTGGTTCACCTGAGATAGACTTCATATATTACTAGAATCTCGGGACCTGAAGATTGTGGTACTGTCAAATAATTTCAATCTTTCATGTTATAAAAGGAACGAACCATCACTATTTTACAGTTACGAGAGCGTAATTTTTTATAAGAGGCAGCAAGTATATGCTTCCTCCTGCACGTACATTATCTAACGGAAAGACCAAGAAGATAAAATCAGGGAGAGATTCAAGCAAGAATGGAAAGGACAGTGGTAAACAAAGTTCCCTCCGTTACGTTCGTACAGTGATTTATGGAATACACCTGTAGATGTAGTTGTAGAAAAACAGCTGCATTAACGGGTACACAAGGCATAATTTAAGTACAATTAATCTTGTACATAGGTGCACTCACAGACATGCTGTGAAATCATTTATTTTCCTTTTTCACTAAAGCCAGAGATTGATAACAATCTAGTTTTTCTTATATTGGATGTCAGTACTGTTTGAACGGTCGTTGACGCATTAATACACAACCTAGGCGCCAGAGAAACAGTTCAGGCCGCTAGAATACGTTAGTGTCTGCAGACGTAACACAAGTAAGCATCCTCCCCAAAACTGCGCTAAGATGCCGTCAGGATGGGTCTCTGTGGCTGATACAGACTCCAGTCCGCACGCTCCTACTATTTAGGTGCCACGTTGATACTGGTAGGTGAGTGCTATAGGCACCAGAAGAGTCGATAACAGATTGCCGATTAGTTGGAGAAACGGCTAATGGTCTTGTTACTCGCTATCTGGTATAGCCACATCATTCAGAATTACGATGTTAACCCTTAATTAGAATCGCCGCCGAGTACCGATGCCTTCATGTAGCTATACAGGTAATCGGCCACATTCTACTTTCATGTGCCATCATTAACACCGCTCGCCCTCAGTTACGTGTTTATTTCATTTATATCCTCAGATTACTTACGTGCGTGATTTCTGTAATTTACTGAGTACTGTCTAAGGTCCCATAGTAAGTTTCTCGTATCCAGGCACATATGACACCTATTTCAGCGACTTTCTACCCTATTCGGTCTGTGAGCTTGTTTGTTGGTATGTTTGTGGGTCCTTATACAAATTAATTTAATTGAATCTATTGTCGACTCCTACTTCATTATTGATTTATTTAACCTAATGTGATTAGGACCATTAGGCCCTCTCTTATACCGTACCATCGTTTCATTCATACAGTATCTTTTTTAAATAATAGTCTCACAAGGAATAACAATTTTATGCGACAAATAGTATTAAAATGATCTGAGTATATAATTCTGACTATTAACTGATAAAAATAATGTACAAGTACTACTGCAGCTGCCGCCATTAACAGCGATAGTAATTATGGTAATAATAATAATTATAACACGTAAGCTTTCACGGCCGGCGTCTTCATTAATTAAAACTTCCGGGCTGAATTGCCGTGGTCCATATATAAAACTGCGACATGGAGGTGCTGCACTACGACAGACAAAAGGAGTTCGATACGATATTTGGTTGTATCAAAAATGGTTCAAATGGCTCTGAGCACTATGGGACTTAACATCTGTGGTCATCAGTCCCCTAGAACATAGAACTATTTAAACCTAACTAACCTAAGGACATCACACACATCCATGCCCGAGGCAGGATTCGAACCTGCGACCGTAGAAGTCGCGCGGTTCCGGACAGAGCGACTAGAACCGCTAGTTAGTTGTATCCCACGACTTTTGTCGCCTCAGCGTACATTGACACATGTATTTTATTAAGGGTTCTGTGATAATGGATAAGTGTCACGTAGCGACGTATTTATGAACAACTTACGCTATCCTAAGAAACACTCGTAAATCAGATCAATATATCTGGCGTTGTACCGCTTCGGCTGTTCTGCAAGCCGGCAGTTGTGACCGAGCGGTTCTCAGCGCTTCAGTCCGCAACCGCGCTACTGCTACGGTCGCAGGTTCGAATCCTGCATCGGACATGAATGTGTGTGGTGTCCTTAGGTTAGTTAGGATTAAGTAGTTCTAAGTCTAGGGAACTGATGACCTCAGATGTTAAGTCTCATAGTGCTTAGAGCCATTTGAACTATTTGAAACATTCTGCAACGCCTGTTCTCTTTCGAATTACGACGAATCACATTTTAGCATATTTGTTCTCTATTGACTCTTCTTGATCGGAAGACTAGTTTCGTATTCTTTAGTTCAACAAACGGTGTAAGGATGTCTAAGCTATCGAGCAAATTACTTATTGGCCTGTACTGCAATAACGTGCATCCTAAATGAAGATCGAGTTGTGTTTAAAAGATGTGAGAATATAACGAGTCCTGAGAAAGAAAGGGAAAAATGTCGGACAAGAGCGAGTACACCTCGCGCTCCGAGGGTTTCATAGAAACTTATTTATTTATATAAATGGTAATAACAATGATTTCCTGCGGCCAGATGGCCTTGTGTAAGCCCTTCAATGTAACACCATTCCGGCAACTTCAGTATCTGTAATTTATTCCATTTATCCAACAGGGGAAAGAGGATCTATAGTTTAACGTGGAATCCAAACAAAGTGCCTTCCCTGGCGACTTCTCACATCGTTGAGAAGTGAAGGCTAGATTAACCCTTTCAGACCCACTGGCTACAATTGTGTACTTTAAATTTTACAGTCTCTTAATTGGAATAGAAATATTCTTCCTCATTGGCGGCCTCATGTACACGTTCATGAATGTTCAGTTTTTTTAATCAAGTACAAGTGCTGCCAACTGTTGGGCATCACTAGAAAAATATCAAGAAGTCACTGTGGCAATGTGCAGCAGCTTGTGAACACCAGAATACATGGAAGTGGTTGGTTAGTCATATTCCCCTGTATAAATGAACATTATTATTATTGTTTTATTGCACTGCACTTATTGAGTGGTCAGTTTATTTGTTACAACGGTGAGTATTTCAAAATTAGTTACTTTAGACCATGAAAAGACGCTAAATTTACGAAGTGTATTTTGAAAATGGGTACATATATTTGTATAAATCCTGCCTCTAAAATCATTTAAAAAATGATCGCAGAGCATTACAGCATAAAGAAAAATTTTCCTTTGCCCTTAAAAAAACAAGTTTGAAAGGGTTAAACCGAGGTTAAGTACTGTGACCTCAAAATATTGTACGTGCCTTCACTAGCTGTATGTTGTGATTGCATTGACGTAGGAGTTTACAGCTTTTACACCGCAAAGAGACCTTAGTCTTCCTAGTTGACACAAATTTCAACTTGATATCTCACCCGTACCCGAGAGAAAGCGACCATAACAGTCGGACAGAGAGACGGAATGACGGACAACAAAGACATTCTATACAGTTCCCTCATAAACAAGCCATCTAAAAATAGTCTACATCTGCATCTACATTTATACTCCGCAAGCCACCAAAAGGTCTGTGGCGGAGGGCACTTTACGTGACACTGTCATTACCTCCCTTTCCTGTTCCACTCGCGTATGGTTCGCGGGAAGAACGACTGCTGGAAAGCCTCCGTGCGCGCTCTAATCTCTCTAATTTTACATTCGTGATCTCCTCTGGAGGTATAAGTAGGGGGAAGCAATATATTCGGTACCTCATCCAGAAACGCACTCTCTCGAAACCTGGCGAGCAAGCTACACCGCGATGCAGAGCGCCTCTCTTGCAGAGTCTGCCACTTGAGTTTGTTAAACATCTCCGTATCGCTATGACGGTTACCAAATAACCCTGTGACGAAACGCGCCGCTCTTCTTTGGATCTTCTCTATCTCCTCCGTCAACCCGATCTGGTACGGATCCCACACTGATGAGCAATACTCAAGTATAGGTCGAACGAGTGTTTTGTAAGCCACCTCCTTTGTTGATGGACTACATTTTCTAAGGACTCTCCCAATGAATCTCAACCTGGTACCCGCCTTACCAACAATTAATTTTATATGATCGTTCCACTTCAAATCGTTCCGCACGCATACTCCCAGATATTTTACAGAAGTAACTGCTACCAGTGTTTGTTCCGCTATCATATAATCATACAATAAAGGATCCTTCTTTCTATGTATTCGCAATACATTACATTTGTCTATGTTAAGGATCAGTTGCCATTCACCGCATCAAGTGCCTATCCGCTGCGGATCTTCCTGCATTTCGCTGCATTTTTCTAATGCTGCAACTTCTCTGTACACTACAACATCATACGCGAACAGCCGCATGGAACTTCCAACTCCAGCTACTAGGTCATTTATATATATTGTGAAAAGCAATGGTCCCATAACACTCCCCTCTGGCACGCCAGAGGTTACTTTAACGTCTGTAGACGTCTCTCCATTGAGAACAACATGCTGTGTTCTGTTTGCTAAAAACTCTTCAATCCAGCCACACAGCTGGTCTGATATTCCGTAGGCTCTTACTTTATCAGGCGACAGTGCGGAACTGTATCGAACGCCTTCCATAAGTAAAGGAAAATGGCATCTATCATGAAACGAATTCTGTCTGACGGGTAATACTCATCAAAGTAACACGTTGTGGCCGGACTGAGAAACATTATAGCAGGGAGGTATTAGTTCAGTCGGCGGGTAAGGTCTGTATCGACAAAATTTCTGCAGTGTCGCCACGCTGTCGGACAGCGGACCCCGCGTAAATGCGTAATGCGTGCAGACAGGCGGAGTGAGCCGGGCTGCTGGACAGCTGGGCAGCTGGCAGATATAGCGCGCGGCGTGCCTAGGCCGTCACAAAGCCCAGCGCGGGGTCGATAGCGTCACCAGGACCACAGCACAACACCAGCGCTTCTGCTGCCACCGCCAACGCATGATGTCCACCTCGCCATCCGAGCGCTTATACTAGACGAGGCACGTACGGGATTTCTAGTACCGCGGGCTCCAAATCCCTTGCAGTGACTACGTAAGTTCTCTCTCACCTAAAATCACTTAAAACCCGAGGTATTGATGGGATAAACAACATGATGTTACGAAACTAGGCTCCCAGTGCCGGAAAACTGTTGGTCATCATCATTAAATCAATGTTAAAACTGAGCCATTTTCCCAGTCAGTAGGTCACTGCTATACCAAAACCAACCAAAGACATCTACATCTACGTGATTACTCTACTATTCAGAATAAAGTGCCCAGCAGAGGGTTCAATGAACCACCTTCAAGCTGTTTCTCTGCCGTTCCGCTCTCGAACGGCACGCGAGAAAAACGAGCACTTAAATTTTTCTGTGCGAGCCCTGATTTCTCTGATTTTATCGTGATGATCATTTCTCTCTATGTAGGTGGATGCAAACAGAATTTTTTCGCAATCGGAGGAGAAAACTGGTGATTGAAATTTCATGAGAAGATCCCGTCGCAGGCCGAAGTGGCCGTGCGGTTAAAGGCGCTGCAGTATGGAACCGCAAGACCGCTACGGTCGCAGGTTCGAATCCTGCCTCGGACATGGATGTTTGTGATGTCCTTAGGTTAGTTAGGTTTAACTAGTTCTAAGTTCTAGGGGACTAATGACTTCAGCAGTTGAGTCCCATAGTGCTCAGAGCCATTTGAACCATTTGAACCATCCCGTCACAACGAAAAACGCCTTTGTTTCAATGATTGCCACTCCAATTCACGCATCATGTCTGTGACACTTTCTCCCCTATTTCGGTATAATACAAAACGAGCTGCCCTTCTTTGTACTTTTTCGATGTCATCCGTCAGTCCCACCTGATGCGGATCTCACATCACGCAGCAATAACCCAGAATAGGGCGGACAAGAGTGGTGTAAGCAGTCTCTTTAGTAGACCTGTTGCACCTTCTAAGTGATCTGCCAGTGAATCGCAGTCTTTGGTTTGCTCTATCCACAATACTGTGATCGTTCCAATTTAGGTTATTTGTAGTTGTAATCCCAAAGTATTTAGTTGAATTTACTGCCTTCAGATTAGTCTGACTTATCGCGTAATCGAAATTTAGCTGATCTCTTTTAGTACTCATGTGAATAACTTCACGCTTTTCCATATTCAGGGTCAATTGCCACTTTTCGCACTATACAGATATCCTCTGAATCATTTTGCAAGTCGTTTTGATCCTCTGGTGGCTTTACAAGACAGTAAATGACAGCATCATCTGCAAACAATCTAAGACGGCTACTCACATTGTCACCAATGTCGTTAATATAGATCAGGAACAATAGAGGGCCTGTAACACTTCCTTGGGGAACGCCGGATATTACTTCTGTTTTACTCGATGACTTTCCGTCTATTACTACGAACTGTGACCTTTCTGACAGGAAATCACGAATCCAGTCGCACAACTGAGGCGATACTCCGTAGGCACGCAATATGGTTAGAAGACGCTTGTGAAGAACGGTGTCGAAAGTTTTCTGGAAATCTAAAAATATGGAATCAATTTGACATCCCCTGTCGATAGCACTTATTACTTCATGAGTATTAAGAGCTAGTTGTGTTGCACAGAGCGATATTTTCTTAATCAGTGCTGACTATGTGTCATTAAATCGTTTTCTTCGAGGTACTTCATAATCTTCGAATACAAAAAAAATGGTTCAAATGGCTCTGAGCACTATGGGACTTAACAGCTGTGGTCATCAGTCCCCTAGAACTTAGAACTACTTAAACCTAACCAACCTAAGGACACCACCCATATCCATGCCCGAGGCAGGATTCGAACCTGCGACCGTAGCAGTCGCACGGTTCCGGACTGCGCGCCTAGAACCGCGAGACCACCGCGGCCGGCCTTCGAATACAGTATATGTTACAAATCCCTACTGCAAATCGACGTTAGTGATATGGGTCTGTAATTCAACGGATTACTCCTACCTCCCTTTTTAGATATTTGTGTGACATGAAAAATTTTCCAGTCGTTCGGTACGGATCTTTCTGTGAGCGAGTGGTTGTATATAATTGCTAAATATAGAGCTATTTTATCAGCATGCCGTAGGATCCCAAAAATTATAGGCCGATTAGCCTCTTATCATCCATTTCGGAAGTAGCGGAGAGGGTCATACTTCGTCGACTTCCCAAAGCTTACATTGACAGATCAGTTCTTCTGAACACACAGGCTGGATTTCGTCCAAAACATTCAGCTCCACTAGAGTTGCTGCTGCCATTGGAAGCAATTACAGGTGGTTTTAACGATGCTCGATCCACAGCTGTTGCACACCTGGTTATTGCTCAAGCCTTTGATAGGTTACAGCATAATTGTTTACTTTTCAATTTAATAAAATTACAGTTCTCACGGCACGTTGTCAGATTAATTAGCTCGTATCTTACAGACTATACCATTAGTGTATTCGTTGGTGAAACGGCCTCTGCGTCACAAAGTTCCCTTTTGGGACCGACGCTGTTTAGTATAATATATTTGTATTTATCAGACATACGAGACTTGCGACCGGTCAACATATCTTCCTTCGCTGATGAAACGGCGATATGTTACACTGACAAAAAAGTACCGAACATTCAAGATAAACTCCAGCAAGCTCTACAACTACTTGAAAAATGGTTTACGGCATGTCGGGTGAAGATAAATTTGGGCAAAAGTCAAGTTATGTTTTATGCAAGAACACGACAGGATTTGCATACCCCGTTCCTTGGACTGATTCCACCAAATATGTTGGAGTTCATCTCGAAAAACGTATTGCCTATAATAAACATATAACCGAGTTCACGAACAAAGCACACAATGTATTAACTGACTTGTATCCCTTACTAAAGAGATGCTTTTTTCTAAACAGGAAAAACAATTCACTAATTTATAAATTCGTAATAAGACCAGTCGCGTTGTGTACCTGCCTCAAATGGGGACATACTGCGTCAACGAATCTCCGCAAACTTCAGGTTGTTCAAAACAAGGCTCTGCGCGTCA
Source organism: Schistocerca americana (assembly GCF_021461395.2). Classification (NCBI taxonomy): domain Eukaryota; kingdom Metazoa; phylum Arthropoda; class Insecta; order Orthoptera; family Acrididae; genus Schistocerca; species Schistocerca americana. The sequence goes on along the minus strand of NC_060125.1, from coordinate 185,939,387 downwards.
TCGTGAATTTTCAAGGGGTCGTTAGGAATACCAAGATTCACAGTGACTTACAATCAAAGACTGCAGGAGCTCCGATCCATGTCTGAAAGCTGTTAACCAAATTTCCCTCCCTTACCAACACACTAATTCGTAAGTTATCCACGTATGATGCAATGGCTGGCACAAACATAAACGTCCTAAACTGGTGCTGTTACCACGTCGGTAATCAAAATTGAGGCTGACATCCGGCCTCACCATTGTTCTCACCTTTATGTATGTGCCAGTCACACATCATTGCAAATAATGTTATGTTATCTTGTAAATTGTAATGTTGCATTTTTAATACTGTGCACTGTAAATTATAGTTTGCTCTTTTATTTCTCAATCAATGCTGTTCAGTAGTTATGCATAAGGCTATTTGTAAATCTTCCGTTATTTATAGTTACTAATGACCTAGTCCTTTTAACGCAAGACTTGAATCTATTTTCTATACTCAATACTGTTTTGTCATTTTGTGAGGCTTTTATTTCTCCATGGCAAATGTTTCGCCCCATTATTGTCATGTTCTGATAAATATACGAAATGTTAGGTAGTTGGCTGTAAGGACCCTCGGATCCGAACCTTATAAACTAAAATAAAAGTAAAGAAAACAAAGTGACTACGTAAGTGCAACGAAGGTATGAGCATGTGGAATAAGTTCACAGATACGTGAGTGGCTAGAAGATTTCTTGAGTAACAGAACCCAGTACGTGGCCCTCGATGGCGAACGTTCATCAGAGACAAGGGCATCGTCAGGAGCGCCCCAGGGAAATGGGACAGGACCGCTGTGGTTCTCCATATACATAACTGTTAAACGCATTCTCTGAAAATTATTTCGAGTAGTTATATCATGAGACGACGCGAATGGGCAATGGTGGTGCAATCACACTTGACGTCTTAGAAACAAGTCATTCTGAATTAATAACGAGCATTAAAATCAGTTCAGGGATTAGTGACCACTGGGTTGTCGTAGCGAGATTGAATATTGTAATCTCCAAATCCTCGAAAAATATACCTATTCAAAAAAGCAGATAAATTTTCACTCGACGCCTTCCTGAGAGACAATCTCCACTCGTTCCAAATTAACAATATAAGTGTAGACCAGATGTGCTTTAGATTCAAAAAATAGTATCGCCAGCAATTGAAAGATTTATACCAAATAAAGTAACAAACGACGCAGCTGATCCTCCTTGGTACACAAAACGGGTTAGAACATTGTTGCAGAAACAACGAAAGAAACATGCCAGATTTAAACAGACGCAAAATCCCCAAGACTGGCGATCATTTACAGAAGCTCGAAATTTAGCGCGGACTTCAATGCGAGGTGCTTATAATAGTTTCCACAACGAAAATTTTTCTCGAAACCTGGCAGAAAATCCAAAGAGAAGTATGTTAGCAGCAAGAAATAATCAATGTCTTCTTTGCGCGATAGAATGGAGATACTATCGAAGACAGTGCTGCCAAAGCAGAGTTACCAAACACAGCCTTCCGTAATGCCTTCACAAAAGAAGAGGACGTAAATACACCAGAATACGAATCGAGAACAGCTGCAAACATGAGTAACGTAGAAGTAAATATCCTCGGAGAGGTGAAGCAACTTAAATCACTTAATGAAAGCAAGTCTTCGGGTCCAGACTATATACCAGTTAGGTTCCTTTCGGAGTATGCTGATGTATTAGCAGACTATCTCCATATTTAACAATCATATACAGCCGTTCGCTCGACGGAAGATCCGTACGCAAAGACTGGAAAGTTGCACAGGTCACACCAGTATTCAAGAAAGGTAGTAGGAGTAATCCACTAAATTACAGGCCCATGTCATTGCCGTCGATATGCAGCAGGATTTTGGAACATATATTGTGTTCGAACATTAAGAATTACCTCGAAGAAAACGGTCTATTGACACACAGTCAACATGGGTTTAGAAAACATCGTTCCTGTGAAACACAACAAGCTATTTATTCATATGAAATGTTGAGTGCTATTGGCAAGGAACTTCAGATCGATTCCGTATTTCTGAATTTCCGGAAGGCTTTTGACACTGTACCACACAAGCGGCTCGTAGTGAAATTTTGTGCTTATCGAATATCATCTCAGTTATGTGACTGGATTTGTGATTTCATGTCAGAGAGGACACAGTTCGTAGTAATTGACTTAAAGTCATTGTGTAAAACAGAAGCGATTTTTGGCGTTCCCCAAGATAGTGTTACAGTCCCTTTGCTGTTCCTTAAAACGATTTTTGAGACAATCTGAGCAGCCGTCTTCGATTGTTATCGGATGACGCTGTCGTTTGTCGACTAATAAAGTCTTCAGAAGGTCAAAACAAAGTGCAAAACGATTTAGAAAAGATTTCTTAATGGATCGAAAAGTGGCAGTTGATCCTAAATAACGATAAATGTGAGGTCATCCACATGACTGCTAAAAGGAACTTCGGTTACACGATAAATCAGTCTAATCTAAAAGCCGTAAATTCAACTAAATACCTAGGTATCACAATTACGAACAACTTAATTTGGAAGGAACACACATAAAATGTTGTGGGGAACGCTAACCAAAGACTGCGTTCTATCGGTAGGACACTTAGAAAACGTAACAGACCTACCAAGGAGACTGCCTACATTACCCTTGTCCGTCCTCTTTTAGAATTCTGCTGCGCGGTGTGGGATCCTTACCAGATAGGACTGTCGGAGTACATTGAAAAAGTTCAAGGAAAAGCAACACGTTTTGTTTTATCGCGAAATATGGGAGAGACTGTTACAGAAATGCTACAGTATTTGGGGTGGACATTATTAAAAGAAAGGCGCTTTTCGTTGCGGTGGAATCTTCTCACGAAATTCCAATGACCAACTTTCTCCTCCGAATGAGAAAATATTTTGTTGGCACCGACCTACATAGGGAGGAACGATCACCACGATAAGATAATTGAAATCAGAGCTCGTACGGAAAGATATAGGTGTTCATTCTTTCCGCACCCTATACGAGATTGGAATAATAGAGAATTGTGAAGGTGGGTCGATGAACCTTCTGCCAAGCACTTAAATGTGATTTGCAGAGTATCCATGTAGATGTAGATGTAGAAGTTTTTTGGCGGACTGGGTGGGCCGCAATCTGCCGTTGTTTCCCGATGATGGTGCGGTGTACGGTAAGGTGTCGAAGTTAAGTGACTATAGGAAGATGTAAGGTGACAGTCAAAATTTCTAGTTGGTGTAATGAAAGGCAAGTAGGTCTAGATGTGTGAAAATATAAGCCAATGCGGATGAGTAGGAAGAACAAACCAATAATGTTCGGTTACATTAATACTAGTGTGTTGCTTGGCATAATCAAGTCGTTTAAATATCCGGGCGTAATGTTCCAAAGCAATATAAACTGGAATGAGCATGTGAGGACCGTGATAAGGAAAGCGAGTGGTCGACTTCGGTTTATTGGGAGAATTTTAGGAAAGAACGGTTCACCTGTAAAAGACGCTGCCTATAGAACGCCGGTGCGACCTATTCTTGAGTACTGCTCGAGTATTTGGAATCTGTCACAGGTCGGATTTAAGGAAGACATCGAAGCTGTTCATGGGCTGGCTGCTAGATTTGCTACTGGTAGGTTCGAACAACACGTACGTGTTCCGGCGATGCTTCGATAACTCAAATGAGAACCCCTGGAGTGAAGGTGACGCTTTTTGCGAGAAAAACTATTGAGAAAATTTAGCTGACTGCCGAACGATTCTACTGCCGCCAAGACACATAACGCGTGAGGTCCACGAAGATAAGATATGAGAATTTAGGGCTCATACAGAAGCATATAGGCAATTGTTTTCCCTCGCTCTATTTGTGAGTGAAACAGGAAAGGAAATGACTATTTGTAGTACAGGATGCCCTCGCTACGCGCCGTAGGTGGCTTGCGGTGTATCTATACAGTCGTAAATGCTGATGTAGACGTATCGTGCCGTGAGAAAAGTTAATATTCCGATTTGTGATTCCCATAGCCCAATGCTAGCTAGATTGGGCTCAAGAGAACTAGGTTCTATGAGGGTCCACTATCTCCATTCCTAAAGGCAATGAAATATGAGTAAAACAACGAAAGATGAGTGAAACAATGAAAGATGAGTGAAACAATGAAAAAATTAAGAGGACGAACGGTGAGGGCTTCGTCACCGTCAGACCAAAAGCTGGACACATGTGGCCCACAGACAACGGCGTGTGCATCCTTGTTGTAAACCTGCAGGAGCATCGCTATGGTTTACAAATGGTTACAGACTGTCAGGTATTCTGTCAGGTATACTAGAGGCGGCCATAATGATTGAATTTACATCTGCAAAATAACAAACTGCGACCACGGAACTTAGTAGTGGTGTTAGCTTCTTTTTATATTCAACCTTTGTAAGATGGCAAAATTTTCCTACCATACATGAATAATTTTTATTATTCCTGTTTCATTTACTTATTAGGGATCGCATTTTAGGTGGGTTACCGAATTAGTAATCATTTATTGGGTGAAACGTCCTGACAGATTAAAACTGTATGCCGGACCGGGACTCGAACTCGGGACCTTTGCCTTTCGCGGGAAAGTGCTCTGCCAACTGAGCTACCCAAGCACGACTCACGTCCCCTCCTCACAGCTGTATTTCTGTCAGTACCTCGACTCCTACTATTGGGTACTCTCATACTAGTATGCTTTGACTGTAATTTCGCGCTGATTCGGACACCAGGGCGAAAGTGGAGCTCTGTGGTCTTCGAAACCGACAGGGAACAAGGACTGCAGGCAGGGCAGTTAAAAAGACGCAGAAACGTATCTGGTTGGCTGAACTGTAAACGGAGGAGGGGCCACCGAAATGAACATGAACTGAAGAAGGTTGACTATCAGCTTCATTACTCGTATAATGGGAGGTATTCCGTTTGCAGCGGGCGCGGTGATTGGTCAGATGTACAGTTCACACCAGCGAGGCTAGGTTTGCTCTTAACTGGCCACTGTGCGGCAAGGAGACTCTCCGACAATTGTCTATAGGACAATTTCCGCTGAATGCGTTTTTTAAATATTGCTGGCAAGGCGTCAGTGAACAATCTCACCATATAACTCGAAAGTGCTGATTTCGCCTCTAGGAACGACATAATTTGTTTCTCTGTGAGCAAAGAAACGAATCTGTACTTCTTTGTGGGGACTGAGGCATAACGAAGTGATTCTTTGCGTCCGCGCACTTTAGTCAAGTCTCTGCTCCTGGCTTATGAGCAAGCAGAGTTCTTGATTCGTGTCCGGCATTGTACGGAAGTACTTCGACACTAAAAGTTTGAAGGCCCTGTTTCGCGTCCTCCGTGTAGTCAGAACTTTTAGCTACGCAATGCACTTCGTCTGCACGACCGCCGGCAGAGCCGAGCCGATCGGCTTTGAAGAATTTCTCTTCCGTCCACTGAATTCGGTGATGCATGCCCCAGAGCTTATCAGATAGGGAACATTTAACAATAGATTATTAAGTTTCATTAATTTGATAGCAGAGCTCTGTACTGTCAGTGACAGTCATATTTGGAGCTTTCCTAACTTCGATTGAAATCAGTATTAACCTCTTTGTGTTTCCGTCGTATAGACGGGAGCGCGACTTCGACTCAAGTCATAGGTGTTTGCCAATCTCAAATTTAGATTAACGAGTAGGAGTTAACGTTCTTTGTCTACACTTGTTTAATTTTACATGTTTTCTTTGAAAGTTCTTTTGACAATTAATATCTTATCAGTATCCAATTGTTCTACTTCCCCTAGGATTAGAGCCCAAATACCATCCCTGGTTATGTTGGGGTGGAGTATTGACTCTACTAGGGGATCGGATCCACAAGTTATTCCCCTTTGCATGTTTTCTTTGAAAGTTCTTTTTACAATTAATATCTCATCAGTATCCAATTGTTCTACTTCCCCCAGGATTAGAGTCCAAGTACCATACCTGGTTATGTTGGGGTGGAGTATTGACGGTACTAGGGGATCCGATCCACGAGTTATACCCCTTTGCAAGTTCTCAGTGATAGGGCTAATTTAATTCACTTAATCTCTTGTGACACTGACAGCCATCACACGTACGCATACAATTGGGAGTATCATTGGACCTTCAGTGCCAAGCGTTTTTTACACTGATGGATGGCTTGGCACAGACTCCCTTGATAGAAGTCAGCATTTTGGGCAGCCAGGAAACATGCCAAGTCGGGAATTCTCTGGTAGTAGTTATGAAAATGCCTGCCACGCAGCTGTTTCTTCGTCCGAGGAAAGAAATCACTGGGTGCCACGACATGAGGACAGGTTCCATGGCGTGTCGCTTTGACGGCCTCCCGTAACTTCGACGGTATGCAGCTTACGAACATAATACAACGCATCACACCACGGCAGTCCCAAAAAGCATTAAGCGTTACTTGTATGATGTTGGAGAGACCTACACCATTATCCGCGATATGAACCACTGCTCATTTCGCTCGGGGTCATAGTGACACACCCAGGTCTCGTCCATGGTGATCATGTGGCTAATGAAGTAACGACCTTCCTCATGTTCAAAATTTTGCGCAGGATATTGGAAAGAGAGCTACGTCCAATTTTAACTTTTCTCTCATCGCCTCAATTGTGGTACGCCGATTTACAGCATCGGGTCTTCTGTTTCTCTTGTGATCACCCTCCTCTTAGCAGGGAGATAGCAGCCATTTCGTTCGACTTCATTCAAACTTGTCCGACCACACGGGAAGCATCTGCGTCAACTAGCCGGTGTGTCACATGGTCTGTGTCACATGGTCGAGCATTCTTATTCAACATATTCACCAGGTCAGCGTGGCTTGTTGCTGCGCTGTTCCCGTTATAACAGAGAAAACGAATTTCAGCACGACTTCCATTTTTATTGATTGGGAGTGGCATTTTGTTTCGATTCCTATACCAGAAAAACTACGATACTGTGTCGCGAAGATGTCAGGGCCTACGATGTCTGCAGACATGTACTGCAAACAAATACGAAATTAGTTCCGTAACTATATTTTTTCGAAGTGAGAACTAAAACCGTGTGATTATCCTTTGTATAACACATGCTGAAGCATTCTGTTTATATGTTTACTCCTCTTAGCCATGCTAGTTTTCAAACGTTCCCTTTCGCTCGTCGTCTCGGATTCTCCTTATATTCTGTCTCGTCTGATGGTATCCCTACGCGACCGCAGCCCTGATTAACGACCTCTTCGAGCTTTGCGTTGCGCGGGAGAAACAACGAAACGTATTGCTCCATGGACTTCCACCGAAACGTATCTTGGAGGACCTGGATAATCTCAATGCACTGCTACATTAATACTATTACGCTAAGAATGCTTTGACCCACGATATAGTGTGAAAATAGTCACTTATTGTATATCGCTATGCAGTGCCCTGTAGCCATCCCACTCCTTTCAAAACCTCCTCAGTCGGAGCGTTGAACAGCAAGCGTCTTAATCTGTCACTACAATGTCATCTACCGATTTACACCACCTCTTCTGTAGCAGCTGAGAACCACAATAGTCTACAGTCAAAGGTGATGAAGTCTGCCGGCATCAAATCGGGAAAATTGTTGTTGTTGTGGTCTTCAGTCCAGAGACTGGTTTGATGCAGCTCTCCATGCTACTCTATCCTGTGCCAGCTTTACAACCGAGGTTAGAAGTGTACTGTAGCTGAAGATGATAACTCTGATAGCTAGTAAAGGTATTTCGTTCGTAATTCCTGTTTCCTTTATTTTCTGAGACCATCCACCGTACTCCTCAGACACATCTTCTACGATGTTTTCCTGTAGTCCCGCTCACATCCGATGTTTAAAATAATTTAGCTGCAAGTTTGTATTTAATGAATTATTGTAATGTGTAAAAACTCTAATCAGACTACGTTCTTGTATGTTGATAATTTATTTTCATGTAAACTACGTGATTCGCGCCTGCCGAGAAATTCAGCATGATACATTCTTGTGGCGCCTATAGTCGCCCAAGATGGGAATTTCCGGTGGAAGCAGAGAAGGCAGCGTACTAATGGTGACCGACAGAGGGCAGTGTGTTTGCTCAATAAGAAAGCATAGAAATAAATATTACAACCAAAAATAATACATGCTGATGCAAAGAATAATATACTTAGTGAACATCGATTTGTGAAGCTAAGAAAATTAATAATATTTAAAAAGTTATTTGTATCAGTTATTAATGTGGAATGTATTAATGTCAAAGGTTGACCCTATCTGGTGCAATATTACAATGAAGGTAAAATTTCAGAGTAAATATATGGATCAGTTATAGAGAAAAATGGAATAACTGTTTTCCGTGAGCAAGAGTTAATTAGGAATCTGAATGTTGTCTTTGATCGATTAAGAAAATTAAATGTGGCGCATAAATGTTGGGTTAAAAAAGACACTCTCCACTAAGGCTGAACTGTGGTTTTTATGATGTGAAATACACCTATCTTTCTTTTCTTATTATTATGAAAATGTTCAGTTCAGGATGGTGTGAAAAAATGTAAGGAAAAGTGAAGCTAAATCTCATTTAATTCCAAACACAACACGCTTCTCTTGCAGGGTTTATTTCAAAATTCAGTAGTTAAATCCCTTAGGGACCGATCTGAAGAATAAAATTGATCACATAAATGCAGAAGTACGTCAAGGAAGTGCTCATTCTAGACAAACTGTTTTTATTTCTTTGGAAATGACACTCTCAACCTTACCAGCAACCAAATAACATAAAGAAGCTGGTTCATTACCTTTACACATTACACATGGCGGTAGACGCAGTAAATCCAATTCACTGGCAAAGGGAGAAGGTACAACACGTCCTTTTGTTTTCGTGTCGCTGCCCAAAACTTCAAACGAGAACATATACAGACATACATACATTTTCTTTATTTGACTGTGGCGTATAGGACACTCTGACCATGGAGCTGAGCAAAAATGTAAATTCTCAGTATCTGTTCTCGTAATATTATTAGAAATATGCGGTGATACAAACCTGGTTACTACACTGAAGGAAAAGGTGCTGCCGGTTAACAATCACATAATTTTAAGAAAGGTACATCTATTTGTACTACGATTATTACCTCGATATTCTCTTTGACTATCAGTGAGGATAATGTATGGTGACCAGTCTTACATTAAATATAGGCGACAGGCTGCGAGTTGTCAAATGATTCGAAAGGCTAGATGATGAATCTGAACTGGATTATCATACACGAAGATATTCCCCAAATGAAATTTTCTAGAACGCCAGGGGGCAGTGGATTTAGAGATGCTCGTACATTGCAGCGCTAGGTTGTTAGGGCTCATGTGAGCCACTTTAACATTTGCTGCCAAATTTCTCAAGATTTTTTTCTGAGAGTAAGCAGCAGGCATCAATCAGGATCACTGTGGGTACATTCCTATCCCAGGTCAAACCAGGCTCCACAATTCTCACGTCCGTGACCCATCACAAAATTGCTATATGGCCCTCCGTACCACTTGCTACTTGGTACTGCAACGATCTAAATCCTTCAAGTAAAACTCCGATCATCTGTTTGGGTTATATTAATAACTAACTCCCTTGGAAGTGATCCAGACACTTTCGTTAATATAATTGGCATATTGCTTTCTTTAATCTTAGTGTTATATAGAAAAATTTTAGTTATTCCAGTGTCTCAAGTTATTATGCGAAATATAAAGTATTTGCAGCTAACTTCTGCTACAGGGATTATATCTGTCAATAACCACACAACATATTCTCAAGAGATCGTGGCTTTCAGAGAACGGTCACTGTGATAATCATTGTTACGTTTGTTGAGAGTGTTAACGATATACTTATCCCAATGGCAACGGGTAGTTAGCTTCCTCCGTTACTGAAAGTATTTGTAACAATATATCTATCAATTAATTCCAGGAAAAAATTAATGACTGGTAAGTCTTTTTGACAACTGTCTACGTATTGCCTATTGGATCTCATTTCGTGACTTCGAGTGACAATTGCTTAATGATTTTTCTTATGTTCCAGCAATACAAGCGGCAGGTATTCTGAAAGATTCGCATTCCAGCACCAACAATGGAGGGTGATTCATTGAGAATGTCAGCAACTCATTCCGCTGAAACGTCAGAAAAATCATTATAAAGATCCGGAGACGAAAGCCAATAGACAGTACTTTGAAATAACTTGTTGCACTACAACGATTTAGGCCAAGGCGGAATTATTGATTTACTCGATCTAGCTGAAATTGGCTTCTCTTTCAGTTTCCTTGACTTTAGTTACAATCATTTACAAGGCGCAAGATCGATTTAGTGCAGGTTACGGCCTTGCTTGGACTTTTCGTCCATCATTTAGAAAACAGATTTCTCAATACACACAAAGATATTGACGATAACATCATTTATTACAAAAGATATGTCATTAATTTATTTAAAGGAAATGAGGAAGACATTATCCACTTCACCAACAAAATAAACCATATGAAATCTGAAATGCAATATAAAGCTGATCATGAGGAAGATAACACTGTAATATTTTTGGATGCCAGGATCTATGGGATTAACAATAGGAATTAACTTGATTTTTTCCGAAAACATCCAGCCAAAGACACCGTTGTTAATGAATCTTCCTAGCATCCATACTATCCAAAAAGTGTTTTCTTCACCTGTGTGTTGCAGAGGTTACACAAATACCCTTTGGGAAAACATGAAACTGGTAAATAACTCTCAATATTAAAATAAATTTTATTCGCGAACATCTATGATAATAAGACAACATACCATCCCTTCAAGTATTGTGGAGAAATTGGAAGCTGATTATCAATATGGTTCAGGAAAAGTACTGAAAGCACGAAGGCTACGTAATTCATCTTCGGTAATACACTAGTGGCGACATTAATAGGGTAAGCAACAATTTCCATACTGTCTGTAGTGTTTAAAGACGAAATCTCATTAATTTTACAGTATCTCCAAGAAATAAACCGACAATTTACTTAAAGAGCAATATGAATTTAGTAGAAACGCTTTTTAGTCATGTTAAAAGACCTTCTTTGAGTCTGTCACCCTTCTGACACATGTTCTTACAGACTATCGAGTGTTATTTATTTGTACGAATCTTACCTTTTCTGTCTGTCATTACTTCCATCACACTGAACAGTTATTGTAGCCACAGAATGTTTCGACATTAATACGTAACAATTTCCTGCCATCTTCCATAAATAACCGTCGCCTAGCAACGCTCTGCAGCATAAGTAATGGTGGTTGCGTAGCAACGGCCGCCTGCCTAGTCGACGAGGATATTGACGGCTTGTCTACAGAATCAAAAGGCACTGCTGACGATTCTGTTGCCCGATCAGCGTAGTGGTGGCATCCATCGCAATCAATCGGTGCTAGGTGCATTCGGTGAGTACACAGCCGCCTACTTCATCTGAGACCCAAGCAGCTTTTACATTACGTAATCTAGTTACTCATTGTTTACTGCAGACCACCCGACGTGTGACAACACTGTTTAACAGTTCAGTGATTTAAACCCCCCTTAGTTATCATTTTACGTAAGCTTAATTTTAAATCAGCATACAATTCACTTGTAATGGCTATCTCTGAAAACTCTGACTGTTTAAAGACTTTCACTGGACAGCGCCATTCAGTCCTCTAGTGGGCCTAGAGGATATCTGAAATTTTTCCACACTCTAACACTACCATTCTATAAGAAACATCATAGTACCACTTTTATTAAGGACTTAACTAATTTTATTAGTGTAATATAGATATGTGTTTTTGTACATTGTTTCTAACTTTATGGCGCTGTTCAAAATGAATGAAAAGTTGATACCGATGTAGCCGATAAACATAAATTGTGTGGTCATTGACTGATATAATCTTTAATGAGCTCATGGACGCTCTCCGTCAATGACATGGCAAATGTGAGCACCTAATCCATTTACCTACGGTCCTGAAATAATAAATTTTTGTCAATAAAAGCTGTTATAAGGTATTTTATTATCTTCATCTACCTGGCGTATTTAATGCACTTCCATTCTATTGGCTGCAAATGCTGTACTTAGCTATATTATTTTAACTGAAAAATATTATTAAAATAAATTATCTTCCCAACCAGGATGTAATAAATTTATCCCCAAGTAAATGGCTTTTGTCTGCAACCAGCCTAATGCAAACAAATGTAAATGATTGGTGTTACCACTTCGGGTACGGTGCCTTTATGCTGTTGCTTTTACACATCTTCCCAGTTGCCCTAAATTTATTTGAAACTATGTGGTTGCTTCCTGAATGTTAAACAGATGAGAGGAATGACTAATTAGCATGGTTAATAGGACTGAACTTGTATAAAGTGTGCATTAACATATGTTGCGTATAAATTTTTGATTATCACCACGAGAAAATATTGTTACATATTTTAATTTTTGTCTGCCTCCAGGTTCATGTCTGAAGTCGTAGTACACAATGACGTTTCTTTTCCACATTATCGGAACTCGCCTCTAAACGAGCCAAAACACAATAAAACTGAGTATTGTACAATAATATGATTTTTTTGCCAGTTGAAGAAAATCAACGCCACCACATTCAGTACTGGGCGGTGGAAGTGTATTACAACAATTCCCCAATATACGACACGGTGATTAATTGGCGCAGACGGTGTAAGTGTGGACAAAAAAGTTTGAATGGCGAAGATCAAAGTGCCAACTGTCTCCATCCGGAGCACGAGAGTGACGATTTCTTACGACTTTTATTATATGATGAGGACGTGGGTGTGATGCAGCAAGACACGGAAGGTGAATCGAATTTGGAAGGCGTTGCTATTTAATGGAGGCAGATGTGGCATTGAGGTGAAATGTAGTGGACTACGAAGGTTCACAAGACAACTACTTATTTGTTGACAGAGATATGTGACACGTATTCGGTAGCCACTGGTAATATGCGCTAGTAAAACAATAATCTCTGAGAACTCACCGGTGATATTGCGACAAGGATTGGTAATACGCTTTAGGAAATGTTAGGCTGTGATAATTCCCTACTGGAATGGAGCTCTGATACATGCACCAAGAGAAAGTTGATAAAATAGTAACGCAGTTCTGCATGAATTAAAAACTAAGTTCGAACCTCAAAGAGTAGAGCGTTCCTGTACAGCATTTTATAAATAGGTGACAAATAAAACTAGTTATCGTACAAAGAAGTTCATTAATTTAAAGTGTTGCAGAATAAATTCTCAGTCCAATGACAATAGTGCCAAAGGAAGATGGTCAATCAAAACGGCTCGTGAAAACATTGTTGAGAATAGATGGCAGCAGAATGCAGAGAAAAAGGTACAAGCAAATAAATTCTAATACTGACTCCGGAAAATTCATTGGAATAGGTCTTGGCAAATGCATTTTTTTTATAAACATAAGAGCAAATCTAATTCTTGGTGAAAAATTATAGTTTTCAGAAATTCTTAAGCTGATAGGGTGAATACGGGAAGAATTTGATGTGGAACTGGCTGATTAATAATGTTCATAAGTTCAAATTTCCTAAGTACTGCGTTTGCAATCGACGTCTACGCGTAGTAAAAAGTAAACTGCTTCAATAATTAAAAAAGAAAATGTGGGTCCACAGTGACACTTTTAGAAGCTGAAATCAGCAAAAACAACTGTGTTATTCGTTTTACTTTTGCTTATCGAAGAGAGTGAGCAGTTTCATATTTCATGTCCTCGGTATTACGTATCGTCCATTTTGACTTTCTTTTGCAAGCGTAAGTTTTCTTTAGGCGTATATAGTAGTGAATTGCGATGTTAGTGGTTGAATCTGAAAGATGTCACATGATTGTGGTTTAAGTGTGTGTAGATCCTGGGCTACAGATAATTCATAAATGTCACAATATTTATAGCTTGAGAATATACTTGCCTTCAAATATTTTTGTATCCTTTGTTACATAAATACAGATACAGGAAACGTTGTCAAAGTTTGTGTTCCGCTGCTGCGCTATATCTTACAGCATGATTTTACTATGCTTGCTGGGTATTCTGGCTTGATAATAATTCAAGGGTCAGTAGAAATATAAGGTAATGAACATTACGGAAAACTTTCGATTGGTCTCGAAGTACTAACTAGCAACCAGACAACACACCCTGAGACTTACAAAAATGTAATGTACAGAAAGTTTTCTTTTCCACCGTAGTGTGTGAACGAAATATTCCATTTACAGTGTGTTACTACCACTTGACCTTAGTAAGGCATAGCACTGTACCTAAGCCCAGGTGCTATAGACACCTTAATGTGTTCCCGCGTAACGTTCCCATAACATTGCGTGCACATGTATTCATGTAGCGTTTTTGGCCTTAAGTAATTAAATTAAATTGAATGAAATGAATGGGCTGTCGAAATCAATCAGAATCCATCATCGAAATTTTATGCTATCTGGGCTAACTTGTCACAAATGCTGAACTTGCCGTCTAATGTATGTTTCCCGACTCTTTAATTAAATACGTTATCTCATTGGTGCTTCTCTCATACACCTCATGACCTTAGATTGAAGTTTTCTAAAACTGTTGGTGCATAGATCAGTGACAGCAAAAGTCTTAGGCAGGCCTGGAGGTGTTCTGAGATGAAGTAACAATTACACAGACCGTTCGCCAATGCAGGAAATCTGGGTGCAATTTCGTGTTTTGCACATATTTTTAATTGTTACAGAGTATGCAGCGCTACATGCCCAACCTCTGATGACGGAGGACATTCATCAAGAAGTAGGGTACGTCTATAACAGTAAAATATTTGAGAATTAGTGTAAATGATTACTACCTGCAGTTGAAATTTTATTCACTTTGGCTTTATTAAGGTTAATGCAATGAACTTGCCAGGCTTCGAACCTTATGTTTTCACTTTGTACAGTCATTGGTTTGTGATGTGTAAGGGAAGAGACCCCAGCAAACTTCCATATGTTAATGTAGGTAGTCGTCCTGTAGCACGACTGTGGAGTAGGTTCTGAGACAAACTGAAATATAATAGAAGATGTACATGAGGGAAGATTGGTATCTGTTGAAAGATTCAGGACAGCATCTACGGTTAAAAGCAACATATGAGAACAGGTTTCACGGGTAATCAGTTAGTGATGTGCACTCATAAACAAATATTCCATAAAGTTAATGAGCTCCATCTACGAGACATTCTGATCTCGTTCCCGAATAATTAGCTATATCTCACGTCTCTGTAGAGTAAAGGGAATAGAAGATATCAAAGCATCCTAAAGAAACGAATTACATTCACAAATTTGAGTAATTGGTTGTACCAGCCCGCACCGATTCCTGAAGTTTTCATAGCTTATAAATTTGATTTGTAAAATACGAAAAAGGTCTATAATACCTGCTTTACAGCCGAAGGTGTTGTTGAGTATTCTACCTAGTGGAATCGCTGAACTTGATACATAAGTTCCACACAGTCTGGCTGTCATAGTGTGTAAACCTAGAGTTTCTTATTGAATTTGACAAGTGCCAATTCCTCATACAATAAACACCTAAATCTGTGTTCCCATTTGGCGTATTGAAATGATTGTCTGACTTTCAGGTTACCAAATTACTTGAACAGTCTGGAAGATAGCTGGATGTGAATTCATCTGAACGCGAAAGTATTCAAGCTGAACATTAATATCTGAACTTCTCTCAATTAAGTAACATTCTTTTTTGGCTAGTAAGTGTAAACAGTATCTTAGTCCTACCTGCGTATTCTGATCGTCCTAGACATCAGCGGTAGCGAGAAATTATTGTTGTAGTTATCCAGTATATTCTATTAGTTGGCCCTCTCTGTAGCTGAGCGATCAGCGTGATTGAGTGCCAAGTTGAAGATCGGGATTCCGTTCCCGGTGAGTGCAGAGAGTTTTCCTTGGTGGGACGGCTGAATAAGGATGCGCTCAGTCTCGTGATGCCAAATGAGGAGCTACTTGAGCGAAACGTAACGGCTTGAGGTTCAGTAAAACTACTAGCAGCTAGAAGAGCGCTCATCTGGTTCCATGCCCTTCCATACGCAGTCCAAATGTCGCCATTGAATAAAATACCGTTACACGCGTAGAAATGTCTCCTGCTTGACTACGCATGTGTGTATCTAGAATGGCCCGTCTACGCAAAAGATGACACATCTATTTATCTCATCTGCAGTCCATTAACTCCCTGATAAATGTGAACGCACTCAAATCTGTTTTCTTCTGTCGATCTTAAGATTGTTTAAGATTTTCTGATACATTCTTTACAGTTGCTGATGTCCATTGGAGCCAATGTTTTGTCCTCCAGGTGCGACTTCTGAGGATATACGCCGGGCTTTGGCCCGTGAGCAGTGCTGATGTCTCGCTGTTCCTATCCTGCCCAGCTTCCAGAAAACAAAGTTTAAGTACCTAGTATCCTTAATTTAGTCTTAATGGATGCACGGATACCTCGTATCATTACAAATGAATGAGGATGACACCGTTGCTATCTGCTTTGCAAAAGATGGAGTAAATGAAGTTTGAAGAATTAAGATACAAAGGAATTAATGACATTAGCTGCTAGTGGGCATTGATTTAAAGCAGTTTGGAAGTCAAAAATTTGTGCATGACCGTGATTCGAACCCAGTTCTCCTGCTTAGTAAGCAAACGCTCTGATCTCCGCGTCATCTGGACAGAATGGTCATCGTAACTGCACGGAAGACCCTAGCACGCCTCCCATCAGACCCACAAGTCTCATCTTATCCACACACTACTGATGTAGTGCGCCTATCCCGTTGTCCTCATTACTTTCGGCATTTTGCCGATTCCCGTAAGAGTTCCAGCGCGGTGAGCAAGGCGCAGTATATCAGTAGTGTGTGGATAAGTTGAGACTTTTGGTCTGATGGGAGGCATGCATGGTAGTCCGTGCAGTTGAGATGACCGTTCTGTCCAGATGACGCAGAGGTCAGTGCATCTGCCTACTAAGCAGGAGACTTGGTTTCGAATCCAGGTCATGATCAAATTTTCACCATTCTTGATTGATTTAAATCAGTTCCTACTAGCAGCCAATGTCATTAATTTCTTTGTGTCTTAGTTTATAAGGGCTGCGGGATCAGAATGTCTCTGTTTCTTCCGACACGTCCGAAAGCACAGACATCACATATAAAAAAAATTGTGCTTATAGTTATCAGAGTTCAAGTGTGATTGTGAGTGGTTGTTATACTTACGTCTGCAGTGCTTGTTTACGTGTGTTTTGTTGTGTTTATTGAAGATGACGAAACGTCAAGGCATTTTCAAGAAACGAAAATTTAGAGGAAACAAACTTAGAAAGCTTTCTGTACAAGAGGTTATGTTGCCTGGCAACAATGTTTCTAATTGTAATTCTTCAACAAGTGCATCATTAAAGAAGCTCTCACCATTTGAACAGAGTTACAACGAATTTACTGTAAGTGACAAGGGGTGCAGTAACATTATTATAAATTTGAGAATATTATCAGATGTAACTTCTAAATTTGTACAATGAAGACAGAGTGACGAGTCACAGAGTTTGGAAATTTGTGAGAGTGCCAGTGGGACAAAAGGCCTAGCAACTGCTTTGGATTTAATTTGCACTAAATGCTGAGCTGTGATTTCATTTATGAGTTCTTCAAAACCAGATGCAAGTGCCCCTTATGAAGTCAATACTAGATTAGTTTATGTCTTACGACCCATTGGCTAGGGCATGGCTGCAGGGAGTGCATTTTGTTCAGTGATGAACTCACATCTACCACCAAATAAATTTGAAAAACTGATTGCAACATTAGAGAAAGCTGTATGTGAGGTCAGTGAGGAAAGCATGAAACTGGCTACTAGGGAAGCAGCGGAAGAAAATGATGGATGTTCGAATATTGCAGTTGCACTTGATGGAAGTTGGCAGAAAAGAGGACATACTTCCCTGAATGGAGTAGTGACTGCCACGAGTGTAGACACTGGTAAAGTGTTAGATGTGGAGATAATATCTAAATATTGCAAATGTTGTAAAGTCAATGAACTTAAAGAACAGAACTGTGTGGCTAATTTTAGAGGGGCAAGTGGTGGTATGGAATTTCATGGAGTACAACAAATATTTCATCGCTGTGTAGAAACAAGAGGTGTACAGTACACCAAATATTTGGGCGATGGTGACAGTAAGGCATACAACAATGTGGTGAACCCTAAGCCATTTGGAGATACCATTATTAGAAAAATAGAATGTGTAGCCATGTTCAAGAACGTTTGGGAACGAGGCTGAGAAAACTAGCTGTTGATATGAGAGGAAAGAAGTTAGAAGATGGAAAATTGTGGACGGGATAGGGTTAGTTAACTAAAACTGAAATAGAAAACTTGCAGGTATACTATGGGCAGGCAATTAGGAGAAATAAAGAAAATCTGGAGGCAATAAAGAGAGATGTTTGGGCCATTTCCTCCATAAGTCCTCTACTGATGATAAGCCATGTCATGGATTGTGTCCATTAGGAGAAAATTAGTCGTGAAAAGACAATAGGGCTCGGGCAACTGGAGAATCTTATTCTCACCAGCATTCTCTTCCTGCTGCTGTTATTACAGCAATTAAACGTATTTTCAGAGACATGACTCATTGACCTTCTAAGGAAATGTCGGCATGGGCAGACACAGAACCCAAATGAATGTTTCAACAGCATAATTTGCAACCGCCTCCCATAACTGTATATGTAGTCATGCATACAATGAAACTAGGAGTTGATCATGCTGTTATTACATTCAATTATGGTAATATTGGAAAGTGTTGGGTACTGAAAAAGCCCCATAATATCAGAAATTATCATAGATAAATGAATGAAACCTTCTGAGACTCTGCATAACATAACGTATCATTTAACATACATTAAAAATATTAGGGTCCTGCATCAAATAGATTTTTCAGAAATGGGTCAAAAACTTGCCTAAATTAACGTGGGTCAGATAGGCAGAGTGTGGTCCCCTTAAAGATTCGATGCATCCTTGAGATCGTTCCTTCCCCTTCACGTAGACGATGGTATCTGTGTGATCGGATAATTTAAGCGCCGTCATCATATCTTTATAGGTTTTCCAGGATCATCCCAGTGAATTCTATGGTAGAAATGTGTTAACCACTATGCTCTCTTCCATGTCTTGTCATACTTCACATACTTAAAAGACCTCGGTGATCTTGTGTGTATGCTACAATCGCAACATCTTTAAATATGAACTGTCTACACTCACCATCATAGAAACCCTGAGCATCTGTAGTGATGGTGACACATTGACATGCAACTGTGAAATCCTCTAGGTATGGTGCAGCACCTATTCATTTATACACCTCGTTGCACAACACTGATAAGTGGGCAATAGTTTATCACATGGTCATGTAGAACTAGAGCATATTCTATTCACACAGCTATATGGCCAGACTTAATTATCTCGTTGTGTTTTGAGCAGCCTATTATGATGATCAGTGAAAGCTCTTTGAACTAAATTACTTCTCAACCCTGCTCTACTGTGGCCACATGCTGTGTCTGTGGTTTTCTTCAAGTACAGGAGAAATAATTTTAGACATGTCTGCAATATGTCTTTGGAAGCGGACATGGTCACATTACTCCTACTCCGATAACCCCATCTTTTGCTGCATGATAGCCGTAATTCCACGTAACCAATATATACATATTTTGTTATCTCCCATCTTAAACTTCACCTCCTTAATAGCACTCATCTTCAGCAAAAACTAACGTCATTTGAGACTGTGCACCCACATCAGCAGCAGCAGCAGTTTGACAAGAAAATTCAGTGACGAACAGGCTGTCCTATTAGGATTGCTAGGAAGAATGCACCCTGTGCTATTCTGGGAAGTACTCGAACATCTATCTCAGTGCTGGACCCACACTGCAGCTATGCGCCATAGTGTCAGCAATGGTACCGAGGTGAACATGTGTTTTGACAGGAATTTCTCGGGTGTCATGTGTGAAAGAGAAGTCGCCTCTTCTTCCCTGCGGGACCAGAACTGACACCTACGTGTTGCTTGGAAACTGGAGGCGGAGTTGGCGGTGTCAGCTCAGCATTGGACGTCGAGTGGGGGATGTGCTTTTTACTAGCGATATTTTGTTTAAACTATATTCCATCGATTTGACCGACCAATATAATGTCGTAAATTAAAAGTACAACACCATACATGTGAAGAATATCGATTTAATTGATTTGCATACATTTTTTATATCAACGTGGTGTTAGTGGTTTAGTAGTTAAGGGGAGCGTGTGCATGAGTGGGTGACATGGAGCAGAACAGCAGGTTAAGTGCATAACACTACGTTAATTTGAATACTTTTTGTGTAAAACGCAGTACAATAGGTTTAGGGGGGGGGATGAGAAAGAAGAAGAATGTGGCAGAAATGGCATTCAAAAGAGTGAGAAATTCGAATAGTGTACCAGAAAATGGTGGGATAACATAGCTAATTACTTAATTTGGTATCAAAGGCGATGCAATAGTTTAAGAAAATGGGAGTGATGTGGAAAACCACTTAACAGAACAATAGGTTAAGTAAGAGTTGTATCCATCCTATCGAGCACAGACTGAGTCCTTTTCCAGCCAATTCCTAGGAAGAGGTGGTGGTTGGATGACTTAGGTTATTGGAGGTAGCCCAAGTGCCCTTTTTCCCACAATTTTCTTAGGTTTGTGGAGGTAGCCTTGGTATGTTGAATTGTCCTGATGGAATTTGAACTTCCCACCATTTTCTGGGTAGGAGAGAGGAGAGGGGAGGTGAGGGGATTTATGAGTGAGTGAGAGGTTAATTAATTGTGCAATTTAATTAAGTAGTCAATCAAATTGGTAAGAGTGAGAGGAGCTATTCCAATAAATCCAACCTGAAAGTGTAATTGTAGCAGTGAGGGGGAGGGGGGGAGGGAAGGGGAGTGGGTGGGGGAAAAATCGTTTAAGTGCCTGTAAAAGAAAAGCAGGGATCCTTTTAGCAGAATAATAGGTTAAGTACCTGTCAATCAAAGGATAACAATTGTTTAAGTACCTGTCAGTCAAAGGAGAGCAATGGATTTGCCCTGAGAGTGTACCTGCACCTGATGTAGGCAACCTGCACAAAAAAATGGACTGGAACGAAGTTTGTTCTACTATTGGTATTTAACAAGCATCACAATATTGTGGTTATAAAGGGATCTGTTGTTTCAATAAATTTACGAATAATAGCATTACGTGAGAGAAAGATTGAAGTTAGACTTTATTACGACGTAAGAAACGTTAAAATAAAGTGAAAGACTAAAACACAACCTGAGACAAAATAGAAAGAAAACGACGCACCACCGAAAAAAAAAGTATCTAAATGGGACGGAAATCGGTACATGTAATGTACAGCGTGATTATAATTAAACTTTGTAGATATAACACCACTGGTTAGAATGACGTCAAATTGCAGCGGAATATTATCGGAGAAGGGGGAAAACGTATGGCAAAAGAAAAAAAATAGTGTGAAAATTGATCAATAGATGGTCCTGTGTGTGTCAGAATACGCAAATGAAAACACCTGTTATGAGCACGACCCATTGAAGTTGGTATAAACACGCCGGGTACACAGATTTTCCTCCTTTCGCGTCTGCGATGAAGGGCAACAAAATGGGGCATAAATTATCGTCGACGCTCTGCTGTGCTGTAAGGGTGCACCAGGTGACAAACAAAGAGGTTCTGTTATGAAAAGAAATGGCGCTTCCAGACCATTCACTGCTGGTTGTCGGGCCGTATGACGGGCGGCAGTCGAGATGGTATTCCATCGCTGTCTGGGGGGTCTGCCGACCCGTTTTTGGCCGGGAATCTCATTGACTGTCTCAATGCAAAGCTGTATTACAAGATTGATGTGTTGTGGACTGGCAAGACAGCCAATCCACTATGACATGTAGCCGAGAGGCACGCGTTTAAGCTCACGCAGGATGGCGTGAGGTCTGGAACAGGACAAGGTCTTTATAGTAGCAAAAATAGTACGTAGCTTCTGGAAAACTTAACTTTAATCCGTAATTGGTGAACATCGGTCTGACGGTACATGCATCACAAGATAAATAGCAATTGATAATGGCGCCTTGCTAGGTCGTAGCAAATGACGTAGCTGAAAGCTATGCTAACTATCGTCTCGGCAAATGAGAGCGTAATTTGTCAGTCAACCACCGCTAGCAAAGTCGGCTGTACAACTGGGGCGAGTGCTAGGAAGTCTCTCTAGACCTGCCATCGTTCTACAGAAGTTCCGGACACTGAAGGGTTTGAAAAAAGGCGTTCGTCCGATGACTACCGTGGGTCTAGAGAAAATGATTCGTAAATTCGAAAGGACGGGTTGTTTTGGTGTGCAACCTGGTAGATGGAGGAAACGAATCGATCTACGTCAGTGGAAGAAGTTGAACTTTAATTATAATCACCGTGTACATGTACAGACAAATAAATAATTAAAATTTCAGAAAAAATGCATGATTTATTCAAGAGAAAGGGACTCAAGTTGAGCAAGTCAATAACGCATTGAAACACCTCAAGCCAAATTCTGTCCAAATGGCGAGTTAGATCGTCAAGCTTGCTAGATGGTTGGAGGACGCTACCCATAAGATTCCAAACATTCTCAGTCGTGGAGAGATCCGGCGACCCTGCGGGCGAAGAGAGCGTTTGGCAAACACGAAGAAAAGCAGTGGAAAATCTCACCATTGTGGACGGGCATTATGTTGCTAAAATGCAAGACCAGGATAGCTTGTCGTGAAGGACAACAAAACGGGGCGTAGAATATCGTCAACGTACAGGGCGCAACTACATCTAATTCTACATGCTATCATGCATCCCACTTGCCAACAGAGCACCGTTCAAATATTTGGTTAAGATATTCTCATGTGGGAAACATGGCCCCTACAAGCCCGACAAAATTTCTCAACAGATAACGACTCATGGACCCACAGCTGGATAATGTGGATCAGATTGTGCAGTAACAACATTCTGCAGGTCATCTGTAACTTCAGAAAGGCACTGTTAAAAACCGTCACATTTGAATTGTGTTATGATGGCTGGAAGTTCGCTACAAGGATCTTATGGTGGTTCTTTGAAACTTGCCTCAGCTCAAGTGATTGCGTTTGGAAGGTCACTGATCGAGATGAGGTCCCTTTGGATGCAGCTCCGAGTAATTGAGATTTATTGGATCAGGAATGTTCTTCTATGTCGGTGGTGTCGGAGTTCAGGCTACACAGTGTAGATGCCGTCATTAGGGTGAAACTAGGAGCTACCGGTCATTACATAGGTGACTCTAATTGCTTCTAACTGTAATGCAAGGTATCAGTCACCTCTTAGGTACAAAATATTTGCATAATTATCAGCTTTGAGAAATCAAGACAACGTTCTCAGCCACGGTTACGTGCAGAGATGTGGTTGAGTTATTTTCAGAAACGACATACCTTGAAGGAATTATCTGAAGACAACGTTTTCAGCCACGGTTACGTGCGGAGATGTGGTTTAGTTATTTTCAGAAACGACATACCTTGAAGGAATTATCTGAATAGGACGGAAATCGGTCGATATGATGTACCATGTACAGAAAAAAATGATTACAGTTTCAGTAGAACTGTATGATTTATTAAAGAAAAGGAGCTTCCAAATTGAGCAAATCAACAACATCTACATCTACATCTACATCTACATGACTACTCTGCAATTCACATTTAAGTGCTTGGCAGAGGGTTCATCGAACCACAATCATACTATCTCTCTACCATTCCACTCCCGAACAGCGCGCGGGAAAAACGAACACCTAAACCTTTCTGTTCGAGCTCTGATTTCTCTTAGTTTATTTTGATGATCATTCCTACCTATGTAGGTTGGGCTCAACAAAATATTTTCGCATTCGGAAGAGAAAGTTGGTGACTGAAATTTCGTAAGTAGATCTCGCCGCGACGAAAAACGTCTTTGCTTTAGTGACTTCCATCCCAATTCGCGAATAATATCTGCCGCACTCTCTCCGCTACTAAGTGATAATACAAAACGAGCTGCCCCTTTTTGCACCCTTTCGATGTCCTCCGTCAATCCCACCTGGTAAGGATCCTACACCGCGCAGCAATATTCTAACAGAGGACGAACGAGTGTAGTGTAAGCTGTCTCTTTAGTGGACTTGTTGCATCTTCTAAGTGTCCTGCTTATGAAACGCAACCTTTGGCTCGCCTTCCCCACAATATTATCTATGTGGTCTTTCCAACTGAAGTTGTTCGTAATTTTAACATCCAGGTACTTAGTTTAATTGACAGCCTTGAGAATTGTACTATTTATCGAGTAATCGAATTCCAACGGATTTCTTTTGGAACTCATGTGGATCACCTCACACTTTTCGTTATTTAGCGTCAACTGCCACCTGCCACACCATACACCAGTCTTTTCTATATCGCTTTGCAACTGATACTGGTCTTCGGATGACCTTACTAGACGGTAAATTACAGCATCATCTGCGAACAACCTAAGTGAACTGCTCAGATTGTCACCCAGGTCATTTATATACACTCCTGGAAATGGAAAAAAGAACACATTGACACCGGTGTGTCAGACCCACCATACTTGCTCCGGACACTGCGAGAGGGCTGTACAAGCAATGATCACACGCACGGCACAGCGGACACACCAGGAACCGCGGTGTTGGCCGTCGAATGGCGCTAGCTGCGAAGCATTTGTGCACCGCCGCCGTCAGTGTCAGCCAGTTTGCCGTGGTATACGGAGCTCCATCGCAATCTTTAACACTGGTAGCATGCCGCGACAGCGTGGACGTGAACCGTATGTGCAGTTGACGGACTTTGAGCGAGGGCGTATAGTGGGCATGCGGGAGGCCGGGTGGACGTACCGCCGAATTGCTCAACACGTGGGGCGTGAGGTCTCCACAGTACATCGATGTTGTCGCCAGTGGTCGGCGGAAGGTGCACGTGCCCGTCGACCTGGGACCGAACCGCATCGACGCACGGATGCACGCCAAGACCGTAGGATCCTACACAGTGCCGTAGGGGACCGCACCGCCACTTCCCAGCAAATTAGGGACACTGTTGCTCCTGGGGTATCGGCGAGGACCATTCGCAACCGTCTCCATGAAGCTGGGCTACGGTCCCGCACACCGTTAGCCCGTCTTCCGCTCACGCCCCAACATCGTGCAGCCCGCCTCCAGTGGTGTCGCGACAGGCGTGAATGGAGGGACGAATGGAGACGTGTCGTCTTCAGCGATGAGAGTCGCTTCTGCCTTGGTGCCAATGATGGTCGTGTGCGTGTTTGGCGCCGTGCAGGTGAGCGCCACAATCAGGACTGCATGCGACCGAGGCACACAGGGCCAACACCCGGCATCATGGTGCGGGGAGCGATCTCCTACACTGGCCGTACACCACTGGTGATCGTCGAGGGGACACTGAATAGTGCACGGTACATCCAAACCGTCATCGAACCCATCGTTCTACCATTCCTAGACCGGCAAGGGAACTTGCTGTTCCAACAGGACAATGCACGTCCGCATGTATCCCGTGCCACCCAACGTGCTCTAGAAGGTGTAAGTCAACTACCCTGGCCAGCAAGATCTCCGGATCTGTCCCCCATTGAGCATGTTTGGGACTGGATGAAGCGTCGTCTCACGCGGTCTGCACGTCCAGCACGAACGCTGGTCCAACTGAGGCGCCAGGTAGAAATGGCATGGCAAGCCGTTCCACAGGACTACATCCAGCATCTCTACGATCGTCTCCATGGGAGAATAGCAGCCTGCATTGCTGCGAAAGGTGGATATACACTGTACTAGTGCCGACATTGTGCATGCTCTGTTGCCTGTGTCTATGTGCCTGTGGTTCTGTCAGTGTGATCATGTGATGTATCTGACCCCAGGAATGTGTCAATAAAGTTTCCCCTTCCTGGGACAATGAATTCACGGTGTTCTTATTTCAATTTCCAGGAGTGTAGATCAGGAACAGCAGAGGTCCCAGGACGCTGCCCTGGGGAACACCTGATATCACTACAGCTTTACTCGATGATTTGCCGTCTATTACTACGAACTGCGACCTTCCTGACAGGAAATCACGAATCCAGTCGCACGCTTTTAAGGCCCGCAGCTTGATTAGAAGTCGCTTGTGAGGAACGGTGTCAAAAGCTTTCCGGAAATCTAGAAATACGGAATCAACTTGAGATCCCCTGTCGATAACGGCCATTACTTCGTGCGAATAAAGAGCTAGCTGCGTTGCACAAGAACGATGTTTTCTGAAACCATGCTGATTATGTATCAATAGATCGTTCCCTTCGAGGTGATTCATAATGTTTTGAATACAGTACATGCTCCAAAACCCTACTGCAAACCGACGTCAATGATATAGGTCTGTAGTTCGATGGATTACTCCTACTACCCTTCTTAAACACTGGTGCGACCTGCGCAATTTTCCAATCTGTAGGTACAGATCTATCGGTGAGCGAGTGGTTGTATATGAGTGCTAAGTAGGGAGCTATTGTATCAGCGTAATCTGAAAGGAACCTAATGGGTATACAATCTGGCCCTGAAGGCTTGCCCGCATCAAGCGATTTGAGTTGCTTCGCAACCCCTAAGATATCTACTTCTAAGAAACTCATGTTAGCAGCTGTTCGTGTTTCAGATTCTGGAATATTCCATTCATCTTCCCTGGTGAAGGAATTTCGGAAAACTGCGTTCAATAGCTCCGGTTTAGCGGCACAGTCGTCGGTAACAGTACCATCGGCACTGCGCAGCGAAGGTATTGACTGCGTCTTGCCGCTTGTGTGCTTTACATACGACCAGAATTTCTTCGGATTTTCTACCAAATTTCGAGACAATGTTTGGTTGTGGAACCTATTAAAGTCATCTCGCATTGAAGTCCGTGCCAAATTTCGCGCGTCTGTAAATTTTAGCCAATCTTCGGGATTTCGCGTTCTTCTGTACTTTGCATGCTTTTTCCGTTGCCTCTGCAACAGCGTTCGGACCTGTTTTGTGTACCACGGCGGATCAGTTCCATCTCTCACAAATTTATGAGGTATGAATCTCTCAATTGCTGTTGCTACTATATCTTTGAATTTGAGCCACATCTCGTCTACATTTTCATAGTCAGTTCGGAAGGAATGGAGATTGTCTCTTAGGAAGGCTTCTAGTGACACTTTATCCGCTTTTTTAAATAAAATTATTTTGCGTTTGTTTCTGGTGGATTTGGAAGGAACGGTATTGAGCCTAGCTACAACGACCTTGTGATCGCTAATCCCTGTATCAGTCATGATGCTCTCTTTTAGCTCTGGATTCTTTGTGGCTAAGAGGTCAAGTGTGTTTTCGCAACCATTTACAATTCGTGTGGGTTCGTGGACTAACTGCTCGAAATAATTTTCGGAGAAAGCATTTAGGACAATCTTGGAAGATGTTTTCTGCCTACCACCGGTTTTGAACAAGTATTTTTGCCAACATATCGAGGGAAGGTTGAAGTCCCCACCAACTATAACCGTATGAGTGGGGTATTTATTTGTTACGAGACTCAAATTTTCTCTGAACTGTTCCGCAACTATATCATCGGAGTCTGGGGGTCGGTAGAAGGAGCCAATTATTAACTTAGTTCGGCTGTTAAGTATAACCTCCACCCATACCTATTCGCACGGAGTATCTACTTTGACTTCACTACAAGATAAAACCACTACTGACAGACACAAACACTCCACCACCAATTCTGCCTAATCTATTTTTCCTGAACACCGTCTGAGACTTCGTAAAAATTTCTGCAGAACTTATTTCAGGCTTTAGCCAGCTTTCTGTAACTATAACGCGTTCTCCCACCCCTGGCCCTTATGCAAGGAGTATCTTCGGCTTTGCATTGATTGACAGAGTTGTTGGAGATCCTCCTGAGGAATGTCGAACCACATTCTGTCCAATTAGCGCGTTGGTTCAAGATACCGAGCTGGTCGGAAGGTCCTGCCATAGTGCTCCAAACGTTTTCAATTGAGGAGAGATCTGGTGAATTTGCTTGCCCAGGTAGTGCTAGGCAAGCACCAAGACAAGCAGCAAAAACTCCCGCAAGATGCGGGAGGGCATTATCCTTTTTGTTACTCGCAAAACCATGACAGTTCACATTTATATTCATGCGATACCTTTCAGTAAAACCAAATTAAAAAAAATTAATAACTTTACAATAGCATGAAACATCAACTTTAGCACTTTCTAAAATTTCATTGGTTTTAAAATTTCTGTATGTAAACTTTTCAATAAATATTAAGAAAACAAATATTCACAAGCATCAATAAATTAAGTTATTTGTGGTGCAACCAGCTCAGTGGTAAGTAGGTCAGTCCCTTTTACAATATGTGAACATCAAACGCCATCAAGAACTCAATTTACAACCATTTACATGGCGAATTAAGTTTAGATTGAGCAGTTGGCTGGTACTACTCGTGCATACCACCACCATGGTTGTTACTTACATCAACACAGTTTCCGCACATAGCAATAATAGCTCCTGCAGCACAACATCTGTTAATCACTTAAAATAAATAAGCAACGTTATTAAAATATCTTGGCCTTTAATAACAACAGAGCCCAACGTAGTTAGCTAATTTAAATTCGAGGCTTTTAATATACCCAAACACGTTGCTTAACTACAAAAGGACCTGAACTAGTTAACTGCCAAACCGACAGACACATTCAAATTTTAAAACGAGCGCAGAACCTCAATTACTTGGTGAAATTTAAAGCAAGGTATTTAAATTACTTAACAAAAGAAGAAGATAGGGACGCTCCACTGACATATTTAAATATGAATAAACAGCACCTCACTTGCTTGGTGCGCTACACTCTTCAAATATAAGGAGGTCGTATTGCTACATGGGCACTGGAACTGAACCTATGTCAGGTTAACACTATGGCCAACTTCACACAGGTATGCTTTACCAGAAATTTCCAGAGCATGGTGAATGCTTACCAGACCTATAACTTCCGCTGCGTCTTTTGTAGCTAGTGCTGCAATACTATTCCAATATACGTAGCCACACTACGAGTCCCATGTAAAGCTGAGCCCGTTGAATACACTAGGAACGATGCCTTCAGTGAGAAGTAAACAGCAGCTGCTGCACTGAAGGAGCAATCCACTGGTGGACAGAGCCAAGCTAACACGCACTGCTTGCAGACACTGCGACACAGCATACTCCACTCAGCTTGGCAGAACCCAGCTGTACATACAATCACTTGTCCCCACAGGACAGCACACACAGCGGGTCTCCATACGGCATGTTGCACTATGGGTGTAACTGTAGTCTAAACTAGGAATCCCTCACTTTGTGGTTACGCTCTCTCTCTCTCTCTCTGTTCCTCTCTTCTTTCTCTGTCTGTCTGTCATCTGTCTAGTGCTACTGAACACGCTATTTTGAGAGTAGACGCGCCAGAGTTTCTGTAATATCCGAGATGTGAAGATATCGAACCCCAATCAAAGCTGTAACAAAGTCGACGTGCCACGGCTCAGTAAGCGCAGGAGGGCTTGCCATGAAGGGCAGCTAAACGGGGCGTCTCATGAAGCATCTTCGCTAGTCATTGGCGATCATTTTGAAGCGACACACATCTCCGAAGACAATTGTATTCTAGTCAATGAGATTCCCGGTCGAAGATGTGTCTGTAGACGCGCCGGACAGCGATGGGATACCATCTTGACTGTCGTCGCCATAAGGCCCGACAACTAGCAGTGAATGTCTGGGGCGCCATTTCTTTTCATAACGGAGCCTCTTTGGTTGTCGCCTGCTGCACCCTTACAGCACAGCAGAGCGTCGAAGATAATTTATGCCCCATTTTGTTGCCCTTCATGGCAAGCCATCCTGGGCTCACATTCAGCAAGATAACGCCCGCCAGGAAAAGACCATCTACTGCTTGTCTTCGTGCCTATCCAATCCTGCCTTGGATAGCAAAAGTCGCCGGATTTCTTCCCAGCTGAGAACGTTTGGAGTTTTATGAGCAGGGTCCTCCAACCAGGTAGGGATTTTGGCGATCTAACGCGCCAGTTGGCCAGAATTTGGCCCCATATCCCTGAGGAGGACATCCGACAACGTCAATCGATGCCACGCCGAATAACTGCTTACCTAACGACCAGAGGTGGACGAACGTGATATTGCCTAGCTCAATTCGTGAAGATATTTCTGCTGAATAAATTATTCGATTTTTCTGAGATTCTAATCATTTGTTTGTCAGTACATGTATATCAAATCTACAGATTTCCTTCCATTCGGATACTTCCTTCGTGGTGCGTCATTATCTTCTGACTTAGAGTGTATTAAGTCTTGAAATTTACAGGAACAACTAACTGTACCTACCCAAGCTTTGCTGTGGGTCAGTCTGCTTAAGTGGAAGAGGAAAGAGAAAGCATACGTTTCTGATATGTATGAGAATTGGTCTTCTTCTCCCGTTTCTCAGTCGGTATTGCTCTCCCCCCCCCCCCTCCCACCGCCGCTTATTTTGTCCATCTTCTCTTCCTCCCCATCTCACCTGACCGTCCATCTTCTCCACCCTCCTCTCTCTCTCTCTCTCTATCTCCTCTTGCCACGTAGCTCTCCCCCTCTCTCAGCCCATCACCGTCTCCCCCCTTTCTCTGTCCGTCTTCTCTTCCTCGTTCTCTCCATCTCCTCCTGCCTGCCCTCGTTATCCATCTCCTCCTTCCCATTATCTATGTCCATTTCCTTCAATCCCTCTGTCCATCTCTTCTTCCGCCCTCTCTCTCTCGCACCTTCAGCCTTGTTTATTGTTGTATGAGAATGCTGGCTTTCTCGGCGAATCTCGATGATAAGATTTTCTCGGGTCGACACCCGAGTCAATGCGTTGTTCTCCAGCAACGTTTCAGCAAGTTTCTTGCTTGCCATCTTCAGGCGAAGTGTCGAGTTCACGTCTCGTCCGGTTCTTTATAGCCGCTGGACCATGGGCTTCTCTGCATCCTCGGCTCCGGTCGGGCCAGTCAGGTGCGAGCGGAATCGGTGCGGCGGGGCGTGGTGGGGGGAGCCGCGGGCGCCGGGTCCAGGAGTCTCGTCTCGGTGCGGCCTGTTTATTCCATCCGCCGCCCCGACCTGCCTCCATTGGTGCGCTCTCGTCTTATTCGTGGTGATTACGTGTTTCACGCGGTGCTGAGTTGAAAGTCACTATCCCGGTTGTTGGAATATGTTGCCCCCCCCCCCCCCCCCCCACCTATTGGATCTTGATAAATTACAGGGGATGTTCCACAGCAAATTCTGCATTTTTTCCCATCGAAGTTGGCCGAGAAGTAAAATGTTCTGAATTACTTACTGAAAGCTTATCGTAGTTGAAGACTTTCGAATGCGACAGTTCAGTTTACTGTTCTTAAACAGGATACTTGCTCTTTGATCAGCAGAAATGTTGGCATATAGAGATCTCTTAGTCGGATCATTATTTGATCTCTTCAGCAGTCTCTGTTGTTTTTAACTAGTTCGTGATGTATTTACTTCTTCCATGAGTTTGGTCTAATTCTCTCTCTTAACGTCAGTGATCAAGTCTATAAGGTGTTGGCTGGTTAAAATTGTTTAATCGGAAAGCTGAAGATACTTTTTTTAGTTGTTGCTTTGTGCTCGGAGTAAGTTCCTGTATGTAATTTGGACTGCAGTCTCGAGGAATAGTCATCCGTGAACATTTCTGTACTGCTTCAACCAACTGTTCATAGGACGCGGTGTAGGAACTAGAACACTACAGTAGATAAAGGTCAACTTAACACAGCACTGTTTCCACAGGGTGTTTCAAAAATGACCGGTATATTTAAAACGGCAATAAAAACTAAACGAGCAGCGATAGAAATACACCGTTTGTTGCAATATGCTTGGGACAACAGTACATTTTCAGGCAGACAAACTTTCGAAATTACAGTAGTTACAATTTTCAACCACAGATGGCGCTGCGGTCTGGGAAACTCTACAGTACGATATTTTCCACATATCCGCCATGCGTAGCAATAATATGGCGTAGTCTCTGAATGAAATTACCCGAAACCTTTGACAACGTGTCTGGCGGAATGGCTTCACATGCAGATGAGATGTACTGCTTCAGCTGTTCAATTGTTTCTGGATTCTGGCGGTACACCTGGTCTTTCAAGTGTCCCCACAGAAAGAAGTCACAGGGGTTCATGTCTGGCGAATAGGGAGGCCAATCCACGCCGCCTCCTGTATGTTTCGGATAGCCCAAAGCAATCACACGATCATCGAAATATTCATTCAGGAAATTAAAGACGTCGGCCGTGCCATGTGACCGGGCACCATCTTGCATAAACCACGAGGTGTTCGCAGTGTCATCTAAGGCAGTTTGTACCGCCACAAATTCACGAAGAATGTCCAGATAGCGTGATGCAGTAATCGTTTCGGATCTGAAAAATGGGCCAATGATTCCTTTGGAAGAAATGGCGGCCCAGACCAGTACTTTTTGAGGACGCAGGGACGATGGGACTGCAACATGGGGCTTTTCGGTCCCCCATATGCGCCAGTTCTGTTTATTGACGAAGCCGTCCAGGTAAAAATAAGCTTCGTCAGTAAACCAAATGCTGCCCACATGCATATCGGCGTCATCAATCCTGTGCACTATATCGTTAGCGAATGTCTCTCGTGCAGCAATGGTAGCGGCGCTGAGGGGTTGCCGCGTTTGAGTTTTGTATGGATAGAGGTGTAAACTCTGGCGCATGAGACGATACGTGGACGTTGGCGTCATTTGGACCGCAGCTGCAACACGGCGAACGGAAACCCGAGGCCTCTGTTGGATCACCTGCTGCACTAGATGCGCGTTGCCCTCTGTGGTTGCCGTACGCAGTCGCCCTACCTTTCCAGCACGTTCATCCGTCACGTTCCCAGTCCGTTGAAATTTTTCAAACAGATCCTTTATTGTATCGCTTTTTGGTGCTTTGGTTACATTAAAACTCTGTTGAAAACTTCGTCTTGTTGCAACAACACTGTGTTCTAGGCGGTGGAATTCCAACACCAGAAAAATCCTCTGTTCTAAGGAATAAACCATGTTGTCTACAGCACACTTGCACGTTATGAACAGCACACGCTTACAGCAGAAAGACGACGTACAGAATGGCGCACCCACAGAATGCGTTGTCTTCTATATCTTTCACATCACTTGCAGCGCCATCTGTTGTTGAAAATTGTAACTACTGTAATTTCGAAAGTTTGTCCGCCTGAAAATGTACTGTTGTCCCAAGCATATTGCAACAAACAGTGTATTTCTATCGCTGCTCGTTTAGTTTTTATTGCCGTTTCAAATATACCGGTCATTTTTGAAACACCCTGTATCTACATAGGATAAGGGGGGGCGGTACTATGGGTTAGCGATAGACCTTTAGTTCTATTTGCAACAAATTTGTGCAAGGGGCAGTCACTATTCCCTGAACTCTTCTTCCGTTTCCAGTAGAGCCCACTCATTTCGACAGCAGTCTAGGTTAAATGATACAATGTATGACGTCCTTTCAATTGGACAGACGTTGTGGTTGATGACGATATGGAAAGAACACTGTAGTGGCCCCTTTAACCTGTCCTCAGCCTGAAACTGTTGAAGGAATGACGAAATCCATCAATCAAGTTCGTCGAACCAAAGCCCCAGCTTCAGTCCGTGTTGGAGCTTCAGCTTACAACAAAAAGGTCTATATGAATTTTATGAAGTAAAACCACAAAGGGGACTGGTTGCTCGATTTTGGCATGATATAGCAACTGAATGTGAACCGAAATTTAGCAAAGTAGACCAACTTAGTTGTAGCACAAGTGCCTAAGGAGGGCATTACTGTGATTATAAAAGTAACTGCGTTGAAAATTTTCGAGAATCCCTAAATAATATACCTATCGTACATGACAGCTTCTTGTCTTCCCTCTAACGGAAATCTGCTGCTATGATTTGGCACCCGTTTCGTAATAAAAATACATTCGACTGATAGATATGGCAGAATTTGTTTCTGAACCAACAGTCGCCTTGTGCGGATATAATGAATGACTCCCATGGCACTGCACTTGGTGTCGTATAGCCATGTATGTGGGCAGTAGATTGGCTTGTAATAAGATTAACATATTATCCAGATGATCAGGGGACCGCATTTAGTTGCAGCAGAAATAAAAATACATCAGAAGCAGATTTGGTTAACGTGAAGTGATTCTCATGGTCAGTGACACACTACCAGATCAATAAATTAAATGTGCAGAAAAAGAATGGGAATGACTGTTAGCTTCGAAGAAACTATAAGGTAACATGAAAACATTAAATTACCGCTATCAGTGTCGTTTTTTGTTGGTTTGTTGAAAGAAGGCGTATTAGAGCAGAATTCGAGTTATTGCACATTCAGTAGAGCACGAACAGGAAAAGAACAATTAGTGGCTTTGGCTCCTTCTTCAATGCATGAAGTCCGATGTGTTTCTCGCGTGCGCCCATCAGATCATTCAATGTGATAGCAGAAGCGTAGGAAACCGTTAATAACGGCAAGTGTAGCAAGCCATGTTACAGGCAGTGAATTGTAATTTAATTCTCGGTTCGCGGAAATGATTCTGTAGTAAAGGTTCGTAAATTTGCATGACTTCAGCACATATCGCTCGTTATAATATGGTTTTACGTCAGGCAGTTTACTCAAAACTTCACATTACATCGCCAATTCTCTTGAAATAATTGAATACCGTGTAGTCTAGCGTAAGAATTTCTACAATGGTGTATACAATCATATTAAGCATTGCCACTGATGGAAGATAACTCAAGGCTTACTAATACCGTATCTTTCATTGAAGATTGTACCTGAGGTGGAAAACGTAATCTTGTATGTGATCTGAAGTGTGGTGTTGATCATAAATTGACACCTAGTGTACCGACATGAGCAGTCAGGAAATAGTACAAAATCGAACTTCCAGAACTGTTGCGAGGTTAATCGCGTACTCATGAGTACCAAAATGTGAAAGTCGTTCAACAGCGTTTATTAAAGGACTGAAGGTCTTGTTTAAATAGCGAGGATGATCTACTTTCGAAATGTCTGCCTTAAGGAGCGGCACAAATTTCGCTTTGGAGACAGGATCATGAGTAAAACACACGGCTGGATAAAAATAGTAAACCCTTTTAGAGGTTTTAAATTCACTCGAGATTTATTGATGCAACAGTGCATATGGAGTACATGAAATGAGTGAATTTACAGATCAATAACACAAAGGGGTTTGAGGTTCCATGTATCGACCCATGCTGAAACACCTGTGTTAGTACGTGGTGTAGTCTCCGTGGGATCATTGCAGGCGCTGACTCTGGCAGCTAGTCAGTCCTACAAATGACGAGTACTGTCCTGGGATTCGTTATGCCACACTTGTTCGACCTGTTCACGTAGTTTTGTAAGAATTGTTGGTTAACAAGTCACATGAGTCACTTCTTGTTCCATCATGTTCCACACGTACGCTGTTGGAGACAAGTCCGGAGATCGCGCTGACCAGGAAGTTGCTGCACGTCTTGCAGGGCACGTTGAGTTCCACAGGAGAGCATTTTCCTGTTTTAACAACGCATCATCTTCGTGCTGCAAGAACGGCATACGATCGGGCTGCTAACAACATTCTGCACGTACCGACCGCTGGTTAGCGCCCACTCCAGAAACATCAAGTGTGAACGAGACTTGCAGCTTTTCGCGCCCCAGACCGTAACGGCTGGGGATTGGTCCAGTATGTCTTGGACGAATGCACTCAACCAGGCAGGGTTCATCCGGTCTACGTCCTACGTGCAAAAGACCATCACTTGTGTGCAGTCAGAATCCGCTTTCATGGCTGAAGACCACGTACCACCATTCCATCTCCCAAGTCATCCCTTGACAGCCCAGCGATTTTGAGGCTTGAGTGGACGATGGGGTAGAGGTTATGTCATCGTAGTCCCACTGCTAACAGCCGCTTCGCAACGTTTCGTATAGCCAAGTATGGGCTCACATGTCCTCTTATCTTGCTGTGATAACTGTGCCATCTGCCACTGCTGCCCTTACAGTACGATGATCCTGACGGAAGTCTGTGGGGCCTCAAGTCCAGAACCTCGTCTACGGGTGTGAGAATGTTCACGTGGCAACTGCAGCCATCATCGTTGCACAGCTGATGCAGTACGTCCACCTAGTGTATCAATTCCCTGAAAGGACTATCCCGTCACTCGGAAGGCCACAAATTAACCCCATTTCAAAGTCGCTCATTTGGCTGTAGGAAGCACCAGTGTATCTCCGTGTCATGGTTACATGCTTGCTTCACGCGTTTGCACCACACTGAGCCTTCTAGCTGCGATCACTCCCTACTAAAGCGTACAAAGAGATGGCGCTCTGTTAGCTATGCCATTACGCAGTCTGTTTGCGAACTACGTTGAAACCACCTATGCCGTCATCGGATCAAAATCGACATCATCTTTCCAGGTGTTCTATTTTTTTTTTTTTTTTTTTTTTTTTGTGGCAGTGTATTTTCTTGTCTATTCCTGAAGTGAATGGGCACTCCAAGATCACGCAGAACAGTCTGTAACTCTCGTAAGCATAACGCGGCATCGTTGTTCCTCATTTTGAAATCGATACATGGTACCATCATGAGTGGGCTTATTAATGGTAAGTTATTACCGCAAACGAATCACACGAATGTAACGTGTTGCGCATAAACAGGTGAAAGGACCACTACTGTCCCATTATATTTCTGGCGAGCAATCACTGGAAACATCCTGTCGTAATAAATTTGGGACTCATCATCTGGTACGACATTAATGGTAATGGGCACACAAAATAAAGCACAGGAAACCAGATGCTATCTGAGATTCGTTGGGAGGATCCATACTACAAGTGGCTTACGAAACGAATTCTTAAGTTGTGTTAGTTAGTCTGAGAATCTTACCAGGTGGGATTGATAAAAATTGAGAATATCCAACGAAGAGTGATGCGTTCCGTCAGGGGTCGTGTGGCGAATCTTATGTCAGGTGGCTGTGTCTAACTTTGGGTGATCGACCTTAAGTCCACCATACGGCCTATCAGAACTTGGATGCACTCAACTGTTGTCGTCGACCAAAGAAGATCCCACGCGTGAGGAGCTGCACTAAATCCCCGTTAGGTCGCTATTCTCAGATAGCTGGCAGTCCAGGAATTTATAAGTATTTAGCTAAGAGGATCAGTATGGAGAGAAATCGTAACTATGGTGACTGCAAAAATTTGCAGAATATCTGCCTTTTTTTAGTAGTAAATTAACTGTCACATATTCGTAAGGCTTCCTTTTCACAAACATACTAGAACTGCTCAGGGCTAATAATAAACTCACTTCAATGAAGCCTATTGCCAATCAAAAGTCCATTATAACTGTAACACAATGACGTGTATTCAATCAAGTCGATTAATATGTAGCGTCATCTGAGTCCCTGGCTATAATTAAGTCAGCAATATTAATCAAATCTTGCTAGACGCTGAGTAGTTTACAATGCTGAATTTCATATAGGGTTGTTAATTAACAACAAAACTGAATTATTTTCATTCCGTATCTGCTACAGTCACGTATTCCTTGAATCGCTGGGCATTATCGCCGTGTTGTCGATTGATCGCTACCTATGGCCAGTTGCTATCAATCGATCAATCGTACCGGTGGCTGCAGAGTTCCATCAGCTAAAGTGTTCTGTAACATTTCCAACTCAATTAATACGCAGAAAGTCTCCAATGCCGGTAGTTTATTGATCTCTCAGCAAATGTCATTTTCATCATAACTGCGAACTGGGTCGCGAGGTCAGCTATCGGGATAAATTAGCGCGGTCGTAATTGGTGATCCAGAACAGTCCTTTAGGCGGTGCATTGGCTTTACAGAGATACTTGACAAATGCCAGTGGCACAGGATACAGATTCCAATGGCAGACGACGCAAAAGAGATCTTGTGGCCGGCCGTTGTGGCCGTGCGGTTCTAGGCGTTTCAGTCTGGAACCGCGTGACCGCTACGGTCGCAGGTTCGAATCCTGCCTGAGGCATGGATGTGTGTGATGTCCTTAGGTTAGTTAGGTTTAAGTAGTTCTAAGTTCTATGGGACTGATGACCACAGATGTTAAGTCCCATAGTGCTCAGAGCCAGGAGCTTGTGCAGCGCGCAAGGAACGCTGGCGTAATTTCTGGAGCGTAGAGTCCAAGAGGGTTGGACCCATAGTTCGTTCTACCACATACGTCTCACGAAATGACAACGACTGGAAGATCAGATAAATTATATATCATACAGAGGTTCACCAACAGTCATTTTTCAGACGTGTTTGGAAATGGAAATTGGAGGGGGGGGGGGGGGGGGGGGGGAAGAGACAGCGGTACCATAAATGCGCTCCAGCACTCCCATAAAGTGGCTTGTAAAATATATAGGTACGTATTATAACCATAGCTACATTCATTAATCCGTCAGAGGCGGTTTATCTTAGTTCACCCTTTACTTATTTTTGTATTTATTTTTGTTGCATGCCTTACATATGCAGTGAAACGTCCCCTTTGAACAATTTATACATGACTGTGCTTAAAATTGACACACAATATTTTTAGCGCAACGCAATCTGACTTTCAGAAATCCCTACAAAAGAATGGCCCTGACTAACATTAACCTATACATTTCACAAATCGCTTACTTCACAAAAATCTTGGTTACTCGAACTACTGCAATACAGCGAGCGCCACTACTGCCAGCTAAATAAAAGATTCAAACTACGGAAGGCACTAACTACTGATAGGCATAGTTAGCAAATGAAAGATTTTGATAGAGAACAAATAATGTATTTACCATAATAGTCATAATATATATATCAGGTCACGACAAATTACAAAACTCCGCCATCTCTCTCCCCACATCCACCACTGCTGGCGGCTCACCTCCAACTGCGCAACGCTACGCGCTGTTCATGTCCAGCTGCCGCTGCCCAACACTACAATGGCAGACAACAATGCAAACTAGCCACAGACTGCACACAGCACAGCCAGTGATTTTTATACAGACCGCTACGTAACGTTGCCAATACGAAAACATAAACAGCCTACTTACGTAGCCCCCATGCTCCCCACAAAAAATTTTACAAATTGTTTTGGGCAGTGGCCAAAAATGATTTGAAGAAATTTTTCATAATTACAATAACAAAGATATCAAATGCACACACTTATTGATACAATGTTGGTCAAAAGCTAAAATTTTCTCACAGTCCATAAAGACAGTCCTGATCATTCATCACGATAACATTGCAGTGTTTTTCTCAAAGTCTGAGCAGTAAAAGAAAATGCACACGGAAGTAGTGGATTTCCATGCAGTCTTGAAGAAGTAGTGTTGTCCTTCCAACGGAAAGACAGTGCTGACTCTTGACATGCAGGCAGGTATTGATCCACAACAGAGCAAACCCACAGCAGAGTCAGTCGAAATTTTGAAGAGTATTGGTAGGTAGGTCATCTCAGAGCAGACCCACTGTAGTCCTGGTAGAGATAACGGTATTGGTGGGCCACCAGAGGTGCAGACCCACTGCAGTCCTTGTAGGAATAATGGTATTGCTGGGTTATCAAAGATGCAGACCCACTGCAGTCCTTGTAGAGATTATGGGACTGGTGTGCCACCGGAGGTGCAGACACACTGCAGTCCTTGTAGAAATAATGGTATTGGTGGGCCATCAAAGATGCAGACCCACTGTAGTCCATGTGGAGACGGCCAGTAGCCATCTGTTGCGACTGTGCAGGTGCACATTCACCATCGAAGAGTCTT
This sequence comes from Schistocerca americana, assembly GCF_021461395.2. Taxonomy (NCBI): domain Eukaryota; kingdom Metazoa; phylum Arthropoda; class Insecta; order Orthoptera; family Acrididae; genus Schistocerca; species Schistocerca americana. The sequence goes on along the minus strand of NC_060125.1, from coordinate 185,899,809 downwards.
GCGGAGAATATAGCAAGTCCATAAACCACCACTTGTGCACTCACAAAGTTTTTCTTTAATTGTCCTTAGAACCAGCAATGCTGTTATCCAGTCCCTTGCTGGATAATTAACACCGCTGTTCACGTCCAGCTGCCGCTGCCCAACACTACAATGGCAGACAACAATGCAAACTAGCCACAGACTGCACACAGCACAGCCAGTGATTTTTATACAGACCGCTACGTAACGTTGCCAATAAACAGCCTACTTACAGCAGGTGTGGTTTTCCTGCAGGTTACAATTTAGAAATAATAATAACATCCACAATATCTCCTACTAAAACAATCACCGCAGTTCAACCCATAGAAAACTTGGAGGTCTCTGGCTGCTGTATTTTTATGTGGCACTATCCAGGTGGAGCTAATGACAAGACGAAAAAGCACCATTTACTATTTGTATTAAATTTAATAAGGCAAGAATCAGTGCATGACGACGAACGACCTACCATAAATTCCCTTTTCCTGCACCAGGTAACAGACATCTCACACTTTCAGTAGAAGAGAAGAGGCCTTCCCGAACAATTTATTGCACCAGAGGAGCTAGACAGGTGCATGCTTGTTAATTTTTGCTACGTTTCTGTGATCGCACTTCTCAATCAAGTAATGATTAGTCCTGAAAGTGTTTTAACTTTTTGACAGCAGTTAGCGACATGCTTTAAATGCTTTATTTTTTCCAGACGTATCTCAGCGTCTCATTATGGAGATATGAGAGTCAAGTCAAATTACTCAGACAGTTATCGATGTCTTCGGTGACAACAGAGTGGACACGCTAACCAATATTACCCACCTTTAATAAAACGAAGAGAAGAGTATGGTGTAGCACACCTCTCGAAAGTTCCGTGATTTCAGATATTAATTTGATGCCGGGAATGTTTACAAAGTTTCAAAAAATGGTTCAAATGGCTCTGAGCACTATGGGACTTAACTTCTGTGGTCATCAGTACCCTAGAACTTAGAACTACTTAAACCTAACTAACCTAAGGGCATCACACACATCCATGCCCGAAGCAGGATTCGAACCTGCGACCGTAGCGGTCACTCGGTTCCAGACTGAAGCGCCTTTAACCGCACGGCCACACCGGCCGGCTACAAAGTTTCCCTTGTACGGCGATATTACAATATGAAAATTCTTTTACCCTTTCAGATAACTTGCCAGTGCGCTTTGAGACGCCGTATAGTTCAGATCGCTGTTATCTGCGCTCACTTGTAGTCAGCTGCACGCGACGCCTGCACACCTGCTTAGAGAGCGATGTTAGAATTTCATTAGGTGTGATTAAATCACCACAGTGTATGGTGGGACTGTGATAATCGTGTTGCCGAACTGCCAGAATCAGTGTTAGGCAAACCAAGTTGTGTGACTGAACCAAACAACGGCCTAGACGCTGCTATGAATACGTCAGGACGTAAGTAATACACCTGGAAGCTGACTTAATCTAGGCTTGTAACTAATCACCCTCACAAACTCTCCTTACATCTGTCGGAAGCCACACCACTACCTGTGAACAACAAGTTGCTGCTGCTGAAGCTGTTAATGTGAAACAAAGCGAGTCCATGAAGACGCGTGGTCAGTCTTCCATTACACCTGCAGACTCGAGTAATTAAAAATATGCCATCGGCGGCCCTCACGAGGGTGACAAGATATCTGACGATAGTTTTGCGATACTGGGTCATATATAGTCTTTGTGGAAAGCAAGAACTAGAATGTGGATCGGTTACAGGTTAAGGCAAGAAGCTACAGCACGAAACTGTGAATTTAAGCAGAAATAGTAATAACATGTCTGCATTTGGTCACAACAATGTCAAAAGTGACACCACAACTAAAAATTTGCCATTGCATTGCTTAAAAGTCTAGTTATTTAACACAAAGGGTACAGAGGCGATAGCCCAAGTGTTCTTAGCAACATTCAAAGGTCTTTTTCACTAGGTAGGCATCAGTCTAAGAAATGAGTGTTGTCTAATGTAGCGTTCTAGTAATTAATGTGAGAGGCTTCCATAAAACGTCAGCTGGAAATGGAGGTGACGTTAGGTGTCCGCTACCCATAAGTGTACAAATTCCCCTTCCAGTGTGCCTGCCCCTAACTCAGCAGCAACCATGAAAGCATCTCAGCCTGCCACAATGGAAAACAAGAATACATGTGTACCGAAGAACACTGGTTAAAGCCTGGCAATCTTCACGAGACTTATTGAGCAAGTTGTAACTGACAACAGGTTGTCCTACCAGTCAAACGTGACCTTAGAAAAGTCATCTATATGTCTGCATAAGTAGTTTCACTGCAGCATAGCTCTTTTAACGGTGGAAGCAGCAAAATGAACTAACAACATTTAAAAGAGAATGAGGAGAAATTAAAAATTCTCGAATACTGACATTCTGAGCCCATGGAAGTGTACGTAGTATACATAGACTCTTACGGGGAAGATTACAGCAACGAGCCACTTTTTACAATGCTATTTATTTATTTAAAAAGCGCCGTTACCGGTTTTGAAGCGATAGATTCATCTTCAGATGTCTTTCACGTAAAGATACCCTTTACATTAGCTTTCACATTTTTTTCTCCCAAATGATGAAATTTATTTGGCGTGGTGGTGCCCTACAACCGAAATACAATGTGAAAAAGTGTCTGATTAACTGTAATTGTGCCTCACTGTGAGTTTATCCGATGAAAGCAAATTATTAAAGTGAAGATTTTCTGATTGATTGGTTGAAATATTTGCGCCATTACGTTGCACTGCTGACTGGTGGTGTTCATGCAGCACCCAAGACTGTATGAAGCACTTTCTCTATGTATATGAATATACATGATATGAAACACCCGTCACATACCAAAAAGTTTCACCACGTGGAACTATGTACACAAGGATGGCGATACCACAACCATAACAATGTCAAAGACTTCCACTCTCAGAGATATTTCGATAAATACATAGATGTGACAGCAGAAATTAACAAACAACTAATGTTCCATTACCTACTATTTATATTAAAAGAGAACTGATTACAATGAAGATAAACAAATAAAGCAGCCTTTTTGTTATAAAGTTTTACTGCAGTGATATTTTGTAAATATTATGGTACACAGTGGAGACAAAGCAAATGATAAACGATAGATGTACATAACAGTGGACATTACATTATGTTTTTTATATATACATCTAGCTGAATGTATTGTATGAGAAAGCATGCTGTTATATTTTTTTGCACTGCTTTGTTTTGAGTTATAGTCTGCATATTGTTATCGTTAAATGGAGTAGTGTTTAATTTAAACTGAAATCATGGGAATGAAATTCTGAAGAAAGGCTGCATTGGCTAATTCTCTTCGTTTATTGGGGTGATTTACTGGTGATTCTCTTTCCGCTACAAATATTTCAGTCTCTACGAGCAAATTCATAAGGATACCTATCTCTGCATGTGACAACACCTGGATGTGGTCTTCAGTGCTCATTATTCCGTGATTGTTAATAGTCGTGTGCGTGGCACAGCTATGAACACTTCTATTCAAAGAGAATAAATAATTACTTTGAAGTCACCGCGGTTCATGTTGGGCCTCTATACACTATAAAAGATGAGACATGGTTGTTAATCGAGTATATGATCATCACGGACGGCAATTCATACTTTGCAACGAGCTCCCATGCTGGCCACAAGGTTGACCAGGAGCTCTTGTGATACGGAGTTCCATTGCTCCGCAGGTGCGGTTGACATCTGCTGGATAATCGTTGGTGGAAGTCGTCGTGCTTCAGCACGTCTTCACAAAGCATCCCACATTTGCTGGATGGTATTTAAGTCGGCGAAACGGGCAGGTCATTCGCCTAGTTCCTAGAGATCTCTCACCAAACGACAATGTTCCCAGTGCATTATGTGTTCCCACTTCACGCCATTGGAGGCTACGACCAGCATTGTCGAACATGATTGTTTTCATGGTCCAGGTGTTACGGTGTGGGCATTCTTACCTCAAAATATTTGAACACGGTACCGTCGCCAGTCAACGTTATTTTGACACAATAGTCCTTGACCACGCGCGCCTTTCCTCCGGTGCTTTCGGACTTTACTTCATTTTCATGGTTGACAATGCGCGACCGAATCGAACAGCACAGGTGCTGGAGCTCTTGGAACGGGGTGATATTCGGCGGATGGACTGGTCCGCCTGTTCCCCCGACTTAAATTCCGTGGTACGTACAGAATGCATTGCAGCGCGGCCGCATGCACCAACGGTTATTCAGCAGCTGCGAACCGAGCTGGAGGAGCAGCGGAAGGTCCTAACCATAAGAACTCCTTACCAAACTCTTAGGCAGGATGGGAGCACGTTGCAAAGTGTGCATTGCCGTCCGTGGTGATCACACATCCGATGAAGAACCATGTCCCACATTTTGTAATGTATAGGAGACCAACATGAATCGCTGGGATTTCAATACAATTATTGTCTTTGTATAAAGGTGTTCATAGTAATGTAATGTCCTCTGTTACGTATATCTATCGATTATCATTAACTTTTTTTCCACTGTGTACCATAATATATACAAAATGCCATTACTGTCACACTTTATAACAAACAGGTTGCTTTATCTGTTTACCTTAATTGTAATCAGTTCTCGTTTAATATAAATGGTAAGAAATGGAACGTTAGAAGTCTGTATAACGAAATATTTCTGAGAGTGGAAGTCTTTGGCATTGTTATGGTTGTGATATCGCCATATTGGTGTACATTTTTCCATATGGTGTCTTCGCTGCTGGATGATCACAAGCAGTGAGGATTGGAACGTAATGGAGCGAATTTTTCAACTAAGTAATCGAAAAACATTCACTTAAATAATTTGTTTACATCGTTTAAAATTGTTGTGAGGCAAAGTTGGTGTTAAACAGGCATTATTTCACAACTTGTTTTGGATGCAGAGAACCACCGCGCCAAGGAAATTATATCATCTGGGACAACAAAATGTGAAAGATAATGTAAAATGTATCTTAACGTGAAAAAGCCATCTGATGATGAACTTGTCGTTCCGAAACCGATAACGGTGGTGCTATTTAAATAAGTAAACAGCATTAAAAAAAGTCGCTGGTTGCTGTCATCTCTCTGTAAGAGTGAATGTATAAACTAAAAACGGGGGATATGTTCCAGTCACGAAACAAAGCCCAAGTGTAGCATGGGAACAGTTTACATTTGTTTATGAGGCAGCTTCAGGTAAATTAGTAGGTGTCTCACAATGCAAACTGTGTAAAAATTACTCAAAACTCATTCCGGGATCTTTAGTACGTTTGTAAATTTGGCCCGCTGTTTCCTCACTCCATAAATATTTTGAAAGGGGACAAGAAGACTTAGTGAGTGACATGTGTGTGGAAATGTGTACTAAGCCTTGAGGCCATTTAGCAGTATATAGGCTTTCCAAATATAAGGCAAACTTTAACTGAAACTGGAGAAAAATTATGAATCATTGAATATTAAGGAGCGAGTTCTTATGGTCTGCAGCATACTGCGAAAAAAGCTTAGCATGAAAGAAAAGCTTTTCCTGTCAGAAATTTATTTCTTAGATTAACATAAGACGATAAACGAACTTCGTAACATAAGATGAAAAACGAACTTTGTATTTGCTGAAATGCATTTGGGGAACTTAGAATGTACTATTTTGGACACTTCGAATGAATTCGCCGAATGTATATCGCGCATACTGGAAAACAATAATTGAAGTTGGTATAACTGCGTTCATATTTGGCTGAAACACACTAAGATTACATAAACTCGACTTCCAAAACCTTACTTTAGTTGCCGTTGCAGTGTACTAGACATCTTCAGGCTCTTAAGGCAAAGTATCTCGTCTTTGAGAGATGGTTCTACTTACTACAAAAGACATGCATTAAATGTGAGCTGATGATGGTTTGAACTGAGAACAGGAAGTACTAGTCGCAAGAGGGTGAAGTTGTAGGGAATACCGTTCATACTGAAATAAATAATTAAGTGCGACAGGCGCCGAAAAGGAAAAAAAACTACGAAATCCACTGTTTTCTGGGCTACAATGACCCAGAGTAAATACGTATTATATTGAGCACCGTCTTGCGATACTCGGGTGAAAAACAACCGAAACCTAACCATAACACTCCAATAAAAGCGTACATAAAAGACTGCTGCGTAATGTAGCACAGCGCAAGACCAGCAGGCAAAGAAGATTCCTGTAGCCTGCTTGGGTTGGACCTGTGTAGGCTTGCATGGGAGCGAAGCACCCTGGCCGTTCGGCTGGGAGCATGCGGCTGCTTGCCCTCCTGACTTGCCGGCAAGCATAGGCAGGTTGAAAGCGGAATGTGTACGCCTTTGCCGCCTCTTCAATGCGTGCTAACGTTCATGCCATAAAAATATACCGATTTTGTTTCAGTTCATCGGGTGAGATCCGCAACAGATGCTTACATCGTTCAAAAAAATGGTTCAAATGACTCTGAGCACTATTGGACTTAACTGCTAAGGTCATCAATCCTCTAGAACTTAGAACTACTTAAACCTAAAAAACCTAAGAACATCACACACATCCATGCCCGAGGCGGGATTCGAACCTGCGACCATAGCGGTCTCGCTGTTCCAGACTGTAGCGCCTAGAACCGCTCGGCCAATCTGGCCGCCTCACATCGCTCATGATTGTTCAGCGCTTCCTGTAACTCCACCATTATCACATTAAAATCAAGGTCGAAGTCAGGTGAAATGCAGTCTGTGCTCTGGCCACCATAGAAGTGATCCTTGTACGTCGATACCTATAATGAAACGTAGCCTACATATTTCACAAAAGTCATGCATCAACAGAGCGCAGATAGAACTGAAGTAAGACCCTTTTCCGAAAGGACTACTGTTAAGCTGTAATCGAATAAAGTTCTTGGAGAAACCTAACGTTTCTTCCTTATTTGTGAAGAACACCTTTAGTGAAGATGGTAGATTCCGTGATGTCCTGTTAATGCACTGTCTCGCCACTAACTGCAATAAAAATACGTTTCCACATGCTTACGGGCAGAATAGGGACTTCTAATGTATCGTTGCTTTCCAATCTTGTGCAGGGATGCAAACGGTTGAAATTTTCAGAGTTCCAGAACGAAATTATATCGATTATACGAGGGTTGTTCGGAAAGAAATGAACGATCGGTCGCGAAATGGAAACCACAATGAAAATCAAAACTGTTTTCTTTGCACATTTAGCTACATCTTCTTGGTACTTCTCTACATTATCACCACTCCGACTTAGACATTTATCGGAGCGTTATACCAAATTTCCAACATCATCGTCATAGAAGGCGGCCGCCCGTGCTTTCCGAAAATGCTCTACGCTGGTCTATAGCGCGTAGCCTGCGCCCAGGTGTTGTCTTCGTATATAGCGTTTAATGTGAACAAAGATGATACTTAGGACGAGCCAATTAGGGCTGTGTTGTGGGTGATCGAACACTTCCCATCGAAAAGGCCGCAGGAGCGTCTTCACTGACCCTGCAGAGCGAGGCTGAGAATTGCCATGAAGAAGGAAGTGCCTTGCAGTTGTGTTAGGTGGGCTGCATTCATTAAGGCAAAGCCTCTCAGCAGGCCCTCCTGCTTGGCTTGAGACATTGTTGTTTTAGGCACCTTTAATCGCTCACAATGTGTTCACAACTGAAAATAGCGTCTTGATGCGATCGACAGACATACTAGAGACACTGCTTCGTCTGATTTTCACAGTGGTTTCCATTTCGCGACCGATCGTTCCACACTTTCCGAATAGCCCTCGTATTACGGCGGTATCGACACGAGATGGGCGCGGAGAAAAACATTTCACTACCAAGAGTGGATCAGGGGTAAACACAGCATCGGCGTTTCTCATGAGCCAAGTAGCAGAGCAGCTGGACAGGAACACATTGAGCCGGGGAGCTGTACTGGGGATACCGCTCGCCGGCCTGTTCGCGATCTTTGGCGGAATTCGGCTTAGAAGGAGGGAGTAGCAGGTCGGAAGAGGTCGAGAGGGGTGCGAGAAGTGGCGAAGCAAGTGAGGCCGCTGGGAGATAAAGGGAGCGCCGCGCTGTGGAGGAAGATCCTTTCTGTTGTGTCAGCCAAGGAGGGAGGTTGGGTGCGCCGAGCCGGGCAGACGACCTGTGCTGCGCCAGTCAGTTACGGCCTTTTTGTGGGTGTGTGTGGTGTTTACGCTTCGATTTCACCGCTGGACAGGAGGTAAGACGGGCAGCCTTCACGTTTTGCCTTTCCATTCAAGACTTTTCCGTATGACAAGTGGCCAAAATCGCCTTCTGAGTCTGGTGATACATTTGTCTGATGAGAACATGTTTTGTGTCTGCAGGAAAGAACTTTCTGTACTCCTTTTGAGGTACTAGTGGATTTTTGGGGCAAGGACTTGAGTGGTGTCATAATGAGATGGACTTTGCTACAGGCAATGTTTCCGAGACCGTAATATATTTTATTGTGGAAAGACATTTGACACATTCCTACATTGCCGTTTAGTGAAAAATATACGAGCTTATCGAGTATCGGAGCAGGTTTGCGACTGGATTCAAGACTTTCTTGCAGATAGAACTCAAGACGTCACTGTTAACGAAACAAAATCGAACAATGTAAAGATAATTTCCGGAGTATTCCAAGGAAGTGTGATATGGCAGTTATTGTCTACACTATATACGTAAATGGTCAAGCAGAAAGCGTCGGATGGCCTTTAAGGCTGTACGCAGATGATGCAGTTGTCTGTAACATGGTAGTAACGCCAAAAACAGTAACGGTTTGCCGAGAATTCTCTGGCAGTTGGCCCTGAACTTAAATAAATGTAACATATTTCACATACATACTGAAAGGTACCCACTACTGTACAACTACACTATTGATGACAAATCTCTGGAAACAGTAACTGCTGCAAAACGTCTAGGAGTAAATATCCAGAGCGACCTTAAGGGTAATGACTACATAAGGCAGATAGTGGAAAAACATACGCGAGGCTCAGATTCATAGGAAGAATCTTAAGAAAAAGTTATTCATCCACAAAGAAGTGGATTATAAGGCACCTGTTCGACAGATTCTTCAGTATTGTTCATCTATCTAGGACCTCTACCGTGATGGAGTGATAGAAGAGATACAGAAGATTCAACAGAAGAGCAGGACATTTCGTCACGGGATTGTTTAGCCAGCGTGAGAGAGTTATAGAGATGCTCAACAAACTACAATGGCGGATGTTACAAGAGAAGTGCGGAGAGATTCACTGTTGAAACTTACTTTCCGGGAAGAGTCGGACAACATATTATTCCCCACCCCCATATACATCTCGTATAATGACCACGTGGAGAAAATTCGAGAAATTAGAGCCAGCACATAGACTTACCGACAGTCATTCTTCCCACGCTCTATTAGCGAGCGCAACAGGGTTGGAGAGCACAGTTAGTGGTAGAAAAAGTACCCTCAGCCAGACAGCATTACGTCGTTTGCGGATTATGATATAACCGTTGGTGACTGTTAGGCTGCTCGCAGTCTCTGTATTAGCCAATCATTCCACAGTTTTGTAGCTACTTTTAACAATCGGAAACGAATCTATTCGCCTGACGTTGTTGGTTTCAAAATTTTTCGTTCCTTACAATACAACTTTAATTCTGAAGATCGCTAAGTATTGTAAAGTCGCTACTCGAATGAACGTTATTATGTTTCCCTTTAAGATGAATTGGTCTCATTCCATCAACTTGAAATTGTTCAGTCCTGTAATTTACAAGTTGTTAATTTGGAATATTAGTCTGTTGTATCTGAGTACGATGTATCGGCTTGTGTCATCCCAGAGTTAACGGGCAAGCTTATCCGGCAGCTTTTCGCTGTCGTGGTTGACCGCTAGTCTAGCTGTCGCTATCTCAGCTGCCAAGGTGCGTGTGTTTGGAACGGCCAAGGGATTCCAGTCGGTTTGCTAAGAGTTCAAGACTTAAGCTGTGAAAATACACCTAATAATTTTATTGAATGTTGTGTCTCATTTTTTAAACACGTTTGATTTTGTTTGTATTTCTTTTAAGGTAAAATTCTGAATAATTTTCATTTGGGCCATGTTCGAATTTAGTAATCAGTACTTCACACAGAGTGCTATGGTGCTTTTTTCTTAAATACAAAATTTTTATTTGCTCTGTATCAATTTCATGTGCACCAAGTTAATGCTTAGTAATTAGCAATTCGAATGAGCGTTATGGCTAATTTTTGTCATACATATAATTTTTATTTGAATTTCTCTGGACGAATTTTGATGTTGGGAAGTCACCATTGGTAAATAATAGTACTAGTGAGCGTGGTGGCACATTTCTCTTAAATGTAAATATTTTTTAAATAGTTCTCGACATTCATGCAGCTAAACTTAAGCTGAATAGTTAGTAATTCTATGAATTATGTAGCCCATCTTTTTAAAAATATTTTATCTTATTTAAATCGCTGTTAGGTCTAAAATTCTGGACGGTTTCCTTGTTAGTTAAGCCTTTTTTTGCATAATCGGTAATTTAACTAAATACTGCGGTCCATTTCTTAAATAATATGATGTGAATCTGTATGATTCTGTTTTTTCTTAGTCCTATTTTAAAAAGAAAGGAAAAAGATATTGAACTGAGGGTCATATGATAACTGATGAAAATTTGTATGAATAAATTTGTTATTATAACTAAAGTTGTGATTGATGCTGCTGTCGCTGGGCTAAGCCGTCCACTCCTCACATCACAGCCTTGTGTACTGACTCTTGTGATCTGTCCTTGTTAAGGTCATTTCATGCGTCACTTTCCTTACGTGATGAAATAAACGTTATTGATAATGCAACAACGCATACCAACAGCTTGTATATACCAGTCGTATACAATAAGAAACTCGTTAAACAAGCATGGCACAATGACAATCACTGATACCTCTGTGGCCGTGCGGTTCTAGGCGCTACAGTATGGAACCGAACGACCGCTACCGTCGCAGGTTCGAATCCTGCCTCAGGCATGGATGTGTGATGTCCTTAGGTTAGTTAGGTTTAATTAGTTCTAAGTTCTAGGCGACTGATGACCTCAGCAGTTAAGTCGCATAGTGCTCAGAGTCATTTGAACCATTTTTTGATACCTTCGTAATAGCAAGACTTACGTGGACATGACAAGGAACGTCGGGTAAACATTAGCCACTACTTCGCTCCACAGATACCCCAGCTTTTAAAAACGTAAGGCAGTCGGTCAGACGGATCGATGGCGTACGTGGCGTTCGCACTCGATTCCCTGATTACAGCAAAGTGGCGTATAGTACAAGTCGGTTGTAGATTTTCTGCACGCTACTGAACAACGACAGCAACTACTAGGAGAGATGACTACCTCGCTATAATTATCAGTCTCAGAGTTCAGTACCGCAGCCTGCTGCCGGTCGCTGTGGCCGAGTGGTTCTAGGTACTTCAGTCTGAAACCGCGCGACCGCAGGTCGAATCCTGCCTTCGACATTGATGTGTGTGATGTCCTTAGGTTAGTTAGGTTTGAGTAGTTCTAAGTTGTAGTGGACTGATGACCTCAGTCCCATAATGATCAGAGCCATTTGAACCATTTTGAACTCAGCCTGCTGTTGTCGCAGATGGGTGGACACGAAGAGTCTTCCTTATCACCCCTAATCAGGACACAATCCGCGCAGGGTAGCCGTGCGGTCTGGGTCGCCTTGTCACGGTTCGCGCGGTTCCCCCGTCGGAGATTCGAATTCTCCCTCGGGCATGGGTGTGTGTGTTGTCCTTAGCGTAAGTTAGTTTAAGTTATATTAAGTAGTGTGTAAGCATAGGGATCGATGACCTCAGTAGTTTGGTCTCATAGGATCTTACCACAAATTTCCAGGACACCAGCGTTCCTTATACTTCGACTGGCTGATCAGGGTATACCTGAACCGAAGACCAAGGCAGTCCTACTACACGGCTGAAGGACACATGTCATCGTGGTTCAGTAGATGAAGAAGAACGGCGGTGAGCGGAAGGGGACAGAACAGCCAGATCGGCGTGTGTATTACCCAGTACATGCGCAGCCTTCCCTCACTGCCAACGGACCGCGGCACGGCGAGCTCCGGAGACTCCGCGTTCGGCAGCCGCCATATCAGTAGGTGACAGGAACGGATAATGCAGCATCAGCTACATTGAGTGTGTTGAAGGCCGTTTGCAACGCGAATCCTCCAAGGCGATCGGCAGCCGTTGTCAACAGCGAGTCAAGTCATTGATTGTAATTTAGGGAAATAAATAATTCGGAATCTCCATTCACTGCGCCGGCTTTCGACAACAGTTCACCACAATCCTTCTGGGAAAACTGGCAAGGAATGAACTGAGAGAGTGCCTCCTGACGCAGAACCATCTCCACTTCCGTCCTGCCAACATTCACCGATTGCAGTGTTCAAGACTCAAGCGCAGCTACCTGTTGACGGCTGCTGCCATCCATTATTGCCATCACCCCACGGTGGAAGACTGGTACATATCTTCTTCAGCACCAAAACCCACATACCATTAAGACTTTTCCTATCCTCCTTCCGATTAAAATTACTGGGCTGTTTACTGTATTGCGATACCCACTCGTGGCAGCCAGGACCTGAATCTTGTCAAATCAACTCTGATGATCTGCAAGTGGCAAAGTGTGTTCCGCAACGGCTGCATTTCTCACATGTTACAGCTGCCTCTATTTTCTTCAAGTCGTTTGTCTACCATTTTTTGTAGTACCCTCCTGCACGTATCTACAGCTACATGGTACTCCTCATAGTCCTATTTCTTACTAGCGGCTTTGCCAACATGCTTGAACGGCTTGAGATATTCCTATGTCTTCCGGTTGGTATTGCAACTGCGGCGATATTCCATTTCTTCAAGATCTGTCCTTTGGCGTCAGTGTCATCTTTAATAACTGGCAGGAAAACTTTGGATTTCTTAGACGCCTCTGTTTCATTATGGCCTTTACATGAGGGCTTAACGCTGTTTTGATTTCAAGGGGTGAATATCAATTATTCCAATTCTGCATACAGCAGTTTAAGTACAATCCTCTCCCTATCCGCTAACGTTTTAATAACACAGTTTTGGCGTATGGTGGTTTGAATCGCTGGATAGATAACGTACCTAGTTCTTAACTACAATACATCTACAAAACAAATACCTCATGCATGTAACGGAACCAATGTTCAGTCTTTTTAGTGGCAGTGGATTTTACGATAGTCTATACAGGGAGTGTATATGGTAAGAAATGCTAGTAACCAATAATTTTAATCGGAAGGAGAACGTTGTATCACTGAATGGTGTCTGCATTCCATTGCTGAAAATATGTACCAGTGTTCCATAGTGGTGTGATACTGTTGGGATCGGGAATTGACCCCTTGGAGGCGGGGGTCTTGGCCGTTTCTAGGTCGGTAGAAGATTCTCCTTCCTTGGTGAGACTTGGGTTTTAGAGGTAGTGGTCCCTTAAACTACAAGGCGAACAGTTACTGAAACATCTCTGTTTACAGTAGTCCTACATTCATATTAGTACAGAGACTAGGCCGGCCGGGGTGGCCGAGCGATTCTAGGCGCTACAGTCTGAGGCCGCGCGACCGCTGCGGTCGCAGGTTGGAATCCTGCCTCGGGCATGGATGTGTGTGATGTCCTTAGGTTAGTTAGGTTTAAGTAGTTCTACGTTCTAGGGAACTTATGACGTCAGACGTTAAGTCCCATAGTGCTCAGAGCCATTTGAACCATTTGAACAGAGACTGGATTGCAGCAGGAGAAAGGTTGTTGGCTCTTGACGAGGTCGGGTGTAGCCAGTGAGGGGAGCACTGGGATTCGCCAACTGCAAGGCATGGGAGACACCACGACATGCATCGGCATCGACAGGCAGAAGGCTGACTCTGAAGTGTGTCGGACGCTGCTCGTAGCAGCCTGTCTACGTCGTGGTTGCCGAGTACTACACCGGGATAGATGGTACTCAAATCATAACATCCAGCGCGGCCGAAGTGAAGTCGAAGGCGTATGCCTGCATCGACGGAAGCCTTCAGGAACCACTGTACAACAGAGAGACTGGATTGTCCCCAGCCCGGGCTCGAATGTGTGTTTCGCTGGAGAAGAGGGGGTCAGTGCCTGTATATGGTCCCCAGCTCGGATGGTTGCCTCTGCGGCTGCAGACGATGTCCTAGTAGGTGACGGGATGCTTCATCTGGCACACAGAAGTCTGGACCTCTAAGTCAGCAGCTGAGTGAGACACCGTTGACATCGCTTACGCACCTCAATACGGCCATGAAGAGACAATGTTGGCGAGTATCTAAGAACATTTGAGATTGAGGTGTAATTATCGTGTGAGGGAGGGTATTTCTGAGAGCTTGCTGGTCAGTACTTTTCCAAAAGCAGCACTGTCCACCTCAGAAGAGACAATAGGACGCAGCCGTTGGCGTCGTCATTGGGCGGCAATGACTTCATTTCTTCAGCTCTTCTCGTTTAGATAGCTTCTGGAAGGGCCTAAACGAAGCTGTAATATTCCTAGATCCACCCTTCAGACGGCCTGGCTAGCTTCTTCCGTTTCTACAGCATCATCAGTAAGCACTCTTGCATTCAGAAGACACCTTTGTGTGAAATCGTGGGGTGGCCTCAGGCTGAACCTTGTTTCGCTCTGTACGACGCAGTTTTTCTCAGCGTCGTGTAATCTCCCCCCTAGTCTCTTCTTCCAACTATTGTCCACATTAAACAATGCCCAGTGCAGGTAATTGTTAAGGAAAGTCTTTTATGAAGATTTGAGAGGAGCGAAGATTACAGTACACTTTTAAGTTTACTTAGCTTGTCATGATGAGATGGCTCCTGTTCTCCTTGTCTGGGGGTTTGACTCTTGAAGTTGAAAATCTAACGTCAGGTCCTCACAGTTGGTTTGGACTAAATAAATTGGAAGATTGATGTTGGGGAATTTTTTTATGTAAACATATTTTTCAATGATTTTCTCACATTTTAGTATATAATACAGTAATTTGATTTTCACATTAACAAAGCATTACTTACATTGTTGGCACCTATTATACAAAAATATGTCAATCAATCAGAGGCAAGCTTAAGGCTCTCACACTCTACGGATATAACAATATTCCAAAGGGTTTACAATTTTTCTTAACAAACGAATTCCTAATAGTTTTCATTACATTATTTATTTCGATTATTATTTCATAAATGAATGTAGAAATAGACATAGTAAACAATACAGGATCGCGTAATTAATAATAGAAATTTTAAGTGTGCAAATAATTCGTAATTTCAAATTTTTCTATAAAAGATAATATTAACTGTACATTCAGAACTAGTCCTTGTCCATTATAACATCGAAACTAAAATATCTTGTAAAGTAATTCCTTTACATAAATGTTAGCTTGAAACATAGCATAATGTGTATAAAATTATGTGGAAGTTTTCAGAAAAGCAACTGAGATAATAGTAACCTGTCCAAAACTTGAAAAATAATACTGGTCTCGCCGGCCGGAGTGGCCGTGCGGTTCTAGGTGCTACAGTCTGGAGCCGAGCGACTGCTACGGTCGCAGGTTCGAATCCTGCCTCGGGCATGGATGTGTGTGATGTCCTTAGATTAGTTAGGTTTAATTAGTTCTAAGTTCTTGGCGACTGATGACCTCAGAAGTTAAGTCGCATAGTGCTCAGAGCCATTTGAACCATTAATACTGGTCTCGACAACTATTGTTGACGAAAAGTAAGTCGCAAGAGCCGTTCATCGCGCCCGAGTGAGTCATGGTATAACAATAGCAATAGTGGAGGAAAGTAATCAGCAACGGCCAATTGCACTCGAGATTTCAAAACATGTGCCGGCACACCTCTGAGCGGGACCACGTGGAAGCAAACTTGTGCTGCAGTTAGAAGCGAGCCATGGTGCGGAACGTACCACCATAGAAGTTACCACCTCGCTCGAATATGCCATCCGCAAATAAAGACAAAGCACTGACTTTCTCCAAGCAAATTATTCGGCTTAATAGTTCGAAATATTTTAATAAGTGTAACATATCTGGCCATTAATGTTTACAGTTTACAACTAGCAACCAATTTGGCAGAACGAGGCTCCCATTACCTGATAACACACTGTCGTATAATGTCGTACACTGCATTACTCACCCTTTTCTGACAGCGAGTCTTTGTGAAGTAATGAAGCTGACAACGTTGTGTTGGAGGTAAACAGAGTCGGGGCATAGGTCCCGCCTTCTGCTTTACCAGACCTCACTTACGTAATGTACATACGATAATAAATAAACGGAGCACAGTAACTCACAAAGCTCATTTGTGTTTGCTTTGAAAATTAGTTGATGTGAAGCACAATTACTGCCACGCTATGCACACTAGGGCGCTCTCACGCACGGCGACAGCCCGCTGTCAAGTGAAAAGTGGCCATTTCCCTTTCCGAGGACGCTATTTGGCTCCCAGCAGCTAATGTTTGCTTGCGCCGTACGCTTAAACCACAACTAAGAGGAAAAATTGAACTTAAGATGGTAATTTACAACCGCATGTTTTTCGCAGGAAGGAACATTATTTCGTGATTATGCTGTACCCAATTATTTCTTGGAACCGGCCGCAAATGAGCAGAATAAACTAGTGCATCTTGTTTTCGTACAACAAAGTGGAAGGAAAAGAATAAAGTCTCAAAACCATATGTAAATTAGTAAGCGACTATACCGGGGCAGAGAAAGAAAATTGAGCTATACATTGCCTATCTAACGGCTTCCTGCGACAAAAAAACTTTCATTTTCAATATTTAATTTAATAATAGTAACCGAATTTAAAAATTTCACCTGTTAGGTGAAAGGCTGAACACAGTAAGATAAGTAATACTTTTAGAAACCGTGTATATGTCTTCGGGCAGTGTAGAATCGGGTTATTGAATAATACAACTGA
Organism: Schistocerca americana; assembly: GCF_021461395.2. Taxonomy (NCBI): domain Eukaryota; kingdom Metazoa; phylum Arthropoda; class Insecta; order Orthoptera; family Acrididae; genus Schistocerca; species Schistocerca americana. The sequence continues at coordinate 185,882,953 of NC_060125.1, read as the reverse complement.
TCTGTAAACTTTAATCTTTGTCCTGTGTTAATAGCTTTCACGCTTTAAGCCGGCCGAAGTGGCCGAGCGGTTCTAGGCGCTGCAGTCTGGAACCGCGAGACCGCTGCGGTCGCAGGTTCGAATCCTGCCTTGGGCATGGATGTGTGTGATGTTCTTAGGTTAGTTTGGTTTAACTAGTTCTAAGTTCTAGGGGACTAATGCCCTCAGGAGTTGAGTCCCATAGTGCTCAGAGCTATTTTTTTTCACGCTTCATTATTGTCAACAGAATCCTGTTCCTACCATTGTAATAACCGAGTATCATATTAATAAAAAAAGATCTGCATATTAAATTCGTGAAATGGTTAAAAAGCAGAATTTAAATTTTTTCGTTCCAACAAAGACATAAAACTTAGAAGTTAACCGAAGGTATTAATTCAGTTTTGAAATTTAACTTCTTCTATTAACTTTTTGAGGAGAAAGCTTACTGAATATCAAATGATGTATTTAGCGCTTGAATATCATATTTCTGGTAATTAGATTAGTTTATTAGAAAGAAATGATTAATAAAAGCTAAAGACAACGAACATTGTTGTGAAGTAGCCTGCCTCTATAGTTGCCTCGTTAGTCTCTGTAAGTAGTAAGTTATTTTTGATTTTGAACGATTTTAAAATGTTCAGCGTGATGATGACTCATTTCCAAGCATTTTATAACCCTTTCGTTTCCAATTGAGTTGCCGCAAGTATATTCACCGCTGCGCGTACACAGGTTGCAGTAGTGTTTACGTAAATATAATTACAAACCAACATAGTCAACTTTCTTCCTTAAACGTACTGAAAACCGTATTACTTCATTAAACACCTACATTTCAGTTTCGTAATTAATAACAAATTCGTTAACTTATAAAAAATTAATCGATATAATTAAACATTTTTTTGTTTCTTATCGTTACCAAAGTAGCACATTTCTTACTCAATATAACGATTAGTACTACACTTAACAACATTCCGCCGGTAAATATTCTTCGGAATTGACGGCTTATCAGAAAATTATAAAATATTAGGTTACACGTGTGGAGAGTACAGGTGGGTTACACGTACTCGTGACAGGACTGTGATTACGCGCGCATTAGGAGAAACTGAACTGAACAGAAGAGAACAGAATAGAATTCTTAGTCCGCCGGAAAAAGGGGCTCGCGTACACGCGACATAGCCCTCATAGGACTCTGGTTCGTAAACGCGTCTCCAAAGAATTAACTAGCAGTCGACCAGTCACAGATTGTAGCACACTGAGCGATCGAGAACCTTGGTACATAATATCTTCGCAATAGATTTTCCACTTAGAACTTGCGGAAGGATCAGTAACATGAAAGCCAACATTTTAACAGACGTCTTTTACTGTCATAGAAGTGGCGATGAATGCTCTTGCGCTTTTCTGCGTGAAATATCTTGATATATTTTAGTCAGTTGTTAGTTCTCTGAAGAAAGATCGCAGTAAGTATTAGAAGTTACTATTTTGTGGAAAGTGCCAGCAGAACTTTACCTGTTGCCCCATTACAGACCACATTGTTGGTTTTACGTAATGCAAAGGTGATTGATGTAATTGATGATGATCTCCAGAACTCGAACTTTGACAGTTTTGCGAGTGGTTATACCCTGATAAATGGAGCAGTGCTTCATCAGAAAAACGCGGACTTTAGGATCAGCCTTTGCGTGACCTACAGTCTACAACAGTCAGCTGTGGTAATAATTGCGAGCAACAGTATCTGAATTGATGAGGGGAGTAACTGTCGTTAGAGTCTGTGCAAATCTCTGAGAATATGCTACTTACAGAACAGACTAAAGTGTTGAATGGCGCAAGTGTTAAATGGTTCAAATGGCTCTGAGCACTATGGGACTCAACTGCTGAGGTCATCAGTCCCCTAGAACTTAGAACTAGTTAAACCTAACTAACCTAAGGACATCACAAACATCCATGCCCGAGGCAGGATTCGAACCTGCGACCGTAGCGGTCTTGCGGTTCCAGACTGCAGCGCCTTTAACCGCACGGCCACTTCGGCCGGCCAAGTGTTAAATGGCGCTGTTATTATCGGTGAAGTCTTTAAACGCCCGTCCCTAACTCGTCTAGTTCTGCCAACATTAAGCATTTCAACTGAAATAGTCCGACGAATGCTCCGGAGTGCATGCGGTGATCTCGGCCTTTCTCTCCGACACTGTTTTCCGTGCTGTGCCGGAGTTGTACATGAATCACCCTGTAGTTATGAATGAGGGGTTAAAACATTACAGACCAGCACACTACACAGAAAAAAAGCAGAGACACTGAAAATGGCAGAGGACTCGAAATGAAATTTTGTTTTACCTGTGCTGAGTAGAAACTGTTATTGCAAAGCGCGACAAAAGTTAATATATTTTGTGCAGACTGGAACATATTGTTCTGACTGCTTCAAAAGCCTTCAGTTGCGAACATTGATTAAGTGTGATGACACAGGTCGCTTCTCTCTGTGGCAACTGCGGAGTTAAGAAATCTATTGCAAGTCATTCTGCAAATGGGAAAATATAATTCTCGATTCCGATACAGCGCTGTAGCCGGCCGTCATCGGAAGTTGTCCGCAGCTCGTGGTCGCGCGGTAGCGTTCTCGCTTCCCGCGCCCGGGTTCCCGAGTTCGATTCCCGGTGAGGTCAGGGATTTTCTCTGCCTCGTGATGACTGGGTGTTGTGTGCTGTCCTTAGGGTAGTTAGGTTTCAGTAGTTCCAAGTTCTAGGGGACTGATGGCCATAGTGCTCAGAGCCATTTGAACCATTTTTTTCATCGGAAGTTGTCTAGAGTGTAACCATTTAGTTATTTCAGGAAAGGGCTCACGCATATTTTGTATGACCTGCGCCCTGTCGGACTACACATAACGAACGAGTTACGTAGGATGAGTGCATTTGTCAAATTAATTGTTAAGCAGACTGAAACATTTAACGCACTTGGGAGGTTGTTAGTATATAATGTACCGTCGACATCGAGGTCATTAGAGACAGAACACAAGTTCGGATCAGGGAAGGATGGGAAAGGAAATCAGCCGCGCCCTTTTTCAGAGGAACTATCCCCGAATTTGCGTGAAGCAATTTAGGAAAATCACGGAAAATCTAAATCAAGGTGGCCGGACGCGGGATTCAACCGTCGTCTTCCCGAATGCGAGTCCTGCGTGCTAACCACTACACCATCTCGCTCGGTAAACTTATCATGCGACGCAATTGTTTTGCACCATACATTATTACAACTAATTACATTCTTTTCTCAGATGTGGTGGGAAGAATTCTTGTTTTGAATGAAAAGCTTCCTGTTGTAGTGTTACCTCATGTATTCAGAAGTAAGAATTAGGAATTACTGAAATTTTATCAAACCACCAAAAGAGAACTTATGTTACCCTGTAAATGAGCAATACATCTTAACATATTTGACAACTCAGATTATAACAATCCCTCGAGCCATTTTTCCTAGGGTTGAGGTTTGGGGTGGGGATTATGTCTTTTGGTCGAAATGGCGTCAAAAAGGAGCAAACCTGAAGTTCGGTGAGAGGGTGAAGTTAGAACCAACATGAAGTTTCGTGTGAGTATTACATCTACGGGTTTAAATGGCGTGAAGGTAATAAAAGCTGAGGTGCGGAGAGTATCACATCTTTCGGTCGGAAAGTCTCAATAAGTGCAACAGTCTGTCTATCGGAACTTGCGGCGGCCAAGACAGATAAAGCTGCAACAAGCTGTGATAAATGGAAGTAAGGAATGGGACATGTCTGATCGTTGATGGCTGACGGTCTGTGTTATCTGGTGTTTTGACGTTGTTGACGGTTGTTGGATGGAATTCTCCAAACAGCATCAGTTGCGTACGTGGGAGACATTGTGCTAATGATATTCCAGGGGAAACAGTACGATGCAACGAACTCTGAGAGACTTCGCGTTGGTGACATATCAATGAGGTACACTCTACTTCAAGACCAGCACAGGAAGAGTGCTCTAAATCCGTTGCTCCAGATTTTCCCATCGTTAATTACCTCACCTCTCTCCTCAGTGCGAAGCAAATCTCTTAGCTATACTGTGTAGATGCTGGGTGCCAATCTGTTGTTCAGCTGTTTCTATTTCTATTTATTTATTTAACCTGATCTGATTAGGGCCTTTAGCCATTCTCTTGGACCAGTGCTTTACACGTACAGTATCTTTTTCTACATCATAGTTAGCTAATAAATATCAATTTTAAAATGATTTCAGTGTCTATTGTGACAATGTGAGTAAATAACACTGACTATGAATTAATAATATTAATATTGACATTACTTGTACTACTGCTGCTGTTGCCACTAATGATGATAATAGTAATAGTAGTAATAATAATTATAGAATAATAATAATAATAATAACAAAAATAATGACAGTGACAGATATAAAAAGAATTTATAAGTGAACAAAATAGACGTTTCCTATATAGCGAGTTCTGGGGAAAGGAAATGTAAGGAGACTGCGCCAGCTAAGAGCACTGGCAATTGAGGAAGATCTGCTTGGAAAGAAGGATATAGAAGGGTAACGAGTGCGTACAGGGATACTGGTAATTATTATTGTTGTTTTAGTGGATATGTTGTTAAATATCTTCTGAAGCTGGATATGTTGTTCAGTTCTCAAATATAATGCGGAAATTTATTCCAGTGTCAGGTACCTGCCACTGAGAAGGACTTCGAGAAAGTAGCTGAATAATAGTGAGGGACAAAAAGGATTTTTCTGTGATGGGCATGGGTGTTTCTGTCTTAAAGTTGAAGCAAGAGCTTAAGATCGAGGAAAGATTTGGGGGACTGTACGTTGATGAGGTACTAGAGAATACAAATGATATGGGAATTTCTGCACCTACCTACATGCAGCCAGGATAGCTATGCATATGATGATGACCGAAGAGTCGAAAATCACGCATGTAACGTACACAGACATTCATAACAAGTTCCACACGCCATGACTTTTTGGAGAAATGCCTTGCAGGATACCATGACTGTAATCAATAATTCGAAGGGTAAGTGTAAAACTTTCTTTTTCAGGTCTAGAGGGAAGAGCTCTTTCCTTTTTTGTAGAGCACGGAGAGATGCTGATGCCTTCTTGCAAACTGCAGCTACTTGCTCAGTCAATCTTGACGTTCATCTGTTATTACTACTAGACTCTTTGCTGAAAGGATCGATGTTTGTCCTGTTTAGGGCTGAAGGTCGTAGGGTTCCCACAATTTCAGGACAACGAGCGTGGAATGACCGACCAGAACTGAATGGATTTGGGAAGGGTTGAGTTTGATCCCACATTCTGCCCCAATTTTCATTGTGCACACAGTAGGGTATTGAGATTCTCGATAGTTTTTTTCACGTTTATTGATTTGCACTTCAACTACAGATCATCAGCGTACATGCGGTATCTGCAGTAGGAGAAAATTGATGACACATCATAGGCATGTAATCAGAAGAGTATACTACCTAATATCGAACCCTGCGGGTGGATGGTGCTACCTGCCTCCATTGCTGGCTCGGCTTCAGGTATGAGCGAAACAATTGCACTGTACTTGGCAACCAAGTCCGACAAGTAAAACGTCGAAGTCTAAGAAGCAGGTGATAGTCTCCTCTTGTACATACATTGCAAGCTTCAGGTCATCTGTTAACCTTAGTAAGGCTGAAGTTGTGCTGCAAACATTACGTATACGTGATTGGTATTCATCTACTATGTTGTCTGTAAATAAGCAGTTTGTCAGCAAATCGTGGACTAATAAATTTCAAGTTCTTGGACAATGCAAGAAGAAAGCAGGTAATCAGAGAGTTTTTCAGGAAAGTCTTTTTTATGGTACTGGGGTTATTTAGTCCCTGATTCGAGTCCTTAGGGAAATGTAGTGGTTGAAGTTACCTGTTATAGTAGGGAGTAGTGGGTCATCATCTGGACCGTGATGCCGTCGTGCCCAGTAGATACTGACCTGATACCCATGATGGCCTTTTTGGTGGTATTGGAGGTAATATGCTTTAGACAGTATTCTTCGTGGTTGCGGTCGCTTACCCCATGAAGTTATCAATGAGTCTCTATTTTGAGCTACCAGGCTGTGGCTAAGCCATGTATCCGCAGTATCCTTTCTTTCAGGAGTGCTAGTTCTGCAAGGTTCGCAGGAGAGCTTCTGTAAAGTTTGGATGGTAGGAGACGAGTTACTGGCAGAAGTAAAGCTGTGAGACCGGGCGTGAGTCGTGCTTCGGTAGCTCAGATGGACAGTCCGGCTTTCGCCGCCGTGCAGTGCAGACGTGTTGCTGTTTCCACCTGCGGAGCGCGCGCGCTCGCTGTTGTTTACATTTCAGCGGCCGTCACTTACGTGTCGCTTACGTGCACTAGAACCATGGCCAACCGTTTTAGAAAATCAACATTACGATTCACCTTCTGCAACGACTACGCACGACCAAAAGCCTTGGAAGTGGAACGCTTCCTACGTGACGTTGCTAAGATCCCAGCTTCAGATATCTTGGGCATCCATTTGTCCATATTAAGCAGTACGGTGTACGCCAAAGTCGTCAATGACGCGGTATGTGAAAGAGTACTTCGTGACACCAACCATGGCTTACGCTTTTGCCACGCCGACGACAATGTCGGAGCGGTCACCGTCGACCATGCCGGCTTAGGAATGCGCACCATACGAGTTTTCGAACTCCCGTTCGAGATCCCGGCGGAAGACGTTATCGCGGCTTTCCGCCCATATGGCACTGTACATGGCCACACTGCCGAACGCTGGACGCAATTCCAAACGTACCCCGTTCTTAATGGTGTACGGCAGATCACCATCGATCTCCATCGCCACGTGCCATCTTACCTGCAAATTAGCGGGTGCCGCGCGGTTGTCATATACGACGGCCAACCCAAGACCTGTTCCGGGTGCGGCAAAGAAGGCCACCTCAGATCTGAGTGTCTTCAGCGACGAATCACCCAATTGTCAGCCGCTACCGTGACACCTCCGGCTCCGACGACGGTTTTACCGGTCACCTACGCATCGGCACTCTCTTCTCCTCCCACCGGCCGCCGCCCGTCGGCCCACGTACCGGTGACCCTTCCAGCTGCTACGGATACCGCCGGGGCCGACACGTCGCGCTCAAAGCCTGACGCTATTCCGGCGCCACTACCAACAGCGACGACTTCCGACCCCCACCCGCCCGACCATATGGACGCCCCGTCAATTGACGTTCCCGTGACGACCTTCCTCTCAGAGCGACGCGACTCTCTTCCGTCTTCCGACACGGAGGGACGAACCCGCAAACAACGTTCACCTAAGAGGCGCAAGAGGCGGCGCCGTACAGTCTCGGAACGAGGCGGATCACCTCCGCCTGATGCTGCAGCGGCCGTCCGACCCGTCAAGGCCTCGGAGAACCTACACGACGACACGAATGACGACAACATGACGCCGACTGTGGCTGTGTCGATGCCTACTCTACTGGCTCGCACAGGTGCTCCTGAACCAATGGACTCCAACGCTGCGACTGCCGCCGAGACGTCCTCCACCCCTCCGACCGACGTGGAACATACGACCATCACAACGACAGCGCCTTCAATGGTGTGGAGTGAGGACGTCGATGAGGACCCGGACCATACATTGGGGACAGAGTTACCCCAGCCGGAAGCATCGTTACGCCGCTGATAACGCCGTCAGGTGGCGTACGGCACGACTCGGCGTTGCGTCGCCCCTCTTCGTTCTCCGCCGGTGGAGCACTCCTCCACGGCGGGGTACGGCTCCAAACCTACCGAATAGCGACGATCAACACTAACATCATTAGCTCACCCGTGAAACTTCAACTGCTGCGAGAGATGATATGGGCGTCGGACGTCGATATCGCACTACTACAGGAAGTACACTTGGCCACACTTCCAGACGTCGCGGGATATAACACTTATCCTTCTCCTGGTGACCACATGGGACGCGGCGTAGCCATGTGCGCCAGAGAAGGCATTCCAGTGACCGATCTCACGTACCTTCCATCTGCCAGAGGCATGGCCGTCACCGTCATGGGGACGCGTATCGTCAACATTTACGCTCCGTCAGGCTCCACCCGCAGACGCGACAGGGCCCTCTTCTATTCAGAAGAAATCGCTCCTTTGTTTCTTGGACGCTGCGACCATTACTTGCTTGGGGGTGATTTTAATTGTGTCTTGCACCCTAAAAATCAAGTGCCCCACTACAACATCTTCCAAGAACTGCGTCTTGTCGTCCGAGATCTGTTGCTCCGCGACACTTGGGAAGTTCAGCACGGCGACGCACCTGGACATACTTACCAGACGAGTCACTCCGCGAGCCACCTTAATAGAATTTACGTCTCTCGGGAACTCACACCTGCAGTCCAAGGTGCAGAACTTTGGCCCCTGGCCTTTTCGGACCACTGCGCCTACATCTGCAACATTCTCTTCCCCAAGCAAGTGGTCTGGCGTAGTCGTGCACCGTGGAAGCTAAACACCACCCATCTTCATGATCCCGAATGTCTTCAACGTGTTACCGAGACATGGGCCACCTGTGAACGTCGCTTACCTACATACTGCACGACCTTGACCTGGTGGCTGGAATGTGCCAAACCTGCCAATTGACGTACTTTGATTCAGTATGGAATGGAAGTAGCTGCGTGGCGCCGGCACACTACCGACTATTTCTACGCCGTTCTCCGCGACCTGGACGCCCAACCGCCCACCCCCGACACCCAGAGGGAACGCAGCAGGATTAAGGCGCAAATTGTAACGTTGACGCGCCGTAGACTGCAGGGGGCTATGGTGCGAACCCGATGTCAAGATTCGGCGGAACAAGAACATCCCACCATGCATCATATCGCCTCCGATAGGAAACATCGACGACAACAACTCATCAACGAGATCAACACCTGTCACGGCCAGCACGTCACTTGCCAGGCCGAAATCGTCACTGCCTTTGTCGACCACTACCGCACAATGTACCAGGAGGAGACTACCGACAACCACGCTGAGGCGTCTGTGTTACCACACGTAACTCGCACCCTCACCAACGACGAAGCGGACGAGATGATGGAGCCAATTACGCGTGACGAAGTCCACGGTGCAATCAAAAAAGGCGCTCTGAATAAGTACCCTGGTGTCGACGGATTGCCGATAGAATTTTATCGCGCTTTCCTCACACTAATGGCGTCACGGTGGACAATGATGTTCCACGAACTGCTGACGAGGGGGAAAGCCGTACCGCCGTCCTTCGTCACGGGACTTATTATACCCATCCACAAACCGACACCGGCCGTGACGACAGCACATTACCGTCCCCTGACCTTGCTTAACGCAGACTAAAATTTTTACACGCCTACTGGCAACGCGATGCCGCAAGGTCCTGCCCAGCATTCTATCCCCGGAACAGACAACTCCGGGCGGCTCAGTTAATATACAAACGGCCACAGGAGAATGTCGCGATTTAATTGCACTGGCAGCGGCGTGCAAACTCCGCGCCGCAGTGGTTGCCATTGATTTTGACAGCGCATTCGACAAAGTGCGGCATCTTTTTCTGTTCTCAGTGATGAACCGTATGGGTTTTCCACCAGCCTTTATCGACGTTATCCGGCGCCTGTACGGCACAGCCGAATCGCTGATTCAGGTTAATGGCCTTGTGGCGGGACCAGTGGCGATCCGGCGTTCCGTACGGCAAGGCTGCCCACTTTCGACCCTACTCTATGCCATAAGCCTGGAGCCACTCATCGGGAGTCTGAGGAGCCACCTTTCTGGTCTCACTTTGCGACAGCACAGTTTTCGATGTCGTGCATATGCGGACGACCTCCTCCTCTTGATCCGCTCACGGAGTGAAACACATACGGTACTTGATTTGATATCAACGTACGGCACTGCAGCGGGCAGTACCATGAATGTGGCTAAATCCGCGGCGATGTCCATTGGACGCGGTGTCTCACACGCCGACTTAGCTCCTCTCCCGTGTGTACAAAAACTACGATACCTTGGTATTATTTTCACCTCCACCGTGCTCCGCTCCGCTGCCATCAATTTTCGGCGTGCACTGCAAACTATCCGCACGACGGTGAGACAAAATCTTCTCCGACGACTCGATTCTTTACAACGGGTCCAATACCTCAATCAAAACGTGGCGTCCAGAATGGTCCACATCGCACAGGTCCTTCCGCTGCCATCAACAATTGGACGCAGCCTCCAGGCTGCCTTCGGATACTTCCTTACGGCCGGTACGCTCTTTAAGGTCTGCTACGACACGCTCACCCTTCCCACTCGAGCGGGAGGCCTCGGCCTTGTCAATGTTTGACTCCGAGCGGCGTCCTTGTACATGTCCACCATGCACAAGCAGTGGCACGGGGGCACATCCCTTACACGCAGATTGCTGGAAATTCTTGTACCCGCAACCATAACACCACCAGTACCAGTCGGACACATCAAGCACCATCTGACGCACATTTCTGATTTCATCGTCGACTTCAGTTACGCTCACACACACTTACCGACCACGCGTTCTCCTCAACCTACAGATTTTTACACCCCACTGCTTCGTTCCATATCCAGCAACAATATCGAAGCGAGACATCCGCCCAAGCGGTGGCCCACGGTTTGGCGTCATATTCACCAGCCTTTTCTTCCCTCCAACGTCCGGGCAACATGGTACCAAGTCGCAAATGAAAAATTCGCCGCAAATAATCGCCTTCACGCCATCGGACTAATGGACTCTCCACTTTGTTCCATTTGCCACCTCGTGGATGACGATGTCCATCAACTGACTTGTGCTGCCACCAGTGACGTCTGGAAACTGGCCCGACAGTTCGTTGCCTGTTACCTCCGCGTTCCGCCGGACTCGATTGACCCATGGACTTTTATCCATCCTGAGAATACTTATTTCCCCGCCGCCAAAAATCATGCGATTGTATGGGTCAAAGGATGAACGATCACCTACATGTATAATGATGGCGACAAATCACGCCTTGATTTCTGACAGTACTTACAAACCGCCCACAGTCAAGTCGAACACCGACCGCGCTACCGCGCCTTCTTCGCCAATTACCTACATGCGATCCTTACGACACCCCCGCTCAGTTGGATGGTCCACACGCCGACAACGCTCCCGCCCCACCTGCTGACATCTGAGACTCACCGTGCTACTTTCTATATTGCAACCCACAGTGGAGTAGGCGCATGGACACGCGCCTCCTTTCTTTTATGCACTATACCAGATCACAGTGGTTTTTCCCTCACTCCACTCTATATTGCTTCACACCTCTTGCTTACATCAGGATTATTATTCTTTTTCTCCTACACCTTGTTCATAAAAACAAAAAAATTGCTCGCCTGGCACGAGTATAATGTCTTGTGTTATTTTCGCCGGAAGGATGCCATTTCTGTTGTATTTAAGTTTGTACCAATAAAGATCTTTTGCTAATTTACCCTGTTCCTGGAAAAAAAAGGTGGTGCCCGCGAAAGGCAAAGGTCCCGAGTTCGAGTCTCGGTCGGTGCACACAGTTTTAATCTGCCAGGAAGTTTCATATCAGCGCACACTCCGCTGCAGAGTGAAATTCTCGTTCTGGAGTCTCTATTTTGTTTGTGGTTCAGTTGTGGTAATTGGATACTGTTTCACTCAAGTGCTCACAAGCTTTAGAAACCAAAAAATTCTGTAGGGGATTCAGCATAGATATATTAAACAAATTTCCAATGGAATTCAGTTCGTCTTTATCACACTTGAGATTAGAAAGGCAGCAGAAATGCGTACAAGTGGGACCTACGTTCGTTGACTTCCAAATGGCGTTCTACACAGTTCCAAACTCTTACCTGATAAACGTAACAGTCTTTATGTAGACTTATTACTGATCAGCTTAGAGATTAGACTGAATTCCTTTCGGTAGGCAGAAGCCACCACATTCTTAAGACGGATAAGCCGGCAGGTGTGAAAAGTGGTGTGTAATGTCATAAGCTCAGTATGAATGTTCGCTAATTGTGGTGTCAGCGGCATGGAAGTAATTCTAAACTTCCTCTCAGCGTGGTTGATTACAAGGTAATTCACGGGTTTACAGGTAGATATCAGCGCCCAAAAGTTTCAAAACTCGTCAATAGACCATCTTACGATCAATGTAAGCGTAGGCTTCCGCGGTCGTTGTCTTCTTCAATAAAATTCTTCAGGGTATCAGACCGCATCGTCATAGCTTAAAATGCGCCAACGTTTCGGCCAGCGTTGCAGCTAGCCTTCATCAGGGCCTTACGTTAACCTCATCGTGTTAACGTAAGGCCCTGATGAAGGCTAGCTGCAACGCTGGCCGAAACGTTGGCGCATTTTAAATTATGACGATGCGGTCTGACACATCTTACGATCACTTCGTGCGCTGGCAACTGCCAGGATGCGCGCTTGGTGCAACCGCGAACTATTTGCTGCTCTGTCTCCACTTTACGACCTAGTGAGACGGGACAGCGGTTGACACATTGAACTCCAATTTTGGGGGATGATGGTTCAAATCTCCGTCCATCCATCCACATTTAGTTCTTCCGTGATTTCCCTAAGTCTCTCCAGTCAAATGCCAGGATGGTTCCTTTGAAAAGGGCAAGGACGATTTGTTTCCTCATCGTGTCGTAATAATAGCTTGTGCTCGTCTCTAATGATTGTGGTGTCGGCTGGACGTTAAACTCTTCCTTCGTTTTTCTGCTCGCACCCGGAGAGATGCATTGGAGAAGTGTCCACCAATGTGGCAGAAACCATCTAAATTCTTTTATCTGTCCATTCATGGGCGTAATTGTTGTGTGTAAGGCTACCTTTGACTACAAAGGCCAGTGTGTATCAGATGCCGTAGCATTATGGCTAGGCGTACGTAAGACATACAGTGTGTTTCATTGAAAATCACTGCCGTGAACACCCAAGGCGTGCCTGATTACTATAACCCAAGTCAGCACTTGCAGAGCACTTCTTATTATAATTACGCGAAATGGATAACGACAACACTAAGGTACAGACACAGACATCAAAATTTTGCGGCCGTTTTATAAAGGAATCAATGGAGATTGTAGTCGATGCTATTTTGTATTCTGTGGCGAAGTAGTAATGACATAACTTCACTCCATTTTACTATTCTGTTGTAAATTAGACTATTCAAACAGTTAATGTCAGTGCAGTTATTTTTTTCTTTTTTATGTAAGACAATTGTTCTTCTTCTCAAACCAATCGTACAACAGATCATTTATTATAAATGCTCTTGAACTAAGGAACTGAAGTTAGTAAAAGTTACGGTCGCGGCCCTTATAATGCCATCCGTAATTGACGATATATTCATTAGTAAAACCAATTTAAAATGCAAAATTGTTTTGGCTGCAAATGGAAAAATGAACGCCACTAAACAGCCGACAGACATACATAAGAGGCATGAATGAAGTTCTATAAATTGATAGCAATGAAAGTTACCAACAAATAAATTTGTTTGTTTCTTACAACCTGCTTCTTGGCATACTATTTGCAATACCATATGTATGTATACTCCGCCATGAACCATGGACCTTGGCGTTGGTGGGGAGGCTTGCGTGCCTCAGCGATACAGATAGCCGTACCGTAGGTGCAACCAGAACGGAGGGGTATCTGTTGAGAGGCCAGACAAACGTGTGGTTCCTGAAGAGGGGCAGCAGCCTTTTTAGTAGTTCCAGGGGCAACCGTCTGGATGATTGACTGATCTGGCCTTGTAACACTAACCAAAAAGGCCTTGCTGTGATGGTACTGCGAACGGCTGAAAGCAAGGGGAAACTACAGCCGTAATTTTTCCCGAGGGCATGCAGCTTTACTGTATCGTTAAATGATGATGGAGTCCTCTTGGGTAAAATATTCCGGGGGTAAAATAGTCCTCCATTCGGATCTCCGGGCGGGGACTACTCAAGAGGACGTCGTTATCAGGAGAAAGAAAACTGGAGTTCTACGGATCGGAGCGTGGAATGTTGGATCCCTTAATCGGGTAGGTAGGTTAGAAAATTTAAAAAGGGAAATGGATAGGTTAAAATTAGATATAGTGGGAATTAGTGAAGTTCGGTGGCAGGAGGAACAAGTCTTCTCGTCAGGCGAATACAGGGTTATAAATACAATATCAAATAGAGGTAATGCAGGAGTAGGTTTAATAATGAATAGGAAAATAGGAACGCGGGTAAGCTACTGCAAACAGCATAGTGAACGCAATATTGTGGCCAAGATAGATACGAAGCCCATGCCTGCCACAGTAGTACAAGTTTATATGCCAACTAGCTCTGCAGATGAAGAAGAAATTGAAGAAATGTATGAAGAAATAAAAGAAATTATTCAGATAGTGAAGGGAGACGAGAATTTAATAGTCATGGGTGACTGGAATTCGTCAATAGGAAAAGGGAGAGAAGGAAACGTAGTAGGTGAATATGAATTGGGGGTAAGAAATGAAAGAGGAAGCCACCTGGTAGAATTTTGCACAGAGCACAACTTAATCACAGCTAACACTTGGTTCAAGAATCATAAAAGAAGGTTGTATATATGGAAGAAGCCTGCAGATACTGACAGGTTTCAGATAGATTATATAATGATAAGACAGAGATTTAGGAACCAGGTTATCAATTGTAAGACATTTCCAGGGGCAGATGTGGACTCTGACCACAAACTATTGGTTATAAACTGTAGATCAAAACTGAAGAAACTGCAAAAAGGTGGGAATTTAAGGAGATGGGACCTGGATAAACTGACTAAACCAGAGGTTGTACGGAATTTCAGGGAGAGCATAAGGGAACAATTGATAAGAATGGGGGAAAGAAATACAGTAGAAGAAGAATGGGTAGCTTTGAGGGATGAAGTAGTGAAGGCAGCAGAGGATCAAGTAGGTAAAAAGACGAGGGCTAGTAGAAATCCTTGGGTAACAGAAGAAATATTGAATTTAATTGATGAAAGGAGAAAATATAAAAATTTAGTAAATGAAGCAGGCAAAAAGGTATATAAACGTCTCAAAAATGAGATCGACAGGAAGTGAGAAATGGCTAAGCAGGGATGGCTAGAGGACAAATGTAAGGATGTAGAGGCTTATCTCACTAGGGGTAAGATAGATACTGCCTACAGGAAAATTAAAGAGACCTTTGGAGATAAGAGAACCACTTGTATGAATTTCAAGAGCTCAGATGGAAACCCAGTTCTAAGCAAAGAATGGAAAGCAGAAAGGTGGAAGGAGTATATAGAGGTTCTATACAGGGGCGATGTTCTTGAGGACAATATTATGGAAATGGAAGAGGAGGTAGATGAAGATGAAATGGGAGATATGATACTGCGTGAAGAGTTTGACAGAGCACTGAAAGACCTAAGTCGAAACAAGGCCCCGGAAGCAGACAACATTCCATTAGAACTACTGACAACCTTGGAAGAGCCAGTCCTGACAAAACTCTACTATCTAGTGGGCAAGATGTATGAGACCGGCGAATACCGTCAGACTTCAAGAAGAATATAATAATTCCAATCCCAAAAGAAAGCAGGTGTCGACAGATGTGAAAATTACAGAACTATCAGTTTAATAAGTCACGGCTGCATAATACTGACGAGAATTCTTTACAGACGTATGGAAAAGCTAGTAGAAGCCGACCTCGGCGAAGATCAGTTCGGATTCCGTAGAAATGTTGGAACACGGGAGGCAATACTGACCTACGACTTATCTTAGAAAATAGATTAAGGAAAGTCAAACCTACGTTTCTAGCATTTGTAGACTTTGAGAAAGCTTTTGACAATGTTGACTGGAATACTCTCTTTCAAATTCTAAAGGTGGCAGGGGTAAAATACAGGGAGCGAAAGGCTATTTACAATTTGTACAGAAACCAGATGACAGTTATAAGAGTCGAGGGGCATGAAAGGGAAGCAGTGGTTGGGAAGGGAGTGAGAGAAGGTTGTAGCTTATCCCATATATTATTCAATACGTATATTGAACAAGCATAAAGGAAGCAAAAGAATAATTTTGAGGAGGAATTAAAATCCAAGGAGAACAAATAAAAACGTTGACGTTTGCCGATGACATTGTAATTCTGTCAGAGGTAGCAACGGACCTGGAAGAGCAGTTGAACGGAATGGACAGTGTCTTGAAAGGCGAATATAAAATGAACACCAACAAAACCAAAACGGGGTAGTGGAATGTAGTCTAATTAAATCAGGTGATTCTAAGGGAATTAGATTAGGAAATGAGACACTTAAAGTAGTACATGAGTTCTGCTATTTGGGGAGCAAAATAACTGATGATTGTCGAAGTAGACAGAATATAAAATGTAGACTAGCAATGGCACGAAATGTACACTCCTGGAAATTGAAATAAGAACACCGTGAATTCATTGTCCCAGGAAGCGAAACTTTATTGACACATTCCTGGGGTTAGATACATCACATGATCACACTGACAGAACCACAGGCACATAGACAAAAGCAACAGAGCATGCACAATGTCGGCACTAGTACAGTGTATATCCACCTTTCGCAGCAATGCAGGCTGCTATTCTCCCATGGAGACGATCGTAGAGATGCTGGATGTAGTCCTGTGGAACGGCTTGCCATGCCATTTCCACCTGGCGCCTCAGTTGGACCAGCGTTCGTGCTGGACGTGCAGACCGCGTGAGACGACGCTTCATCCAGTCCCAAACATGCTCAATGGGGGACAGATCCGGAGATCTTGCTGGCCAGGGTAGTTGACTTACACCTTCTAGAGCACGTTGGGTGGCACGGGATACATGCGGACGTGCATTGTCCTGTTGGAACAGCAAGTTCCCTTGCCGGTCTAGGAATGGTAGAACGATGGGTTCGATGACGGTTTGGATGTACCGTGCACTATTCAGTGTCCCCTCGACGATCACCAGTGGTGTACGGCCAGTGTAGGAGATCGCTCCCCACACCATGATGCCGGGTGTTGGCCCTGTGTGCCTCGGTCGTATGCAGTCCTGATTGTGGCGCTCACCTGCACGGCGCCAAACACGCATACGACCATCATTGGCACCAAGGCAGAAGCGACTCTCATCGCTGAAGACGACACGTCTCCATTCGTCCCTCCATTCACGCCTGTCGCGACACCACTGGAGGCGGGCTGCACGATGTTGGGGCGTGAGCGGAAGACGGCCTAACGGTGTGCGGGACCGTAGCCCAGCTTCATGGAGACGGTTGTGAATGGTCCTCGCCGATACCCCAGGAGCAACAGTGTCCCTAATTTGCTGGGAAGTGGCGGTGCAGTCCCCTACGGCACTGCGTAGGATCCTACGGTCTTGGCGTGCATCCGTGCGTCGCTGCGGTCCGGTCCCAGGTCGACGGGCACGTGCACCTTCCGCCGACCACTGGCGACAACATCGATGTACTGTGGAGACCTCACGCCCCACGTGTTGAGCAATTCGGCGGTACGTCCACCCGGCCTCCCGCATGCCCACTATACGCCCTCGCTCAAAGTCCGTCAACTGCACATACGGTTCACGTCCACGCTGTCGCGGCATGCTACCAGTGTTAAAGACTGCGATGGAGCTCCGTATGCCACGGCAAACTGGCTGACACTGACGGCGGCGGTGCACAAATGCTGCGCAGCTAGCGCCATTCGACGGCCAACACCGCGGTTCCTGGTGTGTCCGCTGTGCCGTGCGTGTGATCATTGCTTGTACAGCCGTCTGGCAGTGTCCGGAGCAAGTATGGTGGGTCTGACACACCGGTGTCAATGTGTTCTTTTTTCAATTTCCAGGAGTGTATTTCTGAAGAAGAGAAATTTGTTAATATCGAGTATAGATTTAAGTGTCAGGAAGTATTTTCTAAAAATATTTGTATGGTGTGTAGCCATGTATGGATGTGAAACATGGACGAAAATATTATAGACAATAAGAGAATAGAAGCTTTCGAAATGTGGTGCTACAGAAGATTGCTGAAGATTAGATGAGTAGATGACGTAAGTAATGAGGAGGTACGGAACAGAATCGGGGAGAAGAGGAATTTGTGGCACAACTTGACTAGAAGGAGGGATCGGTTAGCAGGTCATGTTCTGCGGCATCATGAGATCATCAATTTAGTGATGGAGGGAAGCGTGGAGGGTAATAATCGTAGAGGAAGACCAAGAGATGAATACACTAATCAGATTTAGAAGGTTGTAGGTTTCAGTATTTACTCGGAGATGAAGAAGCTTGCACAGGATAGAGTAGCATGGGCAGCTGCTTCAGACCATTCTCTGGACTGAAGATCACAACAACAACAACAACAACAGCAACGTGAACTTCAGCGTTCTGGCCGTAGACGGACTAATCAGGCAGTCCGATTGCCGTGACTTCCTCTGCCAAAGACGTCATTGAATGTGGCATGAAGTAATACATAAAAGAACTAGTTTAGCGCGCACTGTTTCGGTCACATTGACTGTGTGGTCTTCACAGATTCTTTCTGTTTTCCTTTAATCGAATATTTATGTTGTTCACGAACTGCAAGGGCTTCTAAGCTTTGCACTCTAATTGAGGCCATAGCAGCATGTCCGTTACCCAATTTACTCTTGACCAAAAAGCGATAGTGGCTGCTAGAGTCGGAGGTCTTGATTAATTCTACCATTTGAGTTTTTGTGATGATATTTCCGTAGAAACTTTCGTCTCTTAACATATAGTTGTTTAGGAATGACACACAAATTTTCATAGATTTAGGTTTAAGAATGTTTTAATGTAACGAAATATTTTCAAAAAGATTTTCAGCCCGTATTTCGCTCCCTCAGGGGCTAAATTTCTAAAAAACACTGGAACATGTATTTTGTTTTTATTCTAATCGGAAACCCAAATAAAAACTTTCAGAGATTTAATTTCAAAAGTTCTTGAGTAACGAAATATTTTCATAAAATATTTCATCCCGTGATTCACCCCGTTACGGGAGGAATTTCCAATATTCTCTTGTTAACCAATGTCTACACTATAAGATCAACACCCTCTTGAAATTTTAAGTTTGTATCATTAGCGATTTGGGCTTGTCAGTGATGATTCACTGGATCAGTCAGGCTATATTTCATTCTCTTAGGGGTTTATTTTCCACAAACACTTAAATGCGTTGCTTTCTTTGCCAAATGAGAAGCCAAACATAAATTTTCATAGATTTAATTTCTAAAATGTTTTGATAATGAGATATTGCCATACATACTTCCATACCATATTTCACTCCCTTGGTGGCTGAATATCCAAAAACACTGAAACTCATATTTTTGTATTTCTAGCCGAGAAGTCAAACATTAATTTTCATAGATGCAACTTTAAGATTTTACGAATCACTTCAGCCCCATACGGATTAAATTCACAAAACGCTAATACAAGTACGTCTTTATTTCTGACCAAGAAACCAAACACCAAGTGTCGCAGGTCTGGTTTGAAAATTGCCGTAATAGCCTCATATTTTCCGAAAATATTTGTTTCCCGATTTCACCCCTTTGAAGTGGAGTTTCGAAAAACCCATTTTAAGCAACGCATACAGTATAAAATCAACACCCTTCCCAAATTTCAGCTTTCTATCCTTAGCAGTTTGGGCTGGGCAATGATGTTCCAGTCAGTCAGGACAAATGGTTCAAATGGCTCTGAGCACTATGGGACTTAACATCTGTGGTCATCAGTCCCCTAGAACTTAGAACTACTTAAACCTAACTAACCTAAGGACGTCACACACATCCATGCCCGAGGCAGGATTCGAACCTGCGACCGGAACGGTCACGCGGTTCCAGACTGAAGCGCCTAGAACGCACGGCCACACCGGCCGGCAGTCAGGGCACATATGTATATACACTGCTGGCCACCGTAAATGCAACACCAAGAAAGACAAGAGGTAGCACAAAAAAATTTATTTTGTAGATAACATGTTGACCAAGTATCAAATGATTACGTTTACAGACGTCTGTGACATGTGGTTCCTGCCAGAATCAGTAGCCAGAGTAGCCGCCATTGTTGGAGATCACCGCTGGCACACGTCTCGGCATTGAGTCAAAGAGACGTTGGATGTGTTCCTGGGGTACAGCAGCCCAAGCAGCTTCCACACGTTGCCAAAGATCATGTGGTGTGGCAGCTGGGGATGTAATCTGGGTCACTCGTTGAGCAACCATGGACCACATGTTTTCTATCGGCGAAAGATCCGGAGGGCGAGCCGGCCAGGGAAGCAATTCAATCTGGTTATTGACGAAGAACCTTTGGACAATGCGTGCCACGTGTGGTCGCGCATTATCCTGTTGAAATATGGCTGTGGCTGAGCCCTGAAGGTAAGGAAGGACAACTGGCTCCAGCACCTCTGTTAAGTAGCGCCGGCTATTTAAAGTACCGGCAATGCGTACTAGAGGCGTTCTAGAGTAATATCCAATACCGCCCCATACTATAATACCCGGTGCAAGACCAGTGTAGCGGTGCATAATGCAGCTGTCCAGCATCCTCTCTCCACGGTGTCTCCGCACTCGAATCCGACCATCGTGGTGCTGCAGACAGAAGCGTGCCTCGTCAGTAAAGACAACGTCATTCCACTCTGCCGTCCACATCCGTCTGTCATCACACCATTGGCGACGGAGACGTCTGTGGTTCTGCGTCAATGGTAGACGAAGCAATGGACGTCTTGCGGACAGACCACTCTGCTGTAAACGACGTCGAATGGTACGTGCAGACACTGGATGATGCGTTACAGACGCAATGTGCTGTGCTATGGTTCGGGAAGTCACTGAGCGATCCGTCACTGCCATGCGCACAATTTGCCTATCAGCACGTGCAGTGGTGCACCGAGGTGAATGGGATCGGCCACGTCGGTCCGTCGTACCCTCCTGCATCCAACGGTCACATATCCGCATTAAAGTTGTTTGGCTTCGTCCAACATGACTAGTGATTTCTCTGTATGATAATCCACAATCTCGGTAAGCCACTATCCTTCCTCTGTCGAACTCGGATATTTGATCAAACGATGTTCGCTGTTGTCTACGAGGCATAACTGATCGTCTTGTGAAACAACCACAAGGTAAACACACGTGCCGAACGTACACTTGTCGAAATCGCCAAGCCTTAAATGGCGCTATGAGGTGGCGCCACAGGCGCGCGTGATGTGCGTCTGCGCTGAAATTCTAATCAGTTGCATATCTCATCGCTGCAAACCCATGGTGTAAATTTCACTTGATTCGGATGCTTCCTTCAGGGTGTTGCATTTACGGTGGCCAGCAGTGTATGTATACAGGGTGAAAAGTATTCACACCGACAAACTCTGGGAGGTTGTAGGGGACATCAAAACAAATATTTTCCCCTAATGTCATTTTTTTCTATGAGGATTATTTAGGCAGGTGGAGGCCGTATTACGATTTCAGTTGTTAGAGGGCATATTACGTTCTTCAGTTGTATGCAACTGCTGTCCACCTGTGTAGTAGTGCATTGTCCCTGTTTACTAATGGAGCAATACACCTGGAGCGAGTACACTGATATGGTTGGTGCGTACGACGAAGCGCACTACAACGGACGAGCTGCACAGCGGGTTTGTCAACAACAATGTCATAATCACCGTATCCCGCATCATACGACCTTTGCTGCTGTGTACCAACGTCTGCGTGAGACCGGGTCATTTAGCAGATTACCTGGACAGGGACGCCGTCGCACAGTAAGAACGCTGCAATTTGAGGAAGCTGTCTTGCAGCGTGTGGAGCGGGGTCCTTCAATCAGCACTCGTGCAACTGCATGTAACATATGGACGAATCAGAACAATGTAAGAATTGTGACGTCCATTTCACTTACAGCGTGTCCGCAACCTAGAAGCAGTTGATTATCCACCCACAGAACAGTTTTCGCAGTGGTACCTGGAACAGTGTGAAATGCATCGTACGTTTCCATCCTCTGTGTTATTGACCGATGATGCAACGTTCGGGCGTGATGGAATCTTCAACATGTACAATTCACATGTTTGGAGTGAGGATAACCCACATGCCAGAGTTTCTAGCGCTCATCAAGTGCGGTTCTTCGTTAATGTGTGGGTCGGTGTTGTTGGGGACTGTTTAAATGGGCCATGTCTGCTATCTAGGCCATTAGATGGCAGGCTCTATTACAATTTTCTCGCCAGAGCATTGCCAGAATTGCTGGAAGACGTCCCGCTCACTACAAGACAACGCATGTGGTTCCAACATGACGGGGCGCCGGTACATTTTAGTCGTCGTGTGCCTCGATTCCTGGACCGACGGTTCCCAGAAACGTGGATTGACAGAGGTGGTCCTGTACCATGGCCTGCTCGATCCGCAGATATGTCCCCTCTGGACTTTTTGTGTGGGGAGAGATGCACAACCTTGTTTACGCAACTCCTGTTGCATCAGAACAGGATCTGGTTGCCCGAATAG
Organism: Schistocerca americana; assembly: GCF_021461395.2. Lineage (NCBI taxonomy): Eukaryota > Metazoa > Arthropoda > Insecta > Orthoptera > Acrididae > Schistocerca > Schistocerca americana. Next base: position 185,860,671 of record NC_060125.1, on the reverse strand, counting down.
CAGCAGCAGCAGCAGGAACATTTCAGGATACTCCTGGGGTTCTTGCCCCTGTCAGGCAGAACATGATCCGACGGTGTAACCTTTGTTTACGTGTCAATGGAGGCATTTTTGAAAATCTACTGTAATTGAAGTTGGGTTGTGTTGATGTGTAGTCTCTTGGTCATAAAAAATGGAAAAGTGTTTGTTGGTTTAATTAATTTGCCGCTAGAGAAATCTTCCTCTACCAGTTTAAATACCCCTCATAGGAAAAAAGGAATTAGGGGAAACTATTTGTTTTAATGTCCCCTACAACCACCCAGAGTTTGTTGGCTAAAATACTTTTCACCCTGTATATCACTGTTATTTTGTACATCCATTGTACTTATTAGCTTCTAATGCGGCTTTTTTGGTTCGTCAGCATATACGAAGTGTACGTGTGTTATGTGTGATAGAAACACGACATTTAAAGGAGCCCATGCCCACTGCAGTATTTACAGTTATATTCCTATTCGACTCTGCAATAAAAGACCTCCACAAAACTTTGAGCCACGTATTACGGTAGTGTTTTGTTGCTGCTACCAGACACTGACCTTAATGATCGCGACGTTAAGCTCTACCACCCTTCCCGCTTCTGCTCGTCAGCTTGATGCAGGGGCGCTAAGAAGCGAGCAAAGAGAGGAACAGTGGACGGCGTTGTCCACAGACAGTAGTCCGGCGAGCTCGGGACAGGCAGGTTGGGACTGTGCGGCGTGGCGGCGGGGAACAGGGGACAGCGGACAGCCACTTTGCCGTCGCTTCGGCCGTAAATCGCGGCGGGCAGCGCCCGAGGCCGGGCGTGTCGACACGAAGCGAGCTCTGGCTGGCCGGCTCCGAGCCTCCTTTTGTTTCCGCGGCGCAGTTTTAGCGCCGTCGCCATTAGGGCGGCGCTTTTTGTTTAGGCCCCTCGCCGGTGTTTCTCCGCTTTTTTCTGTCCTCGACCAATACATTCGCTCGCTACGCATCTCTCACACAGTACTCGCGGATGTGTGTCAATGTGGTCGTTTTGCCGGCCTGCTCGTGACACGTATTCCTTCCTTTCGCTCTCTCCTTGTCTCTCTCTCTCTCTCGCTCTCTCCGTTTACACTTCTGCATCTCTCCCATTCTCTCTCATTATCACAGCCAGTCTCCGCTTAGCACAGCTACACACACACAGGCACACAAACACACGTACACGTACATAAATGCACACAAACACGTGCCCACGCACACATGAGCGCATCTCTCTCCCTCCTTCATATTTTTATTGTAATACCGGGACGGGAACACCAAATCGGCTTTCAGCGGCTGCAGATTTATTGACGACGAGGGCGCGAATACACAAATGGAGCGGACGGGCTCGTTGCGGTTGTGTACAACGGCGAGGGACGCCCTACCGCTGTCCGAGACTGCACCGTTGTGCCGACGACGCTGCCAGTACGTAGTTCACGGCGACAGCAGCGTTAAGCCATTTCCAGCGCCATTTGGCTGAAAAGACAAAGGTCTTACGCGGCAATGTGGATTACATTTCTGGTGATTTAAAACGAATATAAGCAGAGGAAGCAGTGTGGCAGTCAATAGCTTTTGTTAGCCTGGATGAAGTGTGACGGCAGAAAGTCTATTGTGCAACGTTCTGTCAACATCCGGGTTATTAGGGGCGGAGCTTTAGTTTGGAGAGACAAAGGAGGAGAAGGAAATAGGAGCAATCACAGAACGTTCTTGTTCATTGTTGTGTTGGACATACTAGGGCTATCCCCATCGACAGGCACACACCGTCCACCACAGCAGTTTAATGCTGGAGCGACAGGTTGAGCCGTCACAGCTCGTATATGGTTGTGAAAGGAGTCCGCTTCACTTCCTAGCCTATATCACGGTATTTTGCTCCATTTCATTACGTACACTGTAACGATGCAAGCCTCCCGTACAGCTAAACACGCTGGACAAAAAATTAGACACCCACAGGAGAGATAACGCCAATAACGTTCAACGCTGCCCCTTGAATTAATGCTGGACTCGATATAGTGGGGACGCCGGCCGCGGTGGCCGAGCGGTTCTAGGCGCTTCAGTCCGGAACCGCACGACTACTACGGTCGCAGGTTCGAATCCTGCCTCGGGCATGGATGTGTGTGATGTCCTTAGGTTAGTTAGTTTTAAGTAGTTCGAAGTCTAGGGGACTGATAACCTCAGATGTTAAGTCCCATAGTACTCAGAGCCATTTGAACCATTTGATTTAGTGGGTAGGAGAGCCAAGTTACGTCAGGTATGTCATATTCAACTGAGGCCACTCATCGATTTTAGATCCAGGAGAGCTAACAAACTGTGCGGATGTTTGTTACCAGATTTCACCCACTGTTCACACGGTTCCCTTCGCCGATCTACAGAGTGTTTTATGTCGTCATGTTGCTCTTTTATGGCACGCACATTGGTCTACACTTCCCAATAATAAATTGCAGGACGTGAAAGCTGTTCCCTGTGCTAGGACCTCCTCCTCCCGATCGCCGGCCGCGGTGGTCTCGCGGTTCTAGGCGCGCAGTCCGGAACCGCGCGACTGCTACGGTCGCAGGTTCGAATCCTGCCTTGGGCATGGATGTGTGTGATGTAATTAGGTTAGTTAGGTTTAAGTAGTTCTAAGTTCTAGGGGACTGATGACCACAGCTGTTAAGTCCCATAGTGCTCAGAGCCATTTGAACCATTTCTTTTCCTCCCGATCTCGTCGTCGGGAGGAGGTAATTTTAACTGGACTCCGGATAGGGCACTGTCTTTTCAGCCATCGACATCTTTTAAGTGGCGATCCTCCCCCGCTTTGTCCCCACTGCTCTCAAATGTGGACTGTGAGACACCTTTTACTTCAGCACCCCTATTTTACTCCGCTACGCGCCTGTTTAAAGCTGTCGCCTGATGTATCTTTCATTTTAGAAGGTGACAAGCGCTCAGCCGATCGCGTCCTCGAATTTATCAGTTTCAGTGAGATGACGTCGGTCATTTGAAGCTCTTTATGGGGAAAACAACCCCCTCCCCTTCTATAGTGGTTTTCTAAGCTTTCCTTCTGTTTTTTAGTTTTCCCACTTTTTGAGTTTCGCTCCCATTGCTGCTGATTTCCAATTTGGTGTTTTTTATCTTTCCCTAAACCACAGAACGGGTGCTAATGACCATAGCAGTTTTGTGCCCTAAAGCCATAACAAAAAAAAAACACTGTTCTTCACAAGTCAGTTCCACACATTCTCAGTGATATTAAGATCTACAGTTTTAGCAAAACAGACTAGGCGTGATAGAGTTATCGTCAACCGTGCAATCCTTTAAACAGAGATGTCATTTCCGAAGCTGCAAGTGTCTAGTGTTCACTGTGAAGATATCTCCAAAACAATGGTCATTTCAACAACACCATATGAGTACATTTACCAATCAGTTGAGTAAATTAAAAATAACCTTGATAATTACTGTACACATAGCTTTGTCCACGATCACGGAACAATATTTTGCCTGTACTTCCATTTACCAGCGAAAAGTCTGCAGTTTAGTCGAAATTACCTTGGCAATATGTGGGCTCGTCCTTGCAAGCTGTTACACATACTCCGAACACTCCCGATCTCTCCCCATGCGATTTCTATATTGTTGGTGCACTGAAAGACATTCATGGCCTTCGATTTGCTTCAGACGAAGAGCTGCGTGCCTGGGTACAATCAGGATTTCGTAGACAACCGCAAACATTTTCCCATTAAGGCACTGACCATCTTGTTTGACAATGGTGTGTATCTATTAACAACTATTGCGGTTACTTTGGAAATAATAAGTAGTTTTCTTACTTTTATCCATCTGTTTCGTTTCCATTTGACTGTCCCTCAAAGCTAAGAACGGAACACAGTTCCATGTGGACACGATGGACAGTCCAAGTTAAGACATCAACAAAGTGTAACTTCATTCAGAGTGTGGTCATGAGTCACTCCCAACGGTTCAAAATGGTTCAAATGGTTCTGAGCACTATCGGACTCAACATCTGGGGTCATCAGTCCCCTAGAACTTAGAACTACCTAAACCTAACTAACCTAAGGACATCACACACATCCATGACCGAGGCAGGATTCGAACCTGTGACCGTAGAGTCCGCAGCTCGTGGTCGTGCGGTAGCGTTCTCGCTTCCCGAGCCCGGGTTCCCGTGTTCGATTCCCGGCGGGGTCAAGGATTTTCTTTGCCTCGTGATGACTGGGTGTTGTGTGATGTCCTTAGGTTAGTTAGGTTTAAGTAGTTTTAAGTTCTAGGGGACTGATGACCATAGATGTTAAGTCTCATAGTGCTCAGAGCCATTTGAACCATTTTTTTTTGTGACCGTAGCGGTTTCGCGGTTCCAGACTGAAGCGCCTAGAACCGCTCGGCCACACTGGCCGGCACTCCCAACGGGACATCTTCTTTGTATCAGTCTGTCACGTTTCCATACAACTAATTAGTATACAGTCTGTTTCAAACCCTTAGAGTTAAACTGAAATGGGTGATAGTGAGTCCACAAATGATTATATTGAGATAAGGAACCAATGGCCAGAAATGTATATTTATTGTGTTATGGACATACACAGCGTACACCGCATAATATCACCGTTGCTCATAGTAACTATTCAATGTGGCGACCACCATTTTCAATGCATTCATGACAACGGTGCATGAAGTTCGCCGCACTCACTCAAAGATCCATGGTGTCTGTTGTAGCAGAAAAAAGGCAGTTTGGACTGTAGTGAGGCGGTGTTCATCGGTTTCTACAAGAGTTTCATAGACCAACGTCTTGAAGTAGCTCCAGAGGAAAAATTACAGAGGTGTTAGATCAGGCGATCGAGCTTGCTGTGGTACTGCACCTTCTCTTCCAATCCAATGATGATGGGACGTGTTGTTCAGGTGCTCGCACACATTAACTTCGAAGTGGACTGGTCGATCGTCGCCTTGAAACCATATCCTTTCGTTGACAAGAAGGGTACAGTCTCCAATTACTGTGGCAGTACAGCTCGCACGAACACAACGTAACATGAACCAGTCAAACGCAGAGGGAGAAAATAAGGCCCTGTTAGGTGATCTTGGGCAATGCTCGCCCATACGTTGACAAAGAATCGTCGCTAGTGGTTAGTGATGTGGGTGGTATGGGATTGTCCTAATTCCAGACATGGCTCTTGCGACTGCTGAAAACACCAGAGTGAGTGAATGAAGCCTCTTCCATGGAAAATATAAACTATAGAAAGTTCGGTAATACAGCAATGTGGTTGATAATCCACTGGCAGAAGTCAACGAAGGGCTCAAAATCCGTTTGTCCCAGTGCTTGCACACGTTCTTTATGACGCGGTTGTAATCCCTGTTCCACCGGCACTCTGCAAACTGTATCCTCTGAAGTGTGTGTTTGACGGGCAAGGTGGCGCGAGCTTATTGCTGGGTGGTCAGGCACACGATCCAACACAACCTTCTCAAAGTCTGATTTCGGGCATGGCGGGAACTTTGGCCTGCTCTCTGTGGTGTGAAAGACCCTATCCTTCTTAAGTTGGTAACCATAACGATAAACTTTTCCCACTTAGCATGATGCCTCTTGGGAAGCATTCTCTGTACGTTTGTGCTGTTATTTGGGCACTACATTCTGCCATACAGTACATTAAATTCATGCCTGTCAACTCGTGTCGAGTAACGTTCCATGTTTGAGTATGCATCATGCGCTGTATGCAGTATTTTGTTTTCCTTAGTCTACCATTTCATGCCATTCCGTGCCGGATAGTTCCCGAAAATCAGACGGGAGACTACCGTCCTGGTTTGCATTTGAATCATTAGTTTTACTTTTCCTACGGTTTCCATTGACACTGGCCTTCACCGAATGTCTACTCCGTCCATTCCCTGAGCAGTGTTTCATCGAGGGCGGTGATTCTGAGGGGCAGTCGTGTGCCACCATCTCGTCTGCCAAAGGCGGCGCATTCGCAGTTTGCAAACATTCTTCCAAAGCCCGGTCACTTCTGTGCTCACTTTCTTTCGCTGTTTGTTTGTTATTGGTGTAAAACTCCGCTTGTTCTTCGTGGGATTTGGGAGGTGACGTGACCTGTCGCTGCCAATTACTCGCTACCTCGTCATGTTTGCTTTTAGTGGCATCCGCTGGTGACTCTGTCTGCACTGATTGATGTAACGGTACTGCAGCACGGGGTTGTGGCGTCAACGAGACCCGCTCATTGCCATCTAGTAGTGCGTCCAGAGCTACAGAATGGGACTGTGACGTCATCTCTACCTGTTCGGCTAATTGTGTCGTACTCGATTTGTCTACCGATATACTTGACTCAGATCTTGAATGTATGCTGACAATATTGTCTGAAACTTTAGTTTCCAGTACTGTTTTCTAAGTGTCACCCACAGCATTCAGCGACTGATTAATTTCCTCTTCATCTGTGCTACTGCCGTCACAAGTTGTTAGTGGCTATATTACTTTTTGCAGTTGGATTGTCTACAGTGTCTTTTCTAAGTAAAGGTGGAAATGCTTCAAGAGTATCTTGTAGCCTGTCCTCCACGTTTCTCGTAATGCTCAGAGCTTGACAATCCGCCATACAATTTTCGCGCACAAGATCAACCGGTGTTAACCTTTTACGCCGTTGTAAATTATTCTCCAATAAAAACACCTTTTTTAGACAGTTTTGCCTGAGCTGCCCAGTTTCGTTACATATGTGACAAGTCCATTGTATATAACGTGCGCTTTGTAACCACAAACAAAAATACGAGATGGAATATTTTGTTTTACGTGGACATCGACAGAACGAACACCACTAAAGCATTGCAATCTAGGTTGACTTGACCATCGCTCATTACGAATTTCCTTGATGTCTCAGTATTTAGATAATACGTCCTTTAAGTAGCAAATTCATACCTGTTTATAATGAACATTAACATTTGAAATGGTAACTGTACTCCTGTATTATCGCGATGGTGGAATTCAGCTTTTCCTTCAAATTTCTGCAAAATCCGTCCCGCACCGACGGGGAAAGCAGATTCACAACAAAAAAAAGTAGTATTGGTCCAAGTCGTAATAAGCAATATGTGTCTAATCCGAAGTAATGCCAATAACATCAACGATCCAGTCATGAATTTCAAGTGAACTTGGCTGAGCATTACGGTTGCTTTGTCAAATCCTAATCTTAAAGTAAGCTTTCTGGGAAACATGATATCCATGTCACCACTTAATAGCTCGCGAAAACAAGAAAACTTGAATACTGTATCACGACAATCACAATTTTACACAACAGTGTAACGCAGATACTGAATATAAAGTGAAAACATCCAAATAGAAGCGCCACAGCGCGTCCCTCAGGACGGCTGCAAAAGCCGCTATCCCGGTCACAGACAAACGAAACTTTTTGTGTAATTGCTTGTCGAAAGACTATGAACGATAATGGATACCGCTTAAAGTTGAATTGTGTGTAATACAACTATATTTTAAATTATTTCTCAAAGCGAACTAAACTGCGATCTCTGTTTACGTTGCTAAGCAGAGATACTACAGTAAAACACCTCACCATGTACACATCAAACGCTCTTTCACGCAATGAACGACTGAAACCGAGATGTTTGCATGTGGCACAGGTTAATGCATCAGTGTGGTGCATGCAGTCGTCACATGACACATGTGCTATGACTTAAGTTGTGAAACTGTGACCGAACTGCATGCACCATTGCAATATATCCATTGAGACTGGCTGTCGTTTTGAACAATTACTCCGTGCCACGTTACTGTTATGTGGTGTTCACAATGTATATCCACAGAACAATAAATATGCATTCCCTACGACCTTTTCCTTATCTCAATACAATCGGTTTTTGACCCACTATCACTCCTTTCAATTTGACCCAAAAAGTGTGAGACACCCAATGCGCGCTTTGTTTTAATGCCATGACTTATGTCAGCAGTAGAGCATCACATAACAGCTTTGTACCAGTTCTCCGTCAAGTGCAGTACCCCAAAGCGAGGAACGTGATGATTTACAGAGATGACTAACGCTTTCTTCGATGGGCTTGTCAATACAAATTAAAGAGGCACTTCGATCGTGTGCGTTCACACCTGCGTGCGCTGCACAGGGTGGGAGACACCCTATAACTATAGTGATTATAGATCATATGCGTCGTATTTATGACAGGAATGACGGAAGTTGCCTCTAGGAGACCAGAAAATTCCGTCGATGGGCATCAGAGGACGCCACGGACGCCTAAATCGGCACCTGTTGGTGGCTAGACTTGAGTCCGTGCCACATATTGTCTCAGAAAATCAGAATACGAAGATCATTAGAATCCTACACCAACAGTTACTACTAAGGTTTATAGAAGGAAAATACAAGCTTTATATCTAGAGATGGCTGACTTCGTTAGGAAATGGGACTTGAATGTAAGCAAATACTAAACTGCGACATCAGATCTAGGAAGGGTGGGAAGGAGGGATATGAACACCTTGAAACTGAATAGTAGAAGTTGCCTTCTGTCCATTATTCGCTCTCACTTTCACTTGAGTGTGGTAAATCTTACTTCTCATGTAGGCTTGATGTAGTTCATTCATAATGGAGATTTGGTGGACAGCAGATGAGAGATAGACGGAGCAGTATGACGTCTTGCTAAATGGTAGCAGCGTTGAAACTTGTTTCTGCAGACAATAGTTTTAAATTCCCTTTAAATTTGTACACGATTCCTTGACAATTCACACAGTAAACGGGTTTTTTAAAATAAAGGTGGTAAAACCATTAAAATGAAATAATGAAATGTCCAATGGTACGTTATAGCTATATTTGTTCAGGTCCCTTATAAACCCACACAACCGGTTTTGCAGCTTCTAAGTTGAATCTTCTGGTGAAAATATAAAAATTATGTCGTAGGTTACAAAATGCACAGTTACAATTGACATGGCTAGGTAAAGTTTTCAGCCCCCCTCTATTCATAAGAAACCATTGTCAATTGTTAAAACGACCATCGTCTATTATGAGTAAAATGTTTGTGTTAAGAAGCGGACTGTGCTCTTTCCGTTTGGCCGGCCAGTGTGGCCGTGCGGTTCTAGGCGCTTCAGTCTGGAACTGCGTGACCGCTACGGTCGCAGGTTCGAATCCTGCCTCGGGCATGGATGTGTGTGATGTCCTTAGGTTGGTTAGGTTTAAGTAGTTCTAAGTTCTAGGGGACTGATGACCACAGATGTTAAGTCCCATAGTGCTCAGAGCCATTTGAACCATTTGAACCTCTTTCCGATTGAAATATTTTCTTCTCGAACTATGTCAAGCGGCAAAATGCCCCTCACAGATCTTATTCAGGGAAGTAGCTGGTCCTGTAGTGACAAAAGCCGAAACGCTCATGTGTATTTGCCACCAATATAGCAGCTGACAACAAGCAACTGACAACATGAGCTAAGAGTGTGTGTGGTCTCGTGCTGTGGTTGCCGTCCGGGTACAGAGACCGTGACGGGCAACACGGAAAAAAAGTTAGTCGCAGTTGTGGGCTCGTTGTGCGTAGACTTACTGCAAGACATAAATATCGTTACTCACATGTTAAAACTTTCTGTTGTTCGTAGTAAGGCAGTTGTTGTAACTTGGTACACTTTCCTGACTTTCGTTTCGATCCAGCGTCAAACAGAAGCTCAATAATTTCATTACTTTACTTTTGCTCTATGGAATTCATTTTATGTGCTGCAATCTTTTCCTGAAGTTACAAAAAATACTCCTTAAAATTAAGGTTTTCTCTAAAGAAAAAAAAAGAAAAATTCTCAGGTACAACATAGGACCAAATATTCGAGTGAAATTTAAAAACGTTGCCGTCGAAAAAAATCTTGTCAATACTGTATTGAATAGTCTGTTTGTCATATTATTAACGTACGTCACACAAATAATCAGTAGGTAAAATAAAATTAAGCAGAAGTATCATAAAAAACCGATTCCAATTTAAATACCTTTTATAATGAATTTATTGGAAACTAACACAAATCTTGTAGACAGTAGGCCATGTTCTTTCTTTTGGTTTTAGGTGTCTCTGGGTTCTTCGTCATACTTTGTACCGGATATGCGTAGTATTTTTCATTCCCCACTCTACAGTTATGTTCTTTCCATTTCCATCTTTATTGTTCCTTTTTTTCATTTAGAGATACTACTTCCGATTGAGCTCTAATTTTTGCATAACGCATTCGATCTGGCCTTGTGTATTATGTTAAATATCTGAGAAATACAATTTCCGCACTTTGTGTTCATCTTACACTGTTAATCAAGTTTCGTTTACATACATTGCATGTGGAAATGACAATCTTTTGTAAAATTTATGGAATGTCTCGTTTCATACATTCTTTGGCAAGGTTGATGTAATAGTATAATTTTTTCACTTAATCTTACGTCGAAACTAAATTTCATCTTCTTATAACATATTGCATCCTAGGGATTTAAAATTTTCAGATTTCTCTTCTATTTTCCTACTTATGATGATTTCGAGTCTAATTTTGCTGGTCCCATAAAATACATCGCCATCGTTTTATTATCACATAACTGTAACTTTTATAGGGTCAGAGACTTTGCACATGATATGCTGGACTTTGTATATTATTTCCACTTTTACGAATAATCACATAGCATCCTCTGTTTATTGTCTGGATTATTAAGAAGAAAATGGTAGTTCATTTATCCAGTTCGGTACTATTTCGTTTTAGTCGGTGTTAAAAGGATCACAAGTTATAATTTACAGCCTTTCGTTAACCCACATTAATGCTTCGTCTATTTTGATTGATTCAGCTGCTTGGATATAAGTGGCTTTTGATCCGTACTCGTGTTTTTTGTGACTCCTGTTTTATGTTTTGGTAAACCCTATTGTCAAGTTCCCACACGTAGCGTGTAGCTGCTGTTTACAGAGGGTTTAACCTACAGATATGAGTGAAAAAATTATGATGATCTTCCTAATAGCGCGTCGGTGCACCTTTGAAATGCAATATAGTAGGTATTCAGTGTGCTATGATTATGACAATTCCTAGGCAGGTATGCTAAGATAGTGGAATCAAGTCACCAATGTCTCGTAAATGACGGGAGCGTGGATTGTCACTGACGACATTACCACCCTAAATGAAAGTGAAGAGGAGTTAAAGGGTGTTTTGAATATAATAAAGAGTTTCATGAGTACCTAATATGTATTAAGAGTAAATCCGAAGGTAGAGAAAGTATTGAGTAGTACAAATGGGAAACTTCCTGGTAGATTAAAACTGTGTGCCCGACCGAGACTCGAACTCGGGAGTCTCGGTCGGGCACACAGTTTTAATCTACCAGGAAGTTTCATATCAGCGCACACTCCGCTGCAGAGTGAAAATCTCATTCTAGTACAAATGGGATTAGCCGATAAAATTAATCATTGTTGTAGACCATTAACTAACAGAGCTAATTCATTCCGCTAGGTTGAAAGCAAAACAACGCATGGCCAACGAAGGAAGGAGATCAGAAGAAGCTGATTACCAAAGGCAAAGATGGAGTTCCCGGCCAAGAGTAGTCCACTTTCATCAAACATTGGCCTTATCTGCGGAATAAATCACTGAAATTGTACGTTTGGAGCGCAGAATATTAAGACAGTGAAAGATGGACTCTGGGAAAACCGGAAAAGAAGAAAAAGCGGAACGTCTGATATGTGGTACTACAGAAGAATGTTGAAAAGTAAGTGAACTGTTAAGATAATGAATGAGAAAGTTCTCCGCAGAAGCAACGAAGGAAGGAACACTGACAAGAAGAAGCGAGTGGATGACAGGATATGTATTAAGACGTCAGGAAATGGCCTCCATGGTACTAGAGGGAGCTGTAAAGGATAAAAATTGTAGGTGAAGACAGAGATTAGAACACATCCTACAAATAACTGGGGCTGTATGACGTAGGTGCTACTCTGAAATGAAGAGGTTGTTACCGGTGAGTAATCTGTGACGGGCCGCATCGAACCAGTCAGAAGACTGATCAGTCATAAGAACTGACGCCCTATAGTGTCACAGGCGTGTCCTACTGAGCTCATACCTGGCGAATTCGTTCACCAAGACATCAGCGTGAGTTCAGTGTCATGTTACTCAATCCACTGTAGGGCGATTCTGGCCTTGTGACGTTGACAGTTGTCCTGCAGGAAGTGACGTCGGTGTCGGGGAAGAAATCAAACTTGTAAGAATTCAGGTGGTAGACAATGTTAATCACGTAATCCGTAACCATCGTGGTGTCTTCACGTACTATCACAGGTCCCACTGAAGTCCAGATGTATGTCCCTCATAGAATAATAGTTCTCCTATTGGCCTCCGTTGGTGGTGAGATGCACGATTCGAGCAGACTTTCGCCTAGATGACGTCGTGCCCAGACACGACCATAGACGAAGTGTAACAAGGAACGTGATTTGACCCATGAGGTGACATGCTTCCATTGACCCCCCAGTCGAGTCTCGATGTTTCCATACCGACAGAAATCGTAAGAGATGACCTCATTGGGTCAACTGTTGCAGAGCACTATGTTCATCAATGTGCGTTGAACGGCGTGCCTTCAGTAGCGCTAAGCTTTGTCGTCCAGTCTGACACAGATCGTCACCTATCCTGTTTTACAGAGCGGTTAAGCCTAGGACCTCACATGACGAGGCGTAGTGGTCCAGCACCTTGTAGCCCACTCGTAATCTTACAGTCCTTCAGCCTCTTTCCATACGTGACTACAACAGTACCAGGCAAACCGCCGTGTAGGTTCTACGTTCCTGATATGCTCGTTCCTAGGAGCCAGGCCATAACAATATGCCATGTCGACTGCACTAACTGCTCGCTGTGTTTCTGACAGGCGGCCGGCGCAGTGACTCCCTGCTCGTTATGTTCCATAATATATCCTTAACTTTACATAAGATCTTTGGACATTTTGGGTCATCATACTGGCACATTTATGTCAAGATTTGTTATGAAGAACGTTGGCTGTGTCAGTTGATGTTGTTCTTTGAACTAAACTGGCCATAACCTGATAAGTGTACAGTAATAAAGCTGCGGCAGTTATTATAAATATTGACATGTATCGGCTACGAAGCACAAGATGGTCAAATTTATAACAATCTGTCCTCTGAGAAAATCGTTTGTGTCAATTGGTTGCTCTATTCATGGTCCTTATCGTCGTTAGACTGATTCCTCATTCGGTTCTGTTCAACTTATATTCTTTCCTTAAGAGTCACGTGCACATAACCCCACAGGAATCTTATGTCGCGGCTGGCAGTGGCCATAAAGTTATCGAAAGAAGACGCTCAATGACACTGGGAAGTCATCTGTTTGCAGTGTTCAGGGATATGGTTGTGCCTCGTGAACCCCGGGAAAAAAGGAATCGAACAAATTATACTAGGATGCAGGAAAGAAAGAAAACAAGTGTTGTACTGGAGGAAGAGCTAACGAGTCAATGTCGAGAGAAGCCGATGAAATAAAATATGTTGATTAACACCATGCAGAAGGAAAAATGACTGGGCACGTAATTCATAGCAACAACTTCCTATCACCGAAGGAAAAAGATCTGGGGAGGCTATAAAGGAATAGTCCCACCAGAACAAATCCTACAAGCACATGGAACAGATGGTGAACAAAACAGAAGACTGGCTGCTAGAACACTGTTAGTCTGTCCATAATGGAATAGGATTATTAATGTGCGCTTACGCGTCAGTGAACCTGTAGATTTATTACACAGAAGGTATGTTTCTTCCAAGTGGCTGTTCCTTTCTACTTCTCACTTTGTTTTCCTATGATTATCTAGGACTCAAAAGAAGCATTTAGCCAGGATTTCAATTTTATTCAGTATTTCTCAATTTTTTAAGCCGGTAGGGAAATTTGTTGTGAAAAAGAGTACTTTTCTTAATCTTCAGAAACGCTGTTATCCTTTCTGCGCTGCATCTTACCTATATAAGCTAAATAAAAATAGCGCTACACCGCGGATCTTTTTCATACCTCCGCTGAAACGAAACTGTTTAAATTTTGATTCATGTAGGTAATGTATAAAGTCCGTTCGGGAATTCTATCCCATTACAAAAGGAAATCACGTGTTGTATTGTACCAGGCCACATAAATTTTGACACTGGGTGCGAAATATGTTTTAACCTGCTGCGTTTTTACTCTTATGTGTGGATGTCCTCTTGTAAAAATTACTGTAAAAAATGTAGGTCCACGTATCTGCAGCATTAATGTCTGTGACTGAAAACAATGAACAAGGATATCTATTGGATTCAGTCCCAGAACAAGATTTTTTTCCGTCCAGGAGCGGGTTTACAGAGTAAAGGGCATATTACTGTAAACATAACTAGGTCTACTAGAATTCTTCGGGTCGATTCCACATTGCCGGTCGCTGTGGCCGAGCGGTTCTAGTCGCTTCAGTTCGGAACTGCGCTGCTGCTACGGCCGCAGGTTCTCTTCCTGTCTCGGGCATGGATGTGTGTGATATCCTTAGGTTAGTTAGGTCTAAGTAGTTCTAAGTCTAGGGGACTGATGACCTCCATAGTGCTTAGAGCCATTTGAACCATTTGATTCCACATTGCCAGGTCTTGTAAGCGATGACATCTCGGTCGGCGAAAGATTCCAGTCCAGGTAGCGAAGCGTTTTCACAGCGGACAGTCGCTAGAGTAAACCAACCACTGCCAGCTGCTCCCGTTATCGGTCATGTTACGCAACCAAGGCCATGCACTCGTATATAAGTGGGCCGCACAGACCAGCCGAACCATTCCGCTGTGAGCTATATCTGCAACAGCATTGAAGCACTATGCCTCGTCGACGTGTGTATCGTCAACGCTGCCACCGCATTCCTGTCTACAAACATATTAACAGTCTTGAAAATAAAGTTGGTGTAAATGGCACTGCACAAACTGTTATACTGAATGGACCTATATGCTTTCGTGGTTGTCGAATTCATTTCGTACTTGATGTCGCCACTGGAGGAGCTGGCAGTGGTTAGTTTACTCTAGCCATTGTCCGCTGTGAAAACGCTTCGCTACCTGGACTGGAATCTTTCGCCGACCGAGATGTCATCGCTTACAAGACTTGGCATTGTGGAATTGATCCCCGCAACCAATATAGACCTAGTTATGTATATAGTAATATGCCCTTTACTCTGTATACCCGCTCCTGTAGAAAAGTTAGTAATTATGAAAAAATTCATGTATGGATGAAAGGTACTGGTGTACTTGCTGAAAATGTATCTGTAGTTGGTGATATGACTCTGTACTATAATTATTAATAAAGTGATCCAAAGCGTCAGCCGAGAACCTGTAGATGTACATCTGGTAATCGGGGGGCTCAAGGATGCAACAATTTGAAAAAACTCGAGACATAGTGCCGCGCGGCCCGCAGAGCGCCTGGGAACACGCCTGACGCAACCCGCTCAGCTCGGCTGGTGACGTCTCCCGCCGTGCTTGGCTCGGCGCACTTACTACACTACTTACCTGTGAAAAGCTATGTTCCTGCTTTTGCGTGCTTAGATTTAATAGCAGCAGCAATTACCAAACGTTGTGCTTGCCAGAATACTAAATATGTAAAAACGTGACAAACGTTTGTAATACTGAAATTTAGATTAGCAATAAAATTTACACTTAAGACAGTTCGTCAGAGTGGGTGTAATATTTGTGACATCCACAACACGCTATGTTCACTTCAAAGCTATTCTTATTCCATGACGGTAGAAAGCAATAAGCCGTGGAGCGTGAGAGAGTGTGCTGTCTGTTTTATTTCGTGTGTGACATCTGCCTTATGATGTTCTTAGAAAATGTGGATGCAAAAAGGAATTCCGCCTCTGAACTCCTCCGGGTCAGTAAGAGTCAATCAGTTTCCGCGCAACTAGACGTGCAGATAACTGAAGAACTCTTTAATTGCATGAGTAAGAAAGTCACGCAAGTTAGACTTCCCGGTTCTTGAATCGAGCCACAATTCCGAAAGACACATAATGGCCACTGTTAACGAAAATTAATTGATTGCAGAGTGTGCGTTTCGTTATTAGTACTCACAGTCATTTCATTCCCACTTGTACTTTCTGTCGAGGAAATCTAGAGCATTTGAGACGAATTGTTCTGGATTGCTAGATACTGTTGTAAGGAGTTGTGGAACTTTAAGAAGCACGCCCAGAAAATTCTGCATAGGTGTCCGCCATATTGCGATACCAAGCTGTTAACAGTTGTCGTGCATAGACGCAGCACCAACGAAGGCTAAATAGAGAAACTACAGAATTGCACCTTCCTATATCACAGAGTCGAAATACCTTCGCAGTGAACATTCGGATGCGCCTATCAGTTTTTTGCTCCGTAATGTCCACTATCCTCCAGAGAACGTGACTTCGGAATAGCATTGGCTTGCCCGGAAACCGTTGTGCTAGAAGGCCTACATAACTGCCATTCAAAAGAGTGGCCGATTCTGTATGCGCGTTTAGTAGGTATGTTAACAAAATTGGAAATTTGTGGTAAGATCTTATGGGACCAAATTGTTGCGGTCATCGGTCCCTAAGCTTACACACTACTTAATCTAACTTAAACTAACTTACGGTAAGGACAACACACACACCCATGTGGACTCGAACCTCCGACTGGAGAAGCCGCGCGACCCGTGACAGGACGCCTAGACCGCGCGACTTCCTCGCGCGGCCGTATGTTAACGATCTGCGTTTGATATTTCACATGAATCTGATTAAAGCGAAATGATAACGATACTTCACTTGTTTCATACAAGTGTCGGAACTTAAATGTCAATATTTTTTGCTGCTGGATGGTCATCGATTTCAGGTTTTGTTCTGCCCTTTAACTTACTGTTGAGTCTCTGTTGTAACAGATTAGACTGCGGCACCATTGTTTCATTTCATACATTTTCCGTTGAATGTATTCGACAAAATGTATAATGTAGAGTTATAACGTGTAGCTAATTAGTGATTTTTTACCTTCTCTTTTACTGTTCACATTACCTTTTCTACATTTCCTTTATCCACTTTTCTCTTTCTTTAGGACAACACATACTTCTCTGTAGCACTTTAATCACAAGTATCATCTTCGTTACAGGAACTATCGATACCACAATGACAGCACTGAATTTAACGTAACAGTTACGGCAGCTGGTGGACGATATTTAAGCTGAAATTGACTGAAAGAGATAGGGGAAGCGTGTACCGTCTCTTATAGAATACATTTTTTTGTCAGGGTACGTTAGTGGATGTTCTTCGAATAATCTTGTTTCATTGACGTACCTGTTGGTTATTATCGGCATTTTATGGGCCGTAGGGATAGGTGTAGGACGTATGGATAGTGAAAACCTGCTCCACAACCATTTCCTGCTTTGGGAATTTGTTATTTCATATAGAACACACAGCTACCATCCGCTCTTCACTTACTATGCCACACTAAGTTTCTAAAAACGTAACTCTTTTAAGTGATTTGAGAGTACTTTGAAATATTTTTTCGATCATTTTCTCCATATTTGGTTTCTGCCACATTTTTAATCTTCACTCATTGTGGTCCAAATAGAAGAACTCATTATTACTTTTCGTGTACAATTTACTAACTGGATTCCCACAGCATAACCTACCTAAAATCGACTACTTTCCGCTACCCTAGTTTTACTTTTATTTACACTTACCTTCTAGTCTATTTCCAAACCATACATTGCATTCGACTGTACATTCGAGTCTACTAACGTCTAATGGAATTAAAATATCGTCGGCATGCCTTAATCATTTTACTTCTGTTCTTTGAGTATTAAACCCTTTTCCTTAGCATTTGGTCAATGTGCATATTGAATAACCTAGGATACTGCCGACAACCCTGTCTCATTTCCTCACTTTCATTTTCTTCTATTCGCATTAAGGCAAAATGATTCTGTGTAGTTTTTAGATAACCTTTCACCCATTGCATTTCAACCCTTTCGTGCTAAAGGTCATGATAATGCTCACGTTAATAAATTTATAAAGTTGGTATTATTGCATCAGTACACTGTGTCTCGACATTACTACACGTGAGAAGCTCCTCTTAGTGTTATGATGACTATAATATGACCTTTGCTGATAGTTCCTATGTAACGTAACTGTTCATCCTTTTACAGTTCTTAGTCTTCGTAGCAGCAACATTAATTCAGCACTGCAGTTATGAATAATCAACTGTATAATAAACGATTCTGCACAGCAGAAGTTCTAGGTTGATGGTGAGGAAATGAACTGTCTCCAGACACATTTCTACAACACGTGGATCCGTGGAGGTATACTAAACGGAGCCCTTCGGCCGTCACCAATTTGACGCCAACGTCGGCCATGTCAGTTGTAGCAACCAGTGCTTTGATCAAAGAATACCAGCTTGCCCCATTTACGAGTGTACTAGTCGTTATGACTATATTCTGAAGTGTAAAGGAATCACATTTCTTTTGTAACTAGGATCGTTCAAGCAATATTTACTTTAATATACATGAATTTTGGGCTCGGAATTATGCAGTCATGGACTGTGTGGCTGGTCCCGGCGGAGGTTCGAGTCATCCCTCGGGTATGGGTGTGTGTGTTTGTCCTTAGGATAATTTAGGTTAAGTAGTGTGTAAGCTTAGGGGCAGATGACCTCAGCAGTTAAGACCCATAAGATTTCACACACATTTGAACATTTTTTCGGTCCAGTCCAGATGCTCTCTGGGTGAACGCTGCGAGAACGAAAGATTGGAAACCGGCCAAACATATCAAAATAGGTTCTCAGTATTTTCTGAAACAGGACTAGATCGAACATCAGTTTCGTCAGTTCATATTAAAGAAAACGCTGCCTTGCTAAAACAGCCTTATCACATTACATACTTTTCTTCTTGATTAATTACACCGTACAGTCACAGTAATGTAACCACCTGTCTAATGCCTCAATAACCACCTTTTGTAACCCGAGACGTCCACAAAGAGAGTCAACGAGTTTCTGGACGGTTCTGACTGGGATGTGGAAGCATGCAGACTCCAAAGCCATGACAAGCTGCTTTTGATTTTTCGGTTGGGGATTCATGGCGCAAAGAGCCTGGTGGAGGTGATCCCACAGATTCTCCACAGGATTTATGCGGGGAGTCTGGTGGCCAGGGGAGTAAGGTAAACTCATTCTGGTGCTTTTTTAATCAAGCATGTACACTGCGAGCTGTGTGACATGTTGTATTGTTCTGTTGTTCTGTTGGTATATGCCAACGTGTGGAGGAACAAAAAATTTCATGTATGGATGGACATGATCCACAATGATAGAACTATACTTGTATCTATCAATTGCGCCTTCCAAACTGACGATAACAACCAGGTAATTCCACGAAAACATTCCCCAGACCATAACACTCCCTCCTGTTTGCAGGGTGTTTGCTTTCAGACTTTCACGTCGAACACGCAAATGGGCATCTGTCCAGTGGAGCAGAAAACGTGATTCATCTGAAAAGGCCACCTGTCGCCACTCAGTAGACGTCCAGATTGCGGTATTGACGTGCAAATTCTAGTCTGTGACACTGGTGAACACGAACTAGCATGAGTGCATGAACCAGGCGTTAGTTGCAGCGGTCCATGTGCAGCAGCATTCGCTGAACGGTCGTCAATGTGACAGTGCTGGTAGCCCCTTGGTTCACCTTTGTAGTCAGTTGCTCAAAAGCTGTATGTCTATTCACCCGTACACACTACCGCAGCCGTCGTTAACTGCTATCATACATAGCCCGTGGTGCATAACTGTTCCGTCGGCGCTGGATTTGCGTAGCGCCATTATGCCACCCACGGTGTACTTTAACGACAGCGGCATGCGAACAGTTTGCAGTTGCGAAACTTAACCGTTCCAGAATTTCTTCGACTCTTGGCCCGAAAGCCAATGATCATGCCAATTTGGACGTCAGATAAATATCCCCGTTTCCGCTTCACGAGAACAACGACTGTAAGTTCTTCCGCGTCGCTCCGACAGGCTTTATATGACCGTCCCCAAAGCCCCAACTGCTGGTGGTGCCATCTTCCGTCCGTCAGTTGTCATTGCAAGTTGACGTCGAACATAGGCGGTGGCCACATTAATGTGACTGGACCATGTAACTGTGTAGGAAACCAAGTAACTTTAAAGAGACTAAGTGCATCGTATTGCTGGATCGATATACATTTAATACCAGAAAAATATCTGAAAATGCCTTCCTGACACTGTCTTAGTCAGGCAAGTACCGTACCACTTACTATTTAAAATAACTGTTGCGTGCACACTACAGAAAAGGACAAAAAACCTCCATAAACGGTAGTCGACTAATGTTCTGGGGCATCCAATATTTTGGTGCCAGCTACAAAACAACGTACAGCCTGTTCTCTTGGCCGGCCGGTGTGGCCGAGCGGTTCTACGCGCTTCAGTCCGGAACCGCGCTGTTGCTAAGGTCGCAGGTTCGAATCCTGCCTCGGGCATGGATATGTGTGATGTCCTTAGGTTAGTTAGGTTTAAGTAGTTCTAAGTCTAGGGGACTGATGACCTCAGAAGTTAAGTCCCACCGTGATTGCAGCCATTTGCATCTGTTCTCTTTCTAAATACTCAAGGCGCGGCCTCTGTGGACTGTCGCTGTTTCCATATAACTCCCAAGACGGTGTTAGCCTTCGGAACGAAATTCACATGCTTCTGGTCGGTATCCACCTTTCCATATTCTCGCAGCCATATTGTTTGCAACTTAATTTGCCGAGTTACGAATTGCGATTTGCGATACAATTTATTTCTTCAAAATGAGTGAGTCTCATGCCGCTGACTCATTGACGGTGTTATCTTCAATTACTATGCTTGGAGAGACAGCAGTGAATCGCAGACAAGCTTGCAACATGATGACGAATGTTGTTAAATTCTGCGACATAGAAAAACAGTAGAAGAAATTGTCAATTTTAGAAACTGTCAATTTTAATTCCATCTGCCTGTACTACACTCCTGGAAATGGAAAAAAGAACACATTGATACCGGTGTGTCAGACCCACCATACTTGCTCCGGACACTGCGAGAGGGCTGTACAAGCAATGATCACACGCACGGCACAGCGGACACAACAGGAACCGCGGTGTTGGCCGTCGAATGGCGCTAGCTGCGCAGCATTTGTGCACCGCCGCCGTCAGTGTCAGCCAGTTTGCCGTGGCATACGGAGCTCCATCGCAGTCTTTAACACTGGTAGCATGCCGCGACAGCGTGGACGTGAACCGTATGTGCAGTTGGCGGACTTTGAGCGAGGGCGTATAGTGGGCATGCGGGAGGCCGGGTGGACGTAACGCCGAATTGCTCAACACGTGGGGCGTGAGGTCTCCACAGTTGTCGCCAGTGGTCCGCGGAAGGTGCACGTGCCCGTCGACCTGGGACCGGACCGCATCGACGCACGGATGCACGCCAAGACCGTAGGATCCTACGCAGTGCCGTAGGGGACCGCACCGCCACTTCCCAGCAAATTAGGGACACTGTTGCTCCTGGGGTATCGGCGAGGACCATTCGCAACCGTCTCCATGAAGCTGGGCTACGATCCCGCACACCGTTAGGCCGTCTTCCGCTCACGCCCCAACATCGTGCAGCCCGCCTCCAGTGGTGTCGCGACAGGCGTGAATGGAGGGACGAATGGAGACGTGTCGTCTTCAGCGATGAGAGTCGCTTCTGCCTTGGTGCCAATCATGGTCGTATGCGTGTTTGGCGCCGTGCAGGTGAGCGCCACAATCAGGACTGCATACGACCGAGGCACACAGGGCCAACATCCGGCATCATGGTGTGGGGAGCGATCTCCTACACTGGCCGTACACCACTGGTGATCGTCGAGGGGACACTGAATAGTGCACGGTACATCCAAACCGTCATCGAACCCATCGTTCTACCATTCCTAGACCGGCAAGGGAACTTGCTGTTCCAACAGGACAATGCACGTCCGCATGTATCCCGTGCCACCCAACGTGCTCTAGAAGGTGTAAGTCAACTACCCTGGCCAGCAAGATCTCCGGATCTGTCCCCCATTGAGCATGTTTGGGACTGGATGAAGCGTCGTCTCACGCGGTCTGCACGTCCAGCACGAACGCTGGTCCAACTGAGGCGGCAGGTGGAAATGGCACGGCAAGCCGTTCCACAGGACTACATCCAGCATCTCTACGATCGTCTCCATGGGAGAATAGCAGCCTGCATTGCTGCGAAAGGTGGATATACACTGTACTAGTGCCTACATTGTGCATGCTCTGTTGCCTGTGTCTATGTGCCTGTGGTTCTGTCAGTGTGATCATGTGATGTATCTGACCCCAGGAATGTGTCAATAAAGTTTGAAATTCCTATTTGGAGCTGCTATTTAATGTCCAAGGAAACGATATTTCCAGATGAAAGTGGAATCAAATAAAATTGCTATCCTAGTGCCTGTTAGTACTGGGACAAATTTCGTATGGCCCCACGCTGCACTGTTGCCAAATATGTTCAAGGTGGCGGATCCAAGATGTAAGCGATAGATACAGCAAAGTTGCAATGATGTCATGGCGGGAAGTTCAAATTTTGGTAGGAAAATAGGTCATTTATGCTACATCCACTAACCTAAGTCATCTGTGTTGTGGTTGGCAGTAGAGCCAACACCGTGTTACTATAGGAGGCCGAAATGCACGCGCTTTAGCTCACGCAGCCTGGCGTGAGGTCTGGAACAGGACAAGGAAATTAGAATTTAGAAAAACGGACGTAGCTGGTGGAATACTTGACTTTAATCCATTAATGATGAGCGTCGGTCTTGACGGTACATGATTCACAATATCAATAGTAACCGATAATGGCGCCTTGCTAGGTCGTAGCAAATGACGTAGCTGAAGGCTATGCTAAACTATCGTCTCGGCAAATGAGAGCGTATTTTGTCAGTGAACCATCGCTAGCAAAGTCGGCTGTACAACTGGGGCGAGTGCTAGGAAGTCTCTCTAGACCTGCCGTGTGGCGGCGCTCGGTCTGCAATCACTGATAGTGGCGACACGCGGGTCCGACGTATACTACCGGACCGCGGCCGATTTAAAGGCTACCACCTAGCAAGTGTGGTGTCTGGCGGTGACAGCACAATCTGACCTCCACCTCTTCCTTGGAATTGGTGGGAAAAGGACTCAGCCTGTGCTGGGCTGCTCGAAAGGATGGACATAAGTGTTTATTTTGCATGCAGTGTTTATTTAAACAATTAGAGTTGTCATAGGCATTAGCTCCATGAGGTCTGGAGTCCAGCTGACCTAATTCACAGTGTTGCCACCAGAGAGCGCTGTCATCCCATGGCGGTCTGGGGAAAAATGAGGAGAAAAGGACACACCATGTGTCTAGCTATTAGAGAGAGGAACAAATGTACTTTATTTATTTGGATCAGTTTACTTAGGAGCGGATTTCACATAGTTTATTTATTAAACTGATACAAAACATTCGCCCTGATGTGCTTGGGGTCATAGTAGACAGTAGAGACCTGCAAACTACTCGTAAATCACAGAAGTAATGCAATACACTGATATAAGTTATCAAAATAATACATGTATAACGCTCTGCGAATATGCTCACTAACTGTAAACTTCCTGAATAATGTATTGCACAGCCCACAGATCTTCAAACTACTAATAAATCACTAAAATAATGCATTGCAGAGTCTGCAGACACGCAAACAACTCATAAATTCTCAAAATAACTATTGTAAAACGCTATGAAATTTAAACTGTCGAAATAATACATTGCACAGCCCACAGACATGTTCACAAAATAATGCTACAGGGATGTTCACTACGCGTAAATTTGGGAAATTAACGCTCAATAACACTCTGCCAACTCGCTTACAACACTTAAACAACCGAAAATAATGCAGTGCACAAACACTCATTGCACGTAGAAACAACTTTTGAACTGTCGTTAAGAAATCCAGCCGCGATGTATCAGAGTTTTCACGCATGCACACGCCGATGCCGCCGACCCCAGATATGCGTTTTGCAGGGCCAGACGGGTGCAAGACACTGCCGGAGGCACGAGCCACTGCTCTCACGCCCCTGCCGCCTGCAGACATAAGCTGAAAGTCACGTCAGTTTTCAGGTATAGAATTCTTCAAGTGGAATACTGATATCTCATGTCTATGTAAATAACGGGCCAGTCTACCTCTTGGAAACCGTAAAGTGTCCTAGAAATAGTGAACGGTCGCTTTTGTTGTTGTAGTAGGTGCTTTTGTGATGTCTCAGCTTCTTCGCTTGGAAATTCTCGCCCTAATAGGGTCTGTTTACGAAAATAGCTCAGAATAACACACAATGCATTCTTTCTGATGGTCCTAACGAGGCATCATGTACTACTCTTCCTGAAAATCGTGACGTCCTGCTTTGAACATACGTCTCAGAAACGGTAAATTTTCTCGCTGCTGAAAGCCGTCATGTATGCGCACACTTGAGAAAGCACCGTTAGTCATAAAAGCATTGGTGTTGTGTGGAAAGAGTCACTGCCTAAGCACAGATGGGAAAATCACAACAATTACACAAACATAATTCGGAGCACTGTCCTGCAGAAGAGAAAAATGGCGGGAATTTTCGGTCTCCTATAGCTGCCCCTCCCCCCCCCCCCCCCTTTCACGAACCATGGACCTTGCCGTTGGTGGGGAGGCTTGCGTGCCTCAACGATACAGATAGTCGTACCGTAGGTGCAACCACAACGGAGGGGTATCTGTTATCTGTTGAGAGGCCAGACAAACGTATGGTTCCTGAAGAGGGGCAGCAGCCTTTTCAGTAGTTGCAGGGGCAACAGTCTGGATGATTGACTGATCTGGCCTTGTAACATTAACCAAAACGGTCTTGCTGTTGTGGTACTGCGAACGGATGAAAGCAAGGGCAAACTACAGCCGTATTTTTTCCCGAGGGGATCCAGCTTTCTCTATGGTTAAATGATGATGGCGTCCTCTTGGGTAAAATATTCCGGAAGTAAAATAGTCCCCCATTCGGATCTCCGGGCGGGGACTACTCAAGAGGACGTCGTTATCAGGAGAAAGAAAACTGGCGCTCTACGGATCGGAGCGTGGAATGTCAGATCCCATAATCGGGCAGGTAGGTTAGAAAATTTAAAAAGGGAAATGGATAGGTTAAAGTTAGATATAGTGGCAGGAAGAACAAGACTTCTAGTCAGGTGAATACATTGTTATAAATACAAAATCAAATAGGGGTAATGCAGGAGTAGGTTTAATAATGAATAAAAGAATAGGAGTGCGGGTAAGCTTCTACAAACAGCATAGTGAACGTATTATAGTTGCCAAGATAGACACGAAGCCCACGCCTACTACAGTAGTACAAGTTTATATGCCAACTAGCTCTGCAGATGACGAAGAAGTTGAGGAAATGTATGATGAAATAAAAGAAATTATTCAGATAGTGAAGGGAGACGAAAATTTAATAGTCGTGGGTGACTGGAATTCGGTAGTAGGAAAAGGGAGAGAAGGAAACATAGTAGGCGAATATGGATTGGGGCTAAGAAATGAAAGAGGAAGCCACCTGTTAGAATTTTGCACAGAGCATAACTTAATCATAGCTAACACTTGTTTCAAGAATCATAAAAGAAGGTTGTATACATGGAAAAATCCTGGACGTGATAAAAGGTATCAGATAGCTTATATAATGGTAAGACAGAGATTTAGGAACCAGGTTTTAAATTATAGGACATTTCCAGGGGCAGATGTGGACACTGACCACAATCTAATGGTTACGAACTCTAGATTAAAACTAAAGAAATTGCAAAATGGTGGGAATTTAAGGAGATGGGACCTGGATAAACTGACTAAATCAGAGGTTGTACAGAGTTTCAGGGAGAGCATAAGGGAACAATTGACAGGAATGGGGGAAAGAAATACAGTGGAAGAAGAATCGGTAGCTCTGAGGGATGAAGTATGAAGGCAGCAGAGGATCAAGTAGGTAAAAAGACGAGGGCTAGAAGAAATCCTGGGGTAACAGAAGAAATATTCAATTTAATGGATGAAAGAAGAAAATATAAAAATGCAGTAAATGAAGCAGGCAAAAAGAAATACAAACGTCTCAAAAATGAGATCGACAGGAAGTGCAAAATGGCTAAGCAGGGATGGCTAGAGGACAAATGTAAGGATGTGGAGGCTTATCTCACTAGGGGTAAGATACATACAACCTACAGGAAAATTAAAGAGACCTTTGGAGGAAAGAGAGTCACTTGCATGAATATCAACAGCTCAGATGGAAACCCAGTTCTAAGCAAAGAGGGGAAAGCAGAAAGGTGGAAGGAGTATATAGAGGGTCTATACAAGGGCGATGTACTTGAGGACAATATTATGGAAATGGAAGAGGATGTAGATGAAGATGAAATGGGAGATATGATAATGCGTGAAGAGTTTGACAGAGCACTGAAAGACCTGACTCGAAACAAGGCCCCAGGAGTAGACAACATTCCATTAGAACTTTTGACGGCCTTGGGAGAGCCAGTTCTGACAAAACTCTACTATCTGGTGAGCAAAATATACGAGACAGGCGAAATTCCCTCAGACTTCAAGAAGAATATAATAATTCCAATCCCAAAGAAAGCAGGTGTCGACAGATGTGGAAATTACCGAACTATCAGTTTAATAAGTCACAGCTGCAAAATACTAACACGAATTATTTAAAGACGAATGGAAAAATTGGTAGAAGATGACCTCGGGGAAGATCAGTTTGGTTTCCGTAGAAATGTTGGAACACGTGAGGCAATACTGAGCTTACGACTTATCATAGAAGAAAGATTAAGGAAAGGCAAACCTACGTTTCTTACATTTGTAGACTTAGACAATGTTGACTGGAATACTCTCTTTCAAATTCTAATGGTGGCAGGGGTAAAATACAGGGAGCGAAAGGTTATTTACAATTTGTACAGAAACCAGATGGCAGTTATAAGAGTCGAGGGGCATGAATGGGAAGCACTGGTTGGGAAGGGAGTGACACGGGGTTGTAGCCTCTCCCCGATGTTATTCAATCTGTATATTGAGCAAGCAGTAAAGGAAACAAAAGAAAAATTTGGAGTAGGTATTAAAATCCAGGGAGAAGAAATAAAAGCTTTAAGGTTCGCCGATGACATTGTAATTCTGTCAGAGACAGCAAAGGACTTGGAAGAGCAGTTGAGTGGAATGGACAGTGTCTTGAAAGGAGGATATAGGATGGACATCAACAAAAGCAAAACGTGGATAATGGAATGTAGTCGAATCAAGTCAGGTGCTGCTGAAGGAATTAGATTAGGAAATGAGACACTTAAAGTAGTAAAGGAGTTTTGCTATTTGGGGAGCAATATAACTGATGATGGTTGAAGTAGAGAGGATATAAAATGTAGACTGGCAATGGCAAGGGAAGCGTTTCTGAAGAAGAGAAATTTGTTAACATCGAGTATTGATTTAAGTGTCAGGAAGTAGTTTCTGAAAGTATTTGTATGGAGTGTAGCCATGTATGGAAGTGAAACATGGACGATAAATAGTTTGGACAAGAAGAGAATAGATGCTTTCGAAATGTGGTGCTACAGAAGAATGTTGAAGATTAGGTGGGTAGATCACGTAACTAATGAGGGGGTATTGAATAGGATTGGTGAGAAGAGAAGTTGGTGGTAACAAATTGACTAGAAGAAGGGATCGGTTGGTAGGACATGTCCTGAGGCATCAAGGGATCACAAATTTAGCATTGGAGGGCAGCGTGGAGGGTAAAAATCGTAGAGGGAGACCAAGAGATGAATACACTAAGCAGATTCAGAAGGATGTAGGTTGCAGTAGGTACTGGGAGATGAAGAAGCTTGCACAGGATAGAGTAGCATGGAGAGCTGCATCAAACCAGTCTCAGGACTGAAGACCACAACAACCACTATAGCTGCAGGAGAGGTGCCAATGCCAGGAATGGCGGATGAGGGACAGCCACAGAAAATTCCTGCAATTTTTCTCTTCTGCAATACAGTGCTCCGAATTATGTTTGTGTAATTGTTCTGATGTTCCTGACTGTGCTTAGATAGTGATCTTTTTCCAAACAACATGAATGCATTAATGATTAACACTTTTTTCCCAAGTGCGTACATATGTGATGAAGGCTTTTAGCGGTGAGAACGTATACCATTTCTGAGACGTTTGTTGAAAGCTGGACGTCACGGTTTCCACAGAAGGGTAGCAGTTGATGCTTCATTGGGACCATCAGAAAGAATGCATTCGGTGTTAATCTCAGCTAGAGAGGTAGACTTGACTCTTGTTTACATAGACATGTGATGTCAGTATAACACTGAGAGACTTTTAGTTGCACCTGCATGGGTGAGCAGCTATGCAAATGTCTCTTGCTTGGCACTAGACTCACATCTCTGAAAGGTATGCATCAGTCATAGTAAACACATGCACAGTTAGACATATCTCTCATGCCCATTAGTATTGCTAGGAACAATGCATCCTATACTATTCTCGGAAGCACTGCAAAAGATTTCCGTAGTGTGCCCAGAGGGAGGCATGGCTCTTATTTACATAGACATGAGACATTAGTATAACATTTCAAGAATTCTACCTGTATATCCAAAAACAGATGCGACTTTCTCCTGCTGTCTGCAGGTGACAGCGGTGAAAGAGTGGTGGCTCGCACCCCAGCATTCATCTCTCCAGATTTTGCTCGAGTCCAGCTGGCCCTGCAAAGCGTATGTGTGGTGTCGGCGGCGTCAGCGTGTTCAGGCGTAGGACCTTTGAAACGTCACAGTCGAATTTCTAAACGATAGTTCGAAAGCAGTTTTACGTGCCTTGAGCGTTTGTGCACTGCATTCTTTTCGGCTGTTTAAGCGTAGTGAGCATGTTGGCAGAGTGTTATACAGCACTATTTTCCCAATGTTACATGTTGTGAAAGTGTCTGTTGCATTATTTTGTGAACAAATCTGTGGGCTGTGCAATGCATTATTTCGACAGTTTACAATTAGTGAGCATATCTGCATAGCATTCCACAAATGCTATTTTCACCATTTACGAATTATTTGTGTGTCTGTAGACTGTGGAATGCATTATTTCTGTGATTTACGAGTAGTCTGCAGGTCTGTTGGCTGTGCAATGCTATATTTAGGCAGTTTACAATTAGTGAGTGTGTCTGCAGAGCGTTTTATATGCATTATTTCGGTGATCTACGAGTCTTTTGCAGGTCTGTAGGGTGTGCAATGCATTATTTTGAAAGTTTACAATTAGTGATCGCAGAACGTTGTACATGTACTTTTTTTCAATTTACATCAGTCTACTGCATTATTTCGGTGACTTATGTGTAGTTTGCAGGTCTGTAGGCTATTTACTTTGACCCAAAACAGGCCAGTTCCAGTGTTGTGTATCAGTGTGATAAATAAACTATGTAAAATCCAACCCTAAGGAAACTGTTCCAAAATAAATAAAGTACACTTCTTCTTCTCTCCAGCAGCTGGATGCAGAGTCCTGCAATTTTTCCCCAAAGTGCCATGGGACAACAGTGCCCTCTGGCAGCAGTATTGTGTACTAGGTCAGTTGGACTCTGGATGTCATGGTTAACTCACCGGATGGAGCTGCTGCCTAGAGCAACTGAAATTGTTTGAATAAAGACTTGCATCCATCCTTTCCAGCAGCCCAACACACGCTGTGTCATTTTCCCACCAGTGGTGGTCGGATAATTATGTTAGTGGAGGTATCCCAAGTGACCATTCTTCCAGCCATTTTCTTAGGTAGTGGACGTAGCCCAAGTGACCTTTTTTTCCTGCAAAAATTTGAACTTCCTGCCATTTTCCTGGGATGGGGGTGGGGGTAGGGGGCGAGGGGTAGGAGCGTACAGGGGGGGAGGGGACGAGGTTGGGTTAGTGGAAGTAGCACAAGTGACCTATTTTCCCACCAAGATTTGAACTTCTTGCCATGACGTCACTGCGAAGTTTCCATATCTATCACCGCCATCTTAGATCCCCTATCTTGAATGAATCTGGCAACAATGCAACGTAAGGCGATACGAACTTTGTCCCACTACTCCTGTTAAAGTGAGTGAAATGGAACGTGTAAGGAAAAATACGAGTAAGTAGTTTTAGCACTAGCAAATGGTTTTTGTGTACGTTCAATAACAAATTTCGTTTGTGCTGTAACTGCTACGTATTTTGTAGCAAAGGGAATGCTCAGTCAGAGTATCTCATTTAAACCAAATTCGAATGTGTGTAAGATTTCTGTGATTTCGTGCTCTGTATGTTAAAGTAAGTCTGTTGTTGTTCACGGTACTACACACTGTCGTCTGCCAACTACGACAGGCTGGCTACGCCAAAACTGCATTTGGTACAGCCTGAGGCCATTCGACCAATATTGAACCAGCGACAGTTCACTGTTGCTTCGATCTGGCTCTTTAGAAAATGAACAGATAATACAGCGCCATCTCCTCTTACACCTTCATCCGTGCATTAAACAACGTGGCACATCTCTGGTATTGTGCCCTGCCTACTCGTCGAATGCGGGGTGCCTAGGAAACCTACTTTGTCGGCTCGGTAGACAACAATTCAAGGAAATCGTATTAATAATTTTTTTTTTACAGTGAGATTAATTTCAGTATTTACCTTTGAGAATTTACAATGGTGTATCGCAAGCAATGAGTGACAGACATAACAAGAAAATCTCTTCAGTATACCCAGCTGCTAATACAAGTGAAAAAATACAGTTCGCAAGTCGCTGCTGTATAGCTCGTAGAAGGGCGAGTCATCAACTGAGCTGCGGCCAGGCGGCGCCTCGCTTATGTTCTCTCCGCCTAGAGACCGCTGCTTCTCGGTGTCGCTCTAGAGAAAGGTCGGTCAGCGTATTATTGCCTAAAGTCTTCTTCACAGCCCTCTTTACTCTACCGTTACTTACCGTCGTGCCGGCGCTTGACTTTTACGCCAGAACATTTGGAATGAAATGTGTTGTGTAATGTGCAAGTTAGCTATAAACCCTGGCGGACTTTCTTAAATTTGTGGTCATTACGTTTGCCAAATAGTGAAGAACATTCATTTTCACACGCACAAATTGCGGGCCACACTGGTTCGGAGAAAGTTTTTGATTAGTTATCCTTGATTAACAGGTGAATGCTGCAACTTGAAGATACCTCCAAAACATTCCCTACTGCACCTGTGTCTCATTCTCAGTCCTCTGGGATATTCTGCCGAAACTAACAAAGTTCCACTACAGTCTGCCCAGCCCTAATTAGCAGAGAAAGGAAGATGGAATAAAAGTCGAGTACTGCAACGCAAATACTTCTTCCATGAAATATTTTAATCTTTACGCCGTCCAATCTTGGGTGCAAGCTATAAATCTTTAAACATCGTATCAACAATTAAACACAAATTACAAAAAATCAATTTAACATTAACTAATGAAACGACCTGTGAGCATTTCTGCACTGTTATTACTTAATGCACCTTCCTTGAATTATACTCTGCTTGACTTGGTGCGCTACATTTGTTGGTATGATTATGAGAGTACAGGAGAAGGCTTTGTTTGTCTGCAGTCACTAACACAGAATGATACTTTCGTGTCTCATATACGGTTTCGTTTTTATTCTGTCACATGTATTTGCTACAACAAGCGGACAAATAACCTCTGTCACAACTGCTTGCATTTGGACTCTTCTTAGGAGCGTCCACTGGCTCTTTATGCCTCGTTTTATTGGTCGTTATGTCGGTTTGAAGCTTGGTAACTGGGGAATTCATTTTCTGTATACAAATCGCCTTTCATAGAGTTTTACGGCCCGGTTTTATCTGTATTCACATTCATCCCAAATGCTGCGCCCTTGCAGCGTGCCATTCGTTCATTTTCTCTAACGGCAGTGACACTTGTTCGCTCTTAAATCTGTTTTATTGCCGCGCTCGGACACTTGGCATCGCTCGGGTACTTTTTTTCGGTGCACATGTGAAATTTATGACCAATAAAACTGGTAAATCGATACTTCAGAGCTTTCGTTGAGAAGTTGTTTCCTGAAACCGAATCCATTGGCGAAAAGTCTCTATTTCATGCCGTTGGGTAGCGTAGACTCCTGTTGTTAAATCCTGATTTCGGTGACTTTCTGTGAAAACTCCGAATATGTGGATAACAGATGGTTTGAAGGCATGTCCACACTACACATCATGAGAATTAGGGAAACTCGATGATAGCATTTCTACAAATTAAAATGCATGAAACCAAGATCTGCGCTGAACCAGATGTATGATGTAACTTCATATTTCTGGCTGAAATGATAACTTCAGTTATAGACATATAAGTACTTTTGCTAAATGAAACTTCATGACGGATCTGGACAGGTATTCCAGATCAGGACTCGAACCCAGAACCTTTGGCATTCGCATGCAAGTGATCTACCACTGAGCTACCCGAGCAGTACTCACAGCCAGTCCTGACAACTTTACTTCTGCCAGTACCTAACCTCTTACCTTCCAAACTGCACACAAGTCGGAGTCCCCGTCTGGCACAGAGTTTTAATCTGCCAGGAAGTTTCACAGCAGCGCATATTTCACAACAAAAGGAAAAATTATTCTGGGTCTTTTAAAATGTTGTTTAAGCGCGACAGTTTTCCAGCATAAAAAATGCAAGTACGCAAACACGCACACATACAACAACGAAAAACAACTGGTAAACGTCCTGCATACTTTAGTGTGTATTTTATGTTTATATTCATCAGTCCGTGACTGAGCCCCCAGAGAGCAGTGTAATCAGGGCTGGTTTAAAGTCGAACGTGGACAGTTGCGTTGTGTGTCTGAGGGATTCACATCGAGCTATTTTTTTTTTTTTTTTTTTGTGCAACTGTAATATTATAATTGCTAACTGTATATTTTAAGCTGATGTTTAATCAGATGTAATTACTAGGAAATGCTGTGGACATTGATATTTGACCCATTGTCTGTGCAACATAATCAACACTGCTCAAGAAACTGAAACTACTTGTCACAGTTCAGTGTTAGCTGTATTAACACGACGAAAGGACATCATTGATTACAAATAATAAGCCTCCCCGTCGTAAAACTGAAACAACATTTTCGAACTACTTCGGGATGACGCACGTAGTGTACTAAGCGGCCAGGATACTTTTACTCCTGTTTTCATTGATCCAAGTGGTAACAATTAGAAAATCACTGCATCAGATTTTTTGCATCACAAGAATTATAGGCAAATCCGCCGACGCAGGCACTAAATTGAGTAGAATGGATCAACATTGCCTTTGATTGAATTATCTATAGCTCTCGTTGAAGACAACTCTTTTTGTGCAGTACTGATGTCTAGATCTTTGGACAGAATAAAGTTTAGCTACATACTCCATAGTACTGTAACACAAACGTCGCGGGGAGCTCGCTCACAGAAGCGGGAAACGTAACATTGTGAAATCCGCCGAGTAGTGTGAGCACACTGCTGTATCTGAATAGGTTAAACACTAAAGTATAGGTAAAAACTTTACAAAAATGCGCTGAAACATGGTAGGCAAAGATACTGTAAAGGCATTGTGTGGCCGAAACCAAAATTACAAAAACGATCATGAAAAGAGATCACAAAACCAATACCAAATGAACTAAATTACCACTAATGTTGACTCAAAACAAAGTTTGCCAAACACTGGGAGTATTGTGGTAATTTGGTTGCCTTATTAACTGGCCAACGTGTTTTACTTCGTGCATATGGACATAAATTTTTAGTTGAACTTTCTTTTAAAAAGAGTTTTGCGTTTCTGTATAGTTGCAAATAGTTATGTAATCAGACAGTTGTCTAAGTGGAGTACTGTTCACCACGTCAATTGCTGACGGCCTTCGATTTACATGTCTGATATCTGGTACTAATGATGAGACTGTCGAAAGACAGTATCTGCTTCTGTTAGCAATCGTGTTATTTACAGGAAATTTCGTTTAGATGGGGATGTCACTCATTATGGTAGTATTTAATATTTGACAATTATGTAGACTGAAGTCAGCTGATAGCTGTAACTGTTTAAAGAAAGTCTCTGTAACTAAAGGCGCACCTTCAGAGGACGTCATGTTTACAAGTAGAGAAGGAACTGGCATATTTCATCAAAATATTAGAGGTATTAGAGATAAAGTTAGTGAACTGTTCATAGATGTTGATTCTGAAATTATTGGTATATCGGAGCACCACTTAAGTAATTTGACGATTCAGAGGCTTCCTTTGCCATGATACAGATTAGCTGGCTGTTTTTCAAGGAGTTACTTGCGGGATGGAGGAATGGCTATGTACATAAAAACAGTATTCCGTTTGAGTCCATAGACGTATCATGGCACTGAACTGAACAGACACTTGAATGTTGCGCAGGGGCAGTTGATTTATTTGAAACTAAACTTCTAATTGTTGTTATTTATAGGTCCCTAAACTCTGACTTCAGAATATTTCTGCTCAAGCTAGAAAGGGTTCTTGATTCACTTTGTATGAAGTAAAAAAAAGGAGTCATATGTGGTGACCTCGGTATAAATATTGTATATGATGGAGCAAGGAAAAGGATGTTAGTAGAGCTCCTAAATTCATATGATCTGATGGAGACTGTGTTTCTTCCAACTAAGGTACAGGGAAATGGTAGCACAGCCATTGACAATATTTTTATTCATTCTTTATTACTAGATGGGCATTCTGTTATTAAAAGGGTGAATCGATTTTCACACCATGATGCACAAATTTTAACACTAAAAGGCTTTTGTAATCAAACAAACGTAACATATAATTACAAACTATGTAGGATAGTTAATACAACAGCAATAGAGAGTTTTTTAAACCTTGTGAAAGAACAAGAGTGGCAAGATGTTTATAGTGCTGATAATATAGATGATAAATATAATACTTCCCTTAACTCATTTCCCAAGCTCTTTGAGAGATGCTTTCCATTAGAACGTTGTAAATGGGCTACTAGCAGTAATAGGCAGCCCAGGTGCCTGACTAGTGGGATAAGGATATCATGTAGAACAAAGTCGAAATTATATCAAAATGTTAAAAGTAGTCACATTCAAGCTACATTAGCCCATTATAAACAGTATTCTAAACTGCTCAAAAATGTTATCAGGATGGCAAAGAGTATCTGGTATGTAAATAGAATAGCTAATTCACAGGATAAAACTAAAACCATGTGGTCAGTTGTGAAGGAAGTGTCTGGTCAGCAGCACAAGGTCATCGATATAAAGTGAGTCTGTAGTAAAAATAATTCTGTTTCTGATAAATCAGATATATGTACAGTATTTCAAAATCATTTTCTGACCATTAGTGGTGAATTAAATACAAATTTAGTTTCTACGGTGAATCATATAACTTTCTTGGCAAATGCCTTTCTGAGACTGTTGTCTGAAACAGTCCTCTGTGATACAGACAAGGGGGGGAGATTTAGTCAGTAATTAAACCACTGAAGACTAAGGACTCTCATGGTTATGACGGAGTGCCTAGCAGAATATTAAAGTACAGAGCTACACATGTTAGCTCTGTATTTAGCCATATTTGTAATTTTTCCTTTTTGGAAACGGTCAGTTTCCTGAATGATTAAAGTAATCAGTAGTAAATCCACTTTATAAAAAGGAAGAAAGGGATATTGTAGATAATTTTAGACCTGTTTCTATGTACTCAGTGTTTGCTAAAGGTATTGAAAAGGCTGTGTATTTAAGGATAATTGATCATTTTATATCACACAATTTGCTATCGAATGTGCAGTTGGGCTTTAGAAGTCGCTTAACAACTGAAAATGCTATATTGTCTTATCTTTGTGAGGTACTGGATGGGTTAAGCAAAAGGTTTCGCACACTAGGCATATTTTTTGATTTAACTAAGGCGTTTGATTGTGTTGATCAGAAAATATTGCTCCAGAAGTTGGACTATTATTGAATATGAGTAGCTCACAATTGGTTCACCTCTTACTTTAGCAACAGACAGTAAAAGATCATAATTTATAATGTTGAGATGGCTGTGATGTGGGGTCTGAGTGGGCTACAGTCAAGTAGGGGTTGCCCCAGGTATCAGTGTTTGGGCCACACCTGTTCCTTATTTATACGAATGAGATGCCCTCTAGTATTATGAGTAACTGTAAAGTATGTCTGTATGTCTGTTTGCAGATGACACTAGCTTGGTAGTAAAGAATGTTGTGTGCAATACTGGCTCGGTTTCAAATAGTGCAGTTCATGAGCTATGTTCATAACTGTTAGAAAATAAACTAAAGCTAAATCACAGTAAGACTTCGTTTTTACCGTTTCTGACACATAATTCAACAAAACCTGACGTTTTAATTTCACAGAACGGGCATATGATTAGTGAAACTGAACAGTTCAGATATCTAGGTGTTCAGATAGATAGTAAACTGTAATGGAAAGCCCATGTTCAGGATCTTGATCAAAGACTTAATGCTGCCATTTTTGCTCTTCGAACTGTATCTGAAGTGAGTGATCGTTCAACACGAAAATCAGTCTACTTTGCTTATTTTCATTCGCTTATGTCGTATGGTATTATATTTTTGGGTAACTCTTCCCATTCTAAAAGAATATTTTTGACTCAGAAATAGGCTGTTTGGGCAATAAATGGCGTGCGTTCACGAACCTCTTGTCAACCCCTGTTAACGAGTCTGGGTATTCTGACATTCGTCTCTCAAAGTACACACACACACACACACACACACACACACATATATATATATATATATATATATATATATATATATATATATATATATATATAATCCTTACTGTCATTTCTTGTTAACAATATTAGCTTACTCTCATAAATAAGCAGCTTTCACTCAGTTAATACTCGGCAGAAATCAAACCTGCGTTTGGATCGGACTTCCTTAACACTTGTGCAGAAAGGTGTGCGGTATATTGTGCGTTAATTTTCAATAAGTTACCACTCGAATTCAAAAATCTATGCAATAATCGACGCGCTCTCAAATCTAAACTTAAGCGTTTCCCCATGGGTCACTCCTTCTATTCTGTCGAGGAGTTCCTTGAAAAATTAAGCTGATTCTTTAGTATTGTTGATTGCGTTTACTTAAACTTATGGACTGACTTTTTTCGGGTTCATAAACGTTTTATTTTTATATGTTATTACTTTTATGTTGTAATATCATGTACTGACACGTTCCATGACCTCGAAGCTTTGCTCCTCAATTTGGTCATACGGTACTTCACCTGTAAATAAATAAATAAATATACATAATAAAACTACACAATGATTCTTACCGAAGCAGAGAAGAGATTTTTTTCGGTGCAGTCACTCTCAGTTCTAATCACGAAGTCCTGTCCTGTGGGGCTCCCCCCGGGTACCCAGTTGATAGCATCAGTCACAGCACTAGCAAAGCGCTGCCTTTGAGTCACGAGAAGGCGCAAAATCGGCAGCACGTCCTTGAAACTACTAGGACGCTACCGGAAGTAAATTATCTGTATCGTTTACATTTTGGAGGAAGTACGTAAGAGAGCACAGCAGACGATAGCGGAACAGCATGCGTAAATCAAAGTATTGTGCAGTTTGTAATATGTAAATGTCCAAAAAAAAAATTGAACTACACTCCTGGAAGTGGAAAAAAGAACACATTGACACCGGTGTGTCAGACCCACCATACTTGCTCCGGACACTGCGAGAGGGCTGTACAAGCAATGATCACACGCACGGCACAGCGGACACACCAGGAACCGCGGTGTTGGCCGTCGAATGGCGCTAGCTGCGCAGCATTTGTGCACCGCCGCCGTCAGTGTCAGCCAGTTTGCCGTGGCATACGGAGCTCCATCGCAGTCTTTAACACTGGTAGCATGCCGCGACAGCGTGGACGTGAACCGTATGTGCAGTTGACGGACTTTGAGCGAGGGCGTATAGTGGGCATGCGGGAGGCCGGGTGGACGTAACGCCGAATTGCTCAACACGTGGGGCGTGAGGTCTCCACAGTACATCGATGTTGTCGCCAGTGGTCGGCGGAAGGTGCACGTGCCCGTCGACCTGGGACCGGACCGCAGCGACGCACGGATGCACGCCAAGACCGTAGGATCCTACGCAGTGCCGTAGGGGACCGCACCGCCACTTCCCAGCAAATTAGGGACACTGTTGCTCCTGGGGTATCGGCGAGGACCATTCGCAACCGTCTCCATGAAGCTGGGCTACGGTCCCGCACACCGTTAGGCCGTCTTCCGCTCACGCCCCAACATCGTGCAGCCCGCCTCCAGTGGTGTCGCGACAGGCGTGAATGGAGGGACGAATGGAGACGTGTCGTCTTCAGCGATGAGAGTCGCTTCTGCCTTGGTGCCAATGATGGTCGTATGCGTGTTTGGCGCCGTGCAGGTGAGCGCCACAATCAGGACTGCATACGACCGAGGCACACAGGGCCAACACCCGGCATCATGGTGTGGGGAGTGATCTCCTACACTGGCCGTACACCACTGGTGATCGTCGAGGGGACACTGAATAGTGCACGGTGCATCCAAACCGTCATCGAACCCATCGTTCTACCATTCCTAGACCGGCAAGGGAACTTGCTGTTCCAACAGGACAATGCACGTCCGCATGTATCCCGTGCCACCCAACGTGCTCTAGAAGGTGTACGTCAACTACCCTGGCCAGCAAGATCTCCGGATCTGTCCCCCATTGAGCATGTTTGGGACTGGATGAAGGGTCGTCTCACGGGGTCTGCTCGTCCAGCACGAACGCTGGTCCAACTGAGGCGCCAGGTGGAAATGGCATGGCAAGCCGTTCCACAGGACTACATCCAGCATCTCTACCATCGTCTCCATGGGGGAATAGCAGCCTGCATTGCTGCGATAGGTGGATATACACTGTACTAGTGCCGACATTGTGCATGCTCTGTTGCCTGTGTCTATGTGCCTGTGGTTCTGTCAGTGTGATCATGTGATGTATCTGACCCCAGGAATGTGTCAATAAAGTTTCCCCTTCCTGGGGCAATGAATTCATGGTGTTCTTATTTCAATTTCCGGGAGTGTACTTCGAATACTTTCTTCACGCATTCGTAAAACACTTATATTTCAAACCCCGTTACTACTGTTTCCAGAGATTTAAAAATACTGTACAATCATGCGCACATAATCCTCAACAGTGTTATTGTGGTTAATTCAAATTTGCTAACCGATAATTCTGCACGAAAAAATGTATAAGTGGGGAGCAGCGACCCTAAAACTGAGGAATAAATTGCTTTTGCCACATGGATAAACAGCTCCTGAGTCTAGCAACGAATGTTTAATCTATTTTCAAGACTGTATACTGATATCCTTGAGTATCTAAAGTGATAGACGCGTTCGGCACGTATTTGTGCAGATGTAAAGCGTGGAGAGGAATTAATATGTAGATGTCTGTATGAAATACAGTATATCACTATAGAAGGACACAGACTGCTAGACAGAGTGTTAACCACTGGAAAAATAAGCTTGTTAGTGAACCGAGCAAAGGCAATGTGAAAGCGTATGCGCATCGCAGTGATAGACTTTCTTGTACAGAGTACAAGGAAGTGGAGCATCCAAAGCCTGACGATAAATAGATGAAACAACAACTCGATTGCGAAATGGGAAGGAAGGAAGCACGATTTGGACTTAACAAACTTTCCACGCGACGAGGTCATCAGAGAAGGAGAACGAACTCGGATTGGAGAAAAATGTGGGAGCAGGTCGGGAGAATCCACTTCATAGGACCTACCCGGCATTTGCCTTACCCAGTTTTTGAAAAAAAGGGGAAAAGTTAATCTGGGTGGCAGGGTGAGAGTTAAAAGATTCATCCACCCAAATGCAGAGCCACTGTTTGGTGGATGAAGTATCATTACAAAGGTACAATGAGGCATATAACTCATTAGAATGTTTTGTGGGATGCACTCAGCGATCACGAGCGAATTAATTTAATTTTTGGACACTGTCTACCATATGAATGGATATCCATAGTAGTGGCATAAAAGAGTAAATAGAATCTGTTCAGCTGAGGGAAGCGATTGTCCGTCAACATCAAGGTCAATGACAAGTGCCACTGATTACGCCTCTCGTGTGACACTGCAGAAATGGGCAATCGGACTGTTGTGCTTTGGTATCGGCTTAACACCAAAAGGATTAAGCTCTCAACCGGATCTGTTACCCGGCAGAGCGAACGAAAACCTTGCCACGTGGCAGTACCGTCGTTGAGAAACGGGGATGGGAGGTAGCGACAGGGTCCTCTCATTTATTCGCACAATGGGAGCACTCTTGCACGCTACACTTCTATATGGAAGTGTGGCCACTTGCCTCCCGTCGTCTGATGTCACAACAGCAAAAGCTTCAACAGTTATTGCTAGCAGGTCTGACATCGAAATGATCGAGACATTGTGATTACGGACCATTCCTATGGAATTTAGGTCTTTAAGGTCTCGACCAGTCAAAAAGGAATAAAATCTCTTTTCTTACAAAATTTTGTCAATGGAATAAGCAGGAGAAGAGGTTGGGACTCCTTAATTACTTTTTCAGTCGTTACAGTTGTAATTCAACGTGACGCGCATCAACGACAAACTGTAATGGACGTGCTTCGGTACGCAGATGTTGAGTGCAGCCGCTCATAGTAGATACGAAGCAGCATTTGAATGTTGGTTTTTTGCGAGAGGATTGTGTTGCGCTTCGTTTTGAAACTGATATTTTTGTTAGGTACGGTACTTGTCTGTTGTGGTCTATGATCTTCATTGCCCTCCATTTCTGTTTCTAGCATCTATCCCTTTCACATTTATTACCATATTTCTTTTCACAAAGTTGTGAATTGTTAATGAATACATTATTGTATTCACTGAGATGACAGAAGTCATGGGATACCTCCTAATGTCTGGTCTGACCTCCTTTTGCTCTACGTAGTGCAGCAAGCAACTCCACATGGCACGGACTCAACAAGTCGTTGGAACTCCCGTGCAGAAATATTGAACCCTACTGCCTCTACAGTCTTACGTAATTTCGAAAATGTTGCCGGTGCAGGATTTTGTGCACGAACTGATCTCTCGATTAGATCTCATAAATGTTCGATGGAAGTGATGTCGGTCGGTATGGGTGACTAAATAATTCTCCCCAATTGCCCGGAATGTTCTGACATGGCGCACTGTCATTCGTAATAATTC
The DNA here is from genome assembly GCF_021461395.2 of Schistocerca americana. Lineage (NCBI taxonomy): Eukaryota > Metazoa > Arthropoda > Insecta > Orthoptera > Acrididae > Schistocerca > Schistocerca americana. The sequence continues at coordinate 185,819,740 of NC_060125.1, read as the reverse complement.
TATCGGTGTTTGGGGACCGGAAGTCCATGTACGGCTGCAAAAGTATCGAAGTTGCCGAACATAACATTTCCTGTCAACGATCCCTTCAGCTGGACCAGAGGTCCCAGTCCATTAAATGTAAGCGCAGCCCACACCATTACGGTGTCACCACCAGCTTGTACAGTGACTTGTTGACAGCTTGTGTTCATGGTTTTTTGGGGTTTGTTGCACACTCGAACCCTACCGTCAGCTCTTACCAACGGAAATCGGGACTCATCCGACAAAGCCACGGTTAACCAGTTATCTGTGGTCCAACCTATTAAGTCAAGATCCCAGTAGAGGCGCTGCAGGCTACGTCGCGCTCTTAGTTGAGGCACTCGAGTCGGTCGTCTATGGTGTAGTCCATTAACGCCAAATTTCACTACTCTGTCCTAACGGACTCGTCGTACGTCACACATTGATATCTATGGCTATTTCACGCAGCGTTGGTTGTCTGTTAGCACTGACCACTCTACGCAAACGCCGCCGCTCTCGGTCGTTAAGTGAAGGCTGTCGGCCGTTTCCTTGTCTGTGGTGAGAGGTAATGCCTGAAATTTGGCATGCTCGGTAGGCATTTAACGGCGTGGATCTCGGAATATTCCCTCATGATTCCCGAAACGAAGTGTCTCATGCCTCTGTCACCAACTACCATTCCGCGTTCAGTGTCTGTTAACTCTCGTCGTGAGGCCGTAATCACGTTACACCTTTTTACTTGAATCCTCTGAATACAAATGACACTCCGTCAGTGCAGTGCCCCTTTATTCCCTGTGTACGCGATCGCCATCTGTATATGAGCTTCTCGCTATCCTGTGACTTGTGTCACCACAGTGTAAAACTTGTATGCTGTAATAGTTAAAGAATACTTGCATACGTGCTATGTCCAATTACTTGGATTGGGTGTCACTTAGGTGTAATGTTATGAAACTAGGTACAAGAAAGTTCTGTGTAGCGGTATTTGGGCTGGAACGTGGGGTGAAAAATGTTAAAAGAGGTATTTTAACTATTTAGGACAAAGTAAAACTGATTTTGAAAGATACAGTAGATATTGTCATTAGGTCGTTGTGTAATGTCGGTGCCTCAGAGTCGTTTCTTGAACTTTATGTTAGACCATCGCGTATTTTAAGTAAACAGGAACTGTGGATGTATAGAAGAAAGAGAATGGATCAGAAGGCTGAAGGATGGAGAGAAGTATTTGATGAAGAAGAAAAACGAGTGAGAATAGGATGAGCCCAAGATGGTATGGGAAGGGTTAGTGGCAGATATCATCCACGTACGAGAAGTTAGTAATTGAGGAACATTGAACTGGAACGTTCTGGTGGAAGGAGGTTAAAGAAATAGTTACCGTCAAAGAATAATAATGCTGTCAGAGAAAGAGCTAATCTGTGTTCAGACAATGGCAAGTGATGAACTGTCAATGGTAAGTTAAAAATATAACGTAGACACTTGAGTTTGAGAACAAAATTAGAAATATCGAATATCTGGAAAGGGGCAGTGCGATAATGCGTGCAGTCACATCAAAAATTAATGTGCGGGTTTTCCAACAAAAGAAATCTACTAGGGTGCTTACTCTTATTTAAGGCAGTATTCCGTTTTCAGTGTAAGAGCAGACCCCAGTCAAAAATTTTTATATTACATCGAACTAACTTTTGAAGACAGGTCTTGGTTAAACAAATTTTCAGTGAAATTTATTCATATTGGAAATCAATTGCGCAGGAGGTTTCTAAAATTAGAGAGTAGTGATGCCTCATACACTTTGGTTTCATACTGAACGATAAAAAGTTACAACTGAACGGTGAGATACACAACATAAAAACTTATTTACGTAGTGATAACGACTTTCATACATTCATCACATGTGATTGACAGTACAATCAAATTTTAATTGTAATTTATACCTACGTCCACTGTTTTTAATAATGGGTGCTTGAATTTAAGAAAGAGGCTTCTCTGATGTACTTGTGGTATGCCTGAATGAATGTGTACTGATAGCGAGAATTTAATTAGCTCTCAGTTCCTAAGGCAATAATTTAACTTTTCCGACATCGGATTTAATTCTAAGAAGGTACTGAAGAATATGTCATCATCAAACTGAGTTCTTAGCAGGTACTGAGGTGTCAGCTTATTTGATTACCACACAACAGTTTGCTAAGACAGACGGCAGTAGATTAACGAAGTATATTGGATGTCTTAACATTTGCCATCACGTATCGAAATTCGACGGCGAGAGGACTGTGGCATATGGCGTGATATAGCTGCTCCCATTGGTCTTGTTCCCACAATTATTATGGGATATGGAAACAGGTGGCACAGGAATGCAACAGACAACACCTTGCACGAACACAGCATCCCAGACCGGCTAGCATCCGAGAGGACAGACATAAAATTGCAGTTTTGTCATATGATGACATGGTTAGAGACCGTGGCTGTTATTTGAAGACAAATGTTGATAGTGTTGAGACAACAACCTTTATTCAAAAGGTACCGTTACAGGTTTAGCATCATTACGATTCGTCGTCACACGGCTTTCATGCTTTCATTAACACAAGTGCTGCGGTTTTTACCGATTACTAGACAGTACATTATTCATTTACATTTAGCATCATGAGAATTGTAGTAACAGATAAATTTGCTACTTTGATCTGCAGATAGGTGTAGGAATACTATTTACTTTGGAGGTTGGAACTTAATTTTTGGAAATTTTTCAGGAAAGCCATGTTAGCCAGTTCAGTTTGTTCATTAGGGATATATCCTGGGATACTGTTTGCGTGTGTGTGTATTTCTATTTTTTCCAATATGTTCGTAGTGGCTCCCTTTTCTGATAGATGTAAAATTTTTAAGTTGTTCTGAATGTTTCTCACTGAATGCTTTTCTGTGGCAATATGGGCTGCAAATGCAGATTTATTCAAGTTGCCAAGCCTTAAAACATCAATGTGTTCTTTCTATCTAACTTCAAGACTTCTGCGAGACTGTCCATTTTCTAATTTTGGGCATGTATCACATTTGAGCGTGTATATTCCTGATTTACTGTAGGGGTTCTTGGAGGAGGTTACATCATGGATTAGTTTTTGTTGTAATTTATTATTTGTGGAAGAGCTGATTTTGATATTTTTCTCTTTAAATAAGTTTACTATCTGGTATGATAAAGGGCCTATGTATGGTAGAGCAGCATATTTAGGTTTGGCATCTGTGGCACACTGATTTGGCTTGGAGTAGATGTTGCGCGTGTTGCTCTTTAGTGGAACTATGTTTTTTGTTTGCATTTTGTTGTGGGCTCAAAAAATGGCTCGAGCACTATGGGACTTAACATCTATGGTCATCAGTCCCCTAGAACTTAGAACTACTTAAACCTAACTAACCTAAGGACAGCACACAACACCCAGCCATCACGAGGCAGAGAAAATCCCTGACCCCGCCGGGAATGGAACCCGGGAACCCGGGCGTGGGAAGCGAGAACGCTACCGCACGACCACGAGATGCGTTTGTTGTGGGGTTTTTCTCTTATTGTGGGTTTATATCAGTTATTACGAGCGCTGTTTTAATTAATTTGATTTCATTTTCTTGGTCTGTGTCACTCATTGCTACTTCTTTACTCTATGTACCATGACTCTGAAGTATGCCATTTTTTGTTGGCGGAGGTGGCATGATAAGTTCTCAATACTGACATCTGTAGTGGAAGGTTTTCTGAACATAATAAATTGATGTTCATTGTTACTGCTGCAAATCTTCAGGTGGAGACAGTTAATGTTTTTATTAGTTTCAAGTTCAATTGTGAATTTAATATTTTTGTGCATTTCGGTTAGATCTGCTGCTAATATATCAATTTCATTGTTTGTACCATCAAAAATGAAGATTTTATTATCAACATATCTTCTGTAGTAGATTACTTTGTTTGAGATGGGCTGGTTGGTTGAGAAGAATTATTGTTCTATATGGTTGATGTAAATATCAGCCATTATCCCAGGTAAGCTACTTCCCATTGCCAAACCATCATGTTGATGGTACCGCTTGTTGCTGAAGCTAAAGTAATTATGCTCTGGAATAAGTCTAAGTATTTCTGTGAGTTCATAGATCTCTGCAATACGAATTTCCTTTACACTACTGGCCATTAAAATTGCTACACCACGAAGATGACGTGCTACATACGCGAAATTTAACCGACAGGAGGAAGATCCTGTGATATGCAAATGATTAGCTTTTCAGAGCATTCTCACATGGTTGGCACCGGCGACAACTCCTACAACGTGCTGACATGAGGAAAAAGTGTTCAAATGTGTCTGAAATCTTATGGGACTTAACTGCTAAGGTCATCTGTCCCTAAACTAAATTATACAAAGGACAAACACACACACTCATGCCCGAGGGAGGACTCAAACCGCCACCGGGACCAGCCGCACAGTCCATAACTGCAGCCCCCAAGACCGCATGGCTAATCCCGCGCTGTGACATGAGGAAAGTTTCCATCCGATTTCTCATATACACCCAGGAATCGACCGGCGTTATATGGTGAAACGTTGTTGTGATGCCTCGTGTAGGGAGGAGAAATGCGTACCATAACGTTTCCGACTTTGATAAAGGTCGGATTGTAGCCTATCGCGATTGCGGTTTATCGTATCGCGACATTGCTGCTCGCGTTGGTTGCGATCCAAATACTGTTAGCAGAATATGGAATTGGTGGGTTCCCAACGGCCTCGTATCACTAGCAGTCGAGATGACCGGCATCTTATCCTTATTGCTGTAACGGATCGTGCAGCCACGTCTCGATCCCTGAGTCAACAGATGGGGACGTTGGCAAGACAACAACCATCTGCACGAACAGTTCGACGACGTTTGCAGCAGCATGGACTATCAGCTCGGAGACCATGGCTGCGGTTACCCTTGACACTGCATCACAGACGGGAGCGCCTGCGATGGTGTACTCAACGACGAACCTGGGTGCACGAGTAGGAAAACGTCATTTTTTCAGATGAATTCAGGTTCTGTTTACAGCATCATGATGATCGCATCCGTGTTTGTCGACATCGCGCTGAACGCACATTGGAAACGTGTATTCGTCATCGCCATACCAGCGTATCACCCGGCGTGATGGTATGAGGTGCCATTGATTACACGTCGCGGTCACCTCTTGTTCGCAATGACGGCACTTTGAACAGTGGACGTTACATTTCAGATGTGTTACGACCCGTGGCTCTGCCCTTCATTCAGCCGGCCGGAATGGCCGAGCGGTTCTAGGCGCTACAGTCTGGAACCGCGCGGCCGCTACGGTCGCAGGTTCGAATCCTGCCTCGGGCGTGGATGTGTGTGATGTCCTTAGGTTAGTTATTTTTAAGTAGGTCTAAGTTCTAGGGGTTGATGACCTCAGATGTTAAGTCCCATAGTGCTCAGAGCCATTTGAACCATTTTTTCTACCCTTCATTCAATCCCTGCGAAACCAAACATTTCAGCTGGATAATGCACAACCGCATATTGCAGGTCCCGAACCGGCCTTTATGGATACAGAAAACGTTCGACTGCTGTCCTGACCAGCACATTCTCCAGATCTCTCACCAACTGAAAACTTCTGGTCAATGGTGACCGAGCAACTGGCTCATCACAATACGCCAGTCACTACTGTTGATGAATTGTGGTATCGTGTTGAAGTATCGTGGGCATCTATATCTGTACACGCTATCCAAACTGTGTTTGACTCAATGCCCAGGTGTATCAAGGCCGTTATTACGGCCAGAGTTTGTTGTTCTGGGTACTGATTTCTCAGTATCTATGCGCCCAAATTGCATGAAAAAGTAATGACATGTCAGTTGTAGTATAATATATTTGTCCAATGAATACCCGTTTATCATCTGCATTTCGTCTTGGTATAGCAATTTTAGTGGCCAGTAGTGTTTTTAAGCAGATTGTCTCTTATAATGTTAGAGTCTCTTTGACAGGGATGTTCGAGTATAGGTCGACTATGTCTAGTGATGCCAATGTTTCTGTTGGTGGGATGTGGATGTCTTTAATTAAACTTATAAGTTCATGTCTGTTATGTATGGTGCAGTTATTTTCAAATGTATTTGATAATGAGGTCTTTCAGATTATGGCTTATGAAGTATGCAGGGCTGTTTCTTGAGTTAACATTCATTCAAATGGGACAATTTTCTTTATGAACCTTAGAATGTGTACGCAGTTTTGGTACTGAGGGATTCATTGTTATACAGTACTAAAACTGAGTGCACAGCCAAAGGTTCATAAAGAAAATTGTCCCATTGGCCTGATTTTTAACATAAGAAAGAGCCCTGCGTGCATCGAAACCATAAACTGAAAGCCCTCATTACCAAATACTACACAGTTGAAAATAATTGCTCAATACATAACACACATGAACTCATAAGCTTAATTAAATACAACGATATCCCACCAACAGCTACATTAGTATCACTAGGCATAGTCAACCTGTACACGAACATCCCTGTCAAAGAGACTATTAACATTATAAGAAACAATCTGCTTAACTATAAGAAAATTAGTATTGCAGAGATCTATGAACTCATACGAATAATTACACTTATTACTTTAGCTTCAGCAACAAGCTGTACCATCAGCATGATGGTTTGGCAATGGGAAGTAGCTTAGCTGGGATAATGGCTGATATTTACACCAAACATATAGAACAATAATTCTTCTCAACCAACCAGCCCATCTCAAACAAAATAATCTACTACAGAAGATATGTTGATCATACAATCTTGCTTTTTGATGGTACAAACAATGAAATTGATACATCAGCAACAGACCTAAGCAAAATGCCCAAAAATTTTAAATTCACAGTAGAACATGAAACTAATAAAAGCATTAACTTTCTTGATCTCAAGATTTGCAACAGCAACCATAAACATCAATTTAGAAATACCAATGAGTGACACAGACCAGGACAATGAAATCAAATTAATTAAAACAAGGCTCATAATAACGGACAAAAATCCAAAATAATAGAAAAACCCCACAACAAAATTCAAACAAAAATGCAGAGAGTATACAGTATTTTGCTGTTATTGTTCGGTTTCCAATTTTCCATCTCACATCGTTCACCCAGAGATTTTTAGACTGGTAGGATATCTAAAGGAGAACGACAGAAACGAAACCATTACCGTTACAGTTATCAGCGCAACCAAAAATTATGTCCATAAACGAAAATACCGTTTGAACAATCCACTTACGAATTAAATTGTTCCCTTTGCACTTTAGACCAGGCGGACTCAATTTTTTTTACCTTCCAGCCACTTTAGTATCTCTATTAAAGGTAAAACTTTCTAATCACCCACTGGTTCCACAGTGATGGTGATTTATAAAGAAGGGAATTGTTTTTTAAGCCCTTACCTTCCATCATGAAAGCTGGAAACCCATTGGTGGGCAGTAGACACCAAGTTGATTACCACTTATTTAGACTATAAGCAGCATCATTGGTACGCCCGGTAGGGGTGCAAGGTGGCATTCTGGTCATAACACTTCAATCAGAAGCTAATGTTTGGACCAGCTGAGACGCGGACGTCAGCTTCAATTTTATGACATCATGACAAGTTCCCTTATAATACTCCATACTCCTAGCTCTGACTGTAGATCGTTTCCAGCCGCCTATGTTAAGTGGTTTACGTGTCGCTGGACTGCTCACCCGTCGATGAGCTCACCGCACCATAAACTGTCTCTTACCGCGATTGCTAAATACAGGTATTACCTTTGACTTGGACACAGTACTTGAGGACATACATCGTAAAACTTATATTGCATAAATTTCTAAAAAAAAAAAAAAAAGAAACAATACATTTACAAACAAAATATCATGTGAGATGATACATTCATTAACACTTCATGTTTATGTGAACAAATATCGGTCAGTACTTACGTAATAACTTAATTTAGTTCATCAAATTAGATATTCAAGGAAAGCCTGCAGCTGTGTCATTCATGACTTAAACAATGAAAACTGCACCGATTACTTATTTTTTGATGCTTAACAAAACGCGTTTCGAGAATTTATTCTTATTTTCAAGTGCATTTTTGCATTTATTTACATGAATGGGTCTAGTGTGGTTTGCATGTGTGATTTTCTGCCTCTCTTGCGTGTTTTTGAAGTTAGAACGTATTGTGCCTCCGCCATTATACAGATTACCATACACACGCAAATCGTCTCTTACACATATAACAGTTTATCACACACATGCAAATCATCACTTACACATATAATCTGTGTAATGGAACAGGCACAATACGTTCTAACTTAAAAAAGACGCAAGAGAAGCAGAAAATCACACATGCAAACATCACCAAATATACTCATGTAAACAATTGCTCAAATTCACTTGAAAATGAGAATAAATTCTCGAAACGCGTTGTGCCAAGCATCAAAAAATAAGTACCTGGTGCAGTTTTTATTATTTAAATCAAGTCAAATAATAACCTTGCATTGGAAAGAAAGACAATTAACCTAATATTGCCAAATTAACACAAAGAAACAACGTAAGACGAAAATCTCCGTCATACATCGACTTTCTGAACCTCCTTCCAGAAAATTTTGGCTCTTCTACATTTACATCTACATCTACATCTACACCCATACTCCGCAAGCCACCTGACGGTGTGTGGTGGAGGATACGTTGAGTACCTCTATCGTTTCTCCCTTCTATTCCAGTCTCGTATTGTTCGTGGAAAGAAGGATTGTCGGTATGCCTCTGTGTGGGCTCTAATCTCTCTGATTTTATCCTCATGGTCTCTTCGCGAGATATACGTAGGAGGGAGCAATATAATGCTTGACTCTTCGGTGAAGGTATGTTCTCGAAACTTCAACAAAAGCCCGTACAGAGCTACTGAGCGTCTCTCCTGCAGAGTCTTCCACTGGGGTTTATCTATCAACTCCGTAACGCTTTCGTGATTACTAAATGATCCTGTAACGAAGCACGCTGCTTTCCGTTGCATCTTCTCTATTTCTTCTATCAACCCTATCTCGTACGGATCCCCTGCTGCTGAGCAGTATTCAAGCAGCGGGCGAACAAGCGTACCGTAACCTACTTCCTTTTTTTTTAGGATTGCATGTCCTTAGGATTCTTCCAATGAATCTCAGTCTGGCATCTGCTTTACCGACGATCAACTTTATATGATCATTCCATTTTAAATCACTCCTAATGCGTACTCCCAGATAATTTATGGCATTAACTGCTTCCAGTTGCTGACCTGCTATGTTGTAGCTAAATGATAAGGGATCTTTCTTTCTATGTACTCGCAACACATTACACTTGTCTACATTGAGATTCAATTGCCATTCCCTGCACCATGCTTTAATTCGCTGCAGATCCTCCTGCATTTCAGTACAATTTTCCATTGTTGCAACCTCTCGATATACCACAGCATCATCCGCAAAAAGCCTCAGTGAACTTCCGATGTCATCCACAATGTCAGTTATGTATATTGTGAATAGCAACGGTCCTACGACACTCCCCTGCGGCACACCTGAAATCACTCGTACTTCGGAAGACTTCTCTACATTGAGAATGATATGCTGCGTTCTGTTATCTAGGATCTCTTCAATCCAATCACACAATTGGTATGATAGTCCATATGCTCTTACTTTGTTCATTAAACGACTGTGGGGAACTGAATCGAACGCATTGCGGAAGTCAAGAAACACGCCATCTACCTGTGAACCCGTGTCTATGGCCCTCTGAGTCTTGTGGACGAATAGCGCGAGCTGGGTTTCACACGACCGTCTTTTTCGAAACCCATGCTGATTCCTACAGAGTAGATTTCTAGTCTCCAGAAAAGTCATTATACTCGAACGTAATACGTATTCCAAAATTCTACAACTGATCGACGGTAGAGATACAGGTCTATAGTTCTGCACATCTGTTCGACGTCCCTTCTAGAAAACGGGGATGACCTGCGCCCTTTTCTAATCCTTTGAAACGCTACGCTCTTCTAGATACCTACGGAACACCGCTGCAAGAAGGGGGGAAAGTTCCTTCGCGTCCTCTGTGTAAAATCGAACTGGTATCCCATCAGGTCCAGCGGCCTTTTCTCTTTTGAGTGATTTTAATGGTTTCTCTATCCCTCTGTCGTCTATTTCGATATCTACCATTTTGTCATCTGTGCTACAATCTAGAGATGGAACTACAGTGCAGTCTTCCTCTGTGAAACAGCTTTGGAAAAAGACGTTTAGTATTTCGGCCTTTAGTCTGTCATTCTCTGTTTCAGTACCATTTTGGTCACAGAGTGTCTGGACATTTTGTTTTGATCCACCTACCGCTTTGACATAAGACCAAAATTTCTTAGGATTTTCTACCAAGTCAGTACATAGAACTTTACTTTAGAATTCATTGAACGCCTCTCGCATAGCCCTCCTCACACTACATTTCGCTTCGCGTAATTTTTGTTTGTCTGCGAGGCTTTGGCTATGTTTATGTTTGCTGTGAAGTTCCCTTTGCTTCCGCAGCAGTTTTCAAGTTCTTTTCTGTCGCCACTGTCACGTCATTCTTCTCGTCAACATCCATAAATGAAATGTTAACAGCAATCCATCGAACTTGGCCGCGAAGTTATTTTCCACGATCGCCTTCCACGCTTGCACTGCATAATAGCACTGCACAGTGAACTCGGCCGCGGCTCTAGGCACTCAGGTGACCAAGTTAATGTCCTCCACCTCAGGATCTTCAGTTATCTTTGTCGACTAATAGTTATGACGACCTACGAGCAAAGTAGGCTTGTCAGAGAATGCTCTTACGGATCTAACTGAGTTTGCTGTTGACGAGTGCTCGTGATTCCAAAGATTTCCTATCGGTATTCCTCAAATCAATGACAGTTTCAGAGAGTTAACACCAATGCAGTGGGCATCCTCAAATCAATGACTGTTTCAGAGAGTTAACATCAATGCAGTGGGGAATCAGCAGTACTGTAAGTGTGCCTTTTACAAATGGCTGTGTGTGCTCAGTAAGTAAGACTGTTATACAGATACAAAACAGTTATTTCCAGTAAGCAGATTCCATGTAGCACGGTACGAGATGCCAATCGGTAGGGCGATCGGCATGAGATTAGAAGACTAAATCAATCATAGCAGACCATGCAGCTGATTAGTTCTTTGCATCAGAATTTGAGTGCTAATCCCAGCAGCGAATCAGAAACAACCTACATGGTATTACGAGAGTATTTATTAATTAAATGATCCTAAAAACACAACGATGGAGAAACATCGCAGCAGCAAGAAGGAGTTGTGCGCTATAAACTAAAGTTAGTAGGCGTGTTTCTACATCTGAAAGACGATGTGTATTCAGATTTCACGCGAGTCGCGTAAGAGGAGTGCTAGTACCACCACTACAAAAATACAAATCCGGTTAGCTTTAAATACGTGCTGCAACGGTCGTGAGCTTTAATTATCTTTGAGATTGAACTTGGTAAATTGATGTTAGTCAAGCACGTCTTTATGTGCTGCCATTCATGAATAGCATACCAGGGGTGTTTTCCAACAGGATAACGCTCACCTATATACCGCTGTTGTAACCGAACATGCTATACAGAATGCCGACATGTTGCCGTAGCCTGCCGATCATCAGAATTGTCTCCAGTCGAGCACATATAGGACACTATCGGATGACAACTCCTATGTCATTCACAAGTAGCATTAACCGTCCCTGTACTGACCGACCGACTGCAACAGCCACGAAACTCCATCGCACAAACTAACATCCTGCACCTGTACAAAAAAAGAATGCACGTTTGCATGCTTGCATTCAACAGTCTGGGGGTTACACCGGTTATTAATGTACCACTACTTCACATTTGCAATGGCCTATCTCGCACTTACATTATCCTGTGATCTAGCAACGTTAATCACTCAAATATGTTACCTAGACAAATGTATTCCCGAAATGTCATTACTCTACATGAATTACTTTTTGGTGTTGTGAGTTTTTTTGCGTCAGTGTAACACGATACTGGCGGCAGTCGATCACACAGCTATGATTCATTCATCAGGGAACAAGAGTATGTCAGCTGAGAATAAATGAGCCGGCCGTTGTGGCCGAGCGGTTCTAGGCGCTTCAGTCCAGAACCGCGCTGCTGCTACGGTCGCAGGTTCGAATCCTGCCTCGGGCATGTGTGTGATGTACTTGGGTTAGTTATGTTTAAGTAGTTTATAAGTCTACGGGACAGATGGCATCAGATGTTAAGCCCCATAGTCCTTAGAGCCATTCGAGAAAAAATGAGAATCGAAAATAGGACTGGGGTGGGTAAGGAGGTGTAATCGTGGCCATGATGTGGAACCGTGACCATGGGTTGATAGCCATGTCGATTTTTAGAGAAGGTCGCTCTTTGGTTCTCGAGAAGTTACTCTGTTGCTTCGTCCACGACAGAGGGTACCTTTTCCATGTGTCACATATAGCACATACAACGGCCCAACGTTGCCTGATTTCCGGTGGGGAGGGGGGGAAGAGAGGGAGGAGAAATCAACTGAAACGATTTTGAAGTAAAAATATTAACTCTGTTTAAGATCATGTAGGCGTTATCGAGCAGTTTTTAAAGGACTGGAAAAAAGAAACGAATGACATAAAATGGTGTGATTATTCAAACGTTTGAAGAATACATTCTGTGTAGTTCTGCTTCATTATATCACAGTTTTACGTGTTAAAAACTGGCATAAGAGTTTTCTTTACATCTTTTGTTGCTCACTGATCTACTGTGCATAGTCCCTAAGTAGCACCACAATAAATTATATGTTTTCATTATTGACAAAAATCACCCAAAAGCCGTTTCGCGTTATACCCCTCCACCAAACTATAGTACGCCGGTCAGGGAAACAGATGAATCACCAGAATACTCCAAAGTCCGACAGCTGTTCGTCTGAATTGGAGTTAGTGGAAATTTAAGAGACTTAGCGTTGATTTTGCGATCCTTTCTATGTTACTATCACCTACTTTTACTTGCAGGCTCCCTTGCAGTATTTTCCTCTTCAACATACTTACATGAAATTTTCGTAAGCATTTTGATCTTTGACCCACCATAATACGCCTGTGTTTTTCTTGTCTCTCGCCAAATGACGCACCGTTGCTCTGTCCACAAGTCTAAACATTACAAGTTTATAATGCGCCGCAGTTTTCTTTTTAACTTGAGCTGTAATGATTTGTAATATACCCGAGATACCGTGCTCAATTCAGCGCGAGTGACGGCAGACAACTGCAACTTCTGCTTGTTGGCAGTTCGAGCGATGGTAACAGAGGTTAGCCAATCTTCATACTTGTTGAAAACAGGTGTAAGATCGCCATGATAACTTGGTCAGTTTCAGTGTATGCACGGCCGAAGTATCTTATGCTTCAAATATTTAATTTATGACTTGTTCTTAGTAATGAGACTTATCTGTGCAGTGTAGTTTGATTGTCCGACGCAACGCTGATAATGTAGCTCAGATGATGGTTCGAAAATCAAGATTCAGACATCCGTTAGGGCTTAAATTAGTGAATAAAATTTTGTGAGATGCTACCTTCATATGTTGCGTGGAAGTAAAATAATACGGGAAAAAGTATGAGTTCAGTTTGGTGAATAAATGGCCAGCACTTCATCAGTGCTACAGGGCCCGCCCGATCTGAAACCGCGGCTACCCAAATCGAGACGAAGTTCTAACCTTGTCTGGATTAGAAACTTTTTAAGTATCAGCCTGCTCACTTATATGAAATTTGTGCTGGATCGACATTTTGGCATTGGAGATTCGGTCTGTTTCGATTTACATAATTTTCAGCTGAGTATGATATATGGCTCTGTTGTGGAATTCACCCGAATGTATAATAATTCGCGTAGCAACTGACGGACGTTACGTTGTTGTACCTGTCAGACACACGACGTGTTAGGTACAGCTGCACAAGGTCACCTGGCCATCACATCAACAGCATTTGTGCAGGTGACAGCTGGCTCACCCAATCAGTTGTTACAAATGGAAATTAATTACGTTCTGTCGCTGGAGTTTCTAAGTTTAAAATGTTGCGAGTGCAGGTATTTATATGCTTTATTTTTTTGTTCCACATTTATTATTTTATATTGATGTCCTGTTTGAGTTTGTATCCAAAAGCGAAATCCTTTTACCATTATCTTTTTTCTTTTATGATAGAGATACTTTACTGAACTTGTCAGATTCGTCTGCAATTCCAAGAACTTTATGTAACTGGAAAATGTTTATGATCGGTAAAGACGTACATAGTGTTTGGGTCAATATAACAAAAAATGTTTTACTTTTTCGACTAACTATTTGTGATATTGACTGCTGCATTACACTTGTACATTATCAAGGAGCTAATTTCAGACAGTAAAGAACGTATTTTCGACATTTTTCTTCTCTTCCATTATTGCTCAAATTACATCCCACTGGCAGAGAGCTACATAGGTTACTCGACTGTTGCAGTGCTCTAATGTACTTTGTGAATAGTCACTACAACGAACAAATCAGTAGCTGATAGCAGTGATTCTAAGTGCTTTTGACAGTGATACTCTGTTTCGAAATGTAAATATCATATGGATAATGGTTTTGAAAGTACACAAACTGTCCCTTCAAGTAATCATTCTTTAAAGTACCCGCTTTGTCGGCTTTTGCTGCCTTTCTGCAGCCAACAGGGCCAACAAAAGACCTGGAGCTACAACACACGCAGAAACTAGAATGATTTCTTCATGGAAGTAAACTTTTATACAGCTATTCACAGTGAAATTACTTAAATGACAACACTGAAGTTGAGCTTTTATTTATCCTATGTCAATCATATAGCGATTAGTCAATAAGCTTATGGGAAAAGGTGTAATATCCACGCTTATATTTTATTAAAAATAATATTCACGACAGCATTTTATGTGGAATGTGACTGAACATTTATCCTATTGTCGTAAAACTAATGAAAAGTACTTCGTTGTTAATAAAATAATAAATAATTATTCTCAACGACTTAATTAAATATTTTGTAAAAAATTATATCTCAGATTATACCCATGTAAAAAGATAATGAAAATCTCAATCGTTTTTTATCTATGGTTTTTGAAGAAGATCCTTCTTCTTGTTCGAACTATAGTAATCATGGGATGTGATTGATATCTCATAACACAGCGGTCTATAAGAAACTGTATTAAGTTGCTAACCGATATTGGAAAATACAGTTTATGTGTTATTAAAATGAGTCTTTTTTGTTTGGAGTTTTATATAATTGTAATTCTCGTCCTATATAAATGTTAAGTTTTCTGCTCAGCTACAAAAGAGCGCAGCCATTAGCGCTATTGATCTACAGCTCAGTTTATTAGTAAATGGTGAATATTAAATCTTGTAACATCGAGAAACGTTTTCAAATGTTAATGCATATAGGGAAGGTGCAAAAAGATTTTATATATATATATATATATATATATATATATATATATATATATATATATATATATATAATTTATTAGGGACAGAATCGATAAATGATTGCCTTATATTAGCCGCAGTCTTAGTGAAATATTGCAGTGGCAGTTTTATGGAGAGTTAGAACGGAGAAATTTTTTTTCACATTTTTGGATATTTATCTCATTATAAAATTTGCAATTGTCCTAATAAAATGTTATATATATATATCACTCATAAACTCACATGGGAAGTATTTTATTTTATATTTTTAAATGTAATCTACAAACGTTGATAATGTTATAATTTTTGCCTGCATTATTTCAAGATCTACTAAAATAGTTAATAATTTTATATAGAAGGCTGTGGATTGCTGTGTTATGAAAGTTAGCAGTGTTGGAGTGTTGGTCATATCCAGAAGATGATGGGCACCGGGCTGAGGAAGCTGAAACGAAGTTTGATAGACAAGAAACTTTCTGATGGTAGAACCGTAAGAGGCAGGGTGACAGACAAAATGACTGATAAACTACAGCACCATTATGGGATGGCCATTAGAAATCATACTGAGGATTTGTTGAAAATGAAGCAGGCAGCGTGGACTACCTTCTTTCACAGACTGCCAAGTGATGAAAAACCAGTACACCACCTTTGCCCTCCTCGACCTGATTCATGGTGCAATTACCGCAATGCCCAGTACTCAAACAGTGCATACAGCCATAAGCATTCCATCCCAGCAGCAGTAATGGATATTATAAAATCTATTTACAGACACCTGGCAAATCCTGAATTACTGAAGAAGTGTGTGCATGGTCAGACTCAAAATCCCAATAAGTCGTTCAAAAATCTTACATGGACACGCTTACCAGAAAAGGTTTTGGTTGGAATGAGGACACTAAAGTGGGGGGTCAGTGATGCTGTTATTGCTTTTGATGATGGCAACATTGGTGGGTGAAAGTGGGTGAAAGTGCTACAGCATATGGGAATTAATCCTGGAGAGAACTTGAACGTATGGACAAGGTTTGCATTGATAAAGCAGAGTATACAGCACTGTTCACCACTAAGGAGTCCACAAAGAAGAAAAGAAGAAAAAACTTGGAAAAAGATCAAGAGGATGATATACAATTTGGTGCAGGGTGCTTCTAAGTGACTAAAAATATAAAAA
This sequence comes from Schistocerca americana, assembly GCF_021461395.2. NCBI lineage: Eukaryota > Metazoa > Arthropoda > Insecta > Orthoptera > Acrididae > Schistocerca > Schistocerca americana. Next base: position 185,803,196 of record NC_060125.1, on the reverse strand, counting down.
TAAACATTTATTGAGCACCAGTCTTTGGAAACTATAGAAGGCGTTCCTGACAATTTACATTTTCTGTTGCATTTCTCTAAATCTCAGAAACCACTTATAGTAGAGCACTGATATTTTCAGGGAGTAATAATATACATATGCTGAGACTACTGAACTAAAAGAAGAACATAATGTTATATATAATCAAAATTATTTAGGATAACGTACAAAAAAGTATACAAAATTTTACCCGTGTAATTAAAAGATTGTATTTCCAAAGGCAGTTGCTGGAATGCAATTATTGTAGTTCACTAGACTAAGAACATACAGTTTAACGTCGTGTAAAAGTTTCATGTCAATGGCTGCAGTGTTTCCTGAAATACAGGGAAGCCAAGTCACTAAATTTAACATTGTCGGGATAGCAAAGAGTCTTTTAAGCAACAGCACTGAAATTACTAAAAATCGTTACTGTTGGTTAATTCAGATTCCTTATCATATAGTTAGCTGGTTTCCTGGTTATAAATATTACTTCTGTGAATGAAATAAGTGGCATTTACACTGCTTGACAGACAGCATTGCTACACGTTCCCAGGTGGAGATTTCTTTAACAAAATAACGATCATTAGCCGAGAAAAACAGTGATTGAGTAAAACGTCATATTACATGAATAATAAGTAGTTTTATTGTAATCTTGCTGAAATTGTACAACACAACACACACGCAATTACACCACACGTCATATTGGCGCCAAGCAACCTGGGGCCATAACACACAACATTTATTGTAATATTGTATTTATTGTAGTTGTTCACAGGTGCAGTGGACCATGATAAAATATTAATGCATATGTTATTCTCTTTTTATGTGTGAATCTGACGCGAGAGAGAGTCTGAAGTATTGCAAGCAGTTGTCGAGAACGGTGGAGCTTTATTATCCGCCAACAACCGGAACAGAGGTAGTAACAGATGTTCATATTCCAGGCTTGCTCACACACACACACACACACACACACACACACTAGAGCGCGCGCGAATTACCATTACCTGCGTGTGCGCTGTTAGAAATAGCATCAGTTCAGTGAAAGTGACAGCAGCCATAAGTATCCACTACCGGATGGTAATTTGCTACCTTTATTATTTGGAAAGTTTCATAACATGGAACAGGATAAAGAAAAGCGTAGGCAAGAAATGGCTATAAAAGGACAAGAGCGTGATAGGAAATTCATGGAACAAATAAACAGTATCATTATCCAACGAGACAAGGAAATTGTCCAGAGAATTAATCAGACGTTAGTCGATCGCGATATATCACTTACACTCATTTCAACAAAGAAATCAATGCAATAAAGATAAGGCAGATACCAACTCAAGTGAATAATCTTCAGACCGAAGTATATAAGTTAGAAAGGAATTTCAAAGCTTTGAGTACTGCTGTGGTGTCAATACAGAATGTTATCCACATAGAAGTACAGAAATAAGTCCGAACGGAAGTAGCCCAAGCACTGAACGTTGAAAATGACAATCTTGAAACAATGTGAGCACACAGAAATGAGGATGCTGGTTGTTGTTGTTGTGGTCTTCAGTCCTGAGGCTGGGGTGATGCAGCTCTCCATGTTACTCTATCCTGTGCAAGCTTCTTCATCTCCCAATACGTACTGGAGCCTACATCCTTCTGAATCTGTTTAGTGTATTCATCTCTTGGTCTCCCTCTACGATTTTTACCCTCCACGCTGCCCTCCAATACTAAATTGGTGATCCCTTGATGCCTCAGAACATGTCCTACCAACCGATCCCTTCTTCTTGTCAAGTTGTACCACAAACTCCCCTTCTCCCCAATCCTATTCAATACTTCCTCATTAGTTACGTGATCTACCCATCTAATCTTCAGTATTCTTCTGTAGCACCACATTTCAAAGGGTTCTATTCTCTTCTTGTCCAAACTATTTATCGTCCATGTTTCACTTCCATACATGTCTACACTCCATACAAATACCTTCAGAAACGACTTCCTGACATTTAAATCTATACTCGATGTTAACTAATTTCTCTTCTTCAGAAACGCTTTCCTTGCCATTGCCAGTCTACATTTTATATCCTCTCTACTTCGACCATCATCAGTTACTTCACTCCCCAAGTAGCAAAACTCCTTCACTACTTTAAGTGTCTCATTTCCTAATCTAATTCCCTCAGCATCGCCTGACTTATTTCGACTACATTCCATTATCCTCGTTTTGCTTTTGTTGATGTTCATCTTATATCCTCCCTTCAAGACACTGTCCATTCCGTTCAACTGCTCTTCCAAGTCCTTTGCTATCTCTGACAGAATTACAATGTCATCGGCAAACCTTAAAGTTTTTATTTCTTCTCCATGGATTTTAATTCCTACTCCGAATTTTTCTTTTGTGTCCTTTACTGCTTGCTCAATACACAGATTGAATAACATCTGGGAGAGGCTACAACCCTGTCTCACTCCCTTCCCAACCACTGCTTCCCTTTCATGTCCCTCGACTCTTATAACTGCCATCTGGTTTCTGTACAAATTGTAAATAGCCTTTCGCTCCCTGTATTTTACCCCTGCCACCTTCAGAATTTGTAAGAGATTATTCCAGTCAATATTGTCAAAAGCTTTCTCCAAATCTACAAATGCTAGAAACGTAGGTTTGCTTTTTCTTAATCTAGCTTCTAAGATAAGTCGTAGGGTCAGTATTGCCTCACGTGTTCCCATATTTCTACGGAATCCAAACTGATCTTCCTCGAGGTCGGCTTCTACCAGTTTTTCCATTCGTCTGCACAGAATTCGCGTTAGTATTTTGCAGCCGTGACTTATTAAACTGACAGTTCGGTAATTTTCATATCTGCCAACGCCTGCTGTCTTTGGGATTGGAATTATTATATTCTTCTTGAAGTCTGAGGGTATTTCGCCTGTCTCATACATTTTGCTCACCAGATGGTAGAGTTTTGTCAGGACTGGCTCTCCCAAGGCTGTCAGTAGCTCTAATGGAATGTTGTCTACTCCCGGGCCCTTGTTTCGACTTAGGTCTTTCAGTGCTCTATCAAATTCTTCACGCAGTATCATATCTCCCATTTCATCTTCATCTACATCCTATTCCATTTCCATCAAATTGTTCTCAAGAACATCGCCTTTGTGTAGTCCCTCTATATACTCCTTCCACCTTTCTGCTTTCCCTTCTTTGCTTGGTACTGATAGGTAAAAGAACACTGAAAATTTGCCGATAATGTCTATTACAGTGCACAATAGACAAAGTTTTGCTAATCAAACTGTATAACCCCAGCAATTTATTTCACCAAGAAACCTGTATTATGAAGCATTGTGTAATTGCCATAAAGTCAGTACACCGCCGGCTAATGGCAAGAACGCCACGCACTTAAGTACATTAATGAATGAAGAGAACTCGATGAAACACTGTCAATTCCAAGTATTCAGCGAGGAGAGTAAACAGAATATCCATCCTGTAGTTTTATTAGAAACTTAAGAAGTGTTCTTCCAAAGTCTTGCACGGAGGAACAGAAAATCCAGTTTCTGGCTTCACACATTTCCGATGACGCATAGCTCCAGGCGTTGAACGCAGCAGAAACATGCAAAACCTTTAACGAATTTGAGACGGCATTTCTCGACCAGTTCTGCTCAACGTCGACTCAAGAACGACTAAGGAAGTTTGTATATGACGCAGAGTTATATAAGCCGAAGATTAGTTTGAGAAAGTACTAAAAAAATATATTAATATGATAAGGTAGTGGGATGAACCAGTAACCATATGAGGTCTGTTACGAGTACTGAAGGCTAGACTGCCTATAAATATTAGAGGGAAACTGTTTAACGACACAGATAGTGATCTTAAGGAAATTTTATCTGTGATAGACTCGTTTGACATAGTCCAAGCAGACGCCAGAATGAATTCTGACCCAACAAACGGTGCCAACTGTTCTAATGGAAAAGATTTCTGGAACGGAAGCAATGGAAACAGGGACGAAAACAAAATCCATGGGAATGAGAAGTAGAATAACAATAAAATCATTACAACCAAAACTCTGATCACCTCAGTAATAATAATAATTATCAGAGCCGGCCGGAGTGGCCGTGCGGTTCTAGGCGCTACAGTCTGGAACCCGGCGACCGCTACGGTCGCAGGTTCGAATCCTGCCTCGGGCATGAATGTTTGTGATGTCCTTAGGTTAGTTAGGTTTAATTAGTTCTAAGTTCTAGGCGACTGATGACCTCAGAACTTAAGTCGCATAGTGCTCAGAGACCATTTGAACAACTTAATTATCAGAAAACCAATGACTAACAACATTCGAATGGTAATCAAAGGCAATATAATAAATAAAATGCCAACAACAATAATAACTCTAATCGTAAAAGAGGAAATGAAAATAAATCGAACAGTCTGTACTAAGATAAACCAAAAAACATGCCTGGTGACAATGAAAATAGGATGGATTTGTCAACAACCAGTGCCAAGTCATTGGTAGCCGCAACAAAATTTTATCAATCCGGGTCAGCCAGTAAATTACGTACAGGTTATACTCATGCTCAATAACCAGTATGCACAATTTTGGGACCCGAGTAGACTACCTCCGACTGTAGAATTACAAAATGTGAAAATAGTGGAGGTACCGCCGAACCCAAAATGGAATATATGGAAGTCAACATACTACTCTCGGTCCCTGTAGGCCTTCGCCAAAACACCGAGACAAAAAATGAAGGCAATAGGTATATGCAAGAGATCGTCAGTATGATTCTCTATCAGGGTGGTAAGAAAATTGAAGAGGAACTCTATCAAAAATCCACCGTCGCTGATAGGGAAGCAAAGGAAAGTGTTCAGGAAAGTGTCAATGGAACCATCAATAATGTAGCAACCACTGTCCTCCTCTTCACAATTGCGAGTGTATCGGTGATGAACGCCCAATTTTTCAGGAAAGTAACGCAAATAAAAAGTCTGTCGATTTTGCCTCTTACGAGCTGCAAAGTTATAGGAGCGCTGGGAAAGAAGTCACAAATAATAAAATACAAGACACAGGTTGGGGTTTCTTTTGGAAATAATAGCGTTTTGTGCACGTTCCTCATAAGTTAAGTTTCATAGTGCTCAGAGCCAACCACTTCTGTGTCTCTGTAAAGAGAATAATATAACAAGTGCAAATGCAAAGTTCAAAGTTGCACAAATGTAAATACGCAAACAGTAGTTATAGTGAAAATGTTATCATACTCAATTTCATGAATTTACATATACTTGTCTGTAAGCTGATAAAAATTTTAATTATTTGAAAAACTCATTCACTCGATAAAAGTTACTGTAAATCCTATTTTAGTAAACATAATTTTCTTATGCTTTGTGTGTAGGTTGCAGAAATTGCCTATACAGGCAATTTCTGCCCGCTAGATGGCGCTGCCATAGGTCAAACGGATATCAACTGCGTTTTTTTTTAGTAGGAACCGACATTTTTTATTACATATTCGTGTAGTAAGTAAAGAAATATGAGTTTTAGTTGTACCACTTTTTTCGCTTTGTGATAGATGGCGCCGTAATAGTCCCAAACATATGGCTCACAATTTTAGACGATCAGTTGGTAACAGGTAGGTTTTTTAAATTAAAATACAGAACGTAGGTACGTTTGAACATTTTCTTTCGGTTGTTCCAATGTGATACATGTACCTTCGTGAACTTATCATTTCTGAGAACGCATGCTGTTACAGCGTGATTACCTGTAAATACCACATTAATGCAATAAATGCTCAAAATGATGTCCGTCAATCACAACGCATTTGGCAATACGTGTAACGACATTCCTCTCAACAGCGAGTAGTTCGCCTTCCGTAATGTTCGCACATGCAATGTCAATGCGCTGACGCATGTTGTCAGGCGTTGTCGGTGAATCACGATAGCAAATATCCTTCAACTTTCCCCAGAGAAAGAAATCCGGGGACGTCAGATCAGATGGTATGGTGCTTCGACGACCAATCCACCTGTCATGAAATATGCTATTCAGTACCGCTTCAACCGCACGCGAGCTATGTGCCGGACATCCATCATGTTGGAAGTACATCGCCATTCTGTCATGCAGTGCAACATCTTGTAGTAGCATCGGTAGAACATTACGTAGGAAATCAGTATACATTGCACCATTTTGATTGCCATCGATAAAATGGCGACCAATTATCCTTCCTCCCATAATGCCGCACCATATATTAACCCACCAAGGTCGCTGATGTTCCACTTGTCGCAGCCATCGTGGATTTTCCGTTGCTCAATAGTGCATATTATGCCGCTTTACGTTACCGCTGTTGGTGAATGACGCTTCGTCACTAAAGAGAACGCGTGCAAAAAATGTGTCATCGTCCCGTAATGTCTCTTGTGCCCAGTGGCACATCTGTACAATTACTGCAATTACTGGTGCATAGAAACATGGTACGGGTGCAATCGATGTTCATGTAGCGTTCTCGACACCGACGTTTTTGAGATTGCCGATTTTCGCGCATTTTGTCTGCTACTGATGTGCGGATTAGCCGCGACAGCAGCTAACACACCTACTTGGGCATCATCATTTGTTGCAGGTCGTGGTTGACGTTTCACATGTGGCTGAACACTTCCTTAAGTAACGTAACTATGCGGCGAACGGCCCCGTAACTTGGATGATGTCCAGGATACCGAGCAGCATACATAGCACGCGCCCGTTGTGCATTTTGATCACAGTAGCCATACATCAACATGATATCGACCTTTTCCGCAATTGGGAAACGATCCATTTTAACACGGGTAATGTATCACGAAGCAAATACCGTCCGCACTGGCGGAATGTTGCGTGATACCACGTACACCTTTGTGACTATTACAGCGCCATCTATCACAAAGCGAAAAAAGTGGTCCAACTAAAACATTCATATTTCCTTATGTACTACAGGAATATGTAATAAAAAATGGGGTTTCCTATTTAAAAAACGCAGTTGATATCCGTTTGACCTATGGCCGCTCCATCCAGCGGGCCAACCGTGTCGCCATCTGGCTTCCGCCTTCGAGCTAGGTGAGTTTCGTTCTTTGTAGTTTCTTCGTTTGATGCTTATTTCGTGAGATATTTGGCCCGGTCACTATCAATGGACCATCCTATTCGTGTACGAGGGTAAATGAGTAATGAATATTTTTCTGTACTTCACCTATGTAAACTCACACACGTGACAAATGTTAGTTGAGTGTTAGTTCTCGTGTTTGTCTATATCCACATTAGCTCCTTATGAAGCATTTTCCTTTTGTGTACTGTTTTGAGTGCATTTTCCTTACAGGACCATGCACAACAACGTGGAGAAGACACTGTTTGTAGGTCATCTGCTCAACACCTACACGTCTATTCGTCTTTACACATCTCAGCAGTTGTCGTTCGCCCGTATCATCAATGGCCTGTGGTGCTCCACAGTTACCTTACCGCCAGTTTTGGATAGCGCCATTTCGCAATGCGCAGCACGCTTCATATACGGCGGCACGCGATCAGCTTACGAACTTAGCCGTTTCGGAAATTCTTTCACTCTCGGCCAGAAAGCCAATGATAATTCCCTTTTTGACGTGTGATAAATCGATCCGCTTCCGCATTACAACGACTGCCCTGTTTCCCACGTTCCCCTGGTACGTTTTATATACAGTACTCTCCACAGCTAGTGCTACCACCTCCCGTCTGTGAGTGGCTATTGAGCACTGGTAGTGGTCACAGTAATGTGACAACACCGTGCAGCTGGTGAGCTGCCTTCCCATGTTTGTCCTCGCATAACGATCCATCAAGTATGAGACATTATGTGCTACGACATAGAGTCATTTTCATAGCGACGTGGCTCTTGCTCTTTTTGTTGCGTTCTTCAGTCCGAAAGCTGATTCGATACAACTCTCATACTCCTGCTCAAGGTCTTTCATTTCTGAGTAACGACCGCAGCTTACATATGTCTGAAACTACTGACTGTATTCAAGGCTTGGTCTCCCTCTTCTGTTTTTAGCCCCACACTTTTATTACCAAACTGACGAATGCTTTGATGCCTCAGGGTGTTGTAAATAGGCTGTTTAGGGTTTTATGTTGGTAATACCACGTAGCGCTCTGTATGAAAATCACTGACTGTGCTGTGTGCAGTCTGTGGCTGCTTTGAATTGTTGGAATATTCGCTACTGTAGTGTTGGGCAGTTAGATGTGATCAGCGCGTAGCGTTACGCAGTTGGAGGTGAGCCGCCAGCACAGTAATTCATTAATTTTTTCAAAGGGGATGTTTCAGTGTGTCTTACCAACCGATCACTTCACTCGGTTAAGTTCTACTATAATTCTGTTCCCCAGTTAGTTCCACGAACCCCCCCCCCCCTCTCCCCTCCCCTGATTACTTATTCGGTCTACCTGTCTAATCTGTAGTACCACATTTGAAACACTTCTATTCTCTTCTTGTCTGAACTGTTTATTATTCGCCGGCCGGGGTGGCCAAGCGGTTAAAGGCGCTACAGTCTGGAACCGCGCGGCCGCTACGGTCGCAGGTTCGAATCCTGCCTCGGGCATGGATGTGTGCGATGTCCTTAGGTTAGTTAGGTTTAAATAGTTCTAAGTTCTAGGGGACTGATGACCTTAGAAGTTAAGTCCCATAGTGCGCAAAGCCATTTGAACCATTTGGTTTATTATCCATGTTTCCCTCTCATACTAGGCTACACTTCAGAAAATAATTTACGGGAAGGACTTCATAACACTTTATTCTATATTCGATTTTAACAAATTACTTTCTTTCAGATATGCTATTACTACTTTTCCAGTCTGCTTTTTATATCTTCTTTAGTTCCTCGTCGTATGTTACTCTGTTGCTCAAGTAGCAAAAGTCATCTACTAATTTTAATGCCGGCTGCGGTGGCCGAGCAGTTCTAGGCGCTTCAGTCCGGAACCGCGCGACTGCTACGGTCGCAGGTTCGATTCCTGCCTCGGGCATGGATGTGTGTGATGTCCTTAGGTTAGTTAGGTTTAAGTAGTTCTAAGTTTTAGGGGACTGATGACCTCTATGTTAAGTCCCATAGTGCTCAGAGACATTTTTTAAACTAATTTTAGTACCTCAGATCACAATCTAATTTGCTCAACATCGCCTGATTTAATTCGACTAATTCCATTACCTTTTATTACTTTTGTTAATGTTCAATTATAGAGTCTTTACAAGATAGTAGATTTCCCCTTCAGTTGGTATTCCAAGTCCTTTGCAGTTTCCGAGGAGGTTAAACTGTCGTTGACTAACTTCGGAGTTTTATCTGTTCTCCCCGACCTTTAGTTCTCTTTCCAAGTTTCTCCGTGTTTTCCCTTGTTTCGATACTGCAGTGCCGGTGCTGTTCAGGAATACGATGCAAAGTTTCGTTAGACAACAGTGGGTGTCCGAAGGCACAAGGCCTGCGACAACTGCAGCCGTTATGGAATACATGAAATATATTCGCAGTTGCAAATATGGACAACCATCAGCTGTATAAGAGAGTGAGGACAATGAAAACTTGTGCCGGACAAGGTGTCGCTCCCAGATTTTCCGTTATCGCAAGCGGTCGCCTTACCATTAGGCTCTCCATCCATTGCTCACGGCCAGACCCAAACTTCCATCTCTCTTCATCTGTATGTCTGAAACGTGCACTCGTACGCCCATGTGTATATTTCTGTGCACGTTGCCTTGAGTTCGCCTGTCACCAGGAACGCGAAAGACAAAATTTTGCAACCCAACAAGGAGCCACTCCCACAGCACCGGCCGATATGCAGCAGGAGCGCCTGCTAAGCGGGATACAACGCTCGGCCGAGCGCGCGGTCAGTGACGCGTAGTACACGAAGTACCGAGCCGGACCACAATTGCGCGCGATCCAGACGTACCGAAGCATTACTACGTAACTCTGATGACATGAGACGAGGGTGAAACAGCATTCAGGAATCGCTCGGCCATGAAATCTTGGGCGCACATTCTCCAGAATTTAAAGAAAGTCGAGGTGCGGAAAATTACGAATATTTCGACTTAAAAAATTTTCTCTCAATTTACCATTTTCAGGTATACAAGGAGAACCATAATTCATTACACTCCAAGTCATCGATTCCTCTGTATGACAGGGTACTACCCGAGTCACGGCCACCAGTATACAAATTGGAATTTGCCTGTGGATACGTGGCAGATTCAATAGCAGGCCCGTGCTTAGTGTCGCAGCCAACTGCCGCAATTACGGCGAATTCAGACAGGCTTTCCTAAATTCCTACTGGTCGCAGGAAACCCAAGAAAGGTTTGAAGAGGACATTACGTTATGGAAGAATTACGAAGTACCGGGGTGCCGCCGTCGGTAAAGTTTTTCGAGATTCCTGTCAACAAGAGTCGTTACCTGGACCAACCATATAGTGATTAGGAGGTAATGCGACACTGGTGCCGGCCGCAGAGGCCGAGCGGTTCTAAGCGCTACAGTCTGGTACCGCGCGACCGCTACGATCGCAGGTTCGAATCCTGCCTCGGGCATGGCTGTGTGTGGCGTCCTTAGGTTAGTTACGTTTAAGTAGTTCTAAGTTCTAGGGGACTGATGACCACTGCAGTGAAGTCCCGTAGTGCTCAGACCCATTTGAACCATTTTTTTGCGACACTGGTACACCAAACTGCCATTGAGATACTAGGAACTGCTCATTGTCAGACGTAATGACACAATAGAGTTATTCAAAAGTTTTCTGCAAGAGTTAGACTTCGTCAAGGAGGACAAAAAGTGAGGGACCGAATGTGGTACATTGAACCAAATTAGCAAGGTGCATATGGAGGAAATAATGACGGGCAAAATAAAGACAGAAAAAGGTCAATAAGAAATCAGTATCGAGGTCAAAGATTTAATAATGAGTCTCAGTGAGATGATGGAAGCAGGCGGGGATCGTATGGCGATAACTTTCACGGAAACGGAAGTATCAACAGCAGGGAAATCCTAAATTCTAACCAGTTCATGCAAACGGCGTGGAACTGCAGGTAAACAAACAAGAATGGAGGAATTGGTAGTCGAAGTATGCAACGTGATCAGCGGCCCAACTTAGTGGAAATCAGTCCACCTAACCCCTGAAACAGAAATCTCTGCAGAAGACGGCGTAGGGTCTGACAGATACCCGCTATGGCCTGAGTCCACAGTAAAGCAGCACATTAGATCAATATGGGCAAAGTTGTTCAATTATATAATTAATCTAGTGTTACGAAGCATTCGTTTCGGATTAATTTATGCGGTCATTTAGTGCATTGTTATTTTTTTGACACTTGCATCTTTTTGGATGATTTATTATCTTAATTATCAGGTACGATCTTCTCCTGTGACATCTGATCAATGAGTAAGACGTTCGTAATTCCATGTCCAGCAATTTTACACCTATAATTTACTAAACATTTGTGACGTGCTGGTGTCCCCTCATGTTTCACTAATAGAAATTGATTTCGTTGATGGGAATATGCCGATTTCTCGTTGGTAACATCTTGGGTTCATATGAAAACTGGTTGGTTCAATACTTGAACATTGCTGTATTAGTAGCTTGTCACGTCACAGCAAAGGTATGTGGCGGAGCAACGTGAAAATTGTATTTTTTGGTACAGAAATAATTGCACAAGTTGTGGAGACACAGTTATTCTCAGAATTCATCTTGGAATTTAGTAATGGTTTGGTTTCTTCCACTGATGTTGTGTGCATTGCCGGTGGGTCTGTTCCACCATTTGGAGTGAGGAGACAATAGTGGTACCACAGAAGCTGATTTGTGATCCAATAGTGGATCTTGGCGTGGCTTGGATCATGCCACCTATACCGGTGGGTGTATCTTTCGAGATGGACATGGGTTGTCCACCCTAGAAGCGTGTGGAAGTTCGTGTATGGCTATTTTTCTCGCTGTGGTTCGACTAGGGTTATCGCCAGTGGAGCGATGTGTTCTCGTTGGTGGTTTTCGAGTGTGGTTACACTTATGGATAATTGGCTATGGTACAATATTTTTCGCTGGTGGTACTTTTTCGTCTGCGGTTATCGGTTATCGATTGTCACCAGCAGAGCGATGACGTTTGTCTTGAGGTATTTCGGTTGTGGATCGCCAGCGCCACAATCGCATCATCGGCAAAGTATTGTATTATGTGGCATGAGCGCTTGGAAAGCAAGTCACAATAATATGTTTTTAGATGGATAGGCATAAAATGGCGAATGGGACCAGATGAAAACAGAAGATACTGCACTGAAAAAATATTAAAAAGACCTGATATTTTTATGTCACTGCAGCAACTGTTAATTGATGATATCTGTATGTCGACTTTTGAGAGTTATTAGTCAGGTTCAGAGGGAAAGGTGAATTGGTACCGATGTCTGTTCTATGCTGACAGCGTAGAGAGGAGTGTACAGATGGCGGTGAGCAATGTCCGACACAGTTTCTGCGCCAGGTATATGCATCAGCATTGGTATCCAAGAAGTTTGCGTCATGAGATATATCAAAGTCCAGAGCAGCGTATAGTAGCAAGAGTTAGAAGTAGTCAAACTTGGTAATGGGCAGAATAACTACAAGTAAGTGTTGCATGGTGTGACAGTACTTGAAGTATGATTGTACAGACTGTCCCAGCTTAGCCCAGTGGGATGCATGATTGGTGTTGAGAGACTAACATAACATTGAGATAAACAGCAACACAGCTTTACAACTACAAAATGATTAGTTTATGTTTTTTTGATAAGATGTTAACGATAGAGTTTTGGCAAATTATTTAAATGAAAGAAATAAGAAAGGCATTTTTTCCATTAATAATATCGAAATTTTCGTTGACTTTCAGTTCGTATGTTTTTTGTGATTTTTTATGTATGTGTTTTTGTAAACATTCATTGCAAAAATACGGCACTAAAACATGTGCTAAGGATTGTGCAGAGGACTACGGCGTTTCGGATGACTACTGAGTAGGAGACTGTGGCTGGATGGGGCTTGGCGCAACGCAGGCGCCCATATCACGACTCAGCTGGTGGAGCTCCGGTGTCACAGTGAGACCTTGGGCACGGCTGCCAGCGTGACGTTGCAGCAGGGGTGACGTCCCCAGGCGAGAGACCAGCTGACCACCACACGGCCACATTGGCAGCTGTGAGCTGCAGGCGAACGGTCCGCCCACCCTGAGGCGACAGGGCGGTTATACGGTGGTTGTGTGACACTGGGCCAGCTCAGTGGTGACGGAGGCACAGACGGAATCCTGCTCATCCCTTTCGCTCATGCCAATGGAGAGTGGCAGCACCTGCAGAAGCCGGCCGGGGTGGCCGAGCTGTTCTAGGAGCTACAGTCTGGAACCGCGCGACCGCTACCGTCGCAGGTTCGAATCCTGCCTCGGGCATGGATGTGTGTGACGACCTTAGGATAGTTAGGTATAAGTAGTTGTAAGTTCTAGAGGACTGATGACCTCCACAGTTAAGTCCCATAGTGCTGAGAGCCATTTTGAAGCACCTGCAGATGTGCCCCACCTGCAGCCAGCAAGTAACGCAGGCTCGCCCCTGATATCACACGACCATCTGGGACCACCGCTCTCTGACGCCAGAGTCTCGAGGAACCTGAACTGAATTTAACGCTGCTGTGGACCAAAAATGAGCGACTGGAGAATGGTCGACCACGCGATTGCTGTCTTTGGGCACTTGCCACGACACTGACAATTGCTGATGGAGGACTGTCTTCACCAAGAGCAAACGTTTGTCATCTGCTGCCCCATCTCTGGTCTGTCAAAGATGCCTACCTGTTGCGACCATAGACTGGAGCTAGGTCCTGGCCCCAACACCACAGCCACCATTGATGATGTTAGGTAATGAATTAACTCTTCTCTTAGTAACAGCTCACCCACTACACCTGCACATCCAACCCGTTACACACCTCTTGAGTGTAGTGTTGTGTTTATTTGTCCATCTAATTTTTCTACTCCTTAAAGACCCTTCCGAAGGAAGCAGTAGGAGAATATAAATGTGTTTTTTTTCCTAATTCTTGTTTTTGTGTGCCTTACTGATTTATTTTATTACGTTAAAGGTAATCTTTTAAGGGACAACAACAGTTTTAGATATCTACTGGGCTACAAGGTCACTCTTATCTAAGATGTAAGACGGACTAAAGGTCACGTGCGACAAATACACTAATAATCAAACCACCTTTCGGAACTGACTAATGTATTTATTTTTTCTTTGTCATTTGTGTGAAGTTTCCCTCCGTTATACATGTCATTTAAATTCCGTTTATTTTGTGTTAACACGATTTACTGTGTTGTATATAAATAATTATTTTTGCTGAAGGCTAGGATAGAATTTGTCGTGTTACTGTCTCTATGTTAGATTAAATCATAGTGAATGCTTGGGAAGGGGTAACAACATATTTGCAGTGCGGCAGAGAATGCTCAATGCTCAACGATATTGTACTGTGGTTACAGAAACCTATCATCTCCGACCTCGACTTCGGTGTCAATAGGTCTGCATGACTTTTAACCATTCAGTCATTTTTTTTGTGTGGACAGGAGCCTATGTCAAAGACCTTAGGGTCCACAGGAAAAGTTCTGACATCCAGCAAATCACAAAACTTTTGCAGGCATGCAGCAGTGAGAATGTGAATGATCCCTGGTCGGATGATCTCAAGACAGGATGTGGACCCTTTTTTTTTTGTCTTTGGTTGCCAAAGGTGCATTGGTCTAGCATGGCACTCACAAATTTCTTTTGCTCCATATTACACTAACCGCTTTACTCCCCATGCAGACATTATTCTATAACGGGGAGATAGTGAGAGGCGGCACACTACTCTCTCACTTTAACAGCGCAGTCAGTCAGATTAATATTCATTTTTTTTGGTCATGATCTAAGTGTTCCCTCCGGACTACATTTAGTACGTGTGGTTTATGTGCCACCCGCTAAACCCGCGATGTAGTGGGATAAGGACTCAACTAAATGATGATGATGTATGTGCGGTTTATGACTGGTACATAGATTGTGGGTCATAAATGCTGTGTCCATCAATCTGGCTGTGTGAGTGATTCTGGGAAGCAGTGTTCTGTGGAGTGTAACTGCAGAGGGACTTCAGGCTGTAGCTCTCCCCTCATCCCACTGAGGATAGGGGCAGGAGGGCGCCAGTTCGCAAAATATTTTACCTGGGCTAGGCGACAGACAGTCGCGAAGATGACCAGTTGGTGGTAAATGGATGGAGGAATCCATTTAAGAGAGACCGCTGCAATCTGAGATTTTGTTTAAATGTTGGGTGGTCATAAAACTCCAAGCATTCTCTTGTTGGAAGCTAGGACGATACAGACAGAGGGAACGGTGCATATGTTTAGTGGATGGAAGACCGTAACTCTAGCTGATGCCAGAATATCACCAGGTTCTTTTAGCGAGGGGCAAAAACATATATTTCACGGCACGACTGTCTGGGAATTTTAACAGCTTTCTTTCAGAAATTGTAAATGGTCGGCCTAGAAAGATCAGATCCCTCCGGAAATGAGGGACTGTGGTCCCGTGTAGTTGGCCTTTTTTTGCCGAAACATGGCTTGTACATTCGATTCCCGTACCAAGGCTTGATCGAATGTATTTGTGATTTGATTACTTCGTCTTCAGGTCCTCCCGTAGTGGAGAACTTCAAGTCTTTCCCTAGGGGGTGATACATGTGGTCTGCTACTTATGGTGGACTGAGAGCCAGTGGCGGTTTCCAACTGCACTGACTGCAGAACTGCATATCGTCTCGGTCATTTGAATCAGTGAACGAGTGCATGTCATACTGAAATCTGACAGGATTTCAGGGCTCTGATAGGGAAGTTTCCCGTGTTCTAATAATCAGAACACCAGTCCGTGTAGTTTGATAGTTTTCGTGGACGCGTTAGCATTACAGCTCCCACAGCACGCTGTTCCCCGTCGTTTCTTGCTGTGGCCTGTATAAAGGTGCAACGGTAAAGTATCGCTGTACCACCGTAGGGTCTTTAAATGATATTTACAGCTCCATGTTGTCCGGTGAACCACACTTTGTGGTTTATTTGGTTGTAGTTGATTGCATTTGACTAGAACTGGGCCTCGCAGTGGATTGATGTGAACAATGTCAGATTGCATTGTGGGAGGGATTAATTCAGAGGGAGTTTGTATCGTTTCCACCCCAATGAATACTCTTCCAATCAAGCACCATCCCTCTTCTGATCTGTGTGTGTCTTTTTATTCTAAGGTTTATCACTTCGTTGTAGTTATGAATAAAAACATGTCATTATCTTTGTAAATTTAAATACGCCACTGTTCTCATTCATATTCCCTCAACTATTCACAGTTTTTATTTTATTGTGGTGATACATAGGTACACCAGCAATTCAAGGTTCAGTCATTTACCTCAGTTAAGCTGATTATTAATTTGAATTCCGAATGTGACCACAGAAATATGTAACAAAAATGCCATGAGTAAATACGCCAACTTGATAAACAAAGAAATTAAGGACGAAGCTTACGATTTGAAGGATATTGAGAAGATAATACTTTTCTTTATGTGAATACAATAACATTTAACATCAATCAGAGATATATTTATGATTAAAGCTAGGGGCAGCTTGTAATTACTACCTTTAAGACACACAATATATCCATATAAACGGATAACGAAAACAAATAAGTAAACTATTAACCATAGAAAGAATATGAAGTGACAAAGCTTGAAACCTTACACTGTAGAATATGAATAACATAACAAGATGTCAACCAACTTATCTGTGATACCTCTGGCTGCAACATGTGTCATAAAGTGCATCTCATATTTTGTTCTTGGGGTATCACGTGTGAACAAGTTACGATTTGCGCTTGTACGGGTTATTACGGATCTGGAACGATTTATATATCTGTGTTTTGGTTTTCAGCTGAAGACTAGACTTCAATTTCCACCGTCATCATTACACAGATGAATATGTGTCGCATGTACAAAATCAACGCAAAAGTCGATGTGAATACAGCCCGCACGTCCGACTTGTTCTCTTCGTTCCTATATTCATATTTGCTAATTACATTTTAAGAGATTTTTTTCCGCTGGAAACGCTGTAAAACTGCTTTTATTAATAGTGCGTAGGGATATAAAATGTTCCCCGTGATTGCGGTTCTCAACTTGTTTGCAGACATTTAGCGTCACCGATGGCAGGGCTGTATATAGGTCGCGCACAGCCGCAGGGATAATTAAATTTAAGCTTAATTTAAATTATGGGAAGTGTGCGTTAGTTTAGAGCGCAGAGGTATCGTAAAAAACTTTTACTGCACTGCCACAGTACTTGGATATTTTTTCCCAGCTTGCTCTGAGCTGCACACCCCAAAGCAAAATACCTTTAACTCTGCTTGCGCTAACAATCCCCCACGTTGCTTTGCTATTTTTATCCGATTATTCCATTATTTCACGTTTATTGTACATGTAATGAATTTGAAAGGACAGATGTACTGCCTGTATATTGTAATTAGTTATCTAAAATAAGGTGTTTATTAAACGTGACGGAAACCATTTCCTTTGTTTCTGTAAATGTAAATTATTTTGTGTAGTTAACGCATAACGGATTTCATGAATTACTCTCTTCTAATTCACAATAGCATCTTTTGTTGTGCATAAACTTCTCGTCATCGATAAGTCATAAGTCATGTAAACCAAGATCGTTCCTCGTTCAATAATAGGTTTAGGGAATCCTTGAACTGTTTACCAATTAAACCTGATCGGGGAAAAGTTGAAATTAACTGGAGAGAAAATGTGAGTGACCACCTTAATTAACGTTAACATTCATACACTAACGGGAACTGTGGTGTAGTATAGAAAAGTGGGATCTGACTTAAATCTGACAGAGAGTTACATATTGCAACAATGTGTGTGTTTGAAATCTTATGGGACTTAACTGCTAAGGTCATCAGTCCCTAAGCTTACACGCTACTAACCTAAATTATCCTAAGGACAAACACACACACCCAAGCCCGAGGAGGACTCGAACCTCCGCCGGGATCAGACGCACAGTCCATGACTGCAGCGCCTTACACCGCTAGGCTAATCCCGCGCAGCTATTGCAACGATAAACTAACCCTCAAGTTCCCACTTTTCTTATGAACTGAATTCAGTGACTCATGTAGCATAATAGACGTTTATTTATTTATCAACATATTTATTTTGTGACAAACAACATTGCCTTTTTACCTGCTGCTTGAGAGCAATAGCAAATCGTATTAAACCAGTTATTACCATTTTTAACCGATTGTAAATGTAAACTATGCCCAATGAGGTGAGTGAACTATACCGTTATGTACGATAATGATTTAATAAACAAAAGCTATCTCTCTCATGGTGGCCGAGCTCTTCTAGGCGCTTCAGTCCAGAACCGCGCTACTGTTACGGTCACAGGTTCGAATCCTGCCTCGGGTATGGATGCGTATGATGTCTTTAGGTTAGTTAGGTTTAAGTAGTTCTACGTCTGTGGGACTGATGACCTCAGATGTTAAGTTCCATAGTGCTTAGAGCTATTTGAACCATTCTGAATCTGTCTCAGGCTGCTGAATATGTTACAACATAATAATTAATTTTGAATTGTAGTATAAGCTAAACTTATGTTAGTATTCATAAATGACCCATTACATTGCGTATACGATCACGAAATTGCAATTACTGCAGTCATCAGTCTTCTGACTGGCTTGGAGTGGCCTACCACGAATCCTCTTCGACTCTATCTGAGAGTAGCACTTACAATCTACATTCTCAATTACTTCATGAATTTATTCGAATCTGTGTACTCCTCCACAGCTTTTGCGCTCTACAGATTGCTCTAGTAACATAGCAACATAGAAGTTACTTTATGATGTCTTAACAAATGTACTGTTATCCTGTCCCTTCTTCATGTCAGTATTTTCCATATATTCCTCTCCTCTAGGATTACGTGCAGATCCTCCTGATACCTTACCTTATCATTCTACCTAATTTTCAACATTATTCTGTAGCACTGCATCCCAAATGGTTCCATTTTCTTCTGTACCGGTTCTCCCACGGTCAGTGTTTCACTAGCATACAATGATATGCTCCAAACGTAAATTCTTAGAAATTTCTTACTCAAATTAGGGGCTATGTTTGATACTAACGGGATTATCTTGGCCAGGAGTGTCTTTTTTTGTCAGTATTATTTTGTTTGCTCTCCTCCTTACTTCACCTGTCATTGGTCATTTGCTGTCTAGGTAGCACAGTTTCTTAACATAGTATACTTCGTGAATATCAGTCCTAATGTTTAGTCTCTTGCTGTTTTCATTTCTGCTACTTCTCATTACTTTCGTCTTTCTTTGATTTACTCTCAGTCACTGCACTCATAATACTGTTCATTCCATTGAACAAATCCAGTAATTCTTCTTCACTTTCACTAAGGGTAGCAATGTCATCAGCGAATCTTATAATTTATATCCTTTCACCTTGTGTTTTAATTCCATTCGTGACCCTTCCTTTTATTTCCTTCATTGCTCCTTCAATGTATAGACTGAACAATAGAGACGAAATACTGCACCCCTGTCTTACACCCTTTTTAATCTGAGTAGTTCGCTCTTGGTCTTCCACTCTTACTATTTCCTATTGGACCTTGTACATGTTGTGTATTACATATTACCTGTCACTTCTTACAGCTTCCCGCTCTTTTCCTCAGGATTTCGATACTCTTACACCAGGTAACACTGACGAACGCTTTTACCTTTTACCAGATCGGTACGTGTCTTGTGTTCTTTTCTTACTTTTGCTTTCATTATTATCCTCAATGTCAGAACTGTCTCTCCGATGCCTTTACCTTTCCTAAATCCTAACTGATCGTCATCTAACATATCCTCAATTTTCTTTTACTTTCTTTCGTATATTATACTTGTCAACAACTTTGATGCAGGACCTGTTAAGGTGATTGTACGACAATTCTCTTATTTCTCAGCTCTTTCCCTCTTCGGCATTGTGTAAGTGATATTTCTGCGAAAGTCAGGTGGTGTATCGCCAGACACATTCATTTTACAGACTAACGTGTGTAGTCTTTGGTTGCTACTTTCCCCTGTGATTTTAGAGAGTCCAGTGGGGTATTATGTATCCCTTCTGCTTTATCTGAACTTAGTCTTCCAAAGCCCTTTCAATTTCTGACTCTAACATTGGATTCCCTACCTCTTCTGCGTCGACTCCTGTTTCTTCTATAATATCCGAGCAATTTTCCTATTCTACAAGCCTTCAATACACTCTTTCCACTATCCGCTCTCTCCAGTGCATTTAACAATGAAACTCTCACTGCACTCTTAATGTTAACATCCGTGCTTTTAATTTAACCGAAGGTTGTTTTGACTTTTCCGACAATCATTTCTTTTTCGATTTCTTCCCTTTTTTCATGGAACCATTTCGTTCCTGCTTCCCTGTACCATTTACTTCATTATTCAGGGACTTGTATTTCGGTTTTTCTGAATTTCACTGAACATTCTTGTACCTCCATCATTTATCGATCAGTTGAAGTTTTCCTTTTGTTACGCACGGGTTCTTCGCAGTTAGCTTCTTTCTATCAATTTTTTTTAAAATTCTGTGAATGCTCTTTTTAGGGACGTCCATTACTCTTCAACTGAACTGCCTAATGATCTGTTCTTTATCGCAATTCCTATAGCCTCAGAGAACTTCAAGCCTATCTCATCATTTCTTAGTGCTTCTGTATCCAACTTCTTTGCACATTGATTGTTCCTGACTAGTCTCTTGAACTTCAGCCTACTGTTAATGACTACTAAATTACGATCTGAGTCTAATCTGCTCCTCGGTATGTCTTACAATACAGTATTTGATTTCCGTATCTCTACCTGACCATGGCGTAATCTAACTGAAATATATTCCCGTATCCCCTGACCTTTTCCAAGTATACATCTTGTAATTATTGAACGTAATATTCACTATTACTGGCTGAAACTTATTGCAGAACTCAATTAGACTTTCTTCTCTCTCATTCCTACAACCAAGTCCATATTCTCCCGTAACCCTTTATCCTTCTCCTTCCCCTACAACCACATTCCGTTTCCTATGACTATTAGATTTTCATCTCCTTTTACGTACTGTATTACCCGTTTAATATCCTCATACACTTTCTCTATCTCTTCATCTGCAATTTGCGACGTCGGCATGTGTACCTGAACTGTCGTTGCCGGTGTTGGTTTGCTGTCGATTCTGATATGAACGACTCTGTCACTGAACTGTTCACAGAAACACACTCTCTACCCTACCTCCCTATTCGTAACGAATCCTACTCACGTTATACCATTTTCTGCTGCTGTTGATATTACCCTATACTCATATGACCAGAAATCCTTGTCTTCGTTCCATTTCAAGTGACTGATCCCCACCATATCTAGATTGAGCTTTTGTATTTCCATTCACAGATTTTCTACCTTCCCTACCAAGTTCGGGCTACTGACAACCCATGCACCGACACGTAGAACGTTATCCTTTCGTTGGTTATTGGTTATTTCATTATGGTCGTCTTCCCATTGGAATTCCTCTCTCGGATATCCAAATGGGGGACTAGTCCAACACTTTTTTCCAGTGGAGAGATCATAATGACACTTTTTCAGTTAAACGCCATATATCCTATGAATATACATTATGTGTCTTTAATGCAGTGGTTTCCGTTGCCTTCTGCATTTTCTATCATTATTTCAAATTATTATGTCTGTGGGACTATCTACCACGCATGCAAAATGTATGAATAGATGTGAAAAATATTCTACATTAGCACCCGGTTCCAGTTGCGATTCTTGTAACACTAAATCTCTCTCTAATTCTTGCAGGTGGCGCCTTTTGTTGTTCTGATATACCTGAACAATGATGTCGTCAGAATGGGGTGCATACACCGTCATCTCAACCCACATCTGCTCTTCCTACAGAACGCGGCTTCATTCATGGGTGTAAGTACAGTCATCGAGGTCCCGGGCCGAGTACATGATGTGGGGCTCTTTCACCTTTCCTAAATGCCTACATTGACTCCACTCCATTCCCAAAACAACAAACCGTCGCCTCCGTTTCGGTTATCGCAGCTATCTACCCGTCCCCTTTCCCCACACGTATCCATTGAAGATGCCACGATATAGTCTGGTTCAGTTTGAGTTAAGAAGCGATAGCAGTAAGAAAAATATAAAATTATGTCTTGCAGCTCAATGGTCTGGTGCAAGTCCCTCTATTGGACGCCACTTTGACGACTTCGGTGTTCCCTACCTACCCCGTTATCCCACAGTTTAACGTGGCAGCCAAACCACGTGTTGTTTCTGGCGACTCCTCACATTGTTGAGAGGTGAAAACTATGTTAAAACGAAACCTGAAGTGTTGAGTGCTATTGACAAGGGATTTCAGATCGATTCCGTACTTCTGGATTTCGGGAAGGCTTTTGACACTGTCCCACACAAGCGGCTCGTAGTGAAATTGCGTGCTTATGGAATATCGTCTCAGTTATGTGACTGGATCAGTGATTTCCTGTCAGAGAGGTCACAGTTCGTTGTAATTGACGGAAGTCATCGAGTAAAACAGAAGTGATTTCTGGTATTCCCCAAGGAAGTGTTATAGGCCCTTTGCTGTTCCTTATCTATATAAACGATTTGGGAGACAATTTGAGCAGCCGTCTTCGGTTGTTTGCAGATGAAGCTGTCGTTTATCGACTAATAAAGTCATCAGAAGTTCAAACGAAACTACAAAACGATTTAGAGGAAATATCGCAATGGTGCGAAAAGTGGCAGTTGTCCCTAAATAGCGAAAAGTGTAAGGTCATTCACATGAGCTCTAAAAACATTCGTTAAACTTCGGTTACACGGCAAATCAGTGTAATCTAAAATCCGTAAATTCAACTAAATACCTAGGTATTACAATTACGAACAACTTAAATTGGAAGGAACACAGAAAATGTTGTGTGGAAGACTAACCGAAGACTGCGTTTTGTTGGCAGGACACTTGGAAAATGTAACAGATCTACTAAGGAGACTGCCTACGCTACGCTTGACCGTCGTCTTTTAGAATACTGCTGCGCGGTGTGGGATCCTTACCAGATAGGGCTGACGGAGTACATCGTAAAAGTCCAAAAAAGAGCAGCACTTTTTGTATTATCGCGAAATATGGTAGAAAGTGTCACAGAAATAATTTGGGCTGGACATCATTAAAAGAAAGACGTTTTTCGTTGCGACGGAATCATCCCATGAAATTCCAATCACCAGCTTTCTCCTCCGATTGCGAAAATATTTTGTTAACACCGACCTACATATGGAGAAACGATCACCATGATAAAATAATGGAAACCAGAGCTCGTACGGAAAGGTATAGGTGTTCGTTCTTTCTGCGCGCTATACGAGATTGGAATAATAGAGAACTGTGAAGGTGGTTCAATGAACCCTCCACCAAGCACTTAAATGTGCTTTGCAGAGTATCCGTGTGGATGTAGATGTATATGTAGATCATCTGATTACATTCTTTATGCCGTCCCTTGGCGGTGTAAAATATTTAAGCTTCTAAGTCAATGTAATCACAAGACCTATATTAATATATTAACAATTTTAGGATATTTTCCTTTATTTCTGCTGTGAAAGCCGTACAGATTTTGGGTTTTTATGAGTGAGTTTGCGCGTATCAAAACATATGTCATAAATGGCCGTATGTTTTGATTGCACTGGCTTACAGTCTGAAATTTGTGATGCTCCAAATGAACAGACCTTAGTATTTGACAGAAATTTCAACTTGATATATCTACTCGTTTCTGGGAAAATAGACGGACAGTCAGATTGAAAGAAGGATAGCTTGCTGCTGTGGCCGAACGGTTTTAGGCGCTTCAGTCCGGAGCCGCGCTGCTGCTACGGTCGCAGGTTCAAATCCTGCCTCGGGCATGGATGTGTGTGACGTCCTTAGATTAGTTAGCTTTAAGTAGCTCTAACTCTAGGGGACTTATGACCTCAGATGTTAAGTCCAATAGTGTCTAGAGCCATTTTGAACAGACGGATAACAAGTGGGAGAAAAAAAGTGACATTTCTAACTTCAAAACTGCTCTCCTGAAAAATTTATAAATCTTACTTAACCCTTTCTTTCCGTATAATCTTTAATTTTTCTTATCTTTTATTTTATTCCGCGGTCTGCTAATTAACATGAAACGATCAAGCAGACCCGAGGCACTTACGCAAGAAAAATATAGTCTCCTTTTCAACTCATTTCCGTGACAGAGTCATGTGTGCCCACTGGATTCCTTCAGGAAAGGAAACCGATTTGTAAAAGGTCATTTCTTTGTGAAAGGGAAGGTTGGTAAAAGTTTTATTCCCACCCGTTATCCTATTGTCTGTTATTATAAATCAAATACTGCGATCTAAAAGCAGGTACTGACTTCTGTAAGGGAAAAATGAAGTGGCAAATTTCGTGCCAGTTTTATTTGCCCTTAGAGATAGAGATGGCATACGAATTTGGTATAAAGTATATAACCGAATTTTTCATAAACTGCCACCTGTCACAATAATTTATTAATTTTCATTAACTGTTTAACTAGCAACATACTTCGGTGTATGACCACATCATCCGGCTGAAACCGTAATAAAAGAAGCAAATAACTTTATACACATAGATGTTATAGGAAACTTATTTTTTCTTGCTACGTTTTGTGAACCGCCTGTGGAGAAAGAGAAGTATAGTCCATCCGAGAGGCCGTTGTTTCCTTTCCTTGTCCGTTGTTAGTATAAAAATTGTAAATCATCACTCACTCCGTTTATCAGAAAAGGGTGTCTTCTTGTGACGGATTCACTTCTGTCTTTGCTGTGTCCATCTGTATTTTAGTTGTCCATCGTTTACAAACTCGTGAAGGATTTACAAAAGAGGTTGTTTATCACTGTCAACCTTTCTGAGCAGTAGAAACAAGATGGCTGTCAAAACAAAATCCATTTCGAATTCACTATCGATTTGTTGATCCTAATGTTGTCTGTCACTCTGTAATGTCACTTGGGCGAAGAATGTTTGGTTTTACTATACGAAATATGTAACGGTAATAGAACTAGATCAGTTGTTTAAAACACAGATACAAGACAAAATGAAAATATTCATTATTGACGAACAACGTGAAACAGAAATCCTGAATAAAATTAGGTATATCAAGAACTCACAGACTTCAGCAACTATAACGCAGAATTGGTAAATTTCAAAATCCGCAGTTTTCAGTAATGTGAAATAGGATAACTTAACTTTAAAATTCTTAATGTAATTATATGTTATCATTTGTAATATCACATAACATATATTATCAGTTATAATTAGACGTTTCGTCTACTAACTCCAAACATGTTTCCCTCAAGTGACATTACGAAGTGACTGATGACAGTAACGTAGACTTAGTGTACTAAACGTTATATTCACAGGCATTTTGATTCTACTGCACAATGGTGTACATTATAATAAACAACGCACTGAAAGTTCTCTTCACAAATTTGAAAAAGTAGACAAGAGAAATATTTATACCAGTGGAGAAAAATGAAAACGCCACAAAAAGACAGCCTCCTCTGATGAACAGAGTGAGTCAGAATTTACCTTTGTGTTTGAAACAGAGCGGATAACGGAGCAAGCAGTCTTTCATGTGAATTACTCTTCTCTCTCTCTCCTCAGTCACGCCAAAGAACACGATACGACAGAAAGCTATTACATTAAGGTGAATGTGCAATCGTGTTAAATATTTTTCTGTTGCCTTTCTTGTCTGATGAAGAGGTCATATCTCGAAATATGCTCCAGTATTAAACATTTTAAGCAATTTGACATAAAAGTGTGACTGGTAGTGGTGTCCGAAAAACTCGTCATTAAATTTTAACAAAGAGTCGCTGTCGAATAGCAACCAATATGGCTTTTAATAGAAGTATCAAACTGCGTCTCTGTGAAATGGGGTGGAATGGAATGACACAATTATGAATGAAAATATACACAACACTAGTGCAATATTCTATAATATATTGCGGGATATGAGGCCAGTGCTGTCTATGTTTTCATTCATAGTGTATAATATTTGCT
Organism: Schistocerca americana; assembly: GCF_021461395.2. Classification (NCBI taxonomy): domain Eukaryota; kingdom Metazoa; phylum Arthropoda; class Insecta; order Orthoptera; family Acrididae; genus Schistocerca; species Schistocerca americana. The sequence continues at coordinate 185,777,232 of NC_060125.1, read as the reverse complement.
ACCAAGAACAGACAGAACAGCCAGTCCACGAAAATGATAAAATGCTGAAAATTCGTATTTTAATAAGTATAATTGAAAATTAGGCATGCGAGAAGTAGTGGAACAGTGGGGGTTCAAATACTTTAACGCTGCCAACTACTAGTAGTGATTCTCCAACAGAAAGAGGTTCCTACTCAATGGCCTGAAGATGACCACAGCAGTGGTCGAAACCGCTCTCCTTGATAAATAAATTGTGATCAAGACTGTTTTTAAGAGTAAATACTTGTAACACATTGATTACTGTCACTCCCATAACGTATTCAAAAGTAACTAACAACGGAGCTTTTAATTCACTCTAAGACCAAAAAGAAAATAAAAAATAAAAATAAAACCGACGCACCACGAAGGAATTGGAAGGAAAACGGTAGACGTGATGTACATGTAAAGACAAACAAATGAATACAATTTCAGAACAATTATATGATTTATTCAAGAACAGGAGCTACACAAATTGAACAAGTTAATAACGTATAACGTGAAGGTCCGCCTCTGACCCTTATTCAAGCAGTTATTAGTCCAGGCATTGACTGACAGGGTTGTTGGATGTCCTCCTGAGAGATACTGCAGCAAATTCTGTCCATTTGGCGTGTTAGTTTCTCAAAACCCAGAGATGCTTGCAGGGCTCTGCCCATAACGCTCCGAATGTTCTTAATGTAAGAGAGAGATCCAGCCAACTTTCTGGTTATTGTAGGGTTTGGCAAGCTCGAAAACAAAGAGCAGAAACTTTCGCAGAGTGCGGGCAGACATTATTTTTCTGAAATATAAGCCCAGGGTGGCTTGCCACGAAGGGCGGCAAAACGAGACGTAGAATATCGGCGAGGTATCTTTGTGCTGTAAGGTTGTCCCGGATGAGAACCAAAGGAGTCCTGTTACGAAATGAAATCCCACCCCAGACCATTACTTCTGGTTGTAGGGCCTTATTGCTGAGTGGCAGCCAGGCTGGCATCCCACCACTGCCTTGGGCGTGTCCAGACGCGTCTTCGTTGATCTTCGGGGCTCAGTTCGAAGCCGAACCCGTCACTGTATACCATTCTACTCCATTCAATGAGATTCCAGGCCGGATGCACACGACTCCACTGCAAACGGGCTTGTTGGTGTACAGTGGTCAATGGTAGTCGGCGCCAGGGATGCCGTGATTTCAGCCCCCTTTTTATGAGTCACCTATCGATGGTCCTTGTAGTCACTGAAGCAAATCAGATCGACGATAATGACGAATTCTTGGCTCTGAGTGCCTCTCTGACGAGTGCCAGGTTCTCACTTTCAGCTGTCACTTCCTTCTCGACATTGTCTTTGGTCATGATTCATCCATTCCTGCCAACATCATCAAACAGTGGCGTCGCTCCTATCCAGTTGAGCGATTCGCCGATTATTCCAAGCGGGAGACCAACTCCACATCCTGGCTCAAATTCTGATATCGATGTTTATTGTTTATGCGTTTGTCTGTGAGTCACAGTTACTGCCCAACTGAGCACACGAAATGAAATTCGTAAGGCCTTATGTCCTAATATCGACATATCTCCTGTTCACTATCCTTGCCAGTTGCGCGATGAAATTGCGCTGCAACGTCACACATTTACTCATCGGCCGCCAAAGTTTGCAACTTTACATTTTTCGTTGATACATGAAACATTACCCTACGACTTATCTTAGAAAATAGATTAATGAAAGCCAAACCTACGTTTCTAGCATTTGTAGAGTTACAGAAAGCCTCTGACAATGTTGAATGGAATACTCACTTTCAAATTCTGAAGGTGGCATGGGTAAAATACAGGGAGCGAAAAGCTATTTACAATCTGTACAGAAACCAGATGGCGGTTATAAGAGTCGAGGGGCATGAAAGGGAAGCAGTGGTTGGCAAGGGAGTGAGACGGGGTTGTAGCCTATCACCGATGTTATTCAACCTGTATCGGAGTAGGAATTAAAATCAATGGAGAACAAGTAAAACCTTTGGAGCTCACCGATGACATTGTAAATCTGTCAGAGACAGCAAACGACCTGGAAGAACAGCTGAACGGAATAGACAGTGTCTTGAAGGGAGGATGTAAGATGACCATCAACAAAAGCAAAACGAGGATAATGGAATGTGGTCGAAATAAATCGGGTGATGCAGCGGGAATTAGATTAGGAAATGAGACGCTTAAAGTAGTAAATGAGTTTTGCTATTTGTTGAGCAAAATAACTGATGATGGTCGAAGTAGAGAGGATATAAAATGTAGACTGGCAATGGCAAGGAAAGCGTTTCTGAAGAAGAGAAATTTGTTAACATCCAGTGTAGATTTAAGTGTCAGGAAGTCGTTTTTGAAAGTATTTGTATGGAGTGTAGCCATGTATGGAAGTGAAACATGGACCTTAAATAGTTTAGACAAGAAGTGAATAGAAGCTTTCGAGATGTGGTGCTACAGAAGAATGCTGAAGTTTAGGTGGGTAGATCACATAACTAATGAGGAGGTATTGAATAGAATTTGAGAGAAGAGAAATTTGTGGCACAACTTGACTAGAAGAAGGGATCGGTTGGTAGGCCATATTCTGAGGCATGAAGGGATCACCAATTTAGCATTGGAGGACCGCGTGGAGGGTAAAAATCGTAGAGGAAGACCAAGAGATGAAAACACTAAACAGATTCAGAAGGATTTATGTTGCAGTAAGTACTGGGAGATGAAGAAGCTTGCACAGGTTAGAGTAGCATGGAGAGCTGCATCAAACCAGTCTCTGGATTGAAGACCACAACAACAACTACATATAAGTATATTAAATAGTGCCTAATTTACATAGTTCCTTCTTGGTGAGTCTTTTTGTTTCTCTTAGAGTGTACTTGATGATTACCTAATTATCTCACACTTTCTCACTGTTTTATATTATGATTTGTATCGAGTAATTAAATACTAGTCAAGGTCATTTGATTTAATAGCTTTACTTGACAGCATGTAGTTGGCTACTTCTTATGAACTAGTTTTAATCTAAAAACCAGAAAGGCCGGTTAAGTCATAATTCCAAACATCCATGCTCGAACAGTCCACGGGTATACTGCCGGTTCGTAGTGTCCAGCACTATCGTGCTGCTTTGCCAATGTCCTTCCCACTCCAGCTCTGTGCAGGCTGTCACGTATGCGTGGATCCGTTTCTTGCTTTCAATGAAAAGGACACTGTATCTGTTGTTACTGTGCTCCCATTTCTTAGTCCTAGTGGAGAGCAGTGGTCGCTCAGCAGACCTGCCAGACACAGGCACTAGTCATGCTCGGAGAGATGATATTCGTCACCGTCGTTAACGTTGTATGCGTGTGTTGGTTATTACATGCAGTCGAAGCTATTGTTGTAGGTTCTCCATCACAGACAGAAGCGCTAGCAGGCTCTTGGATCATTCAGTAATAATAATTATATAATGATCAGATGACTGTATGTATTCAGAGAAGTTATAATATCATAATATTATTAACAGCACGGTAAGCAGTTCAATTGGACAGGAATGGAAAAGACTAATAACAGAAATTGCACATAACAATATACATTCAACGATGCCAACAGCTAATACCTTTTTGGGAAGAGAAGAAATAATTCAACTGGTCGACGAAAGCAGGAAATACTTATTAAAGTACAGCTACTCTCACAAGTAAAGTGTAGAGTTTAATTATCGTACGACAGTGAAACCTGGTAGATATGGTAATCCCTTATTGGACACTATGAACCGGCAGTATACCCGTGGAATGTTCGAGCAACAAATACGCCCGGAGATACTGCAGAATCCTAAACATGCATGTTTAGTGTCGACCCATTCTCTACTTTTGATAACACTAATCTGTCCACCCAGATCACCGCTCTTGTAATTGCTCCCAATGTGATAACCGGCTGCGTTGGGACAAATCACGCCCTAACCGACAGCATACGCCGCAGCCTGAATGTCTAACACATAAAGTCATGTCATCTGCGAAGACAAGAACTTTGGTCTCACTTGCTACACTGTAAAGCCAAGTAATTAAATCCATTTAGGTAAAGATGTACTCCAAGCATGCAGGACTGAGGAGCACTGCGCATTTCAGCGCGCCTCACAGAAATTAGCTGACGGCCTTGTGCGGTAACTGTTGCCTCCGTCTGCGTGTCACTGACCTTTTAATTCTCCTGCGCGACAGCCTTAATAAAGCATAAAACTGCTGACGGTGAACATATTTGTCCTCGTGGCAGCAGAGACACAAAAGCCGCAACTTTTGCGTGAGGAGCCGCTTTGCGTGACTGCGCCGTCACGGCCCGAGAATGGAGCGGTGGGGGGCCAAATGCTGTCAAAAAACTGCGTGTGGCGGTCATTTGCGACCATCAGCGTCCGCCACTGTGACCTTTCCCCCCTCACGCCCCCTTCCACTACCCCCCCCCGCCCCCCGCCCCCATCCATCTCCGCCACACCCCTCCCTCTAGAGTTCAAAACACACCGCTGGCTGGCATGTAATTTCGCTGACCGCTTCAAAGCTGGCTAGTGGCACTTTTATCTGCATAATACATGTAACTTTTTGCGGGAGAAATTGTATTTTTAATGTGTCGCGGTACGGCGTGAAACTGCGGCGGGCAAAATATATTTTCCAATAGCGGCAATTTTTCTTAGCGGTCGTATCAGCACCCCTGGACGAGAGGCTGTCGGCGTGCGTTGGGTTCGCCATAGCTATTACGTACATTTATTACCGTATAAATATAATGATGCTTGGTGTGGTCATTAATTGGGGACGCCGTTAATCCGCTGTCTCATTCGCTCCATTTTATTGATATTCAATACTGTTCATGCCATATAACCCATAATATCACAGTATAGCGTGGTGGTCATAACACTGTCAGCGCACTTACCCACATAAACGTTATACTAGCGCGATATATATTTCCGTCTCTCCTAGGCGCATAAAATGTCGAAATTGTTGCTGTAATTTCAGTGACAGTAAAGAGATGTCACGCGCCTTTTGGCAAGCAATGTAATCGACGTACACTTCTGCTTTATTGACGCTTGCATGGGAAATGGCTGATCTGGAGATGATTAAGTTATCCATGTATATCATAGAACCACGTCCGTTGGTATTATAGACGCGGTACTTCTGTCTGCTACTACCAAATTCAAACAACTTGAAAATGATGAAAATATTTACATCTGGACTTAATATAACTAATGTTGGATATAACTGATGATGAAAATGTTGAAATGACAATATTACTAATGTTGGATATAACTGATGATGGAAATGTTGAAATGATTATAAAGAAGCTTGGATTAGTTTATAAGTAATCTGTTTTCCTTTATCAGAACACTGTGGTGCTGCTTTGTCAATTGCCTTCCCACTCCAACTCTGTACAGGCTGTCACGTATGCGTAGATCCGTTTCTCGCTCTCAATGAACAGGACACTGTATCTGTTGTAACTGTTTTCCCATTTCTTAGTTCTAGTAGAGAGCAGTGGTCACTCAGCAGACATGCCAAACACACCCACTAATTACTCTCGGAGAGGTAATATTCATTACCATCTTAACTTTGTATGTGCGTGTGTTGGTTATTACATTCAGCCGAAACTATTGTTGTACGTTATGCACCACAGAGAGGAGCGCTATCAGGCTCCTGGATCATTCAGTAATATCAATTATATAATGATCTGATGACCGTATCTATTCAGAGAAGTTATAATATCATAATATTACTAATACCACGGTAGGCAGTTCAATTGAACAGGAATGGAAAAGGATAATAATAGAAATTGCACGTAACAATAAACATTCAACGATCCCAACTACTGATACCCTTTTGGTAAGAGAAGAAATAGTTCAACTGGTCGACGAAAGCAGGAAGTACTAGTTGGTTATACCGTACTAATTGAAGTGCAGAAGTCCAGTGTAGGGTTTAATTATCGTATGACAGTGAAACTTGGTAGATATGGCAATCCCTTAATGCGTAACCGACTTCAAAGAAGAACGGACTGAGAATAGGTCAGTGAAAATTCAGGCCACCAGGTTCAAATCTAGTGCTGTGAATACAAGGAGTATAGAAATGTTTCCACATGTAATGGATTAGAAACGGGACAACGCCAAACAAATGAGAAAGGTGTGATGGTGATTTTATTAGAAACTGCCGCTTACACTGTCTGTTCAGTATGAGCACCAGAGACGTCAACGAGATGCTGCAGCCGTAAAACGACGTGATCAACGGTTGTTCGCCGCAGTTCTGGTGGAACCTAAGCAATGTGTTCCTGTATACCGGTCTTCACATCAGGTAGACACCCAAAGCATCCCTCGTAAACGCGTTCTTTTATATTCCTCCAGAGCTAAAATTCACATGGATTCAGATCAGGGGATATTTCAGGCGAAGCAGTTGGAATACCTCTGGAGATAACACGTTCGTGGGAGGTTGCTTTAAGCAGATATTTGACTCGGTGAGCGATATGAAGTGTTGCCTGATCTTTCATGAAAGCAATGGTTTCCACACAGCAGCGGTCTTCCAAAGCAGGAATCACATGCTGTACCAGGGAGCCTCAATAACATGCAGATGTCACGGTACACCTGACAGACCCTCTGGGTGAATTCCCTTCAATGCACAACGGATCAAGAGTAAATGTGCTTATGAATCCACACCACACAGTCACGTACGATGAGTGAAAAGGCACATCGTGCACAACGCGCGGTTCAGCAGTACCCAAGATTCAGCAGTTCTGTGTATTCACTGCACCCTGTAGTGTAAAATGTGCTTCGTCACTGCACAGAATATTGCCACACGTCGTCAACTTCGATCTGTGCCAGAAATCGAAAAGCCAATTCACATCGTTATTGCCGGTTATGAGGTTTCAGTTGCTGCACCGTCTGGAATATAGAGCGCAAAACTTTCCGTGCTGTTGACCACGGAATGGACAATTCCCTTTGCACTGCACGAGCGCTAGCTCTGCCTGGTGCTCCTGCTGCATGGTCAGTTACAGCAACTGCCCCGTCGTCAGTAACTTTCACCCTTTCCAGGTGCCACACCAAACTCAATCGCGTTTTCGAATTTGATTATCAACTTATTAAAACCATTTAGTGACATAGGACGTCTTCTCGGGTCTTTCAGTCGCCGATATACAGCTCCAGATACCTAGTGGCCAAAATTGGAACTAATTTTTTCCCAGTGTAAGTCAGTTTCGCATTAACGTATTAGTACATTTCCCGTCTCGCTGCCATACGACAACTATAGCCCACACTGGGCCTCTGTGGTTAGTTTAATTATAGCTATCCAGCACGAATACAGTCAGTGAAACACAGAAATACAGGAACGTAAGTCATTTAGTAATGAAATAAATAGGAAGTGCACGAAATTTAAAGCGAGAATAGTGTAAGAAAAACGCGAAGAAGGAAATGTCCATCGGAAGGACACTTTCAGCTCAGAGAAAAGTGAAAATATCTTCGGTGAAATTAAAGGCAACGTCGTCAACACTACATGTGCTAAAGGAACTGCACTGTTGCTGTGCTAAAGGAATTGCACTATCCGCAGGAGGGAGCGGATAGGTAGAAAGATTATGTTAAAGTCCTCTACTAGGGGAGAAACTATCTGCTGACGTGGTAGAGGATTTGGAAGATACAGGATGAGTCAAAATTCAACAGAAATTTGGAGGATTTGCGATCAAGTTGCGCAGAACGGATGGCAAACGTTATTTCGGAGTTCCTAAAACCATTGGGTGCTGAGGCCGCTAAATGGCTATTCATGTTGGTCTGCAGAATCTGGAGCCATACCACGAGACATACCTCCTAGTTGCTGACAGAATAATATACCAAAGCATAGGATAGGAAGTTATGAATCTGTTAGGTGATTAGTTTGGCTTTAGGAAATATTAACGTACCAGAAAACAGTTGTAACGTTGCTCTTAGTAACGGAAGCAAGAATTAAGAAAAATCAGAACATCTTCACAGGATTCGTTAACCTAGAGAAAAGCTGGACGACATAAGTTCGTGCAAAACCTTTGAAATCAGAAGAACAGGTAGATTCTATAGAGAGAAACGGGTACTATACAACATGCAGTCACAAGTCTGCGGGCATCAAACACAGGCCTTAGTTTGAGCTATAAATTTCAGAGAATGTGCGTTTAGAATCCAGAATTGAAGGGAAGCTAATCGTAAACGGTAGTAACCCGGGAAAGATGCGAAACTAAACATTTGGGATGTTGTGCTATATAAGAATGTTGAAAATTAGGTGGGATCACAAGATAAGGAATTAGAAAGTTCTTCGAAGAATCGGCGAAGACAGGAACATATGGTAAACACTGACAAGAAGAAAGGATAGGATGATAGAACATGTGGTAAAATATTGTGCAATAACTTCTATGATACTAGAGGGAGCAGTGAAAGATAAAAATTGTAGGCCTAGTTGCAGACTTGGGTAGGAATACGTGCAAGAAATAGTTGAGGATGTCTGGTGTTTATGAGATACAGAAGCTGTCACAAGAGAGGAATTTGCGGCGTGACACATCAAACTAGCCGGAAGGTTAATGGTGCAAAAGGAGAAAAATATTGATCATATTGATAAAATATTGAAGTTCAGAACGTTTAGATGTCCTGTGCAATATAAATTATTCTAGAAAACAGTCTGCATTTTCTGAGCAAACCTACATTATTTCTTTAAAACGCTAGCAATATCCTCACCCCCGGTTCTGCAAATAATCTAATTTCCATGTATAAAAACTTCAAACATCTGATTGCTTTCCAAGTAATTTGATGTGTTAAACATTTTAGTTACACTGCCGCAAGACATACACACAGTTTCTACTTTTACTGCATGACATATTATGTTGAACCTTTAGCGTAAGATAATACCTTCTTATATATATATATATATATATATATATATATATATATATATATATATATATATTTTTTTTTTTTTTTTTTTTTCTAAGTGGAGCCCAATCTGAGATGAAACAGAAACTTTTGTTCTCAGTTGAGCATTGTTGGCCACTTTACTTGTAGCTGACACTGAATATCACGAGAAGATCAGAATACAGCTCAGCAATCATTCTGCCTTTGCGTTTCTATGGCACAAAATGAGTAACTTGTATTTTTTCTGCGACATGGTAGTGTACCATTATGTACCACCATTTCTTAAGTCAGCTTCACTAATTAAACACCAAACCTCAATGTTGCATGAATCGGTGGCATCTGAAACTTCTAATGGTGAGCTGACCGTGGCATGTAGTGGTTAACTCATAGCAGATTGGTTAAGAGTGAAGTGAAGAAGTATTTTGAGAAAGGCATATGGTAGCATGGAATTAGAAATGCATTGTTGCAGCATGCTTTTCCCATCTTTCACCTTGATGGAGACAATTCTAAGTGTTATAGAGTTATCAAAATTACGAAATGCCTCTTTCATTCACATTTCCTATATTGATATAACTAATTAATCTTACTTAAAAGTAACTCATCCTACTGACTATACAGCAAAGTTGGTTGTGGCAGCCGGCCGAAGTGGCCGTGCGGTTAAAGGCGCTGCAGTCTGGAACCGCAAGACCGCTACGGTCGCAGGTTCGAATCCTGCCTCGGGCATGGATGTTTGTGATGTCCTTAGGTTAGTTAGGTTTAACTAGTTCTAAGTTCTAGGGGACTAATGACCTCAGCAGTTGAGTCCCATAGTGCTCAGAGCCATTTGAACCATTTCATTTGGTTGTGGCAACACTTTTATGAACCGTAAAGCTGAAAAAGGCATGAGTTCCGAAAGCGTTATCTTCTTGACTGATTAAATGGGTCTCTATGCTGTCATTTCACTGCTTACTTAATCTGTGTTGTGAACGTAAATGTTTCACTACGATGACGATATACTTATCTTCTGAGAATGAATTAGGACCCACGAATTTATTTCTGATAGTTGTTGCTGAGTTTAACTTTCGTAAATGGACCCCATTAATATAATGAATTCTACTTAGGGAAAAAGTCATGCCTGCTATTATGTGATGACGCCCTACGCTTAATTGACCAGTAGTCACTGCACTGTATCAGTGTGACGGTCTGTGACGCATGATAGTGTCTTTGAGGTCAAAAGTCCAAAGAACCTAAGTATCGATGCAAACAAAAGAGAGAACCACATCCACTCGTTGTCTTCAGTTCCCTGATGTCCCTGGTTGGGTTCTGTGAGCAAGGCTGAGATGCATTCGAAGAACTTGTAGGAGATTTTTTCCTTGTAGCATCTGAATGCTTAGTCCTGTACATTATTTTTGTACGAGGTAAGCTCAGTCCTGTAAATAAGTTCTTATGATCTCGATGATGGAACCGTTCCCACTTTAAATATAGCAATTCCTTTGTCATCTTTTGGCCACATGTCATCTCCATGTCCACTGTACGCTCGAGGAAACCGTCTAAAAACGGCAGTGCCCCGTCTTTCACTATTTCTGGTGAATTCTATACGTGGTTTTACGATATCCACGAGCTTTTAGCGAATGTGTATACTGTGCCCAGTGTGGTCAAAAAATTCCTTTGCACACCTGTTAAACGGCTTTGATCGTCAGGGGGTACTATGTAACGCCGTAACCTCAATAAAGATATCCGCTGCTGGTGGTAGTATTGAGGACTACATCGCAAAACGTTAAACTGAGATACTTGTCTCTATCTCATAAAATAAAATATTTGGTTTCACTATCTTTGTCAGCCGTAAGGACAGTAGCTTCATGCTGTGGAAGAGCAGGTATATGGAACAATTTCGGAGTAGAACAGATGCTAGAAGAAAACTGGAGAAAACCACCCATCGTAAGGTTTCAAGGAATAAATTACATACCGGGTAATCGAAGTTTTGGGTGTAGGAACGAAACAAATGAACTGTAATGAAACAGCGCTTGTTTTTACGCTTTGCCTCTCGTCTCATGTAATTTCCGTTTAGCTTGTGATTCTTACTGCAAATAGATATCCTCCTTTATCTGTAATGCAACCCCGTAGCAGTATAAGAGACATTGATGCCAGTGGCACCTTGGGAGATGCTGTTTCACGTAGTGCAATACCAAAAATGGGCTGACATTTTTAATATGAATATACTGCAAATATTCAAGAACATTTAACGTGGTAGAGAGTCGAAAACTATTTCACATTGTTTGCTGACATGGTTACTAATTCTGATGAAACTCCTCACAACTGCTAACCATTTATTTTCACTACGAACTGAGTGGACTTTCTAGTAGCCATTCTGAATAAGACCCTCTAGATCGCTTAATAAATATCTCTATTTCGCTGTTTTTGCTACTGTCATAATCAGATATCAGCAGTTAAGATTAAAGTAACATCCAAATCTGCGGAAGTTCGTTATATGACATCAAACTATAAAAGATTAAAAGTTAATATTAAAAATATTTAAAGAAGTTCATTCATCAGGAACTTAGAAGTTTGAAAGCAGGATTCAACGCCAATATTAAAAACCTATACCTACAACTTGTTTCCCAAAATTATACAAATCTGTACCTCTAGTCTCCACGCGGTGCTAGTGCGTGGGACATTGTCTTCAAGTTTTATTGATTTTATTTTTATTTCTTCTTTTCTTCCCATACATACTTATAAAAAAAGACTATCCTTAAATTTCAATCTTTCAGAAGCAATTAATGATATAAGAAAAACATGATTTAAACAAATATAGTTGCACGCTCATAGAATTGGACTCATCAGATTTTGGGAGCCAAGTCGCTAGTTGAGGTCCCAAGTAGGTACAGGTTTTTAGTACTGATGCCGGACCTTGTTTCACAAGGTTGAGCGGAAGTTTATAAATATTTTTAAATTTTAATCACACTTGACACTGAGTTATGGTCTACAACGTTCTCCGATCACGTAGCCTACATTTCCACTGTTTTCCTAGAGTGGCAGAGGAGCGGTTGAGGCACATTAAAGCTCAATGTCACACATCTACAGCATCTGGAATGCAGGGAGCTCGTAGAGACTTGACACATTTGCGAGAGACGCCTTCCAGAATATCCTACGAAGCTCCAACGATGGCTGGACTGAGCCAATCCTGCCTTATGTCCATTGATAAGAAATTATAACTGCTACAAATTGTAGTGTCATAGAATTATTATGGAATACTATTTCGCAATGCGCCACAAACTACCGGGCCATTCCCCTCCTACTCAGTGACAAGTTAAAATTCAATAGATTAAGGTGGAGATAATTACGCATCACTGCCTTCAGGGAACGAAGGTAAATGCGAGATGTCAAGACCAGGTATGAGGAGAGCCCTCTCCACACGTCATGTTCTCTGTGGGAAGCAGAACTGAGATGTATCAAGAACAGATGACACCTGACATTCCCCTCCTGTCTGAACTCGTAGAAGGTCTGCTTATCTAGGTCTGGGGATCGGAGACTTGGACATTATCGGCCGTTGATAATGTTAAATTGTGACTTCAAGGTTTTTACATTCCTGCCGCTCACTGTTGGTATGTCATCCCTCACCTCATCTCTATGTATCAAACGTGTTTGGGTGGCGAAAGCAACATTGAGATGGCGCTCAGTAATTATCGTGAAATCACAACCCTGGCAACGATGTGACGCATTCGTGGTGCCTTAGTGATGGTGGATAGACTGTGTCAGGACTTCCTTGAGACAGTGCTGCAACAGACGGCTTTCCCCAGCATATTTATACACATTTGCCTTGCGGCTCATCTGAGGTGCAGCGTCACAGTTGCTGGTCAACGGCCGTGTGGCGGCTCGGTAACTAGCATGTCGTCCCTTCCGCCAGGGATGTCTGCTGTTGATGCTTCTTTATGCTTACTATTATGGTGTATGCTTTCATCTGTCATGCGTGCATGGATGATTTGGTGTCCTTCGTTCGATTGGGTGATTCTTTCATCTGTCATGCGTGCATGAATGATATGGTATCCTTGGTTCGATTGGGTGATGAATTGTGAGTGACGTTGAAATGGATCACCCAATATGGGATTGCCAAGGGCAGCCGTGTGAATCTGACGAATTCTGGAGCTCTGCTCCTTGGTAGAGGTCGTCTGCAGAGAGGGTGGTCTCATTGCCTTACTACACAAGCTCATATGTTTGAGGATCACCTTCACACGCAAGATACAGCAAATGGCCTTAATTGTCAATAAACGCCTCCGTAAAGTGATCCACATGAATGTTCGTAGCAACATCGTGCCAGCATCAGGCACGATATAACGTGCTAATATTTATCAACACTCGTCTGGCGTCAGGACTAACCCATTTGGCACAGATTTTACCAATGCCTAAGGCAATGGCACATATACTGCTGATTACGTTTGACTACTCTGTGAGCCTGGGTCTTATCATCAAAGTCCACTGTGGCACTAACTCTTCCTTCTCCTTCCTTGATCGCGCCTATGTCTGTACAAGAGAAGCTGCCCTTTATGTAAGAGCGACTATTAAATCGTGGACCCGCCACTGGACCGGATTATTGGGAACCCTCATTGACGAACTGGCCTTTCTCTCCTGAGTTCCGCCCATTGCAATAGTGCATATGTCTGCCTCCTTCTCCCCATTGGAACCTTCTTCATCAAATACAGTTATGTCCGTGTAGACATGCCTCGCACCAGGAACCATACAGGATATGACGTTCATCGTCTACTGACGAGAGATGATACCCGAACTGTGGTGGAAAGACAATACCCTATGGTCGCATGGTTTGTGGTCTGGCGTTCTGTGCACCATATCCTCCTCGACAGGAACGCTAGTGCGACCTGGTATCTGGTTGTTAATGGAAAATATTTGAAACAACATGGCCTACATGCCATTAAAATGAGAGATTCGACGCTTTACCGCCAGCGGCACACACTTGACGTGGATGAACATGGCCTGGGTTGTGGATCTTCTGTGGATGTGTGGCAGCTGCTTCGGAAAATACTTTTCTTTCTTCTACGACTGACTCCCCATGCCACTGCACTGAAGTAACTTCTGTTCCTGGATGAGACTTATTTCACACTTACAGAGAGCAACGCGGTGAACTGGATAAATGTATTATAGAAAAGAAAGTTTTAAATGGCTCTGAGCATTGTGCGACTTAACTTCTCAGGTCATAAGTCCCCTAGAACTTAGAATTACTTAAACCTAACTTACCTAAGGACTTCACACACATCAATGCCCGAGGCAGGATTCGAACCTGCCACCGTAGCAGCAGCGCAGTTCCGGACTGAAGCGCCTAGAACCGCTCGGCCGGAAAATGTATTATAGATCTCATATGTGTTTCATGAACTATATAAGAGTGTTCTTGATCTTTGGATATTCCTGCAAGATAGTTTTAGTTTTATCACCGACAAACAATTTGTTTGTATTAACATGTAAACTACGTTCTGTACGTACAGTCTGCTAGGAATTTTTTTTGTTTTGGAATAACGTAAGCAGGTACTGTTTAAGTGTTAATACAAACAATTGTGCTTAGGTGATAAATGGATGTTTCTTTATGTTTCATTACTAGCTGTTACCTAATAATTGTACTGCACCACGCCGAAATCAGTTCCTCAAGCAGAAATGGGTCTATTGAATACCTGATTTCAAACCGTCGTAGAACGGAAACGGTACATTTCCGCACATGCGTTCCTGTTCAAAATAATATCTAGTCACTCCCCTCTACAAGCCCTAGAAGTTTGTAATGCGAATTTCCTTAGGACCTGTATGTTCCTTGTGTCTGCGAAAAGTGTTATGGATATAGTTAATAGTAAAGAAATGACAAATTAAAAACTCATGCATGATGCGAGAGTTTTTCACGCTTCTCGGTGTTTATGACGCCATAAATCCTGAACCATGTATCGTACAACGACTTATTTGTCGAACTACATGCAGCAGCATATGTAGATGCTGGCTGTGAAATTTGTTGCGAATGGACTTAATTGCAAAGAAGTAATAAATTAAAGCGCTATGCGTGATGTCGGAGTTTTCTCTCGCATCTCAGTATTTGACGTCATACCTCCTGATCTATGTGTCACACAATGATATATTTTTGTAGTACATCCAGTGGCAAATGTGGATACCGTCAGCAAAATGTGTTGAGAACAGAGTTAGTAGCAACGAAGTAAGAACTTTAAACCCACTGCATGCTGCTGTAGTTTTTCACGCATGTCTTACGTTCAGCGATATATGTCAACAATGTGTGCAAAATGTGTCACGAATACAGTTAGTAGTAAGGAAATAATAAATTGGGCCGTCATTCTTCAAGTGCAGTTTTACTGCATGAATAACGAAAATGTAGTAAGCTACCAACGTTTTTCCTTGCACCGTTGTGTCGAGGATGCCAACGGGAAAATGTTTCGTAAAGTCTTGAAGTTATGTGTAAATTTCGTTGCAAGTCTCGAAGTGCCCCGTTTCTAAAACAGCTTCCAGCTAAATGGATACAAGGATCAAGACGCCAAAAGTACTAGGAAGAAAGAGTCTTCATCGCAAAACGCGAATAATGGTGAAGTCGATGAGACAGTACAATGAAGGGTTATCTGTTTTATTTTAGTTAAGTACAGACTGTGAACTACAGCTGTAATACGGGCTGTGTACAAAAAGTCCAATTATAGGTATTTCCTATTTAACGAAGTGAAATGTGAACAGATTACCTAACCGTTATTTTATTTATTGTGAGGACCAGTGTGTGCACCAACTTTGACAGTTAAAGTGGTAATAAAGCTGTCGCACTTCTACTAAATCAAGTCATTACGTGCGTATGTGCATGAAACAGTGATTTCGCCTCAAACCTAGCACATTCCAGTCACGTACTCTATCCAAAAAATTGTCAAAAATTTCAATAGTGTCTTTCATAGAGGAAAACCGCATTGGATCAGTGGTGGAAATTATTTGGTATTATTGAAAATTAATTTTTCATTGACAAGGAAGCACCTGCCTTCTTGTCCTTTTCGCGATGACCGCCAGCAACTGTCAGCTACAGAAGCAGCACTCGAGATAAGCGAGTGAAACTTTGCAGTTATTCGAATCTGGCACCGAACAGCCAGTTTACATCCCAGTAAACATTTATCTCGTAGCATGCTCTCTGTGTGAACAATAAATAAAGTTAGAGGAATGCAAAGGGCTGTGTATTGTAGAGCAAGTTTTCCGGAGAATTATAGCTAGGCTTATATTTGGTTTCATTCCGACTTAAATTCCCTCGCCGTTAAATGTCGTTGTCACGCAGTAGTCCTAAGCTGACAGTGGAATCATACTTACTTGATTGCGAAATATAAAACAGAAGATTGAAATTTGAAATAATTTTCGTATAAATTCATTTCCAAAGGTTCAAGTACACAAATAAATTTAAAAAAAAGAAAAAAAGAAAAAAGATCTCGACTGATATATACACAACCATACTACTAATATCTCGACAGTCAGTCAATGCTGCTGATTACATTTTACATTAAAATATAATTCCTCATAGATTATTTATAATTCACTTTGGTTTAGACATTCTTAGTGACACACAGCAAGCAGCGTGATAAATATATTAATATGCAACTACACAGCAGAATCCAAAGAAACAGTTTATTTATCCAGGTAGTTATAATTACAATTGTCATCGCGATTTCATATATGAACCTGTTCTCATGTAAGTGTGAATGTGTGCATGTATGTGTCTAATGTCGACAGAGTGTCACAGCCAGAAGAGCGAGGCTAGTGGTGTACAGGTTCAACTGAAGCTCCTAGCGTTGAAGTACTTTGGTAGAACGGTAGCACTGAAGGATGGGCCGTTTCGAGGGATATCTCCCGACAGTGACAGCCGGCGCTCCTTCTGGAATAGATCTGAGGTATCGGAGTGTAGAATAGCAGTAGTTCAATATGTTTCGACAAACATAGTTTTACTTGATATTCATAATGACAGAGAGAGCAAGTGGTAATTTTAACGAAATTCAGTGCCACTTAGTGGGGCTTTTTCCATGTCCTTGGTCCCAACAACACTAATCATAGTATTAATATTGTTATCACCATCATATAACTTGCTTCCCAAATTCTTGGATGAACTGCCGGACACAGTCGTTGAAAGCTCATGATCTTTCTGGGAACAACCGTTCTGAAATCGTCACGTGGTGCTGATGGAATGAAGTGTCTGTTACGTGCTGGCGGTATTTATACCTGCCAGTCAAGGGTTCGGGCTTCCACGGGTACTCACTTTGCTCGGTGGTGGTGAAGAGGGAGGGCGGGGGGGGGGGGGGTTGCGGCTGTGATGGGGGTGGAAGAGGAGGAGGAGGAGGAGGAGGAGGAGAGCCAGTGGCCTTCCCTTCGCCGTCTGTGTCGCATCACATGTCAGCATGTCACGTTCAGCTTTGAATGATCTGAGTAGTAGCTCCCATGCCTAGCTCAATCGGAAGTCCAAGTTGATTAAAAATTGCTGACAACTCATTTTAGGTCAATTTCCAATGCCCGGTATTGCTATTGCAGTCTGGGCTCCAATTAGATGATGTGACGGTCATGTCCTGTACATCGACCTTCAATTGCGCGGAACGTTTGTCCAATATCAGTTTTTCAGCATTGGTATACTCCAGCTGTTTTTGAAATCCAGGTCGTCTCTCGCTGTCCGCAACAAAGCTCGTGTCTTGGCTGGCGGGTAGAAAACTGGCGTTTAGTCGTTTTTTCGCAGAAGAATTTTTGGCGATACATCTCTAGCGTGTCTTCTTTGGGCTCTTGCGCCGCAGGATCGTTCGGATCTGTCGGAAGACAGATTCCTGGTGCCGCAGCTCTGCCGTCAGAGTTTCTTCGTCTGAAATGGATTACTAGAGTGGTGAGCACGGTGTTTTTCTGTGAGGATGGTGTCAGCTGGAGACATACAGATAGGAAACTGTCTGTTTTGGCTTACGGTATGCTCTGTGAGCAAGCGAGTCAACAAGTCTGCGCTGTACTAAGCTGTCTATTTACATGGGAAATTAATCCTAAGAATTTTGTAGCTTTTCGAGTCCATGTGACCGGATGCCAAACGTATCGTCAAGAAACAGGTTTTAGTTCAGCGTTTACCAGTGCCCTATCCTCGAATTGCTCCGTGAACAAATTTACTATAACTGGCGATAGGGGGCTGCCTAATGATACGCCATGAGTTTGCTCATAGAAGTGTCCGTTGAAAACATAATACATCGATGTCAGAATGTGTCTCAAGCTTTGTCAGCTACGGGCTTAGCTTCTCACTGACCATTTTTAGGATGTCTTTCAAGAGGACTCGAGTGAAAAGTGAGACGATGTCAAAACTGGCCGTAAAATCGGACTCCTGCAGACTTAGCTCCTTCAGCTTACCGGTGATATCACCCGAGTTTCGTATGAGATGTGCACACTTGCCAATTTGAGGGCCCAACAGATAAGTCAGACGCTTCGCCCAGGGACATGTCAGTGCCCCAGTGTTGCTCATTATCGACAGCATACCGTCCTTGTGGGTCTTTCCTAGGGCATACAATCAGGCCTCAAAAAACATCTCGTTATATGTTACTGCAAAACCGTGTTATTTAATGTTGTAGGTGGTTTAATGTATGGATGTCGGAAGCCTCTAATTGCTGTTTAAAGTAATTTACATTTAGGTGTAGTAGAAACACGCAGGCGATTCCTCAGACACAGGATAATATCAGAAGGTGGGTACAGACTTCGCCAACAACGTTTCTGCCGCCTTGTGGATAATAGGCCAAGGAAGATTCAAGCATGTTACACTAAGTGGAGTAGAGCATCTCGGTACTACATGCTGTCCAACAGAAGATTTTGATTTCAGAGATGTGCAAGGATTCCACTTCCAATGAAACTAGCCGGCCGTTGTGGCCGAGCAGTTCTAGGCGCGTCAGTCCGGAGCCGCGTTGCTGCTACGGTCGCAGGTTCGAATCCTGGCTCGGGAATAGATCTGTGTGCTGTCCTTAGGTTAGTTAGGTTTAAGTAGTTATAAGTCTAGGGGACTGAAGAACTCAAATGTTAAGTCCCATAGTGCTCAGAGCCATTTGAACCATTTCAATGAAACTGCCTTTGTGTTAGATACTGTTTTTTTTTTTTTCTTTCAAAGAAAATTTACACTTTTAGTTTCATCTGTCTGAAGTTATCGTTCTTTGCTCCCCTTGAACCTTAGGCCTTACATATTCGTAGATAGACAGGTGTGCATATCTCGACGTTTATCAATTGCGAGGAGCACATTACCTTCGAAAGATAACCGAGACACTGCAGATTGCCGCTACCAGTGGAGGAGCGGTTGTCTACAGCTTGGTTAAAGATCCTTTACTCCTTTATGTTTCACTGTTGCATCCAGTTGATCGCATCTCTCTCTTCCACTTGTCTCAAACCGATAATGTCCACATGAATATCGGAAGGGACGTGTTTTATAACGTTGTTTTCCTTTTTGAGTAATGTCTTTGGTAAGCAGTGAAACCTAATTATGTATACTGGCGAACTATTTCCCTACCACTTCAGTGCAAAATGCTCGGTTGCGCGAATGTGAATCTTTAGTGCGCAGTATACACCACCTGGCGAAAAAATTAAAGAACTCAGAAGACGTGGTCGGATGTCAATGTCAAGTGTGTAAGTGATAAGAGTTGCAATTCTCAGTCAACAGATTGAATTACTACAGTTCGTGCTGAGTGTTGTTACAAAACTTGGAAAGACCTACAAGAGGCGTGAACAGCTTCAAATGTTGAGATTTCGCATACTCGTGTGAGACATCGTTATGAGCGCTTCACAGAATTTGAACGGGGCATCACGCTGTCTCTCTGTTTCTCCGGCTATTCGATTCGCACAATGTCCAGATTTGTTGGGCATTCAGATGTGGCAGAGGCCTGATGTTAGACAGCGTGGGAAGGTATGGTCAAGCATACTTGTCAAGGTTCAGTCGACCATCTCCGGCCACAACGAGGGAGAATCACCATATTGTACATCAAACACATCATAACCCCTTTACATCTGTATTAGTTGTCCAAAAACAAGTAATGGACGCTTTTTAAGATTATGTTCTGTGTCATCCCGCACCATTGGCCGGAGACTGGCAGCAACCGATATAGGGAATTACCGACCGATGCACAGGCTGTCGTTAACACCGCAGCAGAAACGGCTACATTCCGCTTTTGCAGTGGTGCCGTGATTGGGAAGCGAGGGATGTTGATGAATGGTGTCGCGATGTGTTCTGCACTACGCAGAATGATCATCATCGTCGAGTATGGCGGTGAACTGGGGAGAGCTCCCATTATTCCATTATTGTGGAGAGGCACGGTAGTGTTACTCGTTGTGTCGTGGTGTGGAGAGCCATCGGGTACGATTTCATGTCATTTCAGGTCCAATGTCTTCGTGTGTTTCCTCTTATGGGAAAGAACCGTGGTGCCATTTTTCTATACGGTAACGCTTTCTCACACCTTACGTGTGTCTCTATTAACTATCTGCGTAATGTGGAGGTATATCTGTGGACAGAAAGACCTACAGATCTGTCGCCGAAAGAAGAGGCTCGGACGTCGACTCCGTCGCAGTGCGAGTAACCAGGACATAAAAAAACAGCTTTAGTGAGCTAGCTTACCTTAGGAGATGATACAAAGGATTTATAGAGTTACTGCATACGTCCAGGTCAGAGCGGGTGCAACGACATAAATGGGTTCATCTGACAGTTTCTTTGAAACTTTGATCCAATTTGTAATCACCGCAATACCGTTTCAATCCACGGAGTTGTATTTCACTATCCACTTGCCTTGCGGATGCTTCACGTCCTTTGTCAGGCATTGTATTTCAATTCTCTAGTCGAATATGGGCGCTTCCTAATGTTTTGAACGCGATATGGAGCTGATTGGCATTGACCACTCAGTGAGCCAGTTGAGTACGTGATTCACCCTTGTATGTTAGAGCGAATACCAGGTGTGATTATAAAATAACGGGGCTGATGCTATCACAGACTACGTACGCATGCGCCAAAGATGAACGACCAATAGCTGTCAAGCGGCATCTCTGGTGTGTGTAGACAAATCACTGCGGCCGTGGCCTTCGTTTCTGTAAGAGCTCTTTTCCAGGAAAAATAATAGATGTAATAATAGAACAACGAATTTTTGTGAACTTCCACATGGAGTTTGAAGGAACTGCTGCCAAAACCTATCTTTTACTAGCATAAAAGGCTCTTTATGACGTACGCGAGGTTTTGGTTCGTGCAACCGTTTCCATGATGGCAGAGAAGACATGGAAGATTACTCGCGTCCGAGACACCCTTCAACATAAAAAATGGATGAAAAAATTGTAAAGTAGGTAATCTGATTCTACTTGACCACCGGTTGATTATTTGATCCATTGCTGAAACTGCAGGAATCGAGAAAGAACGCACCTATTTACCGCCAGAAAAGTGTGTGCGGAAGTGATGCCGAAAATTCTTATGCTCGAACTAAAAGAAGCTCGAAAAAATGTTTTTACTGACCCTTTGAATACCACTGAAGATGGTCCTAATTTCTTGGAAAGAATGATAACGTTTGACGAATTTTGGTATTCATTTATGACCCAGAAACTAAGCGCATTGGGAGAGCCCAACTTCACCGAGAGTTTAAAAAGCTCCAACGAACAAATAAAGATTCAAAGTGATGATTGTTTTTCGATATTGATGAAACTGTGTATCTTTAATGGGTTCTTGAATATCATAATATTACTCAACATTAGTATCTTGCGGTTCTTGCTCAACTCCGTAGGAAAATAAGAGAAAAAAACACCCTATTGTGGAATAACAAGTTACGTTTTCTGCATCAAGACAACGCACCGGCTCAGACCTCATTGTCTGTTAATGGATTTCTAGTGGAGTACGGTATCCCAGTGTTAGACCACCACAACTTATTCGCCTCACCTATCACCATGTGATATCATTTCCCAAGGTCAAATCTGCATTAAAAGGAACAAGATTTCAGTCCGTTGAGGCAGCGAAAGAAAAAGCGGCACCCGTCGTCGAGGAGCTCACAGGGGAAAACTTCTAGCACTGTTTTGATCAATGGAGAACTCGCATGGAGCTTTGTAAGGATATGGGAGAGGGAGCAGACAATAACTAAATAGGTATGTTTTCGAAATAAAATGTTATACACCAATAGTCCAGTAACTTAATAGCCTCGCCTTCTTCAGTGTCTACATTCGTACGATGCCTTCTTGGGGTTCCTCTATTGGACACGTCAACCATTACAACATCAGAAAGGCTGCTGTATATACTGCTTAAACAACAATAAACTTACATCACTCAATGAATATATATAATAATCACTGCTCTTACTGCTCTATTAAAAGATGTGATAATATATAAAACATCGATACAACTGAATAATGTAGGTCTTTGACCGGGACGTTGTTCGTGTCCAAGTTTGCAGGAGAGGACCCCTTCGCTGGCAAATTATGTGGGAAGTAAGCACTCTGCTTTCCGCATTCGCCGATGGAAAGCCCACCCGTGTCCCTCGGACATCGAATGAGCTGTATGCATTGGAATGACTAAATAAATTTCGGTACTGTTATGTGCAATGTGAAACAGACTTCAGCCTATTTGTCGAGTGAAGAGATTGAAATATAAACGCCACATCTCAGAGACAATTGGAATGTGTGTGAATCACTTTCTGTGTTTGATGGCACCGATAATGGTTATATGTACGTTGTTTTACTATTTTAATATGCGGAATTATTGATCGGTAGCGTCATTTGAATGCAATCCCGTACAGATCCTGCTTCTCACTTTCCTTTTCAATACTATTTAGATGTTCGTTCGCCTCAAATACTAGTTAAATCAATGCGTTCCTCGCTGTTGACTGTTTTCAAGTACAACAGGTCCACTGAGGTTGTTATTGATCAGTCTCCTCAACGCGATTGTAGTTTCCTACATTCTCTCTCCGAAATCCCCAAGCTGGCAATCTCACCCTTTCGTACCATACTAAGCTGAGTTCACAGTAAGTTTGCCCCACATGTTCTTTTTTTTTTTTTTTTTCAGCGTACAAGTTAGATGCAAATCGAGACTAAGAGTTTCAGAGCATATCAGGCAGAATTTCCGATGCACAAAACAGTTCACAGGGCTGCAGGGGAAGGTTCTGGTTTTACTGAAATACGTTTCAGAGCATAACTTGGTCGCCAAGCATTCCAGTGCAGATCAGAACATACATAACTTCACAGACTACATGCGTATAACAGTTTAAACGTTTCAGATGATGAGATCATTGCATTTGATATCTTCCATATCATTCATTTTTTCAGAAAACTTTTATCGCATTCCTTTTTAGCTAGCTTTTGAAAGTTTTATTTCAATCTGTTCAGTGGATTTACGATCATGCAGAACGGACAAGACAGCATTCTACCATACCCAACAAGTTTTCAGTTGTAGTCTGGTAGTCATACGGCTACAGGAACTGATGAAACGCTACGAGGACGCGCTGCATAATACGAAGTGTGTATTCAGTCACTGTGCAGCATGAAGTACAGATTCTCCTGCCCTTATACAAGTGATTACACAATGTTCCTAAAAAGTCATTTCTGTTTAATAATCACGAGGTTCTGATGAACAAACACTTAGTTTTTTAAGGCCAAAGCAGTGCTGATTCATCTAGCCTATAACTTATGTATGGCGTGATGGTGGACAGATAAACTGAGGAACAAATGAAGGTTTGATTTTTAGCAGCTTATGAGATTATGTGAAAATGACTATCGTTAAGTGTTTATTAGCTTTGTTGCAAAGCCTGCAAAAGATATAATGGCAAAAGAGCTGAGGGAGTAATGTTCAAGAGATACACAGAACGGTGGAAACATGTGATGACCATAGACTGTGGTAAAAAAAGAACGTTTTAAGCGGAGGCGGTCGTGTCAGGCTGTCCGTAAACACCCACGTAGTATCCGCTTATACGAGCAACGTCGCATTCGCGGAATGCTACTGGTTCTGAGCCAGGGTCTGGAGATCTACTAATACCACTTTAACTGAAATTTGCGCCGTACTTCGTTTCAATTGCTCATTTGTAACGTCATCGGAGGCGGGCTACACGCTGGTGAGAAGCGACAGGAAACCTGGGGTCCATATCCTTCGTCGTTATTGGTACAAGAAATTTAAAACTACGCAGGACTGTATACATATTAATACAAACGTATTAACTATTGTCGTTGATTGGAGCACTCTGTCGACGCGCCATTTTGATGTTTTCAGTAAACAAACACGTCAAAATCAAACGGATCAGCTAGTTACAAATTGTTCAACAAATGACAGTAGAGTGAAACATATATGGGTTACTTATTTTAATAAAGTTTGAGGCTCCTCTTTCCTTTCTTCTGTGTTTGCGATTTAACAAGAGGGTGATTTTGGAGAACAGCTTCATGCAAACACAATTAGTTTAATTTTATATTTACCCAGACATGTTTCGACACCAATGTGTCATCTTCTATAGGTCAAATTTTTATTTCTGTAAAGTACAATATCACATTTGTAATAATTTAACTGCTGTATGCCTAAGAAATACAATTTTTGCAATTTGCTTCGTTCTGTTTTGACACTCACATTAAAATGACATCGCTAACTGAAATGTATTATTATACATGTTGGGTAGTCTAAGAGCACGTAACACCGTTTCAATTTGTGAACGATGCTTATTAACTTGAAATAACTTCTG
Organism: Schistocerca americana; assembly: GCF_021461395.2. Lineage (NCBI taxonomy): Eukaryota > Metazoa > Arthropoda > Insecta > Orthoptera > Acrididae > Schistocerca > Schistocerca americana. The sequence continues at coordinate 185,752,738 of NC_060125.1, read as the reverse complement.
ACCCCTTTAAAGACATTTGCAATACGTTTTTTTAACAAGACGAACAGTGATAAGGCCCATGAACCGAACAGCATTACGTTGACAACTTCGATATAGCAAATAACTTTTTTTCGAATAGAACTGTGTTACTTCGGGCCGCCCGAATAGCAGACCTTGCAGAGAAGAAATTTAGTGGCATAACTTAAGAAGATCTAAGAAGAAAACATCCAGTAAATACACGGATGAGAGATTGGACTCGTGATTTCCTGTCAGAAAGGAACAAAAGTAATACCTGGCGTTTCTCAAGGAAGTGCTAAAGGCCTTCTGCTGTTCCTGATCTACATGAACGATTTAGGAAACAATCTGAGCAGCCCTCTTAGATTGTTTGCAGATGGTGCTGTCATTTACTGTCTTGGAAATTCATCAGATGATCAAAACTAATTTAAAAATGACTTAGATATCTATATGGTGCCAAAAGTGGAAATTAACCGTAAATAATGAAAATTGTGAAGTCATCCACACAAATACTAAAAGAAGTTCACAGAAATTTTGGCTACATGATACATCACAAAAATCTAAACGCTGTGAACTCAACTAAATACTTATGGACTTCAGTTACGAATATCTTAAATTGAAATGATCACGTTGATAATTTTGTGGGAAAGCAAACCAAAGACTGAGATTTAATGTTATAACATTTGGAAAATGTAACAGAACTACTAAAGAGATCGTTTCCACTACTCTGGTCCGCTCTCTGAGCGGTGTGGGACCTGCATTAAACAGGATTGACGGAGGACATCGAAAAAGTCAAAAGAAAGGCAGCTCGGTTTGTATTATCGCGAAACAGGGAAGATATTGTGACGAATATGATAAACGACTTGGGGTGGCAGTCATTAAAACAAAGGCATTTTTTTGTGCTGCAGGATCCTTCACATGGAATTTCATTCACCAATTTTCTCCTCAGCGTGTGAAAATATTTTGTTGGAGCTCACCTACATAGGAAGAAATGACCATCATAATAAAATATTGAATTAAAGCGTGTTCGTTTCTCTGGCACGTTGTTTGAGAGTGAAACGGTAGAGAAATAGCGCAAAGGTAGTTCGATAAATCCTCTGCCAGGTACTTAATTCACAATTTCACAATAATCATATAGAAGTGGATGCAGATACATTAAATACAGGGATTTTAGTTCTGTTGTTGCCCCCGCTGAATAGCCCGCCGCCCAGAAGCTGACGGCACTGTCAAATGACATTTCTGCCTCCATGTTGAGATGCATTAGGCCTTACAAAGGTTTAAATATATTTCGTATCAATGAAAATGATATATCGCTGAAAAGTCACGTAGCCATCGTTGAGATGAGAAACTTTTTCATTCCAACAGTGTCCAGTAAAGCCGGCCGGAGCGGCCGAGCGGTTCTAGGCGCTACAGTCTGGAACCACGCGACCGCTACGGTCGCAGGTTCGAATCCTGCCTCGGGCATGGATGTGTATGATGTCCTTAGGTTAGTTAGGTTTAATTAGTTCTAAGTTCTAGGGGACTGATGACCAAAGTAGTTAAGTCCCATAGTTCTCAGAGCCATTTGAACCATTTTTTTGTCCAGTAAATGATCACAAGCCCGTAAGAAAATTCGACGTTCGTAAATAAATGTTTGCTAATGACAAATGTATTAGAATCAGGACAAAATTTGTTATTTTAAATAAAAATAAAATAATTTTTTCTGCTCTTTACATACGCTGAAACATTTACACAACGAAAAAAAGTACGTTAAAATATTACATGAAATAAACGAAACCAAAGCATGTGCGAAAAGCAATGGCGACTTTATTATATGCTCTCGCATTTTTTTTGGTGGATTTAATGAGGACTGTTTTCAGCTTGAGAACTATGTGGATCACGATATTTGCATTCTAACTGCGTCACTTATGAACTCGATGTTGTCAACATATCTGGATTAATGGCTTTACCCGCAGCTGTAATTTGCTCTCTCTCCCCTCCACAGCCGTTGCAGCCACCTTGTACATCACCACTTTATGTGATCGCATAGATAGAAGCTTAACAGCATCAGATTAAGCGATCGTGCTGGATATCTCTGACTGGGACTGTCACTGTCCACCCACCGATTTGTAAATCATCAATTTAATGCATCTCTTGCTACTTAAGAGTTATGGGCTGGAAATCCATCAAATTAGAAACTTGCATTTTATGAGTTCTGAAGAGTATATCTTCTAACAACAAGGGTAACGCATTTACAAAAAAATGCGTCTATTTTTTGTCGTTCATAGTACACTCAACGATATACAGGCTTTCCACGAGCTGTCCGATTGTGCCTCACCACACATTCACTGGCTAAACACATTACGAAGCCAATGCGGGTTTTCGTTTGACCTATAGCGCAAGATTCTCAGACTTAAATTCCTATGATTTATGAACGTGGCCCCGTCAGTAAACAATATTTTCGTCGAAAAATAATTGTCTTGCTGAAGCGCCTATTGAAAGTATTCAAAACGATGCTAAAAATAACAACCATGTAGCTCCTGATGTAGGAAAATATGGAACGGTTGATACTTACGTCTAAAAAGAACTCACAGAACTCCCATAGTATTAAACGAAACCTCTGTTGCGGATTTACTGCAGCAGTTGCAAGTCACAACTAATTCCACGGCTTCGCTAATAATAGCCATGGATCGAGTTCTTGTTCTTGAGACAAAAATTCCTGTCTCGCGGATATTTTGATGGCATTAACGAAATTGGGAAGAGTTGGACAGCGGTTGCCTCGGAACAGTTCTGCATACAGTTCAATGCTATTCATACTTTTGGTAGCCATCACTATAAATTAGGTACATATAGACCAATTTAATAAATGTCACTGAATAAAATGGTTGATGAATTGTTCAAGTCCATGTGAATGTTTTACAAGCAGCATCCAGTAAAATAATGGCAGCAAACCTAACAAACGTATCCAGTGGTTCCATTATACGACAGTGAGCTTCTCCGAAGGGCAACAGGGAACTGCCCCGTGTTCCTTGTCTCGATAGCACGGGCCTTCGTTACGAGTAGCGTAACTTATCTACTGCCTCAGTGGCGCAAGCTTCCTTGGAGAGTGGCGTAAAGTTCTGCGCGGTGCACCATTCAACGGCAGCAACAACAGCACAAAACCGGTATGTTCAGTTTTCTTTTACTTCCTTATTTCTCTTTAGATCTACAAAAGAGTTATTTTACCGAATTTATCCCGTGAAGGGCAGCTAAACTGTTATCAAAAGACAGCATAGGTAATAAAGAATGAAGTTGATATTTGAATTTGGGTTATTAATGAAGTTACAAGAAAGCATGGCAGTTCCATTCATCAGCACCTAGTCAATTTTCTCCTAGGTGAAAACAAATTACAAATGATTTCAGAGGGTCAAAAACGATTTCAGCCTAGGCTCCTCAACGTACACATACCATGTGTTTTAGATGTGGTGTTTTTCTCTATGATTACTAGATAATAAACGGAAGGAATATTTATTTAGATAGATAAACACAAGTAACGTTACTCTTCCTGTGGAGCTACGAATGCAATTTCACGACGATATGTCACAGCAAATAGAGCAATGTTTCAGAAAATTTAAAGTTAGAGGTGGTAAACATAACTTGAGAAGTGCACATGACACCTATGGTGAACACAGTATGAAGTGTAATAATTGCAACAAGTAATATATCGACCAAACCTATCACTCTTTTAATGTAAGTTTTAAAGAGGATTCACAGCTAAGTAATAAAACTGTCTGTATGATATACTTAACAGAAACAGGCCACACTATATGAGAGATTGAGAAAAACATATACATTTCATCCGCATAGCGTAGAATGCCTCCCCCCATGAACCATGGACCTTGTCGTTGGTGGGGAGGCTTGCGTGCCTCAGCGATACAGATGGCCGTACCGTAGGTGCAACCACAACGGAGGGGTAGCTGTTGAGAGGACAGACAAACGTGTGGTTCCTGAAGAGGGACAGAAACCTTTTCAGTAGTTGCAGGGGCAACAGTCTGGATGATTGACTGATCTGGCCCTGTAACACTAACCAAAACGGCCTTGCTGTGTTGGTACTGCGAACGGCTGAAAGCAAGGGGAAACTACAGCCGTAATTTTTCCCGAGGGAATGGAGCTTTACTGTATGATTAAATGATGATGGCGTCCTCTTGGGTAAAATATTCCAGAGGTAAAATAGTCCCCCAGTCGGATCTCTAGGCGGGGACTACTCAAGAGGACATCGTTATCAGGAGAAGGAAAACTGTCATTCTAGGGTGGAATGTCAGATCCCTTAAACTGGCAGGTAGGTTAGAAAACTTAAAAAGGGAAATGGATAGGTTAAAGTTAGATATAGTGGGAATTAGTGAAGCTCGGTGCCGGGAGGAACAAGACGTTTGGTCAGGTGAATACAGGGTTATAAATACAAAATCAAATAGGGGTAATGCAGGAATAGGTTTAATAATGAATGCAAAAATCGGAGTGCGTGTAAGCTACTTCAAACAGCATAGTGAACGCACTATTGTGGCCAAGATAGACACGAAGCCGACGCCTACTACAGTAGTACACGTTTATATGCCAACTAGCTCTGCAGATGATGAAGAAGTTGATGAAATGTATGATGAGATAAAACAAATTATTCAGGTAGTGTAGGGAGATGAAAATTTAATAGTCATGGGTGACTGGAATTCGACAGTAGGAAAAGGAACAGAAGGAAACGTAGTGAGTGAATATGGATTGGGGCTAAGAAATGAACCCGCCTGGTTGAATTTTGCACAGAGCATAACTTAATCATAGCTAACACTTGGTTCAAGAATCATGAAAGAAGGTTGTATACATGGAAGAACCCTGGATATATTAAAAGGTTTCAGATAGATTATATAATGGTAAGACAGAGATTTACGAACCAGGTAGTAAATTGTAAGACATTTCCAGGGGCATATCTGACCACATTCTATTGGTTATGAACTGTAGATTAAAACTGAAGAAACTGCAAAAAGGTGGGAATTTAAGGAGCTGGGGCCTGGATAAACTGAAAAAACCAGAGGTTGTAGAGAGTTTCAGGGAGAGCATAAGGGAACAATTGACTGAAATGGGGGAAAGAATTACAGTAGAAGAAGAGTGGGTAGCTTTGAGGAATGAAATAGTGAAGGCAGCAGAGGATCAAGTAGGTAAAAAGACGAGGGCTAGTAGAAATCCTTGGGTAACAGAACTGAATTTAATTGGTGAAGGGAGAAAATACAAAAATGCAGCAAGTGAAGCTGACAAACAGGAACACAAACGTCTCAAAAATGAGATCGACAGGAAGTGCAAAATGGCTAAGCAGGGATGGCTAGAGGACAAATGCAAGGATGTAGAGGCTTATCTCATGAGGGGTAAGATAGATACTGCCTACAGGAAAACTAAAGAGACCTTTGGAGAAAAGAGAACCACTTGCATGAATATCAAGCGCTCAGATGGAAATCCAGTTCTAAGCAAAGAAGAGAAAGCAGAAAGGTGGAAGGAGTATATAGAGGTTCTATACAGGGGCGATGTTCTTGAGGACAATATTATGGAAATGGAAGAGGAGGTAGATGAAGATGAAATGGGAGATATGATACTGCGTGAAGAGTTTGACAGAGCACTGAAAGACCTGAGTCGAAACAAGGCCCCAGGAGTAGACAACATTCCATTAGAACTACTGACAGCCTTGGGAGAGCCAGTCCTGACAAAACTCTACCATCTGGTGAAAAAGATGTACGAGACAGGCGAAATTCCTTCAGACTTCAAGAAGAATATAATAATACCAATCCCAAAGAAAGCAGATGTTGACAGATGTGAAAATTACAGAACTATCAGTTTAATAATTCACAGCTGCAAAATACCAACGCGAATTCCTTACAGACGAATGGGGAAACTGTAAGAAGCCGACCTCGGGGAAGATAAGTTTGGATTCCGTAGAAATGTTGGAACATGTGAGGCAATACTGACCTTACGACTTATGTTAATGGAAAGATTAAGGAAAGGCAAACCTACGTTTCCATCATTTGTAAACTTAGAGAAAACCTTTGACAGTGTTGACTGGAATACTCTCTTTCAAATTCTGAAGGTGACATGGGTAAAATACTGGGAGCGAAAGGCTATTTACAATTTGCATAGAAAGCAGATGGCAGTTATAAGAGTCGAGGGACATGAAAGGGAAACAGTGGTTGGGAAGGGATTGAGACAGTGTTATAACCTCTCCCCGATGCTATTCAATCTGTATGTTGAGCAAGCAGTAAAGGAAACGAAAGAAAAATTCGGAGTAGGAATTAAAATCCATGGAGAAGAAATAAAAATTTTGAGGTTCGCCGATGACATTGTAATTCTGTCAGAGACCGCAAAGGACTTGGAAGAGCAGTTGAACTGAATGGACAGTGTATTGAAAGGAGGATATAAGATGAACATCAACAAGAGCAAAACGAGGATAATGGAATGTAGTCGAATTAAGTCGGGTGATGCTGAGGGAATTAGATTAGGAAATGAGACACTTAAAGTAGTAAAGGAGTTTTGCTATTTAGGGAGAAAAATAACTGATGATGGTCGAAGTAGAGAGGATATAAAATGTAGACTGGCAATGGCAAGGAAAGCGTTTCTGAAGAAGAGAAATTTGTTAACATCGAGTATAGATTTAAGTGTGAGAAAGTCGTTTCTGAAGGTATTTGTATGGAGTGTAGCCATGTATGGAAGTGAAACATGGAGGATAAATAGTTTGGACAAGAAGAGAATAGACGCTTTCGAAATGTGGTGCTACAGAAGAATGCTGAAGATTAGATGGGTACATCACATAACTAATGAGGAGGTATTGAATAGAATTGGGGAGAAGAGGAGTTTGTGGCACAACTTGACTATAAGAAGGGATCGGTTGGTAGGACATGTTCTGAGGCATCAAGGGATCACCAATTTAGTACTGGAGGGCAGCATGGAGGGTAAAAATCGTAGAGGGAGACCAAAAGATGAATACACTAAGCAGATTCAGAAGGATGTAGGCTGCAGTAGGTACTGGGAGATGAAGAGGCTTGCACAGGATAGAGTAGCATGGATAGCTGCATCAAACCTGTCTCAGTACTGAAGACCACAACAACAACAATAGCGTAGAATGGCTGCGCTACTGGAATGAAGGCTATTTTTAGCTTAAAATTTTTATTACCTACCTCATTCCCTTAAATGGCACAAAACGCATGTATTATACCTAAAGATTTATTTATTCCTATTCAAGAATTCATCTATGGTATGGAAGGAGTTGTCAAGGCGATACGATTTCAATTTATTTTTGAAACTGTTACTGCTGTCTGTATATTAAGTGACTGATACAATATTTTGTAATACTCTGCTTGGAACAACATGTCGCAGGGTACGTTAGGCCTTCTGTCTGCTAAATACCTCTGACTTCTCTCCTATGCAGCATCATGGCGGCTACGCCGAGTCGCTGATTACTTACTTTAGTCTTTCTTTCCATCCTTTTCGCTTCTTTTCCTAGTTATTCTATCCGATTTATATTATTTTATTGGCTCCATTACCTTATTCTTGTATATGTCATTATTTTTATCTAAACTGACCACAAGATCGTTTCAGAGTTATATATTATCACTTAACAATTTCATTTTAAGAATTTTCAATTTAACTTTATTATAGTACACTCCTGGAAATTGAAAAAAGAACACCGTGAATTCATTGTCCCAGGAAGGGGAAACTTTATTGACACATTCCTGGGGTCAGATACATCACATGATCACACTGACAGAACCACAGGCACATAGACACAGGCAACAGAGCATGAACAATGTCGGCACTAGTACAGTGTATATCCACCTTTCGCAGCAATGCAGGCTGCTATTCTCCCATGGAGACGATCGTAGAGATGCTGGATGTAGTCCTGTGGAACGGCTTGCCATGTCATTTCCACCTGGCGCCTCAGTTGGACCAGCGTTCGTGCTGGACTTGCAGACCGCGTGAGACGACGCTTCATCCAGTCCCAAACATGCTCAATGGGGGACAGATCCGGAGATCTTGCTGGCCAGGGTAGTTGACTTACACCTTCTAGAGCACGTTGGGTGGCACGGGATACATGCGGACGTGCATTGTCCTGTTGGAACAGCAAGTTCCCTTGCCGGTCTAGGAATGGTAGAACGATGGGTTCGATGACGGTTTGGATGTACCGTGCACTATTCAGTGTCCCCTCGACGATCACCAGTGGTGTACGGCCAGTGTAGGAGATCGCTCCCCACACCATGCTGCCGGGTGTTGGCCCTGTGTGCCTCGGTCGTATGCAGTCCTGATTGTGGCGTTCACCTGCACGGCGCCAAAGACGCATACGACCATCATTGGCACCAAGGCAGAAGCGACTCTCATCGCTGAAGACGACACGTCTCCATTCGTCCCTCCATTCACGCCTGTCGCGACACCACTGGAGGCGGGCTGCACGATGTTGGGGCGTGAGCGGAAGACGGCCTAAAGGTGTGCGGGACCGTAGCCCAGCTTCATGGAGACGGTTGCGAATGGTCCTCGCCGATACCCCAGGAGCAACAGTGTCCCTAATTTGCTGGGAAGTGGCGGTGCGGTCCCCTACGGCACTGCGTGCGATCCTACGGTCTTGGCGTGCATCCGTGCGTCGCTGCGGTCCGGTCCCAGGTCGACGGGCACGTGCACCTTCCGCCGACCACTGGCGACAACATCGATGTACTGTGGAGACCTCACGCCCCACGTGTTGAGCAATTCGGCGGTACGTCCACCCGGCCTCCCGCATGCCCACTATACGCCCTCGCTCAAAGTCCGTCAACTGCACATACGGTTCACGTCCACGCTGTCGCGGCATGCTACCAGTGTTAAAGACTGCGATGGAGCTCCGTATGCCACGGCAAAATGGCTGACACTGACGGCGGCGGTGCACAAATTCTGCGCAGCTAGCGCCATTCGACGGCCAACACCGCGGTTCCTGGTGTGTCCGCTGTGCCGTGCGTGTGCTCATTGCTTGTACAGCCCTCTCGCAGTGTCCGGAGCAAGTATGGTGGGTCTGACACACCGGTGTCAATGTGTTCTTTTTTCCATTTCCAGGAGTGTATTTAATTATTACATTTTATCAGTGTGACAAGTAATACACTTGGTAAACCCACTGTAGATTTTACGTGTCGTACTCTTCATTTATTGAACTCTTTACAGTTTATAATCGGCGAATATATATAGACTTATATCAGCGACATCTAATGAGCTTATAGCGCTAACATTCGTCGTGGCCCCCGTCCTGCAGTTTCTTATGAACACTAGCGCTGTTGACAGTATGACCCTGCCGGCACCGTGGCCTACTTTGTACCAGATATTAAACATGTGCAACAATGCTAAACTGATTTTTGTGTGTATTTTGTGAAGATGCCACTAAGGCTCTATTATGTTAGGACATTTTAGAATACTGGTATGCCTCGTCATATTTTAAGCGCAATCATGTTTTCACATCCATGAAAATAATAATTTCTCGTTGTGGCATATTTTTATTGTTCTAAAAAGTGAGACGTAATCAGTCTACTAGTTGCATTACATTTCCCATCTTTTGATGCAGAGCTGAAGATGATCACTGCTAACCGAAACCGGTAGTCTAAGGACCAAACGTTTTTTGGTCTTTGAAGGGATGTAAACGATATTTATAAATATAGAATATTTAATGATTATCCTGAGAGATGCAACAACAGGCTATGAGTTTTTAAATAGGACATCATTTTTTCTATCTTGTAGCTGAGGTATTTAAACGAACTACGTGCAAAACAGTTTAATGAAATTTTATCAACATAAGTTTTGGAGCTAGAAACGCTGACAGTTTGAGGGGCGAAGCCACATGCTGTACGTGATTGCCTGTTTTAGATAAATCTGCTGGTGGCGAAACGTTTATGTAAGCCACGTGTTCAAACGAGTGCAAATATTCCTAAATGCACAGCTCAACGCATCTTCTGAGTGGCCTACGGACGAGATGTGCATCAATGGTTGTATGAAAGTCAATGTTTTAGCTTCGTCACTCCACACTGCCAACCAATTATAATCAATTACTGGTTTTCATAGCAGCTAATACTCCGCTAAATAGTAAATTAATGTCATCAAAGATGGAGGATAATTTAATAACATAGAAGAAGATTTCAGAGCGAAATGCTAAAAAAAAACTATCAACTAAAACTCAGCATGATAGTGGACTTTAAATTACTAATAAGTTCATTGAAACCTCAACTCCGCTAACTCCGGCATGGTTCCTCAGATATGGAAAAGCCATCGTTATCCGTCTCGTGTTCAATCCCTTTATCTACTCTCATTACTTCGATGAATTAGTAAAACAGAAGTGCTATGGGCGTCAGAAGAGAATGGAAGATGTCAGTGAAGTGAGGAAGACGTTCAGTGAAAAAATTTTTCCCTGTACTTTTAAATTCTGCAAATTGCTTATTCAATTTTGTGGTTGTTATTCGTTTAGAAATGTTTTACTGACGTGCTTAGTTGACTTGAAAATGCAAATGAATTGCTGTTTATTTGTTATCTCGGCAGTCAAGCATAGAAATGACAAGAAAATGAAACAAATTTTAAATTGTTTGTAAATTTTTGAATACATGTCTTTTCACGACCATTTACAGCTGAGTAAGCTTGTCATTAATCTAATACTAATTATATGGGGTGTTCAGAAATTCTCTATACAGACTTCTAGGACTATGCAGACTTCTAGAGCTTGCTGAGGGGAGTGAGTACATAATAATTCTAATAGGGACCCATGTCTGGCAACGTACCGTTTCCGTTTTACGACTGTTTCAATTCATATTTTTAATTCATCCACTTCTGCTTGAGAAATTGAACAAGGGGTGACGTAGTACAATAATCGGGTAACAATTCGAAATTAAACATAACGAAGCATCCATTTTTCATTTAAGCACATTTTTCTTGTATTAACACTTAATATTACAGTACGTTCGTACAATATGCTGCGTTCTTTCTTGTTTCTGAATAATTTTAACACATAATGTTTAAGTGTTAGTACAAACCAATGTGCTTAGGTGATAAACAGATGTTTCGTTATGTTTCCTTTCGATAACTGTACTGCGCCACACCTAATTCAACTCCTCAAGCAGGAGTGGAAGACTAAAATCTCTGAATTGAAACAGTGGGATCCTATCCAAAATATTATGTATTCACTCCTCTCTACAAGTCCTTGAAGTTTGTAACGGGAATTTCTGAATAACTGCGTTAATGGATGAACAGATGTCAGGATTCTAAATACCTTCCTTGGTGAACAAATCTTTATTATATTAGAATATCTATTTTTCGTATTCAACCCAGACTTCATACACTTATTTTTGTTATTGTTACTTACTTTTGTTATTGTTATATTGTTGTCTTCTTACATGATGTATCAGCATTTTGATATGCATGATGCACAGAGTGGTGAATAGTCGAAATAAATCTTACCCTGTACTATTCCGTCCGCATTGTTTCCTCCTTTAGCACAGTTTTCCATAAAATCATTGTGATATACGTCCGATGCTTATTGGGCAATTAATATCAAAGTAGTTAAGATGCAGTACAGTAATTTTATAATAGCTGCATATACTTCTATCTCAGATAAGTCATACTGCATATTAATGACATATTTTGTCATGAAATGTACTTACCGTAGTAGCTGTTCATCGTCTATTACATCCATTGTCTTGTTACGATTTCATAGCTTCCACTACACAGCGGTAGCTGTCTTTATGTAATTTTCTTGTACTGACTGTGTGACATGACAGTATAATTTCATTCTAATGTTATTATTATTGGCAGTAGTTTTTTCTCCATTCATTCTGTCAAAGTACTGCTGCCGTAATCTGCAGCTATTTTCTGTCGCACTTATCTGTGTGTGTGAGAGAGAGAGAGAGTCTATGTGTTTCAAGTAATTTTGGTACACATTACACTTTTATTTATGTGTATGGATCTGTATATATGAACGAATTTGTGTTTGAATCTAATAAAACCAATAGCTGCTTCATGAACTAATCTTGAATGGATTGCTTTACTGCTACATATTGTAGGAGTAAATTGCACTGAACACTGAACAATAGCTTGAAATCAGGATGCTATGTAATTTGGGCATGTAGGTATATTGCAGTATTACACTATTTTTTTTTGGTGGGAGGGAGGGTGGCATGTCTGAAATAATGGTGTGTTGAAACATAGCATATAATATAAACATTTATTAATACCTCTCACAATTTACAGAGAATACAGTGAGTTTAATTACATCTTGTGTACAACCAAAGGTAATCTGAACATCAAACCAAGGACAAATACGTTTATTTTTACGCCATTACGTTGTACAAATCAGTCTCTCTGTCAACAGACCCAGACTAGGTTGTTTGCTATACGCCTTCACCTATTTTTCCCATTGTAACAAAACAAGACTCTGCAAAATCATACTCTCTCTTAGACATTACAGCTAAGGAATAACTTCCAAAGAAAACTAATCACTATTGTAGATGCAACATGCGAATTATGAATTACTGGGGCGCCCTGGCGCTTCTTGACATAACATGCTAAATCTCTGAGAGCACTTTAGGTTTGTCTTCTTCCTTTACGACGTTACGCAGGTACCGACATCACACATTCTCAAGCGTACAGTCGCAAGAACAATATACCACAACGCCTTAATGATTCTCTTTTGATGTCTGACTGCCAAGTATGAAATTCAAGATCACAACTGAAATAACAACACTCATCACTCCACATTATAGGGACACAACTTGAGGTGCACGTTTTCCCATAACGTTTATGTGAGAAGTGAAGAGGTCACTCCTCCACAGCAGTGTCTCTAAATCCATAGGAGTTCCCTGCGGTAACAGTGTCGCCATATATGGTAGTCAACACTTCCAAGTGAAACAATTTTAAAATAATGTCTGGTGATTATATTTTTGTTTAAGTTTCTGGTTTTGTGTTGAACAGTCCAATCGTGATGGACCAGCACACTATGTGTACAGTGTTTTGGTGTATCCTCACCCTGGAAATGTAAAGGGGTGAAGCTCTACTCATCGCACGAGGTGTGAACCCCAAAAAGGAATGTAAAATACGTGTAGCGTCACAGAAGTGGAATATCCAAGAGGCGATGCTACGCTCCGCTCCCAGGACGCATGCGCAGTCGGTTGACGCATCACCTGTCGGCACGCAGAATATGTGCGCCGGTGATAAAGTGTCACCAGCTGGCGACCGGCGCATGCGCCGCTGGTGAGAACGTCACCAGTCGGCAGCTAGCGCGTGCGCAGTGTGTGGACGCGTCACCAGCTACTGTCAGCGCATGCGCAGTACGAGGACGCTACTGCCCAGTTAACGGCGGCCGCATCACCTGCCGGCGGCCAACGCATGAAGAACCGTCAACGATGCCGCAAGAAGCAACGACGCGCTCCTCGTCGCTGCCCCTCCGAGCTCGCCGTGCTGCATCGCTGCTGGGTGCTCTCCTGCAATGGCACACAAGAAAACAATTAGTTTCATGCAGCTTAGGCTTTACCATAGCTGCTATTGGCATTGAAAGAAGGAACAAGTTTACTGTTACCAGTCACACCTCTGAAGCATATGATGAAAATTAATTAAGAGAAGTTATTGCACACTAATTGCCATTAAAATTGCTACACCAGGAAGAAATGCAGATGATAAACAGGTATTCATTGGACAATTATATTATACTGGAACTGACATGTGATTACATTTTCACGCAATTTGGATGGTTAGATCCTGAGAAATCAGTACCCAGAACAACCACCTCTGGCCGTAATAACGGAATGGAGACGCCTGGGCATTGGGTCAAACAGAGCTTGGATGTCGTGTACAGGTACAGCTGCCCACGCAACTTCAACATGATACCACAGTTCATCAAGAGTAGTGACTGTGGAATTGTGATGAGCCATTTGCTCGGCCACCATTGACCAGACGTTTTCAATTGGTGAGAGATCAGGATAATGTGCTGGCCCGGGCAGCAGTCGAACATTTTCTGTATCCAGAAAGGCCCGTACAGAACCTGCAAGATGTGGTCGTGCATTATCCTGCTGAAGTGAAGGGTTTGGCAGGTATCGAATGAAGGGTAGAGCCACAGGTCGTCACACATCTGAAATATAACGTCCACTGTTCAAAGTGCCGTCAATGCGAACAAGAGGTGACCGAGACGTGTAACCAATGGCTCCCCATATCATCACGCAGGGTGACACGCCAGTACGGCGATGACGAATACACGCTTCCAATGTGAGTTCACCGCGATGTCACCAAACACGGGTGCGACCATCATGACGCTGTAAACAGAAACTGAATTCATCCGAAAAAATGACGTTTTGCCTTTCGTGCACCCGGGTTCGTCGTGGACTACACCATCGCAGGCGCTCCTTTCAGTCATGCAGCGTCAAGGGTAACCGCAGCCATGGTCTCCAAGCTGATAGTCCATGATGCTGTAAACGTCATCGAACTGTTCATGCAGATGGTTGTTGTCTTGCAAACGTACCCATCTGTTGACTCAGGGATCGAGACGTGGCTGCAGATAAGATGCCTGTCATCTCGACTGCTAGTGATACGATGCCGTTGCGATCCAACACGGCGTTCCGTATCACCCTCCTGAACCCACCGATTTCATATTCCTCTAACAGTCATTGGATCTCGAGCAATGCGAGCAGCAATGTCGCGACACGATAAACCGCAATCGCGATAGGCTACAATCTGACCTTTATCAAAGTCGGAAACGTGATGGTACCCATTTCTCCTCCTTAAACGAGGCATTACAACAACGTTTCACCAGGCAACGCCGGTCAATTGCTGTTTGTGTATGAGAAATCGGTTGGAAACTTTCATCATGTCTGCACGTTGTAGGTGTCGCCACCGGCGCCAACCTTGTGTGAATGCTCTAAAATGCTAATTATTTGCATATCACAGCATCTTCTTTCTGTCGGTTAAATTTCGCGTCTGTAGCACGTCATCTTCGTGGTGTAGCAACTTTAATGGCTAGCAGAGTATATCATCAGTAAACTCAGCAATGGCAAAAATAATTCATTTCTTTTTCTTTGAAATAAAATCATTGGACAGATAATTAACATCACTTTTTCTGCTTATATTTCCTCAAAACAGGACACATTAACATTCAAATTAAATAGTAGACGATTCTCTAAAGCAGATATTCCCAAACAAATGAACGAAATAAAACTCTGCTGGCTTGTATAATGTTGCACAGCCTCAAACTTTCTATTTTGTTTGTTTGGTCTCTTAGGCATGGCAAACTTACATACAGTGACACCCGGGGCGTTAATAGCTAGGTAGTGTAAAATGAAGTATGCAGCAAGTCTGACGCTGTCATCAGCATGGGATACATTGATTAATAAGTAGCACTCTTTTGGGCTAGCAGCTGCAATCAGTTTAATGAAATAATGACACAAATCTATAATGACGAACATTGCTTACTCCTTTTCCTGAGAGTGTGTCGAATCGCCATTAGTTCCACATACTTAGCTATGATCACATGAACTTTAAATGTGAACATTCTTGATATGGCTTTAAAATGACTGCTATTGATACTGAATGAAAGAACAAATTCATTGTCATCAGTCACAATTTATATGCTTCCACGACGCAAATTAAGGTTTCAAACATCCCTCTTCAGGTTGATTTCCGTGCATCAATATGACACGTGCGTGTTGGCCTCGTCTTTGGGGTAAGTTGTGGCATTCTCTACTGGGAGATAAAAATAAAACACTATTTCTATACAGGTCTCATACTTCTGTTGTGGATTCTAATAGAAAACATGGACGAAACTATGTAAAATTATAAATACCCCCAATGGTCAGAAGCTCCATAGACAGTGATGCTACACCACTTTCACCATCATACACTTTGTAATCACTGAATGGATTACAGATGGCGAATGAAATGGAATGACGTGTGGATAGAGTCTCCCAATAGGTTGACTTGTCGCCTGATGCAAGTCTTTTTTGTTGACGCCACTTCAGTGACTTGCATGTCGATGAGGATGACACGATCATGATGATGGAGGCAGGAAAACACCCAATCCCTAAGTGGAGAA
This sequence comes from Schistocerca americana, assembly GCF_021461395.2. Classification (NCBI taxonomy): domain Eukaryota; kingdom Metazoa; phylum Arthropoda; class Insecta; order Orthoptera; family Acrididae; genus Schistocerca; species Schistocerca americana. Next base: position 185,736,690 of record NC_060125.1, on the reverse strand, counting down.
AATCTCTGACATAGCCGGAAATCGAACCGGGGCCACCTGCATGGCATTCCGCCATGCTGACCACTTAGCTACGAATAGGGACTGATGGCTTATAGAATGTAGTAAGTGCAAAGAAGATTTAATAAAACCAGACACTATTTTGCACAAGTCACATAGCACAGTGGTAATATATGTTGCTTAGATGGTCAGAAATATAACTGTAAATATTTCTAGTGGTCACACATTATTTCTGTCAAGTTTACATAACTCAACACATTGCATACCTTTAATAATCTGAATTGCTTGTCATAATTGTAAAGTGGAAAGAACCTATGAAATAATTATTTTTACAGTGGTATTGAAAATTGTGTATATAAGAATTTACTTATTTATTAATGTGCTACTTCGGTAGTGCTGTGTGTGTGTGTGTGAGATAGATTGGGGAGTGGTGAAATTTAGAGGCATAGATCTTAGTTAAAGATGGACAGAGAGCAAAGTTATGGTTATGATAGAGATGTGGGTATCCAAGATTATTACAGAGCTGTGATTTGTTAAGGTTATATTTGTAACATGCTATATCAAAGCAGTGGATGAAGTAACACACTTACTATGATTTAAATGCAGATATACATACTCTTATTAAAGTAAACAGACACAGACACTCTCGAGCTGAGAGTGGGTACAAGTTTTTGTTTTCTGGGTGGATCTGTTGAGTTTTGTGCATCAAGCTAGTCAATCTGTTTACTTAAGTACTGTCATAGAAATCTGCAAATAATTAATTCTTGGTAAATACAAAGGGGAGGAGAGGGCAGTGTGTGTGTGTGTGTGTGTGTGTGTGTGTGTGTGTGTTTTCATTTTCTTTGGTGTCTGTACATATGGAGTGTGTACATGGATGTCTAGTTGTTTGCCTTTAGCAAGGATTTATGGATCTATAGAATGCTGATACTAATTAACATGGTGTTTTGTTTCATGCATGTTAGGTTTCACCATGACTGTTATTCACATTGATCAAAACAATAATTTTACTGTTACCAATCACATCTCTGAAACACATTGTGAAATTAAATAAAAATAATTAGTTGTTAGTTGCGTATCAACAATAAACTCTACAAGCAATGTGATGGCCATGGTACATCACACCTATGTGGGTACCTAGCTGTAATATTTATAAACAACTTTGAAGCCAATACTCTCAATTCCAACTACCATACACGCAAAGCATCATTTACTGCCTTACAACAGATATGAGATGATACTTTAACCAATTAAACAAAAGAAGATATTAGTGAGTTAACCCATTTGTTTAACTACTTCCATGAAAACATAATGTTCATAACTAGGTAACAAGTAGGTATGGCATAAACTTTCTAGACCTGGCCATTACAATAATGAGTACCAGATGCCAATTAGAAATTTAACAGAAACCTACTGCAACATACTCTACCACTTATACTTCTTTCATCCCATAGCATTCCAATATTCCTGCATTATTTTCTGTGCAGACTACAGTTAGGTCGTTATCTAGAAAGTAATAGAAAAAGAATTTCATCTGCTAGAACAATTACAAATAATGTTACACAGAGAACTTTTTATAAAAGTATTTTATGTGTACAAATAGAATTTTTTTCACCACTTTCGGAATTTTATTTTTTCTAAAGATACAAGTATTTAGTAGATGAAATCGTTTCATAAAATAATGTCCTCTCACATCTGCATAAATGTTTTTTTTTCCAAATGAAATCCATGTATAAATGATATTGTAACCACTTTCTCTCATCTTAGGAATAGCAACACCTGTGTTTATATGGAAATGTAACATCTTTAACATTTGGCTATTATCTAAATTGTTAGAATGTTGTTTCCAAACGTTTCGTGAGACGAAAAGTGTGTGTATGAAAATAAATACGGATTCTCATACCGTTCTCAAAAACTGTAATATGTCGCCACTATTGGAAACAGTATTTAATTTTTCGGTTTTGTCTTTGTATATAAAGTGATCAAAGGTTTTTTTCTTTTTTTTTTCTGAATGAATATAGTCGTGGGAGGAAAACAGCATCACAGACAACAATACACAACATCCGAGGTATATTCGATATTATTCTCGACGGGGCTCTCTTTAAACATTGGTCAGTTTCGGTTATGCAGTGCAATGCATGAATATTTATCATATAGCATCCAGACAACAGAGAGAGCCTCTAATTGTGCATCACACAACCTGCAAAGCTGAGCACTGATATTTTCTCCCTTGTGCTGCCGAACTTAATGGTGTCTCACGTTTGTGTTACTTTTGCACTATCCCCGACCGCTCCACGTCTGTTTTCGCTATACGTGTATTTGTCAGTGTCACACACAAAAGGATAGGAAACGTTGGAACCATAGTAATTTCTGTCTAAGAACTTGAAAATGAATCTGTAACTGAGAATAGAGTGAGACGGAGTTATAGCATACTCCCCAGTTATTGACTATGTACATGGAGCAAATAGTAAAGGAAACAATGGAGAAATTTGGGTAATGAATTGAATTTCATAGGAATAAATAAAATATAAAGGTTTCCAAATGGTATAGTAACTGTGTCAGTAAGAAGTTGGAACATATGTTGACCTGAATCGAAAATGGTTTGAATACTTGCCAAAGAAGAATTTTGAAGATTACCTGAACTGATCGAATAACTAGGGAAGAGGTGCCGCATCAAGGAGAACACACTTTATGGCACAAAATCAGGGGATAAGTTGATAGAATACATACTGACCATTAAGAAATAGTTAATTTGGTAATGGTTGGAAATGGGGAGTGGGGTAGGGATTGGGGGATAAAATCAGTAGAGGGAGACTAAGATTTCAACACATTAAGCAGAACAATTGGAAGTAGGGTGCAGTAGGATGCGGAGAAGTCTCTCACAAGATACAATGGCGTATCAGACCATAAAATCGCTCTTAGGACAGACTAGAACAACTACGGTGTGACTCAAAATAATGGGAAATTTTGGAAGTTATTATGGCAAAACTGCGGGGCAGTTGGCGTCGAACGACATACCGAAAGCTACTGTCACTGTCTTGCCACGTAGTAAACAGTAAACGTGGAGCAATGGATCGGTGTGTAGCGCACTTTTGTGGTAAGAGCCTGTTACAAGAATGGAAATGTAGAGATCGGTGTCATTTCAACATCTGACGGCACTATCTTGTCGTTTTTGTGCCTGCAGTCATCATGGGCGTCCGCTATTTTGAAACAACGGGTTTTGCAATGAAGAAGTAACCTGCAGGGAGACACCGAACCGTTCGTAAGGGATACAATTCAAGGGCTGTGCAAGCTGTTTTTGGAAGAAGCCCATAGCGCCCTATTCGAGGTCACGCACAGTCTCGCAGTGTGTTCATCGAATACTGAAAGTGGATTTAATGTTCCATCCGTACGATCTGCAGATGTTTCAGCAACTTGAATCTAACAGTCTGCTAACGCGTAGACAAAACGCTGAACGCATTTCAACAAAAGTGCACGACGACGACAACGATTTAATGAGCAATCTGTGGATGTCGGACGAAGCTCACTTCCACCTCAGCGGATATGTCAATAGACAGAATTTGCGCTAGTGGCCTCAGCAAAATCCACATCTGCTACAACAGACTCCGTTGCACAGCAGTAAGATTACTGTATGGTGCGTCATGTCATGGAGTGGCGTTATAAGCCTCTACTGTTTTGAAGGTGACGATGGGTACGCCACCACTGTACCGCATCTTCGGTGTGTTGCCATTCAGGAAAGATTTGTTGCACTTGATCTGCCCCATTTTCCTACTAACAGCTGGACTCAACATGACGGAGCAACGGCAAGTGCGGCGCCGATGTCGTTGGGAGCTGTTTGGTAACCGTGTCAGTTCAAGGCACGATGACACTGCATGGCACCCAAGATCGCCTGAGCTGAGAGCGTGTGACTTTTTTCTTGTGTAGCCACCTCAAGAGCGGCGTTTAACATACTCGACCTCCTACTACCGAAGAACGTAAAGCAAGAATACGAGAGGAAATGTTCGGAATCATTTTAGAATGTTGGGCCCAGCAACGCGTAACGTTTCTAGCTCCAGTAACGTGCCCTCCGAGGGAGAGCTCTCTTATGGGTGTGATATTCAAGAAACAAAAATGGGTGTGATATTCAGTAATGACATACTCTGTACTAAACATTGACATAAATAAATAAGTGTAAAGTAATTGTAGTTTTTCATTTATCTCTGTTGCCAAATTTCCCGCCCTTTTCAAGCACCCTGAACAACTACACCCTCAGGAAGTTTGGTGGAACTTTACCTCTGTAAATCAATGGGACATATATTCCTTCATGTAACGATAAAAATAAGCGTAACATGTAATGGTCCCCATCGCCCAAGTTTCGTAATGGTATTACATTACCTATGGCTGTTATACTCTAATGACAGTTTGTTTTGCAAAGATTATTGAAACTACTAGCAGCTTTTCGTGGTTTACCACTAGGTCCTTTCAGTTCGAATCAAGTCGTTAGTTACTACTATTTCGCCTCAATATGTACTAATATGTCGGTTTTCCCTTTGATAAGACACCCAGTTTTCACTAATATTCTATTTATTGTTTGTTAGATACTGATAATCGCTAACAGAACATCATTTGTGACTGCGTATCAATTGTAAGACGAAATCAGACTCCGCTTATGCCATTTCGGATATTGTTGAGGGATATTTTTCCGGTATTTTAGTATCAAGTAATGATGTAATTCGGTTAGAGAGTAATAACTTAATCATAGTTTATGCAATTTGTCACCACTTTCAGCAAAGTCTGCAATATTCAGTCACCAAGATGTTCAATGCCAACCACAGAGTAGCGTGACAAGTCTCAGGCAGGTACAAAACAACAGCGATATACACTGAAGAGCCAAAGAAACCGATACACCTGCCTAGTATCGTGTAGGGTCCTGTGAGCAAGCAGAAGTTCAGCCACACGACGTAACATGGACTCGACTAATGTCTAAAGTAGCGCTGGAGGGAATTGACACCATGAATCTTGCAAGGCTGTCAATAAATCCATAAGAGTACGAGGGGGTGGAGATATCTCCTGAATAGCACATTGCAATGCATCCCAGATATGCTCAATAATGCTCATTTCTGGGGAGTTTGGTGACGAGCAGAAGCGTTTAAACTCAGAAGAGTGTTCCTGGAGCCACTCTGTAGCAATTCTGGACGTGTGGGGCATCGCATTGTCCTGTTGGAATTGCCGAAGTCTGACGGAATGCACAATCGACATGAACGGATGCAGGTGGTGAGACAGGACGCTTACATACGTGTCACCTGTCAGAGTCGTATCTAGACGTATCAGGGGTCCCGCACCACTCCAGCTGCACACGCCTAAACCATTACAGAGCCTCCACCAGCTCGAACAGTCCCCCTGCTGACATGCTGGGTTCATGGATTCACGAGATTGTCTCCATACCCGTACACGTCCATCCACTCGATACAGTTTGAAACGAGACTCGTCCAACCAGGAAACATGTTTCCAGTCATCAACAGTCGAATTTCAGTGCTGACGGGCCCAGACGAGGCACAAAGCCTTGTGTCGTGCAGTCATCAAGGGTACACAAATGGGCATTCGGCTCCGAAAACCCATAGCGATCATGTTTACTTGAATGGTTCGCAAGCTGACGCTTGTTGATGGCCCAGCATTGAAATCTGCAGCAATCTGCGTAAGGAATGCACTTCTGTCACGTTGAACGATTCTTTTCAGTCGTCGTTGGTCCGGTTCTTGCAGGATCTTTTTCCGGCAGCACCGATGTTGGAGATTTGATGTTTTACCGAATTGCTGATATTCACTGTTCACTCGTGAAATGGTCTTATGAGAAAGTTCCCACACCATCGCTACCTCGGAGATGCTGTGTCCCATCGCTCGTGCGCCGACTATAACACCACGCGGAAGCTCACTTAAAGGTTGATAATCTGCCATTGCAACAGTAGTAATCGATCAGACAACTGCGTCAGACACATCTTGTCTTTTATAGGCGTTGCCGACAGCAGCACAGTATTCTGTCTGTTTGTGTACGTCTGTATATGAATACCAGGTGACTGCGTCAATACCAGTTTCATTGGCGCTTCAGTGTAATTGCTATCGCCGTGGTAACACTGCAGTACAGCGCCATCGTGCTGCTTTTTCATTGCAATCAGAGTAATTACGTATGAGGTAAGCATCGTTCAGTTTTTCATCTGCAAACCTGTCCACACTGCTGTGTACCACTGGTAACAAACAACAAAGTAACACTCTCGGAAATAATTGAAAGAAAACAGCCCTCGGTCACTATTTTTCGATTTAACCAGGTTTCAACTCCAGTTTTACAAAAAGAGGTCCGGACAGCCATCAACAGCGCAAATTTCCTACTCAAACCGTTTCAGAAGAAAATGCTCATTAGCACGAACCCTCAGACCCCAAAACTTCAGTCTCAATTTAAAATCCACGAACCTAATCATCCGATACGCCTGATATCTAATAGTATGAATAGTGCATACCATAATGAGGCCAAACGTCTACATGAAACTCTGAGAAAATCATTCGATTTTGTGAACAATTTTTCCGTCCCAAATAGTTACACGTTAGCCAAAAAAATAAAAGATTTAGAATGCAGTTCAGACACCAAGTTAGTTTCTTTCGATATCAAAAATCTTTATACTAACGTCCCCGTACAGGAAACGCTTATGATTGTAGAAATAAATTTACGTCGGTTCAAAAAAGATATTTCAGATGAACAAATCACAGACTTCTCATCTCAGTCGCAGTCAAGTACAACTATTTCGAATTTAATGGACATCTGTACCAGCAATCCGGCGGTCTCGCTATGGGAAATCCGTTAGCTGGTATCCTCCCTGATATTTTCATCAAATCCCTAGAAGAAAACGTTTTTAATTGTTTTCCAGCTGCCTCACTAGGCATTCTTTGTTATTCCAGATACGTTGACGATATTCTTATCATATACAAAGGACCCGCTGACGGTGTTGATCGTATTTTTAACCTATTCAGCCGGCTGTAGTGGTCGAGCGGTTCTAGGCGTTACAGTCTGGAACCGCGCGACCGCTACGGCCGCAGGTTCGAATCCTGCCTCGGGCATGGATGTGTGTGATGTCCTTAGGTTAGTTAGGTTTAAGTAGTTCTAATTTCTAGGGGACTGATGACCTCAGATGTTAAGTCCCATAGTGCTCAGGGCCATTTTTTAACATATTCAATGATCTTCATGAGAAAATTTCTTTCACTATCGAATTTGAAAATGAGGCCCTTCAATTAAACTTTCTTGACTTGACGCTTACCATAGAAACAAATAAAATTTCTTTCATTATTTCTCGTAAAGTAACATATACCGACCAGATCGTTCCTGCATCTTCTACTCATCCACAGTCGCATATAAAAGCCTTCTTTCATTCTGTTGTTCACCGAGCCATTTCCATACCACTTTCTAAAGAAAAGTTCAACGACGAAATCAATTTACCTAAAACAGTAGCAGTTAACAAAGAGTATAAACCTAACATAGTAGATGACGTCCTTAAAACGAAAACTGCTAAAAGAATTGCTATGCTGTGTACTTCTATTATCGAGTCTAACTCAAAAAAATATTTCCCTATTCCTTTCGTGGGGTCTATCTCTTATCAGATCCAACGCATTCTTGGAAAGAAATACGATTACAACGTTGCTTTTTCAACTAATAACAATTTGAAAAAAAACTTCATTCATAATTTACATTCTATTCGTTCCCCTTTAGAAAATTCTGGTGTATACAAAATTGTCTGCAATACTTCCTCCTCTGACTATATAGGACAAACTGGACGTGCCTTCACTACCAGATATAAAGAACACTTGCTAAGAAAAAATGGCACTACCTTCCAAAATTCGTCTTTTGCCGACCATCTTCTAATTACAGGTCATTCACCTAAAGCCAACTGCGACAGCAACATTTTGCAGACCGAAAAGAAAGGGCGTAGACTAGATATTATAGAAGAATTAGAGATTTTCAAACATCTTGCTCGAAAGGATAGCCTCATCTTTAACAAACAGCTACAGCTACGTAACAAAAAATGTTTCAACGGTATAAAGCCGTTACTCGATATCTGACTTCGGGTCTCCTTGTGTAGGTTGCCGAAATGTTCTTTTCCTTCTAAGGCAGTCCTATGTTTTCTAATAATCAAATGTTTCTTGGCTGTGTTCACGTCAATATTGCGTTCTATAAGTTGTCATTCAGTCCTATCTACATTTTCATAATGATGTTTTCATGTTTTATCTTACTGTTATAAGCTTCGATGTAGACAAAACGTTGTATTGTATGCTACTGTCAGACAAACATTGCCTTCCATTATGTACCAACTACTGTTTATTTATAAATCATTTCTGCCTATACGTCAAAGTGAAGTAGCCTAATTGTATCTACGGCTACTAGATGGCGCGCTCGTTGCAGTGCTATGTTCACCTTGCCGCATTTGTTAACGCGGGCACGTCAGTCCGTTTGCAACCTGTAACCACGTAAGTAACGAGCAGCCCTTAGTGGCTCGCCATCCCAATTTTTTATCTTAAATATCTTTGTGACTACTGCCCTTTTGGCATATTTATTATTTTATAAATGACATATAAGTACTGCCAGCCTTTCACGATGATTATGTACTTATACTCTGTATCATACGATTTTAGTCATAATTGAGTGACCATGTTATAGACCATTCTTTGATTTAAATTCTGAGGAAGACACTCCTAGCAGTGTTGAAACCCGGTTAATTCGTTAAAAATAGTGAGCGAGTGCTGTCTTCTTTCAATTGTAACTATTCACGGTCTCCGAACGTGCAGCCATGTACAAAACTTTGCGACTCCCAGAAATGAAAAGCAGAGACAGAACTGAGCTGAACTGACGCTGGAGGGCGCAGAGTAAAGTGGGAATGAAGTTTCCAACAACACACTCGGATCATATCGCGGTGGAGATACAGGGGATAGAAAAAACTGTGGAAACACCAAAACCCCAACAAATTGCGACGCATAATACGATGCAGGAAGACAGTTGGCATTCGAAACAGCTTACAGTCCCCTTGGAGTGGATTAATAAAGGTTATGTACGGTTTTCAAGGGAATCTTATCCCATGCTGCCGGCAAAACAGTGTCCATTCCAGGTAACGAAGAACGATGTGGATAGCGATGAAGCACACTTCTCTCCAAGTTAGACAACAAAGGCTCCATAATTTTGAGATCTGGTGACTGTGGTGGTCAAGGAAGATGCAAAAATTCATTGGACGATGTGAGCTGTCGTCTAAACACAGCATCTCCATTGGGGAATAGACATGATCAGTTAAAAATAGCGACATAATCCTTCGCAGTAATGCAGCGTTGCAGAGCAACCAAGAGGCACATAGATCATCATGATATGGTTGCCCGCATTATCACCGAACCCCCTCCATGTTTCACTGTTCGGAGATAAACCCGAGCAGAAGATGTAAACGATGTGTAACAAGGCTCATCCGCCCAAATGACTTTCTTCCGTTACTCTATAGTGATTTGCATCACTGATGAGTGGTTTTGGAATTCCTACTCGCTACGCAACATCCTGCTTATGGAAATCCCTTCGTGCTATTTTAATGGTAAATGATTCACGGGTTTGACATTCAGTTCTCCAGTGACTTTTGCGGCTCCTGTAGTCTTACTTTTTGTGAAAGTCCTCTTCAATTACCGTCTGCCACCATCACTCAACAAACAATTACGCCCGTGTTGTGTCCTCTTCAATTACCGTCTGCCACCATCACTCAACAAACAATTTCGCCCGTGTTGTGACTTAGCGGAAGATGTTTTTCCGCTTTTCCTGTATGCCGTATAAGCCGTAACGTTCTCTTTTACAATAACAAACACTTCGTCTACCTTCGTTACAGCAGTATCCACCATATGAGCTTCTGCATGTTGTCCACGTACGAATTCACATTGCTGTGACATAATGCACTCAAAATTGCTCACAGCACTATTCTGGGCACGGTTTATACAGGAAATGTATTTGTAGGTGTAGTTCGTGATCAGATACAACTGCGCTAAGTGCAGGACTGGCTGCCATCCGCATTTATGTTCAAGCGTGCATTTACGGCGGTGTTTCCATATTGTATTGTAACCCCTGTCTGTATCTGTAGTGCGCCGCGCGGGATTAGCCGAGCGGTCTCAGGCGCTGCAATCATGGACTGTGCGGCTGATCCCGGTGGAGGTTCGAGTCCTCCCTCTGGCATAGGTGTGTGTGTTTGGCCTTAGGATAATTTAGGTTAAGTAGTGTGTAAGCTTAGGGACTGATGACGTTAGCAGTTAAGTCCCATAAGATTTCACACACACATCAGTAGTGCGATACAGATTCGAAGGCAAATAGTGCGTAATAAATCTAGCCGCACACCTCAAAAAAGTTTTGCATCACCCCGGTTCCCAGAACTCCTGAAGACAGACGTTGACTGTGGATATTGTATCACAGATACAGTCCCTTTGAAAGTTCAGATATGTCACTAAACCCGCCTAAAGATGAAACAACCATGGATGAGCAGCGCCTATTAGAAAGAGGGGGTCCGACAGCCAATCAGCCCCAGTCGTTCCACCAGGAAGGAGGAACACGGCTCGTGTTGTTTGTAGTTCAACCATGCCTGGACGGTCAATACCGCGGTTCGACCGCGTCCACACTGTTACTTTGTGCCAGGAAGGGCTCTCTACAAGGAAAGTGCCGAGGCCTCTCGGAGAGAACCAAAGCGATGTTGTTCGGACATGGAGGAGATACAGAGAGACAGGAACTGTCGATGACGTGCCTCGCTCAGGCCGCTCAAGTGCTACTACTGCAGTGGAAGACCGCTACCCACGGATTATGGCTCGGAGGAACCCTGACAGCAACGCCATGTTGAATAATGCTTTTCGTGTAGCCACAGGACGTCGTGTTACAACTCAAACTGTGCGCAATAGGCTGCATGGTGCGCGACTTCACTCCCGACGGCATGGCGAGGTCTATCTTTCCAACCACGACGCCATGCAGAGCGATAAAGATGGGCCCAACAACATGCCAAATGGACCGCTCAATATTGGCATCACGTTCTCTCCACCCATGAGTGTCGCATTTGCCTTCAATCAGACAATCGTCGGAGACGTGTTTAGAGGCAGCCCAGTCAGGCTTAGCGCCTCAGACACACTGCCCAGCGAGAGCAGGAAGCTGGTGGTTCACTGATGTTTTCGGGTGGCATTATGTGGGGCCGACGTACGCCGTTGGTCGTCACTGAAGGCGTCGTAACGGCTGTGCGATACGTGAATGCCATCCTCCGACCGATAATGCAACCATATCGGCAGCATATTGGCGAGCCATTCGTCTTTATGGACGACAAATTGCGACCCTATTGTGCACATCTTGTGAATGACTTCCTTCAGGATAACGACATCGCTCGACTAGAGTGGCCAACATATTCTCCAGACATGAACCCTATCGAACATACCTGATTGATTGAAAAGGGAGTTTATGGACGACGTGACCCACCAAACGCTGTGATTGAAAATGGCTGTTTATGGGCGACGTGACCATTTAACCATTCTGAGGGATCTACGCCGAATCGCCGTTGAGGAGTGGGACAATGTGGACCATCAGTGCCTTGATGAAGTTGTGGATAGTATGCCACGACGAATATAGCCATGTATCAATGCAAGAGGACGTGGTACTGGTTATAAGACGTACCGGTGTGTACAGCAATCTTTACTACCATTTCTGACGGTCTCGTTGTATGGTGGTACAACATGCAATGTGTGGTTTTCATGAGCAATAAAAAAGGCGGAAGTGATGTTTATGTTGATCTCTATTCCAATTTTCTGTACAGGTTCCGGAACTCTCGGAACTGAGGTGATGCAAATTTTTTTTGATGTGTGTACATGCATTTTCTGCGTAACGAGCCACGGTATACTGTGAAAATATGCATGATCACCCGGCGTAACCTTGTAGGTGGAGGTGCGTTCAGGCTCTATTTTAAGTGGTGCGCTCGTGTTTTAGGTAGTCAGTCATCGAGATCTGGAGCGCAGGGGGAGTTTCGCCGGTGGCCAATTTCCTGAAGCAGTACAAGCTGGCGGCCGACCGAAGCCCCCGTGGAGCGCGGTTTATCAGAACCCACGGAGCGGACCAGCGTGTTGGCAGCGGCGCCCTACGAGTGTCGGCCCTCAGGTGAAGCTCCGTTGTCCGCCGGAAGTGGCGGCTGCTGCTCCAGCGATGGAGTCGAGGGCTCCGGGCAGCCGGAAGCAGCCAGCACTTCCGGCGCCCGGGCCCGCTGCTACACACACTTGCTCTTCGAGTGCCCTATTCAGCATCGACGGCGGTAATCAATCTCGTGAGTGCGCGTGTGTCTTAGAGTTCGTATTAGGTTTCCACAAAACGTAACGTGATTACTGCCACGGTAATAGTTGTCTACTGACGTAGGATTTTGTTTATTCTTGTATCATCATGGAGTATTGCGGTATTTATATTGCAGCAGATCTACATGTATTCTAGTCTGACAAGGAGAGAATGTGACGGTAATATTAAATTTTAAAAATATTTACTACTTTAATTTCGTCGTTTTGACTTTCCTTTAGATTCACTCACCTCACATTATATCTATATGAAGGTTTTACTTCAAATTTTTCATCTTTCAGTTCCCTACCAAAACAGGCCCGATAAATTTGAAAGTTCACATCGTCTTTTCGGGCGGTTATCCAGTAATGTATGTGTATATCACAATGCTATGTTTTACACAACGCTACGACAGAATAAACAGTCTTATCGTCAAAACGTTAGGTTTTTATTTTATTTTTTATTTCCCCTCACGTTAACTAGATTTCGAATTTTCTTCTGTCTACAGAGTGAATGAGACGGGAGACAGGATGCAGCCCTTTCTCGTCCTTCTCAACTACTAACTCGCTTTCATATTCTTCGACTGAAAGCTAGTTTCTGTATATGTTGCATACGACCTACTGCTCCCTGTTTTATGTGCGGATAGCCATTTAGCTATTTCGAAACTTTTTCCTCGGTATAGAAATGAAGGTTTTTGCTTCTTGAATGTAATCACTAAGATATGTCGTAGGTCAGTATTGTCTCGAATGGTTCAAATGGCTCTGAGCATTATGGGACTTAAAATCTGAGGTCATCAGTCCCCTAGAACTCAGAACTATTTGTACCCAACTAACCTAAGGACATCACACACATCCATGCCCGAGGTAGGATTCGAACCTGCGACCGTAGCGGTCGCGCGGTTCCAGAGTGAAGCGCCTAGAACCGCTCTGCCACACCGGCCGGCTTTGTCTAGAATATTCCTAAATTCCTCCAGAACCACAGATTGACTTTTACTAGTCATTCCATGCTTCTGTAGATAATTCGTGTTCGTATTATGCATTCATGACTAATTAATCGTATGGTTGAGTAATACGCACGCTTTTAACCACCTGTCTTCTTTAATTCAGGGATTAATTAGTTGCTTTCTGCTGCGGGAGTGTATTTTGGAACCCTCATATGTTACGCTTACCAAGTGGAACATTCCATAAGAAGGGTCTGTTTTTAAAACGCGAAGCCGTTTGTTGATCACAGATGTGTGCGGGTACTTAGTTAGATTAGCGAATGTCGAAAACAATATTGAAGTCATTATAGGATTATGTAGAAGATGTTTCCAGTTGTATACCATGAACTGTAAATTTCACTACCTGTTTATATTGATGGTAATATGTTTCAGCCGCTATCAAGTGAAGATGGTTGGTCAACTTCACTACAGACAATCTTGTAACACAGGAGAGACAGTTTATTTCATCACAGTCATTATTTACCTGGCTGTAGCACACTATTTCAAGAGACGGTATCTAGATGCCCCTACAAGATTAAAAGCTACAGTTTGTGGACAAAAATATGGAACAATTAAAAGCGCAACACAACAGCGTGCATGATACCAAGTAGGATAAATGTTGACATTCAAAACAGCTTTCGAGTCTTCTCGGTATGGATGAATACAGATCCTGTATGGTTGTCAAGCGAATCTTATACCATTCTCATCTTTCTTTTCTTTCTTTTGGTTGTGCTGATATTCCCCCGGAGACGCAGGGTCGGCATGGTTAATCGGATGTGGCAGTGTTAGTTGAAGGGGTGGCCGGATGCCCTTCCTGCCGCCACCCCGTATCCGCTGGGAAGTAATTAGTGTACCCCAACTGTCTGCGACTAGTGTAATCCATAGAATAGTGCGAAAGTGGTCAGATGTCTGCGAGCTGTGTAACTGAGACGGAACGTGGGGATCAGACTGGTATTCACCTAGGGGGCTGGGGAAACCGCCTAAAAACCACATCCAGGCTGACCGGCACACCGGCCCTCGTCGTTAATCCGCCGGGCTGATTCGATCCGCGGCCGACGCGCCTACCCGATTTCAGGAACCAGCGCGTTAGCGCGCTCGGCTCACCTGGCAGGTTAAGCGAATCTTATACCATTCTTCCTCCAAAACAGTTGCATGTCCAGGTGACGATGATGGATAATAATCACGCATTCCTCTCTCCAATGTAGACCATAAAGGCTCTAGAATACCGAGATCTGGTGACCGTTGTTGCCAGGGTAGATAAGCAGTTCATCCTCGTGCTCACAAAACCAGGCCGGGAGCTGTGCGTACAGACGACGTGTCGTTTTGGAACACAGCACTCGATCAGCCAAAGTGGTCACATAGTTCTTGGCGCTAATGTGACCTTGTAGAATTACCTTGGGGCCGACGGAATATCACTATATGGATTTTGAAATAACCCCCCCCCCCCCCCCCCCGAACCCCCATCATGTTTCACTCTTGGGGCGTAAATTCGGCCAACAAGACTCATCCAACAAAATGACTTTCTTCCATTGTTCCACAGCCCAGATTATATGTCTTCGACACCATGTTTCCCTGTTAGGGGCATTAGCATCACTAAAGAATTATTTTCGAATTCCAATCTGCCCGGCAATTCTCTGCTTTTGGAGTTGTCATTGTGTTGTTTTTGTGGTGACGGGGTCCGCGAGTGCGACATTCGGCTCTGCAACAGCTTTTGCAACTGTCGTGTATTAAGGTCAGTTTACAGGTTCGCTAGCGGTCAAATACATCGTAGCAGCCCGCTGGTTTGGCTAGCAACTGCGTTTATGAAACTTCCAGGGAGATTAAAACTGTGTGCCCGACCGAGACTCCCGAGTTCGAGTCTCGGTCGGGCACACAGTTTTAATCTGCCAGGAAGTTTCATATCAGCGCACACTCCGCTGCAGAGTGAAAACCTCTTTCTGGAAACTGAGTTTATGTTCAAGAATGGATCTCTCGCGGTATTTTCATATTTTTGTCCACTCTCTGGCTGTGCGGCTCTGTAATATTAGTGCAGGTGATGACAGTGAAACACTGTTTTATCCGCATTTTCAAATAACTTAGAAGATGAGTTAAGTTGAGTGGATAGGATATCTGGAAGAGTAATTACATAAACTTCAAGAGTAGAAAGAAAAGGTGACTCTAAAGTAAGCCTAGTTTCGGTGCAGGCTACAAGGGGCTATGACACCTGTCGGTTGCTCTTCCAGGTTAAGTCAGATCAAAAAATAAGGTCATGGAGTCTAGTCAAATTAATTCAAGTAATGCTAAGGAAAGTAGGCTAGGAACTGGGGCACTGAAACTGGTTGGCGAGCTCTGCTATTTGAACAGATAATGATTGACAATGGTAGAATTATATGTAATATAGAATACAAAATGAAAATATCAAGAAAGTCTTTCTGAATAAAAATGTTAACACTGAATACGTAGTTATGTATGAAGATGCCTTTTCTAAAAGTATTTGTCTTGTGTCCACTGTGTAGTGTATAGTGTATCAAAGTGACACATCGGTAATAGACAATACAGAGAAGAAGAGAACTAAAGCTTTTGAGATGTGGAGGATGCGGAGTTACAGATGAATGGTGAGCATTAGATGGGTATATGTGTATATGTGGTAACTAATGAACACTATCGTATAAGATAGGGAAGAAAATAAATGTACGGCACTGTGTAACATTAAGAGGGGGTAGATTGATGGAACGCACCCTGAGACATCAATGAATACTTAAACTGGCAACATAGGATAAAGCAAGAAGCGAAAATTGTACAAACAAACGCTTCTCTCCAGTAAGCAGTTTCAGTGCACAGAATTTACAGTACTTAAGCTGAAATGAAGAGACTTGCGCTGATGTATTAACGTGAATAGTTGCATCATATTAGTTTTCGGACTGAAGAGTACTAGAACAACAACCTTACAAGAAAACTAAAAAAATTGGTGAACACTCTTATAATTGTGTCTAAATGGCATCCTATGTTTATAATGCATACTCACCCACGAAGTGGCGGCTTGTACAGATACGCATCAATCTGTGAGATGAAACATATTTGCCAGCCGCGTTGGCCGAGCGGTCCGGAACCGCGCGACTGCTACGGTCGCAGGTTCGAATCCTGCCTCGGGCGTGTATGTGTGTGATGTCCTTAGGTTAGTTAGGTTTAAGTAGTTCTAAGTCCTAGGGTACTGATGACCTCCGATGTTAAGTCCAATAGTGCACAGAGCCATTTGAACAATATTTAATTGTGGAGACTCAGGCCATAGCGGTATAGAACGTTGCGTTACCATTACGTATGCTTACAAATTTGGAAAATTGGTACCGGAGGCGAATGCGCAGGACAAGAATTTCTGCCAGAAAATTTTGGTTGCGCCGCTTCAAATGTTTTCGGGCTGAAAAGTAACTGTTGAGGTTGCGACTCGTTCATGTCGACCCTTAACAGCTGTATCAACAAACACGAAGGACACACGCGAGCGATGTTGGTTCAAACAGGATGACTCACTCTAAGATTGACATAAAATCAAATGAAATTTAGAATTCACGAAGAAATGGACCAGCGGAAGATCTATTTACAGTTTCAGGTAAGACAACACCGACTGAAAGAGGCTGAGACTGCATCGATTGTTTGGCAGAGTTGTACTTCTTTCTTTTTTCTCCAGTAACCATAATGGAGTAGATATGCTGCGACCAGCTGTATGTGAAGTGAGATACGCAACAATCACGGATAACGTCAACAGCTATTACCATCACATTTCAATGAGGTATAACGTCAATGAATTCACTCCAAAAATAACATTTCGCTGATAGGAAGAAGCACCTTCATAAACATTACTAAAAAGCACTTTGCCAAATGGAGATCCTCTTGAGAGCAAATACTTGTGTATTCACTATATTTCTTTTTGAGTTTTAAGACATCATTTCCCTAACTTTATGTAATTAACGTATACGGGTCATAAATCAGAGCATAGCACTTACGACAATACTGTGCCGATTCTGCGTTCATCAAATTTAACAAATGTCCTGGGGAGGAGGAATCTGGTTATCACCATTATCGAGGAAGAGACGTTTGTTTCCCTTGTTACATACATGAAAGTTACACTAAAACAGGCCCGTTGAAGCAATCATGATTACACGTTTCCGTCAATTACGTGAGCCATGTATTTCAGCACAGTAATAACCGTTGACTTGTTCAGAAAAGAAAGTAAGCCAACGGCGGTACAAATTGCCATCATACAATGATGAACGAAAAGTACACAAAAAGAACTGTCATATCATACGTAAGGAATATAATGATGTTTAGATATGTCGGGCACGACAACGGACTATCAAGTAAGATGATTGTCACATTCTGGCTTGCTATAGGTTTTTCACAGTCAGTTTCACAATACTTGGAAGAACACCAATAATCATTATGATCTTAGGTGGGATCGAAACCTATGGTAAGCAAACATCTTGTAAGGGGAGACCACGTAATGGGTTTCTGAAGCGGGCGCTTTCCGGTAAATTTCCCAGAGGGCCCCTTTGCCACCTGAGACGCACGTCTGAGCCCTCGACCGCCTTACAGCTCTCACAATGAGACTGAAAGAGGGTTCACGGAAAGCGTTTCTTCCTCATACACCGAACAGAATGACCCACAAGATTACAGTCGTAGAAAAGGAGACTCGCTTTCCCTATCTCCCTTTCTTTCTCTCTCTCTCTGTCTCTCTCTCTCTCTCTCTCTCTCTCTCTGCCTCTTCCCGTTAACGTTTTAATAGCCCTATACTTATACTACGTAGAAAAACAACGTTTTAGTTCTTTCTGCCGATACCTGTCATATAATTAACAGTGTGTACGATTTCGTTTTGCTGCTACTCGGCGATTTAAGCTTTGGGTAGAACTCTCTACCAACTTGTGAAAGCTGAATTATTCCGTAACCCTCTGAACTTTAAAACTATGTGTTAATTTGTATACGGGTGAATAAATCTGAAAACCGACGCTGCAGTCCTTGTCAAAGGCATTGTATACAAATAAGTAGACGCTTGAAGCACGCTAGTGCAGCATTCTGTACTGTGTGTCTGGTGTCTGTGTTTGTGATATCTTAGTTGTTCGTGTTTTCTGAGGCGAAACGTAAAAAACAGCATGCCTTTTCACTAAAAGAGCGAGGGAAATTGGCCAAACTCCGACCTCGGGGTGAACAGTACCAGACGACGTGAATCCGGTACGCAGATTCGAATAGGATTTGGATCACCTCCTTCCCTCGTAAGCTTGCACACTGTGCCTTAAGCTACCATTAGTTAGTGCTCTGTTTCACGTAGCAGAATTCAGCTGCGTGTAGATAGGTTCCTTAACACTGCAACGGCGTGTACACTGTTATGCAGTTTTGTATATCAGCTTGTTCTGGCGGCTGTCGGATACAGACGATACCTGCCCTCTGTGAACCAGAGTGCCAAGGACGCTGATAGCCTCTCACACATGGTGACAGCTCGATGACTGTGATGTGATGGGATAGACCTACAGGGCACGTAATGCGCCAGAGACTCATCCTTCTTCCATCGAACTAGAACTTCCAAAAACGTCAGTCATCCATTCTTCTCCCGTTCCATGGTAGCATTCTTATGACTAGAGGTCAAGTGCCGCCGGAATTTCATCAGTTTTTTTTCATCTGGGTCAGCACTACGAATGTGCACTCGAACTATTGCTGAATATCGTTGTTTTAAAACTACGTTACTAACTCATTTCCCTTCAATGTCCTGAACATATAAATTCGTCTATACGGAGAACGTAGGCCAGCCACGGCGACAGATGGTTTATGGCATCTCAAGCAATATAAACTCACGCTTTCCTGCTCAGAAGGCAATCAACGACTTACTTTGACAATGGGTGGAGTTTGGGCAGCCGAGTATTAGAAAAACAAGTAATGATGTAATGGATGCACACTTGAAAACGATGGAATAAATGACTGTGGTCCACCAGTGTGCTAGCAACGTACGCTGAAGGACCGGGTGACTAGGTGAGCATTATTGCCAGACTGATACCACGAGGCGGACCGTCAGGCGTAATTGGTTAGCTGGGTTGTAAAGCCGTGATGGCAAGAGTCCAGGGTTGATTCCTCTTATAGGACACAGTTCTAACCGGCCAAAAACCTTCAACGGCTTTGTACGTTAGAGAGGATCCAGTTGTTCTCACTGCCTAATGACATTTTCAGTTTTGATGGGCAGTTAGCGTGCCTTTATGCATGGGACTCTAGGACACACTACTCTGTACCTCTCTGTTCAGCTGAGTGTCTATGGGCAACCATTCTACCGGTATCCTTTCTCCCAGGCGTGCTAGTGCCCAGAGGTATTCATAAGAAACTCGTCGGAACTGGAAATCTTTAAATGTGCACTCTGTGAATCATCTCTTTGATGAAGTTAGTGGGAGTACCTAAATCGATAGAAATTTAAATATGTTGAACTCTTACTAGTTGCTTTAATTAACAGACAACTGAATTTCACAAGCTGCTACAGAGTTACGAATACAAACGATGATCCGGAAAGTGTATCTTTTATTCCACTCTTTCTTTCTTTCTTTTATTTCACTCTGTGATCACAAAAATGTTTTATCCTTTAACTATTGTTTTGGTCAGTGATGACCGTCTTCAAATCTGTTCAAAACATATCCTAAAATAATAAATCCTAAAGATACCGCTCTAGCATCACTGTATCCGGATATGTTTTAAACAGAACTGAAGATGGCCACCACTAAATTAAATCGATAGTTTGAGAACAAAGTTTTTTGTGGTCACAGATTAGAATCAAACAAACTGGTTTATACGAATGACTGTTTAATAGGTCTAAATGTAAATAATAAGAATTCTTCAGACACAGTTACACATAACACTTCAGTAATCTAGATTTAGGAGACAATCTCAGAAGCCCTCATAGATTTTTTGCTGATGATGCTGTCGCTTACCCTCTAGTAATTTCATCGGAAGGTAAAAGAAACGGCAACATGATTTGGACGAGATATTTGTATGGTGCCAAAAGTAGCAGTTGACTCTAATTAACCAAAAGCATGATGTCATTCACGTATGTACCAAAACGAATCTATTAAATTTCGGTTACACGATGAATCAAACCATTCCGTTAAATGCCTAGGGGTGAAATGCATCGATCACATAGCTAATGTAGTGGGGAAGGTAAATCAAAGACTGCATTTTATTGGCAGGACACTTAGAAAATGCAATAAATCCACTAATGCGACTGCATGCACTACATTGACCGTCTTTTGGTAGAGTATCGTTGTACGGTAGTTGAGCCTTACCAGATAGGATAAACGGAGGAAATCGAAAAAGTTCTTACATTGTTTGTGCATCCGCACAGGAGAAGATGGTCAAATGGCCAGTGAGCCTTATATATTTTCTTCTTTCAGACGTGTCCGAAAGAGCAGCTCGTTAGAATGAAATTACAATGAAATGAATACCCTTAGCTGCATACAGGCGTTGATATAAGTTAACGGGGACAGTTGAAAATGAGTGCCCCGACCGGGACTCGAACCCAGGATCCCCTGCTTACATAACAGACGCTCTTTCCATCTGACCCAACGATGACACAGAGGGTAGTGCGACTGCAGGGATTTATCTGTGGCACGCCTCCCGTGAGACCCACAGTCGCAACTTCTTGTCCCACACTACATTCATAGTGCCCCTTCCCCATCATACTCATTACCCTCAGCTTTACTGCCGATTCCCGCATGACTTCGGGGACTGTTTGTGCGTCCGCACAGAAGAAGATGGTGAAATGGCCTGTGAGCCTTAACTCTCTATATATGAAGATGGTATCTGTTCTTTCGGACATGCCTAGGTTAATACACAAGGGACGCTGTATTGCAGCTTGCGGTAAGTTGGAAATCTGAGTCAGTCAGGGATTGTGTGCGGATTGCCGAAGTGGTTAAGCCGGCCATTCATGAGAAGGGGCAAATCTGGATTCGAGGCCCGCTCTGGAACAAATTCTCAACTTTCGAAACTGCATCCGCAGTGCCCTGTGCGGCTGGAAGTCACGAACTCCCACCCATCACATCCCTTTCTTTCGCCATTCCCCGTTTCGTACAAAACTACAGAAAGACACATCAGTCATATCATCTTTGTATGTGCAAAATGTGAAACGCACTGACACTCTTCTTTGCAACAAGAGTTTCCTACGAGTGCCGCTTCCTTTCTTTGAGAAATACCGCATTTACTAAAGAACTTCCTTAAAGCTGCCAAGATATCTTTGTAATAATAAAGCAGCACTGCAAAATAAAGGCTGAAAATTATTTAACTACATGAAAAAAATGTAAATTAGTTACAAACTACGGCGTGCACACACTTTATTCAACATTTAAACGTCACTACAGATATTTGGTGGTAGGTTATGGCATGTCCCATATGCCTGCCGTCATTGGCGACGGTGTGGCGCAGATGAATAGCGAAATTCTGCATGACCCGCTGAAGAGTGGGAACGTCAGTGCTGTAGATAACATCCTGAATGGCTGTTTTTATCTCAACAATTATTTTGGGGTTATTGCTGTACACCTTGTTTTTGATATATCCCCACAAGGATCCGGGCGGCGAATCCAGGCCCATGCCAGTGGCCTCTGGGTAGCCTAGAGACAGAATGCGGTCCCCAAAGTGTTCTTCCAGGACATCGAACGATGCTCTACTTTGATGGCGTCGAGCTTCGACTTGCATGAACCACATCTTTTCGAAATAAGTGTAACTTTGGGTAAACATCTTCCAAAACCTTCACGTACTGTTCGGTAGTCACCGTGGCATCAATGAATATCGCACCGATTATTCCGCGACTGGACTTTTAACAACCATGCAAATGCATGAGCGTCGTAATTCCAATCATGCCCAACGGCCAACTATGCAGTTTGAACGTCCTTATGCAAACAGTTCGTAAGTTATGGTGATGTTATTATGTATAGTTCAATATTTTTACCCTATATGTTAATCATCGTTTTATGTTAATGTGTATCTTAAAAAGGATACCCTGGCATCAGGCCCTGAAGACTACGCAATATTCTACCAACTACTATGTCATCCTCAGTCATTCATCATCGGATACAGCATGGAGGGATACCGGGGTCAGCACACGCATTCCTCGCCGTTGCCGACGGTCCGACATTGTAACTGCGACGCCTCAATCTTATAGCCCCTAAACTGACGTCACGAGGCAGAGTGAAACCCAGGCTAGTCATCCCACCAAGGAAAAATTCCTGGTAGTTTCGGGAGTCGAACAGAATGATGGTGTGTTACAATGACCATTCTTCTATGGAGGCGGACGTATCTCTTCTACATGGGGATTATTTCAATTTAGCTTCTGAACATTTGGATTTTTATTTCCCCTCTTCACTTCGTTTTGTTTATTATCTCGTGGTGCTAGAAGAATGATCCTGTCGAACCGTAATGTAAGATTCTTACATACCACGACCAATACGTTTGTTAAGTTAAACGTGTATTACGTGCTATTACATTGGTGTTAAACGTTAATGCTGACAGATTGTTCTTCTACCCTTTCCTTTAAATTACCAAAACCTACTGTAAAATATTATGTCAATCAACAACAGGCTCGTAAATTATATTTTGGGTTATGTGTGTCGATTACTCAGGCCAACGATGGAAAAACTATCTTGCTGAAAATACCTTATTCTTGTGTTTTTGTGCTGCGAAATCCAAATATGATACATAAAAAACTGTATCACCCACCATTCCTTCAGATTTTACAGTAAAATTTATTAAATTAAGCGATTTTTTAAATAACTTAATAGCTTTTATGTAGTTAAATAATTTAAAAAGATGGTGTGATGAATAGAGATGACATTGATAGCACTGCTGAAAGAAAATTTCTGGATAAAAAAAGGTCGATTCTATTTTTGTGTTAACAGATGGTGTTTGGTTTACTATCAACCTAACCTCATTTTACTGTTTCCTGTACATATTCTCAGTACAGTGTGTAATCGTAGTAGTAAAAACTGTGCTGACTGTTTTTGTTATATTTTTTTGGTGAATTTGTGATTAAAAAGCACCAAAGGAACTTTACAGACTTTGTGAAAAAGGTTTATCTATCAAGCATTGGATCTAAACCTGGTGATCAAGATAAACCTTGGATATGTTATGTTTGTGTTGAAGATCTGAGAAACTGGTCCAGAAAGGAGTAAAAAGCCTTTAGATTTACTGTTCCTATGATATGGAGGAGGCCAAGAAATCATTCCGATGATTGCTACTTTTGCAGTGTTGCTATTATTGGTCATAATTAGAAAAACAAGAAGGTAATAAGCTACCCTAGCCTGCCATTCTCCATCTGAGCTGTAGGGCATGTTGTAGATTTGCAGATTCCTGAACCACTAGATGATTTAAATTCTATTCTAAGAGAACTATTTTCTGTTGTACAATCTGATTTAGATGAACCATTATGATGAATTCCATTGTAATACTGGAAGTCTAGGGCCCTAACTGTTTACTCAGACCCAGATTAACGATTTGGTTAGGGACCTGGGATTAACAAAAGAAAAAGCTGAATTGCTTGGCTCTAGATTAAAAGAAAATAACGTGTTAGAAGTTGGAACCAGCATATACATGTATAGAAAGAGAGAGCAGCGATTTTCCAAATTTTTCAACAAGAAGGTGATTTAGTGTATCGCTCAGACATTCCCAGTCTGATGAATGAGTTTGGTGTTGAATACAAAAAGGAAGACAGGAGGCTGTTTATTGATGCATCCAAAACTAGTTTAAAGGTTGTTTTATTACACAATAGTAACATGTATGCTTCCATACCTGTTGGACATTCTGTAAAAATGAAAGGAAGGTATGAAAACCTATAAATAGTGCTAAATATAATAGGCTACTCTGCTCATGGTCGGATGATATGTGGCGAACTAAAATTAACATATATGCTCCTTGGTCAGCAAGGTGACTTTACCAAATTCCTCTGTTTCTTGTGTGAATGGGACAGTAGGGCTAGTGATCAACACTGGTGCAGAAAGAACTGCTCTGTGAGGCAGTCTTTAAAGCCTGGTGAGAAGAACATTCTACGCAAAAACCTTGTAGATACAAAAAACGTACTCCTACCACCTCTACATATAAAGTTAGGCCTAATGAAATAGTTTGTAAACGCTTTGCTTAAAGATGGACCATGTTTTAAGCACCCCTGCCAAAATTTTCCACACCTTTCAGAAGCTGACTCTAGAAAATTGATGTTTGATGTTAGCTTTGAATCCACAATGACCTTAAATGAGGAAGAAGCATGAGCCGGTCGGGGTGGCCGAGCGATTCAAGGCGCTACATTCTGGAGCCGCGCGACCGCTACGATCGCCGGTTCGAATCCTGCCTCGGGCATGGGTGTTGTGATTTCCTTAGGTTAGTTAGGTTTAAGCAGTTCAAAGTTCTAGGGGACTGATGACCTCAGAAGTTAAGTCCCGTAGTGCTCAGAGCCATTTGAACCAAAGAAGCATTGGTATCATTCAAGCAAGTCGTTACAAATTCTTAGGACATGAAAAAGACCCAGAATATGTTTCTATTATAGCTACATTGTTAAAGAAGTTTAAAACTTTAGGATGTTTAATGATCTTGAAAGTTCACTTTTTGACAGTCACCTTGATTACTTCCCGGACAATATGGGAGATGTTAGTCAGGAGCAAGGAGAGCGTTTTCACCGGGACATTAAATTGATAGAAAAACACTACCAAGGCCGCTGGAACACCAACATGATGAGGGACTACAGTTGGTCACTTCACCGAGAAGTTCAGCAAGCGACTCATCGCAAAAAAAGCTACACAACAAGCTTCAAAGAAAAAAAGGGAAAGAAAATACAAACCAATTCTAGCTGACAAGTGAAACCACTACTAGCACATTTCATTGTTTTAAGTAGCTTACTGTAAATACAAGCCATCATTGTGTAGTAACAAAGCGTTTCATTGATTTCCCCGTTTACCGTATAGCATAGTATATAATACAAAGCAAATTACTCGAAAACTATGGGTGATACAAAGAAAACTAAGGCTAGATTTGGGTTCAGCTCATAAAAATCTATAAAGATCAGCAATCAAAGTAAAAAAAAGTTATTCAAAAAAAATTTTTCGTTGGTCTGTACGCCTTCCTAACATATGGCGTCATTGGCCTCCTTTATGATTTGAATGTAGCCTGTCTGCAATGTAGCCAAAATTGTCAGCACTGTTTGCACATTTGTGAGACATACTGAATCACAGGAATTTTAATGATCACATGCACTAACCAGACTTCAGTAACACGTTCCACCAGCACATGAACAACACACAGGTTTTAACAGACTGAAACTACGGTTAAAAGAAACATGCTTCGCTCCTCTCTTTATCCTTCGCTTCCCTTCGTTGCTACGAGCCTAGGCTAACAATAGCGACAGTACACACGCTGCTACTGGTGCCTGAAGCTTCGTAAATCTACCATCAGCAGGATTTCGAAGCCTGTATAGAAACGGATGGAGAATGACTGCTTAAAATATAATTAATTGTACCTCCTTTAAGTTGGAAACGAGAATTAATTTGAGTTTTTCATCGTCATTTTCATTATCAGCATGGTCGATATGGTTAACATTTATTTCATCCCAGTTACATTTTCAGTGTTGGTCAGTGTTATTTTCCTTTCACCTAGCGCTATGGCCGTTAGCTGCTGAAGGCCTTATTAATAAGTCCAGGAACATGCAACGCAGTACCGATAACGCAAGTAGGACTGTTGATATTTTTAAAAATATCGGTAATCCCATATATCGATATTTAGAAATATGTCATGATGGGCCCTAGATACGTATATCGAGGAAAAGTGTATATCTAGCAACATATCGACTGAAGAAATATCGACGAAGCAGCCTATAAAAATATCGACAGCACATTGTTATTACACTGCTGGTTTTACTGCTGTATATCTAAGTAATGACATGTTATTAGGTATTCTGAACATCAACAAGTTAGAAGCCTGATTATCTCTGTTAGAGCAAGAATTGAATAGATGCGATAATCATTTTGCAAACAATGTCAACTGCAAGCAAGTGGTCAAATAAAGGACGTCCGACGGGCACGTCGTTCGGTTGCGTCACGTACCGGATTTGTCCGGAACACTTCAGGTCGACTTCCCTGTTTTTTTTTGTTTATTTTTCATTTCTGCAAACGGCAGCAACAAAGCAGCTGCAGTGTCAAAATTGCGTGGTGAAATTGAACGTTGCAGTTTCTGTGGGTAGTGCCGAGAGCCGACTGCTTTAGCATTTACAGCCGGCCGTTGTGGCCGAGCGGTTCTAGGCGCTACAGTCTGGAACCGCGCGACCGCTACGGTCGCAGGTTCGAATCCTGCCTCGGGCATGGATGTGTGTGATGTCCTTAGGTTAGTTAGGTTTAAGTAGTTCTGTTCTAGGGGACTGATGACCTTAGCAGTTAAGTCCCATAGTGCTCAGAGCCATTTGAACCATTTTTTAGCATTTACACTCACACGTCTCCGTCCACGGCAAAGCCCACTCTTGCCATTTACATTTTTGTTCATCATTTTCAGCAGCTGTTTTTGAAGAATGCCGATGTGATGCAGTAGTCCATTAGTTGCGTTGAAACTAGCGCTCGGACTTCTTCTTTGTGCAACCTTTACGTGCTTCACACAGTCAAAGAGAAAGAGTGGACGTGATAAAAGCTAAAAAAGTAGTATGATTCCTTCACATATTGAAAGTAAAATTATGTTCTACTACAATTTCAAGAGAGCAGTTTCAAATATTTATCGAAAACTGCGAAAAAGTATGAAATAAAATTATCGACACCCGATATTGCTATTTCGACATCAATACAGCGATATATTGGGGAGTATTGGGTCACCGGTAAACGTCGGTACGTTGTAAAAAATATCGATATTTCGAAATATGGAATTTTACCGATTACTCTGTACGCAACTGTAGAGAAAAAGCGTTTTGAAAAAATGAAAAATGACACTTACACCCAAACATCCAGATATCAGACACTCGGACTGGTTCAAAACGTTGTATGTAGATAGAGTATCGACCGAAACGCCGATTTAGTTCGCGCTATGTGATGTCGCCCAGTAGAACATGAATAAACGGTAATTGAAAGTGACACCAGAGCTACGGAGAACAAGGCAGGTGTATCTGTGAGTGACAGATTTGTAGAGTTCCCGTTCAGACACCACTAATGACAATTTGTTTTTACTTTTTACGTGTCTAACTTTTATATGGGATACTTTTTTCCCGACATGTAAAAGGACTTTTCGGAATTTGTAGCAATGTTCTTCTGGCATTCTGCTTTCGATTTGCTAACTGAAAAGTAGCAAACCTAACAGTAAATCTGTATAAATAGGTGTGATGTTCTGCAGGACAAGTGCGACAGAACAGATACCACTCGTGATGAAGCAGTTAGTGCATAGAGGTAGGGGTGTAAATGTAGGAGCGTGTGGGTAATGTGGAAACGTCTAGTATCTGGCCTGCAGAGTGCTGCACTGCAGTGGGGCAGCCAGAAATTGTTGTAATGGTTCCTATTTGTAACGGTAGAGGGTTAAAAGTCAGTTGAGCAACAGGCGCGGTGGCACTGATGCAATTTACGTTCGCGCGTTTTCTAAACCTTTTTCTAGGTAAGTTGTGCTGTTATATTTATCTATATACTTTGTAGTTATCTTTCTTTAGGTCTCATAGCTTATAAAGGGAGGCGCATAGAAGGTTTTAGCAGTCCTTTGTCAACCTTAAATGGATACTTGCGTAATCTGATCTTCAGAAATTTAAAATGGCCGTTGTGTAGGTAATGCGGAAGCATACATACGATGTCATTGTGGAAACGTTTCCACAATACCAACATAAAATACATTACTGCTAATACGTTTTGCGTCTGTACCTAGATGCCACGAAAGCTAACTGATCGGAAACCAAGAGCTATTGTGAAGAAGTGGGATGCTCAAAACATGATTAAGGCTATAATAGCCTCAAGGGATAGCAGGTGGGGTTAAGAAGAGCAATAAAAGCTTTCAGTGTACCTCAAACGACACTTCAAAGGTTTGTGCATCGTGATATGTCACCTGAAGTATGTGTTTCTTTGAGACTTGGACGTAAGCTTGTACTTCCTGTTGCTATTGAGAAACAGTTGGTTCATTATCTCATTGGAATGGATAAAACAGAAGGCCAACATCGTTGTCAAATACCTCATCAAATACGTGTGTGTCTCCACAAGATATCATGCCAGTCCCTCCTCTAAAGAGGACGATTTCCAACAGAGGTCGTAAGCCAGGTTCATCAGCTGTTTTGACATATTCGCCTTATAAAACACGCCTTGAAGAATCCTTGCTGAAGGGTAAACAGAAGCTTCCTAAGGCACCTGCCAAAAGCAAGAAAAAACGTGAAGCTCCTCCTAGAGAACCGTGCAAAAAACGGCTTAAGTTGTCTGAGGATTCAGATGAAGAGCCCAATGCACCAACTGTATCTTCAGGCGAGTCACATGTGGATCTCACAGTTGGGGAAGAAGAACCTACCGAAGAAGATGCAGTTTGTATTTTTTGTAAAGGCGCATTTTCCAAAGACATTCGGGGAGAATTGTGGATTAAGTGTGTCGTGTGTGAGGAGTGGAGTCACTCTCTGTGGGCCGGAAATGAAGCAGATATTTACATATGCGATTTTTGCAAGTGAACTTCGATTACGAAGCGTTTTTCTAATACAGTTGCGTTTAAAAATATTTTTAAGTAAGTTAAATTTAATATAAAATAAAAAAATTTCTGACATTTTCAATAGTTTTCGCTTGAAGTAGTCAGTTTCCCACAATTTTAAGGCGTTTCCACATTACCCGCACTTCTTGAAAAATTAGTGAGTTGTTGTGCAAGCAGAAGATGTTTTTTAATTTTTAAGATATTTAGTTTTTGTGTTTAATATTATTACATTCATTGCTAAAACATTATGAATTAGCTTTGGCTGATTTTTGAAGCTGAAAGAGGAAACTGGGTTTCCACATTTACACCCCTACCTCTATGTAATTTCACATAATAAACGTAGACAGTTGGAACAGCAGACTAAAGAAGCAACTGCATCACACGTGCAGTACTGCTCGTGATTTATTAGTAGTCCCATATGATACTTTCATGCATTATACAGTAAAATTGTCAGCATTGGGCTATGAACCCGGGACCCTTGGAACAATGATCTAACGCCCCACCAGATTCTCAACGGAAGCTATTACTCACTGACAGCTATGCTCCGTAGTTCTTGTGTTACTTGTAATTAATGTTTACGGACGTTCTGCTGGACGACAGCATATAGTACGTACTAAATCGAAGCTTCGGTGCATACTCTGTCGATATAGAACGTTTGGTACAGATCTGACACCAGGAGGTTTGGGTGTTGGAACGTTTTCCATTTCCACTCTATATACGATTAATATAAACCTTTTGACCAAGCGGCACTCCGGCAGGCCGCTGCCTGCCTGCTAGTGGCCTAGTGGTGGAGGCACTCACCGTTGAGGACGTGCACCCAGACGCTGGCCGGGTTGGCGTTGGACGGCACGCACGTGTAGTTGCCCGAGTCGGCGAGCTGAGCCTTGGTCACGAGCAGCTTGCTCGTGGTGCCCGCCTCCGTCTTCTCCGTCTCGAGGGAGATGCCGCCGCGCGGCGAGTCGAAGTCGACGACGGCGGCGCCGTGGAACCACAGCACCGACCCCGGCGGCGTCGAGTGCACGTTGATGGAGCACGTCAGGCTGATGGTGCTGCCCTTCTTCACGAACACGTCCTCCGGGCCCCAGATGTTGGCCTGCGCCGCTGTGGGCACCAAAGGCAGCACGGTTTCTCTCCGCTCTTACTCGTGCGCCGAGGCGGGACACGAGCGGGAGGTGGTGGGGTGCACGAGGGTGGGTTGCTCGAATGACACGTGCTCAGTGACCAGGGACTGGTGAAAGTAATGGAAAATAACGTGAACGAAAATTGCACAGAGATGACTACACACGTAACTGGTGATAAAATGAGGGATTCTTGCTGCTTCGTTTATTAATCTTACAAATGGAGACCACGACGTTGGGATCACAGATTTACTTCAAAACTCTTAGTAGGCCATTAAAACAACAAAATGGGCACGTAGTAAGGATCACTACTCTGGCAATTCTGAGAAAATAGGAAGCTAGGTTTTACGTGTCTATTATATAGCTTATACAGGGTGGTCCATTGATCGTGACCGGGCCAAATATCTCACGAAATAAGCGTCAGACGAAAAAACTACAAAGAACGAAACTTGTCTAGCTTGAAGGGGGAAACCAAATGGCGCTATGATTGGCCCTCTAGTTGGCGCTGCCATAAGTCAAACGGATATCAACTGCGTTTTTTTTAAAATAGGAACCCCCATTTTTTATTACATATTCGTGTAGTACGTAAAGAAATATGAATGTTTTAGTTGGACCACTTTTTTCGTTTTGTAATAGATGGCACTGTAATAGTCACAAACATATGGCTCACAATTTTTTAGACGAACAGTTGATATCAGGTAGTTTTATTAAATTAAAATACAGAACGTAGGTAAATTTGAACTTTTTATTTCGGTAGTTCCAATGTGATACATGTACCTTTGTGAACTTATCATTTCTGAGAATGCATCCTATTACAGCGTGATTACCTGCAAATACCACATTAATGCAATAAATGCTCAGAATAATGTCCGTCAACCTTAATGCATTTGGCAATACGTGTAACGACATTCATCTCAACACCGACGTTTTTGAGATTCCCGATTCTCGCGCAATTTGTCTGCTACTGATGTGTGGATTTGCCGCGACAACAGCTAAAACACCTACTTAGGCATCATCATTTATTGCAGCTCGTGATTACGTTTCACATGTGGCTGAAGACTTCCTGTTTCCTTAAATAACGTAACTATCCGGCGAACGGTCTAGACACTTGGATGATGTCGTCCAGGATACCGAGCAACATACATAGCATAGCACACGCCCGTTGGGCATTTTGATCACAACACGATGTCGACCTTTCCCGCAATTTGTAAACGGTCCATTTTATCATGGGTAATGTATCACGAAGAAAATACCGTCCGCACTGGCAGAATGTTACGTGATACCACGTACTTATACGTTTTTGGCTATTACAGCGCCATCTATCACAAAGCGAAAAAAGTGGTCCAACTAATTCCTATTTCTTTACGTACTACACGAATATGTAATAAAAAATTTGGGTTCCTATTTTTAAAAAAACGCAGTTGATAACCGTTTGACATATGGCAGCACTATCTAGCGGGCCAACCATAGCGCCATCTGGTTTCCCCCTTGAAGTTAGACAAGTTTCGTTCTTTGTAGTTTTTTCGTTTGATGCATATTTCGTGAGATATTTGGCCCGGTCTCTTTCAATGGACCACCCTGTATATCTGTGAATGGGTGCTGGACGTTAGAGGTTATGACCCAGCGGTGGAACATTCCTGCAACAAAGTCACGGGGGGTTTTCTGGATAAAGGGCTGGACCCTGTCATATCTACATGGAGACGCTCATCGCTTGCGCCTTGATTTCTGGCAATATTTGCAGACTGCACATTCAGTAGTTGCGAGCAGTTCACGGTATCGCGCATATTTTACCAGTTACCTTAACAGCGTTTTTACATCACCCCCACAAATTTGGCGTTTTCCCACGTGGCAGGTGCCTGCTTGATTCGGAATGAAGCATGAGACGCGTACACCTTGGATTCGGCCGCCGGCCAGCCTGTATCAAATGGTTCAAATGGCTCTGAGCACTATGGGACTTAACATCGATGGTCATCAGTCCCCTAGAACTTAGAACTACTTAAACCTAACTAACCTAAGGACAGCACACAACAGCCAGTCATCACGAGGCAGAGAAAGCCTATATCACCTTGCGGGGTTTCCATTGTCCCGGATCAGTGGGCTACTTTTACTTTTACTTTCTTTTCCTCTGTAGATATGTGCACAATAATGAACTAAATAAGTAAATTGATATGAACAATGTGAGGGTGCAGCACGGCGGCTGAAAAGGGCGAGGCATCCGGGCCAGGCCTCGAGATTGACCCCTGCCCACGTTGTCTCCTCCAACCTTTATCTGTCTGTGGCCCTAAGAATCCGAAAAAAAGAAAAAAAAAAGAATTGTGGTCAAGTGGTTAGCGTTCGGGGTTTGCAAGACAAACGCGTGTCAGGCGACGGTTCGACTCTCCTTGAAACATAATTTTTAATCTACATTTTCTTCCTCACTGGTCATACTGTTTAATTTATATGGAATTTTTCAGGTAATTCAATAAAAAAGCCATGTGTATTTGCATGAAATTTAAGTAAATTTCATGTTTTTTGTCTACTTGCTATTTTAATTAAATTTAATTATTAGAGCAAACATATATATAACTATCGACAAGTATACCAAGAAACGCATAGAGTTTTCCTGAAAATGTATGCCCGTCGTCATTTGCGAAATCCCTTGTACACGCACTCTGATAGGGTGCCCGGAACCACTTTGCACATCGACCCTTCGAGCTGCAGGGTCAGAGGCAGTTTGACAGTTAAACTGTATACCGGTGAGGCATTGCTAATGTACGAAGAACGAGTAATGTAGGGGTAATTTTTTTGTATATCACAGAATTTCCACTTGTATGACAAAAATGAAGATGATTCACTTTATATCAACTGCTGCAGCAAAAGGAGTTAACTGTAAGTCGTGTGATGCATGTTACAACAATTCGAACCGTGGCCTCGTCCACGATCCTCTTGCAAAGAGCGAATGCTAACCACTTGGCCACACTGATTTCTTACTCCCGGAAGCCTCGCGCAGATACTTCAGTTACATAATACACGCGTAAAACTTCTCTTGCGATTTTTCCAGAATTTCCAGAATAGTGTGCCATACTACTTGCACGTTGTATTGTTTTAATGGCCTACTAGAGGTGTGCAAAGTTTGAAGTAAATCCGAGATCCCAAAGTCGTGATCTCTCCTTTAAGGCTGGGATGAAAACAAATGTGGAAGGTCGGATAAATGTATCACAGATTTCTTCCCGCCTCAGAAATATATGTAAACTCAGGTTCCCGACTACTTTCTCTATTGTCAGCAAAACGAGTTAACTGTAAGTCGTGTGATGCATCATTTAGTTGGACGAGTTACGCCATGGAGGACTCACGGAAGTTACGTATACTACCAGATACCTATGACTGCGAGAGCGGAACGTTAGTAGCAATACTGATTTCGTCAGAGGATGCGAAAGTCATTTCTCCGTAGTTTATCAGCATAAGGCTGGGTTATCCACCACCACTACTTATGTTCGCTCATCAGAGACATCGACATAAACTACGACGGTATATGGAAGTTCCGCGGTTTCGAGACGCTTCCATCACATAATTCGGGTAGTTAAGTACTCGTAACTAAGCAAAGCACCACGTTGTCTACAGAAAAACTCCTGATAATGACTACACAGGAAAGCGTGAGTTTATATACAAACCTGAGGCGGCACGAAATCCGAGAATGTCACATTCTCATACGTGTGAAGGGTTTCTGTTGTGAGCCACGTATACGTACTATTTATCATATTCAATAACGGAAACTCAGAATGGTGAAACGAGAGGGTGATTCCAATATTATGCTACAAATGTTCACGGATGATAGAAATGGGGATTATAATTTGAGGTAAAGGACCTCGATCCGGAAACAACTGAGTCGAAAGTTATAACCGAAATATGTTCTTATATCTCTGACAGTGCAATACATGTACCGCTACTGTTTGTTTGGACTAAAACGAAGAAAAAGTTCTGGTAAACATGAGTTCTCCCAAGAGCAAGGAGCACTTGTCCGTCTTAAATACCGTGAAACACATCTCTTCTGATATAAGCTCTTTGGTTTCCATATTTTTGGAGCAGGTAGTTTGGACCAAAACAAGAAAAAAAGTCTGGTAAATATGAGCTGTACGGCGCATATCATCAGAGTTAAGAACGCTTGGTTATCTTCACTACTGTGAAAGACGTATCTTCTAGTGAACAAGTGCCCATAGCTCTTAAGGTACGCATTTTTGAGACCATATTTACTAAACAATTTTATCTTGTTTTGGTGCTTAGTATCGCCTCAGCAAGTTGCCTATCCTACCGTCTCAGTCACAATACCGTTACATGTACTCCAATGTTAATATTACCATAATGATTTTCTGTTATAAATTCAGATTCAGTCCTTTACGGACCAGGATCCCTTACCTCAGATTGAATCATTTACACTTCACCATCATTCCTGATAGTTTGTAACATCATGACTACATCTCCCAGTATACGTTAAAAGAAGCGAGATAATTTCAAATTTGTATTTACGAGCCGCCACTGCCGTCAGTAAGAAATACTTTGCTAGTATGTATTTGTATTGTAAAATTTTCAGTTCTTCGACTAACTGAGCTCAAATTTCATCCATCGCCTACCTTAACAGGACATACAATGCTACTTCAACACATTACCGCACGCTTGTATCAGTTAGAAGAGGTGTTCCACGTGTCGCACGCTCATTTTGAAGCAATAGTGCACTCATCTCTGCACTGAGTAACGAAATCGTTTAAACATCTCCATATAACCATAAATCTTGGCAGGACTATGCAGTTCGATGTTACAGTTATTCAACAGCATCCATGAGTGCGCAGTACAATACAGTTTTGAGTAGCAAAAAGTGCCAGTGTCTTAGACGTGGGCCATGGGTGAAATATGAGCCCATTTACAAATGCACAAGAAAAGTACGCGAAGTCCAATATATTTTTATGCGTACTCCGGGCCTTGCGCATTCAGAACCACCACAGTTATTATTCTTATGGTTTTAACTAACTGCCACCGAGCGAGGTGGCGCAGTGGTTAGCACACTGGACTCGCATTCGGGAGGACGACGGTTCAATCCCGAGTCCGGCCATCCTGATTTAGGTTTTCCGTGATTTCCCTAAATCGCTCCAGGCAAATTCTGGGATGGTTCCTTTGAAAGGGCACGGCCGACTTCCTTCCCCGTCCTTCCCTAATCCGATGAGACCGATGACCTCGCTGTTTGGTCTCTTCCCCCAAACAATCCAATCCAAATCCAATTTAACTAACTGCCCACATTTTATAGGGGCCACCTAGTATGGTATTACACTTAAAAAAAATAGACATAAGGAATTGTTTAGCAAATGTTCAGCACCCCCCACGCTTTACACCTTGTACATGTCATCCGGCCTCTGGCAATTCTCGGGCCACTGCGTGAGCGCCATCCGGGTTTCGGCCAGTCAGTCAGGCCGTGTCCACTCCCGCGCGGCTCCTCTCAGCTTGCACGGTACGTTCTGATATGTTTACATGGCCCTACCCCCGCTGTTTGTTCATGCTAATGATCCGCTCTTCGTCGTTCGTGTTTAGGGGAGTTTTATCAGCATCGTATTTTATTTTAATTTTCTAGGTCATTGCCGCGCCCTTCACTCAAAAAATTTTTTTAAAAAGATTTTTAAATTTTACTTACCGCTTTCACCTGATGTCCGTATATAGGACATGATTGTTGGGGAGTGGCTACAGGGCAATGTTCAACGTTACTATGTTATAAATAGCGTTTGTGAGTACTTTCTTGTTTTATTCAAAAACTGGCTATTTAAAAAGTTTAATTTACACCTCAGAATTGGGGGATCGAATAGTTTATACGAGTTCTTATTATATTATTTTTTGTAGAGAGTGCCTGAGGATGCACCGATAAGTGGCGCGAAACCGGTCGCAGATGTAATATAAATCTTTCATACAGCAAGTACGGTATTTTCTATGAAAAAAAAAGGATGTAGGCTGCACTAATAATAACGCGCGCATGGCATTTGTGGCCGGGAGACCCCTCGCGGGTTCTTTAACACCACTACTGCGACTTGCGAGTGAATGAGGATGAAATGATGATGAAAGACACACAACACCCAGTCATCTCGAGGCCGAGAAAATCCCTGACCCCGCCGGGAATCGAACCAGGGACCCCGTGCGCGGAAAGCGAGAACGCTACCGCAAGACCACTTTCTTCCTTTATTGAAACAACCATATATGTACATAAGCACAAAAAACAAAATAATGACGTGCTGGAACTGTTTCAACACGAATTGTATCCTACAATAGACTGAAGAACACATTTCAATATAGTGCCATTTGTAAGCTTACAAAATAGAACAAAAGTAGTAAACTGACAATAGTCTCTAAGACCACGAGCCGCGGACTAGGTTGCAGTAGTTACACCGAGATGAACAGGCTTGCACAGGATAGAGTAACATGGAGAGCTGTATCCAACCAGCCTGCGGGCTGAAGATCACAACAACAACACAGCCAAGGCTTACTATTATAAGCGGGTTCAAATACTAACAGATGTAAGTTGCATGTGTTATAAAGAGACGTCCACAAAAAAGACTAGAAGGAACAGTTTCATCAAACCAGATTTCGGACTGAAGGCGAGAACGACAGGTCTTGGATACCGTGAGCAGATGTTGCGGTTGTCCTTCCTCTTTCGTTTCGGTAAAAAAATTTCTAATAGTGTGGAAAAATGGAGTAAATTTATTTCTTCAACCAGCTGTATTCCTGGATAGTATCTTGCACTGGAGAAACAATACCAGTGTGTGATCGGCCACATCTTTAAGTAATTAATTTCTGTGACATAATTACTTCCATTACCAGTCCAATTGTGTTTACGTACATCTGCGGCACCAGTCAGGTTTATTGCTCGTTTCTGGAGCAACACAGAGAGTCCTCGGTGGAGTTTGGAAGTAATGAAGAGTGTAGTGTGGAGACTGAAATTGAGTATTCAGAATAGAACCCTCATAGCACAGAATTTAAATTAGTGTAGCAGCTCAGTTAAGTCCTAGATAAAAATCGACATCAATGTGACTCATGTGGCAAAGACACACGTATACACCAAGTGGGAAACACGGGGAGGGAGATTCGGGTTCACTGTCCAGTCGACTGCATGATCATTAACGGCGGTCGCAATGGAAAGAACAATATTCTGAACCAGTTCGGTTT
The DNA here is from genome assembly GCF_021461395.2 of Schistocerca americana. Lineage (NCBI taxonomy): Eukaryota > Metazoa > Arthropoda > Insecta > Orthoptera > Acrididae > Schistocerca > Schistocerca americana. The sequence goes on along the minus strand of NC_060125.1, from coordinate 185,699,453 downwards.
CCTGTTAGGACAGAAACTGCAAGTCGGTTGCCGTTAAAGGAAGGATGCGAATCTAATTTTCATAAAGTAGGTTTTCAATTTATCTGACGCACAGTGCATATTCTATATTCCCTACAATCCTCAACGTTAAGCCCGCAGCTCGTGGTCGTGCGGTAGCGTTCTCGCGTCCCACGCCCGGGTTCCCGGGTTCGATTCCCGGCGGGGTCAGGGATTTTCTCTGCCTCGTGATGACTGGGTGTTGTGTGATGTCCTTAGGTTGGTTAGGTTTAAGTAGTTCTAAGTTCTAGGGGACTGATGACCATAGATGTTAAGTCCCATAGTGCTCAGAGCCATTTGAACCTCAACGTAAATGTCAAAAACTGCTTGTAATGAATTCAAACATTGTGGGTATTTGTATGATATATTGATATCATGAGACAGGAGTGCCCCTCTAGGTGAGGTTACCACCTCACAACGTCAGCAATTAAAGGATGCTGAAATATTTCGCAGTTAACCTTCAATGGTGCGTCGAAGCTGCACATCGCTAGCTATGCTCTTGTTGTAGGTGAAATATTGATGATGGAACTCGAGGACTCCATTTTGCCCGCTCTCGCCTGTGGAGGTATACTATGAAAATTTAGTCAACTTCTGTTAGCTTCTGCTTCTTCGTGGGACCGTAATCTTTGTTATGATGTTGTTGCAAGCGACCAGTTGGGGCATGGAAGAGGGTGATGAGAAAGGTAGGGGAGCCGGAGGAAATGTAATTCATCCACTAAGGAAGTTGCTCAGTCGGCCGAAGTAGCCGAGCGGTTCAAGGGGTTGCAGTGGGGATCAGCGCGACCGCTACGGTCGCAGGTACTAACCCTGCCTCGGGCATGGATGTGTGTGATGTCCTTAGGTTAGTTAGGTTTCAGTAGTTCTCAGTTCTAGGGGATTGATGACCACAGCAGTTAAGTCCCGTAGTGCTCAGAGCCATTTGAACCATTGTTGAAGTTGCTCACTAGCCCCTTATTCGACCGATTCTTGAGTAATGTTCATCAGCCTGGGTCACTTAGCGGGTAGGACTGACATAAGAGGTAGAGAGAGAAAGAGAGAGAGAGAGAGAGAGAGAGAAAGAGAGAGAGAGAGAGAGACAGGTAGAGAGAGAATCTCCAACGAAGAGCGGCGCGTTTTGTCACGGGATCGTTTACTCCTTGAGAGAGCGTTACAGAGATGTTCAAAAAATTCCACTGGCTGACGCTACAAGGAAGACAATATGCGTCACGGTTACTACTGAAATTTCGAGAGAGTACTTTCTGTGAAGGTTCGGACAACATCTTACTTCCTCCCACATACGTCTCGCGAAGTGACCGCAACGAGAAAATTCAAAACATGAGAGCTAATACAGAGGCTTCTGGAAAATTATTTCTTCCCATGCATCAATCGAGAATGGGGTAGAGAAGTTACAGGCAAAAGTAAAGCTGTGAGGACGGGGCGTGAGTCGTGCTTGGGTAGCTCAGTTGGTAGAGACTTGCCCGCGAAAGGCAAAGGTCCCGAGTTCGAGTCTCGGTCTGGTACACGGTTTAAATCTGCCAGGAAGTTTCATATTAGCGCACACTCCGCTGCAAAGTGAAAATCTCATTTCAGAGAAGGATGTATCTGGTAGTGACGCTACAGGTACTGTCCACCATACACCTTCACGTGGCTTGGGGAGTATTGATGTAGAAGGCACAGCGTTCTTAAACTCCTAACTGCTATGCGACATAACTGCTGTCATCTTGTTTTCGTGTCTCTAGTTATAAAGTCCGCTCAACCCCCTACGTTTCTGCCATTGTGTGATGTGGTGAGTGCGTGACGTCTACCCAAAGTACGTCCTCTTTGATGAGTACAGCGTGCAAATACTTGACAATATTTCCACAGCAGAAACACAGTAATTAAAACCAAATTAAGGGATATTCTAAACCATCCAATGAAAGATAATTTGACAGAATTCTGTCTCTGAAACGAACTGTGGTGGCTGTGGATCCTGTTGCAAAATGAGAGAGCGGAAAGTTCCGTGAAAGTGGATCACTGAAAATAGTGACTACTGAAGAATCTATGAGGAATCGTGCAGAGCACACTAAAGCGAACCGGAAACACAGTAATAATTCCAGGAAAAGCAGACGCCACGTTGACACTCCAAGAATAAAATGGAAAGCCGCCCGTTGTGACCGAGAGGTTCTAGGCGCTTCAATCTGGAACCGCGCGACCACTACGGTCGCAGGTTCGAATCCTGCCACGGGCATGGATGTGGGTGATGTCTTTAGGTTAGTTAGGCTTAAGTAGTTCTAAGTTCTAGGGGACTGATGACCTCAGATATTAAGTCCCATAGTGCTCAGAGCCATTTGAACCATTTTGAACCGCAATGGAAAGTAATTCACAGCCGAAAGAAGGAGATCACAAAACTCTGAACCGATTCACACAAGTCTGAAACTTTACAAGGTGGGATCAAGACAAGAGATACAGAAGATACCAACAAGAATGGCGTATTTCGTCATGGGTTACTTGTTTATTCATTTACTTCTGTTCATCCAAGGATCATCTCACGATGATATAGGATTTGTCAAGGTAATACAGTATCAGTCAATTGGCTAAAATATAACACACAGCATACATAACGTGCTTATGAGTATAGGACAACTAGCCTATAGAGACGGACAGTTGGTCGGCTGTGGCCTTGAAGGAACCAACACAGCATTTGCCATAGTGATCTTGGAAAACCGCGGAACACCCAAATCGGAATCGTTGGACAGAGCGATTCCATCTTCCCAAATATATCAGTTTTCTAACGCACTGCCTCATTCGGTAAATCGTTATTGTACACTGAGGAGCCAAAGAAAGCGGGTACACTTGCCTAATATAGCGTAGGGCCCCCGCGAGCACGCTGAAGTGTCGCAATACGACGTGGCATGGACTCGACTAATGTCTGAAGTAGAGCTGGAGGGAATTGACACCATGAAGCCTGCAGGGCTGCCCAAAAGTCCGTAAGAGTACAAGGGGGTGGAGATCACTTCTGAACACTACGTCGCAAGGCATCCCATATACCCTCAATAATATTCATGTCTGGGGAGCTTGGTGGCCAGCGGAAGGGTTTAAACTCAGAAGAGTGATCCTAAAGACACTCTGTAGAAATTATGGGGCCTCGTAGTGTCCTGCTGGAATTGCCCGTCCGTTGGAATGCACAATGGACATGAATGGATGCAGATTATCAGAGGCGCTTACGCGCGGGTCACATGTCAGAGACGTATCTAGACGTATCAGGGGTCCTATACCACTCCAATTTCACACGCCCCACACCATTATAGAGCCTCCACCAGCTTGAACAGTCCACAGCTGATATGAAGTGTCCAAGGATTCATGAGGTTGTCTCCGAACCCGTACACGTCCATTCACACGATACAATTTGAAACGAGACTCGTCCGACCAGCAACAGGTTTCCAGTCATCAACAGTCCAATGTCGGTGTCGATGGGCTCAGGCGAAGCGTAAAGCTTTGTGCCGTGCAGTCATTAAGGATAAACGAGTAGGCCTTCGGCACCGGAAGCAGATATATCGATGATGTTTCGTTGAATGGTTTGCACGCTGACACTTGTTGGCTCAGTACTGAAATCTGCAGCAATTTGCAGAAGAGTTGCTCTTCTGTAACATTGAATGATTCTCTTCAGTAGTCGTTGCTCCTTTTCTTGCACAATCTCTTTCCGGCAGCAGTGATGTCGGAGATTTGATGCTTTACCGGATTCCTGTTATTCACGGTTCGCTCGTGAAATGGTCGTACGGGAAAATCCCCACTTCATCGCTACCTCGGAGATGCTGTTTCCCATCGCTCGCGCATCGACCATAACACCACGTTCAAACTAACTTAAATCTTGATTACCTGCGATTGCCTAGCAGTAATAACTGATCTAACAACTGCGCCAGACACTTGTTGCCTTATATACACGCTGCCGACCGTAGCGCCGTCTTCTGGCTGTTTATATATCTCTGTATTTGCATAAGCATGCCTATACCAGTTTCTTTGGCGCTTGAGTGTATAATGTCACTCCATTCACGCACAAACTGTTTCAGGTAATTTGTAGTACAAAACATAGTTTCATTTTTCACTGTCCACATAATGACTCCTGGACTGTTTCCAGTCACTTGCAAGTAAAACATGGTTCCTCTCTTCACTACTGCTCACACTACGACACCCACCGATGACTCCTGGGCATTGGAGAGAATCCTATCAAATGATAATGGCCTATGCTAAGAGGGAGGAGTTCTGAATAATGGAGAGGTTTACTATTGAACTTTCGAGATTGCCGTTTCCAAAATAAATCACAAAAAAAATTACATCCTCCAACACGTATCGCGAAAAATAACTATGACGAAAATTCAAGGAGAGTCGCGCTCAGGCCAAGTTTACTGAAATTCGTTCCCCCAAAACACATTAGTGTAACAGGAAAAACGGAAAATTAAAGACACACCTTTGATAGACTCCATAAGCTTACTGAAACGTTGGCTGTAATGTATAAATATAAATGTATATGGAACTTGTACTTGGCCTACAATTCCAAATTAATAGGACCAGTTCTTACAAACGCTAAAAGAACTTCATATGACTACAGCATTAGCATGTCTCAATTGTTGAGGGAATATTACTATTAACTGGATGTAGATCGTTCGGCTATATACGACTGATACAGACCTTATTTTATAATGTAATTGAGAAAACACCAGACCCTGGATACGTATCACCTTGTCAAAAGAATAATACTGCGACAATGGCACAATTGTTTGTTCCTTCTCAACGTAATTTCGTAGCGATTGAGAGAATTATTGTTAAAGAGTACAAGATTTTGAACAGTGCCTGTAAACAACATTATCCGTTTTATCTTTAGTCTCTGTGTCGAGTACAGTAAAATCCACAGTCTTTCTATCCAAGAGCCGGCCGAAGTGGCCGCGCGGTTCTGGCGCTGCAGTCTGCAACCGCGAGACCGCTACGGTCGCAGGTTCGAATCCTGCCTCGGGCATGGATGTGTGTGATGTCCTTAGGTTAGTTAGGTTTAACTAGTTCTAAGTTCTAGGGGACTAATGACCTCAGCAGTTGAGTCCCATAGTGCTCAGAGCCATTTGAACCATTTTTTTTCTAACCAAGACGGTAACTAATAAAAGTCACTAGGATGTATGAGGACAAACTCAACGACAATCAATTTAAAAGAAACGGAAAGAGACAGCAAGAACACTCAGCCTACAAAGTAGCTATGGAGCCTGACTTTTGTAACCAAATTAGTTTTTTGTCCGAGAATTTCAATGAGCCAGGGCAGCAATCAGTGCAATATGATCTGTCGTCAACACGATTCAGTCCGAGTGATCAGCCATGTTTCGGGCAGCAAGAAAGTTCGCGACCTCTTTGATAACGCGAAAGCCACACAATAAAAAAATGAGGACTCACCGTATAACTAGTTCAAGGCGTTATAATGGATCAATCAGGAGTTGAACACATTTTGGCAAATAACCATAAGCAGTTGAAGTGGAGGGATTTGGTATCAAGTGAGAATTATCAAAAGGGTGTCGTGGCATGACTCAACATGACAGCTCTGGTCTGAGAGTCGCATGCCGTGTCGCAAGTGGAGCGCTTGCAAAATGGATCAAAGCTGTGAAAAAAATTTTTATTGGCTCTCCATTCACTACATACCGTGATACTACACCATCAATTCCATTTCTAAAAGTGTGAAAAAAATAATAATTTGAAAAAAACCTGCACGCCCCATTCTTCTTCTCTATTTTCTTGTATTATTCATTCCTGCGACATTTGATTCCAGTTTTGTACAATTACAACGGACCGAAAGTTTGGGAAGTACATCAAGAATCCAGTGGAATAACATCGCCGCCCATGATTCTGTGTTTGTCGGTTTACGTTGATAGTCCACTGTCAAATTTTTTATTCAGGCTTCTGGTAAATTACAGTTTAGAAACTGCATGTACTCTTTCTAACCAATGGAGATGGAGCTGTTAAATTTGGTATACGACTAGTCAGTAGTGTAGAGAAGAATTTTATGGAAATAATTTTGATTTAATGAAATGGTAAGCCACTTACGGAACAGAATACTCTACAATTCGGCGAATCTTTTTCAGTGTTACTTATAAAGGACAATAATTTTGCAAGGGAAGACGTTGGAGTTTGGATAATTTTAATAATCGCATGTCGAACTGCGTACAAAAATGAATTTAGTTGTGATAAAACCTGCGGAAAACGAACATTTGTATTCATACTATTGAAAAAAAATTCAGTTGTTTATATATAAAGACAAGGTTACGCGAAAACTAACATGTGGATGCACACAACATTTCTTAACTACTATTCCAGATTTCATTACATTATCTTGAAAACTCTTCCAAGAATTGAAATTTCACGCACATCCCGCTATAAAGTGGATCTTTTTAAATATATATTCTATCTTTACTGAATATACTGTAGTACCTGCCTCCCGTGTGATGTCTGGTTTCAACATAGCAAGAAGAAGTCTTCACCCAAAAAATTTCTCGACAAGCCAGCCATTTACACATCGACTGCCAGCGGGGGCAGCATTGATCCCCTCTCTGCCTGCCGTATCGCAAAAAACGTCTCCAGTCAGGCAAAATGGTCTACATTTGCTACATTCCTCATTCCAATGCAGATGCGTTCAGTGTGGGTAGATTTTTTTTTTTTAATCGTATGGCTAGGGCCCCCCGTCGGGCAGACCGTTCGTCGGGTGCCGGTCTTTCTATTTGACGCCACTTCGGCGACCTGCAGACGATGGAGGATGATGATGAGGACAGCACAACACCCAGTCCCTGGGCGGAGAAAATTCCCCGACCCAGCCGGGAATCGAACCCGGGCCCAGATGATTGACAATCCGTCACGCTGACCATTCAGCTACCGGAGGCGGACTATGGGTGAATGTACGTTACAAGACACTGTAGGGTGCAAATTTCTTGAAATGATGTTGGATGCAGCCCACGTTAATCATTGGAGAAGGAATGTGACACCTAGGAGTCGATCAAGATCATCTTTGGTGATCGTTTTAGTCTAATAGATAAAACCAACAAAGTGTGGGAGCGAAAAACAGACTCTGGTAAATCGAGAGAAAGTTACAAGATAGAACGAGCTGAAAATAGTAAGCAATTAAAATGGCCTTCACAGACAATATGCCATGGTGTGTTGGCTGTCGCTCATCACTAATCAGTATGTCTCATCATTCTCTGATGGCATTTTTAAAAAGTTATGATGTCAAATTGAAATAACAGCGATCTAATTGAATTGCATAGTAATGAATGCAGTCCCGATGGCAAAAAGTATTTATTTGTTAATTCCTGTAACCAGTTCCGATCAAAGGGTCCATCTTTAGATCAGACACTTCAAAATGCGTAACATAATGGACCAACTGTGGTAAAACAATGCAATCTTAAAAATTAACATACAAGTAACACACAAGTGCGCAGTGGAAAGTAATGACTTCCAGTTTTTTTATGTGAAAACTCTTAAAGCTATTTACCATACTTTTAAAGCTATTTATCAAACGTTATCGACATCCTACATCCTCATTCCCCATGGCTACATGTTTATTTCCCCCAACTACAGACCAGTTTGTTAACACAGTGAGTGTAGAATGTTTAACATTGTTGACGGAGCCACAGCTTCACCTCGGCACGTACCGCTTCACGAATATCGAAAATGAAGTCCACTAAGACGTTCTTCAAGTTTTGGAAACTGATGAAAATCGGATGTGCCAAGTCAGGACTGTACGGTGGATATTCGATGACAGTGAGTCCAAGGCATCGGATTGTTGTGGATGTCAGAGCACTCTTGTGTGTCCTGGCGTTGTCGTGCTGAAGGAAAGGGAGCTCCGTGTGTGGGCGAAATCTTCGAATTCGGAACTCGATCACAGCATGCAGCTTCTCACGCACATAGTTACGTCATATACTGCCATGTCAAATGGTTCAAATGGCTCTGAGCACTATGGGACTTAACTGCTGTGGTCATGAGTCCCCTACGACCGTAGTGGTCGCGCGGTTCCAAATGTAGCGCCTAGAACCGTTCGGCCACTACTGCCATGTCACACGCTACAAATCGGAGCCCTCTAGCGGCAAAGGGCAACAAATATGTAGACATGAATAATAAAATTATGGATCGTTAATAGGCCTAATGTTTATTTTGTTTAAAACTCTTTGAGGGTTTTCACATAAAAAATTTCGGAGGAATTATTTTTCAGCACGCCCTCTTACTTGTATAACAAATTGATGTACGTCACCTTGACGACATGGGAAGCCGGGTCACGGAGCTGCTTGTGAGTGCCAAAAATTTACAGTCGATCACTGCTGACCAACTAATGATTCTAACGCTTTATAAAGGGGAAGCTCCGCCAGTCGTTCCACATGTCATCGGTACTATTTATCTCTGTTAAACTGTTCCCGATTTTTTAATAAATAGAGTTCGTATTTGCATGAAAACGTTTTATGTGTCTTAGCAGTGTGTAACGCTGAGAGTGAGGCAGGACACACATCGTTTAAGTGGACCGCCTGTAGGCCAAGTTATCACTGGTACGGCAATATTAGCGGGCGTAGGTTCCTATGGCAAGCAGTGGGGTCCACAACATCGTAATCTTTGTCTGAATGAATGTATCCTCTATGTTAGAGACTTTGATAACATGTGCTCGAGAAAGGGTTCTCTCAATGCATAACATAGGGCAGGGTTTCTTATATTCTGGACGCCGCTATACGCCTTTTGAGGTTTGTTAAAACCTTTTAAACGTTTTAAATGCATTTATGGACTTGAAGTAACTGTATATCAAGTTCGAATGTACAGTACGACGTTGCCCTATTTGCACACAAGTTATTTGTGAATTTATGTCGTTTATATTACTGACTACGTGTGAAATGTTCAAATGTGTGTGAAATCTGATGGGACTTAACTGCTAAGGTCATCAGTCCCTAAGCTTACACACTACTTAACCTAAATTATCCTAATGACAAACACACACACCCATGCCCGAGGGAGGACTCGAATCTCCGCCGGAACCAGCCGCACAGTCCATGACTGCAGCGCCATAGACCGCTCGGCTAATCCCGCTCGGAGAATACGAGTGAAACAATGGGTGGAGCTTCCTCATAATAACGCCTTGGATTCACTGGCTGGTCAGCAGCTCCGTGGAACCACTCCATCAGTAATCAAGAGTGGACACGTAAGATTATTTTGTATAGTTTTACCATTCTCGACCCATTTTGTTACGCATTTCAGAGATTCTGGTTTGAAGGTGATTGCTTAGACCGCAGCCAGTTATTGGAATTGATAAATAAGAAATTTCTGCTATATGGATTTTTTTCCTGTTATTCTTGGTGGACTTTGGGCCATGAGTGGTGAACATGCACAACACTGCGACGATTAGAGGTAGCATACCATGCCTAAATGCCTTATGAGCTCCTTCTAGCACACAATGCGACCTGACCAGCCCAAATAACCAACGGTAGAGTGGTCAACAATGACTCTATCAAAGGAAAATATGGCTCCAATTTGGAGAGTACTTCTTACATATATTTCACCACACGTAACTGCATTGAGAAGCCCATGTGAGATAATGTGTAGATAATCTTCCACTCTGACCATGCGTCCTAGATGAACTGGACAAGTGTTTAATTCACGTATTTCATTGAATACCCAGGAATGAAACTGTTTGTTTTAATGTATGTTGCTCCCTATTGGTACTTTGCCTTCGGATCATTTGTTCCCAAATCTACAGATTATTAATACGGCTCGTAAGACATAAATGGGGCCTAATGGGGAAGTATCATAGCCAACTAACAAATGGCTTCCAGCCAACGTGTGACCTGCGAAGTAACCACTACAATGTTATACCGGAATTTCCGTTGTCAAAGGCTGTCGTTTCATACTTCCCGTTTTCGACATCAGCATTTTACTAGTCAGTGGTAGGGTCTGTCAATTCAACAGAATGTAGTCTTCGTTGCCAGTTGCCATGTTTGATGAAAGTTGTCAGCAGCCACTTCGCTGTGTGTTTCTATGTTTTATTTGGGCACATAACACCTAACCGGAACAGGCACGCGTGGGAAACCACTTTGTAACAATGATCAGGCAGTCGGCAGTACCAGTCCATGCTATCTAGACCCAGACATTACTGTTCAGTAGCTGGTCGTAGAGGTACCCGTTATTTGCTGCAGTTTATATATTCCCATTTGTTTTTATATCCGGTTCTAAAATACACTCTAAGACAAGAAAAAGGAAAAAAAGAAAGAAAAAAAAGAAGACGCATCACAAGGGAATCATCCGAATGGAACGGAAATCAGTAGATGTCATGTAGAAGTACAGACAAATAAATGAATACGAGTTCATAAAAATTGGATGATATATTCAAGAGAAAGAGCTTCACAAATTGAGCAAGTCAGTGACGCATTGGTCCATGTCTGGCCCTTATCTAAGCAGTTCTTCGTCTTGGCATTGGTCGACAGAGTTGTTGTGTGCTCTGGAACCGCTCTACCGCTACGGTCGCAGGTTCGAATCCTGCCTCGGGCACGGATGTACGTGATGTCCTTAGGTTAGTTAGGTTTAAGTAGTTCTGAGTTCTAGAAGACGGATGACCTCAGATGCCCCATAGTGCTCAGCGCCATTTGAACCATTTTGCTGTGTGTCATCCTAAGGAATATCGTGCCAAATTTTGTCCAACTGGTGCGTTAGATCGTCAAAACTTCGATATCTTTGGAGGACTCTGTTCCTAAATCTTCAAACGTTTTCAACCGAGGAGAGATTCAACGAAGTTTTTGGCGAAGGTCGAGTATGGCAAGCACGAAGGCAATCAGTACAAATCAGTCTGCTGGAGGACATTATCTCGCTGAAATGTTAGCCCAGGATGGCTGGCCATGAAGGACAACAAAACATGACGTCGAATATCGTCGACTTACCACTGTGTTGTAAGAATGCAGTGGATGACAACCAAGGAGGTCCTGCTATGAAATGAAATGGCATCCCAGACCATCACTCCTCGCTGACGGGCAGCACGCCGGGCGATACTCAGGTTGGTATCCCACTGCTGTCCGGAACGCCCCCAGACATGTCATCGCTGGTCATCGGGACTCAGTTATGCCCCTGGTAACTGAGTGGTCAGCGCGACGGAACATCATACCAACGGCCCGGGTTCGATTTCCGGCTGGGTCGGAGACCTTCTCCTCTCAGGGACTGGTTGTTGTGTTGTCTTTATCATCGTCATTTCATCCCCATCGACACGCAAGTCGCCGAAGTGGCGTCAACTCGAAAGACTGGCACCAGGGGACCGGTCTACCCGACGGGAGACCCTATCCACACGGCATTTCCATTTATCGGGACTCAGTTCCGACCGATACTCATCACTGAGGACAATTCAACTCCCATCAGTTTGTTTCCAGGCCAAATGTAGCTGGCGCCACTGCAAACGGGCTTCTTGGTGTACAGAGATCAATGGTACTCGGCGCAAGAGGAGCCTTGGGCTCATACACCTTTCTGTGGGCGGCCTATTAAAGGTTCTTTTGGTCGGTTAAGCAATAGTTGAGTGTCACATTAATGATGATGATGATGAATCCGGAGCTCTCTGACGATAGCTCGGCCCTTGCGTTCTGTCGTCTCTCTAGGTCGACTGCTTCCTTCTTGACACTGTTTTCGGCCATGGTTCACCCATTCCTCCAATATGACATCGTTCTTATTCAAATGATGAGTGATTCGCCAATAACTGCCACTGCTTTCTTTGAGCCCAACGACACGTTCTCCATCAAATGTCGACATCCACGTGTATTTTCACCTGCGTGTCTGCGAAACATAGTCACTCTCCAACTGCGTATACCGAATGAAATTCGCAAAGATTTTATGCCTTAGTATCGATATGTCCCCCGTTTATTATCCTTGACAGACACGTCGTGAAATTACGCTGCCTCGTCACATATTCATCCATTGGCCACCAAAGTTCACAATTTTGCATCTTCCGTCGACCTTGAATGAATATCAATTTTTAACCAATTTGGATAACTCCTTTGTGGTGCGTAGCTTTTTCTTTTTTTTTTTTTTTTTGTCTTAGAGTGTAGATTGTTAAAAAGATACTAAAGGAATACCTACAAGCTGAAGCTATGAGCGTTCATACCTAAAACAGTATTAAATGTGTGGACTTGTTTTTCATGTTTATTTTGAAAGATCAACAAATTATTATCGTGAATATAAAAATAAGAGGCCTGTTTCCAGTTGTATATTCCATTTCCTTCTTTCCCATTTAAATATAGAGTTAATAGCAGAATAAGCCGCGAAATGAAATTATTTATCTTATTCAAGCAAACACTTCCATTTACATACTAAATACTTCAATGTACGCTTATGATCAGGACCACCAGTTCCTCTATATAGTGCACATAAAGCTCTCTGCATATTTGCAATCAAGCGTGGTGCTGCGAAATTGTCAACTGAGTATTATTTGGGGGCAAGAGAGAGGTACTGTCGGTTGCCGAAGAGCCCTTTTGGCTACAGACAACACACATCGATTCAAACTGGGGAACATTTTTCTGTTAATGAAGTGTATTGTTCGTGACTGCTGGTGTGCATTACTAAATTAAACTTCAGAGTTAATGAAAGTTCTGGAAAATTAATTTATTGTGGTCTAGATTTGAGTTCGCTCAGCCAGCATCAGATGAAACCGCAAACAACATTACAAATCTCTAACGGCAAAGAGAGTTAACATTTCAACGCAGAAAACCGTGAAGCGAGCTACGTCCTATTGGAATCATTCATTTATTAAAATTCATGTTTAGTAGGCACGCTGTTCCTAGTACGGGCGTAATGACTTAAATTTAATCAGTGTATTGCGAAAAGTGTATAACGGCAGTTTTTAAAAGACTAGAGAATTTAACGAGAAACATTCCTTCCATATTGAACCGTAGATGTCGTTATATGGATACGTTAACCAGAGTTAAGAGTTCCTTAAGTGCATAATGTTAATAATAGCGCATAATGTTAATAATAGGCTATATGAATGTGTGAGATGTTCGAGGTATATATAATTTGGCATTGAACTGAGACCTAAAAATCCCAAAAAAAGCTTTTGTGGTATCCGCATATCAGTTAACGTGTATGGGGTTAGACTCAAGTTGAGCAAAGAAAGAAAAAATAAGTCTTATGGAACTATGAAACAAAAACAAAACAATAACTTCTGTCTCTTAAAGGCTGGCAAAATCGATCGCTTAGTTTATCACGTAGCGCTCTGCGACATAGGTATTTTTCAGCGTGAGGGCACCATATCATAGGTTGTTTTCATTTGGTAACCCATAGCAGAAAATCGTATCGGTCATATTACTTGGTAAGTGAAAGGTTTCGATTTGTAATAAACAGTCATGAAAGGAGAAGAGAATGTACTGAACGATAGCTACGAAAGTACATCCCCTGCAGTAACACATGTTACAGTAACGCCACTTAGACTGCAGCCCTTGCCGGCCCAGCATCAGGATGTTAGAGAATTCTGTCTCCAAAATATGCTACAAGAGCGGCCTTCGTGGCCTTAGACAGTAAATGTCATTAAGCAAGCGTATACTGCTCACAACAAACTCTCAACCACGACTGGTATGTAGTGTGGGTCAAAATTTCGTCATCTTTTAATATTGTCTTTTTCTAAGTTTGGAATTCCCGATTATGGGAAAATTTTGAGTGATTGTCCATCTATTCTGATTAAGCTACAGTTTTGGACATTAATGCAGCAGTAGAATAAATGGTCAGCTGTAACATGCATGTATAGCATTTCGCTAACATTGAAAAGAAACCATCTGTGGGTATGATGGTTGTTGGTGTATTATGACATTTTGAAGGCACTGTTGTGATAAGACAACTCAACGTAGAGAAACCTCTGTGGGTGATAACTAAAACTGTAGCCATAAAAGCCACGACTCTTCTGTATTTTCTGTATGCATCATCGATTAAGATTTCTCTTGACGCGGCCTGTCTACGCAGTCAGATGTAACTAGCAGAATTATTTTTGCTGTTTACTTTCCCTGTTGTAGAAATTATGGTGACTAACAAAGATGAGGACATACACCTTCACAAAAATGGTAACCGAAGTAAGAAGTCATTGGTCAAAGCTTATGAGTTAAGACAATTATGCGAAAGCCCAGAGACTACCTGAGACTGTTTATCGTTTGCTGAATGTCATATAGCACAGTCCGTCTAACTCTGAACATAGTTTTACCCCGACATAAAAATTATATCTCACAAGTTTCATGGGGAGATTACACGAAAGCCAAATTCAGACTATTCAGGAGCTACATCAATGAATCAAATAGGCTTCTGTTTGGTTCTGGTGAAGTATCAGTTTTATCTCTTTAGTATAATCCATACTTTTGGTGGAAAGCATATGGTAGTAGTACCTAAAATGCATAAAATACTTAAGTTTAGGGAAAGTGTAGTTTAGCATGGACTGCAAAATAGCAGTATTATCGAAACATGTCATTCAGAGACTAATAATGGTCACTGCAGAGTGTTACACATCCACGTCAAACTTTTTATTTGAACAAGGGAGCTGCGCGATAAGTTCTGCTCTTCAAAACATGTATCAGTTACTCATTCTATTTTTGGGACGCACCATTCCTTGTTCCGGTGGTATCTCTTCGCTGTCTAGTTTTCTCTCTCTCTGCACGTTCCGGTTTTCTCAGAGGAAAAACCATTATCTAAAATATATTTTCAGTGTCGCCGACGTGAAACAACGTATTAAAATGAATAAAAAACTACACCGTCTTACAACTTGTTTCATTTACATTTATTAGTGTGTCATCACAGATGTTCTACCATGTACTTTGGATAGTCGCTTCATAACCATTTTTTGCATTTTAGTTTCATGCATTGCTGTCAGCGATTCTTCCGTGACAGTACTACTTTCGGTAAATGAAGAACGACTGCCTCCAATGACAATCGTGATTAGATTTCAATGAGCGATGCATTTAGAGTACTTGGGGGTTGTCTTCATCTACTTTGACAGTCTACATCACTTTTCCTCCAGATTTAGGTTACTTGTGGTCCTGTTAAAATCGCAGTAGTATACAAGGTGTTACAAAAAGGTACGGCCAAACTTTCAGGAAACATTCCTCACACACAAATAAAGAAAAGATGTTATGCGGACATGTGTCCGGAAACGCTTAATTTCCATGTTAGAGCTCATTTTAGTTTCGTCAGTATGTACTGTACTTCCTCGATTCGCCGCCAGTTGGCCCAATTGAAGGAAGGTAATGTTGACTTCGGTGCTTGTGTTGACATGCGACTCATTGCTCTACAGTACTAGCATCAAGCACACCGGTACGTAGCATCAACAGGTTAGTGTTGATCACGAACGTGGTTTTGCAGCCAGTGAAATGGTTACAAATGCGGAGTTGGCAGATGCCCATTTGATGTATGGATTAGCACGGGGCAATAGCCGTGGAGTGGTACGTTTGTATCGAGACAGATTTCCAGAACGAAGGTGTCCCGACAGGAAGACGTTCGAAGCAATTGATCGGCGTCTTACGGAGCACGGAACATTCCCGTCTATGACTCGCGACTGGGGAAGACCTAGAACGACGAGGACACCTGCAATGGACGAGGCAATTCTTCGTGCAGTTGACGATAACCCTAATGTCAGCGTCAGTGAAGTTGCTGCTGTACAAGGTAACGTTGACCACGTCACTGTATGGAGAGAGCTACGGGAGAACCAGTTGTTTCCGTACAATGTACAGCGTTTGCAGGCACTATCAGCAACTGATTGGCCTCCCCGGGTACACTTCTGCGAATGGTTCATCCAACAATGTGTCAATCCTCGTTTCAGTGCAAATGTTCTCTTTACGGATGAGGCTTCATGGGCTGACGAGAATCCGCACGCTATTGTGGAATCACGTCATCAACACAGATTTTCTGTGAATGTTTGGGCAGGCATTGTTGGTGATGTCTTGATTGGGTCCCATGTTCTTCCACCTACGCTCAATGGAGCACGTTATCATGATTTCATACGGGATACTCTACCTGTGCTGCTAGAACATGTGCCTTTACAAGTACGACACAACATGTGGTTCATGCACGATGAAGCTCCTGCACATTTCAGTCGAAGTGTTCGTACGCTTCTCAACAACAGATTCGGTGACCGATGGATTGGTAGAAGCGGACCAATTCCATGGCCTCCACGCTTCCTGACCACAACCCTCTATCTTTCATTTATGGGGGCATTTGAAAGCTCTTGTCTACGCAACTCCGGTACCAAATGTAGAGACTCTTCGTGCTCGTATTGTGGACGGCTGTGATACAATACGCCATTCTCCAGGGCTGCATCAGCGCATCAGAGAGTCCATGCGACGGAGGATGGATGCATGTATCCTCGCTAACGGAGGACATTTTGAACATTTCCTGTAACAAAGTGTTTGAAGTCACGCTGGTACGTTCTGTTGCTGTGTGTTTCGATTCCATGATTAATGTGATTTGAAGAGAAGTAATAAAATGAGCTCTAACATGGAAAGTAAGCGTTTCCGGACACATGTCCACATAACATATTTTCTTTCTTTGTGCGTGAGGAATGTTTCCTGAAACTCTGGCGGTACCTTTTTGTAACACCCCGTATTGCAAAGCGGGCACCTTGTGAGTAAAAGTATACAAATCTGATACAAATCTAAAAATAGCTATCTATTTACAATGGTGCATACATAGTTTTGAAGCATAGTATGAATAAAGATGTTTATGCACTTATACTCATTCTAGAATGCATTTTGTAAATAGATGTCAAAACTAGTAAAGGAAATTGAAATGTAAAGATCCTCCATTTCTAAAAATACACAAATGAAACTTCCTGGCATATTAAATCTATCTGCCGGACAGAGACTCGAACTCGGTACCTCTGCCTTTCGCGGGCAAGTGCTCTACCATCTGAGCTACCCAAGCAAGACTCACGCCCCGACCTCATAGCTTTACTTCCGGCAGTACCTCGTCTCCTACTTTCGCAGAAGAGCTTCTGTGAAGTCTGGAAAGTAGGAGACGAGGCACTGGCGGAAGTAAAGCTGTGGGGAAGAGGCGTGAGTCGTGCTTGGGTAGCTCAGATGGTAAAGCACTTGCCCGCGAAAGGCAAAGTTCCTGAGTTCGAGTCTCGGTTCGCCACACAGTTTTAATCTGCCAGGAAGTTTCATACCAGCGCACACTCCACTGCAGAGTGAAAATATCATTCTAAATACACAGATGTTATTATATCAAAGAAGATACAAAGGTATCAGGTTCACAGTTTACAGAATATCATTTAGAAAACAGTATGTGAAATGTGGAGCGTATGTATGTACAAGAACGTGTTTACTCATACTGCGCTTCAAAACTATGTATCCACCATTGGAAACAGAAAGTTATTTTTCGAATTGTAATAATTTTAAAAATTTTTTGTGTTATTGTTTCGGCACGTATACTGCATCCTGCGGAAGGCTTGTACAGGGAAAGAATATTAATACTGCGTCAACGATGTTTACCCCTAACTTCAGACACGTGAAAACACGACCATCTGTCTTCGTCAAGGTCCATTTTTGAGGCCACGTAATGCGGTGAGCGCGAGCTGTTTGCTGGTCGGATGAATCTGGAGACGGAGCTGATGATATCAGCGTTTTTTATGTGTGTACCAGCGGAGCATACTTGCCCGGAGGATAAGAGTCCTTAAATGCCTGCCGACGATCTTTCAAGATGGGACAGCCTGGAGGCGGCGCGCCAGCCGCGAGACGAGTACATAATAAGACGGGAGGACGGGAGAGTTCCCAGGAGAACGAGAAGGGCCCAGCTCCGCGGCAACAAATTACCAACTTAACGTAATCTGTCAGTTCTCAGTGACAACCAAAAGGGTAAAGGGGACAGCACGACTCGAGCAGAGCAGAACTAAAATTAAGATGGACTTTTTTTCTATCCGCAAATAGCTCTACGTTTATGGTCTGAGTTGCCAAAAATCTCATGCTTTAATTACATTCTGCGTTTTTGTCAAGGTAAAATACGAAGTCTCGAAAAATTACGTTCAAGCAGTGGAGTTAAGGAGACGACTACATCTTGTCTAGCTGCTGTTCCTTTAAACTCCTCGGTATTAGGCCGTTGAAGAAATCAAGCTGCTGATGTCGCGTCATGCATTGGTGTTAAATGATGGCTGTGCAGTACAGCGACTTGTCACACTTCTCGAGAATACTGTCTGGTCAAAATACCCGGACATTTGTTACTGGACGCAAATATGGTGTCAATCTATCCATCACTTTTATGACTGCTTGACCTCTGCTGGGTACAGTTTCAGCGACGTAGCTTAATGTTTGTGGAGGAATGTGTCAGACCATGGTGTCTATCCATATCCACCCATCACTTTTATGACTGCGTTACCTCTGCTGGGGACACTTTCAGTGAGGTAGCTTAATGTCTGTAGAGGAATGTCAGCCCATTCTTTCTCACGAATCGAAACCAAAGAAGTTAGTGATATTGGACGCTGAGATCTGGATCTGAGACGACTTTCTAATTCCTTCAAAGCTGTTCCACTAGCTGTACCTCAGGACTCTGGAAAGGGCAGGCCATTTCTGTAATATTAATGAGCAAAATCACTGCCTCACAGTTGCTGCATTATGAAAGGGCACATCGACATAGTGTGTGCATTGTGTATTGGACACGACACCTAGAAACAGTGGAGAGGCTTTGTCCCGCCGTAGCCCTCATTGGTTCCCAACCCTACAACAGGCCACAGCAGTCCACCACGCCCCCCAAGGCTCTCCATACCGAACCCAGGGTTACTGTGCGGTTCGGCTCCCAGTGTCCCCCCCCCCCCCCTTTTCCCTCCCACCTCCCACCTGTGACATCTCACACCAGATGAGTGTAACCCCAAATGTTTGCGTGGTACAGTAATTACGGTGTACTCGTACGTGGAGACAGTGTTTGTGCAGCAATCGCCGAAATAGTGCAACTGAGGCGGAATAGGGGGAACCAGCCTGCACTCACCAAGGCAGATGGAAAACCGCCTAAAGACCATCCACAGGATGGCCGGCACGCCGGACCTCGACACATATCCGCCGGGGATCGGTATGCCTTCCCGCTCGGGAAGCAGCGCGTTAGATCGCGCGGCTAGCCGGGCGGGCTCACATCGATATACTGAGACAATCAGTCGTCGTCTCCGAAAATTTACCTCTACTGTAAAGCAGTCGACAATACTGTAAAATGTATTCATGCCATTCCGCACTTTGCGTTTTCTTAAGTGCAATGAGTAGACCGTCAACTAAAACACCCCCTTACTCTCAACACCGCCTCCTCAGCATATGACTTTTGGCACTACACCCTACGGCAGGTAACTTTCTTGAGGAATTAGTCGAAACCAAACTATTCCATCTGGTTACCACACAGACTACCATGATTCATCCTACCAAAACACTTTTTTCCAATATCACCTGTCAATGACGTCCCTCTTTACACAACCTCAAGCGTCGCTTAGAACAGACCAAAGAATCATGTGGCTTATAAGGAGCTGATCCACCATTGAATCGCATACTTTTTAATTCTATACGCACAGAGACTGGGTTGATGGGCTGCTGGTAGCACTTTGGAACTCACGAGTGATTCCTTCCGCTGATTTACTGCAATTTTATATAGCTACGTCCATCGACGATCCATGTCTGTCACTACATAAGGCCTGGTTGATCTTGGTTTAGCTTCGATTGTTTCTTCGCATTCCCACTATACAGTCACATCGCTAACAGTCAACCCTGGCAGTTTTAGAAGGACTGAAATGTCCCTTACGGAGTTGTGACTCCAATGACATGCAGTGACTAGGCCACGTTCGAAGTCATTGAGCTGACCCATTTGTTCTTCTGTCACAATTTCTCTAGTGAGAATGCAATACCCTCTCCTACGGCTACACTTGCGGGTCCGTCACTCGTACCATCTGCTGGCCAGTTCCGCTTTACATAGGGGCATTCGGATACTTTTGGTCGGACAGCATATGTCTACAAGGGGCTAGTGGTTCGCGTCTGTGTTGTATTGAGGATACTACATAAATCACTGAGGTCCACATGGTAACAATTACTATTTGCTATATGTGCTCACATTCGTAGTGAAATTTTACGACTCGTAAATATCAATGGCTTATAGCCGAGAAAGGTGGTGGGCTAAGTGCGCATGGACGGGACTGTCAGTGGCACACTATCTGGGCTCAAGCGAATATGTGGGTGTACGGGCCTGTCTCAATCGTCCCTAAGCAAACAGCCTTTCGCCCCCTCGTTCCCTTCGCCCTCTCCCCCACATACACATAGAAAGTAGCACGTAATGGAACAGGCTTGCTCAAGCATTCAGCACCTAAACGCGTATTTCAAACAGACCGCGTAAGGAAAAGAGAAATAATATTGTCACCATGCATCGAATGAGTCGAATGAACTACCTGTTGGCATCTTCCTTCACTGCGCCGCCAGCTACTACCGAAGACATTAATTTACTGAGATACCACTTCAAACACTTGCTTTCGGCTGTTTGATGTCCCAGAGCCAGTGACTAGTGCATTTGCAAAAGACAAGACTGTATGCGCTAGATCAGTTGTTAGAAATTCTTTTAAGCGTTCGCTTTGTACTAGTTTAATTACTTATATTTATTGCTAAGCCTCTCGGCATTTAGAATGTGTGGTATTACTCATTTTATTGAGTACAGGTTTCAAGAAATAAAATAAACGGTAGGCCAATGCAAGCGACAGTATGTGAACCTAGTATGTTACACAAACATGCATATAAAAACGGGATTTTGTGGTGCTCATACCACGGGTTCTGTTGATGATGAAAAAAAAGGTAGAGCCAAGCATTTTTGATAATCCTTGGGCTAGGGACCATTTGCATACCCTACAGAAGGATCGTCTTAGTGTCACTACCTTACAGTATATGGCCCAGTTATGAATATTACTCACTTCCTTCTGCTTAAGCAGAAGGAACAAATCGATTCGCTCTTTTTGCATTTGATCTGGTCTGCCGTGAGCCTGATGGGACTTATGGAGGCACTATTAGTTCATGTCCGGCCCCAGTAGCTGACTGATCAGCGCGACAGAATGTCAATCCTGTGGGCCCAGGTTCGATACCCCGCTGGGTCGGAGATTTTCTCCGTTCAGGGACTGGGTGTTGTGTTGTCCTCAAGGTCATTTCATCCCTATCGACGCACAAGTCGCCAAAGTGGCTTCAAATCGAAGACTTGCACCCGGCGAACAGTATACCCGACGGGAGGCCCTAGTCACACGGCACTTACATTTACCATTAGTTCATTAGCGGCTACACAAAAAGGATTTCTTTACCATATTTTCGCCATCGCCAGCGTACCAAAACCAATCCGAGAATTCCATGATGGCTACGCACAGAAGTGGGCTGAAATTTTTGTATGTATTCATCAGATTTCGATCCTGAAGAATATTGACAAAATTTTTAGTGTCTTTATCCGTTCCCAGGATACAGAGATTTAAAGTTACTCTACTTCTACACGAAAAATATGGTATGAGGCAAAGACTAAATAAAAATAAGAGCAAAAAGTTGCAGTAACTTTAATTTTACATTCTGTAGACAATTATCTAGAAGGGTCATCTCCTCGTTTTCATAAATCTTTATCCGTTGTCGAGAAACAGCCAAAAACTTGGTTTCTCGGTACCAAGATCGAGCCGTGGATTCCGAGGAGGCCATGCAAAGGAAATGGCTGTAATTTTAACGATGTATTTCTAAAATCTAATCTCAGACAACTTAGAAAACTGACTTCCTACGTTTATACATTTTTCAGATACAGAGGCTCAAATTTACCCTGCTTGCACACGTAAACTACGCAAGTAATATACGTTGTGAGGCGAAAACGTAGTTTATAAGGTAATATAGCACGAAAAAATATGCTATGAAGTGTCTCCGTTATCAGTGGTAGCACCATTTAGTAGTGCTCAAACACACGCAAATTTTTTGGCACGTAAAATCTGCACTGAAGTGTAAAATTAGTTTTGCGTTTTTGCGTACCTAATTTTACGGACCAATACAATTTTTTGATGTGAATTACATGCCATGCTGCATCAGTAAAAATAAGGGAAACAATTGAAAAGTGCTCTAACCAAGCCACAAATAATGCGAATTTTCCTCAGTACCTTTAAAATTTTTCCCTGAAATTTTTCTATGCAGACATATTCGCGTTTTTATACGCTGAGAAAGAAGAAGACCATGGAAGTGGCAAAGAGACAGAAAAGTAAGAAATACTGGAAGATTCTAGCAAGTAGTATAGAAAAAGCGAAGGAGACAATGGCAGTGTGAGAGAAAAAGAGGTCACAGGGGTAGAGGAACATAGCTGACAGTGACAAGCAATATTTGGAAAAGACTGAAGGAGACAATATCAGGAGGCACGAATAAAGAGATAGAGAAAGTGAAAATGGGTGAGAGCCAGTGATAATGAGAGATAGAGTACATGACAATGACAACATGGAAGAGAGACATAGAGACAGGGGGAAGAGACAACAGCAGTAGGAAGGAAGGAAAGTGATATTAACTAAGAGAGAGCAATAGGAAGACAGTGACACTGAGAGGACACTGTTGTATTAGGACAGAACGAAGAGTACTGTAACTGTGTCTCACAGAAAGGTAATAACTATGTGTTGAGTTAAATGAGTGTGTGACAAAGGGCAACTGGGAGTGGATGGTTATGAGCGACAGTGCGATGGACTCGCAGTGTGAGTAAGTTACACTTAGGGGATGTTGTGGGAATCTGAGGTGAGACGCATGCTAAAATAAAACGCAGATATATTTGCATGTCAAAAAATTTGGGAAAATTTTTAAAGGTGATGGGGAGGGTAGAATGTGTTAGCTGGTAGCCCACTATTGAGTCAGAGTATTTTAAATAAACAAGAACATATTTTCATTTTTTGTGCTCTGATAAGAGCATTTAACTTCTGGTATTTTTTTGTAATAAATATTTTCTTGGCCTCTCATCCTTCCATACACCAGCCATGTGTGCGCACTGGGAACAAAAAGATTGAGCCAGACTGAGAAACTGCAAAATAAAGTACTTGTTTTAACTAAACAGCCTGGAAGAGATTATGTCATTCTTTGAAATAATCAAGGCTGTAGTGTACATCGCAAATCTCTTTCATGTTGCTGCAAGATGGATAATTTGAAGACAACTGGATGTAATTAATTTCGACATGCCTCATTTTGGGTAAAAGATTGGCCATGAATTTGGGACAAATATGTTTCCAATCTGCAACAGCAAATGTCGATTTTAGATCCCCTGATTAATCAAGAGATGATTTCTTTGAAAGCATGCAGTCAATTTCTTTCCCCTCCCTCCATTAATCCGAGGTTTTTGTCTCATTTGAATGACCTCGTTGTCGATGCTCTCCACTTCGAACAATGGTCTTTTGGCTAAACTTCAATCAAATCCTCTGAAGAGCAAATACGAAACTAGAAAACAGTCTCTGCGACTTCTGTTTCGTTTGAGAAAAGGGTACGCACGATTCATCATTTTCAAGGCCCACAGAGCAAACCGAACATTAACCGTTTTCTACTCCGTACACTTTACAAGCTAAATGACAGCATGGATTCATTTAAAATTGTTGAAGACGTTGATTATCGCATTCCGGACGGATGAAATGTCAGGGTATAACGTCCCATTAAAAAAATACTTCCTTATGAGGATGGAAAACAGCTACCTTTTGAAAGATATTAGATATTACGAGGTAAACATCGCTACACGTCGGCTATAGGTCTGCATCGGAAAATAATTGACAGAAGTAAACACAACATGATAGTCAACGTTCAAAGCGTTTTCGATGACTGTTTTTTGTTAGTATTCGATAGTATTTCTTTTTTTTTAATATCTGAGGAATTTCATTGCAGGTTCACGAATTGCGAGTCTTATATACTCCATCACTATATCCTTCTCTCGCTGAAAATTTTTCTTCACCTACACACTCTCATGTGTTTACCTAAAAGCAAAATATGTGTTCCTCATTTTACCATTTCACTTTGATGACGGTAGATATGTCATACTGGATATTTCTGGCGTATTTCGTTCTCGTTTAATGACATATGAAGTATGTGATTTTCATTCTCACCCGACATCGTAATTTTTGGAGCCCCTTTATGTCGCTGAGACACAGACGGAAAGACCGGAAACTATGGGGAACATGAACTTTTGGTATATGTAGGATTTGTACACACTGCTGACAGCCAAATATTTCAGATACTTCTCTTAAACGTTGTAGATTATGCTTGCATTTGTCCCTATGACTTCAGGTCTTTCTCTTGGAGAGAATGTGTAGTAGATCCAACATTTATTTTTTAATATTTCTGAAAAGGACACGATGATTTTATCTGACCCAAATTTTAGCAGCGACACCAACTACTAGTAGTTAAAAAAATATGGCCTTTGAATCATCATTGACAAACAAAGATAATGAACGATCTGTTGAATGAAGTCGGTGATCGTGAAGTGAACTCCACTCTCAAATGACTTTGACAGCGCAGTTATCCCCACACGAACCATGAATCTTGCCGCAGTAAAAAATAAATTTCTATACCATACAAATTTTTAAATTGAGGAACTCTTTCCTGAAGTTATTTCTCTGGACTGTAGCTT
Source organism: Schistocerca americana (assembly GCF_021461395.2). Lineage (NCBI taxonomy): Eukaryota > Metazoa > Arthropoda > Insecta > Orthoptera > Acrididae > Schistocerca > Schistocerca americana. Next base: position 185,674,856 of record NC_060125.1, on the reverse strand, counting down.
TACGGATGTCAAACGTGGATGATATTTCAGAAGAAAAGAATAGAAGCTTTTGAAATGTGTTGCTACAGAAGATTGCTGATTAGAATTGGTAGATCAGGTAACAAAATAAAAGATGATTAAACGGACTGAGGAGAGAAGGAATTCATGGTACAGCTTGTCTATAGGAAAGGATCGTTTTGAAGGCCACTTCTTAAGCCATCAAGAAATTTGTAATGCAGGAGGGAAGTGTGTATGCGAGGGAAGTGTGTATGTGTGGAGGGGTGAAACCTACGTATAGAGGGGAATCTATGCATGACTATTGTAAACAGGTTCAGGTGGGTTTATGTTGCAGCGGTTATGCATATCCGAGGGGGTTTGCGCGGGACAAACTAGCGTAGGGAGCTGCATGAAACACAACAGCAGCAACAGTGTAGTTATGCGGCGGTAACAGTTTAGAGACTGGCATTCTCGGTGGAGGAGTTCGTTTAATTATTTTCATAACTCGACTTAAGGTAGTAAAAATACTCTTTCAGTCTATCTCTCTTTCACTCTCGGAAGCATCTCGAGTAAAATGACACTCGACTGTGGATGTACAAAATCGTTGTCCGGTAGGAAACCACTCATATTTAAGGTTAGCTTATAGTTTATCACCAGACGCAGCTTGAGGCAGTATTTCGGGGTCAGTTACCCAGTGTATAAAGTACCGGCAGAACACCATTGTTGTGCGATCAGTCATCTATTTACCTTGACTGTTTGCGAATTCGTTTTAAATATTGTCCTCTTACCAACGTGCGCCAATTGATAATAAATTATTTGTATTTGAAAGTGACAGTCTTTTGTGACAAGGCTTGGAATTGTACTTGCTGTGCTTCAGGAAATTTTGGGTGCAAACCAATTTCTCCTTCTACTTCTTTTAATATGCTAGTTACTGATTACGTTACTCTTGTGCGTCTTTGTTACGTTTTCCTTTCAACTTTGTCTCTCTCTCGCACACACGTTTTTTTTCTTTTTTCTTTTGGTTTTTTTTAAATTTAGGAAGCACATATGTGGTGCATGAAGAGAGATATCAAAATGTAGCCTTTTTGTATTAAGCCACATATAGAAGTTCTTTGACAATATCATTTCACTTTTATTGTGAAATTCTCTATATTGAATGTCGTCGCACTGATCCGCAGCGTCGAGAAACCATGTGGCCACTTGATATACATTCATGATTATACCTCATTCCCATGTAATTGAAATTTGCTCTCAAGTACCGGAGAGTTAGATTTGTTCGAGCTGAAGGATAAATTTCATGTTTTCTGTGATTAGGGATAATCTTTACCTGTTATGATTTCAGTTCCTTCTCATTTTTAAAATATATCTTCTGTGACCTTCAGTAATGATTATTGGCGCATTTAATATCTTGGGTATTAGAATATGTGGGCTCCACAACCAGCTTTTAGCATTCAGAAATTTCTACAGTTGATGCACAGGCCACGTTTAGAACATTTAACACGTAAGTTACGTAATGGAGTGTACAAAGAGAAGTGCGAAGAGTCATGTTGATATTACCGGCTGGGTGGCCGAGCGGTTCTAGGCGCTTCAGTCTGGAACCGCGCGACCGCTACGGTCGCAGGTTCGTCCTCCCTCGGGCATGGATGTGTGTGATGTCCTTAGGTTAGTTAGGTTTAAGTAGTTCTAAGTTCTAGGGCACTTATGACCTCAGATGTTAAGTCCCATAGTGCTCAGAGCCATTTGAACCATGTTGCTATTAACAAGAGTTTGGATCTGCCTGCGATTTGTGCTCTTAAAGCGTGGTTGGAATATGACTTTAAACTCTGAACAGTGACAAAATACTTTCCACCGCTAAGATTCGAAGTATTACCTGTACTTGATACAACGGAGGTATGTTATCTATGTACTGAAATTCTAGAAATATTTTGGAGATGTTTGGCGTCTTGTTTGTAAGAAGAAGCCCATGACGTCCAGCGGATGGTTAACAGGTATTTACGTCTTCTTCTATTTGTTGGTCCACTTACTCTCTAGTCTGTTTATTCGTATGTGTACACTCTAAAACACAAATATTATGTACCTATTTACGCACGGTAAAGCCCGACCAAATATTGTGTGCCTGACTGGAAGCAGATCGGTGAGTTTTGGAATCACCTGAGGTGAAATATCCATAAGTTGTTGTTCATTCCTCTGCATTCTTTCTTCAGAAATAATAGTAATACAGAATAATAATAATAATAATCTTTTCTTTCAGGGGGTGGGGCATTGCCCGCATCTCGTGGTCGTGCGGTAGCGTTCTCGCTTCCCACGCCCGGGTTCCCGGGTGGATTCCCGGCGGGGTCAGGGATTTTCTCTGCCTCGTGATGGCCGGGTGTTGTGTGGTGTCCATAAGTTAGTTAGATTTAAGTACTTCTAAGTTCTAGGGGACTGATGACCATAGATGTTAAGTCCCATAGTGCTCAGAGCCATTTGAACCATTTTGGGTGGGGCATTCTTCCACCAATAGGATTGGTTTCGTTCTCCATTTATTCCTATCTTGTACTGGCCCTTTCATGTCTTTGTAGGTACTAACCTCAATATTCTCAACAATTTATTTGGCAGATATGAATCTTTGTGCGCCCCTGTAGCGTTCCAAGTTTACTGCTTCATCAGGCGCTTTGTTAATTACACCTGTAAGCTGTAACCAACATGTCGGTAATCGGTGCCCGTGTTGCGATAAAACTCTGACACAGGCTTCTTCCCTCGTCTATCCTTTCTAGCAGCTGTTAATCTCAAAGTTTTACAAGTATTTCAGTTTATTCTCTTGTTTTTCTATTCACTGCATTTAAAATACGTGTTATTTATTCTTATACGCTTCTCCCTTACTCCATGACCGATTATCACATTACGTGAAACGTGAAGTTTCTTGAACTTCTTCCTGAATCCAACAACGTTAAATATCAACAGGACTTCTCTGTCAATGAAAGTTTTCTTCGGTAACAGCAATTTAATTTTAATTCATGTCCTTCCACATGTAATGAAGATATATGAGACAACCTACGGTTACCGCATCAGCACCATCATCAATCTATTCGAAGACTATTTTTGTTTCGTTGTATCATCTGCAAAGCTGATGCCATCTCCACTGTATGTCACTGTGAAACATCGACAGTACTGAGTAGCTCAGAACACCATAAGGGAACGACAGAAACATGAAAAGCTGTGTGTGTATTCCTGCTAGTCTAATGAGTTCCTTTTTGGTAACAGTTGATGTGCACCAGTGATTATAGATCTCACCTTTCTTACTGAGCTTGCTCTTGCACACTCCCTGGAGAACATACCTTGGACCTTAGCCTATGCTGATATTCTCGAGATTTCTATTTGCAAAAGTAGGACGCGCAGCGATAAATCCACGCATTGTATGAACATCTCAGTCAATTTGGTTTTGACCGAATACGTAAAAACTGAGCACCTCGATACATTTCTGAATACTGGGGCTCTAAAAACCGCAGAAGAAAACTGAAAGAAAATGGACATACCTTAATACTTTCGGGTTCAAACAACTGAAGAACTGAAATCGAAGAAAGCAGAATGCTGCAGACAAATATTTCTTCCGTGAAGGGAATTGTATCTGCCTGTAAGCGCGTTAATGTCCGTCAGGTACCTCACCTGTAGTGGCCGGTAAACAGACTAATCGTTATGGGGAAAGAATCTGCACAGACGATACTATTTAGACAGGCCTGACAAAGCGTTACTTGGTGACCATATACTACTGCTTTGAACGGTCCTGATGACGGCCACTAATGTAAACATGTAAAACATTTTCTGTGAAATGATGAAGAGATCGTACTGAATCATTAGCACGGCGATCCAGCCAGGTGCCAGTCTTTCTATTTGACGTCACTTCGGCGACTTGCGCGTGTTTGTGATGAAGGTGAGATGAAACAGAACAACACAAAAAATCAGTTCCCGAGCGACGAAAATTTTCGACTGCGCTGGGAATCTATCTCGGGAGTCCGCAATCTAGAGGCAGCGACTCTAGCAACTAAGCTATTAGCTCCGGGGAACAAAAAATAAATAAGTAAATAAAGGTCTTCCTTACGTGATACAGATAGCCATGTTTAATAGTTCGTGTGGCCACCGGAATTCCTGAGCAGAGCACTAGCAGCATGTTATCTTATCTTGTGCGTCGCTCGCATTAGTTCGATTTCATGAAGCATCTCACCACCCGGACAACAGACACAGCACACGCTCCGGCAACACGCTAGACACCTTTAGCGTGTGTTGTCAGCCGCTACGATTACTATTGTTTTGGTAAAAAATACAATTAAGCATATCGGCTACCAGTATCTTTGACCTTCAGCGTAATCTTCTTCCCTTCGTTCATTGGTTGCCTCCAAAACGTATTAAAATAATTTTATTCAGTGTGTTTTATACATTAATTTTATTAGTTTGCACCTTAATTTTATTTTCATTCTTCATTCGCTCAAGGGCCCAATATTTTCCTGGATACCATTTACGAGCGGCATCGTCCGTTGCTTGACGCAGCCCCACAGGAACCTATTTTGGTTGTTCAAGTGCCACACAGTTCATCGTGATTTTGACACAGGTCAGTCCCGTTTATGTCAGTTGTTCCATGTTACATGTCACTGTCCTCATCTCTTTATTTTAGTTACCTTTTCGTTGGTTTTTAGTCTCGGAACAGTTTGTGATTCCTAATTCTATTCCTTTGCCTTTATAGACTGGGCATTAATCACTGTTGATGGTTTTAGCAAGTGAAGAACGCTGAGCACTTTGCCTAACGACACCAACAGTTACTGAAAGGTACTCTGTCACGGCTCCCTATACCATATGACATAGCATTGTAAATAAACATCTTTTGGTGTGAAATTACAAATGTTATTCGTTATGCATGATTGGGCTCATCCTTGTGGGGTATATGTGATCCACACTTAATTTCCTAATCAGACGAGTAATATTTCCTTCCTTATGTAAAACAAGGCACTTAATCCCTTGAAAATATCTCAGGTAACTATTAAAGTATTGATATATAAACAATTCTGCACAGAGGTACACGAGAAGATTCGAATTATAAGTTGCGAATCCCACTATCTGAGACGCTAACCTACACTATTGGGCATTAAAATTACTACACCAAGAAGAAATCAAGATGATAAACGGGTATTCATTGGACAAATATACTATACTAGAACTGACATGTGATATCATTTTCATGCAATTTGGGTGCATAGATCCTGAGAAATCAGTACCCAGAACACCCACCTCTGACCGTAACAACAGCCTTGATACGCCTGGTCATTGAGTCAAACAGAGCTTGGATAGCGTGTACAGATACAGCTGCCCATGCAGCTTCAACACGATAGCACAGTTCATCAAGAGTAGTGACTGGCGTATTGTGACGAGCCAGTTGTTCGGCCACCATTGACCAGGCGTTTTCAGTTGGTGAGAGATCTGGAGAATGTACTGGCCAGGGCAGGAGTCGAACATTTTCTGTATCCAGAAAGGCCCGTACAGGACCTGCAACATGCGGTCGTGCATTATCCTGCTGAAATGTAGGGTTTCGCAAGGATCGAATCAAGAGTAGATCCACGGGTCTTAACACATCAGAAATGTAATGTCCACTGTTCGAAGTGCCCTCAATGCGAACAAGAGGTGACCGAGACGTGTAACCAATGGCACCTCATACCATCACGCCGGGTGATACGCCAGTGTGGCGATGACGAACACACGCTTCCAATGTGCGTTCACCGCGATGTCGCCAAACACGGATGCGACCATCATGATGAGGTAAACAAAACCAGGATTCATCCGAAAAAATGACGTTTTGCCATTCGTGCACTCAGGTTCGTCGTTGAGTACACCATCGCAGGCGCTCCTGTCTGTGATGCAGCGTCACGGGTAACCGCAGCCATGGTCTCCGAGCTGATAGACCGTGCTGCTGCAAACGTCGTCGAACTGTTCGAGCAGATGGTTGTTGTCTTGCCAACGTCCCCCCATCTGTTGACCCAGGGATCGAGACGTGGCTGCACAATCCGCTACAGCCATGAGGATAAGATGCCTGTCATCTCGACTGCTAGTGATACGAGGCCGTTGGGATCCAGCACGGCATTCCGTAGTACCCTCCTGAACCCACCGATTCCATATTCTGCTAACAGTGACTGGATCTCGACCAACGTGAGCAGCAATGTCGCGATACGATGAACCGCAATCGCGATAGGCTACATTCCGAATCAAAGTCGGAAACGTGATGGTACGCATTTCTCCTCCTTACACGAGGCATCACAACAACGTGTCACCAGGCAACGCTGGTCAACGGCTGTTTGTGTATGAGAAATCGGTTGGAAACTTTCGTCATGTCAGGACGATGTAGGTGTCGCCACCGACGCCAGCCTTGTGTAAATGCTCTGAAAAGCTTATCATTTACATTTCACAGCATCTTCTACCTGTCGGTTAAATTTCGCGTCTGTAACACGACATCTTCGTGGTGCAACAATTTTAATGGCCGGTAGTGTACTTAAATAAATATAGCTATTGCGGAACGTTGGTTTTCTATTTTCAATGAGTTGGCATCTGTATGTCAACACCTGCATTATACTGTAAGTATGGTCAATGGACTACGTATAACGTAGTGTCTTCGTCAGACAAAATATTACTTGTGCAATTAAACTATAACAGTGTAAACGAGTTGGGAGTTCGCAACTCCCTCAGAGGGAAACCTCGCTTCATTCAGTAGGACGAACAATACGACCTGCTTCGAATTACAACGTTGTACCTCTCGAATTTCATCGTTCCACTGCGAGATAAATAACCACTGTGCAGAACATGAAAACAGAATACACAGAATAGAGGCAACATTCGATATGAGACTGCCAGCCTGTAGTTGGCGTTCGACCCCGATGTCTCATGGTTAAGTAATCCGAGGCGAGGGCTGTCGGTACGAGAACGGGCGAAGCCGGCTAGACAGCAGAGGGGGGGTCGAATCAGGGCTGGCCGAGGGCCAGGCGTGGACTTCGCCGGGCAGTAAGCTCCCCCTTACACGGCGCACTTTCTGCGAGGCTCACGCGTCTACAGCTGTGCGAGAACGTCCGACCGAAGGCGAAACCCCTCCACCTCCAGAAGCGCAGCCCCTCCTCCATACCACCTTCCCTCCGCTTCTTGTCCTCCTCTTCCTTCTCCTCCTGCTCCTCCTGTGTGCCCCACTTTTTCATATCCTCTCGCGCCAGCTTTAAACAGAAGCTTGAAATTATTTATCTTTGCCCCCCTTAGGCCAACTCTCCTGGGAGAGTCTCGGTCTGCTATTGCTCTCTGGCGCAGTGGAACACGCAGCACCGGTCTCACAGAGAAATGGCGGAGAGCGTCCTCTGTGTGCTTTAGTGCACCACTAGAGATTTTAATACGTCGTAAACAGCTGTATACACTAAACGAGAGCGGAGACCATCGCCGTACAAGACTGGAGATGGCCAGATCTTTCATTATATACCCGCCTGCAATAAAGCAATGAGCTTTACAGCTTGACCCCCTTATCGCCGTGTCGTTTTCCTCCAGTTTGCTCCGGCGTTGTTTGCTACAATACTCCTCTGCTGTCGAGACCCAGACACACACATCGTCCTGTTTTCCTTAACCCGTATTCTTGCTGCAAAGTAATGAAGCCGTTTCATTACACTAAAACGCACTTATGCATTAAGACGGAGAGTTGATGCTGTAGTACACATGGACATCTTTACGTTAAAGCCGCAAAGCAGAGACGAGAGCGTTGTCTCGTGTTTAAACCCGAAGTATTTAGCTCAGCAGAGCTTCAGTACGAAATTAAGTTATTACATCAGACTACTCTGGATCAAGGTCAAGGATACCTATATGCATATAAAAAAATCATTACGTACCTCTGTGTTATGTCGAAGTGATAATATTGACATTATAACTACCGCTCGTAGTGGAAATTTATTGGGAGTAGCTAATTCTTAGAAAATAATAAGTAAATTAAAAAAAAAATTGTTCAAATGGCTCTGAGCTCTATGGGACTTAACATCTGAGGTCATCAGTCCCCTAGAACTTAGAACTACTTAAACCTAACTAACCTAAGGACAACACACACATCCATGCCCGAGGCAGGATTCGAACCTACGACCGTAGCAGTCGTGCGGTTCCATACTGTAGCGCCTAGAACCGCCCGGCCACACTGGCGGGCAGTAAATTAAAGATAGTTAAACTAAAACCTCATATAAAGATGTGCAAAATATATCAGAAGAAGCAGAGATTCGAGATTATACCATAGTAGCATGAGATTACATGTCAGGAGCTTCAGGGGTTTTGTGGCCTGCAAGAAAATGAAAACAATGAACACCTTCCTCAGATACAAAAAGAAAAGATATGAAGACACATGCAGGATGGGTGTAGCCTTCTCTGGTTGTCAGCCAAGTCGAGTTGTCGCAACGTTTCGACGACTTTCCTACTTGTCACCCTCAGGTGAAATGTCAGGTTCATCATCTACTCATACTAGTAGAACAGGAGTACCTTGGTGCTTTTTTCGCTAAGGCAGATCATGGGGAGGTCTGTTGTCTTCACATTACTGTGGAGTTTTTGTACGTCCTTTCTTTGGTGATGTTTCTGGTGCTTATGAGCTTTGTTATTGATGTCCCACCCTCAATCGGAGTTTAGGGATTTTGATGTTTTTATTTACAAATATTTGCGGTTCTAGTTTCCGAGGGTCTTACTTAAATCACACAGTTCGGAGTTAAGAAGCTGTGACGAGGGTTCTGAATGAGACATTTAACTTCTCTACATTGACGGCAGCGTCTATATTTGCCTTCGGGAATCGGTGATGGACATGTAATGCCCGTCATACGTCCCTCTACTGTATTGTCTTCAACTTCATGAGGGGTGATTTCGCAGCGTAACAGTCTTGCTCTGGGATGGGACGTGCCAGGCTACTCGTACACCCTCACCCCTACGGTGGCTGCTGGGCTGCTGTGTCCATTTAGCACGGGGTAAAGCGCGTGTAGCCTGGCACTTGCCTTCACCCTCTACCACATGCCTACGCCATATGAAAAATTGGTCCGTAGTCAGCAAGAGGTATTTCACAGTAGGCCCTTGTATAAACGCAGTGTGTGTTCTGGGTGTCGGCGTGAACATGGTAGACTGCGTCCTATCACTGTTTAGTGATTTCCCTAAATCGCTCCAGGCAAATGCCGGGATGGTTCCTCTGAGAGGGCACGGCCGACATCCTTCCCCGTTGTTGTTGTTGTTGTGGTCTTCAGTCCTGAGACTGGTTTGATGCAGTTCTCCATGCTACTTTATCCTGTGCAAGCTTCTTCATCTCCCAGTACCTACTGCAACCTACATCCTTCTCAATCTGCTTAGTGTATTCATCTCTTGGTCTCCCTCTACGATTTTTACCCTCTACGCTGCCCTCCAATACTAAATTGGTGATCCCTTGATGCCTCAGAACATGTCCTACCAACCAATCCCTTCTTCTGGTCAAGTTGTGCCATAAACTTCTCTTCTCCCCAATCCTATTCAATACTTCTTCATTAGTTATGTGATCTACCCATCTAATCTTCAGCATTCTTCTGTAGCACCACATTTCAAAAGCTTCTATTCTCTTCTTGTCCAAACTATTTATCGTCCATGTTTCACTTCCATACAAATACTTTCAGAAATGACTTCCTGACACTTAAATCTACACTCGATGCAAACAAATTTCTCTTCTTCAGAAACGCTTTCCTTGCCATTGCCAGTCTACATTTTATATCCTCTCTACTTCGACCATCACCTTTACTACTTTAAGTGTCTCATTTCCTAATCTAATTCCCTCTGCATCACCCGATTTAATTCGACTACATTCCAATATCCTCGTTTTGCTTTTGTTGATGTTAATCTTATATCCTCCTTTCAAGACTCTGTCTATTCCGTTCAACTGCTCTTCCAAGTCCTTTGCTGTCTCTGATAGAATTACAATGTCATCGGTGAACCGCAAAGTTTTTATTTCTTCTCCATGGATTTTAATACCTACTCCGAATTTTTCTTTTGTTTCCTTTACTGCTTGCTCAATATACAGATTGAATAACATCGGGGAGAGGCTAAAACCCTGTCTTACTCCCTTCCCAACCACTGCTTCCCTTTCATGTCCCTCGACTCTTATATCTGCCATCTGGTTTTTGTACAAATTGTAAATAGCCTTTTGCTCCCTGTATTGTACCCCTGCCACCTTTAGAATTTGAAAGGGAGTATTCCAGTCAACATTGTCAAAAGCTTTCTCTAAGTCTACAAATGCTAGAAACGTAGGTTTGCCTTTCCTTAATCTTTCTTCTAAGTTAAGTCGTAGGGTCAGTATTGCCTCACGTGTTCCAGTATTTCTACGGAATCGAAACTGATCTTCCCCGAGGTCAGCTTCTACCAGTTTTTCCATTCGTCTGTAAAGAATTCGTGTTAGTATTTTGCAGCTGTGGCTTATTAAACTGATTGATCGGTAATTTTCACATCTGTCAACACCTGCTTTCTTTGGGATTGGAATTATTATATTCTTCTTGGAGTCTTAGGGTATTTCACCTGTTTCATACATCTTGATCACCAGATGGTAGGCCGGCCGGAGTGGCCGTGCGGTTCTAGGCGCTACTGTCTGGAGCCGAGCGACCGCTACAGTCCCAGGTTCGAATCCTGCCTCGGGCATGGATGTGTGTGATGTCCTTAGGTTAGTTAGGTTTAATTAGTTCTAAGTTCTAGGCGACTGATGACCTCAGAAGTTAAGGCGCATGGTGCTCAGAGCCATTTGAACTAGATGGTAGAGTTTTGTCAGGACTGGCTCTCCCAACGCTGTCAGTAGTTCTAATGGAATGTTGTCTACTCCGGGGGTCTTGTTTCGACTCAGGTCTTTCAGTGCTCTGTCAAACTCTTCATGCAGTAAAGTATCTCCCATTTCATCTTCATCTACATCCTCTTCCATTTCCATAATATGGTCTTCAAGTACATAGCCCTTGTATAGACCCTCTATATACTCCTTCCACCTTTCTGCTTTCCCTTCTTTGCTTAGAACTGGGTTTCCATCTGAGCTCTTGATGTTCATGCAAGTGATTCTCTTATCTCCAAAGGTCTCTTTAATTTTCCTGTAGGCAGTATCTATCTTACCCCTAGTGAGATAAGCCTCTACATCCTTACATTTGTCCTCTAGCCATCCCTGCTTAGCAGTTTTGCACTTCCTCCCGATCTCATTTCTGAGACGTTTGTATTCCTTTTTGCCTGCTTCATTTACTGCATTTTATATTTTCTCGTTTCATCAATAAATTGAATATTTCTTCTGTTACCCAAGGATTTCTACTAGCCCTCGTCTATTTACCTACTTGATCCTCTGCTGCCTTCACTACTTCATCCCTCTAAGCTACCCATTCTTCTTCTACTGTATTTCTTTCCCCCATTCCTGTCAATTGTTCCCTTATGCTCTCCCTTAAACTCTGTACAACCTCTGGTTCTTTCAGTTTATCCAGGTCCCATCTCCTTAAATTCCCACCTTTTTGCAGTTTTTTCAGTTTTAATCTACAGGTCATTACCAATAGATTGTGGTCAGAGTCCACATCTGCCCCTGGAAGTGTCTTACAATTTAAAACCTGGCTCCTAAATCTGTGTCTTTCCATTATATAATCTATCTGATACCTTTTAGTATCTCCACGGTTCTTCCATGTATACAACCTTCTTTCATGATTCTTAAACCAAGTGTTAGCTATGATTAAGTTGTGCTCTGTGCAAAATTCTACCAGGCGGCTTCCTCTCTCATTTCTTAGCCCCGATCCATATTCACCTACTACGTTTCCTTCGCTCCATTTTCCTACTACCGAATTCCAGTCACCCATGACTATTAAATTTTCATCACCCTTCACTATCTGAATAATTTCTTTTATTTCATCATACATTTCTTCAATTTCTTCGTCATCTGCAGAGCTATGTGGCATATAAACTTGTACTACTGTAGTAGGTGGGGGCTTCGTATCTATCTTGGTCACAATAATGCGATCACTATGCTGTTTGTAGTAGCTTACCCGCGTTCCTATTTTCCTATTCATTATTAAACCTACTGCTGCATGACCCCTATTTGATTTTGTGTTTATAACCCTGTAGTCACCTTACCAGAAGTCTTGTTCCTCCTGCCACCGAACTTCACTAATTCCCACTATATCTAACTTTAACCTATCCATTTTCCTTTTTAAATTTTCTAACCTACCTGCCCGATTAAGGGATCTGACATTCCACGCTCCGATCCGTAGAACGCCAGTTTTCTTTCTCCTGATAACGACATCCTCTTGAGTAGTCCCCGCCCGGAGATCCGAATGGGGGACTATTTTACCTCCGGAATATTTTACCCAAGAGGACGCCATCATCGTTTAATCATACAGTAAAGCTGCATGCCCTCCTTCCCTAATCCGATGAGACCGATGACCTCGCTGTCTGGTATCTTCCCCCAAACAATCCAACCCAACCCAACTGTTTAGTGTTATGTGCCATTTCTTGTCTCAAGTGTCTGTCTTTGCTAGTACATTTTGCAACGGCTTTGATACTGGGTTTCTGTTACTGGTGCTGCCGAGGAATGACATGTTATCAGCGTATTGCGCTCACTGGTTTCGGTATTTGTGTCCGCCGTGCACGAGTTGTACAATGTGGGCCCTATGACGTATCCTTGCGGTTCACCGTCTCGGATGTATCTGTTCGTGGATTGCGCATTTTTTACTCTGACAGCGAAGCTTCTGCCCGATGAGTAGCTTTTTAAAGCTTTCAGATTGGCCCTGAGAAACCCTGTGTGTATAGCTTTCGACAGAGCATATGAAAATTTTTCAAAAAGTCATACAATTCGTCAATTGCCTCTACAGTTGAGTGCTTTGGCGGCGGCCTCAGCACTCTCTTTAGTTGTTGAGCGCCAAATGGTTTTTCTGAAAGCGTGTTAAATTCATTAACACGAATAGTCGGAAATGGCGTGACAGCAGTCCGCTTTGCAAAACTGTTCACTTTCGCCTACCTGATGGTGCGAGCTAATTATGTGCAAAAATGTGGAGTGGAGCACTGGTTTAAGAATTAAACTTGAAGATAACACAGCCATAGGGTTCAAGGTGTAATTATACACGAACTGTTAACGAGCTTCCCTTTACCAGTGAGACATTGTTACATCGTAATAACATAAAATTCGCAGTGGTTCTTTGTTAATCTGCCGTGGAACACATACTTCCCAGTGCTAGAAAATGATTCAGATGGCTCTGAGCATTATGGAACTTAACATATGACGTCATCAGTCCCCTGGACGTAGATCTAACCTAAGGACATCACACACATCCATGCCCGAGGCAGGATTCGAACCGGCGACCGTAGCAGCAGCGCGGTTCTGGACTGAAGCGCCTAGAACCGCTCGGTCACAACGGCCGGCCCCAATGCTTCTGAAAAGGTTAAGGTATATGCTGTTAAGGTATTTTTTTCTCTTCCTTGATTCATGGAATATTCCGTCTATGTGGCTCTCCTCCTGAAAGATTTTGGGGGCTGCAGCAGTGAATGCGTTAGTTCCACAGATGGCCACAAACGGTATGGGACTAGACTGACCGCGGCGTCGATAGAAGCGAGTCCACTTGTGGGGACGGGGGCGGGGCACACTAAACATTTGTGAAACAAACGTGAAATCTTTCACCCAAATGTCATTTTTGGATGTAAAAGAAGGTTATTTGCGTGTAAAAGGCAGGTTCTTGCAAGACGAATGATTCCTTGAAAACAAAGACTCATTAGTTCTATGAGTTAGAGAAAATTTACCTCATGTTTCTGTCTTCATTTATGTAGAAAATGTAGTCTCCTGAAATCGGTTGAATCTTTTTGAAACGCCACGTGTTTCTGCATGTTCCTGTAACACGCAGTACCCTCTCTTCGATAACAGGCCGGGAACTGCACACGAATTACACTCCTGGAAATGGAAAAAAGAACACATTGACACCGGTGTGTCAGACCCACCATACTTGCTCCGGACACTGCGAGAGGGCTGTACAAGCAATGATCACACGCACGGCACAGCGGACGCACCAGGAACCGCGGTGTTGGCCGTCGAATGGCGCTAGGTGCGCAGCATTTGTGCACCGCCGCCGTCAGTGTCAGCCAGTTTGCCGTGGCATACGAAGCTCCATCGCAGTCTTTAACACTGGTAGCATGCCGCGACAGCGTGGACGTGAACCGTATGTGCAGTTGACGGACTTTGAGCGAGGGCGTATAGTGGGCATGCGGGAGGCCGGGTGGACGTACCGCCGAATTGCTCAACACGTGAGGCGTGAGGTCTCCACAGTACATCGATGTTGTCGCCAGTGGTCGGCGGAAGGTGCACGTGCCCGTCGACCTGGGACCGGACCGCAGTGACGCACGGATGCACGCCAAGACCGTAGGATCCTACGCAGTGCCGTAGGGGACCGCACCGCTACTTCCCAGCAAATTAGGGACACTGTTGCTCCTGGGGTATCGGCGAGGACCATTCGCAACCGTCTCCATGAAGCTGGGCTGCGGTCCCGCACACCGTTAGGCCGTCTTCCGCTCACGCCCCAACATCGTGCAGCCCGCCTCCAGTGGTGTCGCGACCGGCGTGAATGGAGGGACGAATGGAGACGTGTCGTCTTCAGCGATGAGAGTCGCTTCTGCCTTGGTGCCAATGATGGTCGTATGCGTGTTTGGCGCCGTGCAGGTGAGCGCCACAATCAGGACTGCATACGACCGAGGCACACAGGGCCAACACCCGGCATCAGGGTGTGGGGAGCGATCTCCTACACTGGCTGTACACCACTGGTGATCGTCGAGGGGACACTGAATAGTGCACGGTACATCCAAACCGTCATCGAACCCATCGTTCTACCATTCCTAGACTGGCAAGGGAACTTGCTGTTCCAACAGGACAATGCACGTCCGCATGTATCCCGTGCCGCCCAACGTGCTCTAGAAGGTGTAAGTCAACTACCCTGGTCAGCAAGATCTCCGGATCCGTCCCCCATTGAGCATGTTTGGGACTGGATGAAGCGTCGTCTCACGCGGTCTGCACGTCCAGCACGAACGCTGGTCCAACTGAGGCGCCAGGTGGAAATGGCATGGCAAGCCGTTCCACAGGACTACATCCAGCATCTCTACGATCGTCTCCATGGGAGAATAGCAGCCTGCATTGCTGCGAAAGGTGGATATACGCTGTACTAGAGCCGACATTGTGCATGCTCTGTTGCCTGTGTCTATGTGCCTGTGGTTCTGTCAGTGTGATCATGTGATGTATCTGACCCCAGGAATGTGTCAATAAAGTTTCCCCTTCCTGGGACAATGAATTCACGGTGTTCTTATTTCAATTTCCAGGAGTGTATATTATGGTAATTTCAAATCCCGGGTGCACAAACGAATTTTTAAACTCTTGGTGCAAACGGCTGAGATTCAGATCCAGCTCATACCATGTGTGACAACCGGTATCTGGGGCACGCAAAGAATGCTACGTTGCAAAAGTAGGGCGCCGCTCGAGCCGAAACGTAATCAAGAAGTGGAAGCAACACAATATAACGGGACCTAATGAATCATTCTGCGGGCTTTGCAGTACGGGGGCATATCATTTAACCTCTGAGACCAGCTGCTCCACAGTGTCCTGACGGAAAGTGCTAAGGCAAGGGGAACTGACAATAGTTGGGACACTACGAAAAGACAAATTCGCTGACACTTTCGGATAATTAACGCAAATGACCGCATCTCCTGACGCGACGACGTCTCGGAAGCCTCGGTCTCAGTGTCTGCTCATCCTGTTTTCAACTCCGATTCCGATGGAATGACAGTCTTGCTAGTTACAAAATAACTTGATTGGCGAATCGTGATGTGCTGCGTGCTTCTGAGACAATACTTAAGCTCCGAGACCACGACCGGCCGGCTGTAGTGGGACTTAGGCGCTGCAAACTGCCGCTGCTGTTTGGCCGTCGCCGTGTTTGGAAAAGAAATCGGCCATCCTGTACCTTCCCCTGGTGAAGGGCTGTTAACGAGTGTCTGCAAACTCCCGGCCACAACCTGGTGGGCAAAATACCTGATTCCCGCCTTCCTGGCTGTACGTCTTCTTGTTGATTCAGGTCCTGAGCTTTCGCCTTCACAACACGCGCCATCTATGATATGCTGTCGGCATCCTCATAAGCGCACGTCTCTCTTCGACAGCGCTTGGACGGTCCGCACCAGCTGCCAGTGAGCACCGGTAAGCTTGCGCCTGCAGACTCCTGTTCTGGCTACCTGCACTACATGGCTGCTTCACTCACGAAGTTTCACTCATGAAGTTTTTATGGATACAATTCTCTAAGTGTGTTGAACTGGAGTCCAATGAAGCATGCTGATTAAATATATTAAACAGATCTTGAAAAAAATTTAATAATGACAGAGGGAATACTAAGCAAAAAGTAACAAGATCGCCAAATATGTTCTGCTACCATATTTGAGACTATTCTTCCTTTTACGCCATGTTCTATCCGTCATCTGAGATTTTACCATGTGCGGTTTACATTAGATGAGCTTTCGATTGCTCAGCTATGTTCAGGATTCCAACCAATCTGGTTCAATCCATTTACCGAAAATACACTACTGGCCATTAAAATTACTACACCACGAAGATGACGTGCTACAGACGCGAAATTTAACCGATAGGAACCAGATGCTGTGATATGCAAATGATTAGCTTTTCAGAGCATTCACATATGGTTGGCGCCGGTGGCGACACCAACGTGCTGACATGAGGAAAGTTTCCAACCGATTTCTCATACACAGTTGACCACCGTTGCCTGGTGACGCGTTGTTGTAATGCCTCGTGTAAGGAGGTGAAATGCGGACCATCACGTTTTCGACTTTGATAAAGGTCGGATTGTAGCCTATAGCGATTGCTGTTTATCGTATCGCGACATTGCTGCTCGCGTTAGCTGAGATCCAATGATTGATAGCAGAATATGGAATCGGTGCGTTCAAGAGGGTAATACGGAATGCAGTGCTGGATCCCAACGGCCTCGTATCACTAGCAGTCGAGATGACAGGCATCCGCATGGCTGTAACGTATCGTGCAGCCACGTCTCGATCCCCGAGGCAAGAGATGAGGACGTTTGTAAGACAACAACCATCTGTACGAACAGTTAGACGACGTTTGCAGCAGCATGGACTATCATCTCGGAGACCGTGGCTGCGGTTACCCTTGACGCTGCATCACAGACAGGACCGCCTGCAATGGTGTACTCAACGACGAACCTGGGTGCACGAATGGCAAAACGTCACTTTTTCGGATGGCTCTGAGCACTATGGGACTCAACTGCTGAGGTCATTAGTCCCCTAGAACTTAGAACTAGTTAAACCTAACTAACCTAAGGACATCACAAACATCCATGCCCGAGGCAGGATTCGAACCTGCGACCGTAGCGGTCTTGCGGTTCCAGACTGCAGCGCCTTTTTCGGATGAATCCAGGTTCTGTTTACAGCATCATAATGGTCGCATCCTTGTTTGTCGGCATCGCGGTGAACGCACCTTGGAAGCGTGTCTTCGTCATCGCCACACTGGCGTATCACCCGGCGTGATGGTATTGGGTGCCATTGGTTGCACGTTACGTGCGTTGACGGCACTTTGAACAGTGGACGTTACATTTCAGATGTGTTACGATCCATGGCCCTACCCTTCATTCGATCCCTGCGAAAACCTACATTTTAGCAGAATAATGCACGACCGCATGTTGCAGGTCCTGTAAGGGCCTTTCTGGATGCAGAAAATGTTCAACGGCTGCCCTGGCCAGCACATTCTCCAGATCTCTCAAGAATTGAAAACGTCTGGTCAATGGTGGCCGAGCAATTTGCTCGTCACGATACGCCAGTCACTACTCTTGATGAACTGTGGTATCGCGTTGAAGCTGCATGGGCAGCTGTGCCTGTACACGCCATCCAAGCTCTGTTTCACTCAATGCCCAGGCGTATCAAGGCCGTTATTACGGCCAGAGGTGGTTGTTCTGGGTACTGATTTGTCGGGATCTATGCACCGAAATTGCACGAAAATGTAATCACATGTTAGTTCTAGTATAATATATTTGTCCAATGAATACCCGTTTATTATCTGCATACCTTCTTGGTGTAGTAATATTAATGGCCAGTAGTGTATCTTCAAATCTCGTTACTAGGCTCTTACATTTCACGGAAGTCTTAAAATAAGAATCGAGAATTGTCTGGACATCTGCGAGTATATCTTCTTTTTACCCTTCGCAGAAGATGTCGAAGCACCAAGAGTGCCGTCCACATTGACAAGTGATTTGTAAACCATCATTCGCCGGCGACGACGAAAACAGCGTTTACGCATCATTGTAAGAATTATTCCATTACAAAACTTCTTGTCTGATTAAAACTGTGTGCCGGACCGAGAGTCGAACTCGGGTCCCGCACACAATTTTAGTCTGCCAGGAAGTTTCATATCAGCGCACACTCCGCTGCAGAGTGAATATTTCATTATGGATGTTCCGTTATATTACTTCGGAGGTAAGAGACGGTTCAACCATTCTATTGCGACTTTTCCAATTTCGACATTCTGCGAGTTGCTATTTCTGATACCTTTCATCACCACCGGCCATATCTTATTTATCCCTAGCCAGAATTACTTGCTAATAAACATACATATTCCTTTAAACACGTCCAAGAAACTATTATTTCAGAGCAGAATGTGTGTGCTACTAGTGAACTCCTCATTGTTGCCTTGCATATTTATTCTCTCTCTGAAAGTTTCCTTCACTTTTTCACTACTTGTTCATTCATTCTATCCCCTCCTATCCACTGTTTGTTTTTCAGTACACTTAATTCTTTTCATTTATAAATCCCTATTCAAATTCTGAAAATGTCATGATAGTACTGTGGTTCCTCTCTTCTCGCACAATAACCTCACTTAGATATAGTGAACAACCTTTAAAACTGATCTCAAGTATTTCTCCCTCCTTCCCCAATGAAGGTAACGTTCAGACTGGACCAACACTTCCAGCGAGTGGCAGGTGTCATACTGCTATTGAAATGATCGTACAAGTTTATGCTTTAAAAATATTTGTGCAGATATTGCTCTATATGCGGACCCTTGTTGTTGTCCATTGGCGGTTCACTATCAAAAATTGTTTTCATGCTGTTAACCGTGCCTGGTACCTACGCAGTATAAATCTGACGACCTTTAAAAGTTGTAGGCTCATATTCTGCAAAATAATTCATTGTAAGCTACCCGAATTATTGTCATAAATTACGTGTTAATCCTTTACCACAATACAGAGTAACGCACAAGCCCCATCACAGGCATAAAAATACGAACTCTGATCTTTGTCCATTTTCTCTTTATTTATTTACTTATTATCGTGTCATAAGTACAAAGAGTATAATCATCAAAGGGAAATAGTTGACATCAGTTTCGCACATTGGTTGACCATACATTGTCCACGCCGAGTGCATTCGGTGTCGCTCTCGTCACGTCACTCGTGATGTATGAGGCTGGGAATGTGGAACAGGGCACTAGACTGATGTTACACCACACAGAAAACTGATTCCACACGAAGTCTCCACTTCTGCAGTTTGGTCTTACGTCTAGTGATACTAGACTGAAGTCTGTTGAGAACTTCCGATGCTGTGCACTTCTCTGAAAGACCGAGAGACTGATCTTCCTTCGAAACCATCCATTTCTCCAAATGTTGACGCTTCCCCTGCCACTCTGAGATCTTTGCTCGCTGGGGCGTTCCTGTAAGAGGTTTAGTAGTTGCCAAGAAGCGATTCCCTCATTTGAGCCTAGGATGTGTTCTCTGAAGGCCATGTTAAGAGTGGCTTCCATAGACATAGTATTGCCTCACTCGCATCAAGTAGCTACCTCGCGTCTGATTTCTCAAGGTGCTATGCCAGCAATATAGTGAATTTTATCTACGGGTGTAGCTTTTAAAGAACCTTTGACAATGAGATAGGTCTCATTAAGCAGCACATCTATTTTTAAGGCATGACTGTACCGCCGAACGTGTATATTCAGCACTGGAGTAACACGGCGCAAGAGAGCTTGTTTTCGTGGTGCAAGGGGCAAACTCCCCACGTGGTACCTGTCACTTTTTTGTGATAATAAGCTATACAAAAGCTTCTGACGAAATACAATATGAAAAACGCCGTGCCATCTAGCCTACTTTACCCGGAATGTTGCTTTTTGCGACCAGTAAGGTGTTCCTGTCTCGTGCAACACTACATGGGCGTACCATTTCCGCCTGGAGTTCACTCGGTTGCAGTGTGCGAGAGAGAACTCGATTACACTTCGCACAACTTGGCACAGTTTTCTGAAGATGACTGTAGCATGCTCGCCTAATGACAATGGGGCTTTGTGAGGATTGTACAGCAGCGTGGATACCAGTCGAATTCGCATAGGCCACGAAGTTAGTTGCAGGTTGTGCGAGTTCGATGCTCTTCCGTAGACCTCGCCCTGCTTTCTGACGTAGGTAACCGCCATGTTTCCTTAGAATGGGGAGCGCGCCCGTGCGGCCGCTGAAAGCGAGTGATGCCGCGACGCGTAGTCACTGAGTGTTGGGAAACGGGTGGCGCTCGCACCTTTTGGTCAGGCGGATGCAGTGTTCGACTGTCTCAACAAGCTCCCTGGCTGCATAATATCAGCGTAATTCGAGCCAGTTGTGGGCGGTTTCCTGTTTAGACAACACTTCAGAGTTTGTCTGGTTTACTCGAGCCAGACGTTCTGGGCACAGCTCTCAAAACTAGACAGGACACTACCATTTGATATGAAAAAACTAATGTCACATTTGTTTCCATCTCCTTTTAACACAAAGCTCAAATATAATAGAGTACTTATAATAATACAGCTTTGACGACTATCTCTGTAAAATAGATTGTATGTTACAGACTGTCACGTGACTCAGTGGTTCTGCACAGAATCTTAAAATTTCACAGAAGGTTGATCTACTTTGTGGGCAAGATTTTCGTTCAATCGGAACCAACTTGCAACCGTATGTTTGAGGAACCACAAGATCCATATCGATGATAAGTACTTTCCCCCTCTCAGATAACGAAAGCGTACTTAAGTTCACGTCTCTTCTTATTTTCTCTCTAGTGATTGTTCCATCGAAAAAAGGTCATGTATCGACGACAATTCATTGACCCTTAACGTGGCAACTATATCTTGTTCGACTGTGCCGCTGACATCCAGTCCTATTATCGGAGACGACCGTTTCCCTAAAGAAAGCGTGCTTCGAGCTTCTGTATTAGACTTACGTAAATATTGTTTGGGATATGTGTAGATTTGAACTGACCGTGTGCTGTGTTGATGAGGCGGAGGGGAAGAATCACTCAGATGTTTGTATAATCAAAGTCGGATAACACTCAAATGATAGTCATTTGGGCCATTGTAACAATTTAACACTGATCAGTGCAACGTGCTGATTCGATATAAGTCTGGCTCAGATTGCTACTCGGAACCTACAGTGCTGTGCGCAACACTGTATGAGTAACTTCACAAATTATCAGAGGCTGCTGAATCTTTATACAGTGCCGGTGAACATCCGTGTCAGATTTTTCATTTACCTCTGGCATCATCGGAAACACCCTTGTGAAACGGAAATGTGGTTAGGATGCGGGACTCGTACTGGGTTGCAAATCATTGCTTTCTCTGTAGTTTTCCTGTATCACACGAAACGAATATTGGATTCTGTTTGAAATACGGTCACTTGTTGGCACCATGGTTTTTCCTCTCCGTTCAGATGTGGACGATGACCCCTGAGAAAGTTGCAAGCAGAAACAGGTCGATAAATCATCACAGTGAGTATGTACGTAGGGTCAGAGCTGACCACACCGACGTATGCTGCGTCTCGGGTTACCACTGGTACTTTTATCAAACTACCTACTCACGGATACTTCCCACTCGTTCTCAAGTTTCGATATGGTGTACCTGTTCAGTCGACTGGATGACATTTCAGTAAGAATTGTCGGAAAATTTAATCATATTGTACAGCTCATTCTTTAAAGAAACTCGTTTGCATTTTGAGACCTCTGCTGATCTTACGTTCTTATCAACAATCACCAAATTATTATTGTTAGTAATATAGCTCTGAAGTAAGCATGCGATAAGAAATACGTTAGTAACTAGAACATTTGGAATCTTGTCATAGCTTCCTCGTTGACATCACTTTTGAATTTAACGACAAGATATTCAGTTCGATTTTTCGCTGAAGATCTAAGCTGAGTCATCCACATTCCAACAAATTCCACGGTAAACAGGTAACAATGCACTGAGACACAGAATTCATCTGAAGGAAATGTTTGTCTCCAATATGATAAATCATGGTGTCATTTCTGTATTATATACTAAACAAGAGATGCAATTATGTGATGATCAGAATGAAATGGAAGGAAAAAAAAGCAAGGGAGGAACTCGTAAACTGAGCTGGGAATGTAAAGCAAGAGGAGTACGTTCTTATAAAATAGTAAAAGTAATTCACAACAGTTATTATAACATATAAAATATATCATAAACATAGTGAACGAAATTGTGAAGCTTTCATCTGCTTCTGGGTTTCTTAGATCACTGAAAGAGCGGTTTTGTTAACACAAAGTAATACCCCACTTCTGTTTCAAGCTTCACAACTTCATTCCTTTTGCTGCACCTCTAATTCGTTCACTCGTGTCATGTGACCAGAGCGATACCATGGCGTCCTGGCGTCCAATCACAGAACCTGCGCAAGTGGCGCCTCTGTGACGGCACTGTGAACTAATGCGTCTAGAATGTCTACCCGCCCGGACAGTGTATCGTGTATTTATGTACATGTGTATGGCGTGTGTCTGCAGAAGAGCTTACGGATGCAACGGGCCACTGCACTACTGTGCATGCGCTATACTACGTTCAGAAATGTCTATAGCAGTAGTGCATTCCAAAAGACTGCAGAAAGTACCGTGGGAAATACTTGTTTTTTTTTTTTTTTTTACTATACATGCATGCAGCTCTAATTACTTCTACAGCTATGCGTATGAAAATGGAATAGAAGCACAAAAAATTAATGTTTCTTTCTCTACATTCCAGATACATAAAAAAAGAACAGTATGTGAAAAGAAACGAGCAGAAGTGAAAGGACTCCACTGCTTTTGATTTCCACCTTGTTTATTGGAGTTGCTGGGCGTTATCCGAGAGCCGATTGAACTGTCAAGGATATCGGAAGGCTGTTCTGGAAAGGGAGAAACAGAGACAAAGAAACTAAACGTACGATAGAGAGAAGATGAACAACAAATGCTGCAATAGTAATAAAATCGTCAGTAATGATACACTACAGCTCTTGAGCAACAATTCAGTCATTATGTAACATTAGAGATGTCACCAACAGTACGCAACTAAATACTCTTAAGACAGCGTGTGATCACAGGGTAGATACTTGGAAGATATTGGCTACTAGCCACAAATACAGTTCACAAATAGGCATCAGTGCAACTTAAAACTTAGGAACTCTACAGTTTGCTATAGAATGTGCACACTAGATTATGTTACCAAAAGTAAATTAAAAATACTGGGGACAGAAAACATAAACCAAAATCTACATTACGTAAATATACTCTTTACTCTACGCTTAAGTTTCAATTCTGCACAAATAAAGACTAAAATCTAAGAAAAGTGTGCTTCATCTTGATGGAAAAATAGAAACTACCTTCATCCTGTTACAGATGATAGAAGTACGTCAAGAAACAGCACCGCCTGCATAATTTTAATCGTTATTTTTAGCGGTTTGAAGGTCTGGTTTTAAGTTGAACATTTTATAGCTTTTTTTCTTTACCACAAACATGTTTCGGGAATAGTCTGAAAATTATATCAATTAATGTACTCGAGACTTACTGTAAAATGGAAAAATGTCTATCATTTTCTTTTATAGCCGGTGTTAAACACATTTTACTCTTCAATGGGTATTAGTTTCATGACACAAATAAAACAGAAAATAGAAAATAAAGAAAAATTTGTTTGAACCTATCGTTTAAAATGTTTGGAGTTTTGAGCAGTTGCATGGTTCTATACTTACGTGCAGAAGTCCAAAGCTAGAAATGGAAAAGTTAACGAGAACAACAGGGATATTAAATATTATTTTACTGAATACAGGCTAACATTTGTATCTTTTCGTAAATGTGTAACGTGAAAAGTTATTTAGTTAATTGCGTGAAACTTGGATTCTTTGTGACTAGGCAAGTAAAGTTCTGAAACGGAAGCTCCTCTTGATGACAGTAAGAAGCAGGATAGTCGATACTGCCTACAGGAAGTCAGCTGTCAGCAGTGAACATGCGACACAGAAGCAGGAGCCTCGATCCACGTGCAAGCCTTGGCAGTGTTATCGGCTTCGCCTTGTTCGTCTGTCAGCGTAGACAGACACACTATGCTCCGCCCTTCACCTTTGTACCTAATGTGTCCATCTTTCTGGTATCCAAACAGGTATCAACCCTTAAGTATTTAATGTTGTTATGAAAAGCGCAATAGCTCCCATTTCATTACGTGTGATGTTAAGCAAATACCCTCAATAGATCTACACTGTGCTTTTAGTGCACTTGTTAATACTGTTGGAGGTTTTACAAATACAATAAAGGTTGACTCATCCACTGTGCCGTTGAGAAACAATTTCGTTAAGTGTTTACGTGATTTTGACTGCCCATATCATATATGACTATGACTTTCAGAACATATTGTTTGGGCAATAGGCGTTTTACGAAAGTTCTACCCATTCCAAATATGTGTGACGAAACAGGCTCCATCAATGGTGAGAACGAAGGGAAACTAGTTAATGGACACTAGTGATAAGCATCGAACCGAATTGCTGTTATCCAATGCCAGAGAACATAAGTAACAGTAAAATGTAGTACACAACAAAGTGTTTATTTTACGTCTATGAGCATATTTCTCGCTACTTTTGTCGTGCATGCTCACAAATTTTCACACATCACATTACATTTGCTCACTGACGAACACAGTGTGCCTAAGGTTACCAGAATCTTGAACTGCTGTCATCTGTAATATAACTAGCGTGCCCGCACGCTCGGTCAACACTTTACGTATTTTCCATAAAGGCAATCTATAAAGGAAAAGAATCAAGCGCTTTACCAGGTCATTAAGCACTGCCCCCTTCTAAAATGCAACCATCTTCCTATGAACTCAGTACTCTGTCTTACATTCACCTCACTCAGTTTCTCTCCAAAAATGATTTGCTTTGAAACTTCCTGGCAGATTAAAACTGTGTGCCGGACCGAGACTCGAACTCGGGACTGTTGCCTTTCGCGGGCAAGTGCTCTACCAACTGATGTTTCATATCAGCACACACTCCACTGCAGAGTGAAAATCTCATTCTGGAAACATCCCCCAGGGTGTGGCTAAGCCATGTCTCCGCAATGTTCTTTCTTTCAGGAGTGCTAGTTCTGCAAGGTTCGCTGGAGAGCTTCTGTAAAGTTTGGAAAGTAGGAGACGAGGTACTGGCAGAAGTAAAGCTGTGAGGAGGGGGCGTGAGTCGTGCTTGGGTAGCTCAGTTGGTAGAGCACTTGCCCGCGAAAGGCAAAGGTCCCGAGTTCGAGGCTCGGTCCGGCACACAGTTTTAATCTGCCAGGAAGTTTCATATCAGCGCTCACTCCGCTGCAGAGTGAAAATCTCATTCTGGAATGATTTGCTTTCCTTACAGCATGTTGCAAAAATTACCTCCGATTTTCTTGCTCTATGAAACACAATCTATCGAAAAAAGTAAATGCTAGTGTTTCTGAAATCATTCCATACCAGGGAAAGACTGAAAAAAATTATACTGGTATGCTATCTGTACTAACTTCAACACCCTTATTTTAGGTTGTAATTAAGAGAAGGCACGTTGTCTCAATTTTATTTCTGAAAAACTTAACAAATGAAGACAGAGGAAATTTAAGTTAATGGTAAAAAAATCCGGCAATGTAATTAGTAACCTTTTAAGATGGTGTATTAAAATAGAGAAATGAAGTGAGGTTAAATAATATAGTTACTGAATTCTTGGTAAAAAATTTTAAAAGAGTGTGTATGCTGTTGCCTCCTCCGAGTTCTGAACTGTTTCATTGAGCCAGCTGTAGTGAAACTCACAGTTTTAGAGTTTGATGTGGAGTCCTAACGGCAGTACATCTCTGCAATTTTCACATCAATAAACACTGCAAGAGGTGGAAGGGGTGACATACAAAAGCCCTGTACACGATTAGACATAGAATCACAGCTCTTTGATTGCATGGTCTGACTCTTTACCACTAGGCCACAATGCGGCACATTTCGCACTCTTGGTATTATTCACTGAAGAAATATACTAACGCAAAACAAAAAAGCACTGAGATGATAATATAATATTAAACAGTGAGCTATGAGTATGTATAAATATTACATTAAAAGGCAGATAGAGTACGTAAAAACCACAAAACAGTCCTCAACCATTATACCAGACAGAAGTAGTTGTGTGTAACACCACATCAAATTCATGGAATGTCGGTGAAAATGAAATAATACTTTACCGAATCGTAATTCCTGCTGAATCAATACAGTAATGATGGGTGGACTATACACGAATTGTGTGACAACTTAACAGCAATATGCACTGAAACGAAAACTTTTCCATGATAGTAGTAACTGGCAAACTTGTGAAAGTGAGTACCGGTTTAGGACAGAGTCACTGTCAAAATAATGGTATACACATAACAGACAGATGTTTAATGGCTGTTACTGTTGTTTTCTTCAATCATATGACCGGTTCGTTGCCACTTAGCAGGCTTGACTATCTTCTGCAAACCTCTTCATCTCCGCATAGGTACTGCAATCTACACTCATGCTCATAAATTAAGGACAATTGCATAATATGGTGCCACACAACGTGGCACTACACAAAACTGGACCTAATAGCATAGGCATATAGGGAACACACACGACAGAGATCTGTAAGTCCACGGTATTGGTGATAAGTTGAGAAAACAGTCCGGAAATACATGTGCTAGGAAACGCCACTGTTTCCTGAGCATGCACCGCGACATCAGTATGGGATGTGATCAACATGCACACGTACACAGGTCGCACAACGGGTTGACTTACTCTGGATCAGGTGGTCGAACAGCTGCTGGGGTATAGCCTCCCATTCTTACACCAGTGCCTGTCGGAGCTCCTGAAATGTCGTAGCGGTTTGAAGACATGCAGCTATACTCCGACCGAGAGCATCTTAGACGTGCTCGACGGGGTTTAGGTCTGGAGAACAGGCAGGACACTCCATTTGCCTCATACATTGTTTCAAAGTACTCCTCCACGACGGCTGTTCGATGGGGCCGTGCGTTATCATCCATCAGAAGGAAGGTGGGACCCAGTGCACCCCTGAAAAGGCGGTCATACTGGTGCAAAATGGCGTCCCCATACACCTGACCTGTTACAGTTCTTCTGTCAAAGACCTGCAGGGATGTACGTGCACCAGTCATAATCCCATTCCACACCATCAAAACATGACCTCCGTATAGGTCCCCTTCAAGGACATCTTGTTTCTAGTTCACACCTGATGAAGACCCGGCGAGAATCACTGTTCAGACTATACCTGGACTCGTCTGCGAACATAACTTGGAACCACTGTCCCAATGACCATGTACTGTGTCCTTGACTCCAGTCTTTACGGACTCTCCTGTGGCCAGGGGTCAGTGGAATGTATCTTGCAGATCTCCGGGCGAATAAACCATGTCTGTTCAGTCGTCTGTACACTGTGTGTCTGGAGACAACTGTTCTACTGGCTGCGGTAAGGTCCCGAGCAAGGCTACCTGCAGTACTCCGAGACTGTCTGCGGTCGCTGATGATGAGATACCGGTCTTCTTGTGGTGTTGAACACTGTGGACGTCCCGTACTGTTGCGACTGGACACGCTTCCTTTCTGCTGGAATCGTTGTCATAATCTTGAGATCACACTTTGTGGCACGCGGAGACCCCGTGCTACGACCTGCTGTGTTAGACCAGCCTCCAATCGCCCTGGTATTCTACCCCTCATAAGCATGTATTCTTTGAACCATTCTCAACACACCGTCACCATTAGCACGTCTGAAAACGTCTGCACACTTACTCCTTGCACCGTTACTCTGACATCCAACGACACACCTCTGCGTGTGTGGACTGCTGCCAGTGCCATCGTGCGACGACCGCAGGTCAAATGCACCACCGCATAGTCATACTCCGAGGTGATTTAAACCCGCAAACCACCCACCACAGCTTGTTTCACCATGTATCAGCACTATCCTCAATTTATAACCATGACTGTACATCTATTTGAACCTGTTTCCTATGTTCAGACCTTTGTTTTTCTCTACAGCTGCGCGCACACACACACACACACACACACACACACACACACACACACACAGACACGCACACACGCACACACAAATTTTCAACCCACTTCCTAATTCACAATTATTTTATGCTGTAGGATCTGTCCTATCAATCAGTTCCTTCCTCTAACGAAATTGTGGCACAGTTTCCCCCCCCCCGTTTGGTTTGACACCTTCGTATTAGTTTTTTGAGAACATTCCTAGGTAGCACCGCATTTTAAAAATTGCAAGTGAGCGAGCATGCAGTAGTTCATATAGGCAGTCAGGGAAGACCACCACCCAGGTGTGTTCGTGGAAGAACTCGCCCTCAGCGAAGGTCAGTGATACTTAGTCAGCTGACATTTGCTTTGAAGAGCTGCCCCAAGACAGAAGTCACAATGCAGATAAGATATCCCATAGTGCCAGGCCTCAACAGAGTCAATTTTTAACAGCCCAAATGTGGCAGGTGGAGAACTACTGTTTTGCCGAGTCCTGGAAGAATTCTGTTGTTAACAGAACATAAAAAGCCGAGCTTCATCGAAGTACACCATCCAAAACAGATAAAATCAAAAATGTAGATGACAATCCTGGAGTAAGGCACGTCTGAAGGCATGGGTCGCCGCAAAACTTAGGCACTAAAATAAAACTAATGTTTAATACAATATACAGTCTGACAATTATTGAACTATATGAGAAAAATCATAACTTAGTTACGAACTACGACATGCATACACTTTATTCAACATTTGAACGTCACTACAGATAATCGGATTTAGGTTATCACATGTTCGATACGTTTGCCATCATTGGCGATTATGTGGCGCAGACGAATACCAAACTTCTGCATGACCCGCTGAAGTGCCGGAACATCGAAGTTGTCGATGATCTCCAGAATGGCTGTTTTCAGCTCAGCAATACTTTCGGGATTATTGCCGTACACCTTGTCCTCAACACTGCCCCACAGAAAGGAGTCGCATGTGTTCAGATCCGGAGAATACGGCAGCCAATCGAGGCCCATGCTAGTGGCCTCTGGGTACCCCAGAACCAGAATGCGGTCCCCAAGATGCTCCTACAGAACATAAAACACTCTCCTGCTTCAATGTAGTCGAGCTCCTTCCTGCATTAACCACATGTTATCGAAATGAGGTTCACTTTGGATAATGGTGATGAAATCACCTTCAAAAACCTTCACGTACTGTTCGGTAGTCAACGTACCATCAAAGAGTATCGTACCGATTATTCCCACCCCCATGAACCATGGACCTTGTCGTTGGTGAGGAGACTTGCGTGCCTCAGCGATACAGATGGCCGTACCGTAGGTGCAACCACAACGGAAGGGTATGTGTTGATAGGCCAGACAAACGTGTGGTTCCTGAAGAGGGGCAGCAGCATTTTCAGTAGCTGCAGGGGCAACAGTCTGGATGATTGACTGATCTGCCCCTGTAACACTAACCAAAACGGCATGGCTGTGCTGGTACTGCGATAGGCTGAAAGCAAGGGGAAAGTACAGCCGTAATTTTTCCCGAGGGCATGCAGCTTTACTGTATGGTTAAATGATGATGCCGCTCTCATGGCTAAAATATTCCGGAGGTAAAATAGTTCCCCAATCGGATCTCCGAGCGGGGACTACTCAGGAGGACGTCGTTATCAGGAGAAAGAAAACTGGCGTTCTACGAGTCGGAGCGTGGGATGTCAGATCCCTTAATCGGGCAGGTCGGTTAGAAAATTTAAAAAGGGAAATGGATAGGTTAAAGTTAGATATAGTGAGAATTAGTCAAGTTCGGTGGCAGGAGGAACAAGACTTTTGGTCAGGTGAATACAGGGTTATAAATACAAAAACAAATAGGGGTAATGCAGCAGTAGGTTTAATAATTATTAAAAAAAGTAGGAATGCGGGTAAGCTACTACAAACAGAATAGTGAACGTGGCCAAGATAGACAAGAAGACAACCTCTACTACAGTAGCACAAGATTATATGCCAACTAACTCTGCAGATGATGAAGAAATTGATGAAATGTATAATGAGACAAAAGAAACTATTCAGGTAGTGAAGGGAGACGAAAATCTTATAGTCATGGGTGACTGGAATTCGAGAGTAGGAAAAGGGAGAGAAAGAAACATAGTAGGTGAATATGGATTGGGGCTAAGAAATGAAAGAGGAAGCCGTCTGATGGAATTTTGCACAGAGCATAATTTAATCATAGCTAACATTTGGTTCAAGAATCATAAAAGAAGGTTGTATACATGGAAGAATCCTGGAGATACTAGAAGGTATCAGACAGATTACATAATGGTAAGACAGAGATTTAAGAACCAGGTTCTAAATTGATAGACATTTCCAGAGGCAGATGTGCTCTGACCACAATCTATTGGTTATGAACTGTAGATTAAAACTGAAGAAACTACAAAAAGGTGGGAATTTAAGGAGATGGGACCTGGATAAACTGAAAGAACCAGTGGTTGTACAGAGTTTCAGGGAGAGCATAAGGGAACAATTGACAGGATTGGGGGAAAGAAATACAGTAGAAGAAGAATGGGTAGCTTTGAGGGATGAAGTAGTGAAGGCAGCAGAGGATCAAGTAGGTAAAAAGACGAGGGCTAGTAGAAATCCTTGGGTAACAGAAGAAATATTCAATTTATTGATGAAACGAGAAAATATAAAATGCAGTAAATGAAGCAGGCAAAAAGGAATACAAACGTCTCAGAAATGAGATCGGGAGGAAGTGCAAAACTGCTAAGCAGGGATGGCTAGAGGACAAATGTAAGGATGTAGAGGCTTATCTCACTAGGGGTAAGATAGATACTGCCTACAGGAAAATTAAAGAGACCTTTGGAGAAAAGAGAAAAACTTATATGAATATCAAGACCTCAGATGGAAACCCAGTTCTAAGCAAAGAAGGGAAAGCAGAAAGGTGGAAGGAGTTTATAGAGGGTCTCTACAAGGGCGATGTACTTGAGGACAGTATTATAGAAATGGAAGACAATGTAGATGAAGATGAAATTTGAGATACGATACTGCGTGAAGAGTTTGACAGAGCACTGAAAGACCTGAGTCGAAACAAGGCCTCCGGAGTAGACAACATTCCACTAGAACTACTGACAGCCTTGGGAGAGCCAGTCCTGACAAAACTCTACCAACTGGTGAGCAAGATGTATGAGAGAGGCGAAATACCCTCAGACAGATGTGTTGACAGATGTGAAAATTACCGAACTATCAGTTTAATAAATCACAGCTGCAAAATACTAACGCGAATTTTTTACAGACGAATGGAAAAACTGGTAGAAGCCGACATCGGAGAAGATCAGTTTGGATTCCGTAGATATGTTGGAACACGTGAGGCAATACTGACATTACGCCTTATCTTAGAAGAAAGATTAAGGAAAGGCAAACCTACGTTTCTAGCATTTGTAGACTTAGAGAAAGCTTTTGGCAATGCTGACTGGAATACTCCCTTTCAAATTCTAAAGGTGGCAGGGGTAAAATACAGGGAGCGAAAGGCTATTTACAATTTGTACAGAGACCAGATGGCAGTTACAAGAGTAGAGGGGCATGAAAGGGAAGCAGTGGTTGGGAAGGGAGTGACACAGGGTTGTAGTCTCTCCCCGATGTTATTCAGTCTGCATATTGAGCAAGCAGTAAAGGAAACAAAAGAAAAATTCGGAGTGGGTATTAAAGTCCATGGAGAAGAAATAAAACTTTGAGGTTTGCCGATGACACTGTAATTTTGTCAGAGACAGCAAAGGACTTGAAAGAGCAGTTGAACGGAAGGGACAGTGTCTTGAAAGGAGGATATAAGATGAACATCAACAAAAGTAAAACGAGCATCATGGAATGTAGTCGAATTAAATCGGGTGATGATGAGGGAATTAGATTAAAAAATGAGACACCTAAAACAGTAAAGGAGTTTTGCTATTTGGGGAGCAAAATAACGGATGATGGTCGAAGTAGAGAAGAAATAAAATGTAGACTGGCAATGGCAAGGAAAGCGTTTCTGAAGAAGAGGAATCTGTTAGCATCGAGTATAGATTTAAGTGTCAGGAAGTCATTTCTGAAAGTATTTGTATGAAGTGTAGCCATGTATGGAAGTGAAACATGGACGATAAATAGTTTGGACAAGAAGGTGATAGAAGCTTTCGAAAGGTGGTGCTACAGAAGAATGCTGAACATTAGATGGGTATATCACGTAACTAATGGGGAGATATTGAATAGAATTGGGGAGGAGCTTGTGGCACAACTTGACAAGAAGAAGGGACCGGTTGGTAGGGCATGTTCTGAGGCATCAAGGGATCACAAATTTAGTACTGGAGGGCAGCGTGGAGGGTAAAAATCGTAGAGGGAGACCAAGAGATGAATACACTAAGCAGATTCAGAAGGATGTAGGTTGCTGTAAGTACTGGGAGATGAAGAAGCTTGCGCAGGATAGAGTAGTATGGAGAGCTGCATCAAACCAGTCTCAGGACTGAAGAGCACAACAACAACAACAACCGATTATTCAGTGACCGGACATTGCACAGTCAACCGTTGAAGGTGAAGAGACTTCTCGTTAGTGAAATGCGGAGTCTCAGTCCCCTAAATGCGCCTGTTTTGCTTATTGACGAACTTGTCCAAATAAAACTGGGCTTCGTCGCTAATGCGCATGCGCATGCTCATAGTAATTCCCAATATGCCCCGCGTCCAATCGAGCAGTTTGAATGTCTTAACGAAAATCGTTCAGAGGTTATGAGGATTTTTTTTTCATGTAGTTCAATAATTGTCACCCTGTAAAAGCAACCACGCCTGGTTAAAATAAATAGTTTAGAATTTAGAGAGAGAAACTCGTCTGTGCTGCCGAGTTACCACCTCATTGGCCGTAGACAGCATCTTACAGAGACCAGGACACAGTTTTTCAACAAGTATTAGTAAGCGTACTACTGGTTAACCGCATGAAACATGAGCCAGAGAAAGGCACAACACTCTTTCGAGGCATCATTTTAGGACGGGGCTTGTAATATCCATAGTTCAGCTAGTCAAAATGACGTGAAGAACGAAAAGCGCAAAAACACGAGTCTACCTTTTAGGAATCAAATGATGCTAAATCACTTCTCCCCCAGACTCTTCTTCGTCAAGATCCGTCACCGCCACATTTCCCTGTACGTCGTCAGGCTAACAGCCAGGTACCTCTTCGAGAAGATAAGGACTTGAAAAATCTGATTGAGTTGAACTTACGGGCAGACACAACCAATGACTAATTTTACAGCGACTTCAGTCTTCAACTGCAGATTAATATAGTGAGATCCAACTGCGACAGCAAGACGAGGTGTAGGCACAGTGAAAGCATTTTTACTTTTTAGTTTCAGTAAATTATTATAATCAGACCCCAGATCCCTTAACCAAAACTGTCAAGATATTAGTCTAGATTGTCACTGTACTGTCAGATGAATTGCTATACACTTTGATGTAATATGATGTAATAATGTGAGTTAATTGTGATTCTTGTATAATGCTGTAGGTAATGATGTGCTTATTCATTATTTTGGAGGACAATGATTAATTAAATCAGAGCGTCAGAAATACTTTACATGCCACTAATCAACATACCGAGTCATACTCTTACAAACCACACAAACTGCCCTCAGGAAACAATTTACAATACTTAAATTTTTGTTCAACGGTAATAAACTCCTCTGTTTCAGAAATGCTTTTCTTTCTATTGCAAGTCTGCATTTTATACTCTGTCTACTTTCATCATCATGCAACTTTGCTGCCTAAGTAGAAGTGTACTTTCATCATCATGCAACTTTGCTGCCTAAGTAGAAGGGACAAACAAATGAAAATGAGGCAGATGAACAATAAAAAATTTAGTTAACTTTTTGCTTTTTTAAAAGTAACAGCCATAACTGTTCATATATCTATCCCACTGTGCCGCGAGACGGTCAGTCTCTTCATGAATAAATATTAGCGGTTGCCTAAGGAACCATGATCGTACCCAGATGAGGACATCTTCGCCCGAAGCAAATCGGTGACCACGAATGTCTTTCCTCAGAGCTCAAGACATATGGAAATCGTATCTGTATGGCCTTCCCAGCAAAACTTCTTACATGTTGATAAGGTTGTTTCGACTATGCTGGAAAAGTTTCACTGCGAAGCCCTTCCACATCCTCCAAACAACCCCGATCTGTCCCTATGCGATATCCACATTTTTGTAGATGTGAACGACGGTATTCGTTCCCGTCGATTTTCTTCGGACGAAGAGGTGCATGTCTGGGTACAATCATGGTTCTGTACTCAACCGCAAACATTTTTCCGTGAGGCCTGTATCATAGAGATAAATGTACTAACAGTTATGATGATTACTTTAAAAATGATAAACAGTTTACTTACATTTTTCCAACTGCCTTGTTTTTGTTTTATTGTTCCTTATAGAAAAACTCATTGACTACTCCTAGTGTCTCATACCCTTAGCATTGCCTGATTTAATACGACTGAATTCCATCACCTTTGTTTTACTTTAGTTGTTAATCATCTTATAACCTCATTCCAAGACACTATCTTTTCCCTTCAGCTGATGTTGTAAGTCCGTTGCTCTAACAGAAGCACAGTTTCATCGGCAAACCTCAAAGTCTTTATCTCTTTTCCTTGAACTAATTTATTTTCAAAATTTGCCATAGCTTCTTTAATTTATGCTCAATCTACCTTATCAAAAGCTTCATTTAAATCCAGAAGCTCTATAAACGTGTGTGTACTTTTCTTTAGCCTGTTTTCTAAAAAAACACGAAGGGTTAGTATGGCTTCGCGTGTTCCTGCATTTCTCCAGAACGTAAACTGATCTCCCCGGGTGTCGGTTTCTACCAGTTTTTCCATTCTATTATGAATAAATGGAGTCAGTATTTGTAACCATGACTTACTACAACACAGGTTCGGTAATATTTACATCTGTCGGTACATGTCTTGTGTGGGACAGAAATTAAAACATTTTTCTTATTTCACCTGTGCGATATATCCTGCACACCACGTGGGATAGTTTCGTCACCGCTTGCTCTCTGAAGGATCTCAGTAATTCCGAATGAATGTCCTCTACTTCGGGAGATTTCTTTCGACTTCAGTCTTTCTTAGCTCTGTCAGATTCTTCTAGCGGTATATCTCCCATTCCATCGTCATCTATATCCTCTTCTGTTTCTGCAATATGGTCAAATGTTATTTATTTCACCGTATGTATACCCTATATGACTTCCAACCTCCCATCCTTTCCTTCTTTGCCATCTGAGCTCTTGAGATTCATACGACTGCTTCTTTATTTTTTGTGCTTTTCCAATACGTCCATATTCATTCTTCCCTTAACAGCCTTGAATTTCTCGTATAGCCACTGGTGTTTCGTCAGTTTGTGCTTCCTGTTAATCTCATTTCCAGACGTTTTCTTATTCCCGTTGCCTGCTTCATGTTCTGCACCTTTATATTTCTCCCTTCGTCATTTGGATTAAGTGTCTCAAGCGTTATCCACGAATTTCTATCTGACCTAGCTTTTTTGCTTAGTCAATCCCATGTTACCTTCGCCATTCAATCACTCAATACCTGTTGTGTTTCTTACGCTTTCTTCAGCCAATCGTTGCCTAAAGTTCGTTCTAAAACTCTCAAAACCTCGGGTTCTGCCAAATTAGCTAGGTACTATCTCCCTAATTTCCTACGTTTCTGCAATTTCATAATTTTTTTAACATACAGTACACAACCAATAAATTATCATCTGAGTGTACGTCTGTCCAGCGGAATCATTTTACAGTTTAAAATCTGGTTTGGAAAACTCTGTCTTCCACTTACACAATTTATGTGAAAGCTTCCGATACTCCAGCTCTCTTGTACGAATACAACCTCCTTTCAAGAATTTTCAAACTACGTATTAGCAATAAATAAATGGTGCTCAGTGCAAAAGTCTACGCGCTGTTTCCTCTTCCATTCCTCTCTCCCAGTTCACGTTCTCCTACTGCTTGAAGTCTCTTTTTTTTATCTACTGTTGCATTCCAGTCGACCAATCTAGTTAAATTTTCTCCCTCTTAACTATCTGAATACTTTCTGTATTCCACCATACATTATTTTAGCATTTCCGTCACCTGTGGAGCTAATAGACTTATATTAATGAGCCAAAACGTTGTGACCAAAGCCCTCCGTGACGATGGATGCTGCCTGGTGGCGTTGCAGGCACGTGACACGGCAACAAAAGTATTTAAGAGGAGCAGACATGGACGGGGATCATCCTAGCGAAAATATGGGGAGCTAATGGGGAGATAAGATTACACAGAGCCTGTGAACGAGTGCCTCGTAAATGGGAAAGTTGGTCGAATGTTCTCCCGCTGAAGTCGTGAGCATCTACGGAAGAGGTAGAAGGACAATAAAACTACCACTACGCGATAAATAGTTGGACGTCCACGACTCTTCACACAACATGGAGTTCGGACGATTGTCTGCTCTGTAAGGTAAACTTGAGAGTCATTTTTGTGGTATCTCTGCCAAAAGAGCACAATGTTGGTGAACGCACAAGTGTTTCGGACCACACCGTTCATCGTGCATTGTTGAACATGGAGGTCCGCAGCAGACAACTTCATGTTGATCTAATAACGTCGTCAAGTATGACTGCCGTGGGCTCGTGTCCATCAGGTTTCAACCGTCGATCAGTGGTAACCTATCGGCTATTCCGGTGAGCCGGGCGTTGTGTCCAAGTGGTTCTAGGCGCTTCAGTCCGGAACCACGCTGCTGCTACGAACGCAGGTTCGAAGCCTGCCTCGGGCATGGATGTGTGTGATGTCCTTAGGTTAGTTATGTTTAAGTAGTTCTAAGTCTAGGGGACTGATGACCTTAGTACAGTGCGCCACGGACGCAAGCTGAGAGACGCTCTCTTGCTCTTGCATAGTACGTGTCTCAGTAGTCCAAGACCCACTGACAGCTGCGAACCACCTGCATGCCTTCATGCTTGTGTCTTCCCCGACGGCGAAATCATCTTTGAGCAGTGTAATTGTCCGCGTCTCGGAGCCAGAACCGTGCTATAGTAGCTTGGGCAGCATTATAGTGAACTCACGTTGATGTCTGGGAAACCAAATTCACCTGACCTAAATCCTAAGGCACCCATGTGGGTCGTAATCGGGCGCCATCTCTACATATGCAAATCAGCGGCCCGTTTTTAACACGAATTACATGACCTATACGTAGGTATCTAGTGCGACATCTCTCCACAAACCTACCAATAAACTGTCGGATCCGTGATAAGCGGAATTAGAGATCTATTTCGTCCCAAAGACAAACAAACAAGCTGTTAAGCAGGTGGCCATAACGTTTTGGCTCTGCGGAGTGTAAAGTTGTTCTATTCTGACGGGCGTTGGCTTCTTTTCCAATTTGGCTACCATAATGCATCCAGTATGCTATTCATAATAGCTTACACTCATTCCTATTTTCTTTTTGATCATTAGACTTGCTCCCACTTTGCCCCTGTTAGATACGGTGTTAATACGCAATTTATCACGCGACAAACGTCTTCCATCTGTACAGCATTATCTTGGACAAATGATGTTACGAATTTAGGTAAGATGTCGTCGATCTTGTAACGCAACTCGATTCTAAAAAGCCGTCTTGAATACGGGAATGTATTCCTTAATTAGATTTTGTGTTTTGTCGCATACGTTGAAATGACTGTGTGCTAATGAATACCCTATCCACATTGTGTTACATCGTGAACATTTTTGTAAATATGAGATATTTGTACCTGTACTGTAATTTCAACAACTGGAGAAAATGCTCTATGAAATGTTATATGCGATAATACGTCTGCTGTCAGTTGAACAATGTTAGCGCCAAAAAACAAGATACATAAATTAAAATTACAACTAAAATTACTGTAAACAACCTATATAAAAAGGCGGCCTGAATCCGAAAACGTTGTGGGATCTAGGAATCGTTGTGTAGTGGGGTGAAATTAAGTAGTCCACAAGGATATATGGAGACTTAGCATGAGTGTGAGACCATGCCGTCAACCTTGGGCTTGTAAAGCATAACATCCTGTCTCTATATATTAACTGTCTCTACCTACCGTGTATATACAGCTCTCATACTAGCTACACCCAAGATAAGATTCGCTTGAGACCGTCCATCCCTCGGAAACAGTTCACATTGTCCTCCAAATTGCACTCTACACTTGTGAAACTTACCACTTTATTTGAACGATTGCTCATTACTAAAACCAGTCCCAACAGCTTCTTGTCTTGTGGATCACTGTTTTCTTAGATCTGCTGATAGCAGGAACTCCAAAGTCTGTCTTTTCAGATAAATGAAACTGTTAGCAAAACTGAATTCTACTCTTTTTATATATATATATATATATATATATATATATATATATATATATATATATATACCTTTTCTAATCCAACCCAATAGTCTCCGTTCTTCTCTCAACACCTTGTAATAATCTCCTTGCCCACATCCACTTTTCTCATTACGATACCCATTCTACTTAGTTTATGTAGAGTTGGAGTCAAGCATTCAGAAGATCGCATGCAGTTGAACCATAGCGTTTCCGATATCTGTTTCATCGGTACACTACAAAAGCGATTCTGGCATCCACTTACAAGTCATTATCATGCGCATACTCCATCAAGATCTAGACTGAAGTGTTGGAAGAACTTTTTACAGTCAAAATCTGTACTAAATGAAACAGCCAAGAAAGCTAGAGGACAACCGCTTGCAGCCAAAGTAAGTTATCTCCAAGCACGGGTAAAGCCAGTAGAATGCTTACCAGCCGGGCTCAACTTAGACTGGACCTCATGGATGTCACTGGACAGTTAACGAACGGGCGCTGGCTGACCTACGGAGAACCTAATGCAATGCGGATACTTACAGAGGCTAATACTGTGTGAATGAGAAATACAGACAGCGAAACATCTGCCTTAATGTTGCCTTGAATGTCCCAGATTCCTGCAGTGAGGAGCAGTTATACATTTCTGGGCAAAGACTACATGGTTACAATTTTGTATATATACACGAGGTGCCAAAATAAGGTAATGAGACTGATGTGAAAAAAAGTTACTTACCGTTTTAGTCAAGTTTACTGTTGTCTCCTTCAAAGTACACTCCTGGAAATTGAAATAAGAACACCGTGAATTCATTGTCCCAGGAAGGGGAAACTTTATTGACACATTCCTGGGGTCAGATACATCACATGATCACACTGACAGAACCACAGGCACATAGACACAGGCAACAGAGCATGCACAATGTCGGCACTAGTACAGTGTATATCCACCTTTCGCAGCAATGCAGGCTGCTATTCTCCCATGGAGACGATCGTAGAGATGCTGGATGTAGTCCTGTGGATCGGCTTGCCATGCCATTTCCACCTGGCGCCTCAGTTGGACCAGCGTTCGTGCTGGACGTGCAGACCGCGTGAGACGACGCTTCATCCAGTCCCAAACATGCTCAATGGGGGACAGATCCGGAGATCTTGCTGGCCAGGGTAGTTGACTTACACCTTCTAGAGCACGTTGGGTGGCACGGGATACATGCGGACGTGCATTGTCCTGTTGGAACAGCAAGTTCCCTTGCCGGTCTAGGAATGGTAGAACGATGGGTTCGATGACGGTTTGGATGTACCGTGCACTATTCAGTGTCCCCTCGACGATCACCAGTGGTGTACGGCCAGTGTAGGAGATCGCTCCCCACACCATGATGCCGGGTGTTGGCCCTGTGTGCCTCGGTCGTATGCAGTCCTGATTGTGGCGCTCACCTGCACGGCGCCAAACACGCATACGACCATCATTGGCACCAAGGCAGAAGCGACTCTCATCGCTGAAGACGACACGTCTCCATTCGTTCCTCCATTCACGCCTGTCGCGACACCACTGGAGGCGGGCTGCACGATGTTGGGGCGTGAGCGGAAGACGGCCTAACGGTGTGCGGGACCGTAGCCCAGCTTCATGGAGACGGTTGCGAATGGTCCTCGCCGATACCCCAGGAGCAACAGTGTCCCTAATTTGCTGGGAAGTGGCGGTGCGGTCCCCTACGGCACTGCGTAGGATCCTACGGTCTTGGCGTGCATCCGTGCGTCGCTGCGGTCCGGTCCCGGGTCGACGGGCACGTGCACCTTCCGCCGACCACTGGCGACAACATCTATGTACTGTGGAGACCTCACGCCCCACGTGTTGAGCAATTCGGCGGTACGTCCACCCGGCCTCCCGCATGCCCACTATACGCCCTCGCTCAAAGTCCGTCAACTGCACATACGGTTCACGTCCACGCTGTCGCGGCATGGTACCAGTGTTAAAGACTGCGATGGAGCTCCGTATGCCACGGCAAACTGGCTGACACTGACGGCGGCGGTGCACAAATGCTGCGCAGCTAGCGCCATTCGACGGCCAACACCGCGGTTCCTGGTGTGTCCGCTGTGCCGTGCGTGTGATCATTGCTTGTACAGCCCTCTCGCAGTGTCCGGAGCAAGTATGGTGGGTCTGACACACCGGTGTCAATGTGTTCTTTTTTCCATTTCCAGGAGTGTAGTTCCCTTCTGGTTGCCCACACTTTTTCCAGCGCTTCTGCCATTGATGGTAACATTTCTGGAACTCGTCTTCTGTAATATTCTCCAAGACCCTCGTCACAGCATTTTGGACATCTTGTGTTGTTTGAAAATGGTGTCCCTTGACCGCCGTTTTGACTCTTGGATATGGAAAAAAGTCGCACAGAGCGATATCTGGTGAATAAGGTGGCTGTGGTAGTACAGAAATTTGTTTTGAGGTTAAAAATTGCTGTACTCACAGAGCAGTATGGGATGGAGCATTATCGTGATGCAGAATCCAATTATCAGCAATGTTGGCACGGACACGAAGAACTCTTTTACGAAGTCTTTCTAAAATTTCTTTGTAGTAATATTGTTTAACTGTTCGTCCCGGAGGCACCAACTCTTTATGAACAATTCCCTTGGAATCAAAGAAACACACAAGCATGCATTTCACTTTTGACTTTGACATGCGAGCTTTTTTTGGTCTGGATGATTCCTTTGAGCACCATTGCGAACGTTGGCGTTTTGTCTCTGGATCGTACTGAAAAAGCAAACTTTCATCACCAGTGATAAAACGGCTCAAAAATTCTGCATTGATTTTCGTTTGCCCTAACAGATCGGCTACCACATTTTTCTGTGTTTCTCGCTGTTATGGTGTGAGATTTTTGGGGACCAATTTTGCACAAATCTTTCTCATACCAAGATCTTCAGTTAGTACTAGACGAACAGTTTCTCAATTGATATTCAGTTCTTCAGCAATCATTTACGCGAATAATCTTCGATCAGATCGTACGAGTTTACGCACCCTGGCCAAGTTGATATCTGCCCGTGAGGTTGATGGTCGTCCACTGCGGTCTTCATCTTAAATATTTTTTATACCAACGAAAAGCTTGAGCTCTTGACATAACCTTCTCTCCAAAAGCCTTCTGTAGCTTACCGTAAGTTGTCGTCGTGTTTTCACCCAATTTAACGCAAAAAGAAATGGCATACCGTTGCTCAATATTATGCGGTTCCATTTCCGTGATGAGAGACACAAACACGTGTTATTACAGCTCAAGTCACGACTGAGCAGATGCATCGATGTGCTGCTTGGACTAGAAGCAGCTTATAGATCAAGGTCAAAGATATTGTGCCTACGCAAGCCTGCAGGGTTGCCACATTTTGCAAAGAAAATCAGC
Organism: Schistocerca americana; assembly: GCF_021461395.2. NCBI lineage: Eukaryota > Metazoa > Arthropoda > Insecta > Orthoptera > Acrididae > Schistocerca > Schistocerca americana. The sequence goes on along the minus strand of NC_060125.1, from coordinate 185,632,883 downwards.
CTCATTACTTTATTGTCGCACCTCATAAGTTCTTTCTGTTTCCTCACCTGAAATTGTAGGTTTATAGAATCTTGTCTGTATGCTACTGACACGAGTAAATAAATCAATAGATCAAGAATACAGGGAACACATACTAACTTATGGAAACACAGCGATCGCCTCGTATGGTTATTCTTATTGTATACACTGTCCAGTCACATCTATGCGTTCACGTTTCAAAAGCAAGAACCTTTTGCAGCGCGGACCGTTGCGAGATGTGCAGGAAATGAGTTAATGGTCCTGGAAGGTACCGACAGGGAAACGGACCCATCGCGACTGCTATGCCGTGGCCACCTGCTGTTGAGGCCGTAGCGCGAACAGCCCAATCGAGGTAGTCCCACAGTTTCTCGGTTGGGATTAAATCCGGCGAGTTTGGTAGCCAGGGGAGTACTATAAACTAATCCCGGTGTTCTTTGAACCACGCACGTACACTGCTAGCTGTGTGACAAGGTTGCATTGTACTGCTGGTCGATGCCACCGTGCTGAGGAAAAACATATAGCATGTAGGGGTAGATATGGTGCCAAGAATAGATGCATATTTGTGTTGTTAAAAATTCTCCAGACCGTAATCCTCTCTCCTCCGACCCGTACCCTTCCGTTGATTGTTGCAGGGTGTTTGCTTTCAGGCGTTCCACGCTGTAAACGCCAGCGGCGTGATTCATCTTAAAGGCCACCTGTAGCCACTCACAATCAGTGGAGGTCCAGTTGCGAGACTATCGTGAAAATTCCCGTCTTCGTCACCGGCGAACGGCAGTCAAAATGGGTGCATGAACGATGTCTGCTGCTGAGGCCTCCATCCGTTGTATGGTTATTGAGGAGATACTGTTGTTAGCACTTTGATTTATCTCGCCGGTCAGCTGCTCAACAGTTGCACGTCTGCCTATTTGCTTCTGTCTCGGGTTCTTCGGCCGTTTGTCTGATGATTTTACTGACGTTTCGTCAGCACGATTGGCTGGCATTGTCAAAGCTTCACCCTCCATTGCCGGTGGAGGGCCGAAGAACCAGAGACAGAAGCCAATAGGCAGTTTGCCAACAAGTGGCCACGAAAGCGTTTTTGAGTTGCACGTCAATTCACCCGTACTCGTATCTGCAGCCATCATTCACCCCTATAGTCTATGGCCTGTGGCCCAACACGGTTGCCTTGGCAGAAGTTTCGCATACCGTCGTTTTGGCGTGTGCGCTATATTCTAACTACGGAGGCACGCGAACAATCGTTTTGGAAACGCTTCCAGTCTTGGGTCAAGCAAATGATCACCCCGTTTTGAACGTCAGAGATATCCCTCTGTTTTCGCATTTTTACAAGGACTGCAATATTTTACGCGTCCCCCTGGCGAGCTTTATGTACCCTACACTACTAGTGTAGCCACCCCTGCCGTCTCTGTGTGGTTATAGCACGTTTCCATCGAACATAGGCAGTGGTCGCAGTGATGTGACTGTCTAAGTATCTCAGCCTGGCGTCTCATAAATGATACCATTACGGGTTTTGGGCTTATTACCAAGCGACCATCAGATTAGATTAGAAACAAGATATGTGATACCGCCCTGCACATGCTCTCAGCTAGCAACATCTAGTAGCTGGCGGTGAGAAGTGTACAAATGATAAGTCGAAACTGATAACTACCCTGCCTGTGTTACATGAAGCTGAAATACAGTTAGTGAAAATGATCAAGAATAGCTTTGTGTAATCAAGTTGATCTTATTCCACGTTATCTTTACACATTGTTAAAAATTCTTTGTTTTTGTTTTAACAGGTATCTGTCAAATCGCTTCCATGTTTGTCTGTCTGTTCGGTACAAATTTCGGGACTGATTTTCAACTAACTTCCCGAAGAGCTGGACACTTGAAATTTACAACGTAACTCTGAACCAGAAGACAATGCAGTACTAACTCGCTTCCTTGGAAGGTACATGGCGGAGGGTATATTGCGTACCTCCGTCACTTCCTCTTTTTGTTTCTATTATGTCGCTTTCCTGTCTGTCTCCCAATTAAATACAAATTTTGCACTTGGTATTAAACTAATTTCACGATGAGCTTAAGGCCTGAAATTTTAAATATGACTCAAAGCTGGATGACAACACTTTCTTGTCTGTCTCTTCGGTATTAATGGAGGGATGGGGGGTGGGGGTGGGGAGTTGTTATTTCTGGGATCTTGGCTGGCCTGTAGGACCGACGTGTTATGTGGGTAGTAGTGACATGCGTTTCAGGTGGTACGCCATCGGACAGGCGTAGGTGAGGAGAGAGAGGGGGACGAGGAGATGTGTGCAGTACATGTGACGTACACGTGAATTCTCAAGGCTGTGGGTAAAAAGTAGTATATATGTAAATATTTTTAAATAAAAATATCTCATCGAAATTTTTTATATCCGTTGAGAAATCTCACAACTATCAGACTAAAAAGGAGAAAGTCCTTGTTGAAGTAAGACAAAATTTTTAATATAATGTGATTTGAAATCGGGCGAAGAAGCAAAAAATAATTTCTCCAATTTCCATGCAGATTCCTTAAGCCGAACAATAGTCCTGAAAGTTTTGCTTGAGAATTTTTCATAGCTATGACAACGCTTGCAACTTTATAAGAAAAAACGTGGGTGCATCATGTAGGTAGAAGTTCGGAGGTGAGTTATTCATGCATCAGTTATGTGCCCCAGGTTTATCATTATAAACCTTACGAATATTGTCGTATCCATTAAAAACACACAACGACAAAGTTTGAGAGCTATCTGTATGGGGCTAGAAATATGTGTGGGCTAGGAGAAATTATTTTCTATTTTTTGTCTACTTCAAACATGTACTCCATTGAACATTGATTTCTATTTACAGAATTACTTAAAAATATGCTACTTAGCTGCTGGCAACACTCCAGCCAAACACACACACACACACACACTAACACTGGGTGATCAGGAGCCTCCTATGCACACGTATATTGATGGAGCCTGTTCAGTTGCCACAAGTGAATTGAAACCCAGTGCCTGTGTTTGTCCCAGGTATGACCCAAAGCGAAAGTGGCCGTGGCTATATGTACACCCTTGCTACGGAGCGTGTGTGAGAGACAAGAGCGCCAAGCGACTGGCAGACAGGCCGGAGCCGGCGACGTGACGTCACGGCGAGCCGCCTGCAGCGCGCCGCCCCCGCCCTCCCCTACCTTCCACGTTGAGCAGCACGGCCATGTTGATCTTGGGCTCGGTGTTGACCTGGCACTCGTAGATGCCGGCGTCGCGCGGCTGCACGTACTCGATGCGCAGGTTCCACTCGTCCGTGCCCTCGGGATGCATCACGTTGAACCGAGCGTCGCCCGTGTACGTGAAGATGCTCGACGTCAGGATGTGCAGGTCTCGCTTGCGCATCCAGGACACCTGCGAAGAAGAAAATAACAGGCGGCTGCTTATCTGGTCAAGCGGAAAGGAAGCTTCGAGCTGGACTGGGCAGTAGCTATGGTAGCTAAAGAACGACACGGCTGTACGGTCTCCCATTATTCAAAATGCTTCATAGCGGAGTGACAACTGTGCAGACAGACTTATAACGGTAGTCGACAACCTGCAATTACTAGCCTTCACAATGGAGCCATAGTTGAGCCAAAACAGCTAATAAATAAATATCTCTAAAGATGCTCAGATGTTATGGGTCAATCAGAAAGGTCTTCCAGCCACTAACGCCATACGATCATTTTATTTTTCAGAATGATATGATACGCAGGACTCTTCAAACATACATATTACTTATGTTTGTTTCACAAATACTAACACCAGTTTCTTGCTGCAATATATTTTATTTCAGGAAATGTACTCGCAATTGGAATATTAACCACCATCCGCTGTGTACTGGTGTGACGACAATGAAAACTTATACAAGTCCAGGACTCGAACCCAGGTTTCCTGCTCTACGCGAGCCGTCACATTAACCACTTCGGCTATCCGTCCACGAATCGCGGCTAGATCGAACTTCCGTATATAGTCGTCTGTGTGCCACAACCTGCACGGTACGTTACTTACATTCCTGTCCAGGAAGGACATATTTATTAAGCGACGAGGGCCCGGTTTAGGCGAATAAGTATATAATTCCTGCAGACGCGACTCTCCTTTACTGTGCAGTTTTGTTTTTACCTTCGATAATTATACATTATAAATAGTACCCGTCTTAATTTTTACACAAATAAATTACTGCTTACAGTTATTCCTTTTTCTGCCGATATGCGTTTCCTCTCATCTGTCATAGGTGGAGGTCGAATTTCGCTTCAGTTTTGAAATACTTACGCATTTTCACGTCACGAACTTTTTTTTTCGTAGTTCCCATACTTCGTAATCTGACCAGTGACCAGATGAGAAGAAACGCAGGTGTCAGCCGGAGAGAATAATAACTGTAAGCAGTAATTTATTCATGTAAAAGTTATGACGTGAACGGTTTTCTAAACAGCAACTATCGCTTATAAGAATAACAATTTTCACTCGAGATTAAATCCACTGATGATGCCTTAACGCCAAAGACAACAAAAAATAAAATAAATTTCAGCAAGAAGAAGCATTTCAATTTATAAAGCGTTTATTTCTTGTTTATTAGGGATGATATACACCCCAACATTGTGTTTCGTTTCTGTATGTGTGCGTGCGCGCGCGCCCGTGTGTGTGTGTGTGTGTGTGTGTGTGTGTGTGTGTGTGTGTGTGTGTATGCTGTCCGGATCGGAGGGAAAGGACGGTGTCATCACCCTTCGGATTGGCATGATTCCACACGCCTGTACCGGCACAGAAAAACAAATCATTACATTTTCAGAAAAAAACTGGATGATTTATTCAATAGAGAGACAGCTTCCCAAATGGGGCAAGTCAATAACCCATTGGTCCATCTCTGGCCATTATGTAAGCAGGTATTCTGCTTGTCATTGATTAACAGAGTTATTGGATGTCCTACTGAAGGACACCCTGTAAAAATCTGTCCAACTGGTGCGTTACATCGTCAAAATCCTGAGATGATTGGAGGGCCCTGCCCGTAATGTGCCAAATTCTAGATTAGAGAGAGATAAGGCGACCTTGATAGTCAAGACAAGCTTAGGCAAGCAAGAAGGAGAGCTGTAGAAATTCTCGCCATGTGCATGCGGGGTGAAATGTAAGCCCGGGGTAGCTTGCCATGAAGAGCAACAAAACAAGGCGCAGAATATCGCCGACATACCACTGTGTTGTAAGGGTGCATCGGATGATAACCAAATGGATCCTGCTATGCAAAGAATTGGCACCTCAGATCATCACTCCTGGTTGTGGGTCCGTCCGATGGGTGACGGTTAGGTTGGTTCCTCACCGCTGTCCAGGGCGTTTCCAGACAGGTCTTGGTACGTCATCGGGCCTCGGTTCGAAGTTGGACTCATCACTGAAGACAGTTCTACTCCAATCAGTGAGATTCCAGCCTGAAAATGAAGGTGGAGACACCCCAGATAGTGGTGGGAGACCAGCATGACTATCGCCCAACATACGGCCCGACGAACAACAGTGAATACCTGGGGTTTCATTTCATAGCGGGACTCTTTTGATTGTCATCCGCGGCAACCCCACAGCACAGTGGTACGCCAACAACATTCATCGCCGCTTTTTGTTGCCCGTCATGGCAAGGAATCCTGGGCTTACATGAAAGCGAGACAATGCCCGCCCGAACACGGTGAGAGTTTCTGCGCTCCATTTGGACAGAATCTGGCACGGCATCCCTCAGAAGGACGTCCAGTAATTCTGTCAGTCGATGCCAAGCAGAATAACTGTTGACTGACGTCGTCAATTTGTGAAGTTCTTGCTCTGGAATATATCATCAAATGTTTCTGATATTGTAAGCATCTTTTTGCCTCTACATGTGCAACACAGTTACAGATTTTCGTTCCATACTTATTTTTTCCTAGAGTGCATCTGAAAAAAATCACGATTCACCGCTAAGAGATATTGATAAAAATGTCTTTGTTGCATAATCAGTTTTGGTCCACAGACCATCAGGTGTCACACACAGTACATATACCACCAAAAAATATGAGATCCATAATCCACCAGTTATCTCAGGCAATAACATAAATTACTTCGTCAACAGTAGAAATGTAGCAGGCACCGCTCTCTTTCAGCATATAACTATCATCTTTCACGATTAAGGGGTGAGAAACTCTATATACTGTTGACTGCACAGCTGATTACACAAACAGTAGAGAAACGGGACATTATCGTAATATACAAACCCACAGGGAAGATCAATTAATATATCAATATATCAAGAACCATTGTCAGTCTCTGGGTAAAGCAGGAATGTACAGGAAACAGTGAAGCTGTACACAAGTGTACGTAGATGCCACCAAGAGAAAAGTAGAAAAAAATAAGGCAACAATCGGAGAGTAAAATTCGATGAATCAGGTGTAGCGGAACACTCTTACCAACGAAGAAGTCATCTGCGTTTGAGAAAATACAAGTCCCGGCAGGCATAAGCGGATACAACGAAGAGATTGTGTAGCCAAGCGGTGGAGACTGTTAAGCACGCCGATTACTTTAATCGGAAGAAGAAAGGGTCAAGCTAAACAGACTGATTCTGAAGAAATGCAGAAGTCTTCCGCAATTAGATAACAAGGCCGGCCGCTGTGGTCGAGTGATTCTAGGAGCTTCAGTCCGGACCCGCGCTGCTGATACGGTCGCAGGTTCGAATCCTGCCTCTGGCATGGACGTGTATGATGTCCTTAGGTTAGTAAGGTTTAAGTAATTCTAAGTCTAGGGGATTGATGATCTCAGATGTTAAGTCCCATAGTGCTCAGAGCCATTTGAACCATTTGACAAGGACGGTGGCGTAAATAGGTCAACAACAGCTTCCGCATTCAAAAACAATCGTGGCATCATGTCTCCGCACAGCAGTATTCAACGGAGCAGGGTAACGATGAGCCAGTGGAAAACCACTATGTTTTTCGGAGAGCCGTCAGAGCTACGACTCCCCATGAAGATATCATCCGCAGACTGGGACGAAATGCTACGTTATCTAACAGATACCATAAGGTCAGGGCATAATAGCACTTATAATTTAAAAAATTTTTTTATTGCCGTGAAAGTTTGCTTTTTAGAATAAGTTACCATACTCGTACATATTAAATATTTCAGTTGTTCTGCATTCAGCGTAACATTCTTAAAGACCGTTCTTTGCTTGCTTTCAGTATATTCATGCAACAAAAAATTAAATTATATAATAAAACAAGAGCTTAAAAGACATGAAAATATTATCACCACTCTACAAGTGATTTTTTTTAATTGTCGGCATTTTTCAGCTGTTTCTATACAAGTCTAAATAAACGCAAATACTAGCTACAGTATTAGAACCAAACTATATCTGCTGCATACTTCTGCAGAAAGTTGGGGAACTAAATATAGTGATCTGTATCAACAAATTACACTGTAGTCCTGATACGTATATGGAGCTCTTAACCATCAATCAAGCTTATTTTGAATGCATCGGGCAAAAATATAACACTAAGACTATGCCCGTGCCTGTAGTATATGAAATGCTAGGATTCCGTCTCGATGACGAATGAATTCCAATACGAAACCTCGCAGGAGAAAATTTTTTAATTCGACCGCTTCAATAGCAAGGATTCTCTACTAGTAAATGGTTAGTTTTAGCCATCATTAACGAAAACTTCTCCAGAACTTCGTCTCTCTCCTACAGTTTTGCTCCTTCCTTGTAAAACAGTCGTTTTCTGACCTAATATTGCGTACCTTTTCTATTGCAGTTTCTGAAGAATCGAAGTGACCTGTTTAAAGCTACTTACGATGACATTAAGAATTTGAGCTCGCTGTCATAGCAGGAACTGCTGAATCTATCTTTATCTCTGTTAACAAATGACAACAGCACCAAACTGGTTTTTGCCATCGTCACGAAAGACGTTTGTCGACACGTTTTGCTTACAATTTTTGGTAATGCTCTACCCAAAGATCATTGTTTAATGGATACAGTAAAGCATTGTGTGTTCTATTTACTGTGTCTACTCCAAATAGCTTTTCATCTAGAAACAAAATAAAAAATGTACAACAAAATGCTTGAAAACAAGGGGAATATTACCATACACCATTGCCTTTCTTGTATCTTTCTCATTACGAAGATACACTAAGTGATCAAACGTACCCGGACACTTGGCTGAAAATGACTTACAGGTTTGTGGCACCCTCGATCGGTATAACGCTTGAATTCAATATGGTGTTGGCCCATCCTTGGCCTTGATGACAGCTTCCACTCTCGCAGGCATACGTTCAATCAGGTGCTGGAAGGTTTCTTGGGGGATGGCAGCCCATTCTTTACGGAGTGCTGCACTGAGGAGAGGTATCGATGTCGGTCGGTGAGGCCTGGCACGAAATCACCGTTCCAAAACATCCCAAAGGTGTTCTATAGGATTCAGGTCAGGACACTGTGCAGTCCAGTCCATTACAGGGATGTTATTGTCGTGTAACCACTCCGCCACACGCTGTGCACTATGAAAAGGTGCTCGATCGTGCTGAAAGATGCAGCCGCCATCCCCGAATTGCTCTTCAACAGTGGAAAGCAAGAAGATGCTCAAAACATGACTGTAGCCCTGTGCTGTGATAGTGCCACGCAAAACAATAAGGGGTGTAAGCCCCCTCCATGAAAAACATGGCACTACACACGCTGGCAGATGGCATTCACGGGGCATCTGCCGTACCCACACCCTGCTATCGGATCGCCACGCTGTGTACCGTCATTCGTCAGTCCACACAACATTTCTCCCCTGTTCAATCGTCCAATGTTTACGCTCTTTAAACCAAGCGAGGCGTCGTTTGGCATTTACCGGCGTGATGAGTGACTTATGAACAATCGCTCGACCATGAAATCCTAATTTTCTCATCTCTCGCCTAAGTGTCATAGTACTTGCAGTGGATCCTGATGCAATTTTAAATTCCTGTGTGATGGTCTTTATGGATGTCTGCCTACTACCCATTACGACCCTCTTCAACTGTCGGCGGTCTCTGTCAGTCCACTTCACTATCACATCGGAAATGGTGGACGTAGGGATGTTTAGGAGTGTGGAAATCTGGCGTACAGACGTATGACACAAGTGACACCCTATCACCTGACCACGTTCGAAGTCCGTGAGTTCCGCGGAGCGCCCCATTCTGCTCTCTCACGATGTCTAATGACTATCAGAATGCCCACGCTAATGTTTCCACATCGATCTCTTTCATGGGTCACTTCTCGGTCCCGGATTGCACAGGACTCCACGTGGATTTTAGTTAATTATAATTTACACATAAAAACCGAAATTTCGCATGTTCGTTCTTCCCAGTCGTTCGTGATTACTTTGCGACACTCTACGGCCGAGTTTAACCCACTGTTTCGCAAGATTATCATATCTGTTCAGATTCCCTTATACTCACGTCCGAAAATGATCATGGCTGAGTTCATAACTGAGACTTTAGAAAGCAATACCCTTAGTCCACGAAGTATGCGCGAACGTACTGTCCTCTCATTAGATTATACACATAATAGATAATCCGATGTTAGTACCAAACAACACAATCTCACGTCTTTTACATCAATCAAAGTAGTTGCTTTTATATTACAGTTTATTAACTGAAAAAAATTAGAAAATCCACAATTATCAAAATAACTCTTTCCTGAAATGACAGAATTATCGCAAATTTTTTCTTGTTTCCCCAGTCCCATAAACTTGCAAGTTGCACTTTACAAATTTCCCCAAGAGTATGATTCACTCTCCCTATAAAATGGTTCAAATGGCTCTGAGCACTATGGAACTTAACATCTGAGGTCATCAGTTCCCTCGAACTTGGAACTACGTAAACCTAACTAACCTAATGACATCACACACATCCATGCCCGAGGCAGGATTCGAACCTGCAACCGTAGCGGTCGCGCTGTTCCAGACTGTAGCGCCTAGAACCGCTGGGCTACAGAGGCCGGCCACTCTTCCTATACAACCGCAGTTCTCACGCTAACGTATTCTCAGGTAATAAATACAATAGTATTCATTCATTAAATACTTCCCGTTCGCCCCATCATTCACACTAATAATGAAACCTATTAAATCAACAATAATTAATTAAAGTCGTTAGTGTAACAGGAGACAAAGTTTCGGTTTCGACGTACTTATCTCGACTTTTTTATCCGTATAATTTCATTGTCTGTAAGATGCTGACACCTTTCGGACATAGCCGTTACTATTTGTGTCAAGTTAGAATAATGACTGATGTATCAAGCTGGTGCTCGCTACTTACATTGGCGCGATACAACGTGCTGCGCCTCAGTAGGATGATTAGAATTGTTAAGGATGTTGTACCGCGGAATTATTATTAGATAGAATACTTTAAAGTGTGTAAACTTTAAGAAGGGCTTTCCTAAGGCCAAGTCTTACCCCATTTCACATTTTCGTAACGAACAATGTTACAAGGAAGGAAATCATACTGGTTATGTCTTCCTGGTAAGTAAAATAAAAAATGGCTCTGAGCACTATGCGACTTAACTTCTGAGGTCATCAGTAGCCTAGAACTTAGAACTAATTAAACCTAACTAACCTAAGGACATCACACACATCCATGTCCGAGGGAGGATTCGAACCTGCGACCATAGGGAACTACAATAACAATTACCTCGATTACCTACGTAGTTAATTAAATTGCTTAATAAGCTTTTTTTATTGCTTCTGGACAAAAAGGTGTTTGAGGTCGTCGAGATGGATGCCAAATCCTGTAGACTGTACTGGACAATTTATCATCAGCAGCGCGCTGGACCTAAAATGTCCTCAGCTGGCAAAGTGACCGAATTTCCCCTATACCGAGCCTCACCGGACTGCTGGAACGGTATACATGCTCAGTGTCAGCTAATTAGTATCAGATGTAGTTTTCGTGACAGCCTCCTGATTGACTTTGTTTCTCCGAGTCCCCCATGGAGAACGACCGCTCGGCAGGTCCTTGTGGGACCCCCTCGCTTCTCTTTTATTCGGTGCGGCTGTCCCCCATCCCGCTCCCGGCCCTCCCGACTGCCCCCCATCCTCTCAGAATCGGGGAGAGCACTCTCCGCAGAGCCAGACAGCTTTGTTTCCAGCCAATTGGAGGCGCACGCAGCGTGAACCACGGCCCCTGCGCTCTCCTGTCCCGATGTGCATTTCTGCCGCTCCGCCGAGCGCACGGAACTCCTCACAATTGCGTCGCGTCCGCAGATGCGCGACGCTCCCGCGCCCTTTGCACGATAAGCAGACGTCTGTCCGACTGACGATAACACGAATTCCCGTCCCAATTTCTGTCCGCATTCGGCTTCCTCCACAGTTTCAGGTGAGAGCATCGGCATTCCACAACACAATCACTTCGGCAAATAGCAAAAAAAAATGTGTGTGAAATCTTATGGGACTTAACTGCTAAGGTCATCAGTCCCTAAGCTTACACACTACTTAACCTAAATTATTCTAAGGCCAAAAACACACACACCCATGCCCGAGGGAGGACTCGAACCTCCGCCGGGACCAGCCGCACAGTCCACGACTGCAGCGCCTAGACCGCTCGGCTAATCCCACGCGGCGGCAAATAGCATCTTGATGTTCCTGTAGCGTACTAATTCGTCCGTTAGTTCACAGAGCACATATCGCTGATGACGAGAACAGCCTGGAAGACGAGTTTCAACACTTAGTTTTCAGAGGGAAAGGGTATTCTCCACAGCACTTTCGTAAGGCGCGATGAGTGAAACCTAAGTGTAGGCGATCCAACGATGAAGAAGATGCAGGGCTACGACTGGCCATTGTAATATTAGTAATTTTCGCCTCATAAACATTAATATACGCTCAATAGTTAACGCCTAATGACCTAAAGTTATCGAACAATTGTAAAGTAAAAGAAATGAACCGTCGCAGAGCAGCGACAGAATCGATTATTCTTTATCTTTGCCGTTACTGCGCGGTGCCTGGAAATCTCTATGTACATGTATCGATTAATGATATAAAAAAGAATTCTGTTGTTTCAAGAGAAATGAGGCATTGGGCGCCTCACCTTTTACTGTTTGTATTCCATGAAAGGCGGACGCGGACTTGCTGCGTTCCGCATCGGTATTTTATATTTTATGTGAAAATATTCAGTAAATATGCTAATTGTTATTTTTCAAATCAGAAAACATGTAGTTTCTTGTAGCTGATTACGAACAGACAGTATCAACAGGACATTTTGACTGTTATGTATAATGCATTTAACCACAATGGTCATCTATTGTAATTTAATATGAAAAAGTTCGTAGCATTAACAAAAGTGTGTTAAAGATAAGTGTGCCTAGTTAAGTAAATTAATCTTGATGATTTCCATCTCCTCATTTACGTGAATGTTAATTATTTTGTGTGAGTTCATCTCCCGAAATTACGATCACGCTGATGGGCCGAACGCACCATGAGGCAGAAGGAACATTATCGTTTTTCCTATTTCTGAATCAGCTCTTTTTTTTTAATTGTGTAGTGTTGCATTTCTTTTAAAGTCTATAAATCTTCTGGTCCCTTAGTGTTGTTCCCTGTATGACTACATCGCGACTATAAAAATGCACAGAAATGATAATGTTTATTCCGAACGATCTCAAATAAATCAATCTGCTACTCTTGTTCAAAATAATCCAACCAGTTATTTAATGCTCAACGTATGTTATTATAATAGTGTAATCAATCCCTGATGCTGTCTCCAAGTGGCCCACCAAAATATTCACTTTTCTCGACGTTTTTCATGAAATATAAAATAACAATTCTATTTCTTGTCGCCCCCCAAGAGCAACGCTACACCATAAACTTTTAGAACTAAGGATTACCAACAGCCGTACTTTTTGTAGAATCAATCATCTGACCAATTTGGACACCACGTTAGTGTCATCTTCAGGCCCCTGTGCCAAAAGAATGATGACATCCAACCCTCAGTGCATATGTAAATCAAAAAATGACCACTGCATTCAGATTAACACAAAATATTTATAATAAAAAATCACTTTCTAAATTCAGTAAACTTACGTATAACAACACTGAATCAAATCTGAACGTCTTTATGGAGAAGAAACTTCAGTTTTAAATAGAAAGACGGATATCGAAGAAATTCGAAAGAAAGAAAGAAAGATTATTAGGAAAATAGTAGGCTCCAAAATCACTGATGGAGAAACTTACAGGCTCAGAAGTAATAAGGAAATAGAAGAATATATAGAAATACATAGTGACATGAGAAAACAATGACTTAAATTTTATGGGTACATTAAAAGATAAAACAAACAGTAGAATTCTACGAAAGCAGAAGTAACGTCAAAACTGAGCAAAATAAATGGGTCGCTGCGATTAAGGAGGATCTTAAAGTAGCCGGTATCATTCAGGCAGACGTTACAGATAGAAAAACAATCAGACAAAATATATTTGATTGGAAAAGTCGATCAGAGCGAAATTAGAAAACGGAATGGAACATCGTGGTATGATGAAAAGAAAGAGACTTCATTACGTAAGGATGAAACAAATTTGGACACAAAGTAACGCCAACCAACAAAAGTGACATTGACTGATTGTATGTCGCATAGTCCCATTGCGCCCATAAGTGAATAATAATAATATTTCGTAAAAAGTAAAGCTGTTTGTACACATTATTTCTACAAGTGAAACCTAAGGCGGACATAAAGAAAGAAGAAAAAAGACAGAGAATGATTTAAATCCACGCTTTTCTTGCCATGTATGGGAAACCTGTCGTTAAAAATAGGTCCAGTCCAGACTGAAAACGAAGGCAAAGTGATCTTTTGCCCTCCACTGAAGACAGAAGTACTTTATCGTTTTGTCAAAGATGACTTGATGCTCTGCTCGGCTTACGTTAACAAGATTCCCTGCGGGTATGGCTTTTGATATATTGGGCAGACGACTCGTACAATCTGAGAGGGATGCACGAAGCACCGTGGTGTAATGTTCCTACCCAGTCTTTCAACAAAGGTAATAAGTCTTTAGGAAAAGAAATAAGTAGTGAGCAGGCTTCTGTGAAGTATTCCGTGACCAGCCGCAGGCAGGCAGCCGCACTGTGGCGACAAGTGCATCAGAATAACTTACACGCAAGGGGATTGTAAGACGAGGCTATGAGCGCTCAGTGGAAAACTTATACACATTCTAAAAAAATATTTTTTGTTTGTGTGTATAAATCCATGGTATCCATTAATGGTCAGAGATGTTATGTTAATGCTTATTTAATAATAGAAGGCACAGCCGTCTATTTTTCAAAGAGCGGCTAAGAGAAGACTGGATCTTTGCATTTGTCTTTCTTCCTCACGGCGTCAGAATATGATGATCGTGGGCTGTTTCTATAAATTATTTCTGATGTAAGTAACCATATTGACTTGCCAACGTTTATTAATACGCTAGATCGCATTTTTATTTCAATACGTATTGTGTTACAAGTTGGGTTTTTTTTTTTTCAGCTTCTCTCGCGGGAAGACGCGACACTTCGATTTGTCACCGATCTGCCATTGACGTGATTTTGCTATTAACTGACAATGTTCGGTTTTGCTTATCATATGACCTGAGCACGTAATCATTAATTCGGAGAAGAAGTCTAACGTTTTTAAATTAGTCGTACAGCATAAAGCGGTTGTCAAATCACGATAAGCAATTTACATTTTCTAAAAGTCCATCGGTCCACATCATCCGTTACACCACACCCAGAAGCAATCCGGGACACTTAAAAACTTCATTTTGGTTAAGTTTTATTTGAAATATTAGAGTGAGCAGAGGTGGAAGCCAACTCACAAACTGCACCAGAGGCGTATGAATAAGTCTGAATTTCGAGAAAGTGCGCAATTCTCATCGCCGGAGTTCAGCAGCACCATCACCATGCCAAGAAACCGCCGGGTAGCCAGACGACTGCGCATCGTTAGCAGCAATGAGTTCTTCACGGGACTAGTGTCACAACACCGCCGACTTGCCACCCATTCCTGCTGCTACCAACACTGAATTCCTAGTGGGACTTGGGGAATAAGCGACAATTGTCGTCCGACTCCTGACAGAGAGCGGCGAATGGAATCTCGCGCAAGGCCGTATCTACGTGTCGCCGCAGTGACGCGTAAGGAATCGAGGGTCCACCAGGGCTCCACGCCGCCGAGGGAAGTACACCATCATGGACGTCAATGATCACGGACTCGAGAAGCTGCTGGCCTGTTAGCATCGCAGGGGGTCAGCTGAGCATCTATGGCGGAATCTGCAACGATTACGACAGTGCCGGCCATGGACT
Organism: Schistocerca americana; assembly: GCF_021461395.2. Taxonomy (NCBI): domain Eukaryota; kingdom Metazoa; phylum Arthropoda; class Insecta; order Orthoptera; family Acrididae; genus Schistocerca; species Schistocerca americana. The sequence continues at coordinate 185,617,620 of NC_060125.1, read as the reverse complement.
ACAGAGGGAGGCATGCTTCTCTTGTTGAGCCATGACATGTCATGTACTGGAGGTAAATAAAGTCATTATTCACTCTCGACAGAGTTCTACTGTGCCGTCCAGCCACCGTCACCACCGCCAGTCATCCCTCCAAGTGCAAATGCACGCTTCAGAGTAGTGTCAGTAGAGTCAGAGTGGTGTTTTCAGTAGATACACCACACACTATGTTGCCCCTAGATTGACAATAACATTGTGAAATACTTCTCAACGCGAAATATTATTGAATGTCTTTAGATGAGAGTGAATTTTTTGCAATGTACCGTGCTTTATATTAACAGATTTACTGAAATTAGAGTTTTATTGAGCAAACTGCTTAAGCTGTAAATCTCCGGTTAATATCCGGTTTCTTTGTCAGTTAACTCTTGTATTTACTTTGCACCATTTGTTGTGTTGTGGTGTAGAAATGGCTTCCAAAACAACGGAATACACGTTCACTTGAGTGTTGTTAGTGTTTGAGTGTATATAGGGGTTTGTGAGTCTTTGAAACGAGTGTAGTAATCACGAACAATACAGGTCATTGCTGTTAGTTATGATCGAAATATTGGGATACGTACTCAGTTGCAGCTGTGCTTCAGTTAATAAAGAAATTAAATTCATTGCGGACAAATTATGTGAACGTCTGAAGGCCCCGAAGTAGTTTCCTCAGGCTTCCTGTTGACTACGACCAAATAGCGAGGAAGGTTGGGAATGGGGGGGGGGGGGGGGGGGGCGTGGGAGAACGCCAATGTACACTTCATTTAAGAGGGACATTGTATTGTGGTGAATGCAGTTACTTCATAAACACAGACATTGTCGTCGTTAGTAATATATTCACGCCTGGCGGGGCTAAAATGAAGATACAAAGTAACATTTGTCTTTCTATATTTAGTTTCAAGATTGTGCGAGCATTTGGATTGTCACATTGGTGGTTTGGACTGGCACTGGGAGCGTACTCGAACTGCCAAAGTGGTTAACGCGACCACACATAACAAGCGGGAAATCCTGATCCGCCACCCGTCTTCATGTGTCACCAGTGGCTGACGCTAATACATATTCACCATATGTGAATTCGCTTTATGAATACAGATTCCATTCTGTAAAGGTTAATTTGTCGTCTTATGTCAGGTAATGCTCGTGTTATGAAATGTTTATGAAATATTGGTATTTTGTTTACAATATGTTTTACGTCGAATGTCCTCATACATCAAGATCGTAAAAAAACAATACAATATGAAGGGTAGATTTTTGCTGAAACTGCAGCTACCAAAGAAACAGTTTGTAGGTGGCACGAATAATCAAGAGGGCGAATTTCAGGTCCCGTAAGCAGCTTACATACACAGTATAGCTTAAAACGATTTAGAGGAACTTAAATACGCAAAAGAGGTTAAAGAAGAAACAATGATTAATATATCAGATTCACCCTCAGCACCGATACTGTCAAATACGCTACAATGCCAACAACACCAAAAATTATCTTGTGTATCACATTATACAAGCAGTTCATGAGTTTCTCCGCCTAAAAGACTGCGATTATGTTCTGGACTCAAGCCAAGGAATCTGTGTACACTGGTTTAACGAAATTCGATAAAGTGGCACCTGCTGATCGCCCACATACCATACGAACTACAGCCAGGGCCCGATAGAATCAAACGCTGCAGCGGTCTTCTGAAATTAAAGGTAGACTCTACACCACAGTGGTACCAAATCTCCGATCACGTCCTCGGTACCAAAACTACAGATAAAGCAGAAATATTATAGTGACAATAATACGTCTTCGATACAATCACGGGAGATAACGACAGAATTTCTGCCTCCCCCATACGGTGCCATCTTTCTCATTTGAATGTTTGAATGTGGCAGTGAGGTACCTGTTAACAACTTTCTCTTCAACTGCAAAAGCAAATAGCAAGAATCCACGATACTGTCGCAGCATGTCATGTTCTCTGGCAGTGCATTACTAACAAACAAGCAAACCTTTTCAGCGACAGAAGATGCTGTACCATTTTGTAGCAGAAAGGAAAATAAGATCGTAAGTGATTTTTTATTTTTTTGTAATATAGTAAGTGAAAGTTTAGCGTTATCAACAGTCTTTTTATATCAATAAATGTATTTTAATTCTGTGAGATTACGGAGTAATGTAAAATGAAAGTAACTGTAAAATTTTTCTTATAATAGTATCTGTATCGCACGTTTCCTTTTTAAGATTTCAGGCTGCCACATATTTAAATGCTAAAGCATAATCTGAGGCTGGCTGTGTGGCTCATGTTCAAAAGCCATTAATAAGTTTAAGAAAAACTTAATATGACCATTGTGGTTGTGTTAGGATACTGGATACTGATTTCAGCTTAGTAGTTCTTTGAATCTACCTTAACTGTAGTTAAATACGGACCCAGTTGGAGCGATTCAGCACGTGAGTACTGAAGGAGCAGAAGTCTGAAATCGTTGATTGAAGACGAAAGTTATGAAATTGGCTGTCAGGCGTAATACTGTTAAGAGTCTTTATGTGTGCTGAAAACCAAGTAATCCAATGTTCGCGTCGTAATGGCTACTAATGCAACCTACCTTATATTTTTACGCGCAGTTAAAATGGAAAGCGCTTGTTCCCGACGGGTTCGAATGTCGAAATTAGGTTGTGCCGTGCCGCGTCGTCCGTCCAGCCATGATGGAAAGGAGAGAGAGGGGGGGAGGTGGAGGGAAGGGGGCAGGAGAGGGGGAGAGAACTGGGGGAGCCTCTGTGAGCAGAATCGACGCCGTCAGCGGACGAAGCTCCGCTGAAAGCCGAGTTAATGATTCAATTAGGCGGACAGAACGCGGAGATTTTCTGGTCGGCTTGAGCTCACGGCCGCCCCCTCCATTTACGCTTATTCTTCATATTGAAGCGGAGCGATCTCAAGAAATGGTCTCCATCGATTTAAATATTAGGAATATTGTGTTGAGGGAACCCCAAGAAGGGCAGCAAATTTCTGCTTCTGTCAGGAAGAGGCAGAAACGTTGATGACACAAGAATGTTTTGAGGGTAGCTACGTTTGGGGATGATCGAGATTCGCAAAGCTCATACCGACTAGAAACTAATGTTAAGGGACGAATATCTGGCGCCATAACAAAATGTGAAGGATGCGGATAGGAGGGGCAAGGGGTGATCACACCGCTCTCTCGGCCGTTATGATGGTATACTCGACCGAAGCCACTACTATTCGGACGAGTAGCTCCGCAATTGGCATTACGAGGCTGAGGACACCCCAAAAAATGGCAGCAGCCCATGGCGGCCTGGATGGTTACCCATCCAAGTGCCGACCACGCACGACAGCGCTTAACTTCGGTGATCCCATGGGAACCGGTCAATCCACTGCGACAAGGCCGTTGCCTCGGATAACAAATGGTCAAAAATATTTATTCATGTTATATCATTAGATATTAACAATTTTAGGACTTCTGCCTTTGTTTTACTGCTGAGCCTTACTTCTTGCCGAGCAGCATCATCCTAGGTTGACGGGAGTGAGTTTGCGAGTATCGAAATATATGACATAAATGGCGTATGATTTAATTGACATAGAAATCTTAATTTCCTCCACGGCCAAGGATCATAGATCTTAGTACGTGACAGAAATTTCAACTAGATACGTCTGTCCGTTGCTGAGAGAGACTGGTGTTAACAGACAGATAGTCAGACAACAAATTACAAAAAGAAATATTATCCCCTTAACAAAGGGAAGATGACATAGAGGAAGATGATAAGGGAGTTATGATATTGATGAAGAATTTCACAACGCAGTGAAAGACAAAGTTGAAACAAGGCCCTGGGAGTAGACAACATTCCGTTAGCGCATCTGATAGCCTTGGGAGACTCAGCCATGACAACATAGTTCCATATGGTGAGCAGCCGAAATACCCTTCGACTTCAAGAAGAATATAACAACCCCAATTCAAAAGAAAGGGGGTATTGACATGTGTGAAAATACCGAACTGTCAGTTTAATACGTCACGGCTGCGAAATTCTAACACAAATCCTTTACAGAATAATGGAGAAACTGGCAGGCGCTGACCTCGAGGAGGATCCGTTTGGATTCAGGACGAATGTAGGAACACGCGAGGCAATATTGACTCTACGACTTCTAGGTCAAGGAAAGAAAAACCTACTTTTACAGCAATTGTAGACTTAGAGAAAACTTCCGACAGTGTTGACTGGATTACTCTCTTTCAAAAAAATGGTATAAATGGCTTTGAGCACTATGGGACCTAACATCTGAGGTCATCAGTCCCCTACAACTAAGAACTACTTAAACCTAACTAACCTAAGGACATCACACGCATCCATGCCCGAGGTAGGATTCGAACCTGCGACCGTAGGGGTCGCGCGGTTCCAGACTGAAGCGCCTAGAACCGCTCGGCCGCACCGGCCGGCTACTCTCTTTCAATTTCTAAAGGTGGTAGGGATAAAATATAGGGAGCGAATGGCTATTTGCATTTTGTACAGAAACCAGATGGCAGTAATAAAAGTCGAGGGGCACGAAAGGGTGGCGGTGGTTGAGAAGGGAGTGAGACAGGGTTGCAGACTATACCCGATGATATTCAACCTATGTATTGAGCAAGCAGTAAATGAAACAAAAGAAAAACTTGTTGTAAGAATTAAACTCAAGGAAGAAAAAATAAAATCTTTGAAGTTTGCCGACGACATTGTATCTTTTGATTGCATTTACTTAGAAGCTTCAATTATTTACACCTCCGAGAGACCGTAGACATTAACGTGTGACATAAATTTAAACAGTTGGACAGACAGACAGAGACAATAAAGTGATAATAAAAGATTCGTTTATACCGGTTGAGGTATGGAGGATGCTATTTCCGCGGTGGCGAAGTATAACTGGTATGGAAGGTAACGTCTGATGAAAACCCAACAACGAGAAAATATAATTAGGAACAGCGGCGTTCTGTGTCGATAAAATACACAAACCATGTTAATTATACGTCGCCTGGGAAACAATGGAAACCAATTGGTGTGGGTTTTAAATGCCTAAGTCAAATCCAACAATAACGTCATGTGGGCAAAATATAATCGGAACCATGGATCATCAAACCGTTGTCCAGACATCATGATTTATATTCTCGAAGCTTTCACTAAAAAGTAAACCTACCCAACGGATACACTTCAATTTTGATCGGCTTTGAAAATGTTGTAGTGTAGAGCAATGTATGAGACATGTGCTTTTTATACGCACCCATATTGCCATTAAGGAGATGAAACACCCTGTAAAAAAATTGAGTTTAATATTTCTGAATTAATATCCTCGAAACCGTAAGAGATAATAAAAAAAATAAACGTTCAGATAAAAGTTCCCTGGTTTTTAATGTATGCTACTACTGTGCATTCAGATTTGTCGAACAAAACATTTTGTCTAGATTTTGTTTTTCTTTTCGACATTTGACTAAGATTTAATACCAAGTTTAATAGTATATGATGAAGTGGTTTTGCAAACACACATTTTTCAGAAACAAGAGTAGAAATACCCATTTGAACGCCAGTTATCATGTTGGGTTGTTCAGGAAGTCTTTCGCAGATAAATATAGTTTAAATATATATTCTACATATATTGCTCTATGTACATTTTTTCTTTTAATTTTATGAAATATAAATAACTTGTGTTTTCTTTTTTCATTTGGTGTCCTTTTTATTATTTTTCAGCCTTTTAAGATTTAGATACGCTGTATTTGAAATTGTTTGTACGTTATTGTCGTAAAATTATTGTAAATCTGCACAACACTGAGAAAGCTCTGCACACTTTTATACAAAGAATTCCTAGCTTATTTCTGACAAATGCGTGTTTGGAATAGCACTTCGTCACATGTGACTGTTTGAATTTGGTATTCACAATGCTATGCGTTTTGCTCTTAGTCAAATGTCAAAATGAAAAACAAAATAATGGTCTAGAAGAAATTACGAAAAAATAACTTTTCCGACAAATCTGGAAGCACCATTGTAACGTACTTAAAAAACCACAGACCATTGTTTTAAGTTTCTTTTTCACGTGTATTCCCGTTTCGACGGTATTCATTGACTAATATTAAACTCATTAGGAAGTGTTTCACACCCACTTAATGGCCGTATGCGAACGTACCAAAAAACGGGAGTCTCTTATTTTCCTCTACAAGACAACATATTCAAAGCGACCACAATCGAAATGTATCCTTTGGGTAGGTTTACTAGTAAGTTGCTTCAGCCAAACGCCGGTGTGGTTCTTTCAGTACCTCCGATCACCTTCGGCGACCCGAACTTTTGCCCCATCTACAATGACTTCATTGTCAACGGGAAGTTAAACCGTAACTTTCCCCTTCCATTTCTTTCTACTAGCTGACACCGTGTGTTTCACTGCAGAAACTGTTTTACTGAAACTGATTTCTTTAAATGCTTTGTAGCGTATGTGTCATCAATTTCACCACATGGTAACAAAAGGTGAAAACGTAAAGATCACAATTAACCTTCGTATAAAACGTATATTCCAAAGTAAGATGGTACATAATTAGTATACAGAATAAGATACAAAGAAACGTAAACACTACTCCAGGATTAGTTCTTAGGCCTCTTCAGTTGAACAGCTGCAATCTGCAAGGCAATATGAAGGGCAATCTATTGTCATGGGAAATGTGATTAGCGTGTCGCCAATTTCATTTCGCCCTAATTGGCAGTCTCCTCATCTGGCCTCACGAGGTTGAGTGGATCCTTGTCCAATCCCCCCTACCTCACAGAAATCCAAGGAAATACTGGTAATCGAATCTGGGTCCTTCCACACCAAATAGAGTGATATTAACTATTCGGTATGGAAGTTGTCTCAAAAGGAAGTTCGCACATGAATTGGGAAACACGTGCACATAAATGGAAACATGAAATAATATTTATGCTTTTCAGAGGCATTTTAGTCAAAGCAGTAATATAATTCAAATTTATCTGTAATCTGTAAATGATGAAACATAATATACATACACATGTTATAAATATACATAATGTGAGGGTTGGAACTTTAACTATTTATTTACAGCTCGTACGAACTAGATACGTGTTTCTAAGATTTACTGACCTTCAAAGAAGTCACCAGCATTGTGTTTAACCCGTTGACATCGATGTGGAAGTTGTAGGATACACTTAGCATTGCCAGTTGTGTTGATAGCTCGAGCGGCTCGGTCCATTGCCCGACGAATTTGTAGCTGTTCTAAGCTGGTCGTAGGTTGTGTTCCAAAAATTAACAGAATAGAGACAGAAGTAATGACACTTTCTGCAGGACCTGGCCATCATTTTGCAGGACAATGCTCAAGCAAGCACAATGCAAGCTGTTAGGGATTTGTTTGACTGATGGGGCTGCTAAGTGCGATACCACCTACTGAACTTCCCTGACTTCAGCCCTCGTAAGTTCAACCCGATTTCTAAACTGAAGGGAACACTTCATGGCATTCATTTCTGCACTGCTACAAATTCGTCGGGCAATGGACCACGCCTCTCGAACTGTCAACACAACTGGCACTGCTAAGAATATCCTACGATTTCCACATCGCTGGCAACTGGCTATACATAATGCTGGTAACTACTCTGAAGACCAGTAAAACTTTGAAAGACGTATCAATTTTGTACGAGCTGTAAATAAATAGTTGCCACTATTAAAGTTCCAACTCTCGTACATACGTATATACAAACACACAGTATACATCTCCCTTTTCACCTGACAATCAAAATTCCTTCCTTTTCGAATATCAAATGACCTGTACACACCAATCACAGGTGAACTTAACACTTGGCCATGTTTTAAAGAAACCAGAAATAAATTCTATCTCAGCAAGTAGTACATCTCTAATCAGCCAAGAATAACCCTAAATCATTACTTTCCCGACTACAAAAGTAGGAAACATCTGATCTAACTGGAATTAGGTTCAATCACTGTAGTTATGGTTCAAATGGGTCTGAGCACTATGGGACTTAACTTCTGAGGTCAACAGTCCCCTAGAACTTAGAGCTACTTACACCTAAATAACCTAAGGACATCACAAACATCCTTGACCGAGGTAGGATTCGAACCTGCGACCGTAGCGGTCGCGCGGTTCCGGACTGTAGCGCCTAGAGCCGCTCGGCCACACAGGGCCGGCCACTGTAGATATTCAGTTTAAGTAATATGAACTGACGTTTCGAATAGTCACTTTGAGATTATGGCGATGGCGATCCACCTCATATTCTGGATGTGAAGCCCACAGAACTAAATTATCATGTCAACATAGAAATAATGTTTTGAAAACTGTACATATGTTCATAAAGGGAGTAATGGGTAGAAGTTCAAAAATGGTTCAAATGGCTCTGAGCACAACGGGACAACTTCTGAGGTCATCAGTCCCCTAGAACTGAGAACTACTTAAACCTAACTAACCTAAGGACATCACACACATCCATCCCCGAGGCAGGATTCGAGCCTGCGACCGTGGGTGTAAGTGCACATACTTTCGTTTGTGACTGAGACTCCTGTACTGAAAAATATCAATACATTATTTGCTTCATTTGCAAATTAATATCTGCAGCTGTTAGGAGTAGTACGTTTTTAGGTTTGTTAGTACCTCCAAGTACATGTGTCAAGAGCAGGCTATTAATGCATATTTTCTCCTGGGCAGCAGTTCAGGTGTTGAAGTGTGGATGCCTGGACAAAAAACGATTATCTATACTTACAGGCAATAGTCTACTTAGTGTACATTAAGACCATGCAGAAAACATGAGGTAGTACTTTATGTGACATGTCTGTGGAAGAGCGTTCCATGCAGAGAAAAAAAAAAAAAAAAAAAAAAAAAAAAAACGATAAGCGTTGTTGCTGTTTGTATACTGTATAACTTAAATAAGAGGAATTTACGCTGAAGGGGCTTTAGACTCAGTGTTTTACGCTACATAAAAAATAAAGTATGAACGATGTTTCGAATAAAAACTTTTCATACTGAAAATTTTTCCTACTTGAGACAACCTCGGCTAATATAGAAAATGAGGTTAATAACTGTTTTGGTTGGAGATAATTACGGTAAGAATGGTGAGACTATTGTGATATCAAATAGAGAATGGAAACAAGAGGTGAAAAGATATTATTTTTCCAAGACCATATCACATTCGAAAAATACGTGGCGTAAATTATTTTTATATTGTGCAGAT